>NC_053040.3:202779980-204077063 GCF_002575655.3 Aegilops tauschii subsp. strangulata
CCACCGCAGCCACACCTACGGGAACCCGCAACCGAGCACTGGAACATGCGCAGCACGCCGTCAGGAGTCTAGAGCACTCACCCGTTGCTCCTACCGTGCGCCGCAACGCCGCTTTCACCGAGGTCCGAACTCCGGCCACCGCGGTTGTCGTCGTCGCCGTCGTTCCCGGCCTCCCCTCGCCCAACCGCCTACTCCGATGGATGTGCACAAGCGCCAGCAACCCGTAGCCGCAAACCGCTCGTCGATCCGTGCCCTATAGCGCGAACCCGAAGCCCTCCGCCGTGCTGCGTGCTCGCCGGCGACCAACCCCGGCGGCAGCCCACGTGGCATCGTCATTAGTACTAATGACGGGGCTAACTAACGTCCTCTGCCACTGACAAATGGGCCCCGCACCCTTAATTAATCACAGGTTTATCCCCTGCTTAGATTAAGCTAATGCCCGTGCCCCACAGGTCAGCTTGACCTAGCCACGTCAGCATTGACCCGGTCCCACGTGTCAGCCTCTGTAGATTACTCTGTGCCACTGACCAGTGGGCCCTACTGGTCAGGTTTGACCTAGACTAGCCCCGTTGACCCGCTGACGTCATGTTGATGTCATGCTGACGCAGTAAAGTATTTTCTGGATTTAAAATAATTCAGGAAATTCCAGAAAATAGTATAAACTTCTAAAAATCATTTAAATCAGTCGTAGCTCAGAATGAAATAAATTATATATGAAAAATGATCAGAAAAATCCAAGGAATCTGAATATGGCATTTTCATGCATGTTTGAACAACTTAACCTCACTGTTTAGTCCAAAACATGATAATGCACTATTTGAATTCATAGTTTGAATTTGAATTTGAACCTTGAGTTCAAATCAACCCAAACCTTTCTGTTGCTAGTTGCATTAGGCCAAATCACGTCATATTGCCATGTCATAATCATGCATCATAATTGTTGCATTGCATTGATTGTGTTCTTCCTTGTTTGCCGGTGATTGTCCCCTCTCGATAAGTCGTGATTCCGACGATGAGTTCGATGACACCGATGAAGAACTATAATATCTTCAGAAGTGCCAGGCAAGCAAAACCCCCTTGTCCATTCTGATACAAACCCACTCTCTCGCTCCTGCTCTCTTTTACTGCATTAGGACAACAACGATTCATCTGTTACTTGCTGCGGTAGTTAAACCCCTTATCCTCTGCATGACCTGTCATTGCCACAGTAAATAGATGAAACCCACTAGCATGAGTAGGAGTTGTTTGAGCCCTGATGTGCCTACTCATTCATGCTTGTTTGTCATGCCTGCTATTGCTTAGAGTTGTGTCAGGTCTGATTCATCGGGGAAGAATTGGGGTCGTGTGAACATGTCCAACTGTCTGTGAGCTAAGTGTGTAAACACGATTTGGTAAAGGTAGCGGTGAGAGGCCATGTAGGAGTACATGGTGGGTTGTCTCATTGAAGCCGTCCTCAGGAACTGAGTTATGTGTTTGTGATCCATGATACAGTTACTACCATGCATTGGGCCCGAAACCAATGGACCCTCTCGGCTTCTTAATCACCCTTGTCCTCTGTCCAGGAGTTGCAAGTAGTTTCTGGTGTTTGTAGTATGCTGGAGGCCGTGGACAGCGCTGACCGAGGGGTGGGCTGTGATGCGGTAGGCACGTGGTAGGGTGTACCGGGCGCCCGTTTGGTGTCTCGGGAACCCTGCACACATCGTTCGGGGCCGTATGTGGAAACCTCGGCCGGACTCCCTGCGGATGGAACCTCAATAGGCGATAAACCTGGACTAGAGACTTGAGTGTTTAGGTAGGCTGTGACCGACACCCTCGCTGGGCTTCCGCTTGAAGGTTGCCGAGTACATGTCGTGTAAACGGCGGTAAGTGGTGAGAGCGCGTGTGTCGAAGTACACCCCTGCAGGGTTAATATGATCTATTCGAATAGCCGTGTCCGCGGTAAAGGACTTCTGGGTTGCCTATAACAGTTCATAGACAAGTGAAAGTGGATACTCTAAAATGCGCAAGATAAGCGTGAGCGCTATGGATGGCGTTCTCGTAGGGAGACGGGAGCGAATCCATAGTGGTGTATTGATATGGTGAATATGTGGACTCGTGTGCGCCACCTCAAAGAGTTGCTTGCAGTCGTAGTTCAGGTTAGCCACTGAGTCAAAGCTGGCTTGCTGCAGTTAAACTCCACCACCCCTTTTGTTGATACCGATGCATATGTAGATAGTTCTGATGTAAGTCTTCCTGGGTACATTTGTACTCACATTTGCTTATTTTATGTTTTGCAGAGAGACGTCAGTCTCGCTAGTAGTTCCGTGTGGACTTCGACGTTTAGCTTGATACCTCAGCTACGATCTTGTGCCCTCGGCAGGATCTTGTAGATAGTCAGGCTTCTCAGCCTTTTTCATTTGTAGATGTCTGTACTCAGACATGTTAAGCTTCCGCATGTGCTTTGACTTGTATGCCCTGAATGTTGGGTCATGAGACCCATGTTTGTAATATCTGGCTCTTCGGAGCCTAATGAATAAATACTCTGAGTCGTAGAGTCTTGTTGTGATGCCATGTTGTATTTGCACATATCGAGCATATTGTGTGTATGATTGAAATGCTTGGTATGTGTGGGATCCGACAACCTAGTTGTTTATCCTTGGTAGCCTCTCTTATGGGGAAATGTAGTCTTGTGCTTCCATGAGCCATAGTAGTCCGCTACAACCCGGTTCACCGGAGTCCTGCTAGCCCAGCACTACTGCTCCGGAACACTTGACTGACCGGCATGTGTTTCACTTCGTTCCCGTGTCTGTCCCTTCGGGGAAATGTCACGCGGTGACATCCGGAGTCCTGCCTAGCCTGCTACAGCCCGGGTTCCCGGAGTCCTGTTAGCCCAGTGCTACAGCCCGGATTCGCACGCTGCTGACCGACATGCTCGATGTTGATTCATGTATGCCTGTCCCCGTAAGTTAGTGCCACTTTGGGTTCACGAATAGTCATGTCGGCCCGGGTTCTCTGTCATATGGATGCTAGCGACATTATCATATACGTGAGCCAAAAGGCGCAAACGGTCCCGGGCCATGGTAAGGCGACACTCGTGGGAATACCGTCCGTGAGGCCGCAAAGTGATATGAGGTGTTACAGGCTAGATCGGTGTGACTTAGAATCGGGGTCCTGACAGCGTTGGTATCAGAGCCTGACTGCCTGTAGGATTACCAAGCCAAACTGGTCGAAGTTGAGTCTAGAAATGCTTTAGTTATATAAGGGAATTGATTGTGGAAGGGAACTTAAGGCTCTTTTTACTCCTTATACCTTATGCCCTTCTGATCTGAGTCACCCTCTTCTCTTCTACGGGGATTAAGAACTAGGCTTCTCATCTTTCTATCAGGATCATGTGTTACTAATCTGTAGACTTGTAGGATTGTTGGATTTAAGCCCCAGTTCAGTTTCTACTACTTCCGTGTGTTCATAGCTGGCCTTAGAACCTTGATATTGTGATGTTGAGTGGTTATTCCACCATCTTGCAGGATGTCTCAATTCTTTTTGAGCATTTACAGCCGTTATGCTGTCCAAGTCATCCCAGGTTTCTAAACAGTCTGAAGCATTTGCAAATTCCTTCTTTCCGTTTCCGATGTTCCTTGGGCCAGATAATCACACTAGCCAGTGTGTTGAGGTACTCCGTTACCTCGTCATATATGTTGGAGCTATTATTATGACCCCAGTCGTCTTAGAGAACCACTTAGTAATCTAGCAATGCTTTGCTTTCCCGGTGTGCGGATTCTGGCCATCATTCTTGAAAGCATCCCGTGATGCCACTTAGTTAGTAGGCATTCTATTCCCGGGTTTCTGAACTCGAGATTCACTCCACTTACCTCCTGTTGATAGTGTTTGCCCGTTCCTTTAGGATATTAGTAACCTTTGCGATAGTCCTCGAGGTCCGTGGTATTTCCTTCTTCCAAATACCATGAACCATTATGGCAGAAGTTCTTTTAACCAAAAGATCACAACCAGGGGCTCTTGAGGAGTACTCCATTCATATTGTGACTCTGCCAGTCCTTCCTCCTCTACATGGGTTATCCGGAAGAAATATGTTGAATTTGTTTGACATACTAATTCATGCATCCACAACTCAGAAAAACATATGTTCCTTTGGGTTGTCCCTCTTTAGTTATTTTCTGGCCCTCGTCTATCAATTGATAGTCAGGAGCAATTGTGCATTTGTGTTATCGATGCCTATTATTCTTGTGGTCTGTCAAGCCATTATAATCCGGAATGACTAGGAGAAACAAACTCCAGTACCTCGTCCATCTCTGGGATTGGGTCAAAGTAGCTGTAACTCGCAGATCAAAATGCCAATCCAGCTTTTGTTCTGTTCTACCTGGGAGTGTTACCATCTTTATGTCAAGAGTGTCATGAGAATTGCACCACCTCCTATGAATTCTTGACGCAGTAATACTTCTTGCCATCATTGTTCATTCCTCGGTTCCCGTGTTATTGTGACCGGAATGCCGACAAGTGATTTTTGGTGTGTGAAATCAATACTCCGAGCAACTTGTTGCTTGGTAGTTAATGGACAATACTCTCACTCTTAGCGTGTTGGTTATTAAATCATCATCCTAAGATTGATCGTGCTACCTAGTCCTTATTTCTGGTGCACTCTTCGATCAATGAGTTAGGATTATTCAATCCCTTGCTTATTTGATCATATCGTCTTGCTCTGAAAGGCGAGAGTGTTCTCGAGCCTAGTAACATATCGGTGGTTCGTGATTTCCTGAATATCTTCTCGGAAGTATCACCAGGTTGCTCCCTGACCGTTATGTTGAGCTCGTGATCAAGTTGGTTTCCTATAAACCACCCCTTCTCCAAGAATCTGTGTTGGATACCCCTGAGCTAGTTGGTCAAGCTAAACAACAGCTTGGAGAGTTGGAAGATAAAAGCTTGCCAGCTTAGTTCATTTCAGGGGATATATTTGCGTGTGTTGAAGATAGATGATATCTTCATCGATTGGTCCCTGTGATCAGTTGTTGGACCTATTGTCGTATCAAGACTTTGATTTGAGTATGGGCTATCATCAAATCAAATCAGAACCAACGATGTTCATAATGTTGTCTTACTCGTGGTTGATCCCTCGAGCATACACCATTATATCTTTTGGGTCTGACCAATGCTATCACTTGTTCACATAATTATGGAATTCCATCTCCATGGAAACCTGGATGAATTGTTGTTGAGCCCATCAGCAACACTGCTACCTTCTCCATGACTCGTGTTGAACATCCAGCTAGTATTGGAAACTTTGTAAGCATTGCCTTCATGTTCTGCTCATGAGGTATACGTTTGGATGAAAGTAGTGACTTCCTCTAATTCACGTGCATTTGATGTAAGTTGCTGCCATGGATTCGAGAAAGTTTGTTTCGCTTCCTCTGGAATCATCCCAAGTCAGTCATGCACATGTGCGAAGTATTCTGTGGTTCGGAGGCTTGCAACCTTCGTTCTATATGTGTTCCTAGCACACCAAGCCACTGATTGATTTGTTCAAGGAAAAGGAGTTGTTGTGCAAATCCTAGGTCATGCACAAGACTTCGTTACCCTAGATGATGGTTCCCCACCTGAACTCGGTAGTGGTTTATCATAAGACTACTATGTGGTCATGCTTGTCTGGGACAGCGTGTTCACATGTGTTTGTAGCAGAACCAGCTCATGTTTTGGAGCTTGCTATCGTAGTTCATCCCCTGAGAATCTCGCAACGTCATCTCGTCGATTTGTGTTGCAAACTTTCATTTTCCTTCTAGACTTGATGAGTCTGGAATATCCTGACACCAACCAGATCTGAATCTCGGGCAGATATGATGGTTGGAACATTTTCCAAGAATTATAATATTGGTCTCTCGATAACCGGTAAAGTGGATGTCGTGGCCAACACACCCAGCCGGAAGACCTATTATGGTAGTATCTTGATTGAGTAAGTTGGCCACCTCCCCATAAGGATTTCTTAGGATTTATTCCACTAGTTATTCCTTATGGATTCCTGCGCTCCCAAAGTCCGACCTACTACTTGATGTTCAAGATACCAAACCACATCTAATGGGTTACGCTAGAACATCAAGGAGAACATCAGAAGCGGAGTGCTAAATGTCTCTCGGTCGATCATCCAGATTTTGCTCCCTTGGCTTCGCTAAGGTGAAATATGAGAAAGTGTTGTCCTCCTTTGCACCTGCATCCTCCATCACCGTTCATCATGGTAGTATGATGTGTTGCCAGGATCCTCGGCACGGATGTTGGTAAAACCTTGATGAATATGAAATGCTCAAGTTCTGGAGAGCATACTCAGACACTAGGTTATATCCCCGGTATCAACGGGAATGTGCCTTCCGTTTGCCGAGTTGCTCCATAACCATAGTTTCCTTTCCGATCTAAGTATGCCATTTCTCTGAACTCCTTCAAATGATCGTTTGCGATTTTCCTTGGGCCGGTTTAGAGAGTTTCAATGATCTTTGTATCAAAAGTAATTCTTTTTGCCGCTTAAGGGAATAACTCTACGAGTCACCTTCCCCAAGGTGCCCCGTTATGGAATCATGGCAATTTTTCCTCGCTACTTTGAAACCCTCGTCAAATTGTTTCTTCCGTCCCTCCTGGTGCATGTTTTGCCTCTCAGCTCGAGAGATATTTCAATGCCTCCCTCCATGAGTTGATCCTGAGTTGTTTGATATTCGAGAAGATCGGTCCTTCTAGAGTTTTCCCTTTCCTCTTGTTGTCTTGTCGGTTGGAGTTCTCAGAGCAAGACATCGAGACAAAGTTGGTGACCGATTCAACGTTCTTATGAAGTGCAACTTGGATCGTGAAGATCATGTTAGTTCGTACCCCCTCTGTCTTCTTACCTCGCGTCTTGAATCTCGGGACGAGATTCTTGTTTAGTGGGGGTGAGCTGTCACAGCCCCAGATCAGCCCTTGCTTGATTTTTCTTGCCTCCATGCATCATGTTTAAATTCAAATGAAATTTGAATTGAGGAATTTTCAAAGCCTTAGAAACCTTTTAAAAATGATCAACGTTAAAATCTTCTCAAAGAAGCCTAAGAAAATGTTCCTGTTAAACCTTGAAAAATATTGGCAAGAATAAAATTCAAACCAATATTTTTGGAAGGTTTAACATATTTATTTTGGGCCTTTGAATTAATCCAATAAATATTTGAATTGGATCTATATTTGTTATATAATAAATATATGTTCAATAATTCTGGAAATTGTTGTGTAACTTTGGATGAGTCCATTTGGTTTACACAATTATTTTCATGAATTTTGAAAATGGTTTGGTCTTTGAACTGAATCAAAACATAATAGCAAAAATAGAAAACAGAACAAATTATTAACAGAGGAAGCAGAGACTTACCTGAGGCCCACTTACCTGGTGGCCTAGCAGATTCGGCCCAGCCCACCTCCTCCTTCCTGTCGTCTTCCTCCCCAAGCCAGTAGGCAGAGCGCGTGGACGCAGCGCACCGGCACGCGCCCCGGCCACCTCCACCCTGCCTGCCTGCGTCCCCGTCACCCTGGATCTCTCCCGCGTCGCCACGCACCCCCATGGACCTCTCTCACTCTCTCCCGTGGCCCTCCTGTCCTCTGCTCTCTCTCTCTCACGGCCGCCCAAACCGGCCGGTGCCCGCCGCCGCAAAGCACCGCGCCCACCACCGTCCCCTTGCCCCATGGTTGTGACCTCTAGCTCCGCCTCGATGCCGTGAAGCTCCAAGCCGAAGAACGCGCCCGCGGATGCCCTGCAGCATCGTCACCGTCGCCATCTTCCTCGTCAGCTCCGACGAACGCCGTCGTTCGATTCGCCGACCCCCGAGCGTCCCCGAGCACGCTGAGCTACTCATCGACCTCGCCGTGAGCTCCTCTACCGAACACCTCTCTCCCCGTCGTCGTTTTCTTCCTCTAGCCCCGCTGACCGCCGTGCCCGAAGCTTGCCGCCGCACAGCCTTGTCACCACCGCAGCCACACCTACGGGAACCCGCAACCGAGCACTGGAACATGCGCAGCACGCCGTCAGGAGTCTAGAGCACTCACCCGTTGCTCCTACCGTGCGCCGCAACGCCGTTTTCACCGAGGTCCGAACTCCGGCCACCGCGGTTGTCGTCGTCGCCGTCGTTCCCGGCCTCCCCTCGCCCAACCGCCTACTCCGATGGATGCGCACAAGCGCCAGCAACCCGTAGCCGCAAACCGCTCGTCGATCCATGCCCTATAGCGCGAACCTGAAGCCCTCCGCCGTGCTGCGTGCTCGCCGGCGACCAACCCCGGCGGCAGCCCACGTGGCATCGTCATTAGTACTAATGACGGGGCTAACTAACGTCCTCTGCCACTGACAAATGGGCCTCGCGCCCTTAATTAATCACAGGTTTATCCCCTGCTTAGATTAAGCCAATGCCCGTGGCCCCACAGGTCAGTTTGACCTAGCCACGTCAGCATTGACCCGGTCCCACGTGTCAGCCTCTGTAGATTACTCTGTGCCACTGACCAGTGGGCCCTACTGGTCAGGTTTGACCTAGACTAGCCCCGTTGACCCGCTGACATCATGTTGATGTCATGCTGACGCAGTAAAGTATTTTCTGGATTTAAAATAATTCAGGAAATTCCAGAAAATAGTATAAACTTCTAAAAATCATATAAAATCAGCCGTAGCTCAGAATGAAATAAATTATATATGAAAAATGATCAGAAAAATCCAAGGAATCTGAATATGGAATTTTCATGCATATTTGAACAACTTAACCTCACTGTTTAGTCCAAAACATGATAATGCACTATTTGAATTCATAGTTAGAATTTGAATTTGAACCTTGAGTTCAAATCAACCCAAAACTTTCTGTTGCTAGTTGCATTAGGCCAAATCACGTCATATTGCCATGTCATAATCATGCATCATAATTGTTGCATTGCATTGATTGTGTTCTTCCTTGTTTGCCGGTGATTGTCCCCTCTCGATAAGCCGTGCTTCCGACGATGAGTTTGATGACACCGATGAAGAACTATAATATCTTCAGAAGTGCCAGGCAAGCAAAACCCCCTTGTCCATTCCGATACAAACCCACTCTCTCGCTCCTGCTCTCTTTTACTGCATTAGGACAACAACGATTCATCTGTTACTTGCTGCGGTAGTTGAACCCCTTATCCTCTGCATGACCTGTCATTGCCACAGTAAATAGATGAAACCCACTAGCATGAGTAGGAGTTGTTTGAGCCCTGATGTGCCTATTCATTCATGCTTGTTTGTCATGCCTGATATTGCTTAGAGTTGTGTCAGGTCTGATTCATCGGGGATGAATTGGGGTCGTGTGAACATGTCCAACTGTCTGTGAGCTAAGTGTGTAAACACGATTTGGTAAAGGTAGCGGTGAGAGGCCATGTAGGAGTACATGGTGGGTTGTCTCATTGAAGCCGTCCTCAGGAACTGAGTTCTATGTTTGTGATCCATGATACAGTTACTACCACGCATTGGGCCCGAAACCAATGGACCCTCTCGGCTTCTTAATCACCCTTGTCCTCTGTCCAGGAGTTGCAAGTAGTTTCTGGTGTTTGTAGTATGCTGGAGGCCGTGGACAGCGCTGATCGAGGGGTGGGCTGTGATGCGGTAGGCACGTGGCACGGTGTACCGGGCGCCCGTTTGGTGTCTCGGGAACCCTGCACACATCGTTCGGGGCCGTATGTGGAAACCTCGGCCGGACTCCCTGCGGATGGAACCTGAATAGGCGATAAACCTGGACTAGAGACTTGAGTGTTTAGGTAGGCTGTGGCCGACACCCTCGCTGGGCTTCCGCTTGAAGGTTGCCGAGTACATGTCGTGTAAACGGCGGTAAGTGGTGAGAGCGTGTGTGTCGAAGTACACCCCTGTAGGGTTAATATGATCTATTCGAATAGCCCTGTCCGCGGTAAAGGACTTCTGGGTTGCCTATAACAGTTCATAGACAAGTGAAAGTGGATACTCTAAAATGCGCAAGATAAGCGTGAGCGCTATGGATGGCGTTCTCGTAGGGAGACGGGAGCGCATCCATAGTGGTGTATTGATATGGTGAATATGTGGACTCGTGTGCGCCACCTCAAAGAGTTGCTTGCAGTCGTAGTTCAGGTTAGCCACTGAGTCAAAGCTGGCTTGCTGCAGTTAAACTCCACCACCCCTTTTGTTGATACCGATGCATATGTAGATAGTTCTGAAGTAAGTCTTGCTGGGTAGCAACATTCAAAGCCACACCACGACGCATCAAGATGGCTCCCACCTCTCTCCTCTCCACCTCGGGCGACTACGATGGCGATTCTAGGGTCTAACCCTACGATCTCCTCCTGGCGATCCCAATGGATGGCCTCCTCCATTGGGACTTTTCCCCCGGCCTTAAGGTCGAGGCACAGGTGCGTGCACGGTTTGGATCTACAGTCCATTTCGTCCCCAACTTCGGCTCCAAGGAATTCTTCCTTGAAGTTTCCTTCTCCTCGGCCTCTTTTCCCCTTTCGGTGGATTCGGTAGGTTTGGCTCTTCAGTCTTGTATTGGAGGGCTTGGTGGGGGTTTCAATGTAGTTCGCTTGGGTGATCGTCATTTCCGGTTCTCTGTGGCATCCAATCGAGTGGGACATTTTATCTTTGGGCTACGGGACCGTATTTGGCCGGACTTTATTTGTCATTTTCATTTGCATCGTGGTATGGATAAGTGCCCCAGGATTCAATCATGGCATACGGATACTGAGTTGACTGGTTTGGCTTCCTCACCTGGTCCGGCGATCAAATCTAAATGGTTATCATCTCAACAAAATATGACTATGGATCCTGCATCTATTCCAGTGTTTCAGAAATTGAGTTGTTTGTTCGGGGTTTATGGGAGTCCATTCCGGATGATATTCTTTATACCATATTGGATGGATGGCAGGCTGGTTATGATGATGACAGTGTTCAGCAAATGGTACAAATCTCTTCAGTTCCCACCAAAGATTATATATACAAGCGGCTTAAGCTTTGCTCTTTATGTGATCGGCCTGGTCATGTCGCTGATTGTTGCAATGGGTTCTTTTATCAGCCTTGTGGGGATGTTTCTGTACATGGCTCCTGTGTTTCTACACGTAATAATTCCAACTTTCATATGCCATGCAAGGTGGGTCCGGACCCTTTAGGCCACCCATGCAATGCGTGTTCTGCAATGGATCACATGACTAGCCTTTGTCCTGGGCTTCGCCGTTGCCCGTTCTGCCTCCGTCTGGGTCATGTGGCCCGTAAGCCCAGCTATTGCAATGCTTTACCTCATTTGGTTTGGGCACAAAAATCTTTACCAGTAACAAAATCTGAGAGGATCCTGCCTCGGGGTGAGCTGGAGGCGTCTGTGTTTGGTAATTCTATGGTTGTTGGTATGGCCCGTGTGGCGAGGGATATGCGGGCCCGTTGGATTTGGAAACAGAAACAGAAAATCCCACGCTCCTCGGAAGTGGCCACCGCTCAACGCTTGACGATACGCCTCCCTGGTCAGGGTGTAGTCACTTCAGCCTGCCAAAAACCCCAATCGAGTCAGCCGGCGTCCTCGAGCTCACCACCCCAACCTTCATTGCCCCCGCTCCCACCGATTTCTTGCTGTCCGTCATCGGCGATTCCTCTCTCGGCGGATTCCACACCCCTGACAGCTCCAGCTATGGCGAACTTTCCAGTGCGCCCGTTCGCCTTCGCCCCGGTCGGATCGACCTTCGACCGTGGCCCTGCTCACCGCGTTCAGCGCCATGTCATGGTGGTCGATGATCCGCCCCTCAACCATGACAGGTATGCCATTGTTACCGTCTATCCCCCAGTCCCTGATCATCAAAAGGAGCTCTGGTTGGCCGAGGTCTGTCGCATCATTACTGGGGATCTAGAGTATGATTTGGTGGATGATTTTATTTACCCGTTAGGAATTGGCTGTGTGGTCTTTGCGGATATGGAGGGTCGGGATGCTGCAATTAGGGAGGGACCTCACGCTCTGTCTGAGGATTCTACTTTTTCTCTGGTACCTCATGATGAAGGCCTCAATATGCGCATGCCTGCTTTTGAATATGAGGTTTGGGTTATGTTTCTAGCTTTCCCTATGGATTACCAAACGGAGCACTATATTCACAAGGCAGTTTCTAACTTTGGAAAGCTCCTGGTGTGGCCACGTCCGGGTTTCAACAAAGCTCGAGTTCTGGTTAAATGCCATATCAAAGATGTGGCTGAAGTTCCACATAGCCTGTTGGTTACCAGGGTTGGTTTGCTGCCAGGGCTTGCTCGATCCTAGTCTGTACCAGTGTATGTTCTGAATGGCAGGAATACTATTCCTAATTTAGTTGGCAATGAAGATGCTCCTCCGCTTCTGAATGCATCACCCCACCCTTATGAGCTTCCCTACTACACCCTCATGCAGCAAGCACGAATTGATGAGATGGCTGCCCAAGAGGCTCTGAATGATGCGGCGTGGCACGCTCCAGAACCGGCCCAGGTGCAATTCCAGGATAATGGTTGGCCTGTGTGGCCTGTGGTTCCCCCGCCATACACAGGGTTCAGCTTCAGAACGTTCTTCCAGTACGATGGACCGTCTCTGATGGATGGGGTGGATCCTGAAATCAATATCCAGGATGATCTGTCGGATGTTTGGTCCTCTGACTTAGAGTTTCAAGCAGTGGAAGCTTTGGCGGATGGTTTCGTGATTGGGAATCCTACTGCACGCCTTGCATTCGTCAGAGCTGGAGGAAATTCAGCTAGTTTCTTTGTGACTGTCGATCATGATTTGTTGCTCTGGATGGGAGGGATGCTTAAACGCATATATACGCCAGCCCTAGCCTTTCAGACATCTGAGGCTGTTATGTTTCCCCTCAATCCTTTCAAGTTTATACAGAACCAGTTGAATGTTGCTGTGTCTACCTGGCTGGAGGGCATAGTCCCAGAGCGTGATGTTCTGACAGAGGTGTTCAGTTCAATATTTCAGATGGGGGCTGCCATCATCCCGTCGTCTTGGCTGCAGGAGGCCACTGAATGCAGATCTTCAGCGTTTGACACTGTGTGGGGGAGGGCGGCTTGTTCTCCTGGTCTTAAGGAGCTTTCAAGACTTGCCCCCCAAGATGCAGTGACCCTGTCTGCTCAAGTGTCGGCTCTTCAGGTGATTGCTTCTACTTCTCTTTATAATGCCTCTCAGTCCCGCAATGTGCTTGTGCCTCTTGACACAACCACTGTTAGAAGAAGTACTCGTTCTACTAAGTATGATGGTTTCAAGATCAACCACGTCTCTGACATCCAACGCTCAAAGTCACGGGTGAAACCACGCGCAACTTCTTTTATCACAGCTGTTTCTTTGGCTACTGCCCCCGTGCAGGTTCGGTTTGATGATTGCCCCCCTCCTATGACGATTGAAGATCTTCAACAGATGGGCAAACGCTGCGGGATTGCGCAGGAGGCTCTTTCCCCCGAGAAGCTGCTGGATGATCAGCGCTCGTCCATGGGAGCTGGAGACTGAACTTCTGCTGGTTCATGAATAAGTCGTGGAATGTTTTGTCGTGGAACATCCGGGGCATCAACTCTGATGCTAAAACTTTGGCTCTCAGAAATACTATCAATACTAGTGGTTGCTCTGTGATATGTATCCAGGAAACAAAGCGTGAATCTTTTGATCTGGCGTTTATTAAAACCTTCTTCCCTAAGCGGTTTGATAAATTTGTGTTTGCTCCATCTGTGGGTGCCTCGGGTGGTCTTATTATTATTTGGAATAGCTCCGTGTTTGTGGGCACTCCTTGGTACGTTGATTCGTTTGCTGTGGGTGTCTCTTTTGTTGCTACCCAATCCAATGACTCGTGGAAATTGATCAATGTTTACGGTCCATGTTCTGGTCAGCGTCGGCTGGACTTTACTAATTGGTTATTTGACCTACATATACCTGATGATGAGAACTGGTTGATCCTCGGTGATTTCAATTTTATTCGTTCCACGACTAACAGAAACAAACCTGGGGGTGACGCTGCGGACATGCTGCTTTTTAATGAAATTATTAGAGCACAGTCTCTGATGGAATTACCTGTGAAGGGCCGAACATATACCTGGAGTAATATGCAAGACGACCCCTTACTTGAACAGCTTGACTGGTTCTTCTCGTCCTCTTGCTGGACCACTTCGTTTCCAAATACAATGGTCTTGCCATTAGGAAAACCGGTGTCCGATCATATTCCCTGTGTGGTTACAATTGAGTCCTCTATCCCCAAGTCCAAACTCTTCCGTTTTGAGAACTTTTGGATTAATCATTCTGGGTTTATGGAGGTGGTGGCCGCTTCCTGGTCCAAGACATGCCATGCACCGAATGCTGCCACCCGCATTTGCAAAAAACTGAAAACTCTGAGGTATGATCTCAAGAGATGGAGCAGGGATATCTCAAAGCTGAAAATCATCATTCAGAACTGTAATGAAGCGTTAGCTACGATGGATAATCTCGAGGACAAAAGACCTCTATTTATCCAGGAATCAAATTTCCGGAAAATTTTGAAATCTCACTTACAGACATTGTTACAGTTTCAGAATGAATACTGGAGGAAAAGATGCACGATCAGATTCTTCAGATTTGCGGATGAAAATACCAAACTTTTTCAATCTCTGGCCACGGAGAGATACAGACATAACTCTATCGCCATGCTTCGGGATGGCGATGTGGAAATACATGACCATGTTGGCAAGGAAGGGGTGTTGTTCAAAACTTATAAGGAACGGTTGGGTTCCTCTAAACCCACTCACATGCGCTTTGATCTTTCCAGAATCATCCGTCGGATTGAGGGACTGGAGCACTTATCGGCACCTTTTTCCAATGAAGAGATTGACACTGTTATTAAGGAAATGCCGAGTGATCGGGCTCCAGGTCCTGATGGGTTTAATGGTTGCGTCCTTAAGAGCTGCTGGCCGATCATCAAGTTGGACTTCTATGAGATGTGTCATGCATTTCATGCTGGAGGGCTAGATATAACCAGTATTAGTGAGGGGTATATCACATTGATCCCAAAGAACTCTTCTCCAGAAACTGCAAATGATTATAGACCAATTACTTTACTGAATTGTTGTCTGAAAATCATCACTAAGATCTTGGCAAATCGGCTACAGAAAGTCATCCTCAAGATCATACACAGAAATCAGTACGGTTTTCTCAAAGGGAGGACTATTCAGGATTGCCTAGCATGGTCGTTTGAATATATCCATCAATGCCATACCTCAGCGAGGGAAAACATCCTCCTCAAGCTAGACTTTGCCAAGGCGTTTGACACTATTGAGCACGCCCCCATGATGGAGATTATGAAACACATGGGTTTTGATGACAAATGGCTTGGATGGATGAACACGATCTTTGGCTCGGGGGTTTCTTCTGTACTCCTTAATGGAGTCCCTGGTCGGAAATTCAACTGTAAATGTGGAGTGCGTCAGGGGGACCCTCTCTCACCATTGATCTTTGTCCTTGCGGCTGACCTCCTACAAGCAGCAGTTAACGATGCTTTTACTCGAGGGCTGCTTGATCTTCCTCTCCCTCGTGACAGGGCGGGTGATTTCCCGGTTGTCCAATACGCTGACGACACGATTTTAGTTATGCAGGCATGTCCTGTGCAGGCTGCCCGTATGAAAGCTATCCTAGAAGATTATGCTACTTCCATTGGACTGAAGATCAATTTTCAGAAATCAACTCTCATACCCATCAACATTGATCACCGACGTGCTTGTGAACTGGCTGGGGTTTTTGGTTGCTCTGTTGGTTCCATGCCCTTCACATACCTCGGCCTGCCAATGGGCACGACGAGACCCAGTGTCCTTGATCTTATGCCGCTGGTTCATGCAGTTGAACGGAAGACATCCACTGCGCTGTCACTGATGTCATCCGGAGCTAAACTGACCTTGGTCAATTCAGTTGTGACTTCGATGCTGATATATGCAATGTGCACGATCAAGATACACCCAAAGGTGATTGAACATCTGGACAAGCTGCGTAGACATTGCCTCTGGGCTAAAAACTCCGATGATGGGGTCAAAAATAACTCTCTTGCGGCCTGGGAGCTTGTCTGCCGCCCAAAACGCTGCGGAGGCCTTGGAGTTATTGATCTTAAAACACAGAATGCAGCCCTCCTCCTAAAATATCTTTTCAAATTCTATAATCATGAAGATGTTCCCTGGGTGGAGCTTGTTTGGGATGCCTACTACTGAAACAAGATGCCACATGCATCTGAGGCGGTGGGTTCTTTCTGGTGGAGAGATGTAATGCAACTCAGTGGGATATTCCGAGGGATCACTAAAGTCACCCCCGGGGATGGCTCTAGTGCTCTGTTCTGGAAAGATATTTGGTTTGATAATACCTAAGATTCCCCATTAATGGATATATACCCGCGAGCCTTTTTGTTTTGTTTGCATGAGGATGACTCCATTGCTAAGGTTCTTACTGCAACTGACCCTTCCATGATTTTTAGTCTACCTCTCTCGACCCAGGCGAGAGAAGAAATCAAAGAGATCCAGGAGGGGTTGCCACAAAACCGGCTGGCCGCCGGTAACTGTGATGTCTGGGAATGCTTGCTCGGGCGTTTTTTGTCCAAGAAGTTCTATAATCACTGCTACAAACAGGTTGTGGCAGATGAGGCGTTTGGATGGCTCTGGAAAGCTAAAAGCCCGATCAAGTTCAAGATGTTTGGGTGGCTACTCCTAGTTGATCGTCTGAATACCAGGAATATGCTCAAACGCAGGCACTTTGTTGTCGTGGGGGGCAACTATGCATGCATGTTCTGTCAAAACCCTCCAGAGGAAACGGTGGAACATCTGTTCTTCAATTGCCCCTTTAGTCAACACTGCTGGGATGTAGTTGGAGTGACATGGCCGATAGCTGACAACAGACTGGCTCTTTTGCATGGAGGTAGGGGTAATTGGAGACAACCTCTCTTCATGGATATCTTTCTCTTGGCTGCTTGGAGTCTGTGGATGGAGAGAAACAATCAACACTTTAGAGGGATTCAGCACTCCCATGGAGCATGGCTAGCTAGATTCAAACATCTCTTGGAGCTGCTATCACATAACTGCCGAGAGGATCTTCATCCTTTCCTGTCTAATTACATTGTAAACTTGGGTCACTAAGACCGTGGATAGCTAGCATGGCCGGGGGGCCACAAAACCCTTTGTAACACTTATGTAATTGTTCCTTTGTGAGTAATACAAAGTATGTGGGAGCCTCTCCCACTGTCATTCTCCCTCAAAAAAAAAAGTCTTGCTGGGTACATTTGTACTCATGTTTGCTTATTTTATGTTTTGCAGAGAGACGTCAGTCTCGCTAGTAGTTCCGTGTGGACTTCGACGTTTAGCTTGATACCTCAGCTACGATCTTGTGCCCTCAGCAGGATCTTGTAGATAGTCAGGCTTCTCAGCCTTTTTCATTTGTAGATGTCTGTACTCAGACATGTTAAGCTTCCGCATGTGCTTTGACTTGTATGCCCTGAATGTTGGGTCATGAGACCCATGTTTGTAGTATCTGGCTCTTCAGAGCCTAATGAATAAATAATCTGAGTCGTAGAGTCTTGTTGTGATGCCATGTTGTATTTGCACATATCGAGCATATTGTGTGTATGATTGAAATGCTTGGTATGTGTGGGATCCGACAACCTAGTTGTTTATCCTTGGTAGCCTCTCTTATGGGGAAATGTAGTCTTGTGCTTCCATGAGCCATAGTAGTCCGCTACAGCCCGGTTCACCGGAGTCCTGCTAGCCCAGCACTACTGCTCCGGAACACTTGACTGGCCGGCATGTGTTTCACTTCGTTCCTGTGTCTGTCCCTTCGGGGAAATGTCACGCGGTGACATCCGGAGTCCTGCCTAGCCTGCTACAGCCCGGGTTCCCGGAGTCCTGTTAGCCCAGTGCTACAGCCCGGATTCGCACGCTGCTGACCGACATGCTCGATGTTGATTCATGTATGCCTGTCCCCGTAAGTTAGTGCCACTTTGGGTTCACGACTAGTCATGTCGGCTCGGGTTCTCTGTCATATGGATGCTAGCGACATTATCATATACGTGAGCCAAAAGGCGCAAACGGTCCCGGGCCATGGTAAGGCGACACCCGTGGGAATACCGTGCGTGAGGCCGCAAAGTGATATGAGGTGTTACAGGCTAGATCGGTGTGACTTAGAATCAGGGCCTGACAATACCTGTGTTGTCGTAGAAGTGTTCCATGACATTACCAAAATTATCATCACGGAAGTGTCCACTTCCATGACGATAAATCGCGCGTCACAGAAGTGCTTTCGTCAAGGGTGACCGACACGTGGCATCCACCGTAACGGAACGCCGTTAAGCTATCGGGTCCGGTTTTGGATCCGATAACCCGTTAACAGCCCCGACCAATGGGGATTTTCCACGTGTAAAATCATCATTGGCTGGAGGAAACACGTGTCGGCTCACCGTTGGGACAGATGTCATCCACTCATTGGACCCAAAGCGCCTATGATACGTCGACATGTGGCACGGCCCAACAGAGGCCCATTCCTGTGAAAAGGCCGGCCCGTTTGACTTGGTCAAAAGGTGGCGAGCCGGCCCACGGCAAGCCTGTTAACGGCCTGTTTGCATATAGCCCATTTACAGCCCGCTAACCCAGGGCCCGTTTACGGCCTATCCGAATTAGGCCCAGTAGTGTCATCTGGGCCGTCCAATATAATTCCGGCCCGTTTTAACTTCCGGCCCATGTATGGCCCATGACGTATTTCGGCCCATATGAGGCCCTTATTACTCTTGGCCCATTAACGGCCCGTGGTAAAACTCGCCCGTAATGAACAGTGTATCACTTTATACCCATTAACGGCACGTGGTGAAACTGGCCCGTAATGAACAGTGTATCACTTTATACCCATTAACGGCCCATTATTCCGTTGGGCCATTTCCAGCCCATGTTATCTTTCAGCCTTCTCGGGGCCCATTTATTCTTGGGCTCATTTCCACATTCGTTTACTTACGGCCCGCTACTGTCATTTTCTGCTTGTGGGCCAAATTCAGCCTGTGGTTACAGTCGGCCCGTTTGTGGCCCGTTAATACGTTGGGCCGTTTTCATAGCGTCATCAAAATACGGTCGATTAACGACGGCCCGTTATGGTTGGCCCATGAACGAACGATTTCAACTCTAGCCCATTTACGGCCATAATGTGGTCTGTTATTGGCCCATGTTTGGCCAACCGATCATAAGCTCGTAGAAGGCTCATTGATGATACGACCCATAGAAGGCCCATTGTGTCTACGGCCCGTATAAGGCCCATTATTTCTACGCCACGTAGAAGGCCCATTGTTTCTATGGCCCTTAGAAGGCCCATTGTTTCTACGGCCTATAGGAGGCCCATGTTAACTACAGCCGGTGGGCATCAAAGTTCGCCACTAGTGCAAATATAGGGAACACCCTACACTATACAAAAATGGCTTGCTGTTTTCTTCAGCCGGTGGCTGCACGTTAAGAACAAATTTTGTATCGCACCAAAACAAATTACAACTATAAAACAAAAGGAAGGTTGGCATAAAAGTTGACAGTCTAGCAGATAAATGCACCACCAGAACTTCAGAAGCTCAGTTCATTTGACCTGACTGTTATGTTTTCATGCTGTATTGTCCGATGGAGCACCATAACCTTCGCCTTCAGTTCTCCTAGGCTCCTGAACAATATAGCAAATGTCTGATAGTCTGGTTTCAAAACCATGCCTATCTTGACAACATCGAACAATGTCTCTCCTTGTTTCACAAAGGGTCTCTGTTAGGGAATGGACTTGTGTCTGGAGCGCAGATACAACATTGTTTTGAGCTTGCATATCTTGATCATGAGGCAGTTTGGACGAGATTGCCTTAACAACCAAGCCAGTATTACGCAGGAACGTGCTTTTGGCACTGTTAGTGGACAGGTACTGACCCACTGCAGCAAGAGTTGACATTGCGGTTATAGTTGCCTCGCCACCTTCAGAAGGTGGCGGTTCCACCATTTTTTCCATAGCTCGCTGAAAAGTTGTGGTTTTACATTAGTAGTACCAGAACAGAAGATATTAAGGAGGCAGCAAAACCAAACAAAATAGCTTTGGTCTATATACATAACTTATTCTGGTGAACCCATGTAAAATAGTAGTTGTATTTTATTGCAAAGTACATAATAAAACTAGGTTCCAAACATATGACCATGTACCATCGCTAATGTATTGTCTATTTCTTCACATTGTATTGAGGGCTAAGGATAAAGAGACGAAGTTTATAATACGGTAAGCATAGTATGATATCATTCATATCACAAAATAACTGAGAACAGACAAACAGGCAATTGTAACATTGTGTGAGCAAGTCCAGCACGGAACTAGATTACAGGTTAAGATCAAAGGAACATCACTCCTCTCTTTTAAACCTTGTAAGGTGCAATGATACGCTAAGACAATTATGTATAAAATTGAAAAGAGTAATAGACATTGGCTGCAAACCATGCAGTTCAAGGCACAAGTCAGAGTAAGTAGTAGTTAAAAGGCATGAGGATTAATGACTTACAACAGCGGCTTTGACTGGTGTAGTCATGCCCTTCTTCTTGCTGGTGTGACAGTCCTTGAAGATTTCCACAGCATTTGGTTCAGGTACTTTTTGTTCCTTGCGGGCTTTCGTCTGCATTTGGAACAAGTCAATATAGATCTGATAATATGGTACAGCGAAAAGAGTGAAACATCAGCTAATTACAAGAGCCTCGCAGTGTGCAATATAGCTACGAGATCCTGTCGTCTATTGGAATTTCACTTTCGTACGGTTGGCCTTGTTCTTTGAACAGTTCACCTACAAGAAGATAGATTTGTGTGGAACATGCGTAAATAGGACTTCAACATGTGATCTAATGACATATATATAATGTACTTGATACTTCGGATCGGACCAGTGTTTAATGAGGCCTCTCCAGTCTTCATCAGATATATTTTCCACTGGAGATGTTTGGGCAAGTTCACTGTTAGCCTTGCCTTCAAAGTGAGTTTTCCTCAAGTTATACCGATACTGTCGCAGAGCAGACTTGAAAACATGGGTGCAAGCTTGTCTGGTTGCATCATCTTGGCTATCCAACTTGAACCTCATATGTTAAAATTATGGGAGTCTCATTATCAGCAACCTAGAAAGTATTGGACAGAGCAAGACGATATTACTAGTTTCCATACATAACCATACTTACAGATAAATGGTCGAGGAAGGTGTTGAACTGGGTTTCGTCTTTGTCATTCCTGTACTAAATCCATGTTGGGAGGATACGTACATGACACCTAACAGCAACCGCTGCCTTTGATACTAACTTGGCTTACTATGTAGCATCACGTGGCCTTTTTAAACCTGCCTCAAAACGGATCTCCATTCTTCCTCCTCTAGATTTAGTTAACCTATCGAGCATTATCCCTGATGTTTGTTTCCTCTTGCGCCTAGGTGCTAGTCCAACAACAAACATAGGAAGTGTTAGTGTACATCAAACTATGAGACTACAAATAAAGAAGCATGCAACTGTAACTTGACTCGAGCAACTACCTTCTTGCTATTGAAGCTCACAAAGTTCATCTGATCTTGCCAACTCATCTTGTGTCAAGAGTGCTTCGGAAGTAGTATCAGGTGGCAAGGGAGCTTGGGAACGTGCTGCTAGCTGAGTTGACCAACGAGTAAATCGTGCAGCTGGTGGTACTGTGGAAGGTGTTGCAACAACTAGGGTTATCTCTGCTTGTTTGGTGGCAGCTATTTGTTTATGTTTGGCTTGTTCTGCAGCTCGTGTAGCACGGGATACCCTGTCGGTACAATTTTCCGCAGGACTTTGACCTTCTATTGCACCATCAGTACCAGCAAAATCTGCAGGATTGTTCCGCTTCCCTTTCCCTGTCGTTCTGTCTTGCTTCCTCTTTCTCTGTGCCATGTTAAGTCAAGCCGACAAGAAAAACGAATAACAATTTAGTTCTTCAGAACAAATGTACTTTGATGTAAGAACATGGTGCGATAGATAGATATTGTATGTTCTAGAAATAGGACACGTGTCGTAGTCACAAGTATAATGTGTAAAGTAAGCAGATGAAATTCAACAAAAATAGAAGCAATACAAGCTAGACATCATACCTAACATGCAACCACATATAACGGTGCCAAGTTAGAGGGAGCACCTGTGATGGTGCACTAGGGGAGACGTGCTCATCACCAACACAGCTACGTTGGGTGTCTATGCATGTGTTGTCTTGGAAATCATCTTGGGGGGGATGGAGGAGTAGAATCTGTAGAGGCCCTCCATTTGGAAGGAGCACCTTCATCCGCTGCCTTGCTAACTTCCTTCCGCTTTATTGATTTTGAATTGTCAAGTAAAACCGACAAGAAAAAGCAATAAAATTCACTCTTCAGAACTCATTCATGCATGATACTGACAATCACTACTTTGATGTAAGGCAAACACATGATTCTAGGATGGAATAATACGAAAAACAGGACGGCACGGCATATTCACAACTGTTTGTGTAAACTAAGCAGAAACCATTTCACCAAATAAGAAGCAATGCAAGCTAGACACCACGTGAAAGATGCAACCAATATGACTCTGCCAAGTTAAAAGTGTCCCATCATAAATGGCATTTCAACAAATTAGAAGCAGCACATGCTATAAATCATATCAAAGATGCAACTAATATCACACTGCATATACTGAAGGTGTCTCGTCATATTGATTTATGCGGGATATAAAAAAACAATAGTTTTATGTGAGGACATGCTTAATAGACAGATGTACTATGTACTAAATACAGGAAGGCATGTCACATTAACAGGTATAATGTATAAGCTAAGCAGAATAGCACATGCAGTTTAACTAGATTGCAAGAATTACAATCTAGACACCATATGCAACATGCAACCACATATCACGCTGCCAAGTTAGAGCAAGCACCTGCGATGCTAGTGTAGGGGAAATGCGGTAATCAACTACAGAGCTACGTTCACTATCTTCATCTAGCCTTGCTATTTCTTGAGAATCATGTCGGGAGACTGACGCTGCATTCTTTAAATGAGGAGTAATCCACTTGCCTGACTGCCTCATCATAAGTGATTGATGAGGGATACAAAAGAACATTAGTTTGATGTAAGAACATGGTTAATACACAGATGTACTAGTATGTACCAAAAACAGAAAGGCATGTCATATTCAAAGGTATAATGTGTAAGCTAAGCAGATGCAATTTAACCAAATTGGAAGCAATACAAGCTAGACATCCGGCTGGAGTAGTGAGCATGATCATCTAGGACCTGAGAGCCTGGTGGGAGGCGGGCTGCTTCGCCACCATCACGGCTTTTTAGTTGGCTTCCAGGTGATGCCTCTCTTTGCTGGGCTTGTCACTGGCTCGGCCAGTGCCCTGACTAGCTATTTGTCTTCTGGTGCTCACGGGATGGTGGTTCATGTAAAAAATATGGAACATGCAACCACATATGACACCGCGAAGTTAAAGCAAGCACCTGGGATGGTGGTTCATTGCGAGCGAGGTCATCAACTCCAGAGCTACGTTTGCCGTCTCCATCTGCTGACACTGCACCTATTATAAGGCTGAAACGTGTCTGGCCTATCCGCGTACGACGCTGGAGCGACTTCTCTCTTTTCTTTTTTGCTTCTCTCATAGCAGCAGAGTATGAAATACCCTTGCATAAAAACACAATAGTGAGAGTATGGGTGAAGTGTGTGCAGAACTAGTGCACTGTAAAAGTAGCAGATAGCAGGTGGCTGAAAAATAAATGACAGGAGACATATGATAGCTCTACAACATTGCATGGCAAACAAAATTAGATTCTACTCCGTATGATTTTGTAATATATGAGCACAGGAAATGCAGGTACTCCTCCAGCACACCACCACATGTGGTCATATCAAGATAACAGTCGACTGAAAATAAATAGGCCAGTCGATTTTTTTTAATGAACCGTCCGATATATAAGGAACGGGCAGATGGCCTTCGTCTACCACCCGTCAGTCACTGTTGATGATCTTTCTCGAACCGCCAGCGACCACCGACCCAGACCCCTGCCTCCGCCGCCCCGCCCTCCCCTCGACCTCACACCACCGCCGTGCTTGGCAGCGCCCCCAGGCCATCCCTTTAATCCCGGCCGACCTCCAGATCGGGCGCCAGTAGCTCTAGGCCCCACACGCCCCTAAGATAAACACCGAGGCGCTGCTTCCCCGGCGTAATAGGCGGACTAGCGCCTGTTACGCCGGGGAATGCTTCCGTTAATTGGGAATCAACTGACCAGGAATTGAAATTCAGGGGGCGACTGACCTCTAGCTAAGGTGAAATAGTATATGAGGAGAAACCTTGTGCATCGCGAGTTACTAGGAACATCTAGTATCAAGAAGAAGCGGTCAACTAGTGTCTTCTGTGGGATGAATACCGTGCAACCAGACACGTAAGATTTGCACGAATAAGGGAAGAGGAGTACCATTTTCGGTTGCCGGTGTGGTCGCCTCCACATGTCGCGCCGATCTTCTTATTTTTGCCGGGGAAACCGATGTTCTGGAGGGTGCAGGCTTGGACGAACCCATGGCCAAATTGTTGACTGTGTTGCCGTGGCCGTATGTCGGCAGAGGGGAAGCAGATCCGAGGCGGCGAAGGACGGCGTAGCAGGAATAGCTCCGGTGCGGTGGAGGGTGGTGAAGTTGGAGCGGCAACGGTGAGGCGCCGGACGGCGTGGTTGAACTGGCTCGGGTACGGATGGCTCGGCCTCGACTTCAAATACTAGCCGTGGAGGGCGTTGCGGTTGAGGTTGCAGTCGACGACGACGTCGGGGTATCGGCTCCGACGTGATGGAGGAGGGCGGCGGTTGATGGGTGGAATGGGGTGGCGGACGGGGAAGAGGACGCCGGGGTTTCGCGGCTGGTGCAGAGGTAGTTTTTGCGCCCATGGAGTACGAATGGGGAATCGGACGGGTGGGCGAGGGGAGGGGGGAGAACCATGTTTCGGTCTGGAACACGCTTGTTTTTGGCTTTTTTGAACAGAAGATGGGACGCGCTTGTTTGAAATTTGGGGAAAGTACAAACTTTGCCCCCCTCTTAAATTTTGGACCTACTGTGGGTCGGGGGCAGGATGGTAATCCCAGGTGTCCCAAATAGTGGGCGGGAGCGATTTCGGTCGCGCGCATGTGTGCTTAGGCGGCCATTGTGTATGAATGTTTTTAGGAGGCGGTTGTGTGGCGTCTAGATGAAGCTACAAACCTACCCCGGTTTAGACCTTTGGACGACGGGCCGGTAGGTTTCACGGGTCGGAGTTATTAGAAAAGTAATTTGACAACGTTAAATTTGACCTTGTATGTTTGAAAACCTCATTAAATTATCCGCTTCTTTTTGAAATTTTGACACTTGAAAATCCTATAACTACGATTATTTTGGAATGAAGGAGCTAAATTAGAATCTATTTTGTACATGACTACATATGCTATTATGTACAAAATCAGAGCAAAGATTGGTGCCCCCATAATTTAGGTATGATTTACAAATGCCATGATATCAAATTGAAATAATTGAATGGACTTCATGTTGAATTCGATTTTTTAAAACCACCTTAAGTTGAATTCAAATGTATGCTAGTTCATAGGTAGCTATTTATAATGTTCATTGTGTAACTTTCGTATGTATAATGTGCTTTACACACACAACATGAACTACACTCACGTTTATATTCGATTGCTAAAGCGATGCATTGTCTGAAGTTCAAAATACTAACTATGTGGATCAATTGTGTCGAATAATAACATAGACATGCTCAAATTCGATAGAATCTAGATGTCTGATGGATCAATGACCGTTCCTTACGCAAATTGCAAATATCATGATCCTATCCTAATATTTGGATACAATTTATATCTTTAATCAATGTGTACAGCAGTCTTGTACGTGTAGTTTCACTCTCCATCGGTGGTCTCTCACACATGCTCACACACTCTCTCCCGAGGTGTCTTTCTCGCACACATGCTCTCGATATAACCCTCCCTCCCTCTCGTAACCATTTACGACCGTTTTCACTAACCTTTATCACAAGCACTCTTCCTCTCGCAAGCATACACGCACAATCCCCATCGACCCTTTCTATAAACATAGACCTGCCTACGTGTCTCCTGTACGCACGTTATCTTTAGGCCTGTCTCTCACGCATTGTCTCACACCTCTCTTCCTAATCGACGAGTATGATTCTAGCAGAGCATTCTGTAGGATGCCCCTTAAAGTTAGGTTGGATGAATAGTAATATCAGAGATAAAGGGGTTACCTTAGTCCGAGAACCTAGGGTTACAAATCCTAGCCGGCTTTGTCAGTGGACATAGAGTCCTTCACAATTATTCTATCTTTGTCTTGTACGACTAGTCATCCATGGGTCTCCCTATATGTGTCACGGGCCGACCAATGTGGTGCAGGACGGAACCGAACGAAGGGCCTCACCTCGACCCACCGGACCTCACGCGGTGACACACCCTCTGCCCCCACGTCTCGTTATGTTCTCACACCCACACATACCAACACAGACACCACACAAAAAAAATATTCTCCTGGTGCCTCTATCCACTCCCCCCTTGCATATACACACTCAAGGGAATCTCTCACCGTGACGTCATATTCGTCTCTCTCTCTAGACCACTCTCATTTCTCGTGCTATCTCTCCCACGCCCCCCCCCCCCTGTCGACCCCTCTATCCATGCCTCTCTCGAATACGTAATACACACACATACCTCTCTAGGCCCTGCCAAATGCATCAACTACACATTCACACATGTTACATCACGTACCCCATTGATCTAAAAAGCCCTCTCTTCACGTTTATTTCGCATACAACATTCCTTTTGAATAAAGTGTGGCCAAAAAAATATTTTAGAATTTCTACATATATACAACATTACAAAGTTATATGGAGGAGTATGAACACTTGCATTGCATGGTGCCCACAATGATATTTATTCCGCACTATGAATTTGTATATTTTTATACTATATATAAAGTTAGTCATAATAAAGAGAAACGAAGAGCATCTCTCTGTCCATCGCATACCCCCCCCTCTACGCCCCTTTCACGTACGCACACAAACTATCTCCAGGTCCTCTAAAAGTAAGCCCCCAGCACATTCACGCATGTTTCATCTTTCTCTCGCGATATATACAGTGACGATCATTGTATTTGAAGCGAAAGCACGATACATACATTGGACTTCAGAATCCACTCATTACGGTCACCATTTACGTTTTGTGGTTATTATGCAGTCACGGGCTCACCGTACAACTCTGTATTTGCTCAAGACACGACTAGTTGACCAGTTAAACGCTCCACGTGGCACCTCTAGTGTTGCATCACATTATCTCACTACCATCCGGCCCACCTGTCGGCTTGTATCTACTCTACATCTGCACTCTTATAAAATACTAGCAAGATACCCATGCGTTGCACGGAACATCAAGATGCATTTGTATGAGTAGTTTATCTTGTGGGAGAAAAGGATGAACAAGGGAAGGCCTTATTTGCAATTGTGGAGAGGGGTGTGGGTACCTTTTTGCAAAATTGTCATAGTTTCCTTCCTATCCGTCAGATATAGATCGGACGGCCTATATTGCAGGATGGCAGGCACACGATCATCACCGACTATGCTTTTTATAAGAGTAGGGATAAAATACACTCTTATAAAAAACAGGGTTGGTGATGATGGTGTGCGTGCCATCCTGCAATATAGGCCGTCCGATTTATATCTGACGCATAGGAAAGAAACCATGACAATTTTGCAAAAAGATACCCACACACCTCTCCACATTTGCAAATAAGGCCTTCCCTCGTTCATCCTTTTCTCTCACGAGATAAACTAGTCATACAAATGCATCTTGATGTTACGTGCAACGCACGGGCATCTTGCTAGTAAGAATGAAAACAAATGACAAAAAAATATTGGACGGTGGTTCGAAGTCATGACCGCGGGCACATCGGACAAGGTGGCCTTGTATTGGTATGCTGAGTCGTCTGTTTTAACACACAGGAGCTGGTGTGGTGATTATACACACACGCACGCATGCACACGAACTGCATGCACGCAACACTCACACGAACACATGCACCCACGCACGCACGCAACACTCACACGTACACACGCAGCCACACACGCAATACTCACACGCACACACGCACGCATGCATGCACACACCAGTACACCCCACGACCAACACACACTCTCACGCTCAAGTGCTCAACCTACACGTGCATGCGCACACATCAGGCCCTGACAGACACATACACAACCAGGTGATTCCCATGCACGGGGTGGAGTCTTGTCGCGCCTGCGTAAATTTGTGTTTATCTGACCTTTTCCCTATGCGAACTGACAGGTGGGACCCACAAGGAACGTGGTCAATTTAACTAGACAACATGGTGCCACGCAGACTATTTGGCCGGTCAACAGAGTGCAATCCGATGCTGAACCGTGAACAAGTGACCGTATAATCACCGCAAAACGTATATAGTGACCGTAATCAGCTTATTCTGAAGTTCGATGAACGTATTATGCTTTTCTCTCTGTAGGCCCTCCAAAACTACATCTCTACACGTTCTCGCATGTTACATCTAACAACTATGCAATAGAGCACTACTACTACACTCTAACACAATAAATCATATGTGTTTTTAGTTTTACTAGATATCATATTGTTACTTAATTATTCAGTTTGCATACATGAAAATTGCCTTTGAAATGTATGGCAAGTATCATATACCATGCGGGGGAAATCCCGCCCTTTCCTGTTTAATCGGGTTTGTATCGATGGATCGTGCGAAACAGCAAAACTATAGTACTATATACAGTACAAGTGACAGTTCACTGGGCCGTCGTGTCGTGTACTCCTCCGTCGTAAGAGTGGAGCACTCGCTTTCATAAATCTTCTAGTCCCTTTCACCGACATGTGGGGCATCAAGCTACCGGGTCCACGTGCCATACTGGAATACAGTGCAGAGCAGCCGGGGTGAAGCACCTAGTCATGGCGCCGGCGTAGTAATGAGCAATGAGGCGTCAAATCACAAAGCTGCACCTTTCCCGCAATTAAGTTGGAGGGACGAAGTAATAATGCTAAAAAAAGAAGTTGGAGGGACGAAGCAACCATCATTTCACTCGTTGCTGAATCCGCTTCTCCCTCATCTTCTTCAAGTTAACCACGTGTTGCTTCTGCCGTTGTTCTGCCTCATGTGGGAAGCAAATCGGCTTGGTAAAGCACTGACACGTGGGACCGCATGTTAGCAAACCGCCAGGACAACGTCCTCTAAAAATAAGAAACCTCCCCCGCCATCCGCGCGGCAAAATCACCTCCTTTTTACTTATCTTGATTCTATAATTTTTTTAGATCAATATAATTGAGATTTGTATAGATAGCACACAGGAGCAAAACCAAGTGGTACGGTTAAGGGCATCCACAATGTGTAGCCAAATGTGAAAATAGCTTTTGGCATTGTGGGAACCATTGTGGACGGTGTTGCCAAAGCCAAAAGGATGGAACCGAAGCTCCCTGATTGATTGATTGAAGGAATAGAAAAATGCAATGTCTCTCCTCTTTCTCCCGTGCTTGGACGCATGTACAGTATAGAGGACAGAGTTTACTCCCTTGTCCCTTCTATCACAAATCAAAAAGCAGTGAGGCGTCAAATCACAAAGCATGAACGAAGCAACCATCATTTCACTCTTCGCTGACTCCGCTTCTCCATCGTCTTCTTCGAGAAACCATCTCACCGCACTAAGCTGGACGGATGACGCTATTGTGTATGAGTAGTACTAGTACATTTACGCGTCCCTTGGTTCAACGGACTTTCTGGATGCAAATAAGGCGGTTGTCTCGGCTTGCAGGCGGCACTTGCGAACGACTTACCGTGGTCTCCCTCAATGGTGTTCTCCGTCGAACGCGCTTCGCCAAACCACAACGTTTGAGATATCGTCGACGTCACCGCAATGGGGAAGGAAGTCAAATATAGTTACTACCTCCATTTTTTGTACACAAGGCCAGTATATCAAAATTACAATTTGCAAAAGGCCACTAACACTAATCGAGGCAAAATTGATGGGGTTTGCCTCGTACTAGCAACCAAGGACATTAATATCTCCTGCATGCATGCGGAAGTGAGAAGGTTGGTTTGCATGGCGCTGCATTAATCAAGCGATGAGGAGTGAGATGGTTAGCTCTTTGGGCTTTGGAGAAAAGAATACGCATTAATTGACACGTGAAACGAGGATTTGTATTGATTAATCCCACGAAGGAAAGCCCCGCCTTTCTTTTTTAACACTAGTACTCCTAGTACGTAGTACTACGTACTTACCCTGTTTGGGTCTAGGCCTTGCATTGCCATACTTTGCCACACATTTTTGCCAAGCTTGCCTAAAGTTTTCAAAATGAAAAGGAGGTACACTTGCGCACGGCTGTCGCGGTCGCACTGCACCCTCACACGGTCGCTCCTGCACGCCGCAAACCCAACCAAGGGAACGCACCCTCACTGACACGTGTTGTCGCATGTGAACAAACCAAACTCAGCCATCCTACCGCTGACACATAATTTTCGTTCATAGAGTATGTTTATCCAACCGCATGTTGGGGAGTATCCATACGGCCCGTGCGGTGGTCTGTTGGGGAAGAAGAAGAGGTGAGGAAGAAGGGTTAAGAGACGTAGGATATTCATCCAACTGCCTGAAATGGTAGACTGGCCCAAGTCAGGAGACTTGCATAACAATATATGTTTTTACACAGCAAAAGATCCATAAAAACAACAACATAAAGGAAAACTATCACTGCTCGCGGAACGATACGGCCTCGTCGTCTTTGGTTGCCGGCGCGAACCAGCCGTAGCTGCCGACGTGTGTCTCCGCACCGTGGTTGTCCTCGGCTTCCAGCTACTCGTTCACGCAGAGCGTGCGGGCGCTCTGGACGGACGAGAGCACCGCCCGGTTCAAGTAGAGGACGTCCGGTTTCGCTTGCAGGAGGGCCTCGATGGCAGCGGCATCCGCGCGCTCCGCGTCGAGTCGAGCCTCCGCCGCCCGGTTCAAGTCCAGGACGTCCGGTTCCGCCTACAGGAGGGCCTCGATGAGAGCGGCATCCGCGTGCTCCGCATCGAGTTGAGCCTCTGCCGCCCGGTTCAAGTCCACGACGTCCGGTTCCACCTACAGGAGGGCCTCGATGGCAGCGGCATCCGCGCGCTCCGCCTCAAGTTGAGCCTCCGCTGCCCGGTTCACATCCACAACATCCGGTTCCGCCTGCAGGAGAGCCTCGATGGCAGCGGCATGCGTGCGCTCCGCGTCGAGTTGAGCCTCTGCCTCCCGGTCCTCCTTTAGTATCACCAGGTTGAACCGCTGGTCCACCTGCACCATGGGGGACTCGGACGCCGGCACGAAGTCGGCGTCCATCGTCTCATACCCATCGGGGGCCTTCTGCGCCGCGACCTCCGCCATGAACATTGGATCGGCTTCCTCCTCCTCGTAGCTTGACTCCAGAGAACTCGGGGATTGGCCCGCTGCAAAGCGAGCTTGGGAACGGAGGTCTCTGGAGCCGACCGCCGCCGCGATTTATGCGCGGCGCTCCGGCGTCAGCATCTTGTAGTACGTGATCTTGCGGTGCACCATGGCTTTCCGACGAACTAGGGGACGCTTGATGCGGGCTAGGGGATCGAAAGGTGGGGGAAGGGGCTAGAGATTAGGTGTGGTTTTAGGGCAGTGGTTGGCGTAGGCCGAGCAACGAAGGTTCTGGTGTGAATAGTGGTTCCGGTGACGACCGGTCAATCGGTTTTGACTGTAAATCGCTCTTGTCGCGTTCGCGTTGCAGCCCAGCATGCTGGACCCTCCACGTCGCTCACCGAATGGAACGCGCTTCGTCTTGCGTTTTTGCTCGCTTGTGGGACCGCAATTGAGAGCAAACCGACGTCCCTCCCCCTCCCCCGCCTGCGTCATTTTATGCGGAGTAAATAAAAACAGAGGGAGTATACTATGGATGAGGATCCCCTGACGTGGCCGAACCCATTGAGTAACTGACATGCGGGGCCTAGCAAGCATGGGGTCCGTCAGTAAGTGACCGAAAGGGAGGTTAAGGCAGGGATACGTATGTGAAAGGAGCTCCTTTTCAATGATATAATTTTGTCAACAGTCAAATGCGGTTCCAATGTAAACTAGAAAGGATAGGAGGGAGTATATTGTACGTTCAAAAATGAAACGAACATTGAATACCCTTTATATATGATTTGCGGATGCTATGATCACCGGTTCAAAATTTTGAATCCGCCTTAGGTATCACACATGCCCCCACTCGTTCTCTCTCGATTTCATCTCGGGGTCCGGAGATCGATTGAAAGAGGACTAGGGTGGGTACAATTCGTTCGTTTCGCTTATCAACATACAATATGCTTCCTCTGATCCCCACAGACCCCCCCCCCCCCGCGGGTCATTTCTATCATAGAAACAGACCAAACCTTTATCTCCTTGCACGACACCCAATTGATCTCTGAACATCAATCGATCTCGTCAACATGTGTCGGGGCATGAACCAAATGGGATGTCAAAACTAAGACGCGAAGCGACACGTAGTGGAGGCAAAGTGAAACTTCAAATGAACCGTTTGTTTGTATGCATGTCGGACAACTTACAAATAAACATTGGAAATACAAGCATGGTCTAGGCCCACATGCGAATGATACTCGGCAGAATGTTCAAATGAGGCATGCGGGAGGATGGACTCGACCGGAGGGCGACATGATCGATGGAGAAGAGGGTTGGAGAGGTATGAGAAATAAGCAAACGCCACATGATTATACTTGAACGGCTCAAATAAACAATAAGTTGTCTCGCTTGGCCTACATAGTGAAAGGCCTAATGCGCAACGCGGAGCACTGACGCTCAAATATGGCCGGGAAAATAGGGAAACCGACATGTGGGGCACACCTGTCGGGACGACGTAGCGCAAATTAGTCCAATGGAGGAGCTGGCCCACGACCTCCTCGCCACCGGCAACCGTTCATGTGGGTCGTGGGGGCCAACAACGCGGCGCAGCTCCAGCACTGCCTCTGGACACGACGACCGCGGTGAGCGACACGCTCATCGTCGCTAGACACGGTCGGTTTCAGTGTGTCGAGGGTGGCGTTAGTGCTGTGGCACGACCAACAGTATGTTTGGTTTGTGCCCAAGGTTGCCCCATCAAAGCATTGGGTAGCCAAAATTTTGGTTGAGGTTTTGGTTGCCCATGATTTGGCCGACATCGGCAAGAAAAATGAACTAGAGTTGGCTAGAGTTCATTGGCATGCCAAAAAAATGGCAACCATCCAAACAAAGACCAATCTTTGGGTCATGACCAAAATTTTGGTAAGGTGCACTTTGGCCATAGTCCAAACACACCCCAACACCCGGCTCGTCGAGGATGCACGGGGCGCCGGGACGCGTCCGCGGAGTGGTGTAGCGCGGCCAACTGCATCCTCAGGACATGAGACCATGCCGGGTCGTCTTGCTTTTTCAATGACATGAGTCGATCGCATGTGAGCAAAGGGCATCTCCAACGTTGCCACGACCGCAGCTGACTACCCTGGCACACCAAAAACCCTCGTCCCTCGCGTCTTCGCACGGTGCGTTCCCAGCTGGCGCCAGCTGCCCGCATTCATGCCGTCCGTCCGTATGCCGTCGTTAAGAGGCTCGGTGCCCGAGGAACCAACTCCGGCGACTTAATGACACACCAGGACGCTTGGCCTCACCGGAATGCACTACTTAAAGTGGCAACGCCCAGCTAACCTCCACACCATAGCGCATCGTCCTCCTACCTGGCACCACATCCACCATGACTGCAAGCGCGAACGCTCTGCGGGAGAGCTTGTCTTCGGGGATGGAGCTCAAGGTCGCCGCCCTCGCTCAAGTCGTCGCACAAGCGGTGGCCACGCTGGCGGCCGACGACGGGAGCACCGTCAGCCACGCGTCCTACTTGCCGTCGTCCAACATCCAGCACCGCCGAGGTCGGGGACTCCTCCGAGGATGAGTAGGGCATGGGAGGCGGCAGGGCATGGTGTGCCAACTGGCCGGTCCGTCTCCCGTGTTCTACTTTTCCTCGTCGGAGACCGCACCTTCACTTCACGGGTCTTGAACCCCATACATGGAGATCACAGATGGAAGACGTCGGTCGCCGCCGTAGAATAGGTTTAGGGTCGGGTTTCTTTTATTTTTCTGTCCTATAAAAGTTCGAAATGTAATGAAAATCTGCCGTGTTTGCATTAATCTCGGCCGGTGTATATGAACTTTCACAATAATATAGTATATTGTAGGAGCAGGGGCGGAGCCAGGATGAAAATCAAGAGGGGGCAAATATTTATACGTATTTTTTTCATAAACATGTATACGAACTATAATGACTAAATTATTTAAACCACACAAGCATAGATATAGTGTGTAAGAAGCAAAATCATATACTTTCTGGTAAGATAATGTCATCACACGCATAATTATGACAAGTTCATTGCCAAAGTAAAAGTAAACTAACCACTTAAACCACAATAACTTGGGAAATATGAATATGTCGTTCCTTTTTTTATATATGTCCATGATTTCTAGCCTTCAAGCTGCAGGAAGAAGAAACATGTTTAAATATAGAGAGCATTGAATCATTGACAGATAAGAAGAAAAGCTTGAGCACATTGCCTACTTCCGTTTCATGCCATGAGCCCATGATGATTTTTCGCATAGAAGCGTTGAACTATCACCTCATTAGGAATATTATCCAACATTTCCTGATCGTATTCTGTAAAATCTGCGAGCCACTTCCTATTAGATGGATGTCGAGTAAGCTTTTCCAGATTGAATATTTCAGGCATAATACCGGTTGTGGATTTGCAAAAAATCTCTTCATCAGCTTTCTTGTCAATGTTAAATAGTTGAACATTAAATACATTGAGATACATGAAGGAAGAATATTACATAGATTTTATTCTACTCTCACGTCCTCAAATATATTCATATGGAACTATTACGGGAACCTAGATTCAATCAACCTAATCATCAATTTGTACATTATAATTTATAAAGATGCATATTTGATACAATTCACTACTTTTTAACATGGAAATCAGAATAGAACAATAATGTGGAAATTAGAAAAAGAGAGAACTAAACCTAGGGCTTACCTTGATTGAATGATTGATCATTACAACTTCCTTGGGATGGCGCGAGCCGGCCGGGCCGGCCGGCCGTGGTGCGCAGTGCAGATCGAGGCTGGTCGGGTGTATGTCAGTATGTGCAGCTTATAACTGCAGGCGGCGGCATGGCAGCTTCGGCTCGTCACGGCAGCACAGACGAGAGACGACGAACGCATATGAATCTCCAGAAAATCGGGAACCACCTGATCGATCGTATGCATGAGGCCTGATTGTATTCTCCAAGATGGGCTGCTGGGCTAATAACCTATCTATTTCTCATTGACGGGCTTTAAACATACAAAGGAAAATTAGAGAGTGGGGGCAAATACCTTGGGCTGAGTGGGGGTAGCGTTGTATATCCTGGGCCTAGTACGAGTAGTCTGAAAAAACGAGTGGGGGCATGCGCCCCCACAACCTTGTACGTGGATTCGCCCCTGTGTAGGAGTACTAGCAAGATGCCCGTGCGTTGCACGGAAGATCAAGATCTTGTGGGGGAAAAGGATGAACGAGGGAAGGCCTTATCTGCAAATGCACATTCACGCATTTCACATTTTCCTACATCTATGGGAACCTACGAAAGGGTTAACGTAAATTGCCTCTCTCTCTCCTCCCCTGATTTTCATGGTGGTGGGCCCCTCCCTGCCCCCAATCTACAATCAACAGCTCACACGTTTCACATTATGTTAATTACATAACTGGGACTACGTAGGTGTAGCATTACTCGTCCTAAAAAACCCAACTAAGCCAACCTCCCAGCATATCGCGCGGGAAAAGACCCGGCCGCGCCGTTTTAGTCGGGATTACCGGATTACTAGTAGTAGTATCGATGGATCACGCAAAGCAACAAGTTTTTTGTTTTTGAGGGGGCGAAGCACCTAGTTTAAAAGGAAAAAAGGTGGTACACTCACAGCACCCCTATCGCGGTCGCATTCCACCCCACACACGTTCGGTCCTGCACACGGCTCATGCAAATGGAACGCGCTTCGGCTTGCCTCTTCACTGACACGTGGGACTGCATGTAACGCCCACGATGCGGCTATATCTCCCACGTGTCGAGGCACGACTTAGAGGCATAACCGCATAGTGGTTTTGTCGCAAGAAGGGTCATCTTCACACAATCCCATGTAATGAACAAGAATGGGATAAAGAGTTGGCTTACAATCGCCACTTCACACAATACATAAATATTGTTCATACATCATCCAAAATACAATCATATAGACCGACTACGGTCAAAATCCAGATGAAAATAAGACAACCCCAAATGCTAGATCCCCGATCGTCCCAACTGGGCTCCACTACTGATCATCAGGAAAAGACACATAGTAACGACCACGTTCCTCGTCGAACTCCCACTTGAGATCGACGCCATCATCTGCACTGGCATCGTCGGCACCTGCAACTGTTTTGGTAGAATCTGTGAGTCACGGGGACTCAGCAATCTCACACCCGCGAGATCAAGACTATTTAAGCTTGTAGGAAAAGATGGTGCAAAAGGTGGAGCTGCAGCGGCAAAAGCATATATGGTGGCTAACTTGCGCAAATGAGAGCGAGAAGAGAAGCAACGGAACGGACGCCATCTAGCAATGACCAAGAAGAGGTCCAGAACACCTACTTACGTCATACATAACTCAGACCGTGTTCACTTCCCGGACTCCGCCGAGAAAAGACCATCACGGCTACACACGCAGTTGATGTATTTTAATTGGGTCAAGTGACAAGTTATCTACAACCGGACAATAACAAATTCCCATCTGCCTCATAACCGCGGGCACGGCTTTCGAAAGATAATACCCTGCAGGGGTGTCCCAACTTAGCCCATCATAAGCTCTCACGGTCAACGAAGGATAAACCTTCTCCCGAAGACCCGATCAGTCTCGGAATCCCGGTTTACAAGATAATATGTAGGCCTCTTTGTGAGCTTGAAGCACTCACTACAGAGCAATGCAAGACAAAACAAGCATACCTACAGCAAGATGGCATGTTTATGAAGCTATCCATGGCAAGAACAATTGCATAGCATGTATGGATCAACTACAATAAGCTTGGCAAAAATGCATGTCATGTTAAGAATCTGCCAAAAATATTTTATAGCAAAAGTAGAGCAAGATTGAGTCATGCTATGGCACTCCATAATTGCAAACAATTGCAGGATTGGATCAAATACAACTATAGCTACAAAACATCCTTACTGAACATCTCCAAAATATGCATGGATCTCTCTGTAGCATCAAGTTTACATGGCAACAAAATTACAGCAGACAAGGACTTAGAGAAATCACTGTCCCTGAAATCAGAATTATTATGGGGCCTACTTTGCATGCTTGTGCTAGTCACCACAGAGATCACAAAAATACAAGGACTATACCACTGGAAAGATGGCATGGCATACTTCAAAACACATGTAGAGCTCATGCTCAAAAGATGCACAGATTTAATGATACAAAAATGACAAATCTCCAAGTTCTGCTAAGAATCAGAGATTAACAGCAACTAGCCCTCTTCCAACGAAGATTTGGGCATCAAGATGACCTCTAATGAACATGGTGCAATTGAACAAAATGAAGAGCATCACGAGGCGAACAATTTGACATATTACACACGCGAATCGGAGCTACATGCAAGGAGTTATCGCATCACGAACATAGGCACATGCTGAGAAATGTTGAGGACTTGGAGAAAAAAAGGGGGTCGAGGAAGTCAACGCGTACGGTGGCTCGATCCAGATCTGGCGATGCTCGGCTCGCCCTCGTCGGCGGCGAAGGAGGGCAGGCGAGGCGCGGCCAGAGGAGAGGAGGAGGGAGGCCGACGGGCGCGGGGAGGGGCGGCGCCGGCGGAGGCGGCGCACCGGCGAGCGGCGGCGGCGACGGGACCCGCGCGGCGGCGACGGCGAGGCACCGGCGAGGCGCGGCGGAGGAGACGGGCGCGGAGGCGGCGGCGGGCGCGCGGGCGGCGGGGAACGGGCCGGCGGGCCCGCGGCGGGCTTGCGGGCCGGCACGGTGGGAGGCCGGAGGCGGGCGGACATTGTCCGGCGCGGACGTTTTCGTCCGGCGGCGCGCTGTGGAGAAGCTAGGGTTCGTCTATGATTTCGTTTTTCGGGATGCCCACATATAAATAGGTAGAGGGAGCTAGGAGGCTCCAAATGAGGTGCGGTTTTCGCCCACACGATCGTGATCGAACGACCTAGATCATGGAAGAGAGTTTGGTGGGTTTTGGGCTGGTTTTGGAGGGGGTTTTTGCTGGACACTCAAATGGACTTTGCGGATGCCCGGTTAACCGTTGGAGTACCAAACGACCTCCGAATGGAACGAAACTTGACCGGTAGTCTCCGGGTGGTATAAGAAGACCACTTGACAAGCCTCGGTCCATTCCGAGAAAGTTTGACACACGCACACGAAAGAAAACAAGAGGGGTGCACCGGAGGAGATAGGAGCGTCGGATTGAAAAACGGACAACGGGGAAAATGCTCGGATGCATGAGACGAACACGTATGCGAATGCAATGCACATGATGACATGATATGAAAATGCATGACATGACAAAATGCAAAACGAAAGACAAAACCCGACAACGGAGGGAAAAACATATCACATCGCCGAAAATGGCAAGAGTCGGAGTTACAAATATGGCAAGTTACATGCGGGGTGTTACAACACTCCACCACTACGAGAGGATCTCGTCCCGAGATCTAGGACTGAAAGAACTCCGGATATTCGGAACGGAGATGGTCCTCGCGTTCCTAGGTGGCTTCCCGGTCGGAATGGTGCGACCACTTCACTTTCAGGAATTTGATAGACTTGTTGCGAGTCTTGCGCTCAGTTTCTTCAAGAATAGCAACTGGGTGCTCATGATAAGACAAATTTTCTTGGAGGTCAATCTCTTCGAAGTCGATAGTGCGCTCAGGCGTCTTGAAGCACTTGCGGAGCTGTGACACGTGGAACACATCGTGCACGTTCGCGAAGTTGGAAGGAAGCTCAAGTTGATAGGCGAGGTCGCCTCTTTTGCCAATGATCTTAAAAGGACCCACGTATCTAGGGGCAAGCTTCCCTATGATACCGAAGCGACGAGTGCCTTTCATTGGAGAGACGCGGAGGTAGACATGGTCTCCGATCTCGAAAGCCAAATCACGATGCTTACTATCATAGTAACTCTTCTGGCGCGATTGCGCGGCTTTGAGATTATCACGGATGACTTTACACATTTCTTCAGCTTCAATGATTAAGTCATTGCCAAGAAGTTGGCGTTCACCAGTCTCTGACCAATTAAGAGGAGTACGGCACTTTCTGCCATAGAGAATCTCGAATGGGGCCTTGCCCGAACTCGCTTGGAAGCTGTTGTTGTAGGAGAATTCAGCATATGGAAGACAATCTTCCCATTTCATGCCAAAGGAAATGACACAAGCCCTGAGCATATCTTCAAGAATTTGATTGACTCGCTCGACTTGGCCACTAGTTTGAGGATGGAAAGCTGTGCTGAAGCGAATGTTAGTGCCCATGGCCTTTTGGAAGGAGTCCCAGAACTTAGAGGTGAAGATGCTTCCACGATCTGAAGAAATCAATTGTGGAATGTCGTGCAAAGAGACAATTCTGGAGGTGTATAGCTCTGCCAGCTGAGCTGCTGTGATGGATTCTTTGATAGGAAGGAAATGAGCCACTTTAGAAAGCTTGTCGATGACAACGAAGATAGCATCATTTCCGCGCTTGGACTTGGGAAATCCAGTCACGAAGTCCATTTCGATATGATCAAACTTCCATTCCGGAATAGCAAGAGGTTGGAGGAGACCAGCTGGTCGTTGGTGTTCTGCTTTCACTCTTCGACAGACATCACATTCATTCACGAATTGAGCAATTTCTCGCTTCATTCGAGTCCACCAATACGACTGCTTGAGGTCATGATACATCTTCGTACTTCCAGGATGAATGGAAAGGAGAGAATTGTGCGCCTCATTCATTATGACTTTCCTTAGATCACCTTTAGGAACCACAATCCGGTCCTCGAAGAATAAAGTGTCTCTGTCATCAATGCGATAGCACTTGTATTTGGAAAGACCCTTGTCGATACCACGTTTCACCTTCTTCACCATGGCATCAAGGAGTTGTGCCTCACGAATTTGATCTTCCAAAGTAGGAGATACTATGAGGTTGGCAAGAAAGCCTTGAGGAACAACTTGGAGATTCAGCTTGCGGAAAGCTTCACAAAGCTCCGGTTGGAAAGGCTTGAGAATTAAGTTGTTGCAATAAGCCTTCCTGCTTAAAGCATCTGCAATGACATTTGCTTTGCCTGGAGTATATTCAATACTCGGATTGTACTCTTGAATCATTTCGACCCATCGAGTCTGCCTGAGGTTGAGGTTGGGCTGAGTGAAGATATACTTGAGACTCTTGTGATCAGTGAAAATGTCCACTTGTCTTCCCAACAAGAGATGTCTCCACGTAATCAACGCATGGACAACTGCCGCCAACTCAAGATCGTGAGTGGGGTAGTTCTTCTCGTTGGGCTTCAACTGCCGAGAGGTATAGGCCACAACTTTCTTCTCTTGCATTAATACAGCACCGAGACCTTGGAGAGAAGCATCACAGAAAACTTCATACGGCTTGGATTCATCAGGAGGAGTCAAGACAGGAGCTGTGACTAGTTTCTCTTTGAGAGTGTTGAAAGCAACGTCACACTCAGGAGACCAGACATACTTCACATGCTTCTGTAGGAGATTGGAAAGAGGTTTTGCAATCTTGGAGAAATTCTCAACGAATCTTCGGCAATAGCTTGCAAGACCAAGAAAACTGCGGAGCTGCTTGACATTTTGAGGAGGTTCCCAATCCAGAACTGCGGACACCTTCTCGGGGTTAACAGCGATGCCCTTGGCAAAGATGATGTGACCAAGGAAAAGAACTTCATCGAGCCAAAATTCACATTTGGAGAACTTCGCATAGAATTGATGCTCTCTGAGCTTGTCGAGCACCAATCACAAATGTTTGGCATGATCCTGCTTATTCTTGGAGAAGACCAAGATATCATCGAGATACACCAGAACGAATTCATTGGTATAGGGGTTGAAGATGAAATTCATCATCCGAGAGAACACCGGAGGAGCATTGACAAGGCCGAAAGACACGACAGTATATTCATAAGAACCAAAGCTTGTTCTGAATGCTGTCTTGGGAATATCTTCTTCACGAATGCGAATCTGATGATAACCCATACGAAGGTCAAGCTTCGAGAATACTTTAGCACCTTTGAGTTGCTCAAATAGCTCATTGATGTTGGGAAGTGGATACTTGTTCTTGATTGTCTTCTTGTTCAATGGACGGTAGTCGACACAAAGTCGGTCCGTGCCATCCTTCTTCTTGACAAAAAGAACACCACAACCCCATGGAGAAGAACTCGGTCTGATCAAACCCAGACGTTCTTGTTCATCGAGCTGTTTCTTCAATTCCTTCAGCTCGTTTGGTCCAAGCTTGTATGGACGCTTGCAAACGGGTTCAGTGCCAGGCTCTAGTTCGATAACGAACTCAACTGGCCGGTGAGGAGGCATACCCGGAAGCTCTTCTGGGAAGACATCTTGATACTCGCAAACGACTGGAATTTGAGAGATGGCATTCAATTCGCCCTTCTCATTGAGAGAAAATAACCGAATGGTTTCATCACGAGCGGCATAAATAATCACATCCTCAGAAGAGTGTGTCAATTGAATTTCCCTGGCAGCACAATCAAGTAGAGCTTTGTGCTTAGAAAGCCAGTCCATCCCGAGAATTAGATCAATATCCGAGTCACCAAGAACAATTGGAGAAGACTGGAATTTGAAGTCACCCATCTTGATGGAAACATCCGGAACCATCATACTAGAACTCAAACGTTTACCCGGAGAAACGACATCCATGGGTTTACTCAGATGAGAACAAGTGAATTCATGCTTGGCAAAAAACGGTCTTGACATGAAACAAAGCGATGCACCAGTATCAAAAAGAACTTTTGCGGGAATATCGTTAACAGGAAGATTACCCATTATCACATCAGTAGATTCCTCCGCTTGAGTTGCATTCATCATGTTCACCTTTGCAGACTTTGGATTATGCTTGACCACTGCATTGCTGGAAGATCTGACAGGAGGAGGAGGAGGAAGACGCCTCTGGTTGAAGCACTTGTTAGCATAGTGACCTTTCTGCTGACATTTGTCGCAAGTCACCTCTGAGAGTGGACGGTGATAAGGAGCATTGGACTTTGGAGCTTGATTCTGAGACTTGTTCTGATAGCCAGGGTTGGAAGAGTTGGAAGAACCATGGCCACCTTTGTTCTTCTGCTGATAAGGCTGACGAAACGGAGGAGGAGGAGGCAACCAGAACTTCTGTTGCTTAGCTGTCACAAGTGAGGAAGAAGAAGACTGAACTGCGTCTCTGACTCTCTTCGTAGAAGCCTCACACTTGAGCTGAGCAGCCTCTTGCTTCAGTGCCATATTGTAGAATTGATCAAAGTGAGTAGGCTCAACAAGAACGAGAGCTAACTGCAGATCCTCTTTAAGGCCACCTCTAAAGTGATAGATCATGCTCTTCTCATCAGGAACGTCTTGTTTAGCGAAGCGAGCAAGTTTCTGAAACTGAATGTTGTATTGATACACAGACATGTTGCCTTGCTTGAGATTGCGGAACTCCTCACGCTTGCTCTCAACAACACTTTGTGGAATGTGGTGCGCTTTGAAGTCCCGACAGAAGTCAGTCCAAGTGATCACACGACCTCCTCTGGAATGTTTGTATTGTTGATACCAATCAGCAGCTTGGTCCTTGAGCTGGAAAGAAGTGAACTTGACATAGTCCTCATGCCTGACATTGCTACATTCAAAATGCTTGTTGATGTCCACGAGCCAATCATCGGCATCCGTGGCCTCGGCACAGTAGCTGAAAGACTTGGGCTGATTTGCGAGAAACTGGTTGAGAGTGGCAAAGTGAAACTGATTGTTGCCTTGACCTTGATTGCCTTGCCCTTGAGTACGTTCTTGCAAGAGTTGCAGAATCATCTGAGCATTGGCGTTGGTGGCTGCCATGATAGCCTGCCATGCCTCCGGAGGTGGAGGTGGTAGCGGAGGGTTCGCTTGACTCCCTTCATTGCGATCCGGATTCTGACGCATTGGCGGAGCCATCCTGAAGAGGGTGACATCCGTTAGCATCTTGATAGACAAATATATAAGTAGAATCAACAGATAGAAATTGCAACATATAGTCTTCATAATAAACATTCGAATGAAGATGAACGAATGAATTCCGTAGTAAATCATCACACTTCCATAAGTTGAGAAGCCACTTGAAAAAGATAAGGAATGAACATATGAGTTCGAAGAAACTCGAATGCCACAATACAAAATAAAACAAAGTATTGGCTTGCAGAATAAGCCGGAACAAACATATGATAGATATTTCGTCCGAAGTTTTCGTGGTGGGGCCCACACGGGCTCAATCGTACAGCACCATCATGTACAAGGCTGTGCACATGACATACGAAGCGTCCCCGAGTCGGCAAAGCCATGGACTCTTTAAGACACAACGAGACCACTGTAAAATCAACCGTATACAGGCGGACCACTAGACATCGAACCCCAATCTCATATCATGCGTCTGTCGGAAAGATATCCTAAGGCTACTTGAATTCCCACTTATAAACTCCCGAAACTTTCTGGTTATGCAATCTGGTGTAGGGGATACAGGGGACACAAAATATATCACCCAAACTAACAATCCCTAGATCCAGCTGTATCCATCCGTCAACACATAACCAAGAAACCTTCGGAAATCGTTTACCTCAACCTTCGAAAAACATCCGTTATACAAGTTATGGCAATACTCCCGAACTCCTGCCCCAGTACTGGGTGGCGTCGAGGTGATCTCACCAACAACTGCATAAAAGAGATTTCGATGTCGGCGAAACTCAGGTATTCCAGAACTGCAACGATAAAATTGTGACGACAACACCTCGGAGCTCAACTCCCCGGGACACGGCCACAACCCCTAAATGACAGGAGGCACCAAGAACAATGTTCTCATCACAAAACCATCGGAACGATTCCAAGATACCCGCGTGATCCTAAAAAAATTTGGTGAAATTTGAGGAGAGAATAGTCAAAACTTCTACGTCAGGAGACCTCACCAGAGCGACGAAGGGACTGAGGAGTAAAAAGAATCCTACTCTCCGATATATATAATCCTAAGACTCAAAACATTTTTGTTCTAGACTCAACAACGCCAGCGATTCGATCAAGCAGGGGGCTCCTAAGTCGGGGATGGCTCTGATTACCAACTTGTAACGCCCACGATGCGGCTATATCTCCCACGTGTCGAGGCACGACTTAGAGGCATAACCGCATAGTGGTTTTGTCGCAAGAAGGGTCATCTTCACACAATCCCATGTAATGAACAAGAATGGGATAAAGAGTTGGCTTACAATTGCCACTTCACACAATACATAAATATTGTTCATACATCATCCAAAATACAATCATATAGACCGACTACGGTCAAAATCCAGATGAAAATAAGACAACCCCAAATGCTAGATCCCCGATCGTCCCAACTGGGCTCCACTACTGATCATCAGGAAAAGACACATAGTAACGACCACGTTCCTCGTCGAACTCCCACTTGAGATCGACGCCATCATCTGCACTGGCATCGTCGGCACCTGCAACTGTTTTGGTAGAATCTGTGAGTCACGGGGACTCAGCAATCTCACACCCGCGAGATCAAGACTATTTAAGCTTGTAGGAAAAGATGGTGCAAAAGGTGGAGCTGCAGCGGCAAAAGCATATATGGTGGCTAACTTGCGCAAATGAGAGCGAGAAGAGAAGCAACGGAACGGACGTCATCTAGCAATGACCAAGAAGAGGTCCTGAACACCTACTTACGTCATACATAACTCAGACCGTGTTCACTTCCCGGACTCCGCCGAGAAGAGACCATCACGGCTACACACGCAGTTGATGTATTTTAATTGGGTCAAGTGACAAGTTATCTACAACCGGACATTAACAAATTCCCATCTGCCTCATAACCGCGGGCACGGCTTTCGAAAGATAATACCCTGCAGGGGTGTCCCAACTTAGCCCATCATAAGCTCTCACGGTCAACGAAGGATAAACCTTCTCCCGGAAAGACCCGATCAGTCTCGGAATCCCGGTTTACTATGCAATTGTTCTTGCCATGGATAGCTTCATAAACATGCCATCTTGCTGTAGGTATGCTTGTTTTGTCTTGCATTGCTCTGTAGTGAGTGCTTCAAGCTCACAAAGAGGCCTACATATTAATATTTCTGCCATGCTCTGTTTTCTGTTAAGTCTGTAACCTGATAACGAAACTTGCTATGTTTACATGCTTGCCATCATATCTTCTGGTCCTTTTTGGCTTATGGTCAGTAAGGGACTTTTGTCATGTGCATTTAGTAGAACACTGCCATGCCTTGTTTTGCTATGTTAAGTTCCTGTAGCATGTTGATTTCGTGCTCTGAACATTGCTACCTGATGCTGTTTTCTGCCATGTCCAGTTTTTCACTAAGTCTGTGAACCTGTAATCTTTTGCACTTTTGCCATGCTTGTTTGAGCTTGATATGTTGTGAACTAGCCGTAGCTCAGTGTTCATCTTTTGTCAAGCATCTCCTGTAGATTACTGCCATGTGCTTTGTTGCTATGTTGGGGTGCTGTAGCATTGTTACTTGTTGCATTTTAAGTGCTATCTTGCTGTTTATCGCAGATTAGTGTCATTCTTGTTTTGCTTGCCATTTGCAAACCGTGCATCCGATTCCGGTGATCTTTATATCGATTTCGACCGAAATCATCTCATCTTTCCAGTGGCATGCTTGGTTTTCCAAGTTACTGCCATGTTCATCATTTTCCTTCCGGAGCACGCATATGCATCGCATATCATATCTTGCATATCATACATGTTTTGCATCATGTTGCTTGCGCATTTCTCGTTGTTGATTGTGGTTCCGTTTGTTTGTGTTCTTGTCTTGGGTAGAGCCGGGAGACGAGTACGCTCACGAGGAACCTGTCGAGTACGCTTACGAGGATCAAGCTTTCGACAACTCTGAGAACCTTGCAGGCAAGATGACCACCCCTCGAAATCACTTCTATCTTTGCTATGCTAGTTGTTCGCTCTATTGCCATGCTCGCTACCTATCACTTGCTATATCATGTCTCCCATTTTAGCCATGTCAGCCCTAACCATCCTTTCCTAGCAAACCGTTGTTTGGCTATGTTACCGCTTTTGCTCAGCCCTTCTTATAGCGTTGCTAGTTGCAGGTGAAGTTGAAGTTTGTTCCATGTCGGAACATGGATATGTTGGGATATCACAATATCTCTAATTTAATTAATGCATCTATATATATTTGGTAAAGGGTGGAAGGCTCGGCCTTGTGCCTGGTGTTTTGTTCCACTCTTGCCGCCCTAGTTACTGTTATACCGGGATTATGTTCCTTGAGTTTGCGTTCCTTACACGGTCGGGTGATTTATGGGACCCCCTTGACAGTTCGCCTTGAATAAAACTCCTCCAGCAAGGCCCAACTTTGGTTTTACTATTTGCCACCTAAGCCTTTTCCCCCGGGTTTTCGCGAGCCCGAGGGTCATCTTATTTTAACCCCCCTGGGCCAGTGCTCCTTCGAGTGTTGGTCCGAACCGAGCAGCCTGCGGGGCCACCTCGGGGAAACTCGAGGTCTAGTTTTACTCATAGCTTGACTTATCCGGTGTGCCCTGAGAACGAGATATGTGCAGCTCCTATCGGGATTTGTCGGCACATTCGGGCGGCTTTGCTGGTCTTGTTTTACCATTGTCGAGATGTCTTGTAAACCGGGATTCCGAGATTGATCGGGTCTTTCCGGGAGAAGGTTTATCCTTCGTTGACCATGAGAGCTTATGATGGGCAAAGTTGGGACACCCCTGCAGGGTATTATCTTTCGAAAGCCGTGCCCGCGGTTATGAGGCAGATGGGAATTTGTTAATGTCCGGTTGTAGATAACTTGTCACTTGACCCAATTAAAATACATCAACTGCGTGTGTAGCCGTGATGGTCTCTTCTCGGCGGAGTCCGGGAAGTGAACACGGTCTGAGTTATGTATGACGTAAGTAGGTGTTCAGGACCTCTTCTTGGTCATTGCTAGATGGCGTCCGTTCCGTTGCTTCTCTTCTCGCTCTCATTTGCGCAAGTTAGCCACCATATATGCTTTTGCCGCTGCAGCTCCACCTTTTGCACCATCTTTTCCTACAAGCTTAAATAGTCTTGATCTCGCGGGTGTGAGATTGCTGAGTCCCCGTGACTCACAGATTCTACCAAAACAGTTGCAGGTGCCGACGATGCCAGTGCAGATGATGGCGTCGATCTCAAGTGGGAGTTCGACGAGGAACGTGGTCGTTACTATGTGTCTTTTCCTAATGATCAGTAGTGGAGCCCAGTTGGGACGATCGGGGATCTAGCATTTGGGGTTGTCTTATTTTCATCTGGATTTTGACCGTAGTCGGTCTATATGATTGTATTTTGGATGATGTATGAACAATATTTATGTATTGTGTGAAGTGGCGATTGTAAGCCAACTCTTTATCCCATTCTTGTTCATTACATGGGATTGTGTGAAGATGACCCTTCTTGCGACAAAACCGCTATGCGGTTATGCCTCTAAGTCGTGCCTCGACACGTGGGAGATATAGCCGCATCGTGGGCGTTACACTGCACTTGGAGAAACCGACCATGTGCCAAACTCCCCCCGCCCACCGCACGAAAATCCTCCCCCCCCCCCCACCCAAAAATTCCCCCCAAATCCTAGATTCAACTGCCCTTCGGCCAACTAGCCAATAATATTCCCCAAACCCCCTCCCCCCGTCCCCTCCACTCCATTCGCTCCGCCAAAGCCGCCCTCCCCGCCACGCCGATACGTCGGCGCCGCGGTTCATCGAGGGGACGCACGGCGATCCTCTCGCTCCCACAGTACGCTCTCATAGAATGCCGTCCTCTAGCCGTGCCGCCACCGCTGGCGACGTTCTTGTCGAGGCGCATGGCGGTCAGCGCCGCCACCGCTGGCGACATTCGTGTGAGACACACGGCGGTCAGCTTCTCCCATGGTACGCGCATTCTAGACTGAGGCCCCATGCATGTTGGTGTAGCGCTGAATGTTAGCTGATATACGTTGTTAATCTCACTGTTTGCCGAAGTAGTTTACAGTCAATATGCTCTGCTTAAGAAGCTTCCTTGCCCTGTTCTGCACTCAATCTGCTTAGCTGAGATGGCATGCCAAGGCCGATTAGTTGCTAAAATATCCTGCCATATATTTATTGTGATGTAGATTGCCATGGTCTAGTATCCAATCTGTTAGGTGAAATAGCTCTACACCGTTTTATACTCGATCTTTGTTGCTGCGATGGCCTTCGATAGTTCGATGGCTGTGTTCTCGGCCTCATTGACTGCTGAAACAGCCTGCCATAATTTAGCACTCAAATCTGTTTGCTGAATTAGCTTTACATATATTTCGTTACTTAGATCTGCTCGTCCAAATATCTTGCCATAGCTTTAGACATCGACCTAGGTATTTTCTTCTGGACTTCATAAAAAAGCATATATGTTTTTCCTGTAATATCTAGTAGAAGAAATAATTTGTATGTCTAACAGATGGACAGGACTTGGATAACTTCTGCTCGAAGATTCTTCGCTGCATATGTCGAGGGGGTTGAAAACTTCATGAACTTTATCAGAGCTGAGTACGGTGGTCCGAAATTAGATGTGCTCTGCCCGTGTAGCACTTGTATGAATTCAGTTACAAGACCCCAGTCAACTGTGCAAAATCATCTACACTTGTATGGGATGTCGGTCACATATACTAGGTGGGTTCATCATGGTGAAGCTGTGAACGTCAATGTTATTGACTACGTGGAAGCAGCAGATCACCATCTTGATCTGCCTGATGCTCGGGTGGAAGAGGAGGAGGAGGAGGTGGTGGCGGAGCCAGTGAGTTTGACCAACATTGAAACAATGCTACGAAATGCTCGTGCATTCCGTGAACTTTCACCTGCAGAAGAAAAACGGTGGGCCCGCATGTTGGAACAATGCAACGTGGCTGTCACCCCAGGAAATAAGCTGTCAGTATTCTCAGCTATGGTCACCTTTCTTCAGGTGAAGACATCTGAGCGGATGACCAACAAATCATTCGATGCGATGTTGGATGCTTTCCGCAAAGCTTTCCCAGATGCGTTTGAGCTGCCACACACCTACAGTAAAATGAAGAATTTCCTTCGTGTAGTTGGAATTGGATATGTTATGATCCATGTTTGTAAATAATTGTGTTCTGTTCCGGAAGGATTATGCCAACTTAAGTGAATCCTGAAATGCAAATCATCAAGATGGAAAGATGGCGATGCTGTGAAGAGGATTCCTCATAATGTTCTGAGACATTTTCCAATTACACCAAGATTGCAGAGGTTGTTTCATGATGCTGAAACAAGAGAGGATGTAGTGTGGCATTCTAGGAACCAGGAGTACAGAGATCAGAATCTAATGAGCCATCCATCACATGGTAGTGAGTGGAAAAGCTTCAACCAAAAGCACGAAAAGTTTGCTGCTGACCCGAGAAACATTAGACTTGGCTTAGCTTCAGATGGATTTAACCCATTTGGCCACCAGAGCGCCACATATAGCATGTGGCCAATGCTTGTTATCCCTTACAACATGCCTCCAAATGTCTGCACCAAAGAATCAAACTACATGATGGCCTTGCTCATCCCAGGTCCAAAAAGTCCTGGAAAGGATTTTGATTTGTTCATGGAGCCTCTTGTGGAGGAACTTCAACAGCTATGGAGGGGTGTTCTCACACGAGACCTATATAGCAGCCCACCGGCTGATTTCTTTCTGCGTGCTGTTATAATTTGGTGCATCCATGATTATCCGACTTTGGGCACTATGTCAGGGCGAACGACACATGGTTACAATGCATGTGTTCGCTGTGACAGGAATCCGCTGTCATACACAATACTTAGCAAGATCTGTTACATTGGACACAGCCGTTTCCTTGCCAAGGACAAGCCGCATCCTAGAAAATACCGAAGACATGTGTTCAATGCAAAGCATGAAAACCGTGATGCACCAAAGAGGCTCACCGCCGATGAGTTGCAAGTGGAATTAGAGAAGGTCAGGCATATTACACCAGGAAACCATCCTGATAATGGTAGCGGGAAAAGGAAGCGTGGCAGGGCAGAAGAGAGATTATTGTTTACCCGCAGGTCCACTTTGTGGGACTTGGAATATTGGAAAGATTTGGATCTGCGGCATAATCTTGATGTGATGCACATCGAGAAAAATATATGTGACAGCATTATCGGCACACTTCTTAATATTGAAGGCAAGACGAAAGATACCTTAAAATAGGATTGATTTGACACACCTGGGTATCAGACAGGATTTGCAGGTGCAAGATGAAGGTAAACCACGGAATATGGCACCAGCTGTCTACGTCTTGGACAAGGTAAAAAGAAAAGAATTCCGCGAGGTCCTGTCACATGTGAGATTCCCACATGGATTTGCTTCCAACCCTGAAAGGAGAGTCAGTGCAGATGGAAACAAGGTACAAGGGTTGAAAACTCATGACTGCCACGTCCTACTTCAAAGGGTTTTACCTATTATCCTTAGAGGATTGGGCCGCCCTAACTTATACAGAGCAGTTGCAGAGTTGGGACAATTCTTCAGGGAACTCTGCAGTAGAAATATCAGGATAGATGCTTTGGAGCGTCTATCCTATGCGACCTTGAGAAGATAGATCCTCCAGCCTTCTTTGATGTGATGGTGCATTTGGCTGTTCATCTACCTGATGAGGCACTACTTAGAGGTCCAGTACAGTATGGCTGGATGTACCCTATTGAAAGGCGGCTAGGCACTTTCAAGGGCTATGTTAGGAACAAAGCTAGACCCGAGGGTTCCATTGCAGAGGCCTACATTGCTATAGAAGCGTTGACATTCTGCTCAAAATACATTGAAACAGTTGATCAGCTTAGCAAAGACGTGGATGAAGACAATCCCGGGCTCAATGTTTTCGATTATTCTGTTCAAGTTACATGGAAGAGTCGACAAGAGGACAAACCTAAAGATTTGGACAAAATGGTTTGGTATGTGTTGAATAACTGTCCTGAGATACTACCTTATATCAAGTAAGTGCTAAGTATTGCAGCTTATACATCGTAATCTACTAAACTTGCCGCACATTCTTATATATTTAGATGTTTGACGCGATCACTATGTTGTGCAGCATCTACAAAAAGGAGTTACTGCCGCAAAATCCAAGAAACATTGACAAACTGGTTATGGCAGGATTTGCGAAATGGTTCAAGAGCCATGTAAGCTTTTGAATTGCACTGTCAGTTTTTTTAATATATTGAGTACATAAGATGATCAGCTTGTCTATTTTCTAACCATAGGTTAAGAAGATGCGGGAGGATAGGCAGGCAGTTGATGATGCCCTTTACTCACTAGCAATGGGTCCTAATACTCGGGTAAGACATTATGAATCTTGCGTTGTTGGAGATGTGCGCTACAACACCCTTGCACGAGACGAAGGCAGGAAGACACAAAACAGTGCCATCATGAGCACGGATACGTATGACAAAGAGACAACTGAAATGTATGCTAACATAACAGACATTGTTCAGTTGCAGTATATCTCCAGTTTCAAGGATCGTCGGTGTGTGGTTCTGTTGTGCTGTCGTTGGTATAACCTGTTTTCTAGGATCGCAAAACCCAGAGCTGATGATTATTTCAAATCCATCAATGTCAAGGCGGCGTACCAGACCAACGAGCCTTTTATTTTGGCAAATCAAGCAACACAGATATTTTTCTTGGAAGACACATTTGCACGTAGCGATGACTGGAGAGTAGTGCAAAGGTTTGAGCAGAGGAATTCGTTTGATGAAGTTGCACAACAAGATGATGCTTACACTACTCCTGATGTACAAGATAACACAGATGTTCCTAATATCTTTGAGAACCATCACGTCAATGACGCCGGCGAAAAGATTGCATGTCGTGCTGTGGACATACAAGAGTTGATCAAGAAGAAGCCAACGTTCGAGGACGTTGAGGACGAAGAAGAAGATGACACCGTGAGGAATTACGATTCAGACTGATACACATGGCGAAGATGTTGACGCTGCTGCTGCGGATGATGATTACATTGCTTTTGTCGTATTTTCCTGTTAGAAGACTTTTTTTATCTACTATGTGAAATTGTGTTTGCTATGACAACTGAAACATGATGAACATGTTGTTTAGTATTTTCCTGTGAGAACATCACTTGTTATGTATGCTGATTTGTGTTTGGTGATTGTATGACGACTAAAACATGATGACATTGTTGTTTAGTTGTACTCATATTTGGCTGTGAAACTTGAATTTGATAACATAGTTTGACGTTGGACTACAATTTGCTCGACGTCTTCGAATGAAAACAAAGCTGGCCCGACAGGTCCTCTGCTAATTTATTTATTTATTACCAAAAGGGCCTCTGCTATTTATTTATTTATGAGTAAAAGGGGATACCCCCTGATTTCCGTTTATAGAAATCATTAGATGTTCACAACACTATGCCCAGCCTACTACACAGGTTTCATTCATTACTAGTTTCAGCAAAGTGCTCATGTCATAGCCACTGAATACATCACGAGTGCTACATACACTGCAAATAAAGAGACAATCATCCTACAGAGCACATCAATTTTCCCCATTATCTTCACAAGCTCTTTCATCTCCTCATTGCTGTCAAGGCCGTTCAGCAGCTATTGCTTGGCCATGATTAGAGGAACTACATCTTTAACCTTCTGCTCTGCATCTTCCTCTTCTGCCGTTCTTTCAGTTACTTGTCCAACACCCCAACCTCCTGGTATTGGGATTCCTCGGCTAACCCAATAATCAGCGTAGTTGCACTCCCCCACATCAGCAACTTCCTAGAAATACAAATCACACGAATCTTCCCTTTTCTGCACGAATCAAATTGGAAGATCATCAACCAAACTATTAAAAAAAATCAACAACTGAAAGCAGCAGAACAACACTTAAACATATTATTACCCCATGATTCGGGCATTTGTAGAAGACTCGGCCAGGGTTGAGGATTGTGGTTGAGACGCGGCAGATGACTCTGTGTGATTTGCAGAAGTGGCACCACACCAATGGCAGCGGGTTGCGATGAGCAACCGGCTGCGGTGCGCGTGCCGGCGGGGGTGTGATGAGACCCACGATGGTACGGGTGGCGACTTGGCGCATATTTGGTTGTTGCCTGCTGAAGAGCAGGTGGACGAGCAGCCAGCGGACATGGTTACTGCGGCCAGAGCTTCTGATGCTAGGCAGAGTAAGTATAGAAGAGGAGAAGCGAACGTTGGATATGTCAGTTTCATTACTTGCAGAGTAGCATAGCACCATATATAGTCATAGTCTAGGTTTGGATTCGAACCAGCTACAGGAGCACGTCTCTCTTTTTTTAAAACTCAGCAATGTCTCTTTACTAGTACACTAGCTTGTTCTGTACGCCTTCTCAAGTCTTTGATTCCTCCACTTGACATCTGGGACCCACCGGAAGGGCCTCTGTATTTCGCGAAAAAAAATGTGCCCCCCGCTGACAGGTCGGACCCACCAGCTATCTTCGCACGCAAGGAAGTGCCTCCTTATTACGCACAAAAAAATGAATACTCCCCCTGCCAGCTGGAACCCAGCATCGTGGGAGGCTGACTTGTGGGCCTACCAAGTTGACGGGGACGGAGGGCTTTGTCAACTTAGTCAATATGAACGATTCTAGCTCCAGTTACCGTACGATGTTCATCCAACGGCAGTAGTGCTTCTTCAACCTCTGGTCTTCTTGCTCCAGCCGCCCAAACCAGCGCCGGTCGTGCCGCGTGCTCCTACCTCCCGTGGCCGGCTGTGATGCCACGGAGGCCTCACCACCCCCTACTACTCCCACCGCTGGCCAGGGCATCCCTCTACTCACCCACACCCCCTGTTATTCTGTGGCGACGGCAGCCTCACACCACAGCCGAACCAGTGAACCCTCGTACTCCTCTCACGTGGGCATCCACTGCAGCATCTTCCCCTGCTCCGCGTCGTCCCCTTCCTAGGCCTCGCCATCGTCCACCGCCTTGGTGCTCTCGGTGCGGCGTGGTCAATGTGGTCAACGACCGACTTCCATCGGAAGAGTACTGTACGTGGAGAGGCTGACAGCTGGGTCCACGGCCACAGCCCAGTTTTTTTTGTGATTTGCCAAGTAAGTCGCTTTGTCAGGCCTGTTGGTTGCAAATCTTTCAAGACGAGGAGAGCTTCATTCGGCTGCCCCAGAAAATGGCCTATCAGTAATGAGAAAAATGGAATGTACATTTTTAAAACACATCAAACCGGCAATAAGTTTCAAATTTCTTTTTTTCATTTCGAGATTTTAAATTGCATTGATTTTTATGCGTGGACAATTTGTTGGATTTTATATTGATATACATTTATTTTTAAATTCAGTTTGAATGTGACTCGAAATTTCGGGATTAAAAACAGTTCGGACCGCACCAAAATATGCAAAATTTCGTATAATTTTTTAACCGTGGCCACAATATGGGCTGTAATGCTAACAAAAAGAATATGGGCTCCAAAAAAACCTTAAGAATTAGCAAATGGGCTGTAAATTATTAGAAATAATGGCAGATGGGTTGTATGATGTTTTCCACAGATTTGAGGCTTTCCTAAAAAAAAGGTTGACGCACAAGCAGTGACTATTGGATGTCCATCCAACGGTCGTCGTGCTTCTTCAATCTCTGCTCTTCCTGCTCCAGCTGCTCAAACAAGCGCCGGCGGGACTGCCTGCTCTCTCCTCCCCGCGGCCGGCTGTGCTGCCACGCAGGCCTCACCGCCCCACCGTACTCCCATCGCTGGCCTAGCCATCCCTCTACTCACCCACACCTGCTGTTATTCTCCGGCGATGGCAGACGAACCAGTAAACCCTCGTACAGTCGTACTCCCCTCCACGTGGGAAACAACTGCCGAGTCTTCCCTGCCTCAGTGTCGTTCCCTTCCTAGGCCTCGCCGTCGTCCACCGCCCTGGTGCTCTCGGTGTGGCCTGGTCAACGTGGTCAATGACCGACATGCATCTGAAGTGGACTGTACGTGGAGAGGCTGACAGCTGGGTCCACGGCCGCACGCAAGGAAATGCCTCCTTATTACGCGCAAAATAATGATTCCTCCACCTGACATCTCGGACCCACCGAAAGGGCCTCTGTATTTCGTGAAAAAAACATTACCGCCGCTGACAGCTTGGACCCACCAGCTATATCTTCGCACGCAAGGAAGTGCCTCCTTATTACGCATAAAAAAATGAATACTCCCCCTGCTAGCTGGGACCCAGTATAGTGGCAGGCTGACTTGTGGGCCTACTAAGTTGACGGGGACGGAGGGCTTTGTCAACTTAGTCAATATGCACGATTCTAGCTCCAGTGACCGTACGATGTCCATCCAACGGCCATAGTGCTTCTTCAACCTCTGGTCTTCTTACTCCAGTCGCCCAAACCAGCGCCGGTCGTGCCTCGTGCTCCTGCCTCCCGTGGCCGATTGTGATGCGGCGAAGGCCTCACCGCCCCCTACTACTCCCACCGCTGGCCAGGCCATCCCTCTACTCACCCACACCCCCTATTATTCTGCGGCGACGGCAACCTCACACCGCAGCGAACCAGTGAACCCTCATACTCCTCTACGCATGGGCATCCACTGCCGCGTCTTCCCCGGCTCCGCGTCATCCCCTTCCTAGGCCTCGTCGTCGTCCACCGCCCTGGTGCTCTCGGCGCGGCATGGTCAACGTGGTTAAGGAACGACTTCCATCGGAAGAGTACTGTACGTGGAGAGGCTGACCGCTGGTTCCACGGCAGCCGCAAGGAAGTGCCTCCTTATTACGCGGAAAATAATTATTCCTCCACCTGACAGCAGGGACCCAACGGACGAGCCATCGTATTTGGCAAAAAAACGTTTCCCCCTGACTGCTGGGACCCACCGGACGGGCCACCGTATTTCGCGAAAAAAACGTTCCCCCCACTGTCAGCTCGGACCCACCGAAAGTGCCTCCTTATTACGCACAAAAAAATGAATACTCCCCCTGCTATTTGGGACCCACCTTGGTGGGTGGCTGACTTGTGGGCCTACTAAGTTGACGGGGATGGAGTGCTTTATCAACTTAGTCAATATGAACGATTCTAGCTCCAGTGACCGTACGATGTCCATCCAACGGCCGTAGTGCTTCTTCAACCTCTGGTCTTCTTGCTCCAGCCGCCCAAAGCAGCGTCGGTCGTGCTGCATGCTCCTGCCTCCCGTGGCCGGTTGTGCTACCGCAGAGGCCTCACCGCCCCCTACTATTCCCACCGCTGGCCAGGCCCTGCGGCGACGGCAGCCTCACACCGCAGCCAAACCAGTGAACCCTCGTACTCCTGTCCGCGCGGGCTTCCACTGCCACGTCTTCCCCGGCTCCACGTCGTCCCCTTCCTAGGCCTCACCGTCGTCCACCGCCATGGTGCTCTCAGCGCGGCATGGTCAATGTGGTCAAGGAACGACTTCCATTGGAAGAGTACTGTACGTGAAGATGCTGACAGCTGGGTCCACAGCTGCAGCAAGGAAGTGCCTCCTTATTACGCGCAAAATAATTATTCCTCCACCTGACAGCGGGGACCCACCAGACGGGCCACCATATTTCACGAAAAAAATGTTTCCCCCTGACTGCTGGGACCCACCAGCTACATCTTCGCACGCAAGGAAGTGTGTCTGGGCAAAAAAAATGATTCGCCCCCCTGACTGCTGGGACCCACCAGCTACATCTTCGCAGGCAAGGAAGTGCCTGACAGTCGGGACCCACCTGGTCGAAGCGTACGTAGCATTGTCATTCTGGTCGCGAACGTGTACGTACATACTGGTCGATGTAGAGGCACGCATGTGTCGTAGTAGAGGCGTGCACGTAGCATGTACACGTACGTACAACGGCAAGTGTGCAAGAAAGAAAATACGACCACGTACATACATACGGGCAGGGTCTCGAACGCCTACTCGCGCATACGTACGGCCAGGGCTCGTGTACATGGCTGGGTCAGAACAGAGAAACTGCATCGTCGTCGTGTTCATGGGGAGCCAACCGGCTGGGTCGAAACGGAATGTGTCGTCGTGTTCATCGGGAGGGCTTGGACGGAACAGCCGATGGAAACGAGGCCTGGCGTACCACGGAACGGAGGAAACGGCCTTGTGTTCGACCGGCCACGGTCGAAACGGGATCCTGTTCATCGGGAGGGGTCTGGCATACCACAAAACGGAGGAAACGGACCTCCTATGGTCGAAACGGGGGTCCTGTTGATCGGGAGGGGTGTGGCGTACCGCAAAACGGAGGAAACGAACTTGTGTTGGAGCACTACGGTCGAAACGGGGGTCCTGTTCATCAGGAGGGGTGTGGCGTACCGCAAAACGGGACTCCACGGGATACTGTTCATCTCCACCATCGACCCCCTCCAGCCTCCACGGGCTACTATTCATCCACCGTCGACCTCCTCCAGCCTCCACCTACGACTGTTCATCCACGGGCTCCTGTTCATCCAGCCTCCACCGCGCGCTACTCCACCGGCTACTGTTCAACCACCCCTCTCCACGGGCTCCTGTTCAACCACCCCTCCACGGGCTACTGTTCATCATGCCCTCCACCGTCTACTGTTCATCCTGCCCTCCACGGGGTGGTCCTGTTTATCCAGCCCTCCACGGCCACGGGGTCCTGTTCATCTAGCCCCAACCGGCTCGATCGATCGGGGTCCTGTTCATCCAGAGGCAACACCACGGGGTCCTGTTCATCCACCCCCACCGGGAACTGTTCATCCAAACCCCCCCAGCAACGCTCACTGTTCATCCAGAGGCAGCATCGATCGGCTTCAGTTAGCAGCAGTAGCGAAGGAATCGCTCGATCGGGTTTAGTTAACAGCCATCGATCGATCGCTCGGGTTCAGTAACGCGTAGCCTACAGTGCAATCGCTCGGGTTCAGTTAGAGCCCAACGCCTCGCACCCACGCGCGTGCGTGTATGAGAGAAACGCACATCGCTCGGCCCCGACCACCCACCCTAACCGGGAACACCCCGATATTTTCCTCGCCCTCGCTTCTACCACGGTTTTTTCTGTCATGGACGGCCCAAAGAATGTCATGCAGTTGCGTCTCCGGCCCGCCCAGGACGAAAAGCCCATTTTCTGTCATGATTTTTTGTCATAGAAGTAGGACCCCACCACATCTATGATGATAGCAGGTTTTGTCATAATTATCGTCATAGAAGTGTCATAAGTATGACAGAAAAAAAATTCGTTCGGCCCAAAATGCCACGGATGTGTCTTTTTTTGTAGTGTCATCACGGATGGCCCTGAGCTCCTCACAGTCGTTGGTGTTGTGGCTGTGTATGTTGTGGAAGGCGCAAAACGGTCGGTTGCCCTTGGACGACTCCGGGTGGTCGCAGCCGCGTTTCATCTCTCGCTCGGCCGCAAGCACGGCTGCTCCCTTGAGCTTCACATCCTTGGTCTTGGCCTTCTTGTCTTCTGGGTCGATGGCTCGAAGCTCCAGGAGGGAGAGGCGCCCCTCCTCAGCTCTCGCGCACTTGGTCGCCATGTTGAACATCTCTAGAGCCGTGCATAGGTCCTCGTGGATGGCGAGCTCCTCCTTCATCTAGACATCATGGACGCCATCGGAGAATGCTGAGATGATGGCTTCGTCCGTCACCTTGGGGATCTTAAGGCGAACGCTGTTAAAGCGTTGGATGTACTTCTGCAGGGTTTGCCCTGGCTATTGCTTGATGCGCCGCAGGTCACCCGCGGCCGGCGGGCGGTCGCAAGTGCCATGGAAGTTGGCGACGAAACGCTCGTGCATCTTGCCCCAGGAGGAGATCGATCCCGCGGGCAGGTTCAGGAGCCATGAGCGCGCGCCGTCCTTGAGAGCCATGGGAAACCAGTTCGCCATGACCTTCTCGTTGCCGTTGGCCGCCTTGATGCTCAGTTCGTAGAGCTGCAAGAACTCAGCAGGGTCGGGGGTGCCATCGTAGCACGGAGGCAGGTTGGGCTTGAACTTGTCGGGCCAGACGACGCTGCGTAGCTCGGGGGTGAAGGCACGGCAGCCCGCCGTGGTCACTGGAGCCCATCGTGGAGGCGGAGCCCGGTCCTGGTACCCTCCCGCCGCCACCACAGGCGGCACGTGGTCTTGACGTGGTGGTGCAGGGAGCGCAGGAGCGTCTTCTTGTGGCTGCGGGATCTCTTGGAAGCTTCCTTCTTCGTGCGCGGGTGCCCTGCACGGTGGGTCGCGCCACGAGGCCGCGGGCCTTGGTGCGAGGGCGTCGTCTTGATGCGGAGGCGGTGGAGGCATTCCATGGGCTACGTCACCCGTAGCAGGAGGTGGACGAGGCAGCGAGAGGGACGGTACGGGACAGCCCCCAGCAGCGCTGACGAGCTCGGCGAAGTGGTCCAGCCAGTCTTCGTAGAGGTCGTCGACCGGGCGGTAACGTAGGATCTCGCGTGCCATGAGCAGCGCGGCCTGCGCGTTCGTGGGTGCGCGACGAGCGTGGGACGACGAGCCGGCCGGAGTCAGCGACGGGGTGGCGGTGCGTCCGTCCCGCCGCACAGAGGGGTGCAACGATGAAGCTTGCTGCTCGTTCTCTGCCGGGCCGGTGGCGGCATTGGCAACGGGCAATGGAGAACGGCGGGGAGGTCCGCCAACGGGCGCCGTCTGAGAGACGCGAGTAGCAAGGGCGGCCCGGTGCTCAGCGGCTCGGGGAGCGTCAGCCATGTATGCGGCGGAGCAGTGGTGCGTCGATTGACGGAAGAAAGGCTTCGGCGCACCCCTACCTGGCGCGCCAAATGTCAGATTGTGGGTTCCGGCAAACCCTTGAGGTTTGAACTCTGGGTGCGCATGAAGAACTCTCTCTCCCTGGCTCGCCCACTCAACGATCACACGGCCAAGCTCAACAAACCCAAAGAACACGGGACACAGAGGTTTATACTGGTTCGGGCCATCGTTGTGGTGTAATACCCTACTCCAGTGTGGTGGTGGTGGATTGCCTCGCAGGCTGAGGATGAACAAGTACAATGGACGAACAGCCTCCTGAGGAGAGGTGTTCTTGAGCTTGGTGAGCTGGTGCGTGTGAGGGTGGTCTGAATGATCCATCCCCTTCCTATGGTGGTGGCTAGTCCTATTTATAGAGGCCCTGGTTCTCTTCCCAAATGTAGGCGGGAAGGGATCCCACAACGGCCAATTTTGAAGGGAGACAACTAGTACAAGCTATCCTGACAAAAGGTGGTCTTCGCCTGCCAAAGGCTCTGGTGGTGATGCAGCTGTGGGCTCCGCGATGACCTCCGTCCTGCTGGTCTTGGTCTCGTTGCACCGATATGGAAACCTTTGCCTGATGCCTCGGGACTCCTCGCCTGTGCCTGCCTCCTTAGCACCAAAGAGCAAACTGGTATACTGCGCCCACTGGTGCTCGCCTGGCCTTGGTCGTCATGGCTCACATCACATGAACCTTGCGAGGTGCCCCTTGCATAGATATCTCCACTCCTCGGGAGCCAGCCTAGTGAGGCCGCCCCCAAGGAGGTCTTGGTGTTGTCTGCCTCGCGAGGCTTGGCCCCTCGGGAGGGTCTTGAGTGGTTGCTACTGAAGATGGGTCGTACCAGGCCGTTGGTGGAGCCACGCCATGGGCCGCAGGCAGGCAAGTCTGGGTACCCCCGTTCCCAGGACGCCGACACATATATTTCATAATCATTGCCTTAGATATCGTCATAACTTTGCGCTTTTCTATCAATTGTTCGGCAGTAATTTGTTCATCCACCATATTTTTTGCTATCTTGAGAGAAGCCTCTAGTGAAACCTATGGCCCCTAAGTCTATTTTCCATCATATTAGTTTTCGATCTACTATTTTGCAATCTTTTACTTTCCGATCTATAAACCAAAAATCCCAAAAATATTTACTTTATTTTTTGTTTAGTTTTATCTATCTCTATCAGATCTCACTTTTGCAAGTGATCGTGAAGGGATTGACAACCCCTTTATCATGTTGGGTGCAAGTATTTGATTGTTTGTGCAGGTATTGGTGATTTGTGCGTTGTCTCCTACTAGATTGATACCTTGGTTCTCTAACTGAGGGAAATACTTATCTCTACTTTGTTGCATCACCCTTTCCTCTTCAAGGGAAAAACCAACGCAAGCTCAAGAAGTAGCAGGAAGAATTTCTGGCGCCGTTGTCGTGGAGATCTATGCCAAGTCAAGACATACCAAGTACCCATCATAAACTCTCATCTCTTGCATTACATTATTCACCATTTTCCTCTCGTTTTCATCTTCCCCACTTCTAAAACAATTTTTGAAAAGATTTGCCTTTTTCTTTGCCCCTCTTCCATTCGTCTTCCTTGTTGCTTTTAGTTTGCACGTTTGATAGATTGGTTTGTTGCTACCATGTCTGAATCTAGGGAGATTATCACTGAAAAGGATAGTAGTAACGATGGGGGAAACTTTCATGCTTTTGCTAATTTTAATCCTCATGAAGAATCTACTATCATGCACACTAAAAAACTTCGCATAGGGAGTGGCAATATTATTGGAAAAGGGGTTATTCAAGATTTATTTACTTGTGCTGGTGCGTTACCCATGTTAGGTGGATCGATTCTCCATAAAACTAGTAGTCTCGCGGATGCTATATCTTTTCTTGTGGTTGAACTTGAAAGACAATTTGTTCATATGCATCCATGCATACAAAGGATTTTTCTAGAGTTTTCTAATATTGAGCATTCTTTTGTTAAGCGCGCCGACACTATATTTCTAGCCCATGAGTTTAGATTTATTATGAAAGAAGCTAGTGAAATTTTCACACATTATAAAGTAGATGGTGGTCGACCTCCCGTAGAGGGGGTTCTCTTTAACCAAGAGGAAATAATGCGTTTACGATCTCTAGATCATGTTGCTTATAATGAAAATTTAAGAAAGAGGGTCCCTACCGATGTTTTAGTTGATAAGATTTCTGAACTTAATGATAATTTTGCTAGACAAAACAACGGATTGTGTTTCTATCTTGGACAAAAGCTCATGACTTTTTGCCAAAATAATGCTTACAATGATGAGTTGGTCATACAATATGAGGGGCCGAAGGAGGAACCAATTCCTCCCGAGCTTGATCTTAGGGATCCTTATCCCATTAAATTTAGCCCTTTTGATTACTTTTGCTTACCACAAAGAAAGCTTTCTGCTGAATGAAGGGAGTATGAGATTAGCTTTCGAGATTTGCCTTATTATTACTATGACAATACCTATATCTATTTATGTGTTTTTATGCCTAGCTAAGGGGGTTAAACAATAGCGCTTGTTGGGAGGCAACCCAATTTTATTTTTGTTCTTTGCTTTTTGGTTCTGTTTTTCAATAAATAATTCATCTAGCTTCTGGTTAGATGTGTTTTTGTGTTTTAATTAGTGATTGTGCCAATTAAGACCTTTGGGATGGCTTACAGTGATAGTTGTTTTGATCTTGCTGAAAAACAGAAACTTTTGCGCCGTGGAAAATAATTTTCATTTTTTACAGAATTGAGGTTTTGATATGATTCCTTTTTCACAAGATTGGTACACAAATTTCCCAGGTTGTCCTAATTTTTCAGAATTTTTGTAGTTACAAATTACTACAGACTGTTCTGTTTTTGACAGATTCTGTTTTCTATGTGTTGTTTGCTTATTTTGATGAATCTATGGGTAGTATAGGGGGCTATGAACCATGGAAAAGTTGGAATACAGTAGATATTACACCAATATAAATAGATAATGAGTTCACAACGGTACCAAAAGTGGTAATTTATTTTCATATACTAACGGAGCTTATGAGATTTTCTGTTGAGTTTTGTGTTGTGAAGTTTTCAAGTTTTCGGTACGGATTTGATGGACTATGGAATAAGGAGTGACAAGAGCCAAATCTTGGGGATTCCCAAGGCACCCCAAGGTAATATTCGAGGACAACCCAGAGCCTAAGCTTGGGGATGCCCCGGAAGGCATCCCCTCTTTCATCTTCGTCTATCGGTAACTTTACTTAAGGCTATATTTTTATTCACCACATGATACGTGTTTTGCTTGGAGCGTCTTGTATGATATGAGTCTTTACTTTTTAGTGTGCCACAATCATCCTTGTTGTACACACCTTTTGAGAGGGACACGCATGAATCATGATTTATTAGAATACTCCATGTGCTTCACTTATATCTTTTGAGCTAGGCAATTTTGCTCTAGTGCTTCACTTATATCATTTTAGAGCACGGCGGTGGCTTTATTTTGTAGAAATTATTGAACTCTCATTCTTCACTTATATTATTGAGAGTCCTTTTAAACAGCATGGTAATTTGCTTTGGTTATGAATTTAGTCCTAATATGATAGGCATCCAAGAGGGATATAATAAAAACTTTCATATAAAGTGCATTGAATACTGTGAGAAGTTGGATTCCTTATGATTGTTTTGAGATATAGAGATGGTGATATTAGAGTCATGCTAGTGAGTAATTGTGAATTGGAGAAATACTTGTGTTAAGGTTTGTGATTCCCGTAGCATGCACGTATGGTGAACCGTTATGTAACGAAGTTGGAGCATGAGGTATTTTTTATTGTCTTCCTTATGAGTGGCGGTCGGGGATGAGCGATGGTCTTTTCCTACCAATCTATCCCCTACGAGCATGCGCGTAGTACTTTGTTTCGATGACTAGTAGATTTTTGCAATACGTATGTGAGTTCTTTTTGACTAATGTTGAGTCCATGGATTATACACACTCTCACCCTTCCACCATTGCTAGCCTCTCTAGTGCCACGCAATCTTCGCCGATACCATACACCCACCATATACCTTCCTAAAAACAGCCACCATACCTACCTATTATGGCATTTCCATAGCCATCCCGAGATATATTGTCATGCAACTTTCCATCATTTCGTTTTATTATGACACGTTCCATAATTCTCATATTGCTTTGCATGATCATGTAGTTGACATCGTATTTGTGGCAAAGCCACCTTTCATAATTCTTTCATACTTGTCACTCTTGAGTCATTGCACATCCCGGTACACCGCCGGAGGCATTCATATAGAGTCATATTTTGTTCTAAGTATCGAGTTGTAATTTTTGAGTTGTAAGTAAATAAGAGTGTGATGATCTTCATTATTAGAGCATTGTCCCATGTGAGGAAAAAAATAAAAAAAATGAAGGCCAAAGAAGCCAAACAAAAAAACAAAAAAAATGAGAGAAAAAGAGAGAAGGGGCAATGTTACTATCCTTTTTCCACACTTGTGCTTCAGAGTAGCACCATGATCTTCATGATAGAGAGTCTCCTATGTTGTCACTTTCATATGCTAGTGGGAATTTTTTATTATGGAAGTTGGTTAATATATTTCAACGATGGGCTTCCTCAAATTGCCCTAGGTCTTCATGAGCAAGCAAGTTGGATGCACACCCACTTAGTTTTCTTTTGAGCTTTCATAAACTTATAGCTCTAGTGCATTCGTTGCATGGCAATCCCTACTCACTGACATTGATATCTATTGATGTGCATCTCCATAGCCCGTTAATACGCCTAGTTGATGTGAGACTATCTCCCTCTTTTTTGTCTTCTCCACAACCACCTATAGTGCTATGTCCATGGCTCATGCTCATGCATTGCTGAAAGTTGAAAAGGTTTGAGAACACCAAAAGTGTGAAACAATTGCTCGGCTTGTCAACGGGGTTGTGCATGATTTGAATATTTTATGTGATGAAGATGGAGCATAGCCACACTATATGATTTTGTAGGGATAAGCTTTCTTTGGCCATGTTATTTTGAGAAGACATAATTGCCTTGTTAGTATGCTTGAAGTATTATTATCTTTGTTTCAATATTAAACTTTTGTTTTGAATCTTATGGATCTGAACATTCATGCCACAATAAAGAAAACTTACATGGACAAATATGTTATGTAGTATTCCACATCAATTTTTTTTATCATTTACCTACTCGAGGACGAGCATGAATTAAGCTTGGGGATGCTTGATACGTCTCCAATGTATCTATAATTTTTTATTGTTCCATGCTATTATATTATCTGTTTTGGATGTTTTATATGCATTTATATGCTATTTTATATTATTTTTGGGACTAACTTATTAAACTAGAGCCCAGTGCCAGTTTTTCCCCTTGTTTTTTAGCTTCGCAGAAAAGGAATACCAAACGGAGTCCAAATAGAATAAAACCTTCACGATGTTTTTTTCTTGGACCAGAAGACACCCTGGAGACTTGGAGATCAAGTCAGAAGAGCCGCGAGGCGGCGGCAAGGGGGGAGGGCGCGCATTAGGTGGGGCGCCCCCTGCCTTGCTGCCTCCTCGGGACTCCTCTAACCTAACCCTTGGCCCTATATATTCACATATATTCCCAAACCACCAGAAGCATCCACGAAAACACTTTTCCACCGCCGCAACCTTCTGTTCCCGTGAGATCCCATCTTGGGGTCTTTTCCGGCATCCTGCCGGAGGGGGATTCGATCACGGAGGGCTTCTACATCAACTCTATTGCCCCCCCCCCCCAATGAAGCGTGAGTAGTTTACCATAGACCTACGGGTCCATAGCTAGTAGCTAGATGGCTTCTTATCTCTCTTTCATTCTCAATACCATGTTCTCCTCGATGTTCTTGGAGATCTATCCAATGTAATCTTCTTTTGCAGTGTGTTTGTCGAGATCCGATGAATTGTGGATTTATGATCAACTTATCTATGAATATTATTTGAATCTTCTCTGAATTATTTTATGCATGATTTGATATCTTTGTAATTCTCTTCGAACTATCGGTTTAGTTTGGCCAACTAGATTGGTTTTTCTTGCAATGGGAAAAGTGCTTAGCTTTGGGTTCAATCTTGCGGTGTCCTCACCTAGTGACAATAGGGGTAGCGAGGCACGTATTATATTGTTGCCATCGAGGATAAAAAGACGGGGTTTACATCATACTGCTTGAGTTTATTCCTCTACATCATGTCATCTTACTTAAAGCATTACTCTATTCTTCATGAACTTAATACTCTATATGTAGGTAGGAGTCGGTCGATATGTGGATTAATAGTAGTAGATGCAGGCATGAGTCGGTCTACTTGACACGGACGTGATGCCTGCATTTCATAATCATTTGTGCAGGTATTGGTGATTTGTGCGTTGTCTCCTACTGGATTGATACCTTGGTTCTCTAACTGAGGGAAATACTTATCTCTACTTTGCTACATCACCCTTTCCTCTTCAAGGGAAAAACCAACTCAAGCTCAATAAGTAGCACACGCTTTTGCGCAAATCTTAAAAGGGGCATTAATATGCGCGATCGGTCGGAACTGTCGAATATTGTGTGCCTCAGAGACCTTAGGAACAAGCGAGAGAACGCCAAAATTAAGGTGGGTGATGTCTACAGTCCCACGCATGAACCCTTTGCAAATATCGAAGATCAAGCCTCTAAGGAGAGGCCACATGTTTTACATGAGAGGCAAATTCTAGGACACTAGTGCAAAGTGAGAGATACGTTTACATCTTCAGCTTGTCAATTCTAGGACTGGCTGGTGGCAACCAAGAGGCAGTTTTCAATCATACAGGACAAGCATAATTCAACCAACAAAAGCTAAGTGACGGCCACCAAATATTGGCGTAAAGTCTTTTCATTGATTCTCATAATGAAGAGTGTTCCTTTGAAATAGATCCTAGAAAGACAGGAATAAGTTCATATCAAGACAAGTGGATTGTAAACATGGAAAACAGTCCTCCCAATACAATCTGTGGTAACAATTTGAGAAATGGTTTCATCTGTGTTCTCTCTTTCGTCTCTCCAATTGGTACATACATGCACTACACAGAACACGACCTTCTCTAGGCAGATACACAAGCCACAGTACATGAAAGCAACATTAGGCTCTCCTCTTTCCCCTTTCTAGAAAAAGGTGTGATAGTAACAGTGAAAGAGATTGCCTCACACCACTAGTAGAAAACAAGGCTTTGGTCCAGGCGAGATAAGGGCATTAATCCCGGTTCTCCTATGAACCGGGACCAATGGGTGCATTAGTCCCGGTTTGCAAGGCCAGGGCGCCAACCGGGCCTCGGGGGCCATTGGTCCCGGTTCGTCTGACCCCTTTGACCAAAGGGCCTCACCCCTGGCGCTGCCCCTTTAGTCCCGGTTGGTGGCTGGAATCGGGACTAAAAGCCAGTCTTCTGTCCCGGTTCTAGCCACCAGCCGGGACTAAAGATATGCCTATATATATGCTCGCCCCTACCTGCTCACTCCTTTGTTTTTTGGCCGGGCGGCATGTGGGAGGTGTGTTGCTCTCTATTTTCACCTCCTACGCACATGAGGTGTTCGATGAAATGCCTGAGCCACACTTAAGCTTTCTCCTCTCCAAGCTCGACCTCCAAACTCCATTTTGCCCAAGATTTCTCTAGGTTTGGCGGTGCACCAACTACACAAGTGTTCTAAAAGGTTAGCAACTTCATCCTTTCATCTCTCACTGCTAATTTAGCTCATTTTAAATGCTCTAGAAGTAGAGTGGTTTGTGGGTTTTAGTGGAGGAGTGTATGTGGGAGTTCTTTTAATTTAGATGCACAATTTGAGCTCAAATTAACTTCTTAGAGTCTGCACATGTGTAGGGTGTCGTCCCGTCCCCGTCCTCAGCGCCGTCGATCGCCCGCGCCGATCTCGTCACCGGCACCACCGTGGTGAGCCTCTTGTTCTTATCTTCTTTTTAAAAGAAAAAATTCTTACTTGTATGATTTAGATAGATACTTGTATAATTTCCTTACTTTTATTATTGTTTGTTATTATATAGTGCCATGGTTTTGTTATCCGCCCCCGTCGGCCCTCATCCTGTCTATGATTTGGATGTGGTATATTATCTTTTATTATGATTTGTTTCATTTAGTGTTTATGACAATTATGCCGACCAACATAACATAGATGTTTTTATCTAGGAGGTATGTGAACCGGAAATTCCAACCGACCCTCTTGTCGAGAGGTTAAATTTAGTTGAAAAAGAAAATAATTACTTGAAGAAAAAATTGAAAAGAATTGAGAAGGAGAAGATGGAATTGGAGTCGCATGTTGAGGATGTCGTCGATGATCACAAGATCAAGATGGATGCAATGCGCTTGAAGATTAGAAAGATTAGAAAATATGCCATTCATAATGAGGCTTGGTATCATTATGCTGTTGGATCAGTTGTTACCTTAGTTGCGATTATGATCGCATTTGTTGTTGCATTTAAATGTTTTTCATAGTTTCAATGTATGTTCTAATTAGATGCTCTAGAGAGCTATATGTTGTTCTATGAGAACTATGTATGAACTTTATGTATTTATTTTTCTAGCAATAACATTTGATCACTACTGTACTTTGGTTTAAATGTGATGATCAATTCGTATTAATTTGGTCACTTCTCTATTCATGATGTTCTGTAATGGTTTTTGATACACTTAATTATATAATGCACGCAGATGAATCGGCAATGGATGTACGGTGATCGATGCACATCCGAGTACATTGAGGGCCTGCATAAATTTCTCGAAGTGGCTGAGGCAAACAAGCAGAATGGTTTTATGTCTTGTCCATGCCCTGTCTGCGAGAATACGAAGGATTACTCTAACTTGAAAACCCTTCCCGTCCACCGGCTTGAGAAGGGTTTCATACCACACTATAATGTTTGGACCAAGCACGGAGAAAGAGGGCTTATGATGGAAGATAGCGAAGAAGAAGAGGATGATGACAACTATCCCCCTGAATACGGTGATACTACCCGGGGGAAGCTGAAGAACAAGAGGAACCAGGCGATGTGCCCGATGATGATCTTCGTCGGGTCATTGTTGATGCAAAGATACAATGCCAAAGTCAAAGGGAGAAGTTGAAGTTCGATTGCATGTTAGAGTATCACAAAAAAGGGTTGTACCCAAATTGCGAAGATGACAACACAAAGCTCGGTACCACACTGGGATTGCTGCAATGGAAGGCAGACAATGCTGTATCTGACAACGGATTTGGGAAGCTACTGAAAATAATGAAGAAGAAGCTTCCAAAGGAAAACGAATTGTCCGACAGTACGTACGAAGCAAAGAAGGTTCTATGCCCTTTAGGATTGGAGGTGCAGAAAATACATGCAAGACCTAATGACTGCATCCTCTACCGCGGTGAGTACGAGGATTTGAACGCATGCCCGGTATGTGGTGCATTGCGGTATAAGATCAGACGAGATGACCCTGGTGATGTTGAGGGCGAGCGCCCCAAGAAGAGGGTTCCTGCCAAGGTGATGTGGTATGCTCCTATAATACCACAGTTGAAACGTCTGTTCAGAAACAAAGAGCATGCCAAGTTGATGCGATCGCACAAAGAGGACCGTAAGAAAGACGGGAAGTTGAGAGCACCCACTGACGGGCCACAGTGGAGAAAAATTGAGAGAAGGTGGGGGGACTTTGTAGGTGACGCAAGAAACATATGGTTTGGTTTAAGCGCAGATGGCATTAATCCTTTTGGGGAGCAGAGCAGCAATCATAGCACCTGGCCCATGACTCTATGTCCTTCCTCCTTGGTTGTGCATGAAGCGGAAGTTCATTATGATGCCAGTGCTCATCCAAGGCCCTAAGCAACCCGGCAACGACATTGATGTGTACCTAAGGCCATTAGTTGAAGAACTTTTATAGCCGTGGAATGGAAAAGGTGTACGTGTGTAGAATGAGCACAACTAGGAGGAATTTGACCTACATGTGTTGCTGTTTGTAACCATCAATGATTTGACTGCTCTCAATAACCTTTCAGGACAGAGAAACAAGGGATACCACACATGCGCGCATTGTTTAGATGACACCGAAAGTATATATTTGGACAAATGAAGGAAGAATGTGTACCTGGGACGCCTTCGATTTCTTCCGACCAACCATCAATGTCAAAAGAAAGACAAGCATTTCAAAGGTGAGGCAGATCACCGGAAGAAACCCGCCCTCCGTACTGGTGATCACATACTTGATATGGTCAATGATTTACAAGTAATCTTTGGAAAGGGTCCTGTCAGACTATCTATTCCGAATGAGGCTGAGGGACGCGCACCCATGTGGAAGAAGAAATCTATATTTTGGGACCTACCCTATTGGAAAGACCTAGAGGTCCAGTCTGCAATCGACGTGATGCACGTGACGAAGAATCTTTGCGTGAACCTGCTAGGCTTCTTGGGCGTGTATGGGAAGACACAAGATACACTGGAGGCACAGGAGGACCAGCAACGTGTGCACGCAAAAGACGACATGCATCCAAAGCAGTATCAAGGTCCTGCCAGCTACGCTCTTACCAAAGAAGAGAAGGAAATCTTCTTTGAATTCCTGCTCAGTATGAAGGTCCCGTCTGGCTTCTCGTCCAATATAAAGGGAACAATAAATATCCCAGAGAAAAAGTTTCAGAACCTAAAGTCTCATGACCGCCATGTGATTATGACGCAACTACTTCCGGTTGCATTGAGGGGGCTTCTACAGGAAAACGTTCGATTAGCCATTGTGAAGCTATGTGCATTCCTCAATGCAATCTCTCAGAAGGTAATCGATCCAGAAATCCTACCAAGGTTAAAGAATGATTTGGTGCAATGTCTTGTCAGTTTCGAGCTGGTGTTCCCACCATCCTTCTTCAATATCATGACGCACGTCCTAGTTCATCTAGTCGACGAGATTGTCATTCTGGGCCCTATATTTCTACATAATATGTTCCCCTTTAAGAGGTTCATGGGAGCCTTAAAGAAATATGTTCGTAACCGTGCTAGGCCAGAAGGAAGCATCTCCACGGGACATCAAACAGAGGAGGTCATTGGGTTTTGTGTTGACTTCATTCCTGACCTTAAGCCGATTGGTCTCCCTCAATCGCCGTATGAGGGGAGACTGACTGGAAAAGGCATGCTAGGAGCGGACTCAATAATATGTAGGGACGGGCATTCTTGGGTTCAAGCACACTACACAGTTCTACAGAATTCTACCTTGGTGACCCCATATGTCAATGAACACAAGAATATTCTGCGCTCCTAACACCCGAAGCAGTGTGACAACTAGATTACATGTGAACACATCAGGACTTTGGGCAGTTGGTTGCAAACACATCTCATGGGTGACAACATTGTTGGAGATGAGCTGTACTCGTTGGCCAGGGGACCATATTCGACTGTATTGACTTACAAAGGGTACGAGATAAATGGACATTTTACACGATCGCCCAAGATCAAAAGAGCACCAACCAAAACAGTGGTGTCCGCTTTGATGCAGCAACCAAGAGGGGAAAGGACACATATTATGGTTACATAGTGGACATATGGGAACTTGACTATGCACATGATTTTAAGGTCCCTTTGTTTCAGTGCAAATGGGTCAATCTGTCAGGAGGTGGGGTACAGGTAGACCCACAATACGGAATGACAATAGTGGATCTGAACAATCTTGGGTACACAGACGAACTATTCGTCCTAGCCAATGATGTGGCGCAGGTTTTCTATGTGAAGGACATGTCTACCAAACCGAGAAAAAGAAAAAGATAAGGAAGAGAATACATCATACGATGAGCCAAAGCGCCAAGACATCGTGGGAGTGGAGGGCAAGACAGACATGGCTGAAGATTATGAAAAGTTTCATGAAATTTCTCCCTTCAAAGTGAAGGCTGACCCAAGTACCCTGTTAAACGATGAAGATTTACGGTGCAATAAGAAAGGGACACACATGAAGAAAAAGTGAAGGAGGATACGATGATGGCTCTGATTACGCGAAGGAAAAAATGAAATGCCTTCTGTAACAGACGAGTTTTCGTCCGAAACCGTAATACTTCGAAAGAGATTGTCCATTTTGTACATGAAGTGCATCCAGCTTTTGCCATAACCCTCTCAACTTTTTAGCACATGCTATGTGGGTGAAATGATGATACCATGCCAACTTTCAACCTTTTTAGAGTTCATTTTGTAGTGATTTTCAATTTCAGGGTCATTTAGCTAAAAAAATCAGTAAATGCATGAAAAATACCAAATGAAGTCAGAAAGGGTTGAAAATTGATGATGTGACTTTTAATGTGCATGTTGAACGCACAAAAAGTCTGGAGTTGAAATAAGTTAAAAAAAAATAAATCCCTTTGTAACAGACGAGTTTTCGTCTGAAACTGTGATACTTTGAAAGAGATTGTCCATTTTGTACACGAAGTGCATCCAGTTTTTGCTGTAACCCTCTCAACTTTTTAGCACATGCTATGTGGATGAAATGATGATACCATGCCAACTTTCAACCTTTTCAGAGTTTATTTGTACTGCTTTTCAAAAGAATGAACTAAAAAGCTTTTATAAAACTCTAATAGCAAAAGAAATGAACTAAAAAGCTTCTATAAAACTCTAATAGCAAAAAAATGAAATAAAAAGAATCAATTAAAATTTTTTGTTATGATCAACTAAAACAAAACTATAATATTCTTCAATAGCAAAAAGAATCAACTAAAAAGCTTGTATAAACCTCTAGTTATTATCAAAATAATATTAACTTAAAATTATATAAAATTTATGCAACTAAAATTATCAAAGTATTTTGTTAAGAACTTTAATATCAAAAAGAATTTTCATAAAGTATTTTATGTTAAAAACTTTAATAGCAAACTAAAATGACATAAAAAATAAAAAATGCTGCCTACTGGGTCACCACGGCCTGCATACGACTAGAAACCCACCTGTACATGGGCCAAGATGCAGGCCCGCGGGCCCAACAGGCCCAACACGGCAGTGACAAATGTTAGGCAAGTACTGAAGTTGATACTGAAGATGGTCCATGAAAATCATTATGGTTTTCTCAACAATAGATGCATTCAGGATTGTTTAGCCTAGGCCTCTGAGTATATTCACCAATGCTATCAATCCAAAAAAGAGATTGTGCTGCTAAAGTTAGACTTTGAGAAGGCTTTTTGATCTTCTAAATCACAACACCATCATAGAGATTTTATCTGCAAGAGGATGGATTAGCTGGATCAAACAGATTTACAGCACTAGCTTTTCTGCAGTTTTCCTTAATGGTGTACCAGGTAGACAGTTTCTATGCAAGCAAGGAGTTAGACAAGGGGATCCACTGTCCCCTCTTATCTTTGTCCTTGCTGATGACCTCGTGCAGTCTATGTTGAATGAAGCCATGGCACATCAACTTATTGAAGCTCCTCTCCAACACCAGTCTTGCACTACCTTCCCTGTCATCCAATATGCAGATGATACCCTGCTACTCTTACCTGCCTCATCAGATCAGTTCCAACATGTCAAGAACTTATTACTGCACTATGCTGCTTACATTGGATTAAAAGTCAACTATGCCAAATCCACATTGATATCCATCAACACACCAGACAGACAAATGCAAGAAATATCCACTTTACTGGGATGTTAGATTGGACAGTTCCCTCTACCTTACTTGGGTCTGCCTTTGTGCCACTCAAAACCTAAAGTGGAAGATTTCTCCCCTATGCTCAAAAGAATTTCATCAAGACTGACTGGCTGCAACTCTCTATCCACTGGGGACAAGCTCACTTTGGTTAAATCTATCTTCTCCTGCATGCCTACATTCTTCATGTCCACACTCATGATCCCCAAAATAGTGCTTAACCAAATTAACTTATACCTCAAGCACTGTCTTTGGAGAAAATATGGCTCACAGGAAAAAGGAATGGCTTGGGAGTGATAAATGTTGAAATCCACAACCAAGCATTACTTCTGAAATTCCTCCATAAGTTCATGAATAGAGAGGACACTCCCTGGGTCAAGATAATATGGGAATTATATTGCTCACAACATCTACCTAATGATAGACCTACTGGTTCCTTCTGGTGGAAAGCTGTGCATAAGCTACTTCCTATTTATAAAGAGCAACCTTTGTGTGTAGCTGGTACTAGTAACGTAGTTGCATTCTGGAAGGACAAATGGAAGGATCAGGCGATGCAGAGCAGCTATTGTAATGCCCCGGATCCGTTGCGCCAGGTGTCTGCCAGTTATTCGCTATCGTTGCCTTGTCATCTGCTTGCGTGTTGCATTTTGCCATGTCATCATCTGCATTTCATACCATGTCGTCATGTGCATTGCATTTGCATACGTGTTCGTCTCATGCATCCGAGCATTTTCCCCGTTGTCCGTTCTGCAATCCGGCACTCCTATGTCACCCGGCGCCTCCTTTTGTCTCTTTTCATGTGCGGGTGTTGAACGTTCTCGGAATGGGGCGGTATTTGCCGAGTGGCCTTGGTATAGCACCGACAGACCGCCCGTCAAATTTCGTCGCATTCGGAGTCCGTTTGATAGCCCAACCGTTGAACTCATAGCGGTATCGTTGGCGGTACCTTCGTCAGATGTTTCGGTCTCCGAAAACGTCGCCGGGTCTCTCCCTCTCCTCTCTCACAGTCCAAGTCCAGCTCACTAAACCTCTCCTCGCGTCCGGAACCGCCCGATCGCGATCGGAGGGCTCCGAAAGCTCCGAAACCCCTCCTAACCCTAATCCTAACCCCCCCTTCCCTATATAAACCCCTCCCATGCCATTTTGGGCAGGCCCTAGCCTTCCCTAACCCTCAGCCGCAGCTTCCCCCCTCCTCCTCGGGATCTCCTCCGCCTTCCACCTCCATTTCCGCGCCACCCGCTCCCTTCTTGCCACTTGGCGCCGCCACATCACCTCCCCGCCGCCAATTGGCGCACTCCCACTGGTCAGCGCCGCCTCCCAGCCGCCTGGAGCCAACCAGGGGCGGCCACCTGCCCTCCCGCGCCTTCCCACCACGCCGGGCCCTCCAGGGCCCGCAGCCAGCCCGCCTGGGCCCCGATCTGGGCCGAGGCCCGCTCCACGCCGCCGCCCCACGGCGCTCGCCTCCTGCCCAAGCTCCCCTCGCCGCGACCCCGCCGCCTTCTGGCCGCCGACGACCCGCCCCTCGCCGCCGACGACCACCCAGGCCCCTGCCGTCGGGTCTCCAGGTCGCCCTGCCCCGCCCCGACTCTCTTTCTCCTCCATTGCTCTCCCTCTCTCTCACGTCTCTCTCTCCCTTTGCACCAGGAGTCGCCGCCGCCGCCCTGGGAAGCTTCGCCGACCCCCGCCCCCACCGGATCCGGCAAGTATCCGACCGGATCCGCTCATTTTCGCTGCGCCGGGCCCCTCCTGGCCTCCCTGCCGACCGGCGTCGGTGCCGCCTTGCCATGGCCGCCTCCCTCCTGCTCAAGCGGGAGGAGGAGGACGAGCTCCCGCTCGGGCCTGCCTCAGCCCCGTGGGCCCCGCCCGTGCCTGGCCCAGCCCAGGCCTCCTCTTCACCTGGGCCGAAGCCCACGTGGTGAGATGCCCTATTCCCGCGCCCTAGGCGTCATTTAGCGTTTAGTCGCCCGCCTGTTTTTTTCAGTAAAACTGCTAAGTCCCTGAGTTTGCATATAATGTGTGCATGTTCATCTGTGTGTAACTCCTTGTGTGTTACTTCGTTCGGTGTGTGTAATATGTAAAATTGTTCGTCTCGTGATGCTCTACATTTTGTTCCATTGTGCCATGTTCATTTGAGTCCATCTTGATGCCCTAATCATCGTTGCAAGAGTGCTAGTTGCTGTTATCTGCTGGTTCTTATCAGAACTTGGTGATTTGTCATTTTTGTATCTTTTAATCTGTGCATCTTATGGGCATGAGCTCTACATGTGTTTTGTTTTATGCCATGCCATCGTTCCAGAGGTGTATGCCATGTATTTTTGTGATCTCTGTGGTGACTAGCACAAGCATGCAAACTAGGCCCCGTAATGTTTCTGATTTCAGGGACTTGGTGTTTTCTCGAAGTCTTTGTCTGCTGATATTTTGTTGCCATGTAAACTTGATGCTACAGAGAGATGCATGCATATTTTGGAGATGTTCAGTAAGGATGTTTTGTAGCTATAGTTGTAATTGATCCATTCCTGCCCTTGGTTGAAATTATGGAGTGCCATAGCATGACTCAATCTTGCTCTACTTTTGCTATAAAATATTTCTGGCAGATTCTTAACATGATATTCATTTTTGCCAAGCTTGTTGTAGTGGTGTCATACATGCTATGCTTTTGTTCTTACCATGGATAGCTTCATTAACATGCCATATTGCTGTAGGTATGCTTGTTTTGTCATGCATTGCTTTGTGGTGAGTGCATCAAGCTCACCAACATGCCTTCTTATTATAGTTTCTGCCATGCTCTGTTTTCTGCCAAGTCTGAAACCTGATAACGAAACTTGCTATGTTTACATGCTTGCCATCATATCTTATGGTCCTTTTTGGCTTATGGTCAGTAAGGGACTTTTTCCTTATGCATTGAGTAGATTCATGTCATGCCTTTCTTTGCTATGTTAAGTTCCTTTAGCATGTTGATTTCGTGCTCTGAACATTGCAACCTGATGTTATTTCTGCCATGTCCAGTAATTTCACCAAGTCTGTGAACCTGTTATTATTTGCAATCTTCCCATGTCCTTTTGAGCATGTTCTAGTGATTTCTGGAGATAGCTCAGTGTTCATGTTTTGTTGTGCTTTACCTGTACATCATGTCCATGCCTTTTGTTTTCATGTTGAGTTCTTGTAGCATATCGTTTTGATGCCTGCATTATGCCTAGTTGCTGTTTTCGACAGACTGTTGTTATATCTTGTTTGGAGTGTATGTGTTGCACCGTTGCTCCGTTTTGAGCATGCTCTATATGAAACTTGCTTAGTTTTGCATGTAGTCTCATATTATAATGTTGCATCCTTGTGTTGAGGTGTTTGCTTGATGTTTGTATGCATTTTGCATCAATGCCATGCTTATCTTGTGTTGCTCATATCTTCTAGGCCGTAGCTCCGAATCTAATAAACTTTATATGTAACTTGACTAGAATTTTGTGTAGATCATCATGGTGCTCTTAACTTGCTGTTTAACAACTTGAATATGAGGTTTATTCAGTTCTGGACTAATTTCGAAATTTGCATATGAGGACTTACCGGATTTGTTATATGTTGTTTCCGGCCTCATTTAAACTTGCCTTGATGTGTTGTTCTTGTATGCATCATCTCTTGTCATGAGTAGCTTCATGTAGCCTTGTCATGCATCATACTTGATTGAGCATCATGCCTTGTTCATGTGTGGTGTGTTTACCTTGTTGTGTGCTTCTTCTCGATAGTTCCCGTGTCGTTGCGATCGTGAGGATTCGTTCGTCTTCGTGGCTTCTTCTTCATGGACTCGTTCTTCTTCCTAGCGGGATTTCAGGCAAGATGACCGTCACCTTGGATGTCATTACTATCATTGCTATGCTAGTTGCTTCGTTCTATCGCTTTGCTGCGCTACCTTTTCACTTGTTCCTCAAGCCTCCCATTTTGCCATGAACCTCTAACCTTTGTCACCCTTCCTAGCAAACCGTTGTTTGGCTATGTTACCGCTTTTGCTCAGCCCCTCTTATAGCATTGCTAGTTGCAGGTGAAGATGAAGATTGCTCCATGTTGGATTATGTTTATGTTGGGATATCACAATATCTCTTATATTATTAATGCATCTATATACTTGGTAAAGGGTGGAAGGCTCGGCCTTATGCCTGGTGTTTTGTTCCACTCTTGCCGCCCTAGTTTCCGTCATACCGGTGTTATGTTCCTTGATTTTGCGTCCCTCACACGGTTGGGTGATTTATGGGACCCCCTTGACAGTTCGCCTTGAATAAAACTCTTCCAGCAAGGCCCAACCTTGGTTTTACCATTTGCCTAGCCTATTTCTTTTCCCTAGGGAGTCGCTCTCTCGAGGGTCATCTTATTTTACCCCCCCCCCCCCGGGCCAGTGCTTCTCCAAGTGCTGGTCCAAACCGAGCGATGTCCGGTGCCCCCTGGGCAACCAGGGTCTATGCCAACCCGACGTCTGGCTCATCCGGTGTGCCCTGAGAACGAGATATGTGCAGCTCCTATCGGGATTTGTCGGCACATCCGGGCGGCTTTGCTGGTTTTTTTTACCATTGTCGAAATGTCTTGTAACCGGGATTCCAAGACTGATCGGGTCTTCCCGGGAGAAGGAATATCCTTCGTTGACCGTGAGAGCTTATAATGGGCTAAGTTGGGACACCCCTGCAGGGTATTATCTTTCGAAAGCCGTGCCCGCGGTTATGTGGCAGATGGGAATTTGTTAATATCCGGTTGTAAAGAACTTGACACTTGACCTTAATTAAAACGCATCAACCGCGTGTGTAGCCGTGATGGTCTCTTCTCGGCGGAGTCCGGGAGGTGAACACGGTCTGAGTTATGTTTGACGTACGTAGGAGTTCAGGATCACTTCTTGATCATTACTAGTTGACGACCGTTCCTTTGCTTCTCTTCTCGCTCTCAGTTGCGTAAGTTAGCCACCATACTTGCTTAGTCGCTGCTGCAACCTCACCACCTTATCCATTCCTTTCCCTTTAAGCTTTGCTAGTCTTGATACCCATGGTAATGGGATTGCTGAGTCCTCGTGGCTCACAGATTACTACAACACCAGTTGCAGGTACAGGTGTGCGATGATCATGACGCGAGAGCGACGTTTACTTGTTTGGAGTTCTTCTTCTGCTTATTCTTCGTTCAGGGGATAGGTTCCAGGTCGGCAGCCTGGGCTAGCAGGGTGGATGTCGTTTGAGTTTCTGTTTATGTTTCATCCGTAGTCGGATGTTGAGCTTATGTATGATGTATTGATGTATTCTTGCGGCATTTGTATGCCTTGTATGTATCCCCAAATATTATGTAATGTTGATGTAATGATATCCACCTTGCAAAAGCGTCTTCAAGATGCGCTTCTATCCTTGGTGGGACCTTCGTGTTCCTTTAGGATAGGGTCGCATCTTGGGCGTGACAGCTATCCTCAACTAGCCTCATTCTGCATCAATAAAGACATCTCTCTGCTGAAAGTCTTGGAAACACCCAATCTTGAGGACTTGATTCATCTGCCTCTCTCCCCCCGAGCATACCAACAGTTCCTTCAGTTGCAGACACAACTTCAAGATAGGGGACAATTTCAAGGTAGAAACAAATGGGGATATCCATGGAAATCCAATAACTACTCGGCTCGAAATCCTTGATTGGACCGAGTACCTGCCACCCGGTTTTCAAAACCCTATGGAAATCTGCTGCACAGTTGAGGCACAAATTCTTTTTCTGGTTACTGCTTTACGACCGTGTTAATACAAGAATCCTCTTGAAACGAAGATCAATGTACTTAGAGGGCTATAATTGTGCCCTATGCAATGAACAGACATAAGAAACGACCACACATCTCTTTTGGGATTGCACTTTTGCATGGGACTGCTGGAACAAGATATTACCTCACAGACCAAGAGGAATCTCAAATTTGGATGAGATAAGCATTAGGATGAATGAGCTACCACATGATCTGGCACTGGACATCATTCTGGCAGGATGTTGGAGCATCTGGTTAGTGAGAAATGATAAAATTTTAGGAAGGCTGCACCTCACTTGTTGACCTGGGTTTATTGCATGAAAGAAACACTCACTGCAGTAGTTCACAGAGCTAAGCCAAGTAAAGCAGATCACTTCAAAGATTGGATTCAAACCCATCCGTAATTGAGACATGTTTCCTAGAAAGGGCATTGGTTAGGTTTTTTGGTCTTTTTAGTTCATGTATTTGTAAATATTACTTTTTTATAATATAATTACCATAGAACTATTGTTCTACGGTCCAGGTTTAAAAAAAGTGGTTAGTGAAGAATTTGAGGACCGGTACCTTGGTCTGCCGGTTTCGGAAGGAAGGATGAATAGAGGAAAATTTCAATCACTTCAAGCGAATTTGAGCAAGCGTTCTTTTGATTTAGGGGAGAAGCAAGCTTCAAGTGGGGCAAAGGAAGCATTGATTAAGTCAACTGCACAGTCGGTATCGACGTACATGATGAGTGTTTTTAAACTACGGCATCTACATGTGATGACCTAACACGTATGATCCGTGGCTATTGTTGGGGAGTTGAAAAACATGAAGCATAGGACGCATTGGATGGCATGGGACAAACTTATACGCCCAAAGAATCAAGGCGACCTTGGTTTTCGTGATATGCGACTATTAAACCAAGCTTTACTAGCACGGAAGGCATGGCAATTGATTGATAGACCCGACAGTTTATGTGCGAGATTGCTAAAAGCAAGATATTATAGACGTGGAAGTTTGCTGGATACTGGTTTTGCGGGTAATGCGTCTCCTGTATGGAAGGGAATTGAGCATGGTTTGGAGTCGTTGAAAAAAGGAATGATCTGGAGAATTGGCAATGGCATGAATGTTAGGGTATGGAGAGACCCTTGGATACCGCAAGGAGGATCCCGTTAGCCCCTTGGGGATCGTGGTAATTGCAAGTTCTCACATGTGCATTAGTTTCTTCTTCCGGATGGCTCATGGAAAGAACCAAGACTGAGTGAATATATGATACAGCCAGATGTACAGGAAATTTTAAAAATTAAGGTGTCTCGCAGGTCAGATGAATACTTTCTTGCATGGCATTTCGAAAAGGATGGAAGTTTCACAGTGAGAAGTGCTTACCACCTTGCTGTCATGGAATTGTTAGAGAAAAATGGTGGAGTGGCTATAAGTACGAGACCTGATGGGGACCGGCCAGTTTGGCATATGTTCTGGAAAATTGATGTGCCGCAGAAGATGAAAATTTGTGCTTGGAAATTGTTACAGGAAGGATTACCAACGCGCCAAGTTAAAAAAGCAAGACACCTTGAGGTCAGTGACCAATGTTGGAGGTGTGGACGGGTAGCAGAGGATAGCTTCCATGCAGTGGTAGCCTGTCCTGTGGCTGGCGCGGTTTGGGATGCTATGGGGGAGGTGTGATCTATTCCAGTAAAGGAATCAATAGTAAACACGGGAGGGGAGTGTCTGTTTGATTTGCTCGTAACTTTGTCTGAAAATGAGAGGGCGAGGGTGATTATGATTGTATGGCGGAATTGGCAGTTGCGCGACGATGTGTTGCATGACAAAGAACCAGTTCCAGTTGAGGCAAACAAGGTATTTTTACAAAGTTATATGTTGTCCTTGGAGCAGATTAGAAGTGAGTCCGGTTATGATATGTTAAAAGGGAAAAGGAGTGTTGAGATTGATGGCACATTGGAGAGAAAAGGGTCCCGTGTTGGGGAGCCAGTTCCATGGCTGTAGCGACCAGACCTCAAACAGTCTGTGCTCTGTGCTTTAGTGTCATCCCTGGATCAGTAATGCTGACACGCACAGAGCAATCACACACTTATTACATCGAGTATCTCAAAAGAGAAATAATTGTGATAATTATGGCTTAAGTCCATAAATACGATAACAGCGGAAGACTTGGAAGATAAGTGAGTCCATCAACTCCAACGGCATCACTGAGTATAAGACCACGACCTAAGGCACCTTACTCGTCGTCTGAAAAGTCTGCAACATAAAACGTTGCAGCCCGAAAACGGGTCAGCACATGGAATATGCTGGCAATGTAACACATAGAGAGTAATGAACATAATAATGCTATACTACATGCATATATGGCTGGTAGAAGGCTCTATGGTTACAGTTTTGCGAAAAGCCAATTTTTCCCTACTGCAAAGGAATAAATTTTATTTAACTATCATGGTGGTTGTTAAACATTGGGATGGTTGACAGCATCTCAATCCCAATTAAGTATCATCATTAACCCAACAAAATTAATTAAAGTAACATGGTGATGAGATTCACATGATAATCCAAGTACTAGATACTCAAGATGTCCATAACCGGGGACACGGCTAACCATGATTAGTTTGTACACTCTGCAGAGGTTTGCGCACTTTTCCCCACAAGACTCGATCGCCTCCGCTTGATTCTCGCACTACATGATGTTTGAGAAACGGATGACCGAGACACGGTCTTTCAGAAACAATAACTCTTTACTCCGGGTGGACAGTTACACCTACTTTCCCCTACACCTGCTAGCCCACCTCTTCAAGAGATCATGTAACCTACTCAACTATGCTAGAGCCCATAATAGCTTGTGGCTGCACACGGAAGTTTCTAGCATGAATAATCTTATGATCCCTTTGAGCCTGGGTGGCGGTCCTTAGAAAAACAGGCAACACTGGGTTCTCCAGGTGCCTCAATCCACCCAGATGTGAGTTTTAGTTGCCACCTTAAGTAAACCATTAATTAGCAATCTCACATCTATCATGGAAATTCACTCAAACCCAATCCACGGCTACGAGCATAGCATAGCAATATAAGCAAACGTAGAAGTAACACCCAAGGGTTTGATAATAAACAGGGCAATAGGTACTACCTCAACTACTTCCCAATACCCACAATTTAATTAGATCCTAACCATGCAATGTTTGATGGTTGGTCTAATGCAATAAAACTGGGTAGTAAAAGAGGTATGATCAATGTGTTACTTGCCTTGCTGATGATCCGTGAAACTTAGCGATTCGAGTAGCAAGCGGTGCACTCCGGGTACTCTATCGCAAACAAACAAGCATACAATAAGCACTCATCAAATGCACAGGTAAAATTCAAATAAAATATGTAACCAGAAAGTTCAACTTAAGAACTCCGGTTCGCAAAAAGAAACAAATCGAACGAAGCAACGAAAGTCAAACGGCGAAATAAACAAGCTTTGTTTACTAATCTGGATCTAGGTCAAATTTTATAGTAGCAAAAACTTGTTTGAGTAGGTTAAACGGAAAGAGAATTTCGAGACGAAACTCTAGGCACTTGAATCGCCTGATTCCGATAAACGAGCGAAAAGATAAACCAGAACGAAGATCCGATCAGAAATCGCGATCTGGAATAATCGCGGAAAACCGACGAAAAAGAAAACTGACGAACAGTTAAACGAACGGACGTTCGTTAACAGCGACTAACCGACGAACGCGTTCGTTAAAACGAACGGATCGGTGAACGTTCACTAATTAATTAAACCAGAAAAAAATAAACCGATCTATTAAAAAAATCTAGGGTTTGGAAAAAACCGAGCGGTTTTTTAAAAAAAAAAACGGCACGGCGGCGGCGTTCGGCTACCTCGGTCCGGCGGGACTCCGGCGGGGTCGGGCGGGGCTCTGGCGGGCTCGGGCGGGGCTCTGGCGGGCTCGGGAGAGGGCGGCGAGGGGCGGCGGGGCTGCGGGGTCGTCGGGGGCGGCGAGGGGCGACGAGGGCGGCGGCGTTCGGGGCTTCCCGTGGCGGCGGCGGCTCGGCGTCGGGCTCCTCGGGGTGGGGAATGGGGTGAGGGAGAGGGGGCGGGGTCGGGGGTACTTATAGGAGGGGAGGGGGTGGCGTGGGGGAGGGGCAAGGCGGCGGCGGCGGTGTCCTACCGGCCGTCGTCCGACTCCAGGAGGGAGACGAGGCGCAGGGCTGGCTGGGCCGTCGGCTGGGCTTCGGCCCAGTCAGCGCGCTCGGCGTTTTTTTTTAATAATTTTCGCCGAATATAAAAAAAATCAGAGAAAAATAAATAAAAATCCAAAAATGCTAAAACAAATTTTCACCTTCTAATTAAAATAATTAGAACAAGATGAACATTTTCTTGGCCCCAAAAAATGCAGTTTTGAAAACGTGCAATTTTTTTAATGCAATTAAAATTGCAAATAAAATCAAATATTTGAATTTAATATTTTCCTCCAATATTTCAATTATTTTGGAGAAGTCATATTTTCTCCTCTCATTTATTTTAATACGAAATATTTCTCGGAGGGAAAATAATTAAAATGAAAAAAATCCTTGTCTTATTATTTGATAAAATCAAATATGAAAACCGGGAAATCCCCAACTCTCTCCGAGGGTCCTTGAGTTGCTTAGGATTTTTCGAGGATTTGCCAAAATGCAATAAAATATGCTACGCAATGATGATCTAATGTATAACATTCCAAATTGAAAATTTGGGATGTTACAAACCTACCCCCTTAAGATGAATCTCGCCCTCGAGATTCGGGTTGGCTAGAAAATAGGTGAGAGTGGTTTTTCCGTAGATCTTCCTCTCGTTCCCAGGTGGCTTCATCTTCAGTGTGGTGACTCCACTGAACTTTGCAAAACTTGATAACCCTGCTGCGGGTGACTCGGCTGGCATACTCAAGAATCTTAACTGGTTTCTCCTCATAGGTCAAATCACTTTCCAACTGAATCGCTTCCAGCGGCACGGTATCTCTCAGTGGTATCTCAGCCATCTCTGCGTGGCACTTCTTCAACTGAGAAACGTGAAATACATCATGAACTCCTGACAATCCTTCAGGCAATTCCAGCTTGTAAGCAACTTCTCCCATACGCTCCAAAACTCGGTATGGTCCGATAAAACGGGGCGCTAACTTTCCCTTAACTCCAAAGCGCTTCACTCCTCGAAGTGGTGATACTCGAAGATAAACTCTGTCTCCGACTTCGTGAACTGTCTCCTTACGTTTAGAATCCGCGTAACTCTTCTGCCTGGACTGGGCTACCTTGAGCCTATCGCGAATCAACTTCACTTTCTGTTCTGATTCCTTAATCAAATCTGGTCCAAACAACTGGCGGTCTCCAACTTCGTCCCATAACAATGGTGTTCTACACCTCCTTCCGTACAAAGCTTCGAAAGGGGCCATCTTCAAACTGGTTTGATAACTGTTGTTGTAAGAAAACTCTGCATATGGCAAATTGTCGTCCCAACTAGATCCATAATCTAGCGCACAAGCTCTCAGCATATCTTCCAAAATCTGATTGACTCTCTCGGTCTGTCCATCTGTCTGTGGGTGAAAGGCTGTACTGAATTCTAGCCTGGTTCCCAAAGTTTCATGTAACTGATTCCAGAACTTCGAGGTAAACTGGGTTCCTCTGTCTGATACAATGGTCCTCGGAACTCCATGCAAACATACGATTCTGGTCATGTATATCTTTGCCAACTTAGCACTGGTGTAAGTGGTCTTCACTGGGATGAAATGAGCTACTTTCGTCAAACGATCGACTACAACCCATATTGAGTCATAGCCTGAACGAGTCCTGGGCAATCCCGTGATAAAATCCATGCCTAGTTTATCCCACTTCCATTCGGGTATCGGCAATGGCTGTAGCAATCCTGCTGGCTTCTGATGCTCTGCCTTCACTCTCTGACATACATCACAAACTGCTACATACTCCGCAATATCCTTCTTCATTCCGGTCCACCAGAAAGTATCCTTCAAATCCAAATACATCTTGGTATTTCCTGGGTGAATCGAATACGGTGAATCATGGGCCTCTTGCAAGATCAACTTCCTGATCTCCGGATCATTGGGCACATAAACGCGGTCCTCAAACCATAAGGTATCATGCTCATCCTCACGAAATCCCTTGGCTTTTCCTTTGCTCATCCTTTCATTTATCTCGTCAATCTCCTTGTCTGTCTTCTGAGCTTCTCTGATCTTTTCCATCAAGGTAAGCTGAATCTCCAATGTTGCTAAATAGCCTCTTGGAACTATCTCCAAACATAGCTCGCGAAGATCCTTGGCTAATAATTTCGGTAACTCTCCGGTCATGAGGGTGTTAACATGGCTCTTGCGGCTCAACGCATCAGCTACTACGTTAGCCTTCCCTGGGTGATAATGCAATCTCATATCATAATCCTTAATGAGCTCCAACCATCTCCTTTGCCTGAGATTCAACTCCTTCTGCGTGAAAATGTACTTCAAACTCTTGTGATCCGTGTACACCTCACAATGGTTTCCGATGAGAAAATGTCTCCATGTCTTCAACGCATGGACTACGGCTGCTAACTCCAAATCATGCGTGGCATAATTCTTCTCATGGGGTTTAAGTTGTCGTGAAGCATATGAAACAACTCTTCCCTCCTGCATTAGCACTGCTCCAAGTCCTCGACGTGAAGCGTCGCAATATACTTCGTAATCCTTGCATTGATCTGGCAGAATCAACACTGGTGATGTAACCAAACGTTTCTTCAACTCTTGGAAACTAGCTTCACATTCCTCAGTCCAATTGAATTTGGTGTCCTTCTTTAACAGCTCTATCATGGGCTTAGCAATCTTCGAGAAATTCTCAATGAACCTCCGGTAGTATCCTGCAAGTCCAAGAAAACTCCGGATTTCTCCAACTGACGTGGGTGATTCCCAGTTTGTTACTGTGACAACTTTGGCGGGGTCTACGGCTATTCCTTCTCCGGATATAACATGTCCGAGGAATCCAACTTCCTTCAACCAAAACTCACATTTGCTGAACTTGGCGTATAACTGATGTTCTCTGAGCTTCTCAAGTACCAAACGCAAATGCTCCTTATGCTCTTCTTCATTCTTTGAGTAGACCAAAATGTCATCAATGAACACCACGACGAACTTATCCAAAAACTCCATAAACACTTTGTTCATCAGGTTCATGAAATAGGCAGGTGCGTTAGTCAGACCAAATGACATAACGGTATACTCATATAGCCCATACCTGGTGGTAAAAGCCGTCTTAGGTATATCCTGCTCTCAAATCTTCAACTGATGGTATCCTGATCGTAGATCGATCTTGGAAAATACCTTAGCTCCTTGTAATCGGTCAAACAGATCATTGATCATTGGCAGTGGGTACTTGTTCTTGATGGTCACTTCATTCAATCCACGATAATCAACAACCATCCTCAACGATCCATCTTTCTTCTCCACTAGAAGTACTGGTGATCCCCAAGGTGACGAACTTGGGCAAATATAGCCTTTATCCAGTAACTTCTTAATCTGCTTCTTAATCTCCTCCAAATCTTTTGCGGGCATCCTGTACGGTCTCTTAGATATTGGCCCTGTGCCTGGCAAAAGTTCAATCAAAAACTCAATGTCTCTATCTGGTGGCATGCCTGGCAACTCTTCTGGAAATACATCCGGGTAATCCTTCACCACTGGTACTTCCTCCTGTACAACTCCTGATAAGGAATTCACCTGAGTCCTCTTCGGCATATGCCGGGATACATACTTAATCCTTCTTCCTTCTGGGGTGGTAAGCAAAATCGTCTTACTGGCGCAATCGATGTTTCCTCCATACATCGATAGCCAATCCATTCCCAAAATCACATCCAAACCTTGCGACTCCAAAACTATTAGGTCTGAGGGGAAAACATGCCTACCTATGGCCAATGGCATCTGAAAACATCCTTGGCTTGCCATATACTCTGCTCCTGGCGAGGTTACTAACATAGGTGTTCTAAGAACTTTGGTGGGCAATTTATACTTATCCACAAATCCCCTTGATATGTATGAATGCGATGCACCAGTATCAAAAAGAACGATTGCAGTAAATGACTTAACCAAAAACTTACCTATTACTGCATCAGGCTGTGCTTCAACCTCCTCCACGTAAACGTGGTTCACTTGTCCTTTATTGAACGGGTTAGGCTTCTTCCTAGAGCTTCCATTGCCACTTCCATTCTGGGCTTCAGGGCATTCAGTTGCATAATGTCCAGTCTTCTGGCACTTGAAACAAGTAACGTGACTTAGATCCCTCTTGGCTGGGGTAGATGGGTTATTACGGTTCTGTCCGTTGCTTCCTCCATTCCCATTACCATTCTTGGGTCCATTATGGTTGTGCGAACTACCTCCTCCATGGGTATGCTGAAACTGTCCTCCCGATTTCGGGGTAAAACGTGGCTTCTGCTGAGCTCCAGAATTGTACTTCCCTTGTCCATACTTCCTCTTACGGTTTTCAATCTGCTGTTGCTTCCCTTCAATCATGAGAGCTCTATATACCAACTCCTGGTAGTTGTTGAAGGTTGCTACCATCAACTGCATGCTCAGCTCATCATTCAGTCCTTCGAGAAACCTCTCCTGCTTGGCTGCATCTGTAGCAATGTCATCTGGAGCATAACGTGCTAACTTACTAAAGTCCTCCACATACTGGTCTACGGTGCGACCTCCTTGGCGTAGGTTGCGAAACTCACGCTTCTTCATAGCCATAGCTCCTGCTGAAACATGGGCAGTACGGAAAGCTTGCTGAAACTGGTCCCATGTGATAGTGTCAATAGGGTGAGTGGCTGTGTAATTCTCCCACCATGATGCTGCGGGTCCATCAAGCTGATGTGCGGCAAAACGCACTCTCTCCGCATCTGTGCATCCTGCAGTGGTCAACTTCCTTCCAACTTTGTGGAGCCAATCATCTGCAACAATCGGCTCGGTGCTGCTGGAAAACACCGGCGGATTTAGCCTCAAGAAACGGGCTAAGTGATCAACAGGTGGTGGTGGTGGGTTGTTGTTGTTGTTGCCTTGGTTCTGTACTAACACTTGTATCAGGGCATTCTGCTGCTGAATCAACTGAGTGATCTCCGGTGGGAAAACAAATCCGGTGTCGCGTCTCGGAGGCATCTGATAGGTTTAGAAAAGATGAGAATTTAGAATAGAATGAGGTCTAGAGGGAAAACACTACCCATATGCTCATGAGACAAACACAATCAATATCACTCAATCAAACAAGGCATACAATCGATCTAACTATCGTTACAAAGTGCTCGGACTATACTATATACATGGGGGAATACTACTACTGATTATGGTGGTCTACTAGAAATTTTGATCGGTCGAAGACTCCATGATATCTGCTCCAGCTTCATCAACAAAGTCATCCTCACTGGGGTCTGAGTCGGTGTCATCGATGAGGATGTACTTATCCGGGCAAGTAGAATCGTCGTCTTGTCCTCCAGGTGATGGGTCTCCCATGAATACTTCGATCCTCTGTATCAGTTCGCCGTTCTTCTCCAACAACGTGGCGATCTCCTCCTCATATCCATCGCGCGTAGACTTGAGTTCTTCCTCCAACTCCGTGATCTTGGTCAATGCCTTCTTCAGATATATCATGTCTGAGCACATCTGGTTCTCCTGGCGACGAATGTGTTGGTTTTGCTCCTGGATGAAAGCTGCAATCGATCCATCCCTCTTGGTGCTGATCATCTCCCATTGCTCATCTCGGCATCCACAAATCAGATAAATAGTATCCTTAAGCTCCTTGCGGTAGACTTCTCCAATGCGTCCCATAGAGATGTGGGCTGCCATGCTCTTCCCTAAACTCCAGGTTGGTGCATCAAAGGAAAACTCTATAGGCTCAGTGACTGGCGTAAACGTCCTTCCTGGAACTTGAACTTGAATCTTCCAGCGCTCCTCTTCTGGTAGTGTGGCGTTGTAGGTCCCGGTGAAGCTTGGTATTCTGATGTTCAGGTACTTAGTGACTTCCTTCAAGTGTTGTCCAAAAGGTGTTTCTTCATCCGGTTGCATGAACTTGTTCCTTGCATCCGCCATTCCTAAAAGAGTAGAAAGTGGAGAGGAGTCAGAAATGAGAAGAGAATAGTGTTCTAGGGTTTAAGCTTAGTGGTCGTGTCCTACAGTCAGCGTGTGCTCTGATACCACCTTTGTAGCGACCAGACCTCAAACAGTCTGTGCTCTGTGCTTTAGTGTCATCCCTGGATCAGTAATGCTGACACGCACAGTACAAATGGAGGATTTATAACAGAGTAGCAATCACACACTTATTACATCGAGTATCTCAAAAGAGAAATAATTATGATAATTATGGCTTAAGGCCATCTAATACGATAACAACGGAAGACTTGGAAGATAAGTGAGTCCATCAACTCCAACGGCATCACTGAGTATAAGACCACGACCTAAGGCACCTTACTCGTCGTCTGAAAAGTCTGCAACATAAAACGTTGCAGCCCGAAAACGGGTCAGCACATGGAATATGCTGGCAATGTAACACATAGAGAGTAATGAACATAATAATGCTATACTACATGCATATATGGCTGGTAGAAGGCTCTATGGTTACAGTTTTGCGAAAAGCCAATTTTTCCCTACTGCAAAGGAATAAATTTTATTTAACTATCATGGTGGTTGTTAAACATTGAGATGGTTGACAACATCTCAATCCCAATTAAGTATCATCATTAACCCAACAAAATTAATTAAAGTAACATGGTGATGAGATTCACATGATAATCCAAGTACTAGATACTCAAGATGTCCATAACCGGGGACACGGCTAACCATGATTTGCGCACTTTTCCCCACAAGACTCGATCGCCTCCGCTTGATTCTCGCACTACATGATGTTTGAGAAACGGATGACCGAGACACGGTCTTTCAGAAACAATAACTCTTTACTCCGGGTGGACAGTTACACCTACTTTCCCTACATCTGCTAGCCCACCTCTTCAAGAGATCATGTAACCTACTCAACTATGCTAGAGCCCATAATAGCTTGTGGCTGCACACGGAAGTTTCTAGCATGAATAATCTTATGATCCCTTTGAGCCTGGGTGGCGGTCCTTAGAAAAACAGGCAACACTGGGTTCTCCAGGTGCCTCAATCCACCCAGATGTGAGTTTTAGTTGCCACCTTAAGTAAACCATTAATTAACAATCTCACATCTATCATGGAAATTCACTCAAACCCAATCCACGGCTACGAGCATAGCATAGCAATATAAGCAAACGTAGAAGTAACTCCCAAGGGTTTGATAATAAACAGGGCAATAGGTACTACCTCAACTACTTCCCAATACCCACAATTTAATTAGATCCTGACCATGCAATGTTTGATGGTTGGTCTAATGCAATAAAACTGGGTAGTAAAAGAGGTATGATCAATGTGTTACTTGCCTTGCTGATGATCCGTGAAACTTAGCGATTCGAGTAGCAAGCGGTGCACTCCGGGTACTCTATCGCAAACAAACAAGCATACAATAAGCACTCATCAAATGCACAGGTAAAATTCAAATAAAATATGTAACCAGAAAGTTCAACTTAAGAACTCCGGTTCGCAAAAAGAAACAAATCGAACGAAGCAACGAAAGTCAAACAGCGAAAGAAACAAGTTTTGTTTACTAATCTGGATCTAGGTCAAATTTTATAGTAGCAAAAACTTGTTTGAGTAGGTTAAACGGAAAGAGAATTTCAAGACGAAACTCTAGGCACTTGAATCGCCTGATTCCGATAAACGAGCGAAAAGATAAACCAGAACGAAGATCCGATCAGAAATCGCGATCTGGAATAATCGCGGAAAACCGACGAAAAAGAAAACTGACGAACAGTTAAACGAACGGACGTTCGTTAACAGCGACTAACCGACGAACGCGTTCGTTAAAACGAACGGATCGGTGAACGTTCACTAATTAATTAAACCAGAAAAAATAAACCGATCTATTAAAAAATCTAGGGTTTGGAAAAAACCGAGCGGTTTTTAAAAAAAAAACCGGCACGGCGGCGGCGTTCGGCTACCTCGGTCCGGCGGGACTCCGGCGGGGTCGGGCGGGGCTCTGGCGGGCTCGGGAGAGGGCGGCGAGGGGCGGCGGGGCTGCGGGGTCGTCGGGGGCGGCGAGGGGCGACGAGGGCGGCGGCGTTCGGGGCTTCCCGTGGCGGCGGCGGCTCGGCGTCGGGCTCCTCGGGGTGGGGAATGGGGTGAGGGAGAGGGGGCGGGGTCGGGGGTACTTATAGGAGGGGAGGGGGTGGCGTGGGGGAGGGGCAAGGCGGCGGCGGCGGTGTCCTACCGGCCGTCGTCCGACTCCAGGAGGGAGACGAGGCGCGGGGCTGGCTGGGCCGTCGGCTGGGCTTCGGCCCAGTCGGCGCGCTCGGCGTTTTTTTTTAATAATTTTTGCCGAATATAAAACAAATCAGAGAAAAATAAATAAAAATCCAAAAATGCTAAAACAAATTTTCACCTTCTAATTAAAATAATTAGAACAAGATGAACATTTTCTTGGCCCCAAAAAATGCAGTTTTGAAAACGTGCAATTTTTTTAATGCAATTAAAATTGCAAATAAAATCAAATATTTGAATTTAATATTTTCCTCCAATATTTCAATTATTTTGGAGAAGTCATATTTTCTCCTCTCATTTATTTTAATACGAAATATTTCTCGGAGGGAAAATAATTAAAATGAAAAAAATCCTTGTCTTATTATTTGATAAAATCAAATATGAAAACCGGGAAATCCCCAACTCTCTCCGAGGGTCCTTGAGTTGCTTAGGATTTTTCGAGGATTTGCCAAAATGCAATAAAATATGCTACGCAATGATGATCTAATGTATAACATTCCAAATTGAAAATTTGGGATGTTACAAACCTACCCCCTTAAGATGAATCTCGCCCTCGAGATTCGGGTTGGCTAGAAAATAGGTGAGAGTGGTTTTTCCGTAGATCTTCCTCTCGTTCCCAGGTGGCTTCATCTTCAGTGTGGTGACTCCACTGAACTTTGCAAAACTTGATAACCCTGCTGCGGGTGACTCGGCTGGCATACTCAAGAATCTTAACTGGTTTCTCCTCATAGGTCAAATCACTTTCCAACTGAATCACTTCCAGCGGCACGGTATCTCTCAGTGGTATCTCAACCATCTCTGCGTGGCAGTTCTTCAACTGAGAAACGTGAAATACATCATGAACTCCTGACAATCCTTCAGGCAATTCCAGCTTGTAAGCAACTTCTCCCATACGCTCCAAAACTCGGTATGGTCCGATAAAACGGGGCGCTAACTTTCCCTTAACTCCAAAGCGCTTCACTCCTCGAAGTGGTGATACTCGAAGATAAACTCTGTCTCCGACTTCGTGAACTGTCTCCTTACGTTTAGAATCCGCGTAACTCTTCTGCCTGGACTGGGCTACCTTGAGCCTATCGCGAATCAACTTCACTTTCTGTTCTGATTCCTTAATCAAATCTGGTCCAAACAACTGGCGGTCTCCAACTTCGTCCCATAACAATGGTGTTCTACACCTCCTTCCGTACAAAGCTTCGAAAGGGGCCATCTTCAAACTGGTTTGATAACTGTTGTTGTAAGAAAACTCTGCATATGGCAAATTGTCGTCCCAACTAGATCCATAATCTAGCGCACAAGCTCTCAGCATATCTTCCAAAATCTGATTGACTCTCTCGGTCTGTCCATCTGTCTGTGGGTGAAAGGCTGTACTGAATTCTAGCCTGGTTCCCAAAGTTTCATGTAACTGATTCCAGAACTTCGAGGTAAACTGGGTTCCTCTGTCTGATACAATGGTCCTCGGAACTCCATGCAAACATACGATTCTGGTCATGTATATCTTTGCCAACTTAGCACTGGTGTAAGTGGTCTTCACTGGGATGAAATGAGCTACTTTCGTCAAACGATCGACTACAACCCATATTGAGTCATAGCCTGAACGAGTCCTGGGCAATCCCGTGATAAAATCCATGCCTAGTTTATCCCACTTCCATTCGGGTATCGGCAATGGCTGTAGCAATCCTGCTGGCTTCTGATGCTCTGCCTTCACTCTCTGACATACATCACAAACTGCTACATACTCCGCAATATCCTTCTTCATTCCGGTCCACCAGAAAGTATCCTTCAAATCCAAATACATCTTGGTATTTCCTGGGTGAATCGAATACGGTGAATCATGGGCCTCTTGCAAGATCAACTTCCTGATCTCCGGATCATTGGGCACATAAACGCGGTCCTCAAACCATAAGGTATCATGCTCATCCTCACGAAATCCCTTGGCTTTTCCTTTGCTCATCCTTTCATTTATCTCGTCAATCTCCTTGTCTGTCTTCTGAGCTTCTCTGATCTTTTCCATCAAGGTAAGCTGAATCTCCAATGTTGCTAAATAGCCTCTTGGAACTATCTCCAAACATAGCTCGCGAAGATCCTTGGCTAATAATTTCGGTAACTCTCCGGTCATGAGGGTGTTAACATGGCTCTTGCGGCTCAACGCATCAGCTACTACGTTAGCCTTCCCTGGGTGATAATGCAATCTCATATCATAATCCTTAATGAGCTCCAACCATCTCCTTTGCCTGAGATTCAACTCCTTCTGCGTGAAAATGTACTTCAAACTCTTGTGATCCGTGTACACCTCACAATGGTTTCCGATGAGAAAATGTCTCCATGTCTTCAACGCATGGACTACGGCTGCTAACTCCAAATCATGCGTGGCATAATTCTTCTCATGGGGTTTAAGTTGTCGTGAAGCATATGAAACAACTCTTCCCTCCTGCATTAGCACTGCTCCAAGTCCTCGACGTGAAGCGTCGCAATATACTTCGTAATCCTTGCATTGATCTGGCAGAATCAACACTGGTGATGTAACCAAACGTTTCTTCAACTCTTGGAAACTAGCTTCACATTCCTCAGTCCAATTGAATTTGGTGTCCTTCTTTAACAGCTCTATCATGGGCTTAGCAATCTTCGAGAAATTCTCAATGAACCTCCGGTAGTATCCTGCAAGTCCAAGAAAACTCCGGATTTCTCCAACTGACGTGGGTGATTCCCAGTTTGTTACTGTGACAACTTTGGCGGGGTCTACGGCTATTCCTTCTCCGGATATAACATGTCCGAGGAATCCAACTTCCTTCAACCAAAACTCACATTTGCTGAACTTGGCGTATAACTGATGTTCTCTGAGCTTCTCAAGTACCAAACGCAAATGCTCCTTATGCTCTTCTTCATTCTTTGAGTAGACCAAAATGTCATCAATGAACACCACGACGAACTTATCCAAAAACTCCATAAACACTTTGTTCATCAGGTTCATGAAATAGGCAGGTGCGTTAGTCAGACCAAATGACATAACGGTATACTCATATAGCCCATACCTGGTGGTAAAAGCCGTCTTAGGTATATCCTGCTCTCAAATCTTCAACTGATGGTATCCTGATCGTAGATCGATCTTGGAAAATACCTTAGCTCCTTGTAATCGGTCAAACAGATCATTGATCATTGGCAGTGGGTACTTGTTCTTGATGGTCACTTCATTCAATCCACGATAATCAACAACCATCCTCAACGATCCATCTTTCTTCTCCACTAGAAGTACTGGTGATCCCCAAGGTGACGAACTTGGGCGAATATAGCCTTTATCCAGTAACTTCTTAATCTGCTTCTTAATCTCCTCCAAATCTTTTGCGGGCATCCTGTACGGTCTCTTAGATATTGGCCCTGTGCCTGGCAAAAGTTCAATCAAAAACTCAATGTCTCTATCTGGTGGCATGCCTGGCAACTCTTCTGGAAATACATCCGGGTAATCCTTCACCACTGGTACTTCCTCCTGTACAACTCCTGATAAGGAATTCACCTGAGTCCTCTTCGGCATATGCCGGGATACATACTTAATCCTTCTTCCTTCTGGGGTGGTAAGCAAAATCATCTTACTGGCGCAATCGATGTTTCCTCCATACATCGATAGCCAATCCATTCCCAAAATCACATCCAAACCTTGCGACTCCAAAACTATTAGGTCTGAGGGGAAAACATGCCTACCTATGGCCAATGGCATCTGAAAACATCCTTGGCTTGCCATATACTCTGCTCCTGGCGAGGTTACTAACATAGGTGTTCTAAGAACTTTGGTGGGCAATTTATACTTATCCACAAATCCCCTTGATATGTATGAATGCGATGCACCAGTATCAAAAAGAACGATTGCAGTAAATGACTTAACCAAAAACTTACCTATTACTGCATCAGGCTGTGCTTCAACCTCCTCCACGTAAACGTGGTTCACTTGTCCTTTATTGAACGGGTTAGGCTTCTTCCTAGAGCTTCCATTGCCACTTCCATTCTGGGCTTCAGGGCATTCAGTTGCATAATGTCCAGTCTTCTGGCACTTGAAACAAGTAACGTGACTTAGATCCCTCTTGGCTGGGGTAGATGGGTTATTACGGTTCTGTCCGTTGCTTCCTCCATTCCCATTACCATTCTTGGGTCCATTATGGTTGTGCGAACTACCTCCTCCATGGGTATGCTGAAACTGTCCTCCCGATTTCGGGGTAAAACGTGGCTTCTGCTGAGCTCCAGAATTGTACTTCCCTTGTCCATACTTCCTCTTACGGTTTTCAATCTGCTGTTGCTTCCCTTCAATCATGAGAGCTCTATATACCAACTCCTGGTAGTTGTTGAAGGTTGCTACCATCAACTGCATGCTCAGCTCATCATTCAGTCCTTCGAGAAACCTCTCCTGCTTGGCTGCATCTGTAGCAATGTCATCTGGAGCATAACGTGCTAACTTACTAAAGTCCTCCACATACTGGTCTACGGTGCGACCTCCTTGGCGTAGGTTGCGAAACTCACGCTTCTTCATAGCCATAGCTCCTGCTGAAACATGGGCAGTACGGAAAGCTTGCTGAAACTGGTCCCATGTGATAGTGTCAATAGGGTGAGTGGCTGTGTAATTCTCCCACCATGATGTTGCGGGTCCATCAAGCTGATGTGCGGCAAAACGCACTCTCTCCGCATCTGTGCATCCTGCAGTGGTCAACTTCCTTCCAACTTTGTGGAGCCAATCATCTGCAACAATCGGCTCGGTGCTGCTGGAAAACACCGGCGGATTTAGCCTCAAGAAACGGGCTAAGTGATCAACAGGTGGTGGTGGTGGGTTGTTGTTGTTGTTGCCTTGGTTCTGTACTAACACTTGTATCAGGGCATTCTGCTGCTGAATCAACTGAGTGATCTCCGGTGGGAAAACAAATCCGGTGTCGCGTCTCGGAGGCATCTGATAGGTTTAGAAAAGATGAGAATTTAGAATAGAATGAGGTCTAGAGGGAAAACACTACCCATATGCTCATGAGACAAACACAATCAATATCACTCAATCAAACAAGGCATACAATCGATCTAACTATCGTTACAAAGTGCTCGGACTATACTATATACATGGGGGAATACTACTACTGATTATGGTGGTCTACTAGAAATTTTGATCGGTCGAAGACTCCATGATATCTGCTCCAGCTTCATCAACAAAGTCATCCTCACTGGGGTCTGAGTCGGTGTCATCGATGAGGATGTAGTTATCCGGGCAAGTAGAATCGTCGTCTTGTCCTCCAGGTGATGGGTCTCCCATGAATACTTCGATCTTCTGTATCAGTTCGCCGTTCTTCTCCAACAACGTGGCGATCTCCTCCTCATATCCATCGCGCGTAGACTTGAGTTCTTCCTCCAACTCCGTGATCTTGGTCAATGCCTTCTTCAGATATATCATGTCTGAGCACATCTGGTTCTCCTGGCGACGAATGTGTTGGTTTTGCTCCTGGATGAAAGCTGCAATCGATCCATCCCTCTTGGTGCTGATCATCTCCCATTGCTCATCTCGGCATCCACAAATCAGATAAATAGTATCCTTAAGCTCCTTGCGGTAGACTTCTCCAATGCGTCCCATAGAGATGTGGGCTGCCATGCTCTTCCCTAAACTCCAGGTTGGTGCATCAAAGGAAAACTCTATAGGCTCAGTGACTGGCGTAAACGTCCTTCCTGGAACTTGAACTTGAATCTTCCAGCGCTCCTCTTCTGGTAGTGTGGCGTTGTAGGTCCCGGTGAAGCTTGGTATTCCGATGTTCAGGTACTTAGTGACTTCCTTCAAGTGTCGTCCAAAAGGTGTTTCTTCATCCGGTTGCATGAACTTGTTCCTTGCATCCGCCATTCCTAAAAGAGTAGAAAGTGGAGAGGAGTCAGAAATGAGAAGAGAATAGTGTTCTAGGGTTTAAGCTTAGTGGTCGTGTCCTACAGTCAGCGTGTGCTCTGATACCACCTTTGTAGCGACCAGACCTCAAACAGTCTGTGCTCTGTGCTTTAGTGTCATCCCTGGATCAGTAATGCTGACACGCACAGTACAAATGGAGGATTTATAACAGAGTAGCAATCACACACTTATTACATCGAGTATCTCAAAAGAGAAATAATTATGATAATTATGGCTTAAGGCCATCTAATACGATAACAACGGAAGACTTGGAAGATAAGTGAGTCCATCAACTCCAACGGCATCACTGAGTATAAGACCACGACCTAAGGCACCTTACTCGTCGTCTGAAAAGTCTGCAACATAAAACGTTGCAGCCCGAAAACGGGTCAGCACATGGAATATGCTGGCAATGTAACACATAGAGAGTAATGAACATAATAATGCTATACTACATGCATATATGGCTGGTAGAAGGCTCTATGGTTACAGTTTTGCGAAAAGCCAATTTTTCCCTACTGCAAAGGAATAAATTTTATTTAACTATCATGGTGGTTGTTAAACATTGAGATGGTTGACAACATCTCAATCCCAATTAAGTATCATCATTAACCCAACAAAATTAATTAAAGTAACATGGTGATGAGATTCACATGATAATCCAAGTACTAGATACTCAAGATGTCCATAACCGGGGACACGGCTAACCATGATTTGCGCACTTTTCCCCACAAGACTCGATCGCCTCCGCTTGATTCTCGCACTACATGATGTTTGAGAAACGGATGACCGAGACACGGTCTTTCAGAAACAATAACTCTTTACTCCGGGTGGACAGTTACACCTACTTTCCCTACATCTGCTAGCCCACCTCTTCAAGAGATCATGTAACCTACTCAACTATGCTAGAGCCCATAATAGCTTGTGGCTGCACACGGAAGTTTCTAGCATGAATAATCTTATGATCCCTTTGAGCCTGGGTGGCGGTCCTTAGAAAAACAGGCAACACTGGGTTCTCCAGGTGCCTCAATCCACCCAGATGTGAGTTTTAGTTGCCACCTTAAGTAAACCATTAATTAACAATCTCACATCTATCATGGAAATTCACTCAAACCCAATCCACGGCTACGAGCATAGCATAGCAATATAAGCAAACGTAGAAGTAACTCCCAAGGGTTTGATAATAAACAGGGCAATAGGTACTACCTCAACTACTTCCCAATACCCACAATTTAATTAGATCCTAACCATGCAATGTTTGAGGGTTGGTCTAATGCAATAAAACTGGGTAGTAAAAGAGGTATGATCAACGTGTCACTTGCCTTGCTGATGATCCGTGAAACTTAGCGATTCGAAGTAGCAAGCGGCGCACTCCGGGTACTCTATCGCAAACAAACAAACAAGCATACAATAAGCACTCCAAATGCATAGGTAAAACTCAAATAAAAGATGTAACCAGAAAGTTCAACTTAAGAACTCCGGTTCGCAAAAAGAAACAAATCGAACGAAGCAATGAAAGTCAAACGGTGAAAGAAACAAGCTTCGTTTACTAATCTGGATCTAGGTCAAATTTTACAGTAGCAAAAACTTGTTTGAGTAGGTTAAACGGAAAGAGAATTTCGAGATGAAACTCTAGGCACTTGAATCGCCTGATTCCGATAAACGAGCAAAAAGATAAACCAGAACGTAGATCCGATCAGAAATCGCGATCTGGAATAATCGCGGAAAACCGATAAAAAAAACTGACGAACAGTTAAACGAACGGACGTTCGTTAACGGCGACTAACCGACGAACGCGTTCGTTAAAACGAACGGATCGGTGAACGTTCACTAATTAATTAAACCGGAAAAAATAAACCGATCTATTAAAAAAATCTAGGGTTCGGAAAAAAATAAACCGAGCGGTTTTTTTTAAAACCGGCATGGCGGCGGCGTTCGGCTACCTCGGTCCGGCGGGACTCCGGCGGGCTTGGGAGAGGGCGGCGAGGGGCGGCGGGGCTGCGGGGTCGTCGGGGGCGGCGAGGGGCGACGAGGGCGGCGGCGTTTGGGGCTTCCCGCGGCGGCGGCGGCTCGGCTCCGGCGTTGGGCTTCGGCTCGGCGTCGGGCTCCTCGGGGTGGGGAACGGGGTGAGGGAGAGGGGGCGGGGTCGGGGGTACTTATAGGAGGGGAGGGGGGTGGCGTGGGGGAGGGGGCAAGGCGGCGGCGGCGGTGTCCTAGCGGGACACGGCGGCGGCGGCGTCCGACTCCAGGAGGGAGACGAGGCGTGGGGGTGGCTGGGCCGTCGGCTGGGCTTCGGCCCAGTCGGCGCGCTCGGCGTTTTTTTTAAATAATTTTCGTCGAATCTAAAAAAATTATAGAAAAATAAATAAAAATCCAAAAATGCTAAAACAAATTTTCACCGTCTAATTAAAATAATTAGAACAAGATGAACATTTTCTTGGCCCAAAAAAATGCAGTTTTGAAAACGTGCAATTTTTTTAATGCAATTAAAATTGCGAATAAAATCAAATATTTGAATTTAATATTTTTCCTCCAATATTTCAATTATTTTGGAGAAGTCATATTTTCTCCTCTCATTTATTTTAATACGAAATATTTCTCGGAGGGAAAATAATTAAAACGAAAAAAATCCTCGTCTTATTATTTGATAAAATCAAATATGAAAACCGGGAAATCCCCAACTCTCTCCGAGGGTCCTTGAGTTGCTTAGGATTTTTTGAGGATTTGCCAAAATGCAATAAAATATGCTATGCAATGATGATCTAATGTATAACATTCCAAATTGAAAATTTGGGATGTTACAATGGCCTCCTTCGCCGGTGGGCTGGTACGCCGTCTCGCTGGATGGGTCCTTCAACATATGTGATAATACGTTTGGTGCATCGATGGTGGTAAGGGACAGTAAGGGAAGCATATTGCTTCAACATGTTGTTATATACCTCATTGCACGGATGTGCTAGAAGCAGAATGTATAGGCACGAGAGAAGGAATCAAAATGGCCATACAACATACATCGTTGCCATTGGTCATACAATAGGATTGTGCCAAGTTAGTTAATATGTTAAATAACTCAGATAAGAATTAGTCGTACTTAGGCCATCTTGTGAATGAGATAAAGGAGGTGTTGAAGGAGAGAGAGCTTTTATGTATACATATTGGTCGTTTACAAAATAGGACTGCAGATCGTTTGTCTTATATATCGAGAGTGGAACTCCGAACCGACTTGTGGTTACAGGAGCCTCCAAATACTATGATTACCTTGATGGTAAGCGAGTGTACAACTATTCCTACATAAATAAAGCACTTTTTCATGCAAAAACAGGATACCGAGTAATTGCTTAGTCATTAAGTATACCATCACTTTAGAATTATACGGGTCGTTTTTGTCTTAAGATTATTTAAACAACTATACACCACCACGGGCCACGAATAGTAAATAAGCTGTCGTAGTTACTTTCACTCCCCTGGGGTGAATATACAACACTATTTTCTGAAGCAATGGCCCATCAGGAAGCAACGGTCCACCCCCTCGTGCAGTCGCGTTGCCAGGGGCGGGCACCATTAAGGCTGTGTTCGGTTGACAAGGTTGTGCAGCAGCTTTGGCAAGGATTGAGGTGGATTTAATCCTCTGCAAGTCAAAATCCCCCCCCCCCCCAATCCTCTCTGGTCCTCTTGACAAAGGGTGTAACCGAACAATGCCTAAGGCGGCTAAGCGGCTTGCAATATGAGCAGTGAATCATCCATGAAAATTCTATACCACCACCCTGATACTAAGCAATACCTGAACCCACGGTCCATGTGTTAAATTAACCGGCTTACCTACTGGACCCATCCATATGCGACTGAACCGTACCTTGAGGGCATACAAAAATCTGCCGCAATACATTCATATTGGAAGGTCGCTCTAGAAACATTAATTAAATGACACAAAAGCTGACATATCAACCTGTATGTCTGGCTCAAATAATAGGAGCATATACATGTAGGAGCCAAAACGCCACGTTCAAAACCAGTTATCATACAATAAAGTGATCCTTGTTTTGTTACTTTTGTCTCTATAAACAATTTTGATGGGCTCTCTCATGGGCTAGACTGCGCCCTGTCTTTAATTCTGGCCCCGGCCGAGTCGAGCAGAGCAAAGACTATCATACAATATAGTGATCCTTGTTTTGTTACTTTTGTCTCTAAACAATTTTGATGGGCTCTCTCATGGGCTAGACTGCGCCCTGTCTTTAATTCTGGCCCCGTCCGAGTCGAGCAGAGCCAAGACTCGTCGTCGTCCTCCTCCTCTTCTTCCTCCCGTCGCGCGTCTCTCTCTCTCTCTCTCTCTCTCTCTCTCTCTCTCTCTCTCTCTCTCCCTGCCACCTAAAAATAGCACGAGGCCCGCGTGGCTACCGCCTCGCGCGCTCCATTCCCTCCCGTCCTCACCTCCCTCTCCTCGGCGTCCCCTCGATGCTGGGCGGCTTATACCCACCGCATGCCCGTCTCCGTCGCGCCGTTTCACCTCGCTTTCCATGTCCCTCCGCGCCCCCAATGCCGCGCCAGACCCAGGTAAACACCCACCCTTGTTGCTTCTTCTATCTTCTTGTGGGGTCCATCGGCTGACTGACTGACTGATTGATTCTTGGGAGGGTTAGCCACAGCGAGGCGGCGGGCGGATGCCGTCGGTTGGCTTCGCATGATATTCCCCGACGTGCCTCTGCCGCCACCGTCCGACGCCTCCGACAGCGACCTGCACGCCGCGCTCTCCGGCGGCAGGCTGCTCTGCGCGCTCCTGAGGAAGATTTGCCCCGGCGCCTTGCTGGACGACGCCTCCACGGACAATGTCGGCAGGTTCCGCGCTGCCGTCGAGCGGATGGGCGTGCCTACCTTCAGCGCCTTCGACCTCGAGAGGGTTGCTTCGGTTGCCGTATCCCTGTTATTAATGACTTCTCTCTTCTTATCCTTGGTTGACATTGCATCCATCCAGGGTCAAATGACAGCTGTTGTGACCTGCATTCTTGCCCTCAAGGATCGATTTGGATCACGCATCGGCGAAGAACGGAACCTTACTTTCCTCACCAGAAGCGATAGCGAGGGAAGCAGAAAGTATATGGTTGCCAAGCTGCAAAGAGTGCTCACCAGTCCAATTATGTCAGGTCCTGCCATTCTACTTGCACTGATATCAAGATTTTATTTTTATTTTATTTTGTACTCTCGAGAAATATCAAGAATGACAGTATTCTCCATTAGGGAGTTTGCACAATTGCACTGATATTGAGAATTTGCGATAGTATTCACCAGTCCAAGTTAATAAGCTTGGGAATAACTTGATTGCGAATTGAAACATCATCTTTTGTCATCTTTCTATGCAGAACCGTCCACCCCTTCATTAGGGGCCGATCTGTATTCTCCGTCAGGGGTACTTCAGATGAAACAAGGGGGATTTGCTGATCTTCCTGGTTGTAAGATTTCAGACTTGATGAAATCCTCCAGCTTGGATGTAAGTACAATGCTGCATACTGTACTTGAAACCATCAAGATAATCAATCAATTCTCGTGGAAATTTAAAATGAAAAAGAAAACGTACTAGTATGTTATTTTCCGGTGCCAACTTGTTCTCGTGTTTGACGAGCCAACCTATTTTGCAGAATGCACCCACTCAGTCACTTCTGGGTGTCGTGAACAGCATCGTTGATGAGAGCATCGACAGGAAGAACGGACAGATACCTTATGTAGGCTTCTAATGAAAAAGCAATATAGTTAGTTTGTTCTTTCCATATTTAGGAGATTTTGTTTTACACGTGTTAACATCTTTCCTTGCGTAAAATGGATGGAAATATTTCATTCTAGCGCATCGCTTGCTTGCTGAGGAAGGTCATAGTTGAAATTGAACGGCGTATGTCTTCTCAAGCTGGGCATATAAGAAATGTAAGATAAATAGTTATTCATGTTTATTTTTGTATTGAATAGTCCATTGTGATCTCTTTCTTGTCTGCAGCAAAATAACCTGATTAAAGCTCGCGAAGAGAAGTATCAGTCAAGGATAAGAGTGCTGGAAGCACTAGCAGGTGGGCAAAGCGGGCAAACACATGTAAATTCTAGTACCTTCTTTGAGCCATCTATCTCCGAATTGTTTTTACCAGAAATTTTGTGCACTGCAAGTAAATTGCTTAATTCTTCTCAATGAGTTTCAAGCTCTTCTCATCTCCAGTAAATTGTAAAATAGTGTGACTGAGCAGAACCCCATTTGTTTATTTCATATAGCTTAAAATAACAGCAAGGTTGACTTACTTTCTTGTCCACTCTGTAAATAATGACAATTCATGTACTTGAGTGGCCATAGCTTTAGCTCAATGGAGAAAGTTGATCTGTTTCTTTATGAAAGCCCACTCTTGTCATGCAGATGGAGAAAGATAAGCTCAAAGACAAAGGACAACTACCAGAGGAAGATATGGCTATGTTGATGAAATGCCAGGAAGAGGTGGCTAGATTGATGAAGGAGAAGGAAGATATGGTTAGGTTGCTGAAGGAGAAGGAAGATATGGTTAGGTTGTTGAAGGAGAAGGAAGATATGGTTAGGTTGTTGAAGGAAAAGGACGATATGGTCGACTTGAAAAAGGGCAAGGTGGAAGAAACACAGCAAATAGTGGATGAGGAAAAATACAGGTTACTTAAGGAGAAGGATGATACTATAGTGACATTGAAAAAGGAGAAGCAAGAAATGGTTAGGTCGTTGAAGGAGAAGGAAGATATGGTTAGTCTGTTGATGGCAAAGGAAGATATGGTTGATTTAAAAAAGGTCATGGTTGAAGAAAGACAAAGAATAATCGATGAAGGAAATGATAGGTTACTTAAGGAGAAGGATGATACTATATTTAGATTCACAAAGGAGAAGGAAGAGATGGTTAGGTTGTTGAAGGAGAAGGAAGATATAATTAGGCTGATGAAGGAGAATGGCGATGTGGTTAGGTCAATACAGAAAGAAGATATGGTTAATTCAGAAAATGGTAGTATTAAGGACAAAAAGCAAACAACAGATGATGGTAATGATAGATTGATTTCAGAGAAGAACACTATTGTGGTTAGGTTGACAGAGGAGAAGGAAGAGATGATTAGGTTGCTGAAGGAGAAGGAAGATACAATTCGATTGATGAAGGAGAAGGAAGACATTTTCATGTCATCGAAGGAGAAGGAAGATAATAAGGCTGACCTGAAAAAAGGCACAGTTGGAAACATTAAGCAATCAACTGATGAAGACACAGATACATCAACTAAGGAGAAGGGCGACATAATTAGGTTGATGAAGGAAAACGAAGATTATAACAATACAATTATGAAACTTAAGCTGGACTTAGAAGCATTAAAATCATTGCACGAGGAGAACTGCAAGTTGTTAGAATCTAAGAAGGAAGATATAATTAAGCTTCTTGCAGACAAGGAAGACAATGCCAGTATGATTTTGCAACTCAAACAGGACAGCTTAACAAAGGAGAATGAGGACATTCTTAGGTTGATGAAGGAAAAGGAGGATGGTAACAGTATAATTGTGAAAGTTAAGCTGGAAATGGAAGCATTAAGATCGTCATACGAAGAAGCCTGCAAGCTCTTAGAATCTAAGGAGGAGGATGTAGTTAGGCTTCTTGCAGATAAGGAAGACAATGCCAGCGTAATTCTGCAACTCGGGCAAGAGCTTGAAGCAACAAAAAGATTGCATGAGACACATAGTCAGCAGTTAGAGACCAGAGCTTCCCAGGTAAAGGAGGAGTTGGAACATAGGATAAAAGAAGTAGAGCTCATGTTAGAAGATTCTATCAAGAGAAAAAGGGAATTTGAAGAAGTATCTAAATCTCGAATCCAGTTCTGGGAGCAGAAAGGAATAGTGGTCAACCAATTTGTGGGTTTGCAAGTACAAAACATTCAGGTATTAGTCAAATCAATTCCTTTTCTCGGTTTCCATCGGGAGTTCCTAAATTTTCAGTTATGTGAATAGTGTTTTGTTTTATCAGGATTTGAGGCTATGTTCTGTTTCAGTTAGGCATGAAATCCTAAATTGTCAAAAAAGATGGCTTGAAGAACTAGCTGGCCTTGGTAAGAATGAACCCTGCGAGTAGTTATCTCTTGTATTTACATAATTTCATCAATAGATCACAATTAACATTATTGCATTTTTTATAGGACAAAACCTTAAGGTGGTAACAAATGCTGCAGAAAAATATCATGCAGCTCTTGAAGAAAACAGAAAATTGTTCAATGAGATCCAGGAACTAAAAGGTGCCAGTTTTGTACTACAATCATTAGTTCATTTTGTTTGGCTATTATATTTACTTAGGTAGTACAGCTAAAAATATTAGGTTAACATAGTATTACGAAGCAGGAAACATCAGAGTTTACTGTCGGATTAGACCTTTTCAACCTGGGGAGGATGAGGGCTCCAATTCAGTTGAATATATTGGCGACAATGGTGAACTCATTTTAACGAACCCTACAAAACAAAAGGAAGGGGGCAAGAATTTCACATTCAACAAAGTATTTGGGCCTACCACTACACAAGGTACTTATAACAGTGAGATCTATGCAATTTACCTTCTTTCGAGTTTCTATTTATGATGTAACAATGCGGTAATATAGTGTACGTCATAAATTGGTTTTCTTATATCCTAATTTTCCTTAATAGATATGGTCTTCAAGGATATTCAGCCACTAATTAGATCAGTTCTTGATGGCTACAATGTTTGCATTTTCGCATATGGTCAAACTGGATCAGGGAAAACATACACTATGGTATGAAGCTTTCAGAACATGAACTTTTAGCTTTTTATTTCTGTTTGCATGGAAGAACTAATAGTATATGTTTTAATAGTCAATGATGTGCTTACAATATCTTGTTTCAATTGATTTCTTAGATGGGGCCTGAAAAGGCAACTGAAAAGGAATGGGGCGTTAACTATAGAGCACTAAATGACCTTTTCAATATCTCCCATGCTCGGCGAGACATGATCACATATGAACTTACTGTTCAAATGATTGAGATCTACAATGAGCAAATCCGTGATCTCCTTGGTGGTGGTGGTGCACAGAAGAAATATCCTTTTGTTTGTCCAAACTGGCTTCACCGGATAGTAGTTTGCGTGTGTTTTCTGTATGTTCTATGTTAGCCATTGTTTTATGTGGTAATATTATTATAACGAAATTAGTTGAAATAGGTCTATTTGCAATTCTGCAACTTTTAGTTGGGCATAGTAGTCCGTTTGTGTTTTCTGCAAGTTCTAACAAAACTTAGTCATTTTTCTCGAATACGCAACATTAGTCATGGTTTTATGCATTCTGAATTCATCTGTTATTAGCAAGAAAGTGTCTGGAAATAAAGGGGCTGTTTTTGGTTCCTAGACACACCTTGCCACACTTTGCCACACCTCAAGTTAGGCAGGACCAAGTTAGGTGGGTGTTTTGTTCTAGCCACACCTAAGGCAAGATTCTTCTTGTGAGAAACAATCCACACATGTCATACACACACAAAGTATGGCAAGATTCCCTTAGGCAAGCCAAAGTTGTGGCTAAGAATTTGAGCACCTAAGGTAAGGCAGGTGTGGCAAACTGTGGCAAAATTAGTCACCACCAGTGGCGGAGCCAGCGCCCGGCGACCCTGGGCAGTTGCCCGGGCTCGCTAGGACGCGCCAGCTACGATGGCCTCCTTATATCAAGGAAAAATCGTCAACGCAATCGTGTTTTACCCGGCCAGTTGGGTTGGTTATGGCTAACGCCCTCTAACGTGGTGGTAGTGGTACTCAGATGAGAAGTAGGCCCACTAGCTTACCGGCCTAGCAAGCAGCCTGTTTGGGATTAGCAGGACCGTGATCTTTTCTCAAAAAAATAAAGGATCATGATTGGTCCATCGCTCCACCTCGCCACGATCTGCCTGTTCGGCTGTTCGACAGACTTACTGGGGGTTTAAATTTTGAGTACCTCGCTATAAATTAAATTTGTATGACTACTTCATTATTATGTAGATTGTGGTTTGGGATTTTAGTACTATTTTATATGTTGCATACCTGAATGAAGGTTTTTTTACCGGTCAGAATTTTTAGAAACCGACTGGATATTTTGTCGGACCCAGATCTTTTTTGTTACACGTTCACATAGTGTGGAATAGAAGCCGCATGCATAATTTAACACAAAATAGATCCTAGCATGGTGGAGGTGTTTTCGATGTCACAAGATCGACTATGTCTTGCAAGCTTGATTTTAAATTTTAGTAGTGTTTAAAAAAATTATGGCCACGATGGGTTAGGGAGGACTCAAACCCGCGCATTAGGGAAAGGATTGTCGGTGGAAGTGTTTGAACTCAAAATTCATTTAAATGCTTTCAAGTGAAAGTGCCGAATATTTGTGTTTTTTTTAAACAGTTCTTCTAGTGCCTACCGGAAAAATCGATATCAGGCAAAAAAATAGACTTGATCCGAATACCTGATTTTAATTTTTTATATTATATACTTATGATAAAACTTGCCCAGGCTTCACAAAATTTCTGGCTCCGCCCCTGGTCACCACCGAAGAGGCCCAAAAAGTTGTAACTTTGGTTGGGTACACCAATTGCCCGTACACGGTATTCATGAGATTTCTACTATCATAGTCTTGCTTGTAATTCAATGAATTGCCTTTTGCAGACTGAAACATCCCCCCTCCCCCTTTTTTTTTCCTTAACTTGCACAAGATAGGGATTCAGAATACCATGCAGCCAAACGGAATTGCTGTTCCTGACGCAACTATATGTCCTGTCAACTCAACTTCTCATGTTATTGATCTAATGCAAACTGGTCACGGCAATAGAGCGATGAGTGCAACAGCTTTGAACGAGAGAAGCAGCAGATCTCACAGGTAGGTTAATTTTGCCAGTTCTCTTTTTCTGCAGGAATAAAGCTCCTTATTGGTGGGTAATCTTCTGCAGTGTTGTGACGATTCATGTCCGAGGCCAGGATCTAAAAACTGGGAACACTTCACGTGGCGCTCTACACCTTGTGGATCTTGCTGGAAGTGAGAGGGTGGACCGCTCTGCGGTTACAGGAGACAGGCTCAAAGAAGCACAGCACATCAACAAATCTCTGGCTGCTCTTGGGGATGTTATATTTTCTTTATCACAGAAGAATGCGCATGTACCATACAGAAATAGCAAGCTTACACAAGTCTTGCAGACTTCTCTGGGTATTCTTTTTCACTAAAGAACTAATTTTAGTCACATAATTATGTGTTGTATAGAGAGGTTCATGACATGGAAAATTTTCATATGCAGGTGGGCATGCAAAGACACTAATGTTTGTGCAGGTCAATCCAGACGTTTCGTCTTATACAGAGACCTTAAGTACACTTAAGTTTGCGGAACGAGTGTCTGGGGTGGAACTAGGTGTTGCAAGGACCAATAAGGAGGGAAAAGACGTCAAAGATGTCAGAGAATTGATGGATCAGGTAACATACTCTCTCAACACAAAACATTATTGAGGTGCAGTGATATTGCAAGGACCTTAAGGACTAATAATAAGCGACAAATGCAGTGATATTGCAACATACTAGCGTAACTAGCTAATGATCTTGATATTGAGGTGCGCAAATAAATTAAGGATATCATACCAGGGTGTCAAAATTCAAAACAGTATGTCATGTGGCACAAGATTTTTTCTCATAATGAAATACAGTTACAGTTGTTGACATCTAATGTGTCGACTTGCAGCTTTCGATGCTAAAAGATACTATCTCAAAGAAGGACGACGAAATCGAACAGCTGCAGCTACTGAATACTAGCACCTCCAAATTGAAGTCCAACAGACAAGCTGATCACATATTGAAGCATTCATCATCTTCTCCGGGCATAACATCACTAGGAAAGGTCTCAAGTGTTGGTGGTGGAGCAGCTTCTGATCTTGACAACTTCTCTGACACTAGTGACAGGCAATCTGAATCTGGGTCCATGCTCTCCATTGAACCTGAGGTTTCTGGTCTTGGTGATGTTGAATCTGATGGAAGGTTAAGTGATGCATCTGATGGGGGTAATTCCACCGGTGCAGAAACTGACAGTTCAGTAAGCAGTGTGGTAGACCAAGGGCAAGAGAAAGCGTCTAGCGCTGTGAAAGAGCGGTTGTGCGTATTTCCTTTTCTCATTAGTCTGAGATTTAATAGTTTCATTTATTTGACAATTCAATTTATACAGAAGTTCCATGAAGTGGAACTTTTGTCATGGTTGTGGCTGTTGTCTGTGACTTGCACCTTTTTCCCTTCATGTAGGACAAAGACGGTATCTCGAGTTCAGAAGTTGACAGTCCGAAAAGCATCAGGCTTGCGGCCTAAACCAAGGGATCCTGCTGTTCCTAAACCCTCAGGTAAGATGCCTCTTTATTTTGCACTTGGATTTTCGAAATTTTCTGAATATGCCAAGGTTGACAAAATAATGCTTGGGAGAAACATAACTGAGTTTGACAGTTTTATCCATACAGTTAGTTCATATAGTCCACTCCTAATCTCGGTAACATACATGTACAGTGTGTCTTGAACATGTAATTACAACGGGATTTAGCTGGATATGCATTGACATGGAATCAATGTTTTGACTACGGTCCAGAGTAAAAGGATATTTGCATTGACGAACAGATAACGAATCTAATCTAATACAAACTCAGTGTAACTCCTGGTACTGTATCTAACAAAAAAGTGACTCTTGTAGAAATCTCGCAAGGAATATAGTTACCAGAGTATTGATTATTAACATTCAAATACCTGGATTATATCCACTCTCAACATTTCTACATATTTTTTTCTTATTCTTGTTGCAGTGCCAACAGGGGCACGAAGAAATACAAGCACCCAAGGAATTCCACCAGCAAGAGCTACTAGTAGTGCAAAACGAGGACCATAGATCAAGTTTCTTACTGTACCATTTTGGCTAAACCATTTTCCACTTGCCTTAAATATCTATTGGAAGCTCTAGAGTGTACAGTCTAGCTTGTTGTAATTATGCCCAATGAGTTGGAAATTAGGCAGGGAGAAAATTTAGGTGTTGTGAATCTCTCCTCTCTTGTGCTTGATTCACTTATCCTTTTTACTATTTCAGTACGCTCTAAACAACTTCCAAGAAGTCGTTAAAGCACATGAATATGTAGCCTAGGTGCAATTCAGTGAAGGCTTCTAATCTGTTATTGCCTAAATTAGGTATAGCCTAGGTGTATTTTTCTCATAGGGTCTGAAATCAGCCGGTGATGTTTTCCTATGATCTGGCGCTCTCTTATGTTTCAGTTGTGCTCTTAGATTTGCGCATAATTTCATCAACTACAAGGATTTGGGGTTCAGTATGGTAGATAGACCAGAAACCTTTTCTCATTCTTTGTTGTTTTTCAAGATGTTGCCTTTCTTTTTCTCTTTCGAAGGATCCAATGATATTGACTGACTTGATGCACTTAATTTAGTAGCTGCAACGTTGCACTGTGAAGAACATAACCGGAGTTTCTCAGTAGTTTTACCATATGGTAGGAAGCCTGTGTTTTTTTTATCCTTAATACAAAATAGTTTACCATATGGTAGGAAACTGTGTTGACTTGATTCTACTGATGCAATGAACTATGTACAGTACTAATAAATAAACATACAGGAAGAGGTACTTCCATGGTAGTGAACAGTTCAGTCCTCAGTTACGACAGAGTAAAAACGCATGCAATTCAATCGTCATACTGCAAATGTTGTTTTGAGTGTCACGAAATCGCCAATATAATAAGATATCATGTAATTCTCTAAATTAGAAGTGTCAGTTTTATACCAGAGAAATTATTTGCAACTTCAGTACTCTGTCCCTAAATATAAGTCATTTTAGAGATTTCAATATGGACTACTGTTATGGCCGGTTTAGCTAGGCCCACCGGGCAATCTTAGCCCACAAGTTATCTTAGGTTAATTCTTATGCAAGTTATCTTAGGTTAATTCTTATGCAAGTTATCTAGGTTATGAATATAGGCTGTAAGACTTTTTTTGGAATTAAGCAATAAGAATATTATTATCCCTATTGCCCGGTTCCCAGAGGAGCCGGAACCCTAGCCGCCGCCGCCATCCTCCTCCTACGCGACGGCGCCCAGCCGCCGGCGCGCCCGCTCATTGCCGCGCCCTCCTCCATCCTTCCCCTACAACCTACGGAGCAGGTCCGGTAGGATCCCTGGTTCTACCAATTTGGTATCCAGAGACTCGGGTTCGATCATGTCGTCATCAACACCCACGCCGCCGCTGCCCATCATCACCACCGCCCCGATGACCACTGCTGGGTCCCCAACGCTGCCGACCCCGATCACCTCCGCGGCGCCGGCCCCCGTCGCTTCCGCGCCGCCGACAACCTCCGTCTTCACGCCGGAGGAGATGACCAGCACTCTGCGGGACCTCGTGACGGCCGTCTAGGGCATCTCCCTGTACTTGGCCGGCCCACACACCACCCCGCCGGCTGCGCCTCCCGCCTACAGCCACCCGGCGACGCACTGGCTAATCCAGAACACGTCGGGCCCGAGCGGGACGCCCCTGCTGCCGTTCCAGGCGGGCTACACCGGCGGGCCCCCGCCGCTGCTGCACCTGCCCTGGTACTCAGTACCCGCGGCGATCGTCGGGGCCCATCCGTCGCTCCAGCCGCCGCCCCCCAGCGCCGTCCTGGCCGCAGTGGCCCGCGCCGGTTCTCGCGGCGCCACCCGCGCCTCCCGCGCCCTCCCCAGCGCAGCAGTGGCCGTACTGGCCCGCGCCGGCCCCAGCCGCGCCAACCGCGCCACCCGTGCCGGTCCAGCTTCCACCGCCGCCACCCAGCTCCGGACTGGGTCAGTCCACACCGGGAGGCCTCCCGATCCAGCAGGTCCGGTTTCCGCCGTCACCATCTCCGATCCCGGCCTGGCTAACCGGGACGTCGCCACCGCCAGTTTACACGGAGGCCGGGGACCCATCGGTACCCACGCTGCAGTCTGGGGCCTCGTCCGGCTCCGCGGGGGCCTACGATGGCCTCCCCACCGTTGACTGGGCGGCATCATCATCCCTGCTCCGCACCGCCGAGCCGGTCGGCCATGGCGCGCCAACTCAGACGCCGCCACGGTTCGCCAAGATCGACTTCGCCACTTATGACAGCACGGAGGACCCGCTTAATTGGCTCAACCAATGTGAGCAGTTTTTCCGTGGCCAACGCACGCTCGCGTCAGAGCGCACTTGGCTGGCATCCTACCACCTTCGCGGCGCAGCACAGACCTGGTACTACGCCCTCGAGCAGGACGAGGGCCGCATGCCCCCTTGGGAGCGCTTCCGCGAGCTCTGCCTCCTTCGCTTTGGGCCTCCGGTTCGCGGGAGCCGCCTGGCGGAGCTCGACCGCCTTCCCTTCACCTCCACGGTGCAGAACTTCGCCGACCGTTTCCAGGCCCTGGCATGCCATGCATCGGGCGTGACGGCGCAGCAGCGGGCCGACCTCTTTGTCGGTGGACTTCCGGATCACATCCGCGTGGACGTGGAGCTTCGGGGACCCCAGGATCTCCAGTCGGCCATGTACTACGCCCGCGCGTTCGAGCGCCGCGCGGTGGCCATCCAGCAGGAATCACCGTCCCGGACCGCTGGGTCGCTACCCGGGCCGGATTCCGCGCAGGGTCGGCCTGCGCAGGCTTCTGCGGCACCCCTCGCCGCGACCGCGGCGCGCCCGTTCCGCCGGCTCACCTCAGCTGAGCTACTCGAGCGTCGCCGCCAAGGGTTGTGCTTCAACTGTGACGAGCCCTACACGCCCGGCCATGCCTGCCCGCGACTCTTCTACCTGGAGGTTGCAGACTACATTCCGGAGGACGCCGTCGCCGCCGACCTGGCCGCCCCAGCTGTCGAGAAGGTGTTTGACGCTGGTTGATCGCCTCGAGGAGTTCCGCAAGCGCTTCCCCACCTTACAGCTCGAGGACGAGCTGTTTGTGCAGGCGGGGAGAAGTGTTATGGCCGGTTTAGCTAGGCCCACCGGGCAATCTTAGCCCACAAGTTATCTTAGGTTAATTCTTATGCAAGTTATCTAGGTTATAAATATAGGCTGTAAGACTCTTTTTGGAATTAAGCAATAAGAATATTATTATCCCTATTGCCCGGCTCCCAAAGGAGCCGGAACCCTAGCCGCCGCCGCCATCCTCCTCCTACGCGACGGCGCCCAGCCGCCGGCGCGCCCGCTCATCGCCGCGCCCTCCTCCATCCTTCCCCTACAACCTACAGAGCAGGTCCGGTAGGATCCCTGGTTCTACCAACTACATACGGAGCAAAATGTGTGAATCTCGCTCTAAAATCCGTATATATGCATATGTATCTAGTTCGCATTGCAATCTCTAAAAAGACTTATGTTTAGAAACGGAGGGAGTATTATATTTAATTTTTCTACCACTAAGCTCCATGCAGCAAATGTGTCGAGAAAAATCTTTCATGACTTACAAACAACAAGTGCTTCTCTCTGAATCGAGGGAAGTTGATAAAGAAATTTACAATACATTGCACAATGTTTAAAAGAAAGTTTGCAAGTTGACACAAAAAAAACATGCTTTTTCTTTATTTCGGACATCAGCATAGTAGTTCAGAATCAGATTAGCAAGTTGAACATCCCTACAGCAACTAATGACGATTACAGTACAGTACTAATAAGCAAGAATAGACGATGAAATGGGGGCATGAAATCCTCCTACTTTTACAGCTTTCGTTCCTCGTGATGAACTCTTTGGGTAGCTATCTCATTTACAACTCAAAAGTTTTTCCGTTCCTCACGAGGACCCGTCCAATTTGCAATTTTCAGCGCAGTGTGCAAACTGAAAACAAAGCTCCATGATGAATCAGGCAATGGTGGTCTGCGCTTGCTTCGCCCCAACCGCAAAGAACTCGGTGATGACCTCGAGGGGCATGCCCTTTGTCTCTGGGACCTTTAGGTAGACGAAAACAAAGGCGATGCAGCAAACGACTGCATATATACCAAAGACACCTGCTAGACCAATAGCATTCAGCATCACAGGCAGGCTGTAGGTAACAATAATGTCACAAATCCAGAATGTGAGGGCGCAAATAGCGATGCAGACACCACGGGCTCTGGTGGGGAAAATCTCTGCACATAGAATGTTGGGGATCGGGCCAAAGCCCATGACAAAGCAGCAGAAGTAGACAATGACGCTAACTGTGGAGAGCACAGCGTGGGGCACCGTACTCAAGTTGATAACATTGGACACAACCAAAACAATTAGGGATGCTATCAAGATGGGAATTGTGCCTAGTAGCAGAAACCTGCAGAAAGGAAAAAAAATAATAAGACCTTGTTTGATCGGAAAAAGTGATAACACTGAGAATTGAGATTCCAAAGCAAACCAGTTAGTTACCTTCTTCCAGATATATCCATAAGTCTCATGGCTACACCAATGCTTGGGAGCATGAGTAAGGTGGTGAGAGAACTGATCAAGATGGATGCTGATGCTGAACTGAGGCCAAGATTGGAAAGAAGAACCGCCACACCAGCTTGCTCCAGAATTTGAGGAGTATAGTAGAGAACTCCATTTATTCCAGCAAACTGCACAAGGAAAATCGACTTAGTACTTGTTGGCCAGTTTCAGACTATATGTTTGTTCATATCTGGCATACATACAGTAATTAAAGAAATCAGCAGCATAATCTCTACCTGCTGAAGCATCTGAATTCCAACGCCGACGAACAATGCACGCCTCACACCAGGTTCAAACAGATCTTTCCAGATTGAACCTTTGGGAGCTGCCTCCAATGGATGAATCATGGCTGGACCAGCCGCCATACGCTCTTCCATAAGATCCTTGGAGTAAAGAGCCGAGTGGCTTACCAAAGCAGCTGCGTGTATAAACCCACTGCCCCCTTGCGTGGCATCACCCCCACCAGGAAGTGAAACAACAGAGCCCCTTCTTGAGTCGGCCACCCCCTCTTGGTGCAAGTAGATTCTTTTGAAGCCTCCTTCCTTCTTGCCATCCTCGCCTTGTCGCTCCGACCATTTCCATGCGAGTTGCCACCCCCCACCAATACCAGTGCTGCTGACTGCCTCCCCACCCTCTTCCAAGAGACTTCTCCTTCTCATGCCCAAAGTGCTTCCATGGTGACCATGGTCCTTCCCATCCGTGTTTGTGGTCTGTCGTGACAGCAGCGGGCTATGGACATTATCTTCGTAGTCGCCTCCAGCATCAGATGCATATTCTTCATCGTCCCTATGAACGTTCTCCTCATCCCAGTGCTCAGTTTTTGGGTGCTGATCTGCCACACTGAGCATGCTGCCAAAGTTAGGAAACAATGTGCTCCGCATGCTTCCTCCAACTTGAGGCATGTTCTCATGAACACTTCCGAAAAGCGTGACTAGAGGATCCATAAGGGGCACACTCTGGTTCACCATGCTACCATGACGAGATGCAAGAGAAAGCACACTTCCAAGCATGCTGGGTCCCTTGGAAGGTCGAGCAATCCATGATTGGCCCTCTTCAGGCCCATATAGTGTTATTTGGTCATTATCGCCATCAACAACATGATCATCAGCTGGGTCATTAGCTGGTCCTATTATGTACTCCTCAATGGAGGTGTCTCCTCCAACCTCCAAACCTTCAACAAGAAGGGCCATTTCTCCTGCACAAATTTGATTTGGAATGATAACTGTAACTTTACTCATAGTTATTCGTAAATCACCAACTGAAATTTACCAACACTTAGATTCCAACATACCCAAACATTATATCTTTAGAAACATATATTGAAACCCGAATTGTGAAATCATTTTCGAGGGATACCCAAACATTATATCTTTAGAAACATATCATAATTGACTTGAATACCTTACTGAAAGGAGCAGCTTATGCAAGTTCTTAACTTAAGTTGCATACTTGTGTCCATTTACCAACCTATATAGCCACAGTTCATCAGAGCTTTGTCAACAAGGTCATTTATTAAAGAGCAAAAAAAGCCTCCACTGAGGCTACTACTACTACTTCGACATTCTGTGTTGTGCAAAGTACCAACATGAATTTAATGTTAACAAGACTCAACATAATTTCTTACTCTTTGGTCATTTATGATCTGTTATACAGTCTGTAAAAATTAAATAATGATTTTTTGTTAAAAAATTGTGCAACCCAAATATAACAGTTAACACTAGTGCATATCACTTAGGTAACTAATTGCAATCCACTATCAGGGATGAATTTAAAGAAGGGGTCTGTAGCAATCCAGGTGAAATGAATATGGAGTTTTGAGTGAAAAAAACAGACCTGAGACATCCTCCCTTCCCCGTAATCTTTGCAGCACCTTCTTTGCCTCTGCCATTCGGCCCTTGCTGACAAGCCATCTCGGAGATTCTGGCAGGTAAAATACCGTCAAGACGAAGAAAAACAACGACGGAACTGAGAGAACCCCGAGCATAATTCTCCAATCAGGTGATGGCAAGAGTGACATCCCGAACACCATGCAGTATGACAAGAACATCCCTCCTGACCCACTGAACTGTGGAAGCGTGTTGAGCCTTCCCCTGATCTCCGAAGGAGCCGTCTCTGAGATGTACAAAGGCACCAGTGTGACAGCCAAGCCGATACCAAAGCCATCGACAAGGCGTGCCAGGAGCAGCACATAGACATTGGGTGACCATAGCATGATTAAGCCGCTGAGGAAGTAGAGAAGCGAAGAGAGAATGAGCATAGGGCGCCGGCCAACCCAGTCTGATACTGGCCCGGAGAATGTGGTGATGATGGTTGCACCGATGAGCGACATGGCCACGATGAGCCCCTCCACAGTCGGATTATTTTCGAGCTGGAATTCCTTCTTGATGTACAGAACAGCACCTGAAGACGAAAAGCATGCTCTGTTAATCTGTGACTTGAGTAAAAGTAAAGGATAGCAAGTTTACAGATGAGAGATGTTCACAATCCAAACTTGTCTTGACAATTGGTTGGTACGGTGTTGCTTTTAGGAAGGAAAAACAAGCATCAGTTTAAATCACCCGTCTTTTGTTCCAAAGAAGACTACTAGTAGTAGTACTGAACAGCATCTGGTCTAAACTACTTATAAAGGAAGCTCCCAAAACAAGAACTCACCGGAGTGATCTAACAAGGTGGTAAAACAAATCTGGGCTACTTACCAGCGATGGTGGCATTGTCCCACCCCTGCAGCAGATTGCCAATGGAAGCCGCAATCGCGACCAGTGCAGCACCCGACATCTTCTTCCCTCCTCTCCACCAAGGATCCCTGCAGCTGCGCCTGCGCGCAGAAACCCAGCCCAAAATAAACGAACCAGCCACCACAAGCTGGGATTATTTAGATGAAAAATCTCGCCTACCTCTCTAGTAGAGAACCAACCAAGGAGATGAGATGGAGAAGCCCAAGAAGCGGCAGGCCCCTGGTGTGGTGTGGTGGTGTGGTGCGGTAGATCAGAACCGAGCGAAGCCGCCTCAAATAGGAGCCAAGAGCTACCCCTCCTTCACTGCCCCGGCTGCCACCGGAAAAGAAGAAGACAAGGCCAGCAGCGTCCCCCCCGCGAGAGTGACGACAAAAGGCTGATGCCCCGCTTGGAATCGAATCGGTGTAATTTATTTTACAGCTGTGTATTTATTTTACGGCTGTATATAATCGGCCATACGTGATTTCCACGACTTAATTGCAAGAAGATACTAGTACCATGTCAACAAATTGGTACTCCCTCCATAAAAAAAAATATAAGAGCGTTCTAAATGCTCTTATATTTATTTACAGAATACCAACTTTCATTATTATCAGCCCACCACGGTTCGAACCCTGGTGCTAGCATTTTTTTCGGATGTATTTCAGGAATTTCCGGCGATGCATGTTCAATAGGAGGATATGTCTTCGTCGACTACGAGACGCCTATGATGACTTCGCCAATCTCAAGATGATATGTCGGCTCAGTCTATAAGGGTAGGGGGTGTGCGTGTATGCGTCCATAGAGGTGAGTGTATGTGCGTATACATGAGCGGTTGCGTTTGTATTGTATTCAGAAAAAAACTTTCTCTTTTTGCACATCAGTACTGGTTTTGGGTCGAGTTGTAACAAATCGCACTAATTCTCGTTTGAACCGTTTTTGACCGCCGAACTGATAAGTGGGGCCTGCTCGCGGGGATGACGTGACAAAAAAAACATCGTGACTCCCATGGGTCTCTACCAAGTGCCAACTACTCCACAATGGGAGACCAGGGGGCCGAGCCGAGGCAGGATGCTGGGGATGGCCAGCTTGGTGATGGTTGACGAGGCGAGGGGCGGTGGATCTCCATTATCCTCTCTCGATCCTTGTTGGGTTGCTTGGAGTAGGTGGTGGAGGAGAGCGTCCATGGCTCGGGGCTCCTACTGGTGGCCGTTGATGATGACGGTGGAAGGGCTGGGTCATTCTCGACGGTAGCCTGGGAGGAACGGCCGGCGACGGCCTTCTAGAGAAAGGCAAGAGACAGGCGCACTTTTTAGCTGGCGGGAAGTGCTCAAGCCTCGAGATTAACTGCTTCAGCTCATAGTGTGGGAGGGGTGCCGTCCCGGAGAGGGTATGCATGTGAGAATGCTAAATAGGGGATGCTGCTCGAGCGACGGTGTATAGGGGGCTGACCTGAGACGGGAACAGTACTACAGCAGCCGCCGACGATGGAGGATGGATCCAGATCGAGGGAAGAAGGGGGGTGCAGAAGGGAGGGGAGATGGTGCGCTAGAGGTTGGATGTGGTGGCATGCAGCGACGCCAGTGAGAGGCCGATGAGGAGGGTGGTGGCGTGCCCTAGCGGTGGTGGTGTGCCCCGGCTGAGTTGCCTTTGAATCCGAGAAGGGTGAAGAAGATCGAAGGTGTGGTGGAAGGGAAAGAGTCAACATGATTATTTTTTGCCACTTCATCCCTGTGAGCGGGTTCCACCGTCAGTTTGGCTGTAAAAAAAGTTCAAAACAAAATTAGTGTGAGTTGTTGTGACTCGACCCAAAATAGGCACTGATCAGTAAAGAAACAAAAGTTGGTACAGTTTGTGACCTAGCCCCAATTATGGTACTATCTTGCAATTAACTTGATTTCCGCGTGAAAAACAACAACAGATCAAGGTGTGTATATTTTTGTCAAGTTGGCACTGCAGTGGTCAGAAAAAACCAATACTGGTGGAGACAGACTGCACTGAAATCCCGTCCTTAGTGAATGCATGGTCACTTGATCGTTCAAGGAACATGTACCAGGTGGCTGTAATAGCAGAGCCGTTGAAGAAGAGGCAAGCTGAAATCAGGAAAATCAAGAGAACAGATAACCAGGTTGGGCATGCCATGGCAGCCATTGGATGTCAACAACAAAAACGACATGTTGGTTAGCAAATAGTCCTCAAGAGATTAGCACTATCATCATGAATGATTGTAAGAACAGTATTACTTAAGTAATTGAAAGAGCATGGTGTCCTCATGTGTGGTTTTGGTAATTGATGACATTCTCTATGGACTAATGGTTTCCTTGAGTTATATTCGTAGGATTTGTCCATATGCATTTCTTGAAGTCCATTTGTTGGTTTCAAGGAGTATATGTGTTGACCAAGGTGCTATTCAAGGAATTATCCAAAGATTAGTCATAGAGAAGACATGATACAAGGTTGATCAAGACTAAGTCAAAGAGTGAATCAAGTTGATCAACACACAAAGAGTACAAGATGTACCGAGAGGGATCAAGTGATCCCATGGTATGATAAGTATTGTCCATTATGCTATGTGTGCTAACCCATGGTCTATGTGAGAGTTCTATGTGGGGTCAGGTATGTTTCCATGGGTTTGCATCAAGAGGAAGATCTCATACAACCCATCAAGGATGACATCAAGTGGTGATCGTCATCAAGTTTGCACCTGCAAGTTCAAGTGGAGCATCACGAAGAGATCACATGCTTGAAGCTTGCCATACATTGTGGTGCCAATGGACTTGTGAACCTGTGTCGAAGAGTGGCTCACCCATAGTGGAGTATGGGGGAGCGATCCACTTGTCTTCATTGAGCCAGTGCAATCAAGAAAGTTGGTCCAACTTGAGGAAGTCAAGAACGTCATCATCTAGCTCAAGTGGACTATGTGCAGACAAAGGTTTGCCCTTGATAGGTTTTCTATTTTACCGGTCTCATGGTGATAGTTGGGACATCGGGTTATATGATAGATTATCGTACTATCAAGGGGGGCTCTCAAGTGAGTAGCTTGATCGTATCATTCATAGAGAGCTCAATCCATTGCATCATTGCATCATCTTTCTTGGTTCTTGTTTGGTGTTTCTCTTTGTGAGTTTTAGAGATTATGTCCATCTTCATGACAAGCTCGAGTTCATAGAAAATAGAGTGCATATGCATCTTCTATGATGTTTTCGATGTTGGAGTTTATGCCGGTTCTTCTCTGATGGAGGTTTCACAACTCTATATCATAGGCATACTCTCCCTGCAACTTCTTCTATCCAACAAGCTTGAGTTTGTTGATTTCGGAGTCCGTTTGTAGGAGTTATAGTAGTTTCAGTTTTGGAGCTTCCTTCTGTTTTGCTTGGATAGTTTTCAGCTCTAAGCGGTAGTACTGCTCCCCCGAGCGGCAGTACTGCTCCAGCGGTAGTACCACTTGCGCGGTACTTCCGCTTCCTTGTACCGCAACCACTTCTTGAAAGGATCGAGAAGAGGGTCCTAGAGGGGGGATTAGACCCTCAACAAGTAAAAGTGGCAAGTTTTAAGTTCTTTAAGTTAAAGGGGAGTTTTAGCACAAGTTTAAACATTCACAATACATTTCAAGCAAGCATGACAAGAGTATGAGCAGCGGAAAGAGTAAAGCATGCTATGTGCAAACACAATGAAGACACGGAGATTTTTGGCGTGGTTCTGATAGGTGGTGCTATCGTACATCCACGTTGATGGAGACTTCAACCCATGAAGGGTAACGGTTGCATGAGTCCACGGAGGGCTCCACCCACGAAGGGTCCACGAAAAAGCAACCTTGTCTATCCCATCATAGCCATCGCCCACGAAGGACTTGCCTTACTCGGGTAGATCTTCATTTAGTAAGCGATCTCCTTGCCCTTACAAACTCCTTGGTTCAACTCCACAATCTTGTCGGAGGCTCCCAAGCGACACCTAACCAATCTAGGAGACATCACTCTCCAAAAGGTAATAGATGTTGTGTTGATGATGAACTCCTTGCTCTTGTGCTTCAAATTGCTTCAAATGATAGTCTCCCAAGCACTCAACTCTGTCTCACATATTTGGATATGGTGGAAGGAAGATTTGAGTGGAAAGCAACTTGGGGAAGGCTAGAAATCAAGAATCTTGTGGTAGGATTGGAATATCTTGATCTCAACACATGAGTAGGTGGTTCTCTCTCAGAAAATGTATGCTGGAAGTGTAGGCACGTTCGGATGGCTCTCTCACATATGGAGAAGGGGTGGAGGGGTATATATATAGCCTCCAAAATCCAACCATTACACACAATTGACCCAACTCAGTCAGACCGAATAGAAACTCGGTGAGACCGATTTAGTTCAAAATGTGAACATTAGGAATCTCGGTGGGACCGACTGGAACAACTCGGTGGGACCGATGTGATAGGTCTTAGGGAAAACATCAACTCGGTGGCACCGATTGCATGAACTCGGTGAGACCGAAGTGAAGCAATAAGGCAACAGAGAAGATGTCAAGCCAACTCAGTGAGACTGATCGCTATTTCGGTGAGACCGAAATAATTGCAACAGGCAACAGAGACTTGGCAAGGCCATCTCGGTGAGACCGAGATCCGTATCGATGTGACCGAATTGTTAGGGTTTAGGGCAGTGGCTATGTCAAATGAACTCGGTGGCACCGGATAGAAAGAATCGGTGGGGCCGAGTTGGAGTTTAGGGTTTTGACATATTTGGAATGAGAAAGTGCTTGAGGGCTTTGGAGCAATACCACTAAGCATTTTGAGCAAGCAAGCCATTAAGCAACACCTCATCCCCTTTTAATAGTATTGGCTTTCCTATGGACTCAATGTGATCTTGGATAACTAAAATATAAATGAAGAGTCTTGAGCTTTTGCCAATATGTGTCCTTAGCATTTTGAGGGGTCCGCATCTCTAGTCCTTTCCACGCCATTGTTGAACTTGTCTGAAATACACTAGATAAAAGCATTAGTCCAACAAGAGATATGTTGACATTAATTACCAAAATCACCCAGGGAGCACTTGTGCTTTCAATCTCCCCCTTTTTGGTAACTGATGACAACATACATCAAAGCTTTAGGTAAATGATATGAAGAGTAACAAGTAAAGCTTTGGAGAAACAAGTAACATGCATAAGCTCCCCCTACATATACGCAATCATGTGAAGATAGAATACAAGAACATGTGAAGCATAATTATGACAGATCAAGCAAAGAGTTACATGTATCTTGGCTATATGCATCAGAGCAAATGATGTGGTTGAGAAGTATACCTCATGTTTATGAATCCTCCTTGCAAACAATATATACATCAGCAAGAGACAATTATGCACATGAGTGTGATGCATATACTCACCTTGTGATTTTGAGCTAGCTTTGGGAAGAGTGGGCTTGAGAAAACAAGATTAGATAACACAAGAACACTCCTAAGTAAAGCAGTTTTAGAAAATCACAAAAGATACCAAGACTGGGATGACATGTAATGGGTGAGTACTGAGTACTCCATTAGGATATAGACATGCCCCCAAAGATTTAAAGATGTGCAAAGAATCCCAAAGATTTTTCTCCCCTTAGACATGGACTCTTTCTCCCCTTGAATCTAATATTGGATAATGTGAGAAGATAGGGTAGGGTGAGATAAAATCAGAGCACAAATGGGGTAATATCAACTAAAATCAGAGCAACAAGAAAGAATCATAGCAATAGCTAGGATCAGATATATTGACATGTCTTTTCCCTCTAAAAGACATGTGACTTCTCTCCTCTTTGTTTACTAGCATCTGGAAGAGCTTCGATGTGCTCATGTGATAAGCTTTGATGTGCTCTCTCTCCCCCTTTGACATCAATTTCCAAGGAGGGTACTTCTGGAGCATGAGTCAAGTAGGTGTGGTCCTCGAGAGACACTACAAGGCAGTAGGTATTTTGTGATGCTTAGAGAGAAGAATCATAGAGTGGAGCTGAAAAGAATAGGCAGTTAAGAAATGGCAAAACATTTTCTCAGAGTTGAAATTGGTGACGCCGATTCATTTTCCGTCGGTGAAGCCGAAATGACAGAGTCACAGAAGGTCCCGGTCGGTGAGGCCGAGTCAGTCCATGTCGGTTGTACCGATGGACTGTTTACAAGGAGACCTTGTGTTTCAGTCGAGCCGATGGGTTTGGATCGGAGGGACCGAATTCAACATAGAGCAAATTTTTGGCAACTCGGCTCACATGGCAAATGAAATCTCACAAGGATTTGCAAGGAATTTACAGAAGGATTTGCAATGAATTAAACACAGAATAAAACCAAAAAAGAGATCTAGATGAAGTTTTTTTGGAGAGAGACAAAATTGCAAAGAAAGTATGCAAATAGAAAAAGCAAATGGGCAAAAGGACACTAGAGAACTTCATCTAGAGAGGGGTCGGCGACTAAGTCACCTATGTTGGAGTATTTTGACTTAGGAGTCAAGTGAGATCACTTGATCATAGGTCATACTCATCGTTTAAGCTCAAAATGGGGTTACCATTTTTCGTTTAAGCATTTTGATGTATTCACACCTTGTTGAGTTTCTTTGTCTCATGAATTGGAGCAAAGCTTCTCTAAGATGGAATGACATACCTTGGGTTGTGGTGTTGATCTTGATCATGTAGTCGAACTTGTATTGGATGCTCAAGGTTGATGTTGTCCATCAAGAGTTGGGAGCAACACTAGTAGTTTGAGTTCATCTTCCTACATGGGTTAGTCTTGCAAGGAAGAGCACTTATGTATCCAAAATGACAAACATGAAACATGATACCAAGTGAAATTTGATATATTGAAATTGTCAAAGGATATGTTGAGTGAGTTCATGCTTCCTTATATTCAACAACCATATAGTAGGGACTTGGTGATGTAGAGATTGCTCAAAATATGAGTGACTTGCAATCTCATGGATTTGGGCTCAGCCAAGTACCTGCAAGGGTTAGATAACATGCAAAGGTACAAGTATAGATCCAAGACATGTGATCATCATCATAAGAGAAATACCAAGGATTAGTCATAAAAGGCTCATGCCTTGCATGTATCCAAATGGAGCTTCTACTCCAAGTTTGAGGCATCAATGATATTCAATTCACCTCTCAAACAGAAAAATACTTTCTCATCAAGCGGTTTGGTGAATATATCCATCAATTGCTTATCAGTACGAACATGCTTAAGATTGATGTCTCCTTTAGCAACATGATCTCGAATGAAATGATGAAGAACTTCAATATGCTTAGTTCGAGAATGTTGCACGGGATTGAGCAATCTTAATAGCACTTTCATTATCACAAAGCAATAGAACATGTTTCACATGCATCTGATAATCCTTAAGGGTTTGGGTCATCCAAAGTAATTGAGCACAACATGATCCGGCAGCAATGTATTCCGCTACGGCTGTAGATAAGGATACCGAGTTTTGTTTCTTGGAGGACCAAGACACAAGGGATGTACCAAGAAATTCACAAGTACCCGAAGTGGACTTTCTATCAACCTTGTCTCCGGCATAGTCCGAATCGGAGTAGCCAACATGATCAAAAGATGATCTCTTAGGATACCAAATGCCAAAGTTTGGTGTATGAATTAAGTATCTCACTATCCTTCTCACGGCCTTAAGATGACACTCTTTAGGGGCCGCTTGATATCGTGCACACATGCACACACTTAGCATAATATCGGGACGGGAGGCACATAGATATAACACTGAACCAATCATAGAGCGGTAAACTTTTTGGTCAACTGGTTTTCCATCCTTGGTCAAGTCAAAATGTCCACTAGTAGGCATGGGTGTTTTCATACCTTTGCATTCTTGCATGTTGAACTTCTTGAAAAGATCCTTGGTATACTTTGTTTGAGAAACAAAGGTACCTTCCTTAGTTTGCTTGATTTGCAAACCAAGGAAAAATTTGAGTTCACTCATCATAGACATCTCAAACTTCTCCGACATTAGCCTTCCAAACTTTTCACTAAAATGGGGGTTAGTAGAACCAAATATGATATCATCCACATAAATTTGGCACACAAATAATTCACCATTAACCCTTTTAGTAAAAAGTGTAGAATCAATCTTCCCAATTTCAAAGAATTTTTCAATAAGAAACTTGGTCAAGCATTTATACCATGCTCTAGGAGCTTTCTTAAGACCATAAAGAGCTTTGTGAAGTTTGTAGACATGATTAGGTTTCTTGGGATTGACAAAGCCAGGAGGTTGTTTCACATAAACTTCCTCCTCAATTTCTCCATTTAGAAAAGAACTTTTAATGCCCATTTGGTATAAAGTGATATCATGGTGATTGGCATAAGCAAGTAAGATGCGTATGGACTCAAGTCTAGCAAAGGGGGCATATGTCTCACCATAGTCCATACCTTCGATTGGAGTGTTTTCCTTGAGCGATGAGATGGGCCTTGGTGCGTACAACTTGTCCATCTTAATCTTGCTTATTTTGAAACACCCATTTGGTTCCAATGACATTGTGCTTGTCGTCGGCTTTTCAACCAATGTCCACACTTGATTCCTCTCGATGTTGTGTAGCTCTTCATGCATAGCGTTCACCCAATCCGGATCCTCAAGAGCTTCTTCAACCTTCATAGGTTCAATACTAGAAATGAATGAGTAGTGTTCACAAAAGTTAGCCAAACGAGTTTTAGAGCGAGTAATTCTCCCGGTTTGAATATCATCGAAGATTTGTTCGACGGGGTGGTCTCTTGTGACTCTTGCTCTAACTCGTGAGAGCTTTTGTTTGGGTTGGGGTGGAACATCCTCTTCATTATCTTCTTATTCTTCTTGTCCTCCTTCATTGTTGTTGGCGTTGTTGTTCTCTTGTGGAGGTGGAGAGGGAGGTCGATGTGGTTCATCTTGTTGCACTTCCTCATTTCCTCCGTCTTGACGTGTTCCACTTGTGGATGCCTTCGAATCAACTTGTGGTTCACCTTGATGTGAAGTTGAGGCTTCCACTTGGACGGATGAAGTACTCTCCAGCTCCATTGGGCGAATCTTGCCAATGGACAAATCTTGGATTGCTTCTGAAGGATCTTTGTCTCCTACATCAATTGGCAATTGCTCTACTTGTGAGCCGTTAGATTCATCAAACTTCACATCTACCGCCTCTTCAACCTTTCAGGTGAAATTGTTGTAGACACGGTAAGCGTGAGAGTTTGAGCCATAACCGAGTAGGAAACCTTCATGAGATTTAGGAGAAAATTTTGAGCGACGATGCTTATCAAGAATGTAACACTTTGAGCCAAATACTCGAAAGTATCCAACTTGGGGTTTGTTACTGGTGAGAAGCTCGCATGCCGTCTTGCCAAGAAGCTTGTGAAGATATAGTCGATTCGTAGCATGACAAGCTGTCTCAACCGCTTCCGCCCAAAAGTGTCTTGGCCGTCTTGTATTCGTCAAGCATCATTCTTGCCATCTCAATAAGTGTCTAGTTCTTCCTCTCAACAACTCCATTTTGTTGAGGAGTGTACGTAGCCAAGAACTCGTGTGAAATCCCTTCTTCGTCAAGAAAGGTATCCACATTGGCGTTCTTAAACTCTGTTCCATTGTCACTTCGAACCTTCTTAATCTTCACTTCAAATTGGGTTTGGGCCTTCCTAGCGAAGTTCTCGAAGATCTTTTGGACCTGCGATTTTGTCATCAAGAAAGAACACCCATGTAAATCTTGAAAAGTCGTCAACGATGACCAAACCGAACGAGTTACTGATAACCCACAAGTATAGGGGATCGCAACAATTTTCAAGGGTAAAGTATTCAACCCAAATTTATTGATTCGACACAAGGGGAGCCAAAGAATATTTGCAATTAGCAGCTGAGTTGTCAATTCAACCAAACCTGGAGATTAATTATCTACAGGAAAGTGATCAGTAGCAAAGTAGTATGATAGTTTTGATAGTAGTAGCAACAGCAATTGTAACGGTAACAGTGATAGCAATGATTTTGTAGCAAGTGCAATACTAACAGTAGCAGTAGTAACTTAGCGGAAACAATATAAGAGAATTGTAGGCATTGGATCGGTGAATTCGTTGGTTTCATCATATAATAGTCATAACCATGGGCGATACGGCACTAGCTCCAGTTCATAAATATAATGTAGACATGTATTCCGTAAATAGTCATACGTGCTTATGGAAAGAACTTGTATGACATCTTTTGTCCTACCCTCCCGTGGCAGCGGGGTCCTATTGGAAACTAAGGGATATGAAGGCCTCCTTTTGATAGAGAACCGGAACAAAGCATTAACACATAGTGAATACATGAACTCCTCAAACTACGGTCATCACAGGGAAGTGTCCCCACTTTTATCACTCCGGGGTTGCCAGATCATAACATGTAGTAGGTGACTATAACTTGCAATATCAGATCTAGAACATAGATATAATGGTGATAACATAAATGGTTCAGATCTGAAATCATGGCAAAGTCATAGCAACATCAATCTCAGAAAATTATGGATACTAGGGATCAAGCCATAACAAAACTAACTCGATTACATGATGAATCTCATCCAACTCCTCACCGACCAGCGAGCCTACGAAGAAATTACCCACTCTCGGTAGGGAGCATCGTGGAATTGGCGATGGAGAAGGGTTGGTGATGACAAAGATCGAAGATCCCCCTCTCTGGAGCCTCAAACAGACTCCAGATCTGACCTCCCGATGAAGAGTAGGAGGTGGCGGCGGCTCTGTCTCGTGAAATGTGATAATTCTTTCTCCCTGATTTTTCTCCAAATATGTGATTTTATAGTATCAAGGTTGAGGCCTGCGGGGCCACCAGGCAGGGACAACCCACCTGGGCGCGCCTGGAGGGGGGGGGGGCGCCCTGGTGGGTTGTACCCACCCAGGTGCCCCCTCCGGTGGTTCTTGGCTCAAAAAATTCTTATTTATTGAATAAAAAATCCTCGCAAAATTTTGTTCCAATCCGAGAAGTTTTATTTCTGCACAAAAACAACACCATGGTAGTTCTGCTGAAAACAACGTCAGTCCGGGTTAGTTTCATTCAAATAACGCAAATTAGAGTTCAAAACAAGAGGAAAAGCGTTAGGAAAAGTAGATGCGACGGAGACGTATCAACTCCCCCAAGCTTAAACCTTTGCTTGTCCTCAAGCAATTCAGTTGATAAACTAAAAGTGAAAAATAAAACCTTTTACGAACTCTCTTGCTCTTGTTTACATAAATAAGCTTAAGTAGCACCCATGTTTTCAACCAAGATTATAACTAACCATGTCGACAATAACTCTTAAAAATTATATTAACTCATATCAATGACATAATCAACTAGCGAGCAACTAATAATAAGATATCTCAAACAACAACACTGTATCAAAACAACCATGATATAATATGACAATAGTGGTATCTCACTAGCCCTTTCTGAGACCGCAAAAACATAAATGCAGAGCACCTCCAAAGTTCAAGCAGCGACTAAACATTGTAATTCATGGTAGAAAAGATCCAGTCATGATGCACCCAACATTAGCTACACACAATGCATGAGGATGACAATAGTGCTCTCAGGTTCTGGCGCTTACTTGAGAAGGTGATGACACAACATAAAAGTAAATAGATAGTCCCTTCGCAGAGGGAAGCAGTGATTTGCAGCGGTGCCAGAGCTCAAGTTTTTAAAACAGAGGTAAATGAAAATTGGAGAAATGCACCCTTCTTGTTTACTTCGCGACCATTCACTACAAAAAATACACTTCCTTGATGATACGTGTTTGTCACGGTAGGTCACGTTTTCTATCATGCATGTACATCCATGACGATTTTATGACAGAATCAAGATAGTCATACATGTGTTGTCGTAGAAGTGTTCCATGACATTACCAAAATTATCATCATGGAAGTGTCCACTTCCATGACGATAAATGGCGCGTCATAGAAGTGCTTTCGTCAAGGGCAACCGACACGTGGCATCCACCGTAACGGGTCACCGTTAAGCTATTGGGTCCGGTTTTGGATCCGATAACCCGTTAATAGCCCGGACCAATGGGGATTTTCCACGTGTAAAATTCTCAATGGCCAGAGGAACCACGTGTCGGCTCACCGTTGGGACAGATGTCATCCACTCATTGGACATGAGGAGCCTATGATACGTTGACACGTGGCACGGCCCAACAGAGGCCCATTCCGGTGAAAAGGCCGGCCTGTTTGACTTGGTCAAAAGGTAGCGGGCCAGCCCGTCGGTGGGAAACGACACCGATGGGATCACAAGAATCCCTACTACGGTTGCCGGGGCACAGGGTTGCAAGAAGAGCAGGATTAGTAATTAGCACAAGGATCGTTTACCCAGGTTCGGGCTACGAGGATGCGTAAAACCATAGTCCTGCTTTGGTGGATGTATTGAGTGTTCTTGAGCCTTCCAACTGGCTACGGTGGCTGGATCGATCCAAAGAGCCGAATCCTCCTCCAGTACGCCATGGGCCTCCTTCTATAGTCGAAAGGGGCTGCCACAGTGGCACACAGGAGGTGGAAAGGCGTACAGTGCTACGAGCTTATCGCTCGTATTACAGGACAAGACGCATTTAATGCATCACTTAGGTGTCCCCTTGCTTTATCGGGGACGGGAACGAGGCCCGTCCCGTCCGTCGCCGCTCTTCCTTGCTTCGACACGCACCCTGGCCAGCGATGCATGCAGCGCCATGTAGGCAGGTAGGCAGCTGAGGTGGCGCGGTGGTAAAGTCTTCACGAAGATCGTCATGCCGCCACGCATGCGTTTGCTGAGTTGGCCTGGAAGCTGCATGTTGCCACGCTGGTGCCTGCCCAGCTGCTTGGGCTGGCAGCTGCATGCGAACAGCGGTGGAGACTTGGCTAGTGCGGGCCTGGAAGTGGCCCTGCTGGCGCCCTTGGTGAGGGCCTTGCCGGGTGGCCCGGCAAGGGCCTCGCCGCGGCGTGCTGTCGTCCCCGGCAAGGATCTTGCCGGGGGTCTTGTGGCTCCCCTCGGTAAGGATCTTGCCGAGGATCATTGTCTTCTAATCCTCATCCGATCTTGAATATTCCTTGTCTTCACAAAAATCTGCATGCCACCATGGAGGTGCCTCCCGAGCCCTGGCCCAATGTGGTTGATGGTGTTGGAGACCGTGGGCTCAAGGGTGGTGCGCTCCGCCGGTGTTGGACGAGCCGCCCCGGCAAGGGCCTTACCGGGGCCGCGGAGGCTGCCCCGGCAAGGGTCTTGCCGGGGGAACCTGCTTCGTCCCTCTGCGCTTTGTGGTCTCGGTCTTGGCGTTGCTTTGGCTGTCTTGGGCTTCGGTTTCACCTCGGTTCACCTCCCCTGTTCTGCTTGGTGCGGCCGTGGGTGCGGCTCCGACTGTCCGTGCACAGGTAAAGGGGTACAAAGGTGCGCCCCTTCTTTTGTACACCGACAGGAGCCCCCGGGCCTGGGCCACACATAAGCGCGACACATTGTTGGGCCAGGCCCAAAACGGTGCGCGGGCAGGAGGGGCGGGTTTTACCGCGGTAATTTTCCGTCTGTTGCACTTCCCCACGACCCGCGTTGAATGCGCGACATGGAGGGGTGCGCGTGACGTGGGGGTCATGCGTGGGGCGGTTCCCGCACACATGCGTCACATCGCTGTAAATGGGCAGCGCGACCCGCACCTTCCCCATAAAAAGGGATAACCGTGAGCGCACTGTTCCTTTACCCTCCGCGCAATCCCAATCTTGGAAGTCTCCGTTCGTCTTCCTCTTCTTCCCTAAGCTTCTCTCTTGCTTGCCGCTGTCGTGTTCCCGCCGTCCTCTATTTCTTTCCCCCCTCCCCCAGCCGCCATGGCGCCCAAATCCACCAAGGGCAAGGGAGTGGCTAAGGATGCCGGAGCGACGGAGCCGCCGGAGAGTGCGCTGGCGGTGCAGAGGACGCAATCCGCCTACTTCCCCTCGACAGTTGATGTGTTCGAGCTCCGGGAAGCCTTCAAGCCCCTGTGGGGGGTGAAGACGGGGGAGAGAAGTTGGGGCACCCAGCCACGCGCGTCATCCCCGCCAACTGCGCCGAGGCTGCCCCGAATCGGTACCCCTTCTTTGTCGACTATTTCTCCTGCGGGCTTTGTCCTCGCTTCTCCGATTTCTTTAGCGACATCATGCACACCTTTGGCTTCTGCCTCTTGGATTTTACCCCAAATGCTGTGGCGTGCATGGCCCTTTTCGCGCACCTTTGTGAAGGTTTTGCCGGGGTGCACCCCAACACGGCGCTTTTCCGCCACTACTTCTTCCCTCGGATCCAAACGGGGGGCGCCACCTCCGGTTGCGTCACCTGGATCCCAAGGTCCAAGGGAGCGTACCCGGATGGCGCCATGAAGGAGAGGTGGGAAGAGTGGCGGGGCCGGTGGTGCTGGATTGAAGAGAAGGACTTGCCGGCGTTCTGCGAAGTTCGCCGGGTGCCGCCGGTCCGCAGAAGCGATTGGAGCGACGTCGATGCCGACGATGAGAAGCTCACGATCGCCACCACCAGGATCCTTCGGCTCACCGAGGCCGGGCTCACCCTTGAGATGATCGGAGCGGACTTCATCCGCCGCCGGATCGCTCCACTGCACAACAAGGGGAGGCCGACCTGGCTCTTCATGAACGCCGCCGACATCATGCGGCTTCGCCCCGGCCTCGACCACAACTTCACAGTGATGGGGCATGCCCACTTCTGCCAGCGGCTTTTCTAGCTCGATGTGGGCCGTGACGGCGAGGTCGAGCGGACCGGCAAGGTCGCGAGGGCCGCCGCGAAGGCTGGCAAGGTCGTCAAGGGGCCCTTGTTCAAGTTGCCAGCAGGAGTGGTCCCGCTTAGCAATAACTCGCGCCAGACCGACATTATTGCTATGATGCCGGACTGCAACGCGCACGGCCCTGACCCGAGTTGGGTCGAGCCAGAGGACATCCAGGTGCAGCAGTTCTTCGACACCCTGCATGAGGGGTATGTCAACGATGAGCTGCGGCTCATCCAGGACACCACCCAGGCGGAGTTGGACTACATCGCTGCCAGGGCGATGGAGGCACAGCTTGCCGAGGAGGCCGGCAACGCTGGTGGCGTGGAGGACAAGGTCGCGGCGGCCGCGGAGGAGGAGGAGCTCGCCCGGTGGGCGGAGGCCGCTGGGGAGGCCAGCAGCGCCGGCACCGGGGCTCCTCTTGTCGAAGACGCGGCCGATGAGTCGTCGGAGGAAGAGGCCGATGAGGAGGAGGAGGTCGTGGCCGTCGATCCTCCAGCCACGGGGAGAGGACGGGTCCTGCGGCGGGCCACCTCCAGCGAGCCGGTCCGGCCTGGCAGGGCCGTGCAGCTGCGGCAGGCCCAGGAGATGTCCGCATGCCAGACGAGGGCTGCGGCGACAAAGAAAGTGGCAACGGCCGCGGAGGAGAGGGCATCCGCTTCTTCCTTGGCAAGGCGTGTTCGGACGCCACCTCCTTCCCCTCCCCCGGCAGACGTTGACGCGGGGGTCACCTTTAATTTTGGGTCCCTCAGCCCAAGGAGGAAGAGGAAGGCAGCAGAGGAGGAGATGAACGTCGAGTAAGCAACTTGCCCTCTTCGCCATCTCTGTTTCCTTAGTTCGTGCCGCATGTCTTGACTCATTTTCATCCTTGCAGGGACACGGAGACGCTGGCCCAAAGGGTAAAGAGGGCCAAGGCCTCGGCGGGTGGCCAGCCCCCGGCTGGTGCTTCAAGGGCGCCGCTGGTGGTGTTGAGCAGTCCGGACAGCAGCCCCCGGCGCAGCCCCCAACGTAAGTTCACCGCTCACTCCTCGTCGACATGTGTCAGGGTTATGATACTTTGGTGCTGACCTTGCCGCGTATGCAGGAGGAGAGCAGCAGCGGGAGGAGCCACAAAGGGCTACTCCCACCACGCCCCCCCCCATCAACCACACCGCCCCGAGGGGCGTCCCCGGCAAGGGCGCCAAGCACCAAGCTCATGCACATGGAGGAGGAGGAGAACTTGGGCGCTGGTGGCTTCACCTCGGTGCCAGATGTTGGCTGGGAGGGGACTTCTACTTCCCAGCCTAGCACCGGTAAGTCTCTGGCCTTTCGTCCCTGCTTTTTCTCTTCTTTTTGAATCTTTGATCTTGGCTCTACCCCACCTTCTTCTTGATATCCAGATCCTCTCTCGGTGGACCGGAAGGACCTGGACACCGTCATCGAGGACGTGGCCAAGGATGCCGTGGCGGAGGCCGAGAAGATCGCCACCGAGGAGGCCGCCAGGGGCGCTGCGGAGGATGCCGCCAAAGGGCCTGCCGGGGAGCCCAACAAGGCTACTGCCGAGGAGGCCGGCAAGGGGCCTGCCCGGGAGCCCGGCAAGGCCAGCGCCAAGGAGGAGGTGTTCGATGACCAGCCTTCCTCCTCCGCTGCCTCTGGCTCCGGCAGGTACCTGAAGGTGAGCGACGACCTCTTCGTCCACCTCCCCGGCGCGTCAAGCACCAGGGCCCCCGTCGAGGGAGAGGTGTTCAACGACGAAGTGCTCGCCTCCACCGGACTTGAGGTCGTCGACGAGCCGAGCATTGGTGGCAACGGCTCCCAGAAGGAGCGGCTGCTCCAGGCCATGGGTGCCAACTTCCGGAGGCTCCAGGCACTCCACCGTGCCCGCCTGGACAAGGCTAGGTCCAGGACGACGGTGGTGGGGAAGGCGGAGGCGGACCTCCACAAGCGCGTCGCCGAGACGCAGGACTGGTTCCGCCAGGCTCGCGACGAGCTGAAGGCTGCCCAGGGCGAGCTGGCCAAGCGTGATGTGGAGCTCACCATGAAGCTGGCCGACGTCGAGAAGGCCCAAGAGACGGCGAAGAACTTGGCCAGCGCCGCCGAGGCCGCCCGGACCCAGCACGAGGCCGCACTGAACTCCCAGGAGGAGGACCTTGCCGCGCGCGAGGAGAAGCTTGCTGCCACGCTTCGCGGCAAGGATGAAGAGGTGGGGAAGCTTGTCTTGCAGCGGACCCGTGAGCCGGAGCAGAGGCACAAAGAGGTGCTCGATGCCCAGGCCCTGTGTCACGTCGGCAAGGTGAAGGAGCTGGAGATGGAGCGGGACGGGCTGAAGGAGCAGACCCTGAAGCTGTCCCAGGAGAGGGACACGCTTAACGGCGCCCTGACGGAGGCGCATGGCGCGGCCGTCACTAGGGTCGGGGAGCTCTCCGAGGCCAACAACTCCATCAAAGACCTCAAGCTGAAGCTAGAGGGTCTCGAGAAGATGATGTCGGAGGCCAGGGCCCGGGAGGGGACCCTGACCAAAAACCTGGAGACCGAGAAGCAGCTGCGGAAGAACGAGGCCCTCGACTTCAAGGAGCACATGGAGGGCGAGAACCGCTGGCTCGATCGCCTCGCCACCATCGCCAACCAGGCCGCCGTGCAGCTGGCCACCATGGGGATGCCGGACGTGAGGTACGTCCCAGAGCGGAGTGTGAGCGCCAACTGCAGCCTGACCCTGTTCTTTGAGAAGGTCGTCGGTGGTTTGGAGCGGCTTCACACCAACCAGGCGGCCTCGCTGGCCGACAAGGCCCGGAGGCTTTGCCAGGGTGCCATGACCAAGGTGCTCACCAAGGTGGCGTATTGGTACCCCGACCTCGACTTCGGCGCCGCGCTGGAGAGCTTGCCGGAGGATACTGACCTGGCACCGCTCAGGGAGCGCATCAAGCCCATCATCAGCGGTGTCGGCGGAATTATGAGGGTGGAGGGCCAGTGCCGGGATTTGGCTCCCCGTTTCTTATCGTCGCTGCAGGTTCATGGCCAAGACAATTTCTATATTTAGTTGAACCGCGGCGACAATTGATGTAATATAACTCTGTAGTACTTTTGATGTTATGCACGTTATTTTCATGTTCGATTTTCCTTTGTATGTACACCCTACGTAACTGGGTAGGCCTGCCGGCGCGTAAACCCAGGGAGGCGTCTTGGGGACGGATCCCCATTGGCCTGCCGGGTGTGCTTGCTGCCGGGCGAACCACCTTACCGCCCTTAACGCGGCCACCCGAACTGTCGAGCTTAACTCGAGTCAGAATCGAGAGCGTTGCCAGGTGCGGAAGGCTACCCCGCCACTCTCGACGCGGCCGCTTGAGCTGTTGAGTGGACTCGAAACAGAACAAGGGCGTTGCCAATCGCGGGAGGGCCCCTTTGCGTGCAGGTTTTCCATACATAGGCAGGATCTCTGAGGACGATAACCTTATATAAAAAAGGGAAATATTTAAAGGCTCAGCATGACTTAGATTTCTTGTCGCCGCTCTGGCGCCCTTCGCGCTTGCAAGTAGCACTGTCCTTTTGGCCGTCTTCTTCTTGGGAGCCATGGCGATGAAGAAACACTAGGCTAACTACTAGACCAGATTCTCACAATTGCGCCCCCTACCTGGCGCGCCAAAGATGTCGGTGGGAAACGACACCTATGGGATCACAAGAATCCCTACTACGGTTGCCGGGGCGCAGGGTTGCAAGAAGAGCAAGATTAGTAATCAGCACAAGGATCGTTTTCCCAGGTTCGGGCCGCGAGGATGCGTAAAACCCTAGTCCTGCTTTGGTGGATGTATTGAGTGTTCTTGAGCCTTCCAACTAGCTACGGTGGCTGGATCAATCCAAAGAGCCGAATCCTCCTCTAGTACGCCATGGGCCTCCTTTTGTAGTCGAAAGGGGCTGCCACAGTGGCACACAGGAGGTGGAAAGGCGTACAGTGCTACGAGCTTATCGCTCGTATTACAGGACAAGACGCATTTAATGCACCGCTTAGGTGTCCCCTTGCTTTATCGAGGACGGGAACGAGGCCCGTCCCGTCCGTCGCCGCTCCTCCTTGCTTCGACACGCGCCCTGGCCAGCGATGCATGCGGCGCCATGTAGGCAGGTAGGTAGCTGAGGTGGTGCGGTGGTAAAGTCTTCGCGAAGATCTGCATGCCGCCACATAGGCGTTTGCTGAGTTGGCCTGGAAGCTGCATGTTGCCACGCAGGTGCCTGCCCAGCTGCTTGGGCTGGCAGCTGCATGCGAACGGCGGTGGAGACTTGGCTGGTGCGGGCCTAGAAGTGGCCTTGTTGGCGCCCTTGGTGAGGGCTTTGCCGGGTGGCCCGGGAAGGGCCTCGCCGCGGCGTGCTGTCGTCCCCGACAAGGGTCTTGCCGGGGGTCTTGTGGCTCCCCTCGGCAAGGATCTTGCCGAGGATCGTTGTCTTTTAATCCTCATCCGATCTTGAATATTCCTTGTCTTCACAAAGATCTGCATGCCACCATGGAGGTGCCTCCCGAGCCCTGGCCCAACGTGGTTCATGGTGTTGGAGACCGTGGGCTCAAGGGTGGTGCGCTCCGCTGGTGTTGGATGAGCCGCCCCGGCAAGGGCCTTGCCGGGGCCAAGGAGGCTGCCCCGACAAGGGTCTTGCCGGGGGAACCTGCTTCGTCCCTCTGTGATTTGTGGTCTCGGTCTTGGCGTTGCTTTGGCTGTCTTGGGCTTTGGTTTCACCTCGGTTCACCTCCCCTGTTCTTCTTGGTGCGGCCGTGGGCGCGGCTCCGACTGTCCGTGCACAGGTAAAGGGGTACAAAGGTGCGCCCCTTTTGTACACCGACACAACCCATGGAAAGCCTGTTAACGGCCTGTCCGTATATAGCCCATTTACGGCCTATCCGAATTAAGCCCAGTCGCTTCATCTAGGCCGTCCAATATGATTCCAGCCCGTTGTAACTTCCGGCCCATGCATGGCCCATGACGTCTTTCGGCCCATATGAGGCCCTTTGTAACTCTTGGCCCATTAACAGCCTGTGGTGAAACTGGCCCATTGTAAGGGCATTTTTATCCCTTAGTTGGTTTTGGTGATTGATGACAATGCATTTGCAGACTAATCATGTGCATCGAATATTTTAGATATATTGACTAGGCACAAGATGATTTGGTTCCCCTCGAAGGCTATGGAAGACGGCGTTTCTCTTCGTTTCTTTTCGGTGGTATTGAGTCGTAGGGAAGCCGTACTATTAAGAGGGGGTCCGCGTTGGAAAGGTTGGGTGGATTCATCACGTACATATCTTCCTTTGCACCTCCTTTCCTCTAGCCTTTGGAGTATCCTATGTTTTCCTTGTCTATGCAAATATTGCTCTTGCTTGCTGAACTAGGGCGTGCGGTAGTACTGCTCCTTAGAGCGGTAGTACCGCAGGACCTTGCGGTAGTACCGCCCGCTGGTGCGGTAGTACCACAAGGGCCCATGGTAGTACCGCTTCTGTAAGTGGTAGTACCGTGGTATCTGACTTAGTTCCACAAGTACGCGGCAGTAAGGGGCGGATGTAATTTTTTTACATCCGCGCCTCGCGCGGTAGTACCGCTGCTGGCTTACGGTACTACCGCATCGGGTTTTTGCATCGACTCCAACTCTGCGGAAGTAGCCACGGATGTAATTTTTATATCTGTGCCTTCCCATCTCTGGAAAACCCATGCCTTGCGGTAGTACCGCAAGGGGGAGCGGTAGTACCGCGCCAGCAGTACTACCGCCCTCTGCTTTAGTGCATTTTAGGCTGTTCTGGTCTCTGCTGCGTGGGCAGTAGTACCGTGGGGCCCTGCGGTAGTACTGCGTGCCCCTGCGGTAGTACCGCGATTCAGGTACGGTAGTACCGCGTTCGCAGGCTGAGTTGGTGGATAACGGTTGGATTTGTTCTTCCACTATATAAGGGGTGTCTTCCTCCTCTAGTTGACCACCTCTTCCACCTCCAAGCTCCATTGTTGCTCCAAGCTCCATTTTCGCCCGATCTCCTTCCCTAGCCAATCAAACTTGTTGATTCTCTAGGGATTGGTTGAGAAGGCCCCGATCTACACTTCCACCAAGAGAAATTTGAATCCCCCCACTAATACCTTGTGGATCTTGTTACTCTTGGGTGTTTGAGCACCCTAGACGGTTGAGGTCACCGTGGAGCCATAGTCCATTGTGGTGAAGCTTCGTGGTATCGTTGGGAGCCTCCAATTAAGTTGTGGAGATTGCCCCAACCTTGTTTGTAAAGGTTCGGTCGCCGCCTCCAAGGGCACCAATAGTGGAATCATGGCATCTCGCATTGTGTGAGGGCGTGAGGAGAATACGGTGGCCCTAGTGGCTTCTTGGGGAGCATTGTGCCTCCACACCGCTCCAACAGAGACATACTTCCTCTCAAAGGGAAGGAACTTCGGTAACACATCCTCGTGTTCACTGGCTCCACTCTTGGTTATCTCGTGCCTTTACTTGTGCAGGCTTATTTGTGCTTTATCTCTTGCTTGCGTGTGTGCTTATTGTTGTTGCATCATATAGGTTGCTCACCTAGTTGCATATCTAGACAACCTACTTTGATGCAAAGTTTAAATTGGTAAAGAAAAGCTAAAAATTGTTAGTTGCCTATTCACCCCCCTCTAGTCAACTATATCGATCCTATCAATTGGTATCAGAGCCTCGTCTCTTTATTAAGGACTTTACCGTCCGAAGAGTATGGTTGACGTCGTAGACGGTGTGGAGGAGCACTCCGGTGTGAATCCGCTCTCGTCTATGGGAGATGGGGGAACCACGGTCTCTCGTGAGGAATTCAATGTGGCGTTGGACACATTGAAAACCTCCATGATGACCGAGGTCGAAAGCATGTTTAATAAATTCTTAGAAGGGCTTAAACTTTCCACCGCACCGTTGAAAGTGTGTGATCCCGCTAACAAGGTGACGGATGCTACCTCCGACAAGGGGGAAGCTACTAGCGAGAAAGCTCCTTCTTCTAGTGGTAAAAATGGCACCGGCATCTTTGCCCATGTGGAACCTCCAATTGTTTATGGTGGACCGCTTCCTTCCACTCATTTGAATCATGCCGGACTGGCCCCTAAGATTGAGAAGAATGTAGAATTTGATTCTTGGGTCTTTCGTTTTAAGCATCATTTAAATCATGTGAACACTAACCTTTGGAGAATCATTGGAGAAGGTTTCTATCCGCATGACCGAAGTAACTTCACTCCTAGAGAAGCCGTGGATAATCAATTCAATGAGAATGCTCTCTTCATCATCCAAGAAGCAATCCCACCCGAAGATCTTCCTCATCTCCGGCCCTACACCATAGCCAAAGATGCTTGGCACCAAGTGGTTTCCCTCTATCGGGGAAGCGCAAGCATTCAACGCTCCAACTATGAAGTGCTGCAAGATGAAACCGATGAGTTTGCAATGAAAGAAGATGAAGAACCTCGTGAGCTTTATCGGAGAGTAACTAAACTCGCGGTCTCTCTCCAAGATCATGGAAGTAAGGACACGGATGACAATTGGATCAAGCGCAAATTCCTCAAGGCAATGATGCCCTACCACAAAGCCATGTCCTCCGTCATTCGTCAAAGGCCGGACTTCCACACCTTGTCCTCAAGTGAAGTGTTGGATGAGTTCGTTGCTATGAGCATCTTGGACAAGACCGCCGACAATGCGGTTCTTCGCTCTCAAAGAGTAAAGAAGCCCAACCTTGCTCTAAAGGCCAAGGTTAGTATGGAGGAAGAGGATGAAGAGGAAGAAGAGGAGAGCAACCTCGAAGATACGAAGTATGCCTATCATGAACACATGGCGCTTGCTTCAAGGCAATTTTGGAGCAAGAAGAACTCAAGGCCAACTTTAACAAGAACAATTCAAGTGGCACAAAGGGCAAGCAACGAGTGAGGACTTGCTTCAATTGTGGCAATGTGAGCCACTTTGTTGGGGAGTGCCCTTATGAGAAGAGGGAAGACAATGGTAGCAAGCTCATCCGAAAGGACAAGGCCAAGTCGTTCCCCAACAAGAGCAACTTCACCAAGAAGACTCCTCCCAAGGCATTGGTGGTACAAGAAGAGTACAATGAGGATGATGATGATGAGGAAGATGGTGAGTCGGTTGCCATGGCCTCCGTTGCCATTGCGACGACTCCACGGGTGTCTCTCTTTGACTCACCCAATGAGAACATCACCGCCAAGTGCCTCATGGCTAAAGCCACCAACAAGTAACCCCCAACATCAAAACTACCATCATTAATCATCCTTCTTCGGATAGCATTGATGAACATGAGGGGACAAATGTGGAGGAGAATGAGTTTGAGACCTTTATGGGTAAACTCAAGGGTAAATCGAAGAAGCACTTTGTTGCTCTCTTGGAACAACTTGGTGAAGCCAATGACATGATCGAGGCTCACGAAGATACCATCTCTAAGATGGAGGGGCATAGTCGTGACTATGCCGATGAGATTTCGGATCTTTACAATGCTCTTGACGAAGAGTGTGGTCTTCGTTTGGCTCTTGAGGAGTCACACAACGATGATCATGCTAAGTTAAAGAAAGATCTTGATCATGCTCTTGTTGTTTCTCGTGTGCTAAACTCCGAGAAGGCAAAGCTTGGGGTTGATCTTGCTAGACTCAAAGAGGAGTTTGACATTCTCGACAAGGCTCACAAAGTCTTGAAGGGCGTTGATGCTAGCCTCAAGGAGTCTCATGATCAACTCCAAGTGAAGCTAACCAAGGAGAAAGCCACCTTTCCTCATATGGTGTTAATTGATAATGCAAATGCTACTAACCCTTGTTGTGAGCATGTGCATCTTGTTGAGGAGAATGCTAAGTTGAAGGAGCAACTTGAGAAAGGCCTTGTGTCATGCATACAAGGTGAGAAGAACCTCAACGACCTTTTGATCAATCAAAAGGAAGTTGTGGCCAAGGAGGGGATTGGGTTCGCACCCAAGCCCAAGAACAAGAAGAAGAATGACAAGACCAAACGACCTCCTCCTCTCAAGCAAACTTTTGTGAAGGAGGGAGAGGGTGCTTCCAAGGAGAAGAAGAACAATGCGAAGGGTGGCGGTGTCAAGAAGGGCAATGCCACCCCTTCCAACAAAGCCGGCGACTTTAATCCTTCTTATGTGTTATGCCGTGCTAGTGATGGGCATGTTTATGCCAAATTTGTTGGTTCTCCTCATGAGTATATTGAATGGTCTATTTGGGTTCCTAAGACCCTTGTTACTAACATCAAAGGACCCATTACAAAATGGGTACCTAAAACCAAGCATTGATCTCTTGTAGGTGTTTGCTTCCGGTGGGGGATCATGGTTGCTCGATAGTGGAGCTACAAATCATATGACTGGAAGCAAGGACTTGGTGGTGGACGTGCACAAGATTCCATCTATGCCCACCAATGTCGAGTGGGGTGATGCATCATCTTCTAAGGTATTGGGACTCGGCAAAGTTGTTATTTCTCATGATCTCACGATCGAGAAGGTCATGCTTGTTGAGTCCCTTGCATACAATTTACTTTCCGTTCGTCGACTTGCAATCATGGGCTTTGCCACTTTCTTTGATATTGATACCGTGGCGCTCTTGTGGAGCAAGACTCTTAAAGTAGCCTTTGTTGGGCATGTCGAGAACGGTATCTATGTGATTAACTTTTCGGAGCGACCCACTAAGACCGCGACATGCCTAATGGCTAAAGTTGACGTGGGATGGATTTGGCATCGCCGTTTAGCCCATGTCAATATGAGATCTTTGCAAAGTCTTCTCAAGGGGGACCATGTCCGTGGACTAACGAATGTTAGTTTTGCTAAAGATCGTGCTTGCAGTGCTTGTATCGAAGGAAAGCTACATGAGAAGGCTCACCCTCCCACGACTATCATTTACTCGAAGAGGCCTTTGGAGCTCCTTCACTTGGATCTCTTTCGGCCTCCATCCTTTGATAGTCTTGGGGGTAGGAAGTATTGCTTGGTGATTGTGGATGACTATTCAAGATACACTTGGGTGTATTTCTTCAAGAGGAAGAGCGAGACCAAAAAAACCGTCATTGACTTTGCAAATGAAGCCCAACGTCAACACAATGCAAAGATCTTGACAATAAGAAATGACAACGGCACCGAGTTCAAGAACTACACCTTGGATGAGTTTCTTAGTGATGAGGGGATCAAGCATCAATATTCCGCACCTTACACCCCTCAACAAAACGGTGTTGCGGAGAGGAAGAACCGGACGTTGATGGATGCGGCAAGGACCATGATGGCGGAGTTCAAGTCTCCATACAACTTTTGGGCCGAAGCCATCAACACCGCGTGTCATGCATCCAATCGGCTCTACCTCTGCAAGGGCTTGAACAAGACTCCATATGAGATACTCACCGGTAACAAGCCCAACCTCAAGTACTTTCGGGTGTTCGGGTGTAAGTGTTTCATTCTCAAGAAAGGTGTTCGGTTGTCTAAATTTGAGGCTAGAGCTTATGAGGGCATATCTGTTGGTTATGCTACAAACTCTCATGCTTACCGTGTCCTCAATAAATCCACGGGACTTATTGAGGAGACGTGTAACGTGGAGTTTGATGAGAATAACGGCTCCCAAGTGGAGCAAAGTGGCACTTGTGATGTAGGTGATGAAATTCCTCCTCAACCCATAAGAAGAATGGGTGTTGGTTTTATCCTACCCATTGAGGAACCCCTTGTGGCCGAAGGAGAAGGACAATGCTCCACTCAAGTGGAGCCATCACCAACCCAAGGCCCACACGCTTCCGAAGAACAAAGTGAAGGCCCTCAACCTCATGAACAAGACCAAGGGCAAGATCATGCTCAAGACGGTGCTGACACACCAAGTGATGCCCAAGGTCAAGTTCTCTCCTCCGAGCAAGTTCAAGATCAAGAACAAGCTCAAGACGACGCTCAAGATGATCAAGTGACCGCTCCTCAACTCACCACCAAGGAGGAATTGGAGCGTCATGCCGCCAAGATTGCATCCAAGCTCTCCACCAAGGGTCATCTCATGAAGAATGTGCTTGGAAGCATTCAAAAGGGGGTAAGCACTCGTAGACAATTGGCAAACTATTGTGAACATCACGCATTTGTCTCTTGTGTTGAACCCCAAAAGGTATATGAAGCACTCGAAGATCCGGATTGGCTTAATGCCATGCATGAAGAACTCAACAACTTCGAGTACAATAAGGTGTGGAGATTAGTGCCAAGGCCAACGGGGAACCACAATGTCATTGGAACCAAGTGGATATTCAAGAACAAGCAAGATGCTCATGGGACCATCATCCGCAACAAGGCACGATTGGTGGCACAAGGATACTCCCAAGTCGAGGGTATCGACTACGGTGAAACCTTTGCTCCCATTGCTCGCCTTGAATCTATTCGTTTGTTGATTGCTTATGCTTCTCATCACAACTTTAAGTTGCAACAAATGGATGTGAAGAGTGCTTTTCTTAATGGTCCTATTAATGAGTTGGTTTATGTCAAACAACCCCCCGGGTTCGAGGATCCCTACTTTCCCGATCATGTGTATCAACTCGATAAGGCACTCTATGGCCTTAAACAAGCCCCACGTGCGTGGTATGACCACCTTACCGAGTTGTTACAAGATCGTGGGTTTGAAGTTGGGCTAATCGACCCCACTCTTTTTACTAAGAAGGTCAAAGGGGAGTTGTTTGTGTGCCAACTATATGTTGATGACATTATCTTTGGTTCCCCTAACAAAGCTTTCAATGAGGAATTTGCCGCGCTCATGACCTCAAAGTTCAAGATGTCTTCCATGGGAGAGTTGAAGTTCTTTCTCGGTTTCGAAGTAAAGCAAAGAAGAGAAGGAACCTTCATCAACCAAGCCAAATACACTCAAGACATGCTCAAGAGATTCAACCTAAGTGATGTCAAGCCGACGTCCACTCCAATGCCCACCAAGTGCCAACTTGACATCGATCCCAATGGTAAAGCAGTGGATCAAAAGGTATATCGCTCCATGATTGGTTCCTTGCTTTACCTTTGTGCATCTAGACCGGATATCATGTTGAGTGTGGGAATTTGTGCACGGTTTCAAGCCGCACCTAAGGAAAGCCACTTTGTGGCAGTCAAGCGAATCTTTCGATATTTGTCTCATACCCCAAACTTTGGCTTATGGTACCCAAGAGGAGCAAACTTCAAGCTTGTAGGGTATTCGGGCTCCGATTGGGCGGGAGACAAAGTGGACAGGAAGTCCACTTCCGGAGGGTGCCAATTCCTTGGTTGCTCTTTGGTAAGTTGGTCTTCTAAAAAGCAAAGTTGTGTGTCTCTCTCGTCCACCGAAGCGGAGTATGTGGCGGCCGGCAGTTGTTGTGCACAACTCTTATGGATGAGGCAAACTTTAAAGGATTACAGTGTCATTTGTGATAAAGTGCCTCTTTGGTGTGATAATGAAAGTGCCATCAAGATTTCTCTCAACCCCGTGCAACACTTCAAGACGAAGCATATTGAGATTCGGTATCACTTCATCCGAGATCACATTAGGTGAGGGGAGATCGAGCTCAACTACGTCAACACCCATGATAACCTTGCAGATATTTTCACGAAGCCTTTGGATGAAGCAAGATTTCGCGAGTTAAGGCATGAGCTAAATATCATTGATTCGAGCAATTTTGCTTGAACCCTTGCACACTCCACCACACTCAACTTGTTGTCTAATCTAGGTGTAGGCATGGACATAGGGGGAGTGTTGTTCTCTCAATGAACTCTCCCTCCCCCCATTATGCATAAAGTGATCAACTCTTTCACATTAGCCATTTTTGATGGTACTTGTGCTTCAAAGACGAGTTTTGGTCATGGGCCCAAGGATAATTCTTCGCGGTGCCATACCAATTGACTCAAACATAGGTGGCTCCGGCCACCGCCCTCTCCTTGGAGAGTTTGTGTCTCGTTTTTGGTCTGTGTTGTCTCTTGCCTCTCTTCCTTCGTGCCGAGCTTGTGCTTATGGTGTCCAGTGTGTTAGCTCTTTGGTGTGGTCTCTCGCTTGAAGGTTCCGTGCTTCGGTGTTCTCTATTTTGGTTGAAACTGTCTTTTCTTGAGCTCACGGTACTACCGCGGCCTGCCACGGTACTACCGCAAGGGGGGGCGCGCGGTACTTCCGCACTCAGCGCGGCAGTAATGTTTTACTGCCGCCTGGGGGAGCGGTACTATGGCCTCGGTGCGGTACTTCCGCCCGGGCGGTACTACCGCAATGACGTGCGGTACTACCGCGTGAGGAGCGCACGGTACTTCCGCACCCAGCGCGGCAGTAATTTTTTACTACCGCCTGGGGGAGCGGTACTAAAGTCACGGTGCGGTACTTCCGCCCGGGGCGGTAGTACCGTGATGACGTGCGGTACTACCGTGCGGTCGAGGGCGCGTGGGGTGTCAAACACGGGCAGGGGGAGTTCTAACTCCCCCATACCCATTCGTCTCTCTCCCCACTCCGTCTCTCTCTCTCTCTCTCTCTCTCTCTCTCTCTCTCTCGCTCAAGAACGGCGCCGGAGGTCCTCGCCGGATCTCCGTCTCCGGCAGCTCTCCTCGGATTCCGACCGGTGGGATCGTTCCCCACCACTCCCTCTTGCCATGGAACAAGGTTTCTCCCCAATCCCTCCCTTTTTCTTGTTCGTCTTGTTTCTTTTAGGTTTTGGGGAGATGCAAGTTGTTCTTGAGATTTTAGGCCAAATCTATGCAAGAGTAGGACGTAGGAGAGTAGTTTTGTGTAGTGATGGTACTTGCTATAGTTGTCCCGTGATGGATTTGATCGACCGTAGTACCGCGTGTTGACACGGTTGTGCTCAGATCTCCGTGGCCGTTTCAGATCTGCAACCGTGCGGTACTACCGCTCTTTAGGTGCGGTACCATCGCACGTCCGGTACTACCGCCCTGCTGGTGCGGTACTACCGCGTCTACGGTACTACCGCTCCTTGGAGCTGTACTACCGCACGTGGCGCAGCACACGATACTACCGTTGTCTCACATCCCTCTTGTGGCACTTCTCACGTGCCATGTCTACTTGTTTCACCTGCTTTGCTGTGGTCTTTGCATTGATCCTTCTCGCGTTTCGTGCGTGTTTGTTTGTTTTGTGGTGTGTGTTTTAGGTGGTGGCTCAGGTGCTCCGGCTCGCCGCTCCAATCCAAGCCGTGACACGGGATCCAAGCGTATGCGCAACACAGAGGCAGCAGAGGGCTCCAATGCCCCCCAACGTAGAACCAAGACCACCGCCACCAAAGAGAAGGAACCCGTCATGGGTATGGATGAGATACCGCTTGCTGAGTTCATCTCTCGGAGGAAGATCAATCCATATGGAAACCCTCGTGCCAACTTTCGAGGGAATGAGCTATTTTGGACCAAGCAGCAGAATCTCATTTATCTGGATGTCATCAAGGCCAAGCAAAACACCTATGTGGAGGTGAAGTTGATCAACATGCATCACATGCGAAAAGAGGCGCACCGGGAATACTTTGGTGAGGCTTTAGACCTAGTGGAGCAATTTGGCATTGAGCATATCATCTCATTCCACAAAGATTATGATCCTGAGATCCTTGCTCAGTTCTGCCTCAGTGCATTTTCATCCCGATGAGGAAAGGACCATGACTTGGATGACCAATGGTCGGCAGCTGACTGCTACTTGGAAGGAATTCATGACTTTGCTTGGGGTTCCGGATGAGGGGCTCGCCACACCCCAAGGTGTTCGCCCTCATGCCAATCCCGAGTCTGCCAACAAGAACAAGCTTATGCCCTTCTATGTGGAGAAGAGGCTCTCTAATGGCAAGTCATCTTGGGTACTCAACTCCTTTCTTGACATCATGCACCGGATCTTCCGCAACACTCTCTTCCCACGCATTGGGGACAAGGACAAGGTGCATGCCTATCTTGTGGATATGATGCTCCTGTGTGAAGATGCTCGCAACTCTCAGACACTACCACTTGATGTCTCACATATCATGTGGCATGAGCTTCGGTTTGCGGTCTACAACCGCAAGGTCCCCATCTATGGACCTTATCTGTTTCAGTTGATCTCGGCTACTTGGGAGCGGGTCTACCCTCAGGATGAGTTTGAGGCCCCTGGTTGGATCCGGCATGAGCCCATCAACCTCCGTATCAAGCCTCAGTGGGCCAACACTACCTCTCGTGCTGATACTGCAGCTGCCATGGACGTGGATGCAAATGAAGATGAGGAGGAGGCAGCAAACGAGGACAGCTCTGAGGGTTACATCCCTCCCACCTCTGAGCCTTCTTGGGCTAAGCGACTGAAGAAAAAGATGAAGGTTTTGTTTTGTATGCAGGCAAAGGGGCATTACCAGACCCATGTGGCTTCCAAGGAGACTCGCCACCGCGATAAGCGGATTTTCAGGACCTTTGGCGAGAACATATCTAGCGGGTCAGAGGTGCACATCACCCCAGAGGCAGAATGGATGCGCAAGCAGGGTTATTGGTGGACCGAGTTTGAGGAGGAGTCCGTCCCAGCTGCAGAGTCTAACGGGGAGCGTGCAAGTGACTACTCCGCTTGAGCCACCACTATTGCTGTAGGTGTCATCTCTGCCTTTTTGGCGTCTCAATGCCAAAGGGGGAGAGAGTGTAGGATTTGCGAGTTGTGTCGTGTTTGGGTCAGTTGAACTTCGTTTATTTCGTTTGCTTTGGTTTGCTTTGGTTTGTGCTTGTGAGACCTTCTATCATATGGTGTAAGACATATGCACTCTATCGTACCGTAGTGAGCTTATTCTATCTTGTGCTTATTACATTATGCTCCTGTCTATCTTGCTTAGCTTTAGCCTTATTGCAAGATTTGCCATGTCTATAAAATATAGGGGGAGTGTTGATCCTAGTATGTGTGCCGTGCAGTCCAAAGCACTCATCGAGATAGCACACATCTAGGGGGAGCCCGTCTATATTTTAGAGACTTGGGGTTTGCCCTTGCTCTTTGCGTTATACCCTCGTGCAAATCCCGTGTTGTCATCAATCCACCAAAAAGGGGGAGATTGTAAGGGCATTTTTATCCCTTAGTTGGTTTTGGTGATTGATGACAATGCTTTTGCGGACTAATGATGTGCATCGAATATTTCAGATATATTGACTAGGCACAAGATGATTTGGTTCCCCTCGAAGGCTATGGAAGACGGCGTTTCTCTTCATTTCTTTTCGGTGGTATTGAGTCGTAGGGAAGCCGTACTATTAAGAGGGGGTCCGCGTTGGAAAGGTTGGGTGGATTCATCACGTACATATCTTCCTTTGCACCTCCTTTCCTCTAGCCTTTGGAGTATCCTATGTTTTCCTTGTCTATGCAAATATTGCTCTTGCTTGCTGAACTAGGGCGTGCGGTAGTACTGCTCCTTAGAGCGGTAGTACCGCAGGACCTTGCGGTAGTACCGCCTGCTGGTGCGGTAGTACCGCAAGGGCCCATGGTAGTACCGCTTCTGTAAGTGGTAGTACCGTGGTATCTAACTTAGTTCCGCAAGTACGCGGCAGTAAGGGGCGGATGTAATTTTTTTACATCCGCGCCTCGCGTGGTAGTACCGCTGCTGGCTTACGGTACTACCGCGTCGGGTTTTTGCATCGACTCCAACTCTGCGGAAGTAGCCACGGATGTAATTTTTATATCCGTGCCTCCCCATCTCTGGACAACCCCTGCCTTGCGGTAGTACCGCAAGGGGGAGCGGTAGTACCATGCCAGCAATACTACCGCCCTCTGCTTTAGTGCATTTTAGGCTGTTCTGGTCTCTGCTGCGTGGGCGGTAGTACCGCGGGGCCCTGCGGTAGTACCGCGTGCCCCTGCGGTAGTACCGCGCCTCAGGTATGGTAGTACCGCGTTGCGCAGGCTGAGTTGGTGGATAACGGTTGGATTTGTTCTTCCACTATATAAGGGGTGTCTTCCTCCTCTAGTTGACCACCTCTTCCACCTCCAAGCTCCATTGTTGCTCCAAGCTCCATTTTCGCCCGATCTCCTTCCCTAGCCAATCAAACTTGTTGATTCTCTAGGGATTGGTTGAGAAGGCCCCGATCTACACTTCCACCAAGAGAAATTTGAATCCCCCCACTAATCCCTTGTGGATCTTGTTACTCTTGTGTGTTTGAGCACCCTAGACAGTTGAGGTCACCGTGGAGCCATAGTCCATTGTGGTGAAGCTTCGTGGTATCGTTGGGAGCCTCCAATTAAGTTGTGGAGATTGCCCCAACCTTTTTTGTAAAGGTTCGGTCGCCGCCTCCAAGGGCACCAATAGTGGAATCACGGCATCTCGCATTGTGTGAGGGCGTGAGGAGAATACGGTGGCCCTAGTGGCTTCTTGGGGAGCATTGTGCCTCCACACCGCTCCAATGGAGACGTACTTCCTCTCAAAGGGAAGGAACTTCGGGAACACATCCTCGTGTTCACCGGCTCCACTCTTGGTTATCTCGTGCCTTTACTTGTGCAAGCTTATTTGTGCTTTATCTCTTGCTTGCGTGTGTGCTTATTGTTGTTGCATCATATAGGTTGCTCACCTAGTTGCATATCTAGACAACCTACTTTGATGCAAAGTTTAAATTGGTAAAGAAAAGCTAAAAATTGTTAGTTGCCTATTCACCCCCTCTAGTCAACTATATCGATCCTATCACCCATAATGAACAGTGTACCGCTTTATACCCATTAACTTATTGCATTGGGCTGTTTCCAACCCGTGTTATCTTTCGGCCTTCTCAGGGCCCATTTATTCTTGGGCTCATTTCCAGCATTCGGTTACTTACGGCCCGTTACTGGCCTTTTCTGCTTGTGGGCCAAATTCAGCCCGTGGTTACAGTCGGCCTGTTTGTGGCCCGTTAATCCGTTGGGCCATTTTCATAGCATCATCAAATACGGCCGATTAACGACAGCCCATTATGGTCAGCTCATGAACGGACGATTCCAACTCTAGCCCGTTTACATCCCATAATGCGGTCTGTTATTGGCCCATGTTTGGCCAATCGATCATACGGCCCGTAGAAGGCCCATTGTTTCTACGGCGCATAGAAGGCCCATTGTTTCTACAGCTCGTAGAAGGCCCATTGTTTCTATGGCCCGTAGGAGGCCCATGATCACTACAGTAAATATGTAGCCCATGGTTATTGTGGCCTAGTTTGAAAAATTAGGTTATTGCGGCCACTAGCAAACCGCGGAAAAAGAACTGCACTGACTACAAGCAAACAAATAAACAAGACAACAAGGAAATAAATAAGCAAGCAACTTACGCTAGGCTATCACGGCTATTACACATATTACATCCACTGGGCATCAAAGTTCGCCACCAGTGCAAATATAGGGAACAAAGCAGCATATCACATACACTGGTTGTCAAAGTTGGCGACCAGTGCAAATAAACGCCGCAGCAAAACAAGTCCAGAACTGAAACCACTTCAGAAGAGCTCAAGAAACAATATCCTAGGTACCCATAATGCTGGCAAGATGGTTAGCAAGCTTATTAACTTTCTCTTGTTTGGCGCTTAAATCCTCCAGCACTTGCTGTCGCAGCACATTTGATCGATGTCTTTCAACTTGAAGTTGAGACTCAAGAAGACGAACTGATTCAGGCAGCGAGTTCGAAGAGCTTGTGCTAGTAGTAGTGGCCAGTAACACGAACACTACATCAGGACAGGACTCTGGGTTTGTCTCACTGTCGTCAAGATAGTTTTTATCAGCTTTCTTGGATACCAACAGGGATGTCTTGCTATCTTGAACCTTATCTGCATTACTTTTGTTACCATTGCATAACGGGGTACTCTTCTCCAATATTTTGTCCGCATTCTAAAAGAGAAACAAGCAGACACGTCACAGGTTTACCATGTTGTATATGAAACTCATTTCGGTAAATCAGTTCAGTAGTAAAGTGGACAGGATAACAGCATGAAACAAACATATATCTATGTACCCTGGTCTATATCATTCTAGTTTTTGTTGCCAAATCAAGATATAGACACCGTTCAAATAATATCTTTTTAAGACAAAGCATAATAGACAAAATATAAGTGTGGGAAACTACAGAGCAATAACAACACTTGTAATGTGCATGACATGAGAACATAACTATTTATTCAATTGAAACTGAAATCAACATAGAGCAAGTTACAACAGCAAACCAGTTAAAGAAACAGGTTTAAAACATACCTGTTGCGCCATTGGAGTTTCAATTCCATCCTTCAAATTTGAAAATAGTTGGTATGAGTGAATACAGTGATGCAAGAGCAAAGGAGTATGAACCATAGCTACAGAACCTGACCTGAGAACAATTCTTCTTCTGCTTTAAGCATTGAGTTGGGATTCAGAGTGGTGGTCCTCGTGCTTTGGGCACTGCAGTTCCCTTACTAACTGCTTGTGTTTGGGTACTCTGTGGTGGAGACAGTGTTGTGTCAACTGGAACTGAGTTACTATCTGCTGGGGTTGGGGTGAGAAGGGGTGTAGCTGGTTCTCTGTCCAACTAGGTAGGGGTACAATCTGCGAGAGTCTGGGTTATGTGTGGTGGGGCTGGTTCTTGGGCAAGTACAACCGTGGTTCTGTCTGCACCGACTGGTAGCACTATCTTTTTTGAAGACCGTGTTGTTACCCCCTTAGATACTTCCATCACCCTCTCCAATTCAAATGGCTGATAAACAAGAAAAGTAACTGAATGTATAGACATTGTATATAGACAGGTGCAATGGATAGTGGGGAATAAAAGAGGGTATGAAATAATTCACATTTATGTTGTCTAACCAAACAGGATAGCATGACACAATTTCACATATATGATGGCTAACTAAAAAGGATGGAAAGACATAGTTCAAAATATGATGACTATGTAAACAGGCTGACATGATATAACTATATAATGTATTTATTAAATAGGTTTGCATGCCATAATTCACATACATGCCGCCTATGGAAACATGATAGCATGATATAATTCACGGATAGAATGACATAATTCAAAGTATGGTGACTGTAAACACTAAACAGGATGAGATGATATAACTATATGATGTATTAAATGGGTTGGCATGCCATAATTCAGATAGATGCTGTCTATGTAAACATGATGGCATGATATAATTCAAATATATGATTTATATACTAAGAAAGTAAGCATATGACAATCGCATATATGATGTAAAAACTAAGCAATGCAAGACAACATGCATGACATGAGTAATATAACCCTGCCAAGTTTGAGCATACACCCCAGGGGGGAAATAGGACTGGTCATCTGTCTCTGAATCCTCCTCTGAGGAGCTATCTATAACAAACAAGATGTCTGCTTCAGTAGGTAGCATTGTCTGCTCTGAATACCTTGTTTTCACTCCAGATACTTCCATCACCGCTTCAAATGGCTGATGCACAGGAAGGGTAGTTGAATATACAAACGTTGTCGACAAATGGAACACGTAATACAAAAAAAGGATAGCATGATATAATTCACATATATGATGATTGGCTAAACAACATGGCATTGCATAATTCACATATATAATGCCTTACAATGAGATAGCATTCCATAATTTGCATATATAATGTCTTGCAACAAGATGGCATTGCATAATTCACATATATGGTAATTAGACACTAAACAGGTGGCATTCACACAAAGCATGTCTAAACTAAGCAAATGACATAGCAATGCAAGACACCATACACACAATATGAGCAACATAACCCTGCCAAGTTAGAGCATACACCTCGGGGGGGGGGGATAGGACTGGTCATCTGTCTCTGAATCCTCCTCTGAGGAGCTATCCGTAACCAGCGAGATATGCGCTTCGTTAGATAGCATAGTCTGCCCTGAAGACCTTGTTTTCACTCAAGAATTTTCCATCACCATGTCAAATGGCTGATGCACACGAAGAGTAGTTGAATGTACTAACATTGTTGATGTAACGAAAAAAGGATGGCATGATATAATTCACATATAAGATGACTGGCTAAGCAGGATGGCATCGCAAAATTCACATATATGATGCCTGGCTAAAGAAGATGTGTTGCATAATTCACATATACTATAAAGAAACTAAACAGATGGCATTCACACAAAGCATGTCTAAACTAAGCAGATGACATATTTGATGTATAAAGTAAGCAATGCAAGGCACCATATGCATGATATTACCAACATCAGCATGCCAAGTTAGAGCGAAGACCTCAGGGGGTAAATAGGAGTGGTCTTCTCCTTCTGAATCCCCCTCAGAACAGTTATCTTCCTCTTGATTACAATCCGAAATGGGTGGAGGGGGCTGCCTTTGCGCCCACCATGGAGCGATAAATGCATGAAATTTTATTGCCACGCAAGGCTCGTCTCTTTTGCTCTACATGTTCAGTTCCATTGTGTACAATAACTGACATGCATAGGAATAAAACATAGTGAGATTATGTAAGGAGTGCATGCAGAAATCCAGAGTGATGGTAGCAACTTGTTGATAGACCCAAAACCAATGATAGCAGGCAAATAATGGCTTCAGTTAAAAAATACAAATAATGGCTTCTTTACTGTTTGTTTCCCACCCAACATGAAACTCATAGTAGAGACCAGAGATTAACCAGATAGTAGATAGATACTATTGATTGCGGCCCTGATATGTACCCCAAAACCTTTTAAAAACTCAAGTTTGAGCATTAGTTTGGAGCTGACTCAGAGTCTAATCGGTGAACGGGACGATAAAGTAGCATGTAATATTAAGCGATGCATAACGTAAGCAGAAACGAAAGAGTGCGACCTCTCTTGCGGACCCGTGTAGTCCTTGAGGTCATCTACTCGGTTGATGATGGTAATGTAGTTGTCGTGGCTGCCGGTGGCGGGGAAGAAGATCTGAGGTGGCGAAAGACAGTCCGGAGGCCGGATCCCTGCTATGGTGGACCCTTCTGTCATTGGAGCAGCTGAGCTAGGGTGGACGCCGGCGCAGCAGGAGCGGGACAAACCACACAAGGTTTTCTTTGACAACTATCTGTAAGAGAAGTAATTCTGTAAGGGCTCGTTTGAATTGGAGGATTCTAACAACGCAGGGATAGGAAATACACAATAATAAGATAGGAATGCACGTGCAAAATGGAGAATTAAAAAACACATGATTTCTGCCAATCTGGGTGTTTGGTTCACAAGAATTGGAAGATCACATGATGCAAATAAGTATGGTGAGATTAAGTCAAACCAAAATAATATGTATGGTTATAATGCTATTATGCTACTATCTCTTAGTCTTGTGCTTCATGAATAGGAATTTGAAAATGAAGACAAGTGGATATTAAAATTCCTACGTGTAGCGACCCGACCCGAATGGATCAAGTCTCTGTGATCAAATGTCATCCCTGGATCGGTATGCTGACACACACAGTACTCGAGGATTTACAACAGAGGTAAATCACATGTATAAAGTAACGTAAATACTATTACCTCAATCCAAATAGCGGAAGTAACAAGGTTGTGGATTCCCATCAACACCAACGGCAAAGTTGAGTGTAGAAATCGTAACCCTAACGTATCACTTACTCGCCGTAAGAATCCTGCAACATGAAATGTTGCAGCCCGAAAACGGGTCAGCACATGGAATATGCTGGCAAATTCACACCATAGAGAAATGATGAACAAAGGCTATCACTACATGCAAATATGGCTGGTGGAAAAGCTCTATGGTTATAATGTTTTTGTGAAAAGCCAATTTTTCCCTACTGCAAAGGAATAAATTTTATTTAACTATCATGGTGGTTGTGAAACATTGAGATGGTTGACAGCATCTCAATCCCAATTAAGTATCATCATTAAGCCAACAGGATTAATTAAAGGAACATGATGAGATTCACATGATAATCCAAGTACTAGATACTCAAGATGTCCATAACCGGGGACACGGCTAACCATGATTAGATTGTACACTCTGCAGAGGTTTGTGCACTTTTCCCCACAAGACTCGATCGCCTCCGCTTGATTCTCGCACTACATGTTGTTTGAGAAACGGATGACCGAGACAGTCTTTCAGAAGCGTTAGCACCTTACGATGGGTAGACCGATACACCTACATCCCCTACATCTGCTAGTCTACCACTGTAAGAGTTCACACAACTTAATCAACTATGCTAGAGCCCATAATAGCTTGTGGCTGCACACGGAAGTTTCTAGCATGAATAATCTCATGATCTCTTTGAACCTGGGTGGCGGTCCAAAAGAAAACAGGCAATCCTGGAATACCCAGGTACCTCAATCAACCCAGATGTGAGTTTTAGTTGCCACCTTAAGTTTAACCATATATTAACAATCTCACATCTGTCATGGGTATCACTCAAACCCAATCCACGTCTACAAGCATAGCATAGCAATATAAGCAACGTAGAAGTAACTCCCAAGGGTTTGATAATAAAACAGGTGATAGGTACTACCTCATCTACTTCCCAAAACCCACATATTAATCAGATCCTAATCATGCAGTTGTTTGAGGATTGATCTAATGCAATAAAACTGGGAAATGAAAAGTATGATCAAAGTGTGAACTTGCCTGCAATGTTGATGAAGATGATTCGCACTCATAACTCTTGATAGTTCTACTCGTCACACTCCGTTCAATCTATCGTGAGCAAGCAATAGTAACCACACATAAGCAATCACTCAAAAGATCGGGAAGAACGAAGAAGACAGTTCGGAAAACATCAAAACCAAGCAAATAACTTTTGCAACATAAAACAATTTCTAACAGTACCAAAATTAGATGGATTTGGCCTTATCAGAAAGTTTAGGTCAAGAGCTTCGCTTTGCAAAAAGAATCAACTCAAACGGAGTTACGGAACTTAAGTTATGAACAAAATAAGTTTGAATACAAATCTGTTTGAATTCAAATTTTAAAACTTTCAAAAACATGTTTAAGTTGTTTTACTGGATAGAGGGGATCATAACGAAGAAGTGGGCGTTGGTTTCGTTGGATTTGGATAAACGAGTAAAAAGATGTGGTCGTTTAAAGACTAGGGACTAATCTGTAAAAGAAAAAACTACTAACAGGTCCCTGAATAAAATAAAATAAACTATCGAGCGAACGCTCGCTAACCAGTTCTAAACAGAGAACGCTCATTGAATAGATCAAACTTAAAAAAACTAAACCATTTTTTTTAAAAGAAAACCGAGAAAACCAGATTGGACCGGGGCAACGGTTTTTTTGTTAAAAACCGGCGCCGGATCGGGTTAGGGTTTACCACTGCGGCGGCGGCTCCGGCGAGTCATGTCTCCGGCGGTGGTGGGGCGAAGTGGCTCCAGCGGTGGCGGGGCACGGCGGCGGCGGAGTAGCTGGGGAGGGCGCCGCGGCGCGGCGGTGAGGTGGGTGGTGGCTGCGGTGGTCGGGGAGGTGCGGGGCGACGGCGAGGAAACTCGGCGGCGGCGGCAATCCCTGCGAGGCGGCGGCGAGATGTGGGAGGAGAGGGGAGGGCCGCGGTGGCCGGGCTTATAAGGGGAGGCGAGGCGGTGGCTTGGCGTGCGCGAGGGGGGCGTGGGGAGGCGTGTCCGCCTCGGGCACGTCGGCGGCGGCGGCGTACAGGCGGCGGACTCCCGAGCGGGAGCTCGGGGACGAGCGAGGGCGCTCTGGGCTGGCGGGCCGCGGCCTGGCTCGGGCGCTAGGCTGGCCCAGTCGGCGACGGGGAGAGAGAGCAGTGCTGGGCATCGGTCTGGCACTGTTCGAAGAGTTTTTTTTAAAACATTTTTCCAGACAAAGAAAAATAATAAAACGAAATAAATAAAAATATTATATAGGCATATAGTATACCGAAATTTTCAGAAAAAGATTTTATACGAGATGATCATTTTTCTAGCGTCAAATAAAATATAGAAAAAATCAGATAAATCAAACAGTGCTACTGCCTTAATAAAATCCAATAAAAATCATTTTAAAAATACCAAAATGATTTCAAATTTATTTCTCTCCAATTTTCTGATGTAGGGAATCATTTTACCCTAATTTCCATATATTTTATTTTTGGAGAAAAATAATTTGAATAAAACCCAAATAACTCCAAATTGAAAATAATTTCCAAAATGACTTTAAATTAGATCCTTTTAAACTTCCAACTCATATTTCATATGTTTTGAAGAAGACATTTTATCTTCTCTCAAGAAAATCATTGAGTTGCTTAAAGTTTTTGAATTAGAAAATATTTCCAAATAAAATTCAAATATTTTCAACACCCCTTGTCATTTAAATAAATGGAAGAAGTCATGTCATCTTCTCTCCAGGGTTTTGTGGTGAAAAGAATTTGAATTCACGGAGATCATAAAAGCAAAAATGAAAGTTTGGGAAAGTCCTTTTATTCCCTCTCATTTAACTTTCAAAAGATTTCGAATTCACTCAGTTTCAGTCAATCAATCAAACAATCAATCCAATCTATCTGTTTATTATAACATCCAAAATTTAGAATTTTGGGATGTTACAAACCTACCACCCTTAAAATGAATCTCGTCCTCGAGATTTGGAGAGGCTAGAAAGAAATAGGTTAGGTTTGGGGTCTTCTCAAAATCCATCGATCATCACCGGGGTCTCGGGTGCTACCACCCTTAGAAACATTGTTACGGTTCCACCAAAACTCATATACTCCATCCTTATTGTTGACAGTGTTGGTCTTCTCAATTTCTCGGGAAAATTCCTTCTCTGGGCTCTTCCGGTAGGGGCATAACCTTTTCCTCAATACTTCTGTCCTTTCATCTTGGTAAGGTTCTTTTGAGACTGGGTCTTCATAGCTGACGGGTATGGCGCCAATACTAAACAACTATCGATATCTCCTGGTGGTCAACAATTTATGGTTTCTCCTGCAGGAAATGGGTCTGGGCTGATCCTCACCGTATAACCTACGGTTGGCAACAATAGGCTTGTACAAGGGAAAAATACTTATACCATTCTAAGGTTCAAACAAGGTTTTGATCGTCGTCTCTCCACTATAGGCAAGTCACTCAGATTTACCATCCCGTATAGCAAGGTGAACAATAAGAGTAAGTCGGTATGGTGATCAATCCATCCCGCACCCAAATCATTACCTTGTACATGGTTTAGCGAATCTCGCATTCTAACACTCGATCATCCTCACAAGCATTGCAGAATTTCTCTTGTCGACGAACCAAGTTCGGAAAAATCCATTGATTCTGCAAGCCAAACAAACATCTATCGTTTCTTCACAACTCTCAGGTTTTGCGTTACTCCTATAAAATCGTCTGCTGATAAAATTGTAACTTCTTCCAGGGTTTTTCCTTCAGCAAGAATGTACTTGCTTCTTGGCAGGTCCTGGGGCTTGTGGGTTATGGCCCATCTCATCACTGGTAAACCTTGAACTCATCATCGGGGAAACTGGTCCGTAATCCAACATCCAACTTCCTAGCATTCTTAAATCCATCCAATTGTACTGTCTTCCTTCCTTCTATTGGCACCAAACTAGGACATGATTACTCAGACTCATTATGGAATTTCCATTGATCCATATTTCCAACATCATACCTCCTTTATATCCAATAGTAATTCATCTCTTCATCCTCGGGGGATATCCCACATACCGAGATAAAAAAAACTTATACTTATGAAGTACATACTCCACTTCGTGGAACATCATTATCCTTTCCAGGGTCAAGCGTCCTTACAGGGGAATATTGGCCATCTCTGCATGGCACTTCTTCAACTGGGAAACGTGAAACACATCATGAACTCCTGGCAGTCCTTCGGGTGACTCCAGCTTGTTGGTCACTTCTCCCATATGCTCCAAAACTCGGTATGGTCCTACAAATCTCGGGGCTAACTTTCCCTTAACTCCAAACCGTTTAACTCCTCGTAGAGGGAACACACGAAGACATGCTCTGTCTCCAATTTCATAGACTACCTCCTTTACATCCAATAATACTCCATACCCTCATATTCTTGGGGTATCCAACATATCGAGATAAAACTCATACTTATTTTGTTCGAAATCCACTTCGTGGAATATCATTACCTTTTTCCAAGGGTCAAGTTTCCTCACAGGGTACTACCACCTTTAAAATGCACAATCTTCCATAGACCATATTTCTCATATCCTCGAAAATGGTCAAAATCTTTCTTCATAGAGTAACAACTCATAAAATCCAAATCAATACCAATGATGCTAAATTTATTGATTGTCAAATTATTACAATCTCCTGCATTCCATTACATGCCTCAACCCGACACCTCACTAATAAAAGAAATGTCCACACTACTACTACTATTTTTCTCGTTGCACTCAACTATTTATCACAAGTCTCCGTCTCCTTGGGGCATTCTCTAGCAAAGTGCCCTGCTTCATCACAACGGAAACATATTACTTCTGACATATCTCGAGGTTTCCTTGTGATTATATAGCCTCCTGGGGTCCTCATCTTCCCTTTTGGGCAATCATTGAAGTAGTGTCCTGAATTTTTGCACCTGAAACATGTGATATGACTCAGGTCTTTCTTTGTAGAAATTGGGTTGTTCCTGGGATCCAATCTACTTCTCTTCCTGGACTTTTCCGTTCCAATCAGGGCTTCTATTTCCTGTGGGTCATACTCTACTTCCTCTGTCGGGAATTCTACTAAATCCCCATTCAGACAATTTTGGGAGATGTGTCCTTCTTCTCCACATGAATAGCATGACTTGGTGCAGGGTTTAATTGGTTCTTCTTTGGGTGTGTCCTCCACCTCTTCCTTCATCACAGATTCCTCTAAAATTTCCATGAGGGCTCTTTTCATTGCTTCTTTCTTCTGCTGGATGGTCCTTTGTACCATGGGCTAGATGTGACACTGAGCAGGGTAGTGGGTAGTCCCTTCACACAAGAAACAAGTGATCTGCCTAGTTGGGCATTCTTCAACTGGGTGACTTCCTTCACAATTCGGGCATTCATCCTTGTGTTCCTTATGGTTGTGTCCTATTTCTCCACAAGGCTTGTATGCACAAGGTTTCTTCATATCCTTTCCATAAGGCTTCAATTTCTGGGACACAAGACAAGATCTTTGTAGAGTCCACTTAAATTCTTTCCAAGTGGTTACTCCTTGCCATCCATTGATGGTTTGGTACATCCTCCACCAAGTAGCAACACCTCTTTCAAAACATTGAAGAGCATGCCGGGTCATATCCTTTCCGACTATAGGGTTATTCTTCATGTGATCCTCCATGTTCTGAATCCATCGGCCCGTCTCCAATTGACTCATCGGTCCAGAAAATACAAGCTCATCTCCATTCATCCTCTATTGGGTCCAAGGGTTTTGGGGTGGGATAAGAGAGATCGAGAGGGATGCACACAATACAAACAATTTTTTTTGAAAAGACAGATTTTTATCGTGGCTGTCGAAAAAACATCAAACAAATGACAGCTCACAAACGTCGCATCTAACGTAGGCATATAACAGGGGTTGGGTCTTCTAGAGGTCAAAAATCTTCAAAGTCGCCAAACTCTTGAAGTCTTGTTCATGTCTCCGATGGCTTCTTCCGATCATGCTTGTCTTTATCAAGTTCTTTTGCCAGATCATCTCTGTTGACGCGAAGTCTCTCGTGACGTCCTTTATATTTCTGGAGTTGCGTTCCAAACTTTTGGGTTTCAACATCCTTGACATGAACCATGATCCTATTGTCCTTCAGTTCCTAACGAACCTTTGATGTCTCAAGGTTTTGCTCCTCTAGCTTGGCTACTTTCAGCTTCCGCGTCCTGAGTTCTTCATGAAACGCTTCCTTATCAAATACTATTTCCTGCAGGTCCATCTTAACTTCTTGATGTAATACTCCAGATCCTGGTGATACACCGGTCTAAAGTTAAAACTTCAACTTGCTGATAGGTGCTCCATCAGCCTTCTACCATCCAATCCTTCCATGCATATGCATGCTTAACTCGGCACGGTGACAATAGCATAAGCGGGCGATAACATCATGGATAGCCGTGTTTCTGCTCTTGTCATTTCCATGAGCTAACTCTCCATAGTTGATATCTCCTGCCTTAGGGTTTTCCTTGACAGAACTTTGAGTTTTTAACTCTCCATGCTCCGGTCTTTCTCCGATACAACTTGATCTCGGGTATTGACATCTTCCATAGTCTGCCAAGTTCCATAAGGGTAGCCTTCCTAGGTCATAAAAATCTGGGAATTCTTCAGAGTCTCCAATTCTCCTAGTCTTCGGAGTCTTCAACCGTTGTAGTTTCCATTATCATAATGCACGGTAAAATCCTCTTCATTCCGAATGGTCTTAGTTGTCCGATATCTTGTACTTCTTGAAGTGGTCTTATCCGTCGAATCTTCGAGTGGTCCAAAAGGAAAAAGGGTATGGTCTCACTTAAAGGGAATGTTTGCATAAGCTCGGAAAAGGAGAGAGGTAAAAGATCTTTTTGAAAAGGAAAGTTTTAGGGAAAATCCTTCCTATGGGCTTGCCAGTTTCTAGGGTCACGTCCTACAGTCAACATGTGCTCTGATACCATCTTGTAGCGACCCGACCCGAATGGATCAAGTCTCTGTGCTTAAGTGTCATCCCTGGATCGGTATGCTGACACACACAGTACTCGAGGATTTATAACAGAGGTAAATCACATGTATAAAGTAACGTAAATACTATTACCTCAATCCAAATAGCGGAAGTAACAAGGTTGTGGATTCCCATCAACACCAACGACAAAGTTGAGTGTAGAAATCGTAACCCTAACGTATCACTTACTCGTCGTAAGAATCCTGCAACATGAAATGTTGCAGCCCGAAAACGGGTCAGCACATGGAATATGCTGGCAAATTCACACCATAGAGAAATGATGAACAAAGGCTATCACTACATGCAAATATGGCTGGTGGAAAAGCTCTATGGTTATAATGTTTTTGCGAAAAGCCAATTTTTCCCTACTGCAAAGGAATAAATTTTATTTAACTATCATGGTGGTTGTGAAACATTGAGATGGTTGACAGCATCTCAATCCCAATTAAGTATCATCATTAACCCAACAGGATTAATTAAAGGAACATGATGAGATTCACATGATAATCCAAGCACTAGATACTCAAGATGTCCATAACCGGGGACACGACTAACCATGATTAGATTGTACACTCTGCAGAGGTTTGTGCACTTTTCCCCACAAGACTCGATCGCCTCCGCTTGATTCTCGCACTACATGTTGTTTGAGAAATGGATGATCGAGACACAGTCTTTCAGAAGCGTTAGCACCTTACGATGGGTAGACCGATACACCTACATCCCCTACATCTGCTAGTCTACCACTGTAAGAGTTCACACAACTTAATCAACTATGCTAGAGCCCATAATAGCTTGTGGCTGCACACGGAAGTTTCTAGCATGAATAATCTCATGATCCCTTTGAACCTGGGTGGCGGTCCAAAAGAAAACAGGCAATCCTGGAATACCCAGGTACCTCAATCCACCCAGATGTGAGTTTTAGTTGCCACCTTAAGTTTAACCATATATTAACAATCTCACATCTGTCATGGATATCACTCAAACCCAATCCACGTCTACAAGCATAGCATAGCAATATAAGCAACGTAGAAGTAACTCCCAAGGGTTTGATAATAAAACAGGTGATAGGTACTACCTCATCTACTTCCCAAAACCCACATATTAATCAGATCCTAATCATGCAGTTGTTTGAGGATTGATCTAATGCAATAAAACTGGGAAATGAAAAGTATGATCAAAGTGTGAACTTGCCTGCAATGTTGATGAAGATGATTCGCACTCATAACTCTTGATAGTTCTACTCGTCACACTCCGTTCAATCTATCGTGAGCAAGCAATAGTAACCACACATAAGCAATCACTCAAAAGATCGGGAAGAACGAAGAAGACAGTTCGGAAAACATCAAAACCAAGCAAATAACTTTTGCAACATAAAACAATTTCTAACAGTACCAAAATTAGATGGATTTGGCCTTATCAGAAATTTTAGGTCAAGAGCTTCGCTTTGCAAAAAGAATCAACTCAAACGGAGTTACGGAACTTAAGTTATGAACAAAAGAAGTTTGAATACAAATCTGTTTGAATTCAAATTTTAAAACTTTCAAAAACATGTTTAAGTTGTTTTACTGGATAGAGGGGATCATAACGAAGAAGTGGGCGTTGCTTTCGTTGGATTTGGATAAACGAGTAAAAAGATGTGGTCGTTTAAAGACTAGGGACTAATCTGTAAAAGAAAAAAAACTACTAACAGGTCCCTGAATAAAATAAAATAAACTATCGAGCGAACGCTCGCTAACCAATTCTAAATAGAGAACGCTCATTGAATAGATCGAACTTTAAAAAACTAAACCGTTTTTGTTAAAACAAAACCGAGAAAACCAGATCGGACCAGGGCAACGGTTTTTTTGTTAAAAACCGGCGGCGGATCGGGTTAGGGTTTACCACGGCGGCGGCGGCTCCGGCGAGTCGTGTCTCCGGCGGCGGTGGGGCGAAGTGGCTCCAGCGGTGGCGGGGCACGGCGGCGCGGCGCGGCGGTGAGGTGGGTGGTGGCTGCGGTGGTCGGGGAGGTGCGGGGCGACGGCGAGGAAACTCGGCGGCGGCGGCAATCCCTACGAGGCGGCGGCGAGATGCGGGAGGAGAGGGGAGAGAGGGCCGCGGTGGCCGTGCTTATAAGGGGAGGCGAGGCGGTGGCTTGGCGTGCGCGAGGGGGCGTGGGGAGGCGTGTGCGCCTAGGGCACGTCGGCGGCGGCGGCGTACGGGCGGCGGACTCCCGAGCGGGAGCTCGGGGACGAGCGAGGGCGCGCTGGGCTGGCGGGGCGCGGCCTGGCTCGGGCGCTGGGCTGGCCCAGTCGGCGACGGGGAGAGAGAGCAGTGCTGGGCATCGGCCTGGCACCGTTCGAAGAGTTTTTTTTAAAACATTTTTCCAGACAAAGAAAAATAATAAAACGAAATAAATAAAAATATTATATAAACATATAGTATACTGAAATTTTCAGAAAAAGATTTGATACGACATGATCATTTTTCTAGTGTCAAATAAAATATAGAAAAAATTAGATAAATCAAACAGTGCTACTGCCTTAATAAAATCCAATAAAAACCATTTTAAAAATACCAAAATGATTTCAAATTTATTTCTCTCCAATTTTCTGATGTAGGGAATCATTTTACCCTAATTTCCATATATTTTGTTTTTGGAGAAAAATAATTTGAATAAAACCCAAATAACTCCAAATTGAAAATAATTTCCAAAATGACTTTAAATTAGATCCTTTTAAACTTCCAACTCATATTTCATATGTTTTGAAGAAGTCATTTTATCTTCTCTCATGAAAATCATTGAGTTGCTTAAAGTTTTTGAATTGGAAAATATTTCCAAATAAAATTCAAATATTTTCAACACCCCTTGTCATTTAAATAAATGGAAGAAGTCATGTCATCTTCTCTCCAGGGTTTTGTGGTGAAAAGAATTTGAATTCACGGAGATCATAAAAGCAAAAATGAAAGTTTGGGAAAGTCCTTTTATTCCCTCTCATTTAACTTTCAAAAGATTTTTAATTCACTCACTTTCAGTCAATCAATCAAACAATCAATCCAATCTACCTGTTTATTATAACATTCCAAAATTTAGAATTTTGGGATGTTACACTACGATTTTTCTTTCAAGGAGACACTAAAGGAACAAATCCTATAGTTTTCCTTTGCTCCATTCCTTTGAACCAAATGCATGAATAGTAGTACCATAGGAAACTTTCCAATTCCTATGTTTTTCCTTCACTTTTCCTTTCAAGCACTGGCGATTCTAGTAGGCAGGCTTGAGCAGGGAAAAGCCTACACTCAAAAAATGTTTTTATGCTACTTCTACTACTTTGGACCCAGGCCACTGCCCTACTAGTTCAACTCCCAGGCTCATCTACAAATGCACAGCTCAAACGCGCAGAGATAAATAATGATGGCATTCAAGAGAGTCCATCACAGATAGCTAAGTTGACTGGTACCTCACTATGTGTGCTCAGTGGACAATATATGTAACATGTAGAGTAAAAAAGCGACGCAACAAGTCTACAACCTCTTTGGCGAAGCCATGTAGATCTCAGCGTGATTGGGTTGGTCGGTGAGGATGCTCCAACTGATTTGGCTATTGGAGGAGGGTAAGAAGATCTTAGGCATCTGGAGATGGAGCCCGGGGTACTGCTCCGCTGTGATGGAGGGTTTCATCATTGGAGCAGCTCCGGTGAGTTGTACGACGGCGAGGCTGAAGTAGGACAAGAGAGACAATGTTAACCTGAGTGGAATTCTAATAGCATCTCCAATAGATGACGTAAAATACATAACCATAAAGTGCTAGATGTAAAATACATTATCCGCTCATCTCTGAACTTAACTGTCGAAACTGGATTTAACTGTCGTAAATGAATTTAACTGTCAAAACTGAATTTTGCTGTCAAAACTGAATTTTACTATCGAAACTGAATGCACTAGTGGCAGAAAAGCAGCAGCATCGCCCGGAGCAGCAGCACGTGCGAGAGCCGGGGCAACTGGTCGTGTAGCAGCATCTCGGGTACCAGCTGCAGGGGCTCGAGGGAGAGCAGGATCTGCTGCTCGTGCAGCAGCAGCGCACGCAAGAGTAGAGCAGCAGCGCAAGCCAGAGCAAGAGTGAGAGCAGCAGCGCGAGCGAGAGCAAGAGCAAGCCAGGCAGGGGACGGAGAGCAAGAGCAGAGCAGCAGCGCGAGAGAGAGCCAAAGCAGCAGCAGCTCCTACTGATGTGTACGTCGCCGCCGAGGGAGCGACGCCGTGGAGGAAGTGGCCGGTGACGCTGCCGTGGATGGAGCCGCGCCATGTCGGCTCAGGACCGAGCGCCGACAGCACCATGAGATCGAATGAAGAAGAAAATGCGGCGATTAGTGTAGAACCTCTTTGGTGGCGCCGATTAGGCCTCAGCTTCATCCGAGGAATCGGTGATGCTGCTGCTCTTCAAGTGGTGCAGGTGAAGACGGCGGTGTGGGAATGGAGGTGGCGCGAAAGACATGGGGAACGTCGGGGTAGCTCCTTGGAGGTGGAGGACGGGGTGGCTGAACTGGTGGGATGACAAGATCGACAACGGATCCTCATCCGGTGCGGTGGATGAGGGACGTCGAGGTGTTGCTGTGGACGACGTCATCGGGGAAGAGGCTCCGGCTGGGTGGCGGACGGAGGAGGGTGTGGGGCTTCACGGGTTTTTGTGGCCTCGGTGTACGAATGGGTCGGCGGATGGGATGGGAGGGGGAACCATGGCTTAGGGACGCGCTTGTCGGAAATGTGGGGTATGTTACGAAAGTACCCCCACCGATTTGAGCTAGGCGGTTCTTTCGGTTCAGTGGTATCACGGGCAATTCGTGTGTCAGGATTTCGCAGGAGGTGAGAGTTCTCGCGTGCGTTATAATTTTGGGATAGCAAGGCGCGGGTTGAGATGAAGGGAATTTTCGGAGCACAACAAGACAAAGATATATCTTAAATATTTTGGGGCAACAAGGCGCGGGTTGAAATTTTCGGACAAGCCTAACGTGTACTGTACCAAATCAATTCGCACTTCCCTCGACGAAAAAACAAAAAGAAATCAGTTCGCACCACACAAGAGAGTCTAGTCCCGTGTAATGTACCAAATCAATTCGCACTACAAATGCCATTCAAAACTTTGAATTCATGTTATGTTCAATTAAAATATTTCGCTACGTGTATAATGCATGCAACCTGCTACTCAAATGAACGTTTGAGTGCATTCCAACGTATATACTACCGCTTCAATATGAACTAAATTTGAATTCGTTTCTCTATTTGAATAAGATCTACAATCATGGTTGTTGTCAAGTTAAACCATTTGAATTCATTTATCTATTTTAATAAGATCTACAATTATCATTATTGTCAAGTTAAACCATCGTTTGTATATTATCTTCATAGCACACCACATGATTATTGTCGAGTTAGATATGAACTATGTGTACTATATGAACTCGAACTTGATATTTTGAATCCACTTTATGTTGATTTCAAATCACAATACATTTCAAGCTCTAGCTAGATCTTTATAATCTAAACCATGTCTCATATGTATAATGTGTTTATCACATAATGTATGGTGCCCTACCCCCTATGCCTACAAGTATTTAGATGTGAGTTGCAAACACCACACCTTATCACAAATTCAAATAAAGAGATTGTTTGATATATAGTATGGTTTAGATTGTTTGATATTTAGCTGTGAGCTGAAAACGCCACACATTATCAAAAATTCAAATAAAATGTGAGATTGCTTGATGTATAGTATGGTTTAGATTGTTCGATATTTAGCTGTGAGTCGCAAACGCCACACATTATCACATTATGGTATAACATGTCCAAAACCACACCGCGCGTATCACCGCTATATTCATGCATGCATATGTTTATAACACTATGATCTCCTATTCAAATATGTGAATCCACTTTCATATCGAATTATGATCTTTGTTAGTCTCTTACACCCACACAATCCTCTAACCTTTGTATCTAGGACTAACTTTCTCTCGTGCATGCACACGCCCTCCCCCTCCCTTAGCATTCTATCCATCGCGCACATTCACTTTTTTTCTTTAGGTCGTTCTCCCACAGTCTCCGCAACTCCTTTCCGACACACACCGATCGATAAACCTCTCCAGCGATGTCTGCCTACCACATACACACGCACCTTCCATCTCCTCCTTTCTGTGTCCATGCCTCGTGTCTCTCATACGGTCCCACACACGTGTAAACTCTCGCCCTTCTTTTCATCGATCTCACAATCGCACACTCCTCCCCTATCTAGCTAGTAGGCCTCTGGCACCACCTCCTAGCTCCATTCTCTTTGTCTATCCGTCTCGCTAGGCCTTATTTGCCTCTAACAAATGGATGTACACTGACCGATCTCCCGCTATACATATAACTAGCTAGGTCGTTATAACTCCTTTTCACCACGCGCTGATCGATCTACTGTTGGGGAACGTAGTAATTTCAAAATAAATCCTACGCACACGCAAGATCATGGTGATGCATAGCAACGAGAGGGGAGAGTGTTGTCTACATACCCTCGTAGACCGTAAGCGGAAGCGTTATGACAACGCGGTTGATGTAGTCGTACGTCTTCACGATCGACCGATCCTAGCACCGAAAGTACGACACCTCCGCGATCTGCACACGTTCGGCTCGGTGACGTCCCACAAACTCATGATCCAGCAAAGTGTCGAGGGACAGCTTCGTCAGCACGACGGCGTGATGACGGTGATGATGAAGCTACCAGCGCAGGGCTTTGCCTAAGCACTACGACGATATGACCGAGGTGGATTATGGTGGAGGGGGGCACCGCACACGGCTAAGGGATCAATGATCAACTTGTGTGTCTATGGGGTGCCCCCTGGCCACGTATATAAAGGAGCAAGGGGAGGGGGCCGGCGGCCTCATAGGGTGCGCCCCAAGGGGGGAATCCTACTCCTACTAGGAGTAGGTTCCCCTTTTCCTAGTCCAACTAGGAGGGGAAGGAAAGAGGAGGAGGGGAGAAGGAAAGAGGGGGTCGGCCCCCAAAGCCCTAAACCAATTCGGTTTGGGCCTAGGGGGGGGGGGGGCGCACCCCACACTTCCTTGCTGCCCTCTATTTCCACTAAGGCCCATGAAGGCCCATTGACCCTCCCCCCCAGGCGAATTCCCGCAACTCTTCGGTACTCCGAAAAATACCCGGATCACTCAGAACCTTTCCGATGTCCGAATATAGCCTTCTAATATATCGATCTTTACGTCTCGACCATTTCGAGACTCCTCGTCATGTCCGTGATCTCATCCGGGACTCCGAACAACCTTCGGTACATCAAATCACATAACTCATAATACAAATCGTCACAGAATGTTAAGCGTGCGGACCCTACGGGTTCGAGAACCATGTAGACATGACCGAGACTCATCTCCGGTCAATAACCAATAGCAGAACCTGGATGCTCATATTGGTTCCTACATATTCTATGAAGATCTTTATCGGTCAAACCGCATAACAACATACGCTGTTCCCTTTGTCATCGGTATGTTACTTGCCCGAGATTCGATCGTCGGTATCTCAATACCTAGTTCAATCTCGTTACCGGCAAGTCTCTTTACTCGTTCCGTAATGCATCATCCCGCAACTAATCTCATTAGTCACATTGCTTGCAAGGCTTATAGTGATGTGCATTACCGAGAGGGCCCAGAGATACCTCTCCGACAATTGGAGTGACAAATCCTAATCTCGATCTATGCCAACTCAACAAACACCATCGGAGACACCTGTAGAGCACCTTTATAATCACCCAGTTACATTGTGACGTTTGGTAGCACACAAGGTGTTCCTCCGGTATTCGGGAGTTGCATAATCTCATAGTCATAGGAACATGTATAAGTCATGAAGAAAGCAATAGCAACATACTAAACGATCAAGTGCTAAGCTAACGGAACGTCAATCACATCATTCTCTAATGATGTGACCCCGTTAATCAAATGAAAACTCATGTCTATGGCTGGGAAACTTAACCATCTTTGATTCAATGAGCTAGTCAAGTAGAGGCATACTAGTGACACTCTGTTTGTCTATGTATTCACACATGTACTAAGTTTCCGGTTAATACAATTCTAGCATGAATAATAAAAATTTATCATGATATAAGGAAATATAAATAACAACTTTATTATTGCCTCTAGGGCATATTTCCTTCATCTACCTCATTAGTTTTGTCTCTCCCTTCCTCCGACACACAACAATTGATCTACCGATCTAGTTAGGTCTACTTACCAAACACATGGCCCCCCTTCATCATCCATGCATGCCTCCCGACACATCTATCACGCACACGCACACACAGAAACACATCCCCACTCTTATTGATAATATTACAGTTCTACCCTCAGTTTGTCTAGTAGGCCTCTCCCACCATCTTCGAGAAGCAACTCCACCACCCATCCAACACTCTACCCCTCTCCCTCTCTATCACTCTCTCTCTGAAAGTGCAACTATTCCTGGGTGGTTTTGGTAATTACTAACAACATATAGCTCATTGAACTAATACTATTTCAAGATGATCATTTCAAAAAGTTCAATGATTGGCATGGCACGTATTAGGAATGTGGACCCCTCAAAATGCAAGGACACATATTGGCTCAAGCTCAAGACTCTACATGTTCATTTTAGTGATCCAAGATCACATTGAGTCCATAGGAAAAGCCAATACTATTAAAAGGGGATGAGGTGTTGCTTAATCGCTTACTTGCTCAAAATGCTTAGTGATATGCTCCAAAAACACTCAACCACTTTCTCATATCCACATATGTCCCAAACCAAAAGTCAAACTCAGCCATACCGATTTGATCTATCCGGCGCCACCGAGTTCACTTGACACAGTCACCACCAGAAACCCTAGTCACTTCGGTCTCACCGATAGGGATCTCGGTCTCACCGAGATGGGATTGCAAACTCTCTATTTCCCTTTGTAACATTTCGGTCCAACCGAGATGAGCGATCAGTCCCACCGAGTTCGCAATGCAAACTCTCTGTTTCCCTTTCATAATGTTTCGGTCTCACCGAGATGAGCGAATCGGTCCCACCGAGTTTGCGTGACCAACTCTCTGGTTAGCTTATTACCAAAGTCGGTCCCACCGAGTTTGTGTAATCGGTCTCACCGAGATTATGTTATGCCCTAGCCCTAATGGAATCGGTCCCATCGAAAAGCCTAACGTTCACATTTTGAACTGAATCGGTCTGACCGAGTTTTCTGATTCGGTCCCACCGAGTTTGGTGAATTGTGTGTAACGGTTAGATTTTGTGTGGAGGCTATATATACCCCTCCACCCACTCTTCATTCGTGGAGAGAGCCATCAGAACGTGCCTACACTTCCAGCATACATTTTCTGAGAGAGAACCACCTACTCATGTGTTGAGACCAAGATATTCCATTCCAACCACAAGAATCTTGATCTCTAGCCTTCCCCAAGTTGCTTTCCACTCAAATCATCTTTCCACCAAATCCAAATCTTTGAGAGAGAGTTGAGTGTTGGGGAGACTATCATTTGAAGCACAAGAGCAAGGAGTTCATCATCAAAACACCATCTATTACCTTTTGGAGAGTGGTGTCTCCTAGATTGGTTAGGTGTCACTTGGGAGCCTCCGACAAGATTGTGGAGTTGAACCAAGGAGTTTGTAAGGGCAAGGAGATCGCCTACTTCGTGAAGATCTACCCTAGTGAGGCAAGTCCTTCGTTGGCGATGGCCATGGTGGGATAGACAAGGTTGCTTCTTCGTGCACCCTTCGTGGGTGGAGCCCTCCGTGGACTCGCGCAATCGTTACCCTTCGTGGGTTGAAGTCTCCATCAACATGGATGTACGATAGCACCACCTATCGGAACCACGGGAAAAAATCTCCGTGTCTACATTGCGTTTGCTCCCTCCAAACTCATCCCTTTACCTTCATATGCAATGTTTTACATTCCGCTGCTATACTCTTAGACTTGCATGTGTAGTTTGATTGCTTGACTTGTTCTAAAGTTGCTAAAATCTGCCAAGACTTAGAATTGGGAAATGGCTAGATTTTTATTTGGTCAAGTAGTCTAATCACCCCCTCTAGACATACTTCCGGTCCTACAAGTGGTATCAGAGTTTTGTTCTCCATTTGCCTTGATTTCCATAGCTTTTGGTGATCGTAGCATTGGTTTCACAACCTAGGAGAGTATGGCGTCTAGCGAGGGAAATTACCACCGTAGAGGTCCTTACTTTGATGATACTAATTTTGCTAGTTGGAAGCATAAGATGAAAATGCTTATTCTTGGACATAACCCCGCCGTTTGGGCTATTGTGTGTATTGGCTTGCAAGGTGAATTCTTTGATGGGAGAGAACCGAACCGTGAAGCTACCGTGGAAGAGTTGAAGATGCTGCAATACAATGCTCAAGCTTGCGATATCCTCTTCAACGGATTGTGGCCCCGAAGAATTCAACAAAATCAGCCGTCTTGAGAATGCAAAGGAAATTTGGGATACTTTGATTGCTATGAAGGTACCGACTCCGTCAAGGAATCCAAATTGGATGTGCTTCAAAGTCAACTTGACAAGTTCAAAATGAAGGATGGTGAAGGTGTCGCTGAAATGTACTCTAGGCTTGCTCTCATCACAAATGAGATTGCCGGCTTAGGAAGTGAAGAGATGACCGATAGATTCATCATCAAGAAGGTCCTAAGAGCCTTGGATGGAAAATATGATACCATGTGCACATTGATCCAAATGATGCCCAATTACAAAGATCTCAAGCCAACAGAAGTCATTGGAAGAATTGTTGCTCATGAGATGTCACTCAAGGATAAGGAAGAGCTCCACAACAAGTCAAGTGGTGCTTACAAAGACTCATGTGATGCTCCTACATCATCAAGTGAGAAACAAACCTTCAATGAAGAATTGAGCCTATTGGTGAAGAACTTCAACAAGTTCTGCAAGAATAGAAGCAAGGAAAGAAGTTCCAAGTCAAGGTCCTACAATGACAAAAGATCTTCGAGTCGTGAGCGTAATTGCTACAATTGTGGAAGACCCGGACACTACTCCAATGAGTGTACGACCCCTACAAAATAAGAGAAGATTCACCCAAAAGGAGAAGTAGAAGAGAGGAATCACCACCAAGAGAGAGAAGGAGCAGAGATGATCGTTATGAACGAAGAACCTCTCGGAGAAGCAAGGATTCGGAAAGAAAGGACAAGTCATCAAGGAGCTACAAAAAACGAAGACATCAAGCTCATGTTGGTGAATGGGTATCCAGCTCCAACTCCGACCATCACTCTGAAAGAACTTATCACTCCGACTCCGAATATACTCAAGATGAAGGTGTTGCTGGTCTAGCACTTGTTGTCGGTGTCAAAACTGGCGAATCTCGGGTAGGGGGTCCCGAACTGTACGTCTAAGGAGGATGGTAACAGGAGGCGGGGGACACGATGTTTACCCAGGTTCGGGCCCTCTCGATGGAGGTAATACCCTACTTCCTGCTTGATTGATCTTGATGATATGAGTATTACAAGACTTGATCTACCACGAGATCATAGAGGCTAAACCCTAGAAGCTAGCCTATGGTATGATTGTTGTTGTCCTATGGACTAAGCCCTCCGGTTTATATAGACACCAGAGGGGGCTAGGGTTACATAGAGTCGACTACAAGGGAGGAGATCTACATATCCGTATTGTCAAGCTTGCCTTCCACGCCAAGGAAAGTCCCATCCAGACACGGGATGAAGTCTTCAATCTTGTATCTTCATAGTCCAACAGTCCGGCTAAGGGATATAGTCCGGCTGTCCGAGGACCCCCTAATCCAGGACTCCCTCAGTAGCCCCTGAACCAGGCTTCAATGACGATGAGTCCGGCGCGCAGATTGTCTTCGGCATTGCAAGGCGGGTTCTTCCTTCGAATACTCCATAGAAGATTTTGAACACCAGGATAGTGTCCGGCTCTGCAAAACAAATTCCATGTACCACCGTAGAGAGAATAATATTTCCACAAATCTAATCTGCTGACAACTTTTCATAACGTGGCATCACACCATGGCCCGGTCATTATTCGAACCGTTTTCTCAACCAGCTACTGCACATATTGCGAAGCGGTTTTCCTGGCACGTCTTGTCGAAGCAGAGATCGTGTCCCCTTATCACGCGATTCTCATCAATACGGGTATGGGTAACCCAATCGTGCCTGTAGTATGACTCCTCGATTTTAGGCAAGTTCCAAATGGCCACGCGGAGGACGCTTGATATTCATCCTCTTTATAAAGGGGCCAAGGCCTGTCCTTTTCTTCTCGCGCTCAATCGAAGCCTCCCCCCACCCCGAGTTCCAACACCCAAGGCCCAGGATAAGCTTCGGACCTTCAATCATGTCCGGATCCAACCTTCAAGGTCGGTGGATGCCCTCCTCCGTCACAGAGGAGGACATCAAGAAGCTAAGAGAAGCCAGGTATCTGACCGCCGAAATTTCGCACAAACTGCCTGCTCGAGGGCAGGTCATTCCCACTCCCGAACCCGGCGAGAGTGTCGTATTTGTCTCCCACTTCCTTCGAGGGCTAGGACTTAGTCTGGATCCCTTTGTTAGAGGGCTCATGTTCTATTACAGGCTTGATTTCCATGATCTGGCCCCGGATTCCATCCTTCACATCTCGTCGTTCATCGTCGTGTGTGAGGCCTTCCTCCACGTCACCCCACACTTCGGCTTATGGCTCAAGACCTTTAACGTGGAGCCGAAGATGATTAATGGGCGACACGCAGAATGTGGAGGTGCCGTAATAAGCAAAGGCGCCGATGTTCCATGGACAAAGGGTTCCTTCCCGGAGGTGTCCAACTTATGGCAACGGGAGTGGTTTTACATCACAGCTCCCCGAGGTACTAAGTGGGTTGCCGCCCCTGCCTTCCGCTCGGCCCCCCCGCCACAACTGACGTCGTGGATCAACAAGGGGCTGGACTGGGGGCAGTAAATGATGTGCCGACATTGCAGAGTCGCATCCGAGATCTCCTCGAGAGAGATGTCAGCCTTGTCAAGGTAATGCAAGTCATGCTAGTTTGTCGAGTCCTGCCTTGCAAACATCGACCTCTCCGTATGTGGGAGTTCAACCCGGAAGGACCGCGAGCTATTCAACACTTCTTCGGCATGACGCTCGAAGAGATGTATGGATTGTTCTTCGAATCACAAGTAAAGTGTCCGGACACCACCGAGGATGCGGGTCTGAGCTGCAATTGTCAAGATACCCAAGTAAGTAATTCTTCGGCCGAACATGCTGTCTCTTTGTTCATCACAACATCATTTTGAAAAGTCGCTCTTTGACCAGGACTGGGTAAAAAGGCGAAGATGATCAGGTGTTCGGCCCCCCTTCCCGAAGGCTCAACAGATCCAGTACTGGCCAGGATGCTTGAGCTCGCGCCTTATCAAGCGCCATCAGGGGAAGATAAAGGGGGGAATAAAGCAGCCGAAAGCGGGCCGCACTCATTATTCATCCAGACCGGGGGAATTAGTACCTCCGCGAAGGAGGATAACCGGGGAGAAGGATCTAAAATCCCCTCTCCTCAAGGAAGGAAGAGGGCCGCCTCTGAAGACTTGGGAACAATGGTTTCCAAACAAGGGAAAAAATCTTTGTCAGGGGGCCCTACCTCGGAGGGTATCCTTACCGCACAGTGCCCGCAAGGGGATCAGCCCTCCACCGAGCTGTAAGTAAACAAAAGTACTCCATAGTAAACATATCTTGCTTTATTTCTGAGGACAATAACCGAGGCGTATGTCTTGTAGTTCGGATCGTAGCCCTTCTCGACAGAGTTCATCTTTGGGGGATCTTCTTCCGGAGATGATGGAGAGCGAAACACCTCCCCATGCCTCCCCGCCTCATGAGGCGGGCGACCCAGAGGTGTCGTCACAGAGGATTTCTCCTGATCCGCCAAGGCCAGAAGGTAATCCTTCAGCCTCCCGAAGTCCGGAGTATTCGGCTCCTAAAGGGAGCAGCAGAAAAAGTCCGGAGCTGTCCGGTGCGCGACCAAACGCACTGAAGAATCTTCTGGAGCAAGTGGCTATCTCAGAAGTGCATCGTACACTAATGGGTATGGTGGTTGAGAGGATTTCGTCCGCCGAAAGCGGGTTGCATGAAGCTTTTATGAGCCTGCTGAGAGGCTTTGAGGTACGCAAAGTAATATATATTTTTTGACGATACCGCACACGCTAGGTGTGCCCTATGCAGATAGTAGCCCCTGAGACTTTGGTTGCTGTCGAAAAAGGCGGCAAATAGAGGATCACAGTCCCAGGTAATAACCGTACTGCTTTCATGTGCAGGCGGCTGTGAGTCCGGTGGCAAGCCGGACTGGTGAGTTTGCCGAACTGAAGCGGCAACTTGATGCGGCAGATGCTGACATCGTGCTTGTAAACAAGCGGCTTGACGAGGCACAAGGTATGTATTTTCTCTAGTGATCAACATGTATTAAGAGGAGCATGATGCTAGTATCTTTAATATGCTGTGACTGCAGATGGAGCAGCCGCCATGGAGACCCTTCGGGCGGAACTCGCCCGAGCCAAGGAACAATCCAGGAAGAGTGATGCGGCCGCCCTAAAGGCGGTCGAAGAGCTGAAAGCCGAACAGGCTGCGCATTGCCAGAGCAAAGAGAAAATAGCCAAGATGGCTGTTGAGTTGAAAGATGCCGCCGACCGTTGTGAGCTTCTTGAAAAGGAAAGCCAAACGAAGACGGCGGACCTGGAGAAGGCCATGGTAGCAGCCAAGGAAGCCCGCTCTAAAATCAGAGCGGCGAAGGAGGAGCTACGTCAAGCCGGAGATATCACGGCTGGGAAGCCCTTTTTGTTGCGGACGAAGTTCGGAGATCCTAAGTATGCCCCTCTTGATCTATGGAGTTCTGCAGACGCATACGTGGATTTGGCAGCGAGTGCTGCTGATGCGACCGAGTTTTCAAAGATCAAAAAGATCACGAAGTGGAAAAGCTGTTCTGGTCGCAGTTCAATGTGCCAGTGCATCCGCTGCTGTTAAATGAGTGAATGGCCGAGTGGGCCGAGCTCCATAGGTTGTCCGGGCTTGCCATGAGGTCTGTTGTGGATCATCTTTGGCCGGAAGGACCAAGGCCGGATAGTTATTTTGGCTTAGTGCAACGATTCCTTGGCGCTGTGCCGCATATCGATGCTATGAAGAGGTCGGCATGTATAGAGGGCGCGCGGATGGCTCTTGCCCGTGTCAAGACATACTGGGCAGAGATGGAGGCCACCGCTATTGCAACCCAGAGTTCGGCCGTAGGCCGGGTATCAGCCGAGCACTATTTTGATGAAGTCCTGGAAGGCGCTCGTTTAATAGAGGCTCAGTGCTCGAAGAGTATCATGTTCTAGTGACATGTAACCCAATTGTAAGAACAATGTTATTTGAATTATAAAGGCTGTGTTTATACTTTTGCCTGAAAGTATTATTATGCCTCCTGTGCGGTCGTTTATGTATATATATACATATATATCCTGAAAGTTTGTAGTCGTCGGCTTCAGCCCCCACCCATATAATGCGGGGGTGTTCGCAGAAGCGCGTCCTCACACTTGATCCAATGTCTTGGTCCATTAAGGAGGTGGTAGCGCAGCGAACGAGGCAATCGGACTATATTGCTTTAACACTTTCACTTAACCATAGGAGTTTGACAGTGGGGCTACTATATAGCCCCTGGTACTTCTGCGCTCACCCGAGTACGGGGCGCGTACGTACATGACCGGGAAAACCGGCCCTTCGTTAATGCGGAGGAATCCCGAAGATTCCGCTAAGTCATCGAGTGGTTGACCAGTCTCGCGCTTTATCATGACAGTCAGTTTTCAGCTTTCTCTACTGAGGTGCTCATCCGGATGAACCAGGGCACAATCGTAGTAGTTCTCCCGGTGCCACCTTAGCCGATAGAGCGGAACGTAAGGTAGCAAAACACGGGAGCCGGGCAAACCCAACATTTTACCAAAGACATGATTCGGAGCTGATGCATATAAGGCCAAACTCGCGACGCCGAACACTCCCTAATGTATTCGGTCTTTACAACATATACCGGGCTGAGTAATGCCCTTGATAATGAACCCTGAGTGTCCAGGTACGTGCATTATTCTGACGTGGCGAAATGCCAATAACGTCAGCATCCCTCTCGGTTATACTGAGTATCCGGAGGATGTGAAGCAACAAGAGACAGTAAAAAAGGTTTACATAGGGTCTTAATCTAAAAAGAAACCTTTGAGCGGGGCCCTGCTGCACATCTGTGCCTGTGTCTCAGTTGTGCCGTATCCTGGAAGTGTGTAGCACGATTATCATCTGTGAAAGAGAAAAATTTAGGTGAAAGTCGTCGTGCGAAAAATTGGTTATTCTCAATAAACCATTAAAATTCAAGATAAGTTAGGTCAAGCCGAACTGTAGTCCTTTTTACATGCGGGAAGCCCCTGGTACCGCCTATGGGGGTATATCCACCGAACCAATCTCAGGTTTATCTAAGCTGTTACAGCTAGTGATGCGCCGGACTCGTCTAGCAGTGTCCGCGGTCTTGACGACCGATCATTTATTCTGGTTGGAGAGGCCGTTTAGTGTTCGGCTGCTAAAGCCGCCACACGTTCTTCCACGCGTAAGGAACGCTCAACGTTTCCGCTAACTGTGATGATGCCACGTGGACCGGGCATCTTAAGCTTAAGGGAAGCGTAATGAGGTACTGCATTAAAACGAGCGGAAGCTGTTCTTCCGAGTAGTGCTTGATAGCCGCTTCGGAATGGAGCGACGCCGAAGGTTAATTTTTCACTTCGGAAGTTGTCGGGAGAACTGAATACAACCTCTAGTACTAGAGAGCCCATACATCGGGCCTCTGGGCCTGGTATTACTCCTTTAAAGGTAGTATTACTTGGGCTAATTCTTGTCGGGTCTATCCCCATTTTGCGGACTGTGTCCTGATGTATCAGATTAAGACTACTGCCGCCGTCCATAAGGACTTGGGTGAGATGGTATTCATCAATAATTGGGTCTAGCACCAAGGCAGCCAATCCTCCGTGCCGGATACTTGTCAGGTGATCCCTGCGATCAAAGGTGATCGGGTAGGCCGACCAAGGGTTGAACTTAGGGGTGACGGGCTCTAAGGCGCATATGTCTCGGAGTGCATGTTTGCTCCTTCTTTTTGTTACGTGAATCATATTCACTGTTTTGACCTCTGGTGGGAATTTTTCTGTCCCCTAGTGCTTTGCTGGCGAGGCTCATCCTTGTCTTCACTTGGTGTCTCCCTCCCCTTATGTTCGGCGTTTAACTTGCCAGCCTGCTTAAAGACCCAGCATTCTCTGTGGGTGTGATTTAGAGGTTTGTCGGAGGTGCCATGAATCTGACATAATTTGTCTAGAATCTTGTTTAGGCTGGACGGTCCATCTCTGTTGCCTTTGAAAGGCTTTTTCCGCTGATCGGGTCGAGAGCCCCTAAATCCGGCATTTACCGCCGTGTTGTCTGGGCCATCTTCGTTATTTCGACGCTTGCTTTTACTGCGTCGTGGTTTTCCATTGCCATCCCTGACTTCAGATGTGCCTGGGTCGCTGGTGCTACTACGGGCCAGCCAGCTATCTTCGCCCGCGCAAAAGTGGGTCATGAGGCTTGTTAGGGCTGCCATTGTCCTTGGCTTTTCTTGGCCGAGGTGTTTGGCGAGCCATTCTTCTCGGACGCTGTGTTTGAAAGCTGCTAAGGCTTCGGCATCCGGGCAATTGACGATTTGATTCTTCTTAGTAAGAAATCTATTCCAAAGCTTTCGGGCTGACTCTCCGGGCTGCTGAATTATATGACTTAAATCGTCTGCGTCCGGAGGTCGGACATAGGTCCCTTGAAAGTTAGCCCTAAAAGCATCCTCAAGCTCCTCCCAACTTCCAATTGAATTTTCGGGGAGGCTCTTCAGCCAGTGCCGAGCTGGTCCTTTCATGAGGGTCAAGTATTTGATGGCGTGGAGATCGTCTCCGCGAGCCATATGGATATGGAGGATGAAGTCCTCAATCCAGACCCCAGGGTTTGTCGTTCCATCGTACGCCTCTATGTTCACGGGCTTGAATCCCTCTAGAAATTCATGATCCAGTACCTCATCGGTGAAGCATAGGGGGTGTTCGGACGGTTGTAGTGTTCGGTTTTCATTTTGTGCCGAAGCGCGCTTCCTAGATCCATAGATGGACCTGGTCATACCGGATTTTTGGCGCCAGTCCTCATGTAAATAGTGTGTTGACTTATGTGCGGCCTTGTTAGCCGCCCTATCGTGGCCACGAGGTGGTCGATCCGGCTGATCGGCCGTTTTATTCTTCGGCTGTGTAGGCTCTACGGCCTCATCATCGAACTCAGGCAACAGCTTGCGCTTTGGATAGCTCTTTGTGTGGCGACTGCCACCATAGTTTTCTTCAGTGTCGAGCACTTTGTTCCATCTGCCGTTGAGTGTATTCTGCGTGGCCTTAAGCCTTTGCTTCTGCTTCTTCAGACTCCTCGCGGTGGCAATAAGCCTTCTATGGAGGTTCTCTTGTTCCAAGTGCCTTTCTGGGATGATGTGTGCATCGTTGTTCGGACTATTCTCCTCTCCGGAGATAGGTTGATTAGCTTGATGCTCGGCGTCGCCGTTATCGGACAGCGGCTCCGTACTATGTTCGCCGTCCGCTAGCTCATCCTGCTCTATCGCTGGGTCAGTGTGGTCGTCGTTTCCTCTGGAGTCGACCGGGGTATTATTCTTTCTTGCGTTGTTATCACTGTTTTTGCCGAGGCGGGATTTGGAGCGGCGCCTACGCCGTCGCTTTGATTGCTTCTCGAGGGAACCATCCTTTGCTGCATCCTTCCGTTCCTCATCATTGTCTTCTTTGGGTGTATCCACCATGTATATATCATGTGATGATGTGGCTGTCCAGCGCCCTGTGGGCGATGGTTCCTGTTCGTCTTCTGCATCGTCGTCCATACCGTCGATGTCTTCGGAGTCGAAATCGAGCATGTCGGTTAAATCGTCGACAGTGGCTACTAAGTGGGTGGTGGGTGGGGAGCGAATGTCTTCGTCGTCCGCATCCCATTCTAGCCGGACATAGTTCGGCCAAGGTTCTCCCGACAAGGAGAGAGACCTTAATGAATTTAGCACATCGCCAAAAGGCGAGTGCTGAAAGATATCCGCGGAGGTAAACTCCATGATCGGCGCCCAATCAGATTCGATAGGCATGGACATAGGCGGTTCGGGGTCTGTGGCCGAGGATGAATCTGAGGATCCGGCGACACAGGTCTCATAGGAGGTGAAGTCAGTATTCGGCTCTATCGCCACTGAGAGTGCGGCCTCCGTGGCGGGGTCTATCCACCCGTCCTCAGATGGCGCAATTTGTTCCAGATTGAGGGCCGGAGTAGTTGTAGGTGCGATCTCCTGAACACTGTCCGATGGCAGAGCTAAGTCATGCTCGTCGTGATTGTGCGGCGCACCTGACATGGGCTCGAATCCGTCGAAGATCAAGTCTCCGCGGATGTCGGCAGTATAATTCAAGTTTCCAAACCTGACCTGATGGCCAGGGGAATAGCTCTCGATCTGCTCCAGATGGCCAAGCGAGTTGGCCCGCAGTATGAAGCCGCCGAATACGAAGATCTGTCCGGGGAGGAAAACCTCACCCTGGATCGCATCGTTGCCGATGATCAAAGGAGCCATCAAGCCTTACGGTGACGGCACAGTGGAACTCTCAATGAAAGCACCAATGTCGGTGTCCGGCGGATCTCGGGTAGGGGGCCCCGAACTGTGCGTCTAAGGCGGATGGTAACAGGAGGCGGGGGACACGATGTTTACCCAGGTTCGGGCCCTCTCGATGGAGGTAATACCCTACTTCCTGCTTGATTGATCTTGATGATATGAGTATTACAAGAGTTGATCTACCACGAGATCATAGAGGCTAAACCCTAGAAGCTAGCCTATGGTATGATTGTTGTTGTCCTACGGACTAAGCCCTCCGGTTTATATAGACACCGGAGGGGGCTAGGGTTACGCAGAGTCGGTTACAAGGGAGGAGATCTACATATCCGTATTGCCAAGCTTGCCTTCCACGCCAAGGAAAGTCCCATCCGGACACGGGACGAAGTCTTCAATCTTGTATCTTCATAGTCCAACAGTCCGGCTAAGGGATATAGTCCAGCTGTCCGAGGACCCCCTAATCCAGGACTCCCTCACTTGTGTCAACCAACTCCTACGACATATTTGACTCACCAAGTGAAGGAATTGGGAGATGCTTCATGGCTAAAGGCCCAAAGGTATCACACCCAAGTATGTTGATTTCAATAGTGATGAAGATGATTTGCTAGGTGATGATGATTTACTTGTTGACAACTCTAGTGACAAAAACTATGATGAGCTTGCTATTAATCATGATAATCAAGATAAAATGAATGACGATGATAAGAAGGAGATTGAGCGTCTAACTAAAGAACTAAACACTCTTAAGTTAGCTCATGAAACTACCTTGGAAGATCATCGAGAACTTTTAAAGACTCATGAGAAGCTACGCTTTGAAAAGCTCAACCTTGAGCAAGAGCATGGGTTCTTAAAAGTGATCAATGATGATCTTCGCAAGAAAAGTTGTTCTTACATTGCCAAGCGTTTACTCTTGTCTACTTACATGCCACAAGTTAAATCTAGCAACAAGAGCAAGAAAGATTTTTCTTCTAGTAGTAACAATAGTCATGTTAAATCCAATGTTGTTGCTTCTAGTAGTTCTCATGATTCCACTAATGATTCTCTTAGCCAAGTTACACTTGAGCAAGAAAATAGCTTATTGAAGGGAACTATAGAGAAAGGTGTTTACAAGAGCCTTGCCGGGAGTTAGCAATTTGAGGAAAATGTACGCAAGCAAGGAAGGCACCGGAAGAATCAAGGTGTTGGTTTTGAACGGAAGTTCAATGACAATGGAGTTGAGTGGGAAGAAGATCAATGCCCTAAGACGAAGTTTGTTCCTCAACAAGAGAAGTATGATCCTACTTCTTTCCAAGGGACACAAGCTCAAGATGATCTTCCAGCACAAGACCACAAGCAAAAAGGCAAGGACAAGCTTCAAGAGGAGATTGATGCATTTGAAGAAGCTCCCAAGGCCTTGGTCAAGTGGGTTCCCAAGACTACATCAAGTTCTATTTCATCAAGTACTACTACAACTCCAAGGATTCCCATCAAGATGATGTGGATCCCAAAGAAGAAGAACTAGAGAGTTCTTGAGGGTGACTCCGCCAACATACTTCACTCATATCATCTTGGCAAGAACAAGTACAAACAACTTTCACATCTTGCACTAGTTCAAGGAGTCACAAACCCTCTTGTTGGTAAGACAAGGTACAAGGTAACCTAATGCTTTCATGGACATCATCTTGTGTGTACATCACTCTATGTCTATGGATATCCTTGTTTGTTCCTTGTGGGACTAACCCGTGTAGGTATCGGAAGTGCAACTCACTCCAACGGATTGCTCCGAATGATCTACATCAACATTGAGCATCCACATCTTCAACATCTTCATGAAGTCATCATCGACAAAACCCAAGGTTAGTTCATCCCTCTTAGGGGGGATATCACATCTAGGGGGAGCTTTACTCTAATCAACTGAGCTAAAGCAACTCTAATGGTGTGAACACAACAATGCTTTATGTAAAAGCGGTAACCCCACTTGTGCTTAAACGACGAGTATGAGCTATGATCAAATGTTCTCATTTGACTCCTAAGTCAATATACTCATATATAGATGACCTAGTCATCGCCAATTGCTTGATAGATGCTAGAGTGTTTGTGCATGCTTTGTCACATATTCCATTTGCCATTTTATTGTGTGAGTATGTTGATTGCATATTTTACTCATTCAAGGACATCCACTTGTTGCTTTGATTGTTTGGCTTTTTCTCTTTTGCCAAGTGGATGGACAAGAACGCCTAAGAACTTCCTCTAGCTATCTATGCTTTTATTGTCTCAAACTCTATTCATGCTACATCACAAAGTTTGATCAAGTCAGATTTGGACCACTCTATGTGAGGAGCACTCGGAGTCCCCGATTCGTCGTAGACTTAAACTTCCAAAACCTCTCTGTGCATTTCGGTATGACCAATCCATCCACTTCGGTCACACCGAGTTGATTGAGTTGATCTAGGTTTTCAATCTCGGTGCAACTGATTTGAACTTTTTGGTCACACCGAGTTGCAGTAACCGCTTGCGATTATGCATCTCGGTGCCACTGAGTTGTTCCACTCGGTCACACCGACAGGGTCTGGATATATATACCCACGGGTCAGATTTTGGGAATTTCTTCAAAACCCACCATCTCGCGTGTATCCTGCTCTGCCGCCTCGGGTCTCCAGATCGTCTTCTCATCGCCAGCGACCTCCCACCACTGGTTTCCATCGCCATCAACGGGATTCTGCCCCGCCGTTGTCACCGTAGCGTACTCCCGGCGAACTAGGGCATGAGTTCGATCCTTTGTGCTAATTTCTTACTCTGATTCCTAGCACATTGCTTTCCCATGATCATTACCACGTATGAAATTAATCTATCCAGAGAAAACTTCCTTTAGGTTAGGTTTGATTCGAAAATTCAGGGTTAGGTTTCCGCCGAACCCATCTCGGACCGAGCGAGTTTTAGAAATCGGTCTCACCGATTCGTCTTAGGCCATTGCACATGCACTTTTCGGTCTGACTGAAAATTGCAAATCGGTGCGACCGAGTTCAACTCTCAGTGAAACCCTAGCAATCTCGGAGCCACCGAACCGTGACTCGGTCTGACCGAGTTCACTTGTTTAGACTCCAAAAGTTGCTTTGATGTCACCGAGTTTAACAAATCGGTAGCTCCGAAATGCTTTCTGTGGAGAACTAAAACTAAGTTTTTGACTCATCTGTTTTGCAAAAACTCTGCACTTTGTGATGCTCATCCACTCTACCTCATCTATATCTATTCATAGGGTCTGCTGTCAGTTTGCTTGCCAGAATGTCTGACCAGAGTGATAGCCAGATCAAATCAGAAGAGCAAGTGCAAATGAGTGAGGGCACTAGTCCCTCAAGCAGCTATGATGAGGGCAGCAGGAGCACTCCCAGTAATTTACCCAAGGCAGCCACCAGATCAAGGAAGAAGAAAACCTCAGATTCTGAGGATGAGGACTATGTGGCTATAGAGGAGGAAGTGAGCTCCAAGAAGAAAGTCCTGAAGAAGGAATATGGCACTGCTGCTGCAACCAAGCCTAGTTTGCACAAGAAGGCACCAGCTAAAAGAGTTCCAGTGTCTAAGGCCAGATCCTCCACTTAGGAAACCATGGAGTTCACACTTGAACCAAAGGAGGCTGGTGAGGGTAAGAAGAGGAAAGAGATGGTCAAGAAGACCACTGCCAGAGTCATTGGGAGATCCTCTATGTTTAGAGATCCAGAAGAAGAAGATGAAGAGGAAGAGGATGCTGCACTAGCACCCGAGTCCCAAAAGCTTATGGGCGATGCAATCAAGTCAGGGGATGCTCCATCAAAGCCCAAAACTGCTCCCAAAGCTACTACTCAAGATCAGAAGCCTTCTAAGCCCAAGAGAAGCACCAGGAACATACCAGCTAAAGAGAAGAACAAGGCCCCAGTGCCTGAAGTTGAAGAAGAAGATGCTGAAGCCCATGTGCTGATAAAACTGAAACCAAAGATTCCAGACCACAATGACACTCATCCAGTGGCAGAGGATATGAGCATCAGGAAGGATGCAGGTCTGAGACTTTGGAGATAGTCTGATCCCTATGCTGTGAGGAGGAAGACTGCTGTGGATTACAGGTTCCACACCAAAGAACAATAAGACTTCTATGAGACCATTTTGTTGGACAAGAAACCTATAGTCCGTGATATGAAGTGGGTTGATTGGGAATTCATTGATGAGAATGAAGATTATTTTCCAAGAGTGCATGAAAGCTTCAAAGCTTGTGGAGTTGACAAGTTTGTTGGACAGAAGCTTACCAAATGGAATGATGAGCTCATAATGCAGTTTTATTCTACATCTCATTTCTATCCAGATGGTAGAGTTGTTTGGATGTCTGAAGGTACAAGGTACCAGTCAACTGTTGATGAATGGGCCAAATTGATCAAAGCCCAGAAGAGCATGAGGATGATTTGGATGTGTATGCCAAGAAGAAGAAAGACCACAACTCTATGGCAAATATGTACAAGGAGATCCCAGACAAAGCTTTGGAAACACACAAGTTTGGATCTGTGCACTATTTGTTGTCTGGTCTACCTACAATCAACACAATCTTGAGGCATACTCTGTTACCCAAATATGGAGATCACAAGATGATCAGAGGCCATTCAATCAACTTGCTGCAGATATTTGATGTTCCTCAGAAATTTAAGGTCATGAGCCTGATTGTGGAAACAATCAAGAGGACAGCTGCTGATCAGAAGAGATCTTGTGGGTATGCTCCACACATTCAGGTGCTCATCAACTCCAAGATGGGCACATGCACTTATCTGTTGGACAAGGAGCACTTACTCTTGAGGCCAGAATTTGAAGATAACACAGTTGTGATGAATGAGGATGATCCTACCTCAGTGCAAGCAGAAGAGAAGAGAGCAAAGGCAAACGCAAAAAAACTCCAAAGATGCCAAGTGTTGAAGAGGCATCTCAAGTTTTCTTAAAGAGCAAACAAGATGAGCTGGCTTATCTGATTCAAGCAACTTTGAGGATTGAGAAGGGCTTGGCCACCCTGACTCAGAATCAGGAGAGCTTGGAGAGGATCATTGAAACCAAGTTTTATGATCTTGATGTGAAAGTAACTGAGATACAGACAACTGTTGAGCAGCTCCAGGAGGAAGCAGAGGAGAAGAAGGGGAAGGCTACTACAGAAGCTTTTCAGAGAGTTCCCCGAGGTCAGAGATCTGCTGCAGTGCCAGTGCCTGAAACCAGAGCAACTACTTCAGCACCAGCAGCAACAGCTTCAGTACCACCTCCAGTTGCCACTCCACCAGCTCCAACAACATCTACTGATGCCTTCGTCCTTGGAGTCCTCTCTACACCACCTCCCAAAGATCAAGCCTAGAGAGACGCATAGCACTATGCATTTTCAAACCTTTTGGTAACTTGTTGCCAAAGGGGGAGAAATGTATAGATCATATGCTTCGTGAGAGAGTGTTGCTTTTTGTCTCTCTTGCTATTTGGTTGAAACTTTTGTGTGTGCTCGTTTGATACTTTATGTCTGTGTGTGAGATACTTGCATGGTCATGTGTTTGATCATATCATACTTTAATGTCTACTTGGATGATATTATCTTTTATATTCCTTTATGATCATTCACTTTGCTTGGTGATGAGTGCATGTTTTAATTCCTATCATTTTGAGCGCTCCACCAAGATGTATGTGACATGGAAGAGTAACCCATGATCCCAATCGATTGTGCATTTGCATTCAAAAGAAAATTTTAAATAATGCACAAATTTAGGGGGAGCTCTTGCTTATCACATACTTCTCAAAGCGACGATGTATTTCAATCTTATTATCATTTGTCGAAGCTTTGATCTATATGTTGTCATCAATTACCAAAAAGGGGGAGATTGAAAGTGCAACTATCCCTGGGTGGTTTTGGTAATTACTAAAAACATATAGCTCATTGAACTAATACTATTTCAAGATGATCATTTCAGAAAGTTCAATGATTGGCATGGCATGGATTAGGAATGTGGACCCCTCAAAATGCTAAGGACACATATTGGCTCAAGCTCAAGACTCTACATTTTCATTTTAGTGATCCAAGATCACATTGAGTCCATAGGAAAAGCCAATACTATTAAAAGGGGATGAGGTGTTTCTTAATGGCTTACTTGCTCAAAATGCTTAGTGATATGCCCCAAAAACCCTCAACCACTTTCTCATATCCACATATGTCCCAAACCAAAAGTCAAACTCAGCCATACCGATTTGATCTGTCTGGCGCCACCGAGTTCACTTGACATAGCCACTGCCAGAAACCCTAGTCACTTCGGTCTCACCGATAGGGATCTCGGTCTCACCGAGATGGGATTGCAAACTCTCTGTTTCCCTTCGTAACGTTTCGGTCCAACCGAGATGAGCGATCGGTCCCACCGAGTTTGTAATGCAAACTCTCTGTTTCCCTTTCGTAACGTTTTCGTCTCACCGAGATGAGTGAATCGGTCCCATCGAGTTTGCCTGACCAACTCTCTGGTTAGCTTATTACCAAAGTCGGTCCTACCGAGTTTGTGTAATCGATCTCACCAAGATTACGTTATGCCCTAAACCTAATGGAATCGGTCCCACCAAGTTGACATGTCGGTCCCATCGAAAAGCCTAACGTTCACATTTTGAACTGAATCGGTCTGACCGAGTTTTCTGATTCGGTCCCACCGAGTTTGGTGAATTGTGTGTAACGGTTAGATTTTGTGTGAAGGATATATATACCCCTCCACCCACTCTTCATTCATGGAGAGAGCTATCAGAACGTGCTGTCGGTGTAAAAAAGAAGGGGCGCACCTTTGTACCCCTTTACCTGTGCACGGGCAGTCGGAGCCGCGCCCATGGCCGCACCAAGCAGAACAGGGGAGGTGAACCGAGGAGAAACCGAAGCCCAAGACAGCCAGAGCAACGCCAAGGCCGAGACCACAAAGCACAGAGGGACGAAGCAGGTTCCCCCGACAAGACCCTTGCCGGGGCGGCTCGTCCAACACCAGCGGAGCGCACCACCCTTGAGCCCAGGGCTCGGGAGGCACCTCCATGGTGGCATGCAGATCTTTGTGAAGACAAGGAATACTCAAGATCAGATAAGGATTAAAAGACAACGATCCTCGGCAAGATCCTTGCCGACGAGAGCCACAAGACCCCCGGCAAGATCCTTGCCGGGGACGACAGCACGCCGCGGCCAGGCCCTTGCCGGGCTACCCGGCAAGGCCCTCACCAAGGGTGCTAGCAGGGCCACTTCCAGGCCCGCACCAGCCAAGTCTCCACCGCCATTCGCATGCAGCTGCCAGCCCAACCAGCTGGGCAGGCACCTGCGTGGCAACATGCAGCTTCCAGGCCAACTCAGCAAACGCCTGCGTGGCGGCATGCAGATCTTCGTGAAGACTTTACCACCACGCCACCTCAACTGCCTGCCTGCCTACATGGCGCCGCATGCATCGCTGGCCAGGGCACGTGTCGAAGCAAGGAGGAGCGGCGACGGACGGGACGGGCCTCGTTCCCGTCCCCGATAAAGCAAGGGGACACCTAAGCGATGCATTAAATGCGTCTTGTCCTGTAATACGAGCGATAAGCTCGTAGCACTGTACGCCTTTCCACCTCCTGTGTGCCACTGTGGCAGCCCCTTTCGACTATAAAAGGAGGCCCATGGCGTACTGGAGGGGGATTCGGCTCTTTGGATCGATCCAGCCACCGTAGCTAGTTGGAAGGCTCAAGAACACTCAATACATCCACCAAAGCAGGACTAGGGTTTTACGCATCCTCGCGGCCTGAGCTGGGTAAACGATCCTTGTGCTGATTACTAATCCTGCTCTTCTTGCAACCCTACGCCCCGACAACCGTAGTAGGGATTCTTGTGATCCCATAGGTGTCGTTTCCCACCAACATCTTTGGCGCGCCAGGTAGGGGGCGCAATTGTGAGAATCTGGTCTAGTAGTTAGCCTAGCGTTCTTCATCGCCATGGCTCCCAAGAAGAAGACGACCACAGCGATTGGCTCGTCGGGGGCCGAATGGCCCATGCCAGTACGGGCGAGCAGCGGCCCGGTCGCGGACATAACCCGAGCCGCGGTCCGCGAGCACCAACATCGCCCTAGCAGTCAGAGCCTGGCGAGCGACGCCGTTCGCGCGCCAGGCGACGGGCCACACACCACCAAGTCTAAAGATGGGGCTTGGCCACCGCAGGCGGCGCTGGGCCCTCCAGGAGTGTCGTTGTGCCACCCACGGGCGGCAGCAACCTCCAAGACGCCCACACCGGCGACCACTGTGCGCTCTTGCCATGATGTGCGCGACGAGCAGCGTCACCATGCCGGTGACCCTGGGCACCGCGGTGGGAAGAGCCCTGTGCATCGTTCGCGGGATGAAGGAGTTCAGCATGCCCGCCGAAGTGCTAGCGAAAATGGTGCGCAACCGCTGGGTCGTGATGGAGCTCCTTCTAATGTGGTTAGAAGTCGAAGCGCGCCACGGTCCACGCAGCTGTCGCCGCCACCCACGCCAGCAGAAGCTTTGGCGCGCGCGCAGCTGCTCCTCGACTTCCCTCCTGTTGCGGAGAAGCAGAGTGGAGGGCCACCATCTGTAGCCTCATCGCCGTCGCCAACAAAGATGATCCGCGACCAGCGGGAACCTCGGGCCGGCGCTCCACCGAGCCACCACATGCCAGCGCTGGGAGGACCGGGGGAGCTGCGGTCACGGTGCACTCTCCTCCTCCTCGCCAGCCGCCGCGGGCGTTGGCCCGTCGTTACGACGCTTGTGGTAACATCTCTATAGCATCATCCGACCCGCGGACCCACCGCGACCAACGCCATGTATTTTGAGAACGAGCTCACGAAGATGCTCGAACCACTATTGAGCGCTGGCGTGATACACGCCACCAGTCGGGTAAGCAGGCGGGACCCACTATGGACCACCCAGCACCGGGGGGCTCCGGCGGCCTACCTTACGAGGTGGGCTGCCCGGCCTTTACCTGCGAGCTGCGGCAGTTCCAGTGGCCGTCCCACCGCACGTTCAAGCCCGACGTCGGCGAGAAGTACACTGGCAAGACCCATCCGTCCGAGTTCCTCAGCATCTACACCATCGCGATGCAGGCTGCCGGAGCTCGCGACGACAAGGTGCTTGCCAATTATTTCCCGCTGGCACTGAAGCCCAATGTTATGTCTTGGTTGATGCACTTGCCGGCGGATTGCATTTCTTCTTGGTCGGATCTGTGCCATGAGTTCATTGGCACCTTCACAGGAGGCCACCAAGCTCATGGCCAGGCCAGTGATCTGCATATCATTCCCCAGAAGGAAGGGGAAACCCTGCGCAAGTACATCCAGAGGTTCAGCCGGGTGCAGTACAACATCCCCGATGTTCGTCCCGCCGCTGTGATCAGCGTGTTCCATCAGGACATGCGCAAACGCAAGATGCGCGAAGAGCTGGCGATGACCAAGGTTAAGGATGTGGCCGAACTTTATGTTTTGGCCGATAGATGCGCCCTGGCTGAAGAGGGAAGGAAGTACCCCGGCGAAGACGCCGGCGTGGAAATCGACTCTATCGACGAAGACGCCGCCTCCCTGACAAAGAAGGGCTGGCGTCGCAACAGGAAACACAAGGGCAAGGCCGTACTTGCCGTTGAAGGATCTGACGACACCGGCGCTGCCAAGAAGGTCAAGGCAGATGGCCCCGACAAGGAGATTGCCGGGTGCGCCGCCTGCCGGGCCTTAGCAGCTGCCGATAAGCCAGGGGCTCCGGCAAGCAGTACTGCAAGATCCACCGCACCAAGGGCCACGACCTCCAGAACTGCCGGCAAGTCGAGCTGCTTGCTGAAAAGAAAAAGGCCGAGTATGAGAGGCGGGACAAGGAGAAAGGTCAGGACGGTGCCGAGGGATCCGGCAAGAAGTGTGGCGGCCAAGGAAGCCGCCCCTGCAAGGACAACCAGCAAGAGAGGCCCGCCCGGGGCCGTGACAAGAAGCAAGAAGACGATGATCACGACGAGGACGACGAGTCCGTTGAGCAAGAGTTCTAGAAGGCTACGGAGGCCATGTGCGTCGACGGTGGCGCCTCGCTGCATACTTCTCACCGCCAGCTCAAGAAGTGGGCGCGTGAGATTACAGCAGCGGAGCCGTCGTTCGACGCTCAGAAGCCGCTGAAGTGGTCGAGCACGCCCCTCATCTTTGACGCCGAGGACCACCCTGGCCGCACAACCGCGGTCGGGTGTTTGCCATTGTTGGTCTCACCAACGATACGCAACCTCAAGGTGAACAAGATGTTGGTCGACGGCGGGGCCGGCCTGAACTTGATCTCGCCCGTCGTGATCAAAAGGCTGCAAATTCCTGATGGAGACCTCGAGGAAACGGGCACGTTTCAAGGGGTCAATCCGGGTAGGAGCCAGCCGAAGGGGAAGGTCACACTGCCCGTGACGTTTGGAGGAGAGTTGAACTACAGGACGGAGAGGATCGTCTTCGACGTGGCCGAGATCCCTTTGCCCTACAACGGGATCCTCGGCCGCCCGGCGCTAGCCAAGTTCATGGCGGCGTCACACTACGCCTACAACATGCTAAAGATGCCCGGGCCGTTGACCATCATCTCCGTCCCCTCTGACAAGAAGGACGCGCTGATTTGCACCGACCAACTCTACCAGGAAGCAGTTGCAGCAGCTGCCGTTAAGGCACTTGCTCCTGCCACTGAAGGCCCGGGAGGGAAGAACAAGCCCGGCAAGACCTCTCACACCCACTCCGGCAAGGACACCTCCTCGGAGTGTTGCACTACCGTCGAGGACGTGCCAGAGAGCTCTACCGGCAAGAGCAAGAAATCCAGAGCCGAGCCACCGCAGACCAAGAAGGTGTCCGTCAGGGAGGATGGCACGGGAGGGGCCTTCACCATAGGCTCCACCCTCGACAGCAAATAGGAAGGCGCGCTCGTCACCTTCCTGCGGGCGAATGTCGACATGTTTGCATGGCAAGCATCCGACATCCCCGGTGTTCCCAGGGAGGTGATTGAGCACCACCTAGCTGTCTGCCCTCATGCGCGACCCGTCAAGCAGAAGGTCAGAAAGCAGGCTCTGGAGAGGCAGGAGTTCATCACAGAGGAGATCAGGAAGTTGGATGCAGCAGGTTTGGTGAGAGGAGTGCTCCACCCGACGTGGTTGGCCAATCCGGTAGTGGTGCGCAAGGCAAATGGGAAGTGGAGGCTGTGTATTGACTACACAGACATCAATAAGGCTTGTCCTAAGGACCCCTTCCCGTTGCCACGCATCGACCAGATTGTTGACTCCACGGCCGGGTGCGATCTGTTGTCATTCCTCGACGCCTACTCGGGCTACCACCAAATCTTCATGACAAGAGAGGATGAAGAGAAGACAACATTCATCACCCCATGTGGTACGTATTGCTTTTTACGGATGCCTTTCTGGTTGAAGAGTGCTGGCTCGACGTTTGCAAGCGTAGTCCAAATTGGTTTTGAACCCTAGCTCCATAGAAATATGGAAGCATACATGGATGACAAAGTGGTCAAAACCAAGGACGGGGCAACTCTTGTGCAAGATCTGGAAGAGACATTTGCAAACCTGCGCAAGATCAACCTTAAGCTGAACCCTGAGAAGTGTGTCTTCGGCGTTCCGTCCGGCAAGCTTCTCGGATTCTTCGTGTCGCAGCGCGGGATCGAGGCAAACCCAGACAAAATCAAGGCTATTGAACAGATTGAGGCGCCCAAGCAGATCAAAGATGTGCGTCGGCTCACCGGCTGCGTCGCCGCCATGAGCCGATTCATCTCCAAGTCCGCCGAGCGCGCCCTTCCCTTTTTCAAAATCTTGAAGAATGCAGGCCCGGTGGAGTGGACCCCAGAAGCCGAGGCGGCGTTGTAGGATCTAAAGAAATACCTTTCCTCCACGCCAATACTGGTTGCGCCTAAACCACAAGAGCCGTTGCTACTGTATCTGGCGGCGACGAATCAAGTGGTCAGCGCCGCACTGGTGGCACAGAGGGAGGTCGACGAGGAGGTAGTGGCGACAACAGAACCAGCGGATGGCAAGCCAAAGATTCCCCCGGCAGGGCCTGATGCCGACAAGGCAAGGCCCCCGGCAGAGTCTGATGCCACCAAGGCAGTGCCCGCGCAGTCAAGTGAGGTGGTGTAGAAGAAGAAAATGATGCAGTAGCCGGTTTACTTTGTCAGCTCCCTCTTGCAGGGGGCTAGGTCAAGGTACTCCGGTGTGTAGAAATTGCTCTTCGGCCTCCTTATGGCCCCGAGGAAGCTGCGTCATTACTTCCAAGCCCACGAGATCACTGTCGTCACCCGCCTCCCATTGCAATGGATACTGCATAACCCAGATGCGACCGGAAGGATTGTGGAATGGGCCCTGGAGTTGTCAAGTTTTGGGTTGAAGTTTGAAAGTACCCCGACAATCCAGAGCAGAGTCTTGGCGAAGTTCATTGCAGAATGGACCTCAACACCCGACGAAGAAATCCAGGAGACTGCTCTCCCCGGCAAGGAAGTAGACCGCGACTGGATCATGTACTTTGATGGGGCTTTCTCGCTGCAAGGCGCCGGTGCCGGTGTGTTTCTTGTCGCACCCACCGGAGAGCACCTCAAGTATGTGAAACCAGATGCACTTTCCCAGGGAGATGTCCACAAACAACACTGCTGAGTACGAGGGGCTGCTTGCCGGTCTCAGAATCACGGCAGACCTCGGGGTGAAGAAGCTCATCGTCAGGGGTGACTCGCAGCTTGTCGTCAGGCAAGTCAACAAGGATTACCAGAGCCCATTGATGGAGGCCTACGTAGATGAAGTGAGGAAGATGGAGGAGCGCTTTGACTCTATCCAAGCGGAGCACGTTCCCCGAGCGGAGAACGACATCACCGATTACCTGTCGAAGCGTGCCGCATTCAAGCTACCTGTGGAACCAGGTACCTTTTTGCTCCGGTTAACTCAGCCATCCGTCGAACCGTCAATGGGGCAGAACAAGCGGAGGAAATCAGGTCCCGGCAAGTACCTTCCCGCTGAGCCCCCCTGGGACTGCCGGCAAGGATGTTGCCGTGCACACTGAGCCTGCCAAAGAGCAACTAGCTCCGGCACTGCGTCAAGCCCTGGCCGTGGAGACAGCCGCTCCCATGGCATAAGAGATGCCTTTGGTCCTTGCCGTCGAGCCCCAGGCTCCGGCATGGGCACAACATACCGTCTGATTCCTCCAAATAGGGGAGCTTCCTGAAGAGCAGGAAGAAGCAGAAAAAGTAGCCCGTCGATCTGCCCTGTACCAGTTCGTCGATGACGTCCTGTACAGGAGGAGGCCGAACGGTGTGAAATTGAAGTGCATCCCCCAGGAGGAAGGACTGGAGCTGTTGGCGGAGATACATGGAGGCATATGTGGCTCCCACATAGGGTCAAGGGCCCTTGCCGGCAAGGCGTTCCGGCAAGGTTTCTTCTGGCCCACCGCCCTCCAGGATGCGACGACACTAGTAACCAAGTGTGAAGCGTCAGTTCCATTCAAAGAAGCTTCATCAACCAGCTCAAGCCCTTCAAACAATCCCTCTCTCCTGGCCATTCTTGGTCTGGGGGCTCGATATACTGGGCCCCTTCCCCCGTGCTATCGGGGGCTTTGAGTACTTGTACGTGGCAATCAACAAGTTCACAGAGTGGCCGGAAGTGGAAGAAGTGAGAAAGGTGACAGCACAGTCAGCCGTCAAGTTCTTCAAGGGACTGGTCTGCCTCTTTGGTGTGCCAAGCAGAATTATCACCGACAACGGCACGCAGTTCACGAGCCACACCTTCATGCAGTACGTTCAAGACCTCGGCGGCAAGGTCTGTTCTGCTTCCGTGGCACACCCCCGGTGCAACGGCCAAGCGGAGAGGGCGAATGCTGAAGTGTTGCGAGGCCTGAGAACAAAGACCTTTGACAGGCTGCACAAGAGCGGAAGGCGCTGGATTGATGAGTTTCCGGCGGTTCTTTGGTCGATCAGGACGACGCCAAATCGAGCCACTGGTCAGACACCCTTTGCCCTAGTATATGGGGCAGAGGCAGTTCTCCCCACGGAACTCATATACGGGTCACCTCGAGTGCTCGCTTATGATGAGCTTGAGCAAGAGCAGTTGCGGCAAGATGACGCAATGCTCCTTGAGGAAGATCGTCTTCGGGCGGCTGTGAGAGAAGCACGCTACCAGCAAGCCTTGCGCCCCTATCATAGCCGCAAGGTTCATGCCCGAAGTTTTGAGGAAGGCGACCTTGTTCTTCGGCGCGTTCAGTCGGCCAAGAATACCAACATGTTGACACCAAAGTGGGAAGGCCCTTATCGGGTAATACGAGTCACCAGGCCCGGCGCAGTCCGCCTGGAGACCGAAGATGCTGTCCCAGTGAGTAACTCCTGGAACATCGAGCATCTTCACAAGTTTTACCCATGAGGCGCGGCTTGCCGGGCCCCCCGGCAAGCCACCTTTTGTATAAGCTTTGCCGGCAAGGCATGTAACCCTTTGTACAAAGCCAGGCGCAGACCTTGAGCATAAATAAACGAAGCGCTGGTGCCCTAAGTCATAGCATGCATGCTAGGTTGAGTCTCTTCCTCGGTTAGGGTTGATAGTGCTTAGCGGCGACTAATCCCTAGCCTAGAGGTCGGGTGTGCGTCTTTTCTGTTTTCTTTGGTTCGCAGGGCACTTCTGCTGAGCCACTTGGGAAAAGGAGAACGAACTGACGCTCCGACCCCGGCAAGGAAAGGCTGCCGGGGGCTGAAGATGTAAGGATCCAACCACGGCGAGCCAAGGTTGCCGGGGGCTGCGGATTCAGATAAGTTTTCCACCCCCCTGCTGTACGTTTCCGTATGGAACTGGGACATGTGAAGCCTCGTTTATGTCTTAAAACCGCCGTACTCCCTTTTTCCCCGTACCCGAGAGTTACCTCCTGGGTCGGAATTTGGTAGTAGTTGCGGTGGTGAAGGGATGAACGAGGAGCCTAACTCTACTTCGCCCCTGCCTCCGCCAAAAGCGCAAGAACGGTCGACTGAAGAAGAGAAACGACAAGGCCCGTTGTCGGGCAATAACGTTTATTATGAAAATAGCAAGGATTCATCCTTGGCATGGGCCTCGCTCACGCACGAAGAACCTGGCAAGCACCCTTTTTCATTAAAAACGTCCCATACAGGTACAGTTCGTACGGAAAGAAAAACATGAACAAGGGGGATTACGAGCTTTAAATTTAACAAAGCCCAAAGGCTTACAGATTAAAAAAGAGATGAGATGCCCGCGATCCCTTTCTTGTCCCTCTCCTCAGGAGGCAAGTCAAGGAGGCGAAAGGGCAAAAGGGGCGCCTAGGCGAACTATGAGTAGCAGAAAGCACCAAGAGAACACCCCGGTGGCCGCCCACGGATGGGCCGGTGATGACGGTGCCGGGAAAGGAGCTGGAAGACGAGGCGGCAGGTCACCGAACACGCGACGAAGGGGTCGGTGTCCGCGTACTCCGAGTTGACGGCCTTGCCGCCCGCCCTCTTCCTCTTTCGCAGCCCCCCGACGCCAGCCGCCCAAGGAGACGGCCCCGAAAAGTTCAAGGAGCTGGCCCCTCCCCCGGCGAAACTCCGCCGGAGGAGCAGCCAGGTGCAGATGCTGCTGCTGCCGCACCCGCCCAGGCGCGGGCAGTCCGACGCCTAGTCAGACTCGTCCCCGTCATCTTCCCCGATGTCCCCCTCATCGCTTTTGCTCGAGGAAGAGCTTCCATCGTCGGAATCTCCGTCGGAGGAGCTCTCCACGCAGCACTTCAGGCGAGTTCCAAGATCCCCGAAGACCTTGACGGATAGCAGGCCGTCCACCATTAATTTGAAGTAGAGGACGAGCCCCGCCGTCTGGCTGTGGATGCGAGCGAACGTCTTCCATCCACGGTGGAAGTACATGACCCGAGGAGCCGGGAAGTCAACGTCGACCCGCGTGCCCCCATTCCCATAGCCCCTCATGTGCAATCTGAGGGTCTGGGGCGGGTCACGCTCCATCTCCCGAGCAAACAGGGCGGGAAGACGAAGACCATGACGCGGAGGCCGGCGCAGCCTGATAAAGAACTCGCGAGGTTGGTCTCCAACGTGGCCCTCCATCGGGAAAGGCATCATTGGCGGGGGGGAGGCTGGCACGCCGCCCCGTCCTCCTCTTCCTCGGGCACCACGACCTCTGCCACGACCTCGCCCATGGCCCCGCCCCTCCCCCTTCCCCTCGCGGCCGGCTCCGCCACCGCGGGCTCAGGAGGAGGAGGGACGCGCTGTCGAGCGGCGACCCTCGCCACCACCGTTGAGGGACCGGGGTTCCCCTTCTCCATGGCAGATGAGAGGAAGAAGCAGAAGCAAGAGGAGATAGAAGATAGAAGAGTGCGAAGTGCCATTCCCCCCTTCCCTCTCCTTATAAAGGGGCGGAGTTGGGGCTCGGCCGCCCCGCTCAGCCAATCCAGCCATCAGGGGCGCAGGGAATCAGGACCGACCCGCTGCCCCAACTAGCGACGGCCCGGTTTCCCGCCTCCACAGCTCGCCACCTGCATGAAGGACGTGTGGCGAGCGTGCAGGGTCGAAAGGACGGGTGAGGCGACCGTTCCCCTGCCCGTGATCAGGGGGCGTGGGCGCCTTAAAGACTGCGACCCGAGTCCATCCAGTAAATGAGTCGCGCCTCCATGCCTCCCTCTTTTTACGGGGAAGGCGCGAGACGCCTCTTTACCATGATGTGACGCATGCATGCGGGAACCGCCCCACGCATGCCGCCCACATCACGCGCACCCCTCCACGTCGCGCATTCAAACACGGGTCGTGGGAAGCGCAGCGCGCGAAAAGTTTTACCGCAGTAAAAACCGCGCCGCCTGTCCGTGCACCGTTTTGGGCCTGCCCCAACAACGTGTCGCGCTTATGTGCGGCCCAGGCCCGGGAGCTCCTGTCAGTGTACAAAAGAAGGGGCGCACCTTTGTACCCCTTTACCTGTGCACGGACAGTCGGAGCCGCGCCCACGGCCGCACCAAGCAGAACAGGGGAGGTGAACCGAGGTGAAACCGAAGCCCAAGACAGCTAGAGCAACGCCAAGGCCGAGACCACAAAGCGCAGAGGAACGAAGCAGGTTCCCCCGGCAAGACCCTTGCCGGGGCAGCCTCCGCGGCCCCGGCAAGGCCCTTGCCGGGGCGGCTCGTCCAACACCAGCGGAGTGCACCACCCTTTAGCCCAGGGCTCAGGAGGCACCTCCATGGTGGCATGCAGATCTTTGGGAAGACAAGGAATACTCAAGATCAGATAAGGATTAAAAGACAACGATCCTCGGCAAGATCCTTGCCGACGAGAGCCACAAGACCCCCGGCAAGATCCTTGCCGGGGACGACAGCACGCCGCGGCGAGGCCCTTGCCGGGCTACCCAGCAAGGCCCTCACCAAGGGCGCCAGCAGGGCCACTTCCAGGCCCGCACCAGCCAAGTCTCCATCGCCGTTCGCATGCAGCTACCAGCCCAACCAGTTGGGCAGGCACCTGCGTGACAACATGCAGCTTCCAGGCCAACTCAGCAAACGCCTGCGTGGCGGCATGGAGATCTTCGCGAAGACTTTACCACCGCGCCACCTCAGCTGCCTGCCTGCCTACATGGCGCCGCATGCATCACTGGCCAGGGTGCGTGTCGAAGCAAGGAGGAGCAGCGATGGACGGGACGGGCCTCGTTCCCGTCCCCGATAAAGCAAGGGGACACCTAAGTGATGCATTAAATGCGTCTTGTCCTATAATACGAGCGATAAGCTCATAGCACTGTACGCCTTCCCACCTCCTGTGTGCCACTGTGGCAGCCCCTTTCGACTATAAAAGGAGGCCCATGGCGTACTGGAGGGGGATTCGGCTCTTTGGATCGATCCAGCCACCGTAGCTAGTTGGAAGGCTCAAGAACACTCAATACATCCACCAAAGCAGGACTAGGGTTTTACGCATCCTCGCGGCCCGAGCTGGGTAAACGATCCTTGTGCTGATTACTAATCCTGCTCTTCTTGCAACCCTGCGCCCCGACAACCGTAGTAGGGATTCTTGTGACCCCATAGGTGTCGTCTCCCACCGACACGTGCCTACACTTCCAGCATACATTTTCTGAGAGAACCACCTACTCATGTGTTGAGACCAAGATATTCCATTCCAACCACAAGAATCTTGATCTCTAGACTTCCCTAAGTTGCTTTCCACTCAAATCATCTTTCCACCAAATCCAAATCTGTGAGAGAGAGTTGAGTGTTGGGGAGACTATCATTTGAAGCACAAGAGAAAGGAGTTCATCATCAACACACCATCTATTACCTTTTGGAGAGTGGTGTCTTCTAGATTGGTTAGGTGTCACTTGGGAGCCTCCGACAAGATTGTGGAGTTGAACCAAGGAGTTTGTAAGGGCAAGGAGATTGCCTACTTCGTGAAGATCTACCCTAGTGAGGCAAGTCCTTCGTGGGCGATGGCCATGGTGGGATAGACAAGGTTGCTTCTTCATGGACCCTTCATGGGTGCAGCCCTCAGTGGACTCGCGCTACCGTTACCCTTCGTGGGTTGAAGTCTCCATCAACGTGGATGTACTATAGCACCACCTATCGGAACCACGGGAAAAAATCTCCGTGTCTACATTGCGTTTGCTCCCTCCAAACTCCTCCCTTTACCTTCATATGCAATGTTTTACATTCCGCTGCTATATTATTAGACTTGCATGTGTAGGTTGATTGCTTGACTTGTTCTAAAGTTGCTAAAATCTGCCAAGACTTAAAATTGGGAAAAGACTAGATTTTTATTTGGTCAAGTAGTCTAATCATCCCCCTCTAGACATACTTTCGATCCTACACTCTCCTCTCTCTCTCTCTCCCTCTCTCTCTCTCTCTCTCTCTGTCTCTCTCTGTCCCAACCTATTTCCCGTCCTTCACTTATGTATGGATGTCGACAAATACTTAATCATATCTTTGATCCTCGGGGGGTATGAATCGTCGTCTTTCACTGCCATGATGGCGTACATGCCACCCATGCACAATTGCTCCACATAAGTATATATTTCCTTCGGTCTTATTACAGGTAGTTGGACACCTCTGCCATCTCTTTTTCCTACAAGAAGATGCATGTGAGTATGTCACCAGATGAGTTAGTTAAACATAAACTTATCAAGACAGTTCTACTTTCCAAAGATAGCCACATTAATGCTGGTGATGTGGTGTTTTAACGGATTCAGCTCTTCTCTGACCGGCTCAAGCCGACCCTCTACTTCCTCAGAACATTTCAACAATGATGTTTTTTTGTCCTCATATGAGGCCTTCAAAGAGCTCGAATTATCAGAGTCAATCAATAATGATTTCTGCAATGCAGAAGAGGATGATTCTGCCTTTCCATGCAATCTTTTTCTCTCCTTTCCACTGCTCTTGAAAACTGGCAGCTTTTGATTCAGCCTCATTGACCATATCCTGACATACACAACACATGCTCAGTCTTAACAATCTAGAATTTCTTGCCGGCATAATCGCATGACCCAGTACTTAAGGGTTACAAGAGGCAAACACTTACTCTACATTTTAAGTCCCAAGCAGTTGTCAGCAATCTACATGGCACTTGGGGGCTACCGTGTGGCATTTTTCAACACAGAATACAAAGACAAGATCCGGCTCATCTCCTGGAGATGAGCCGGCCTGTGGAGGCTACATGCCACTTCAATCTACATGGGGACATATTCTGAACGAACCGGCTTGTTATTTTCATAACAACCCGACCCTTGGGGGCTACAACAGGCTTGTCAACATTATTTGCAAGTCTCACACATACTCATCCTCTCCTATATCTAAGACTCGGGGGCTATATAAATATATAGTATTGAACAAAGGAAGCTCTGCATACCTCATATTTTCTTTTTAGCATGTTAACCATGCTTGCCTCCATATCCCGGCTCGTAGATAGCCGGGTCAAGTAACCTTGATCAAGCTCGTCCGTGCTAAGATCTTCAAAGTTTTGCAACTCTAGTTTTGTCTTCCCTTTCTCAGATGCGGCCGACTCATCTTTGGTCACGAACTTGGCCAGCACATTCAATGTCTCCGGAGCTTTATGTGCCTCCACAGTAATGGTGACCTCGTCTTTAGTCATTGTGTGCAATGGAACATCTTCAGTCGCCTTTACTGGACTGGAGGCATGAGCAGGGCTTGGCGGGTTAATATTTGTTGGCTGCATCATCTGGGCCGACTTGACTGTCCATTTGGATTGGTTCCTGAAAGTGCATTATATCGACTAGAGGGGGGGGGGGTGAATAGGCAATTTTTATAAATTCTTCACTGGGGAATTTGTGGGTGAGCAAATTCCTTAGCGAAGAACTACTTGCAGCGGAATAAGTACTCAAAAGTATGCATAGCAGAACACAAGCATAGTCATCGTGATGAAACGAAAACAAGCATAGAGTACAGAAAGCGTAAACACAAGATCACACAGGATGAAGACAAACAGACTGAGGAGATTGAACTGAGGAAATTGAGAAAGTCTTCAGTCAAAGTCTTCAAACACAGATATGAACAATTGCACAACACAGGAATGAGGAAATGAAAGAGTTGAGGAAATAGAACCAGTTGGCTTGGTGAAGAGAATGATTTGGTAGACCAGTTCCAACTGCTGTCTCAGTTGTACGTCTGGTTGGAACGGCTAGGTATTTAAACCTGAGGACACCCAGTCCCGGACACACAGTCCTCACCGTATTCTCCTTGAACTAAGGTCACACAGACCTCGTCCAATCACTCGTGGTAAGTCTTCAGGTGACTTCCGAACCTTCACAAACTCGGTCACTCGGCGATCCACAATTTCATCTTGGATGCTCTAGACCATGACGCCTAACTGTCTGGAAGAAGCACAGTCTTCAAAGGTAACAAGCGTCGGATCCATGCAGGATCAATCTCTTCAGTGATGCTCAATCACTTTGGGTTTGTAGGTGTTTGGGTTTGGGGTTTTTCCTCACTTGATGATTTTCGCTCAAAGTCCTCGCAGGATGGGATGCTCTCAAATGACAAGTGTCAGTTTCTCTCGGAGCAGCCAACCAGCTAGTGGTTGTAGGGGGGAGCTATTTATAGCCTAGGGAGCAGCCCGCATGATAAGACATAAATGCCCTTCAATGATATGACCGTTAGGTGGGTAGATATTTTGGGACAGCTGGCGCATAGCACAGCAACGGTCAGAAATTTGAGTATCAAATTCCTCAGGGCTATCATGTTCCTCATTGTGTAGGCAATCTGCACTGGCGAATTCCTAACTCCTTAGTCAGAACTAATTCCTCAGAGACCAGAAGAACTCTGTCTCTGTCACTGAAGAATATGACTGAACTGTATGAGATTTCCAATGGCTAACTCGAAGGGATTGGTAGGTGTAGGATTTTGAGTTGAGCATCACATGGAAATTTTTCCTTAGTATTTCCTAGACCCCCTTTAACAGTACGATGTTTCCTATGACTCAAGAAGGAGAAAAATGAAACTACGAAAACAAAAGTCTTCATGCTTCATGTTCCTCAAAAGAATACCAAGTCTTCAAGGTCACACCAATTTCTTCACTTTCAAAGTCTTCAGAAAGTCTTCAGAAATCCAAAGTCTTCAGTCGAAGAACTTCATTTTTAGGGGTCGACTTTCTCTGTAATTATCAAACTCCTCATAGACTTATAGATCTGTGTACACTCAAAAACACATTAGTCCCTTAACCTATAAGTCTTCAATACACCAAAATCACTAAGGGGCACTAGATGCACTTACAATCTCCCCCTTTTTGGTGATTGATGACAATATAGGTTAAGTTTTCAACGGGGATAAACATATGAAGTGTAAATACTGATATTGAGGAATTTGATTGCAAGATATAGAAGAACTCCCCCTGAAGATGGGCATAGTGAGGAATTTGCTTTTTAAGCAATGCACACTTGAAGAGTTGAATCATGGAGATCTCCCCCTATATTTTGTAATTCATACACGCATTTGACATAATATATGAAGAGTTTGAAATGCATGATGAAATATGGTGACTGATTGTAACGCCCACGATGCGGCTATATCTCCCACGTGTCGAGGCACGACTTAGAGGCATAACCGCATTGTGGTTTTGTCGCAAGAAGGGTCATCTTCACACAATCCCATGTAATGAACAAGAATGGGATAAAGAGTTGGCTTACAATCGCCACTTCACACAATACATAAATAAATCATACATCAATCAGAATACACACATAGGTCCGACTACGGAACCAAAAGAAAAGAAGACAACCCAACTGCTAGATCCCCGATCGTCCCAACTGGGCACCACTACTGATCAAAATGAAAAGAAACAACACAACGAACAAGATCTTCATCGAGTTCCCACTTGAGCTCAGTTGCGTCACCTGCACCGGTATCATCGGCACCTGAACTATTTGGAAGTATCCGTGAGTCACGAGGACTCAGCAATCTCACACCCGCGAGATCAAGACTATTTAAGCTTATAGGAAAGGATGGTGTAAAGAGGTGGAGCTGCAGCAGGCACTAAGCATATATGGTGGCTAACATACGCAAATAAGAGCGAGAAGAGAAGCAACGGAACGGTCGTGTACTAGCAATGATCAAGAAGTGATCCTGAACTCCTACTTACGTCAAACATAACCCAAAAACCGTGTTCACCTCCCGGACTCCGCCGAGAAGAGACCATCACGGCTACACACGCGGTTGATGCGTTTTAATTAAGGTCAAGTGTCAAGTTCTCTACAACCGGACGTTAACAAATTCCCATCTGCCACATAACCGCGGGCACGGCTTTCGAAAGATAATACCTTGCAGGGGTGTCCCAACTTAGCCCATCATAAGCTCTCACGGTCAACGAAGGATAAACCTTCTCCCGGAAAGACCCGATCAGTCTCGGAATCCCGGTTTACAAGACATTTCGACAATGGTAAAACAAGACCAACAAAGCCGCCCGATGTGCCGACAAATCCCGATAGGAGCTGCACATATCTCGTTCTCAGGGCAACACCGGATGAGACATCCTACGAGTAAAACCAGACCTCGAGTTTCCACGAGGGGCCCCCGCAGTCTACTCAGTTCGGACCAACACTCGAAGGAGCACTGGCCCGGTGGGGTTAAAATAAGATGACCCTTGAGTCTGCAGAACCCAAGGGAAAAGGGGATAGGTGGTAGCAAATGGTAAAACCAAGGTTGGGCCTTGCTGGAGGAGTTTTATTCAAGGCGAACTGTCGAGGGGGTCCCATAAATCACCCAACTGCGTAAGGAACGCAAAATCAAGGAACATAACACCGGTATGACGGAAACTAGGGAGGCAAGAGTGGAACAAAACACCAGGCATAAGGCCAAGCCTTCCACCCTTTACCAAGTGTATAGATGCATTAATTAAGATAAGAGATATTGTGATATCCCAACATAAACATAATCCAACATGGAGCAATCTTCATCTTCACCTGCAACTAGCAACGCTATTGTAGCGACCAGACCTCAAATGGCCTGTGCTGCTGTGCACCAGTGTCATCCCTGGATCAGTAATGCTGACACGCACAGTACAAATGGAGGATTTATAACAGAGTAGCAATCACACACTTATTACATCGAATATCTCCGAAGAGATTAAGTATGAAAAATATGGCTTAAGGCCATCTAATAACGATAACAGCGGAAGACTTGGAAGATAAGTGAGTCCATCAACTCCAGCGGCATCACTGAGTATAAAACCACGACCTAAGGCACCTTACTCGTCGTCTGAAAAGTCTGCAACATGAAACGTTGCAGCCCGAAAACGGGTCAGCACATAGAATATGCTGGCAATGTAACACATAGAGAGCAATGAACAATGATAAGGCTATACTATATGCATATATGGCTGGTGGAAAGGCTCTATGGTTACAGTTTTGCGAAAAACCAATTTTATCCTACATCAAAGGAATAAATTTTATTTAACTATCATGGTGGTTGAAACATTGAGAAGGTACCTCCAACTCAATCCCAATTAAGTGACATCATTAACCCAACAAAATTAATTATAAGTATCACGGTGATGAGATTCAAATGATAATCCAGATACTAGATACTCAAGTTGTCCATAACCGGGGACACGGCTAATCATGATCAGTTTGTACACTCTGCAGAGGTTTGTGCACTTTTCCCCACAAGACTCGATCGTCTCCGCTTGATTCTCGCACTGCATGATGTTTGAGAAACGGATGACCGAGACACAGTCTTTCAGAAACAATCACTCTCTACTCTGGATGGACCGGTACACCTACTTTCCACTACATCTGCTAGTCCACCTCTTCAAGAGATCCTGTAACCTACTCAGCTATGCTAGAGCCCATAATAGCTTGTGGCTGCACACGGAAGTTTCTAGCATGAATAATCCTATGATCCCTTTGAGCCTGGGTGGCGGACCTTATACGTACAGACAACACTGGGTTCTCCAGGTGTCTCAATCCACCCAGATGTGAGTTTTAGTTGCCACCTTAAGTTTGAACCATTATTAAACATCTCACATCTGTCATGAATATCTCTCAAACCCAATCCACGTCTACGAGCATAGCATGGCATAATAAAAGCAACGTAGAAGTAACTCCCAAGGGTTTGATAAGAAAACAGGTAATAGGTACTACCTCAACTACTTCCCAAAACCCACAGTTTAATTATATCCTAATCATGCAATGTTTGAGGGAATAGATCTAATGCAATAAAACTGGGTATGAATGGGATATGATCAAAGTGTTACTTGCCTTGCTGATGATCCGCAAAACCTAGCGAGTCGAAGTAACAAGCGGCACACTCCGGGTACTCTATCGCAAACAAACAAGCATACAATCAGTACTCAACTAATGCACATGTAAAACTCGAATGAAAGATCTAACCATAAAGTTCAACTTAAGAACTCCGGTTTGCAAAAAGAATCAACTCGAAAGAAGCAACGGAAGTCAAACGGCGAAAGAAAGAAACATCGTTTGCTAATCTGGATCTAGGTCAAATTGTACTATAGCAAAAACTTGTTTGAGTAGGTTAAACGGAAAGAGAATTTCGAGATGAAACTCTAGGCGCTTGAATCACCCGATTCCGATAAACGAGCGAAAAGTTAAACAGATTCGAAAATTCGATCAGAAATCGAATCTGAGAAAAAATAACGAGAAAATCCGACGAAAAAGAAAAACGGACGAACGGTTAAATAACGGACGTTCGCTAACAGAGAAAAACCGATGAACGCGTTCGTTAAAACGAACGGTTCGGGGAACGCTCGCGAAATAAGAAAACCGAAAAAAACCGATCTAGGGTTTTTTTTTAAAACAAAAGGTTTTTTTTTACAGAAAACCGGTCAACAGCAAAACGGCCGGCGGCAGTACCTCGGCGGCGGCCCGGCGAGGGGCTCCGGCGGGCGGGGCTCGGGCGGCGAGGGGTGCGGGGCTCGGGGGGGGGGCTCTGGCGGCGAGGGGCTCCGGGCTCGGGCGCTCCCGGCGGCGGGCGGCGGCGGCTAGATGCGGGCGGCGGCGGGCTCCTCCGGTGGCGGTGGTGAAGAAAACGGAGGGGGGGCTATATATGGAAGGGGGGGTGCGGGCGGCTTGGGGAAGGGGCATCCGAGGCAGCGGCGGCTCCCGTGGCGTGCTCGGACTCCGGCGGCGGCGGGCGTGCGGGAAGAGGAGAGGGGCGACGGGCGGGCCGTCGGTTGGGCTCGGCCCAGCCGGCGCGGGCGCGTAATTTTTTTTAAAAAGTTCTGCGGAAAATATTGCGTAGAAAAATAAATAAAAATCAGAAAAATATGAAATAAATTTTCCCCGTCTAGTTAGAAAATCTAGAATAGGGTGAACATTTTTAAAATAAAAAAATAAATATTTTGAAAACATGCATATTTTAAATGCAATAAAAATTGCAAATAAATTCCAAATAATGATTTTAACATTTTACCCCCAGTATTTCAATTGTTTTGGAGAAGTCATATTTTCTCCTCTCATTTATTTAAAATGAAATATTTTTCCGGAGGAAAATAATTAAAACAAAAAATTCTCGTTAGAAAAATAATGTTGAAAAATACGAGAAAAATCCCTAACTCTCTCCGAGGGTCCTTGAGTTGCTTAGGATTTATCGAGGATTTTGTCAAAATGCGATAAAACATGATATGCAATGATGATCTATGTATAACATTCCAAATTGAAAATTTGGGATGTTACAAACCTACCCCCCTTAAGATGAATCTCGCCCTCGAGATTCGGGTTGGCTAGAAAACAGGTGGGAGTGGTTTTTCCGTAGATCTTCCTCTCGCTCCCAGGTGGCCTCATCTTCTGTGTGGTGACTCCACTGGACTTTGCAAAACTTGATAACCTTGCTGCGGGTAACTCGGCTGGCATACTCGAGAATCTTAACTGGCTTCTCCTCATAGGTCAAATCACTTTCCAACTGAATCGCTTCCAGTGGCACAGTATCTCTCAGCGGTATCTCAGCCATTTCAGCGTGGCACTTCTTCAACTGCGAAACATGAAATACATCATGCACTCCAGACAATCCTTCGGGCAATTCCAGCTTGTAGGCAACTTCTCCCATACGTTCCAACACTCTGTATGGTCCAATAAAACGAGGCGCTAACTTTCCCTTAACTCCAAAGCGCTTTACTCCTCGAAGTGGCGATACTCGAAGATACACTCTGTCTCCGACTTCGTGAACTGTCTCCTTGCGTTTAGAATCAGCATAACTCTTCTGCCTGGACTGGGCTACCTTGAGCCTATCGCGAATCAACCTTACTTTCTGTTCAGACTCCTTAATCAAATCTGGTCCAAACAACTGACGATCTCCAACTTCGTCCCATAACAACGGTGTTCTACACCTCCTTCCGTACAAGGCTTCGAAAGGGGCCATCTTCAAACTGGTTTGATAACTGTTGTTATATGAAAACTCTGCATAGGGCAAATTATCGTCCCAACTAGATCCATAATCTAGCGCACATGCTCTCAACATGTCCTCCAAAATCTGGTTGACTCTCTCGGTCTGTCCATCTGTCTGTGGGTGAAATGTTGTACTAAATTCCAGTCTGGTTCCGAATGTTTCATGTAGCTGCTTCCAAAACTTCGAGGTAAATTGGGTTCCTCTGTCTGATACAATGGTCCTCGGAACTCCATGTAAACATACTATCCTGGTCATGTATATCTTTGCCAACTTAGCACTGGTGTAAGTGGTCTTCACTGGAATGAAATGAGCCACTTTCGTCAAACGGTCGACTACAACCCATATTGAGTCATAGCCTGAACGAGTCCTGGGTAATCCTGTGATAAAATCCATGCCTATTTTATCCCACTTCCATTCGGGTATCGGCAATGGTTGTAGCAATCCTGCTGGCTTCTGATGCTCTGCCTTCACTCTCTGACATACATCACAAACTGCTACAAACTCCGCAATATCCTTCTTCATTCCGGTCCACCAGAAAGTATTCTTCAAATCCAAATACATCTTGGTATTCCCTGGGTGAATCGAGTACGGTGAATCATGGGCTTCTTGCAAAATCAACTTCCTGATCTCCGGATCATTTGGCACATATACACGGTCCTCAAACCATAAGGTATCGTGCTCATCCTCACGAAATCCCTTGGCTTTTCCTTTGCTCATCTTCTCCTTTATCTTTTCAATCTCCTTGTCTGTCCTCTAAGCTTCTCTGATCCTTTCCATCAAGGTAGATTGAATCTCCAATGGCGCTAAATAGCCTCTAGGGACTATCTCCAAACATAGCTCGCGTAGGTCCTCGGCTAACTCCTGAGGTAACTCTCCTGTCATGAGGGTGTTGACATGACTCTTGCGGCTCAACGTGTCTGCTACTACGTTAGCCTTTCCGGGGTGATAATGCAATCTCATATCATAATCTTTGATGAGCTCCAACCATCTCCTCTGTCTGAGGTTTAACTCCTTCTGCGTGAAAATGTACTTCAAACTCTTGTGATCCGTGTACACCTCACAATGGTTTCCGATGAGAAAATGTCTCCATGTCTTCAATGCATGCACCACGGCTGCTAATTCCAAATCATGCGTAGCATAATTCTTCTCATGGGGTTTAAGTTGTCGTGAAGCATACGAAACAACTCTTCCTTCCTGCATAAGCACTGCTCCAAGTCCTCGACGAGAAGCGTCGCAATAAACTTCATAGTCCTTGCGTTGATCTGGCAGAATCAACACTGGTGAGGTAACCAATCGTTTCTTCAACTCTTGGAAACTAGCTTCACACTCCTCAGTCCAATTGAATTTGGTGTCTTTCTTTAATAGCTCAGTCATAGGCTTAGCAATCCTGGAGAAATTCTCGATAAATCTCCGGTAGTATCCTGCAAGTCCAAGAAAACTCCGGATTTCTCCAACTGTCGTGGGCGATTCCCAACTTGTCACTATGTCAACCTTGGCAGGGTCTAATGCTATTCCTTCTCCAGAAATAACATGTCCAAGGAATCCAACTTCCTTCAACCAAAATTCACATTTGTTGAACTTGGCATATAACTGATGTTCTCTGAGCTTCTCAAGTACCAATCGTAAATGCTCCTCATGCTCTTCTTCATCCTTGGAAAAGATTAAAATATCATGAATGAACACCACGACGAACTTATCCAAAAACTCCATAAACACTTTGTTCATCAGGTTCATGAAATAGGCCGGTGCGTTAGTCAGTCCAAATGACATAACTGTATACTCATACAATCCATATCTGGTGGTAAATGCCGTCTTAGGTATATCCTGTTCTCGAATCTTTAACTGATGGTATCCTGATCGTAGATCGATCTTGGAAAATACTTTAGCTCCTTGCAAGCGGTCAAACAAATCATTGATCATCGGCAGTGGGTACTTGTTTTTGATGGTCACTTCATTCAATCCTCGGTAATCAACAACCATCCTTAGTGATCCATCTTTCTTCTCTACTAGAAGTACTGGTGATCCCCAAGGTGACGAACTTGGGCGAATATAGCCTTTATCCAGTAACTCCTTGATCTGTTTCTTAATTTCCTCCAAATCCTTTGCGGGCATCCTGTATGGTCTCTTAGATATGGGCCCTGTGCCTGGCAAAAGTTCAATCAAAAACTCAATGTCTCTATCTGGTGGCATGCCTGGCAACTCTTCTGGAAATACATACGGATAGTCCTTCACCACTGGTACTTCCTCCTGTACAACTCCTGATAAGGAATTCACTTGAGTCCTCCTCGGCATATGCCTGGATACATACTTGATCCTTTTTCCTTCCGGGGTGGTAAGCAAAATCGTCTTGCTGGCACAATCGATGTTTCCTCCATACAACAATAGCCAATCCATTCCCAAAATCACATCCAAGCCTTGCGATTCCAAAACAATGAGGTCTGAGGGGAAAACATGCCTTCCAATGGCCAACGGTATCTGAAAACATCCTTGGGTGGCCATATACTCTGCTCCTGGCGAGGTTACTAACATGGGGCTTTTGAGAACTTGGGTGGACATCTTAAACTTGTTTACGAATCCCCTTGATATATATGAATGCGATGCACCAGTATCGAAAAGTACAGTTGCAGTAAATGACTTAACCAAAAACTTACCTATTACTGCATCAGGCTGAGCTTCAATCTCGTCCACGCTCACGTGGTTCACATGTCCTTTGTTGAACGGGTTCGGCTTCTTCCCAGAGCTTCCATTGCCGTTTCCATTTTGGGCTTCGGAACAATCGGTAGCGTAATGTCCCGTCTTCTGGCACTTGAAACAAGTAATGTGACTTAGATCCCTCTTGGTTGGGGTAGATGGGTTGGTGCGGTTCTGTCCGTTTCCTCCTCCATTCCCATTACCATTCTTGGAGCCATTATGGTTGTGAGAACTACCTCCTCCATGGGTATGCTGAAACTGTCCTCCCGGCTTCGGGGTAAATCGTGGCTTCTGCTGGGCTCCAGAATTGTACTTCCCTTGTCCATACTTCCTCTTGCGGTTTTCAATCTGCTGTTGCTTCCCTTCAATCATGAGAGCTCTATCTACCAGCTCCTCGTAGTTGTTGAAAGTTGCTACCATCAACTGCATACTCAGCTCATCATTCAGACCTTCCAAGAATTTCTCCTGCTTGGCAGCATCTGTAGCAACGTCATCTGGTGCATAACGTGCTAACTTACTAAAATCCTCCACATACTGGCCTACGGTGCGTCCTCCTTGGCGTAGGTTGCGAAACTCACGCTTCTTCATAGCCATAGCTCCTGCTGAAACATGAGCTGTATGGAAAACTTGCTGAAACTGGTCCCATGTGACAGTGTCAATAGGGTGCGTGGCTGTATAATTCTCCCACCATGATGCTGCGGGTCCATCAAGCTGATGTGCGGCAAAACGCACTCTTTCCGCATCTGTGCATCCTGCAGTGGTCAACTCCCTTCCAACTTTGCGGAGCCAATCATCTGCAACAATCGGCTTGGTGCTACTGGAAAACACCGGCGGGTTTAGCCTTAAGAAACGGGCTAAGTGATCAACAGGTGGTGGTGGCGGTGGGTTGTTGTTGTTGTTGCCTTGGTTCTGAACTAACACTTGCATCAAGGCATTCTGTTGCTGAATCAACTGGGTGATCTCTGGCGGGAAAACAAATCCGGTGTCGCGTCTCGGAGGCATCTGATAGGTTTAGAAAAGATGAGAATTAAGAATAGAATGAGGTCTAGAGAGAAAACACTACCCATATGCTCATGAGACAAATACAATCAATATCACTCAATCAATCCAAACAAGGCAAAACAATCGATCTATCTAGCGTTACAAAGTGCTTGAGCTATACTACTGAATGGGGGAAAAACTACTACTGATATGGTAGTCTACTAAAAATTCTGATCCGTTGAAGACTCCATGATGTCTGCTCCAGCTTCATTGATCCATTCGTCTTCACTTGGTTCCGAGTCGGTGTCGTCGATGATGATGTAGTTATCCGGACAAGTGCATTCGTTGACTTCTGCTTTTGGCACTGGATTTCCCACGAATGCTCCAATCTTATTCTCCAGGTCGTCAATCTTCCCTACTAGTGCGTTGATTTCCTCCAAATAATCTTCGCGTGTAGTCTTGAGTTCTTCTTGGAGTTCCTTGATCTTCGTGAATGCCTTCTTCAGTTCTTCCTTGTCCGTGCACATCTGATTCTCCTGGCGTCGAATATGTTGGTTCTGCTCCTGGATGAAAGCTGCAATTGATCCATCCTTCTTGGTCTTGATCATCTCCCATTGCGTGTCTCGACGTCCACAAATCTGGTAAATCGTATCCTTAAGCTCCTGGTGATAGACTTCTCCAATGCGTCCCATGGCGATATGTGCGGCCATGCTCTTCCCTAAACTCCAAGTTGGTGCTTCGAAAACCAATCTCATGGGTTCCGTAATTGGCGCAAACGTTCTTCCTGGAATGATAACTTGAATCTTCCAGCTCTCCTCTTCAGGTAAGGTGGCGTTGTAGGTTCCGGTGACGCTTGGTATTCCTATTTTCAAGTACTTGGTGACTTCCTTCAGATGTCGTCCAAACGGCGTGTCTTCATCTAATTGCATGAACTTGCTCCTTGCATTCGCCATTCCTAGAAGAGTAGAAAGTGGAGAGGGGTCAGAAATGAGAAGAGAGAAGTTTTCTAGGGCTTAAGCTTAGTGGTCGTGTCCTACAGTCAGCGTGTGCTCTGATACCAACTTTGTAGCGACCAGACCTCAAATGGCCTGTGCTGCTGTGCACCAGTGTCATCCCTGGATCAGTAATGCTGACACGCACAGTACAAATGGAGGATTTATAACAGAGTAGCAATCACACAATTATTACATTGAATATCTCCGAAGAGATTAAGTATGAAAAATATGGCTTAAGGCCATCTAATAACGATAACAGCGGAAGACTTGGAAGATAAGTGAGTCCATCAACTCCAGCGGCATCACTGAGTATAAAACCACGACCTAAGGCACCTTACTCGTCGTCTGAAAAGTCTGCAACATGAAACGTTGCAGCCCGAAAACGGGTCAGCACATAGAATATGCTGGCAATGTAACACCTAGAGAGCAATGAACAATGACAAGGCTATACTATATGCATATATGGCTGGTGGAAAGGCTCTATGGTTACAGTTTTGCGAAAAGCCAATTTTATCCTACATCAAAGGAATAAATTTTATTTAACTATCATGGTGGTTGAAACATTGAGAAGGTACCTCCAACTCAATCCCAATTAAGTGACATCATTAACCCAACAAAATTAATTATAAGTATCACGGTGATGAGATTCAAATGATAATCCAGATACTAGATACTCAAGTTGTCCATAACCGGGGACACGGCTAATCATGATCAGTTTGTACACTCTGCAGAGGTTTGTGCACTTTTCCCCACAAGACTCGATCGCCTCCGCTTGATTCTCGCACTGCATGATGTTTGAGAAACGGATGACCGAGACACAGTCTTTCAGAAACAATCACTCTCTACTCTGGATGGACCGGTACACCTACTTTCCCCTACATCTGCTAGTCCACCTCTTCAAGAGATCCTGTAACCTACTCAGCTATGCTAGAGCCCATAATAGCTTGTGGCTGCACACGGAAGTTTCTAGCATGAATAATCTTATGATCCCTTTGAGCCTGGGTGGCGGACCTTATACATACAGACAACACTGGGTTCTCCAGGTGTCTCAATCCACCCAGATGTGAGTTTTAGTTGCCACCTTAAGTTTGAACCATTATTAAACATCTCACATCTGTCATGAATATCTCTCAAACCCAATCCACGTCTACGAGCATAGCATGGCATAATAAAAGCAACGTAGAAGTAACTCCCAAGGGTTTGATAAGAAAACAGGTAATAGGTACTACCTCAACTACTTCCCAAAACCCACAATTTAATTAGATCCTAATCATGCAATGTTTGAGGGAATAGATCTAATGTAATAAAACTGGGTATGAACGGGATATGATCAAAGTGTTACTTGCCTTGCTGATGATCCGCAAAACCTAGCGAGTCGAAGTAACAAGCGGCACACTCCGGGTACTCTATCGCAAACAAACAAGCATACAATCAGTACTCAACTAATGCATAGGTAAAACTCGAATGAAAGATCTAACCAGAAAGTTCAACTTAAGAACTCCGGTTTGCAAAAAGAATCAACTCGAAAGAAGCAACGAAAGTCAAACGGCGAAAGAAAGAAACTTCGTTTGCTAATCTGGATCTAGGTCAAATTGAACTGTAGCAAAAACTTGTTTGAGTAGGTTAAACGGAAAGAGAATTTCGAGATGAAACTCTAGGCGCTTGAATCAACTGATTCCGATAAACGAGTGAAAAGTTAAACAGATTCGAAAATTCGATCAGAAATCGAATCTGAGAAAAATAACGAGAAAATCCGACGAAAAAGAAAAACGGACGAACGGTTAAATAACGGACGTTCGCTAACAGAGAAAAACTGATGAACGCGTTCGTTAAAACGAACGGTTCGGGGAACGCTCGCGAAATAAGAAAACCGAAAAAAACCGATCTAGGGTTTTTTTTAAAACAAAAGGTTTTTTTTATAGAAAACCGGTCAACAGCAAAACGGCCGGCGGCAGTACCTCGGCGGCGGCTCGGCGAGGGGCTCCGGTGGGCGGGGCTCGGGCGGCGAGGGGTGCGGGGCTCAGGGGGGGGCTCCGGCGGCGAGGGGCTCCGGGCTCGGGCGCTCCCGGCGGCGGCTAGATGCGGGCGGCGGCGGGCTCCTCCGGCGGCGGTGGTGAAGAAAACGGAGGGGGGGCTATATATGGAAGGGGGGTGCGGGCGGCTTGGGGAAGGGGCATCCGAGGCGGTGGCGGCTCCCGTGGCGTGCTCGGACTCCGGCGGCGGCGGGCGTGTGGGAAGAGGAGAGGGGCGATGGGCGGGCCGTCGGTTGGGCTCGGCCCAGCCGGCGCGGGCACGTAAATTTTTTTTTTAAAAAAAGTTCCGCGGAAAATATTGCGTAGAAAAATAAATAAATATCAAAAAAATATGAAATAAATTTTCCCCATCTCGTTAGAAAATCTAGAATAGGGTGAACATTTTTAAAATCAAAAAAATAAATATTTTAAAAACATGCATATTTTTAAATGCAATAAAAATTGCAAATAAAATCCAAATAAATTCCAAATAATGATTTTAACATTTTACCTCCAGTATTTCAATTGTTTTGGAGAAGTCATATTTTCTCCTCTCGTTTATTTAAAATGAAATATTTTTCCAGAGGAAAATAATTAAAACCAAAAATCCTCGTTAGAAAAATAAATTTGAAAAATACGAGAAAAATCCCTAACTCTCTCCGAGGGTCCTTGAGTTGCTTAGGATTTATCGAGGATTTTGTCAAAATGCGATAAAACATGATATGCAATGATGGTCTATGTATAACATTCCAAATTGAAAATTTGGGATGTTACAGCTATAAGAAGGGGCTGAGCAAAGCGGTAACATAGCCAAACAATCGGTTTGCTAGGTAGGGTGAAAAAAAAGGTTAGAGGTTCATGGCAATTTGGGAGGCTTGAAAAGCAAGTGGTAGGTAACGCGGCATAGCAATAGAGCGAACAACTAGCAAGCAAAGATAGAAGTGATTTCGAGGGTATGGTCATCTTGCCTGAAATCCCGCAAGGAAGAAGAACGAGTCCACGAAGTAGACAAGCGGACGTAGTCGAACGAATCCTCACAACTCCGGAAAGAAACCGAAGCTAACGAGAGAAGCAACCCGGAAAGAAACAAACAACATAGTAAACAACCACCACATACACATGGCATGATGCAAAAACAAATATGATGCATGTCCGGTTTAAAGAGGCATGGCATGGCAAAGTGCAACAAACAATACTACAAATTAAATGGAGCTCAGTATGCAACGAGTTGCATATTGAGGAAACACCACATTTAATTATTTAGTTCTCTCTCATTATGTACCCAACAATATTAAATGTTATTAAACATGGCAAGGGGTGCATCATAATTAAACAACCTATCTAGGCAAGTTTAAATGAGGCCGGAAATAACAAACGACAATACCGGAAAATCCCCATATGTCATTTAGCAATTTTAAAGCAAACATCAATTGTAAACATTTAAATGTTGTTATCATGATGCGGATGACATATGCAAGGTATATGCAATTTATGAAAGTGTTGGTATAAAATGATACGAGGCATTTGTTACCGTGGTGGAAGAAACGGGGTGCCACGGCAACGAATCCGAAAATGATGCCACGGCAACATAACGGAGATCCGACAACTCGTCGAGATGTCGGTGCAAAAGAAACCGTGGATGAACGGAACATGCAAACGATGGTGGGGGTGAACCCGGTTATCGGGTTCCCACGGGTCGACGCATGGCAAAATGAGGAGGAACGTGCATGAAGCAAACGGGCACGGTGCAAATATACGGTTCATCTCAGACAACATGCATTCATCCACGGGTCATCGTCTCGGCGGTTATACCTTTGAAGCATGCATTTCGGGGCGGTTCAAAATCGTCGAGGGAAGTAGTGGTACACGAAGGTAGTTGAACTTGACGGTTCCGTTACGCGGGTCTTCGGTGACGGTAGTGGTACACGTTTTCGTAGATGTTCAGGGTCGTCGGTAGAGGTACTTGACGTCCACGGGGTCTTCGAGGTCGACGGTAGTGGTACACACGTCGTTGTGGAAGTAGTGGTTCACGTTTTGAAGAGGAACTTGACGAATCCGATTTCCCCGACGGTCGAGAGTAGTGGTACTTGCCGCAATCCACGCGAAGGGTGCTGGTTCGAGCAACGGTCTTGACGAAGGTGTACTTGGAGAACCAGGGGGTATGTCTTGGCGTGCATCAGACTGTTGGAGGACAACGTGTACAGGAGACAGAGAGATCTCTTGCGGTATTCCGGTCAACGTGAACAGGAGGCCAGAACTGGCGAAGGGAAGGGGAGGCGGCCTCGACCCGTGGACCTGGCGTTTGGCTGAATCGAGTCCACGGGAACAAGCGGGCGAGCTGCTGGAGATGGTCTCGGCCATGGCGTCCCTGCGGTAGCCGCGAGCTCGTGGCCTGCAGCAGCAGCAAGGCGTGGAACGGGACGGAGACGCCAGGCACTGATGGTGGTGGAGCAGGGGCTTCACGCGAACAGGGCCGCGGCGATGCTGATGGCCTCGCGGGCCATGGCAGGCGGTGGGCATGGTAGGAGGAGGGCGAGCGCTGGAGAGAGGAGGCCCGGCACGAGGCACGCGCGTGGTGGAGGCGGGTGACGGTCGCGGCAGCGAGGGGAAGGTCGTGGCAAAGGGAGGCAAGGGCGAGGTGTGGGGCAGAGCAAAGGGGACGCGGCTCCATGACGAGGCGGCGGCGGGGATGCTCGGCGGCTGGAGGAAGGCAGAAGCAGCGGCCATGCCAGGGGCGGCAGACCAGGAAGCTTGAGAGCACGGGCGCCATGGTTTTGGGTGATGGGGCCACTTCTGGTGGCGCGGGAGGCCGGGCGGCAGAAAGAGAAGGAGATGGGGATCGAGCGAGGAGGTGGGGGGATCGAGCGCTGGCGGCGCTGGAGGGAGGACGAGGGAGAGATGGAGATCGATGGGAGTGAGGAGGAGGTCGGGCTAGGGTTAGGATTAGATAGGTGGGCTGACCTGCTGGGAGGCCCAATTGGCCAGCTGGGCTTCTCTCTTCTTGATTTACAGAAAATAGAAAGAAAGAATAGAGAGAAAAGAGAAGGTTAGAGAAAGAGTTGGCACGGGGTTAAATTTCTCAGACTCAGAAAAATGAGTTTAATCCAAGAAAATAGGAGTGGGCATGGATGCAAGGTTTAGATTCAAAACATTTGAATTTAATTCAAATGGGTGAATAGGAAGTGGAGGTTTGGAAGGCCCAAAAATGTTGAGAATTTTAGAGGAGCCACAATAAAAGGAGAAAGAATTGTTGGCAAAGTTAGAGAGATCGACTCAAAGCAGAAAAGGCATAGGATAAATTCTGCACGTGTGTTAAGGTGGACTCCAATTAAAGGAATATTTATAATAGCTCCAAAAATATTAGGAGGATATGTTATAAAGAGAAATCACCATGTGAATTCCCTCGATTTAAATGGACCGAAGATCCATGCAATTTATTTAGGTGGGTTTTTAAAAATTAAATGACATGATGACATGATGCAATGCAAAAATAAAAGAGCAAGCACCGAAAGAAACACGCGGTGATCACGAAAATAAGGAAGTCTTCTGAAGCGTCGGTCTCGGGGCGTTACACTGATGTAATTCAGCATGCGTGCAATAACATTAATGAGGAATAAGCATGCAGAAGAAACAGCAAAAGTATCAGGCCACCATAGAGTTTAAGTTTACAACTCGATCCAACAAAGTCATCAGAAGAACGAGAGTTGTAACTTTAGAAAAAAAAGCTCATAAGATAGACCCGCTTGAAGACTAACTCAAATTTCTCCCCCTTTGTCATCAAATGACCAAAAGGGTCTAAAATGAGGACTAACGCCCCTGAAGAATGTCAAGGTGATGAAGGAGCGTCAGCGTTGTGGGGGTCGGTTGTTGGAGTAGGGCCTGCTGCAGTGTCGTCCAAATCTTCATTTTCATTAGTGTCACGTGATGAAGAATAGGAGCTGGCCACCAAGGAAGTAACCTTGACCTTCTTGTACTTCTTCGGAGGAGCTGCAGCGCAGTCAAGATCGTCCTTGAGACCCATTGTCTTCAGATCTTCTTCACTATAGACTTGAGACAGAACAGCCCAGGTGCGGTTGAGGATTTCATGAAGGTAGTAGTGGTTTTTCTTCACTGCATTGTGGGTAGCAGTCATGTTGTGAAGAATTGAACCAAACTGACGCTTGACCCATTTATGATTGCGATCAACCTTCTGGTGAAGACTGAGGAGAAGCTCACGGTCAGTCATCACCCTGGGTGCTGTGCCTTGAGGATTTTGCTTGGGTGCGTTGGCGGCAGAGTCATGGGTGGCAGAGTCATCATTGGTGGAGTAGGATGCAGCCTTGCGAAATTGTCCGTCCAATGGACGACTGCCTTCATCAATTACAGTAGTAGCCTTGCCCTTTTCATCAGCTGAGGAATATGTCCGTTTGAGGACTTCAATTGGGGGCAAGTAGCTACAATGGTCTAGTGTATCAGCTTTATAGTTGAGTGAAGACCTTGTCCTGATGAATCTCATAATCCAAGGTGCATAAGGCTTCAACTCAAATGGTGACATGGCGACATTAGCCAGAGTCCTCATGAAGAAATCATGGAAGTTTATGGGAATGCCATGAATGATATTGAAAAGCAGATTCTTCATGATGCCAACGACTTCTTCTTCATTTGAGTCATGGCCCTTGATTGGACTCTATGTCTTCGTCAGAATGCGATAGACAGTCCGAGGCACATACAACAATTCATTCACAAGGAATTTTGTTCTTGAGGTCTGACCTGGCTTCAAAGGCTTCATCAGCACTTGCATGTAGTGATCTGTTAGCTCAGGTTCATTGTAGACGCAACAAGCACCTTCAAGGGGCGGACTGAGAGGTAAAGCACGAAGAAATTCAGAAGCAGGTGCCTTGTAGTGAGTGTTTTCTGACATCCAGTCCAGCACCCATGAATTCACATCGTCAGAATTTCCGGTGATGTGCAGCGTTGCATAGAATTGAAGAATGAGTTCTTCAATCCAATCACAGATGTCAGTGCAGAAATTTAACAGTCCAGCGTCGTGAAGAACACTGAGGACTGGCACGAAGCACGGCAGAGATTCCATGTCCACGTGAGGAATGTGCTCATGATCAAAGACTTTGTCTTTGTCGAACAGCACTGAGGAATAGAAATTTGCCTGGCTGGCAGTCCAGAAACGCCTCTTCCTTATGCGAGCAGAGTCATAGGGGTTGTAATCAGTGAAGAATACATGCTCGCCAAAGAAGGCATCAGTCTTGAATTTTTGCTTCCTGGAGAAAGGATCCTTTGGTTTGGGCAGAGGAGTGTTAGTGATTTGCATCACAACATCAGGAATCACAATCTCAGGTTCTTCAGATTGAGGAATTTCTGGTTCCTCTTCAGTGGCAGCCTGGTTCTTGAATTCTTCATTTTCCGTTTCTTCTGCACTAGCGACTGGAATGTCTTCATGAGATTCATCAGATCCCATTTGAACTGTAGTGACTGGGGACTGAGGAATTTGCTGCAGTGGAGTGAAGAGTGGAGAATTGGGGTGCTGACTTTCCCAAAAGTCATCATTCATCACAGGTGTGGTACAGCCAATGTCCACATCTTCATCTTCAATTTCTTCAACGCCTGCCTCTTCAGAAGTAAACTGAGACACATGCGAGGAAACAACTGGGGTTGAAGGGATTTCATCCACTTCAATTTCTTCATCCATCTGCTCTGACGTAGCAGCAGAAGGAGTTTCTTCATCAGATCCGCTAGGGATCACATATTCTTCACCAAAAGGAACAAGGTCCTTTGATGGCATGGTTGAGATTGGAACAGCATCAATCGGGTTTTCAAAAGAGCTGGTCATAGGCTTCATTTTCTTCGGAGCAGAAGAATCTGAAGAAGCTGATGCTTTCCTTTTCTTCACTGCTGCACGCTCTGCAGCCTTGGTCTTCTTCACATCAGATGCAGATGGAAGGATTGGAGTTGGAGTAGGCGCAGGTGGAGCAGAGGAATTTGGTGCGGTTTCTTCGGGCACAACTGATGCAATTGCCCTGACCTCTTCATTTTCTTCAGGCGCACCGCTAGTGGGTGCCCTGGAACTCACATTATCTTCAGCAGCCTGATTGTCATCAGTGGTGCTGGCATGTTCTTCAGTTTGCTGAGCAGATGCTTCAGCCTGAGTGACTTCAATATGCACAGGGGCAGCGGCACTTGAAGTGAGTGTCTTCGTCAGATTGACGAACCTGACCTTGGCTCCTTTCCAATCAGCATAGTAAGCGTTGAAATCATCGCTGAGGACTTTGATTTCAGACTGGAGCTTTACAAGTTCATCAGTTGTCATAGAGACAACGTTGTTCTTCAGGAACTTCTCCTTCCTGTACTGTGCTTTCTTGAGTTGCCTGGCCTTCTCATATTTCCATTTTTCTTCACTGATGAAATGGGCCAGCATGTGATTTTGGCCAGGTGTCAACTTGAAATCAAGCATAGGAGTGTTTGGGTCCTTGTGCCAGAGATCAATATAGTCGAGGATCAGCTTTGGATCCAAAAGCAGTGGCACTTCTGTGCCCTTGGCTCTAGCGGCCCTGACTTGCCTGTCTTTGATGATTTCAGCAAGTTCTTCATCATCAGCTTCGTCTTCATCAGACGGTACTTGGAAGGCGACCTGCTTCTTCTGAGGACTTGGGCAAGAGCCTCGTCCAGCAGTTGTCTTTGTCTTCAGCAGAGAGGGTCCTGTTGAAGACTTTGGTGCAGCTGAGGAACTAGCTGAAGCTCCCGAGGCAATAGAGATGCATGTAGTCCTTTGGCACGTGGCAAGATGCACAGGTGCTGAGGATTTTGTCGGAGCAGCTGAGGACTTTGGAGGAGCAGGAGCGGCTTGAGGAATTGGCCGTGAGGGCTGAGCTGAGGAAATTGGCCATGAGGGCATTGACAAAGAGGCACTTGGCTTGTGCGCAGGCTTCTTTCCCATGGATTTCTTCGGCCGTACAGAGGCCGCAGCAGCAGCAGCAGTGGAATCTTCGTTGAATTTTTTCACTGTATCTTTTGCCTGTTTGGCCAACTTGGCTTGGCGCTTGGCCCATTCTTCAGGAAAATCCTCACCGAGCTCGATGCTAGTGGGATCTGCCTCTTGGCCAGGTGCCAATGGAGGTCTTGAGCATGGAGGAGTAACAGCGAATTTCTTCATGTATTTTGGAGTCACATACCTGTACTCCCTCCACTCTTTTGCCCATCTCCTTTCTATCCTCTGAATGCGCACCTTGCGCTGATTTTTATCTTCCTCAGGGGGTGTGCAGTACCCAGCATAAATGTCCTCAGGGATTTCAAAGGCAGTATTGACCTCAGGCTTCTTTCCTCCTTTCTGTGGCCTCTTTTCAGTAGCCATTTTCTCCAGTTGAGGAATTTGAACAATTGAACTCTCTGAAGAAGTATGCAACTTTTCTTCAAGGAACGCTGCAAATGAGTTAAGTTGATGAGAACCTAGTGATTCAGCAGCGGACATGAGTACCTGTGAACAGAGTATAGTTGCGAGGAATTTGGAGAGGTCATATGCATTCTCAGAAGGTTTTTCAATAAGAACAAGTTTGAGGAATTTGACCAGATGAGTCTTGAAGAATTTCACTAAGCGTTCTTAGTCTTAGGTTCCAGAGTTGTACAGATCAGAAATCCGCACAATTGAGGAATCTTGAAGAAAAATTATTGCTTAGAGAAACAAATCAAGAACAGATGACATGTGAGGTGTTTAGTGTGTGAGGATTTGAAGAAAAACACCTTTGAAGATTTTGTAGTAAACATTTGAATCAAAGTAGGCAGTAAAAGTAACTTTTAATTACCCTGAACGAAGAACACGACGAACTGGGATGTGGAGAAGTGAAGCTCGTCTATGCAGATCTTCCACGCCCTAACTTGGCGGAGGAAGACGGCTACGGCGGCGACGAGGTCAAGGCAGTGAAGCTCTTCCTCACCGGCGACGATGATGTAGTGGCGGCGCTAGGGTTTGAGAAGCTCGAGCTGGAGAGAGGTCGAGCGGAGTAAAAGAAGTGAGGAAGGGGAGAGGGGGTATTTATAGCCACGGTGAAAAACGGTTCGCCCGAAGAAATTGGACGAACGTGCCCCTAACCCTTCTCATTCGCTTGACATGTGTCACCCACGTACTGAGAAGTGGAGATCGTGTTAGATCGTGGGTGAATAGATAAGTATTTCATGGGAAGCGGAACGGTTTGAGCGGCAAAGCCGAAAATTTGGATAAGATAAGTTAAAAGTTCTGTTCGCAAATTCTTCAGCTGACAAGGACACAATGAAGATTTTGAACGAGTTTCAAATAGAACGCACATGAAGAATTTGTGAATAGATTGGGTTGAGTATAGCATAGAGGGGGAAGGGTCCGATCACATTCACTTAGCAGAAAAACCAACTTGAAGAATTAGCCATAAGTGAATGCTGTAGAGGACATAAACTCATATATATATATATAGCCAATGAAGAAAAACGATGGAAACAGTGAAGATTTTGCAAAGTTGAAGAATTTGAACAACTGAGGAATTTCAAAACTTAGGAAAAACGCAAATTGAAGATTTTCAACTTTTGGTGGTGGCGTGACCCACCGTACAAAAAAGGATGATTTCAGACACCGCGTACAATTGTCGTAGGGTTCTGAGAATCAAATTCTTCATTAATTTCTTCACACTTAGAGTGTTATTCTTCATTGATTGAAGAAAACCGTTTCTTCATGTGTTGCACATCTAAGTCATCAATTTTGCATAAGTGTTAGGATGACTGTCCTTTTCAAAGAACATTCGAAGATTCTAGGATATTTAGCTCACATCACAACTTGCTAAATCTCTTCTCATCCAAGGGCTTTGTGAAGATATCGGCTAGCTATTCTTCAGTATTCACATGCTCAATAGAAATGTTGCCCTTCAACACATGATCGTGAAGAAAATGATGACGGATCTGAATGTGCTTTGTCTTCGAGTGCTGAACTGGGTTGTGAGCAATCTTGATGGCACTCTCATTGTCACAGAAGAGAGGCACATTCTTCACGTTGACGCCGTAGTCCTTGAGGGTTTGCTTCATCCACAGCAATTGAGCACAGCAAGAACTAGCAACAATGTACTCAGCTTCAGCAGTAGACAGTGATACGCAGTTCTGTTTCTTCGAGGACCAACAGACCAAAGATCGTTTGAGGAAATGACATGTACCGGATGTTGACTTGCGATCCAGACGATCACCAGCATAGTCAGAGTCAGAATATCCAACGAGATCAAAAGCCGAGCCCTTGGGGTACCATAATCCTAGTGTTGGCGTGTGAGCTAGATATCGAAGAATATGCTTCATAGCCTTATGGTGTGATTCCTTCAGTGTAGCTTGAAATCAGGCACACATGCAAACACTAAGCATAATATCTGTCCTAGATGCACATAAGTACAATAAAGAAGCAATCATGGAGCGGTATACCTTTTGATCGAAGTCAATACCGTTTTCATCAGTGCACAGATGGCCATTAGTGGGCATAGGAATTTTGACGCCTTTGCAATCTTGCATGCCGAATTTCCTCAGTACATCCTTGAGGTATTTCTCCTAAGATATGAATATGCCATTGCGCTGTTGACGAATTTGAAGACCTAAGAAGAATTTCAACTCTCCCATCATAGACATTTGATATTCTTCACTCATCATATAGGCAAATTCATCACTATAACGTTGGTCAGTACAGCCAAAGATGATGTCATCAACATATATTTGGCATACAAACAATTCATCATCATATGATTTAGTGAAAAGAGTAGGGTCGAGTGAACCGGGTTTGAAGCCTTTCTTCATGAGGAATTCCTTCAAAGTATCATACCACGCCTGAGGGGCCTGCTTGAGGCCATAGAGGGCCTTATTTAGTCTGAAGACTTTGTCAGGATGCTTAGGATCTTCAAAACCTGGGGGTTGAGCAACATATACTTCTTCCTCAAGCTTACCATTGAGGAATGCACTTTTCACATCCATTTGATATAAGGTGATATCATGATGGTTAGCATAAGCAAGTAATATGCGAATAGCTTCAAGTCTAGCAACAGGTGCAAAAGTTTCATCGAAATCAATTCCTTCAACCTGTGTGTAGCCTTGAGCTACTAGCCGTGCCTTATTCCTCACCACAAGGCCATTTTCATCTTGCTTGTTGCGGTAGATCCACTTTGTGCCAATGATACTGTGTTTGCGAGGATCTGGACGCTTGACCAGTTCCCAAACGTTGTTGAGCTTGAACTGATGTAATTCTTCTTGCATGGCCTGAATCCACTCAGGCTCCAGAAATGCTTCATCTACCTTAGTGGGCTTTGAGATAGAGACAAAAGCATAGTGCCCACAAAAGTTAGATAAATGTGAACCTTTTGAGCGTGTGAGAGGACCTGGTGCTTCAATGTCATCGATGATCTTCTCAACTTGAACTTCTTTTGCAACCCGTGGATGGGTAGGTTGTCGTCGAGGAATTTGATCAGCATTTTCTTCAGCACCATTTTCTTCAGCAATTTCTTCAGGTGCATTAGCTCGACGTTTTCACGTTCTGGAATGAATTCTTCAGCTGATTCTTCGGTAGGAATGACATCCTCAGTAGCCTTGAACTTGATAGTTTCCTCAGGTGCTGGTTCATCTATCACAGAGGGTAGGTGCTCTCTTTGCGAGCCATTAGTTTCATCGAACCGCACATCTACAGTTTCAACAACCTTGTGAAGAACGGTGTTGAAGACTCTGTAGGTGTGCGAGTCCTTTCCGTAACCAAGCATAAAACCTTCATGTGCTTTCGGTGCAAATTTAGCATTGTGATGAGGATCTCTAATCCAACATTTAGCATCGAAGACTTTGAAATAACTCACATTGGGTTTCTTGTCAGTGAGGAGTTCATAGGCAGTCTTCTTGAAGAATTTGTGAAGATATACCCTGTTGATGATGTGGCACGCAGTATAAATTGCCTCAATCCAGAAGTGAGGAGGCGTCTTGTACTCATCAAGCATTGTGCAAGCCATCTCAACAAGAGTTCTGTTCTTGCGCTCCACGACGCCATTTTGCTGAGGAGTGTAAGGAGCAGATAACTCATGAGTAATACCAAGTTCATCAAGATAGTCATCAAGACCAGAATTCTTGAACTCAGTTCCATTGTCACTTCTGATGTGCTTGATCTTCACACCAAAGTTGGTTGAAGCCCTCGAGGAAAATCGTTTGAAGACTTCCGGCACTTCATGTTTGTAAGTAACAATGTGTACCCATGTGTAACGAGAGTAATCATCAGCAATAACAAGCCCATAGAGAGATGCGTCATTTGTGACAGCTGAGTAATGGTTAGGACCAAAGAGGTCCATGTGAAGCAATTCGAATGGTCGAGTAGTGGTCATGATAGTCTTCGCTCGATGCTTAGCCTTGGTCATCTTTCCAGCTTCACAAGCTCCACATAGGTGATCCTTGAGGAATTTGACATTCTCAATGCCAATGACATGCTTCTTCTTTGCAAGCGTGTGCAAATTCCTCATGCCTGCATGACCAAGTCATCGATGCCATAGCCATCCTTCTGAAGCTTTTGCAAGTAGGCACACGGCTGGCTGCGGTCCTGTAGAGAAATCAACAATATACAAGTCTCCTCTCCTAAAGCCTTCGAAGACTTTGGAATTGTCAGCTTCCATAACCACAACACAACGATGCTTGCCAAAGACAACTACCATATCAAGATCACAAAGCATTGAGACAGACATGAGGTTGTATCCTAAGGACTCGACAAGCATGACTTTGTCCATGTGTCTATCCTTTGTGATCGCAACCTTACCTAGACCCAATACCTGACTTTTGCCTTTGTTAGCGAAGATGATATGCTTCAGATGCGATGGTGATAAGGGAGCACCAATCAATAGATTCTTGTCACCGGTCATGTGATTTGTACATCCACTATCGAGGACCCACTCAGTGGCTTTGGGTTGATCATCCTGCAGATGAATTAGTGCAGCTTACGAACTTCATATACTTCATCAGTGAAGAATATGACATCAATTCATCAGATCAATTTCATCAAGCAATAGAACAGATAAAGCAGTAGGAGGACGTGAGAAATGAAAGTTCATTTCTTCATGATTAGCCTGCGTCCTTTCAGGCAATTTGACAGGTCCCCGGCAAATTCTTCAGACGTTCACGCACGTCTGGAGACCTGACCCTGCATAAGAGATTAGTTCTTTTTCTTCACCACCCACATCTGAAGGGACGACAAAGAGTTCATCACTCTGTGAGCTCCATACGAGAAGGGTGGCATAGAAGCCAATCCATTTCGTTTCACATAAGAGGAGTTAGGGTAAGCACATGAATAAGCAGAGAAATTCTTCGAGGACTTACGAACATAATGATTAGAAGAATAATGCTCATATTCATAGCCCTTGGCTCTTCCCTGCGAAATAGAGTTGTTAGCATGATGATGTTCATATGAGGACTTTGATCCTTTTGAGGAATTTGATCCATGTGAGGAATTTGGTCCATATGAGGACTTGGATCCATATGAAGAATTTGGTCCATATGAAGAATTTGATCTGGGGTTCCTATTCCTCACAGGTGGTGTCATGAGGATATTCACCTGAAGACTTTCAAAGCACTTTTTGGGAACCCAGATTTTCTTCATAGGGGAACCGTTCCTGCAGTTAGTGCCAACATATCTAGCAAATACTTCACCATTCTGATTTTTGAACAGTTTATAGTTGGAGTCAAATGACTCATCAGAAGAATGAGAAGATTCACATGTAAATCCAGATAAATTAGATGGATCAACTGGAGGTCCCTTTGCAGCAACCCATGAGGTTTTGGGGTACTGCTCAGGCTTCCAATATGTACCATCAGCATTGAGTTTTCTCTTAAAGGCAATACCCTCTTTCCTAGGGTTTCTGTTGAGGATCTGCTTTTTAAGCACATCACAAAGAGTCTGATGCCCTTTGAGACTTTTGTACATGCCTTTCATGTACAATTCCTTCAGCCCTGCATCGTTAGTGATACTAGCAATGTCCTCAGATGAGGAATTAATGATTGCAGAGACAGTTGAGGAATCTGTAGCATTAGGAGCATTTGAACATTCAGGTGAAGAATTAGCAGATTCACGTTCGATGCATTTCAAACATGGAGGAACAAATTCTTCCTGAACAGCGCTGATTTGTTGAGCAAGTAATGAATCGCGCTCTTTCTGAAGATCTTCATAACTCACTCTTAGCTTCTCAAGATCTTGCTTTCTTTGAAGAAATTCATAAGAAAGCTTCTCATGATCAGATAAGAGAGTGTTATGATGACCTTCAAGGTTGTCATACCTAGTCTGAAGTCTCTGAAGATTTTCAGTCAAGGTTTTAGTGCGATCCATTTCTTCACCCAACATATCATCACTCTTGTCTAGCATGTTTTGAACCTTTTCAAGGGCCCTTTGTTGTTTCACAGCAATCTTAGCAAGTTTAGAATAGCTAGGCTTAAGGTTTTCATTAGATTCATTTTCACTTGATTCAGATGAGGCATATTTGAGTACCTTGGCACCCTTTTCCATGAAGCAATAGGTGGGAGCGTAGTCATCATTGCCTTCATCAGCCTTGTTGGTGAGGTCATTTTCTTCAGAGTTGAATATAGACTTGCTGACAAATGCAGTAGCGAGGGCTAGGCTTGCCACACTGGATTCGGAATCCTCAGATGCCTCCTCTTCCTCATTTTCTTCAGATTCAGTCTCAGAGTCCATTTTCTTGCCAATGAATGCCCGAGCCTTCTTAGAGCTACTCTTCTTGTGAGATGAAGACTTTGAGGATTTTGATGATGAAGATTTTGAGGATTTCTTCTTTTTCTTCGTATCATCAGAACTGTAATCCTTGTATTTCTTCTTCTTTGATTCCTTTTCCCACTGAGGACAATCTTGAATGTAGTGTCCAGGTTTCTTGCATTTGTGACAAAGCCTCTTTTTGTAGTCACTGGATGAGGAATCATTGCTCCTTGAGGGTCTTCCAAAGCGACCACGTCTTGAGAGCTTCTGGAATTTCTTCACAAGCAGTGCTAGATCATGGCTCAGTTCTTCAGGATCACCAAGACTGCTTTCAGAGTCTTCATTTTCAGACTCAGAAACTGCCTTGGCCTTCAGTGCACGTGATCTGCCATAGCTCAAACCATAGAGATCTCTCTTTTCAGCAAGCTGGAACTCATGAGTGTTTAGCCTTTCGAGGATATCAGCGGGATCAAGTGACTTGTAATCAGCGCGCTCTTGTATCATCAAGGCCAGAGTATCAAATGAGGAATCAAGCGATCTCAGTAGTTTCTTCACCACTTCGTGGTCGGTGATGTCAGTGGCACCAAGTGCTTGAAGCTCATTTGAGATGTCAGTGAGGCGATCGAAGATTTATTGAACATTCTCATTGTCGAGTCTTTTGAAGCGGTTGAAGAGATTGCGAAGAACATCAACTCGAGAGTCACGCTGTGTTGAGACTCCTTCATTTACTTTAGACAGACTATCCCAGATAAGCTTAGCAGTTTCCAAAGCACTCACTCTTCCATACCGTCCTTTGCTCAGATGGCCACATATGATATTCTTCGCTTGAGAATCGAGTTGCTTGAATCTCTTCACATCGGCAGCATTCAGTGAGGGTGAGACAGAGGGAACACCTTTTTCCACAATATACCAGAGATCGTTATCAATTGCCTCAAGATGCATTCGCATCTTATTCTTCCAGTAGGGGTAGTCCATCCCATCGAAGGTAGGACACCCAGTAGAGACCTTGATCATACCTGCGGTCGACATAACTAAAACTCCAGGTGGTTAAACCAAAATCACACAGGACAAGGGAGTACCTCGCTCTGATACCAATTGAAAGTGCGTTATATCGACTAGAGGGGGGGTGAATAGGCGATTTTTATAAATTCTTCACTGAGGAATTTGTGGGTGAGGAAATTCCTTGGCGAAGAACTACTTGCAGCGGAATAAGTACTCAAAAGTATGCATAGCAGAACACAAGCATAGTCATCATGATGAAACGAAAACAGCACAGAGTACAGAAAGCGTAAACATAGGATCACACAGGATGAAGACAAACAGACTGAGGAGATTGAACTGAGGAAATTGAGAAAGTCTTCAGTCAAAGTCTTCAAACACAGATATGAACAATTGCACAACACAGGAATGAGGAAATGAAAGAGTTGAGGAAATAGAACCAGTTGGCTTGGTGAAGACAACGATTTGGTAGACCAGTTCCAACTGCTATCTCAGTTGTACGTCTGGTTGGAGCGGCTAGGTATTTAAACCTGAGGACACCCAGTCCCGGACACACAATCCTCACCGTATTCTCCTTGAACTAAGGTCACATAGACCTCGTCCAAGCACTCGTGGTAAGTCTTCAGGTGACTTCCGAACCTTCACAAACTCGGTCACTCGGCGATCCACAATTTCCTCTTGGATGCTCTAGACCATGACGCCTAACCGTCTGGAAGAAGCACAATCTTCAAAGGTAACAAGCATCGGATCCACGCAGGATCAATCTCTTCAGTGATGCTCAATCAGTTTGGGTTTGTAGGTGTTTAGGTTTGGGGTTTTTCCTCACTTGATGATTTTCGCTCAAAGTCCTCGGAGGATGGGATGCTCTCAAATGACAAGTGTTAGTTTCTCTTGGAGCAGCCAACCAGCTAGTGGTTGTAGGGGGCGGCTATTTATAGCCTAGGGAGCAGCCCGCATGATAAGGCATAAATGCCCTTCAATGATATGACCGTTAGGTGGGTAGATATTTTGGGACAGCTGGCGCATAGCACAGCAACGGTCGGAAATTTGAGTATCAAATTCCTCAGGGCTATCATGTTCCTCACTGTGTAGGCAATCCGCACTGGCGAATTCCTAACTCAGTCAGAACAAATTCCTCAGAGACCAGAAGAACTCCGTCTCTGTCACTGAAGAATATGACTGAACTGTATGAGATTTCCAATGGCTTTAGTCGAAGGGATTGGTAGGTGTAGGATTTTGAGTTGAGCATCACATGGAAATTTTTCCTTAGTATTTCCTCGACCCCCTTTAACAGTACGGTGTTTCCTATGACTCAAGAAGGAGAAAATGAAACTACGAAAACAAAAGTCTTCACGCTTCATGTTCCTCAAAAGAATACCAAGTCTTCAAGGTCACACCAATTTCTTCACTTTCAAAGTCTTCAGAAAGTCTTCAGAAATCCAAAGTCTTCAGTCGAAGAACTTCATTTTTAGGGGTCGACTTTCTCTGTAATTATCAAACTCCTCATAGACTTATAGATCTGTGTACACTCACAAACACATTAGTCCCGTAACCTATAAGTCTTCAATACACCAAAATCACTAAGGGGCACTAGATGCACTTACAGTTCCACTGTTGTTGTTTCTTCAATGTTAGCCGGCTCATTCTGCTGAGGCGGCTCAATCCTTTGATCCAGGTTGGCTTCACTTGTATTGATATCCTGGACCTCTGGAGTTGCCAAAGGCGGGTTTGAGACTCGGGGATGGTTGCGGAAGAAGACGACTCACCCACTTTCCTTTTCTTAATGGCTTTCGCCCTATAATTATATGAATGTTCAAGATAACGAAGCAATTGTTAAGATGAAGAATAAAAATACTAAGTACTTACCCATGCTTAATGATCAGTGGGGGGAGATGTGAGACGGGTGAACCTCTAGACGACGGTGGCGACTCCTGATAATTCAAATCATAAGGTTTAACGGGTTGTCTAAAAAGGCCGGCTCATGGAAGAGACGGAGTTGGGCTATGAGGCACCTCATTTAGTCATTTGCGGATGGCTGGTTCATATGACAAGGCGACAGATGGCTCGCCAAAATCACTTCGGAGCTTGCGCTTGGAGGTACCCACTTGTTGCGTTGTCTTCAAAAGAAATTTGGGATATGGGTGAGCATCTAGATGTGAAAAGGAACCTTTCTGATGGCTAGTCTCATTTTCTCCGGGATAAAAATATCCGAGCTGGATGAGATGGAAATTACCTCAACAGGGTCGGCTCGACTATTCTCCATGTGATCCTAAGAAGAAGGGGCGTCAACCAGTTGCATAAATAAATTACCAAGCGAGTTAAGCTCTACCTCTGACCATTTCCAGCAGCCGACCCGTCATCACCAACTGGTGCATTCACTTGTTCAGTTGGCACCGGAGCAGGCTTGTGGGCCTTTTTTCCTTTTCTAGAATGGGGAGTCAGCCTGCACGTTTCGACAAGATTAAGAAGTGATCCCGAGTCAAGCAAAGATTAATAAGTAGGATAAATGAATACAAACATACTTACTGTAGGTGCTGGGTTTTTAATACAGAAAGGAGCAAGCCCCATCTTGTTGCATGCATCTTGGGGCTCTCCTAGCAATCTCTTCACGACCTTGTTTAAGTCATCAACTGACAAGTCAACTTGGCTGAAGCGTTGAACGCCGGCTAAGTTGCCGGTATAATTGCACATTAAGTCGCCCCTCTGACTTAATGGCTGAACTATCCAGTTGATCCAGCACCGGGTCAGATCGATCCCAGTGAGGCCATTTGCTGATAAGGCCCTCAATTTAGAGTATATATGGGAGAATTGTTATCGCCCTTCTTTAGAAGGCCAACCAGGAAAAGCTTCGGTTGCATTAAGTCGCTCCAATCTGTAACCCAACAATGTGTTTTTGCCGGTAGGAGCAGTATTCTTGCAGTAGAACCAGGTTCTATTCCATCCTTTTGGATGACTCACTAGTTTAGCTTTTGGAAAAGGACAGTTCTTCCGCCTCTGCATGGAAACCCCACCAAGCTCTATGCTAGGACCGTTTGCAAACTCGGTCTGGTTGTTGATACAGAAAAACTCCCTAAAGAGAGGGGCAGTTGCCTCTATCTAAAGATAAACCTCGCAGAAGACCTGGAATTGGCATAGATTGGTCATAGAGTTGGGACCGATATCTTGAGGATGGAAATTGAGTAAATTAAGGAAATCCCGAAAGAATTTCGACAGGCGGTGAGAAGCCCCTATGAAGATGATAAGTGAACACAATGGCTTCTCCTTCGCCGGGTTGGGGGGATGCTCTCTTCATCAGGCTCCTACTAGACAACTACTACTTGAGCCGGAACAAGACCTTGCCCCATGAGGTCATCAAGTACCAGAGTGGAAACTTGAGATTGGACCCAGTTGCAGGCCTTGTCGATCTTAGCCCTGTCAGTCTTGGCCATGATGAGTCGCTCAAAGAGTTAAACCTGCAGGCAAAATGTGACTGGCGGGTCATTTTCTATGAGCGATAAGTTGCCAATTGGTTTATATGATGAGTTGGCAGAATAATGAGGTTGCTACGATTTCGTGGCGAGTCAACATGGTCATTCTATTACTAACGAGTTGCCAAAATAAGCCAAAATATTGAGCCAGTCGGGTAAAGTACAACTGTGACTATTGAGTTATACAAGTTACAACATGCAACAATAAGCCGACAACGTGTTAGGCGACTCATTCTATTTGGAGATTTTATGATTTTCTGCTAAGTTTTGGAAGAAACGAGTTTCTGGTGAAAGCTGCTGCCACTACGGATCTACAAAATGGTTCAAAAAGAAAAATATTTGCTAAACCTAAAGTATACAATGGTAGCATCGGCTGACCTATTGATGGGGTCTAACAAGGATATGAAGTTTCCAGATGCAAAAATGGTGTTGCTATCACCAATGAAATATTTCTATGGGAGTTTCATTTGACTCTAGATCTAAATAGTAGGCAATGGCGGTATGAACCGAAGAACATTCATGAACTACAAAGAACGTTGGGGCATTGCTATGGATCTAATGGAGGAGATGAAGCATACCTGGGCACGGCGAACGACTCCGCGATGTTCTTGAGCAGCCTCGACGGTGACGCATCCAATGTGAAGGATGAAGTTGACATCGCCAGAGAACCCACCGCCGCATGGTGGTAGAGCTCCGGTAGAAAGAGGGCTTTGGCGAGAGGAAGAAGTAGAGCAAGGGGCGAAGTAGTAGAAGTAAAAAAGCCAACCCCTTTGGGTATATTTATAAGGAGAAGAGGAGGAAAGACAGGTGCGAAAATAGAGGAGGCATAATAACTTTTCAAGTAAAGGACACCTCAATTTTTGGGCCTGACAGATATACACAAAAGATCCATTGTGATGTCATACTTGGGTTCCAAAAATTCAGGGAGATGACATCACATTTTTTAAGGAGGTAGAAAATGTCAAGTGCGGAAGTATCATAAGCCAGAATATATGACCCGTCCACGATGTAGATTCTAGAAAGGGAGATGACCCAGAATTATTATGAATATGAAGATTTAACATCGATGAAGCCAAGTCAATGTGGGGCTAATGTTGGGCATATAACCCCATGGTATGACCCGCCCGTTTAGGGCCGGGTTATCCAGTGGCGGCCTGAAGAGAAATACTTGACATGGGCTGTGGTGACCAAGACCTCAAGACCCACGTGGCGACTTATTATGAGGGCTGACTCATGGCCCGGCGCCTGAGTCGGCGGCTCACTGGAGGGCGCCGTAGTTCTCTTACTTGGGAAATAAGACATAGAAAACTTATTAAAGCACGAATTATAGTACGACCCGGACTCTGTTGTAAGCCCAGGGCCTCGACCTATATATAAAGGGGATCCCCTGATGCAGAAAGTTAAGTTACAAGCTCTCGAGTACTAGGATAGCCAAGTCGCACCCTTGTAATCGAGATGATCATCACCAATATTAATCAAGCAGGAATTAGGCTACTAACTGCATCGAGAGGGGTCGAACCTTGTCTCTCGGTTCCGATCAACCCCATTCAAGCTACTACCTTGTGGCGATGACCTCACGACTAAGTCCTTTCACGAGGACATCTGCCATGAGAAAACCACGGCAGTATGCACTCTTACATTGAATCACATACAGTCGAGGAAAAGTAAATGTGTATGATTTTCTGCTTATCATACACATTCTATAATCGTGAACTGTTTGTGATGGGGAGCGCATCGTAAATGTAGCACCACAGAATACCGAATGCGATGGTAGTGCGAGCACAAACGAGTAGCAAGGATGGAGCGTTTGGGATATTCGAGATATCACAAACAGTTGTCTGAAGACTCATGTTTGGAATAGATGTTGGCATCGCATACACTTAGTTATGCAAAACGTATGCATTGCGACTCCCTATCCCCAACGGTTTCTGGGTCGTGTGGGAAGGACCCCCTATCGCCCACACTAGCAAGGCGACGATTTAAAATGCCGTCGCGGAAAGCGGTTAAAAACCGTTTGTATAGCAGCTCGTTGTACCAGTGAATGTTTTATTTAATTTTTATGCAAATAATTATATTCATTTTATTTAGGAAAATTATTTGCATAAAAACTAAATAAAGCAATATTCAATTAAGTCCAAAATGGCTATTTAAATTGGATTCAAATATTTTTCAAACCATATTGGATTGGGTCCATAATTCATTTTGCATATTTATTTCCAATATTTGAAGGAGTCCTATTCCCTTCTCTCTTTATTTTGTTTGAAATATAATTGGAAAAGATTTTGAAACCCATATGGGGTATTTCCAAAAGTAGCTCTAATGCCATTTTGAAAGTGATTCCTTACTTCCCACTCTATTCTATTTATGAAGAAGTCACATTATCATCCCTCATGGAAATCCTTGAGTGGCATACAATTTCTGGTTTGAAAATATTTCAAATGGAGTTCAAATCATTTTCATATCCCTTTTCATTTCTTTTTTGGAAGAAGTTATATTATCTTCACTCATGGGTTTTGGGATGAAATGAATTTGAACTCAAGCAGATCAAATGCAAGAATGAAAGTTTGGGAAAGTCCTTTTAATCCCTGACATTCAACTTTCAAAAAGTTTCAAATTTCACTCAATTTCATACAATCAATCACACAAAAATCAAACAAACAATTCAAAATTATTTATTTTATTTAACATTCCAAAAGTTAGAATTGTGGGATGTTACATAACATCTAGCGAGCCTCATGTGGATACTAGCACTACTTCAAGTCAAAATGATATCTTGCCATGTGCTAGTCCTCGTAATTCATCTACTCATAATGTTGCTACATCTTGTGATGAATTACTTTCCTTTCCTTGTTGCTTTAACGATGAAGCTTATACTTCCTCGAGTACTTGCGTTGAGACTAACCATGTAGAGGAAATAAAGAGCTCAAGGCCCAAGTCACTTCTTTGAAAATTGACTTGCAAAAGTGTCATGAAGGGAAGTCCACACTCAACAATATCTTGAGTGTGCAAAAAATCCCCCAATGAAAAAGGTGGACTTGGATTCAACTCGAATAAGAAGAAGAAGTCCAAGAGCAACAAGAAGAAGGGACAAAAACAAGTCAAGAATTTGGCCAAGATTATTTGCTTCAAATGCAAAATTGAAGGGCATCATGTTAGATCTTTCCCATTGAAGAAGAAGCGCGTTAGTGACAAGAAACAGGGGAAGAGGCCTCAAGTCCAAAATCAAGTTGAAGAACGGCCACTTCCCAAGAAGACTCAAGTTAATACTTCTCAAGTTGAGAAATCAAGCGAGAAGAAAGTGAAGAGTAGATGTTGCTACTTATGTCATGAGAAGGGTGATGTTGCTTCTTCATGCACTAATTGTACCGTATCCAAACCCATTATGATTGATGATATTTATTCTCTTAGAAAGGATATGGTTGGCAATCTATTTTCCAAGTTTGTTGGTACTCAAAGTGGTGGCAAGAAAAGAACCATTTGGGTAGCCAAGCCTATTGTGTCTAACCTCTTAGGACCAACTTGATTGGGGACTAACAAGCTCAAACTTGATCAATAGGTGTTGTTGAAGGGCATTGAAGACTTGGCTACATCATGAAGAATTAAGGGATCTTCATCATTCATATTATGTCAAGCCAAGTCATTTGGATCATCAAGTTTATATCTTATATCCAATGTGCCTCTTTGCGGTAACTTGTACTTAAATTGTTTACATTGAAGTTACTTTCCCCTTTGCATGTTTTGGTTTTATACCTTGCACGTGTTTTTATATGTTGTGCTTCCAATTTGCTTATCTTGAGCAATCAAGTATGTGTATGTTGGTTTGCACATCATGTACATGTGAGTCTTGTGTTGAGCCTTTTTTACATCTTGTTTCTATCTTAGTTGGCTCTTGTGAGAGATTAATGGAACATCCCATTTTGGGGGAGTGATGTGCTTTGTGCACTTCACGATCCTATAAATGTGTGTACATGAGTAATATGACCTAGTATTGATATTACAAGATTATCTAGTCTCTATGTAGTATGTCTTCTCATGAGAAATTCAAATTCTAAATGGTCCATTAATTATCTCTTGTTGCTTTTTATCCGCCTCTTGTTATGTTTTCTTTGGTATCACATTATGGGGGAGTAATATGCTATGTGTATATTACAAGCCTCAGAAATGTGTACATCTGAGGTATTGCCACTTATAGTTGATATTATAAATTATCTTGTTTCTAGGTGGCATGTTAGCTCTACAAGTTGCAATTTTCTTATGTGCTTTGTGTGAAGATGATGTTGGATATGTTTGCAATCTACCATCGGGAATTATTTCCAAATACTTCTTGTCTCCTGACAATTGTTAATCATTTATGTGGTAGAAATTGTTGATCATCTTTACGTTGGCTTTTGTTTTTATTTCCTTATCTCTTGCCAAGGAATGTGTCAACTCCCGTTGCCTTTCGTGCCACTTGTGGATCTTGTTGATTTCTTGATCTTGTCTAGTGTCTTTCTAAGACATAATGGAAGTGGCGATCCTATCTTGTGCATTTTGTATTCAAATGCAAATTCTCTATAATACACAACTCTTGGGGAAGCTATCCTATTTTCTTTACAAACACTCATCTTGTGATCCTTATCAAGTGTGTGTTGGTGGAAAGAAAGTTGTTTCTTTTTGGTACTTTGTGCCATCATGAAACTATGTAGAGGGTTTGTTTTGTTTGTAACCTTCCTCTCTTCTGGGAGTTTGATATATTTTATATAGTGTGCCCCCATTCCTTGATGTATCTTTTATTTGGTATCCTTCAAGTGATGATTTATTCATTATGTATCTTATTTTCACTTGGTAACTCCTCGATTGGTATCTTATCAATCATGTTTTGATTTGGCTCTTGGAAGTCTTTAGCATGCATATTTAGTATATGTACATTCTTTGGCATGCTTTCTTTCTTTGACCCAATTATAGTGGAAACTGCACCAAGTCTCTAATTGACTAAGATGTGCATGAAATACAATTTCATATGAATTTGCACATATTTATGTGGAGTTTGTCCTATGTATTGTTGGTTCGCTAACTCTTTGGTCCCAATGAGTTTGTGTGCCATTTTATGTGTGTTGTTGCTCTAGGAACAATTGAACATGCATTGGATGCTTGGCACACTCAGAAGGAAGGTGTTGTCACCATGTACTTATTGGAGCCAAGCTAGGATGATCAATGAACCATTATCTACTACATCACTCCAATGATATCTTGGTAACAAGTATCATTACCTACTTCATGCGTACTTTTCTTGCACTCAACCTTGTGTAGGTTGCATCATGGCATGAAATTCATTCCTTCTTGCGATACTGATTTCCTTTCTCAAATCATCCCAAAAATGATCTCTTGTTTCTAGTTGTGATGTATTTGATGTTTGTGTGTTTGGAGTTCATTGATATACAATAAGACAATATTAGGACATGTGCTATGCGTCAAGCAAAGATCTTACTGGTATATTTATGACTTCCGTTTGGATGTCTTGTTCTTTCTTGTTGTAAATATTTCATCTGTACATCCTTCTTTGTGGATATATATCATCATGATTCTCATATATCTACCTAGAATCTTATACACTTTAGAGAAATTACATCTCTAGTCAATATCCTCTTTCTTTCGCGTCCACCTTTTCTTTATCGTGTTATTAGTTCCTTGGTGGCTTCACGAAAGCATTTGCCTTGAGTGCGGTTCTTATATCTTTGTATCTTGATGCACTCTTTTGTGGTGAAGATTGTTTTCCTCATGCTTGTCTTGACGAGGCTTTTGCCATGTCAATTGGTATCCCTCCTCTTGACAAAGCTATCATACTCTATCTTCACCGGTTGTCACAAGCTTTATTGTTAATTCACATATTAGTGAGCTTGTGAACCCATTTGCTTGTTGAATCTGTATGGGAAAGACTTGTCTTGCACCTTGTACCTCATTCTTTCAAGACTATGTTGATGCTTAATGCTCATCCTTATTTTAGTCTTCGCAAGTGCTTTTCCATGGCTCACACACATAATTTGGTTGAGCCTATTATTAAGTTGCCTCTTTTACATGTTTCTCAACCATGTGCTTGTTGCAAGTGTTATGCCTTGTTGCTTATCTATGCTCACTTCCACTTGTTGTGAGTTTCTATTGATTTTGGGGGAGTGATGATCCTATTTTGTGCATGTTGTGTCCAAATACAAAACTAAATAATGCACAAATCATGGGGAGCTTCTCTAGTTTCTTTAGAACACTCCTTTGCCCATATCATAATATCTTTTAGTCATGTGGCTCGTAGGATCATTTGATTGCTTGTGTCAATTGGTATCATTTGTTTGCTTGCTTCACTCTTTGGTATGTCTTTGTGCCATATCATCCTCTTGCAATCTTTGTATCCTCAATATAGTTTGTCTTCCTCCAACTAGTTACCATTGGATATGTGTATGTTATTCCACTCATATTTTGAGAAATACACACCTTATGGAGGAACCAATATTATATTGGCCTTCTAAGTTTTTCGCCCATTTTGGTAATCGATGCCAATGGGGGAGAAGTTTTGAGAGAGTTTCGAGAGTTTTGTTGCATACTTTGGATTTGTTCTAAAGCATTTGTATCTCATGCTCATGCATTATTGGTTGTTGCTTTGCATGGTTGTGCCTAATTCCTTATATAAACTCTCTTAAAAGTGATTTTCATCAATTACCAAAATGGGGAGATTGAAAGAGCATGGTGTCCCCATGTGTGGTTTTGGTAATTGATGACATTTATCTATGGACTAATGGTTGCCTTGAGTTATATTCGTAGGATTTATCCATATGCGTTTCTTGAAGTCCATTTTTTGGTTTCAATGAGTTTATGTGTTGACCAAGGTGCATTCAAGCAATTATACAAAGATTGGTCATAGAGAAGAAATCATACAAGGATGATCAAGACTAAGTCAAAGACCGAGTCAAGTTTATCAACGCACAAAGCGTACAAGATGTCTAAAGAGGGATCAAGTGATCCCATGGTATGGTAAACATTTTCCATTACGGTTTGTGTGCTTACCCATGGTCTACGTGATAGTTCTATGCGGGGTTAGTTATGTTTCCATGGTTTTGCATCAAGAGGAAGCTCCCATACCCCCTCTGTCCCAAAATAAGTGTTTCAACCTTAGTACAACTTTGTACTAAAGTTAGTACAAAGTTAAGACACTTATTTTGGGACGGAGGGAGTACAACCCATGGAGGATGACATAAAGTGGTGATCATCACCAAGTTTGCGTGTGCAAGTTCATGTGGAGCACCATGAAGAGATCGCATGCTTGAAGCTTGCCATACATTGTGGTGACAATGGACTTGTGAAGATGTGCCAAAGAGTGGCTCACCCATAGTGGAGTATGGAGGAGCGATCAACTTGTCTTATCGAGCAAACACAATCAAGAAAGTTGGTCCAACTTGAGGAAGTCAAGATTGTCATCATCTAGCTCAAGTGGACTATGTGCAAGGCAAAGGTTTGCCCTTGATAGGTTTTCTATTTTACCGGTCTCAAGGTGAAAGTTGGGAGACCGGGTTATAGGATCAATTGTCGTACTATCAAGGGGGGCTTTCATGTGAGTAGCTTGATCATATCGTTCATAGAGAGCTCAAACCATTGCATCATCTTTCTTGGTTCTTGTTTGTTGTTTCTCTTTGTGAGTTTTAGAGCTTATGTTCTTCTTCAGGACAAGCTCAAGTTCATCAAATACGGAGTTCATATGCATCTTCTATGATGTTTTCGGTGTTGGAGTTTATGCCAGTTCTTCTATAATGGAGATTTCACACCTCCATATCATATGCATACTCTTCCTGCCACTTCTTCTATCCAGCAAGCTCGAGTTTGCTGATTTCGGAGTCCGTTTCCAGGAGTTATAGCAGTTTCAGTTTTGGAGCTTCCTTCTGTTTTGCTTGGATAGTTTTTCAGTTCTAAGCAGTACTACTGCTCCCCCGAGCGGGTGTGCGCTACTTCCGCTTCCTTCTACGGCAACCACTTCTGCTTACTTTTATGCTTTTGTTGCCCAAACTACTCGAGCGGCAGTAGAGCAGTAGTACTGCTCCCCTGAGCAGTCTGGTAGAACTATTGCTCTTGTTTTTCGGTCTCGTTGGGCTGGTTTGACCATGATAATATAAGCGGTAGTACTGCTTGAGCATGACTTGTGTGGGCATAATGGTTGGATTCGGGGGGGGGGGGGTATTTAAGGGGGCTTTCTTCCCCAATGGTCCCTATCCCTCAAACTCGTATTCTTCCCCCATTGTTGACCTTCTTCGAGCTTACTATCTCTCAATCCCTCCAATGATTCTTGCTAGTTCTTGAGGGAAAAGAGAGAGGAGATCTAGATCCACATTTCCACCAATCACTTTCTCCTCTAAGTGAGGGGAACCCCTTGGATCTAGATCTTGGAGTTCTTATTGTTCTCCTTGTTCTTGCTCTCATATTCCTCCATAGCTTTTGTTGTTGTGGTGGGATTTGGGAGTGAGGGACTTGACCACTTGGCGTGTTCTTGCCATTTCATTATTTGTATCAGTTTGAGTTCTTCATGATGATACGTGGAAGTTAGAGTTGAGAAGCTTATTACTCTTGGGTGTTTGGGCACCCTAGATCTTGTGTCTCTTGGGTGTTTTTGGGTGCCCTATACGGTTGGTGGTGTCGCGGAGCTCAATCATTGTGATGAAAAGCTCCGGGACAAGCATCGGGGTCTCCAATTAAGCTGTGGAGATTGCCCCGAGCAATTTGTACGGGTTCCGGTGACCGCCCCCATGGGTTGCCAAAGTGTGCGGGTTCGGTGATCGCCCCCAAGGGTTGTCATTTGTACGGGTTCGGTGACCGCCCTCAAGGGTCCCTTAATGGAATCACGACATCTTGCATTGTGTGAGGGCGTGAGGAGATTACGGTAGCCCTAGTGGCTTATTGGGGAGCATAATGCCTCCACACCGCTCAGAACGAAGATTAGCATCCGCGAGGGTGTGAACTTCGGGATACATCGCCGTCTCCGCATGTCTCGATTATCTCTTACCCGAGCCCTTTACTTATGCACTTTAATTTGTGATAGCCATAGTGTTTCATGCTATATATCTTGCTATCACATAGTTACATTGAATTGTTTGCTGCACGTGAGGCCCGCTTGTCAGTGTAACAAGTCTTTCTTCAACATTTCATCTCAATTTGCATGGGGTGCACAAGCCGACGGAAGAAGGCCGCCGCCGCGCGCCTCAACCAGGCGCCAGAAGTCGAGGACGGTGGAAGAGGGCCCACGCGTGGTGACGTTGTCGTGGATGTTCCTGTTTGAGGTCCAGGTCGATGGCAGCTAGGGCGCGCCAAGCGCCGCCATTATCGTGCACGCCCTCGACGTGACCGCACAACAGTCGGGCCGGGACAGGGCCGCCCCGCTCAAGGATGACGCCAGTCCGCGGGAGAGCGCCGGCGTCGGCGAGGCCTCTGCCTCGGCCGGGGGCGGGACGGGCGGCGGCCTCTGCCTCCGTGCGGCAACGGCGACGGTGGCCTCTGCCTTGGTCGGGGGCGGGACGTGCAATGACGGATTTGAGAGATGAGGAGCTCCCCGGCGAGCTAGATCTTACTTGGTGCACCTAGCTGCACCTCCCTTGACGGTGGAGGCATCGCGTGGCTCGCGAGGACGCAGGGATCCCGACATTGCCTGGAGCGCTATCGTCAAGTCCATGGAAGATTCGAAGCACCTGGAGCACGAGGCGGTGTCTCGGAGCTCGCACCAACGACCATTGTAGGGGGACGAGATGAGCTCTGCGCGTCCTATAAGACGCCGACGCGGTCGGGTGCACCCGACTCCTGCCCGCGAAGCTTGGGATGGCGAGACCAGCTCCAGTTCGTACATGTAACGCCAAAGGAGCATGAACCAGATTGTTTTCTTTTTCTTTTCTTCCAAAGACAGATGGACCCCACACGACCACATATGACGATAATGTTACCAAACATCACCGTTACATGTGAGATGTTAAGTGATGCCACGTCAGCCTGACTGACGGGCCTCATCTGTCATAAATGCGCTCAACCGAGTCAAATTCGCCGATCAGTGTTATTTGCAAAAAGATTACCGTAGACATGGTGTTTTTTGCCAATTTTTTTTGTAAAGTCATGATTTCTGCTAATCTAGTCCTCAATATGATGGTTTTTTGTAATTTACTACAAACGAAAGGAAGAAAACAAGTACTCTACCATTCTTTCTTTTGATATTAATAATGGCTACCACTAATTCCTTTTTGAAGGGCCACCACTAATTCTTTCCAAGCGCGGAAGCCAATGAGAAATAAAAGAAATGACCACCCGGAGAAACAACCCGAGATCCACTTTGGTGAGGAACGCATCGGCGACGGAGATGCCCAAAGATCCTACCTTTACTTGCAAGAGAACAAGCGAGATCTCTGTCCTTGGTGGCCAACACATGCGCACACAAGTTCGCTTCGGCCAAGAGGTGTGCCAGGGGCCAGCCAGGAACTGATCTGTCAAGCCCGGGACTGTCGCCACCAACCTACTCTAGTCAATTCGCTCCCGGCTTTGGACGGCCACCATTCATCCTACTCCTACTCCTACATGGTGACGGGCCCGATGCGATCTGCGGGATATTTGTGCATTTGTTACACCACATGGTGACGATCTTATTAAACTCATGCGGGTCGAGGTGGTGTGATACTTCCAGATCGTAGCGACGTGGCTAAGGCTTCAAAACGAATAATGGTAACATGGACAATAGGACCGCAGGAGCCTGACCAATCCATGGTTATTTGGTGTTTTTTTTTCTCTTTTCACTTGCCCGTGCATTGTTTATTTAACAAATTACATACACATACGCTTATGTTTACGCACATACACTTACGACTATGAACGTACACATGCACAGTGGCAGAGCTAGCCGAAAATCATTGTTGGGGGGGGGGGGGGGGGGGGGGGGAGGGGGACGCAAATTATCAGTGTTTGGGGGGCCAAATGTGAAAAAAATATCTAATCTAAGTCTCTCTAAAAAAATTCTTCAGAAATTTGTTTAAGACTGGGGGCAGCGCCCCCCTTACCCCAACATAGCTCCGCCACTTCACACGCACATCCTATCCCTATGAGTACCTCCGAGAGATTGAGCCGGCATATCATCTTAAGATTTACGAAGTAGCGTTGTCGACAGAAACTCTCCTCCCACTGAACGCACGTCACTAAAGACCTAGAATAAATCCAGAAAATATGAGTATCAATGTCAAACCTAGAACTTAAACTTCGGTGGATTGGTGATACCACTTGCCTGTGCATTATAACATGTATCAATATTCTACTAGTACATTAGCTCATGATTTAATTTATCACTGACCATGATTTAACCGTTTATATTAATGTGAGAGTTAGAAACTGTTTATCAAATCCTATTAGTGATTTACTATTTAGTTTAGGATTTTATATTGTAATCATTGTAAGCTTATCAATGAAAACACAAGTTTATTTGATAAATCAATAAAAGGTAGTTTAGGATTTTATTTTGTAATCATTATAAGCTTACCAAAGAAAACATAAGTTTATTTGATAAATCGATAAAAGGCGGGTTTCAAATGATGCTCAAGAAAAGGATGCAAGGTTGGACAAAATACTCTGCCTGACTGAAAAATGAATGCTATTATTTTTGGACGCCAATAACTGCCACACGTGTGACACAATGGACACCCGACGACACGACTTGTCCAGTCGTATCCAGGAGTCAGCCCACACGACTCTGTGTGGGCGAACATTAAAACTACTCACACGTTCGGGCGCAGCTACGACGGCCCACACGACCCTGTGTGGCAACTGCTGACCCAACCCTGTGAGCCCGAACGCGTGTCTAATTAACTTTAGTTGCCATGTATAATTAACTATAGTTGCCATGTCTAATCACTGTAGTTGCCACGAGTGATTAACTTTAGCTGCCATGTATCATTAAATATAGTTGCCATGTGTAACTAACTCGAGTTGCCATGTGTGGTCAAACCATAGTTGCCATGTATGGTCGACCATAGTTACCGTGTGTGATTAACTAGTTTCCACGTGTGGTCAAACCATCGTTGCCACGTATTACCATAGTTGCCGTGTGTAATTAACTAGTTGCCACATATGCACAACTGTAGTTGCCATCTATCATCATGCAAGCGTCGTGTGGGCAAAGAGCAACTTCACCCACACGTTCAGGCGAGCGTCGTGTCTCCATTCGGGCGAGGAGCGCCCACACGTGTGGCACTAAATGATAACGCCCACACGATGCTGGGTGCTTATGTGGTTCTCGACCCAGATAGTAATTGCTGCAATATTCGTGCAAATGAATCGAACGACATCGACTGCGTTTGGGCCATGTTGATAAGTGTCACACGTGTGGGCGTTATCATTTAGGCTATTTTTATCAATAATGGTGGGTTCCACCGGCGGGTCACAAAACACTTCTCTCTCTCTCTCTCTCTCTGTGTGTGTGTGTGTGTGTCCTCGTGGCGTCCCTGTGGCCAGGCGGAGGGAGCTCTAGATCCACCACCACTAGCCCCCCTCCTCCTCCGCTATTCGCCGTCGTCGACTCGTGCTGACGAGCAAAGTATGGTAGGCCTAGGCAAAGACAGGGCCATCTATCCTCCTGCCCGAGGGTGGCGGAGTGGCGCGGCGGCACGTGATGGCGCTCCTGTCCAAGGGTGGCGGAGCGACGGTGCATGTTGCCGGTGGCAGCAGGGCGTGCAAATGGTTGCGTAGCGGCTCCCTCTCCCATGGCGACGGCGGCATCCGGTGTGAGGCTCCTCTGGAGTGCGGTTGGGGCTTGGGTCGGGTGGCTCTCATGCTTAGGTGGTGCACTGCTGGCAGCCAGCGCTGCTGCCAGCTGTTGCACGAGTACTAGGGGGCGACGACCGACGGTGGTGTGCAGGTCTGCTGGGGTCTAGTCGAATCTGTAGTCGGGAGGCCGGCTAATGGCGCAGGGTGGTGGAGGGGGTCCGTTTGGGCTCCTGCTGGTGGGTGGTCTATGATGGTGGGGGTTGGGCATCTCGCGTGGTGCGGTGGCCGGCCAGCGGTGCGACAACCAAAGCTGTACTGGCGGCAGAGACAACATCTGGCGCATGGCGTCAGGGCATGATGGTGAGGTGTGATGAGATCTCGGCGATCACATACGTTGCCGTGGCGACACCATGGCAATTAAGGATAATGGAGTCAAATCCAACAGATCTCATCTAGGGGGTCTGAGCTGGTACCCTTGGCACGATGGTGACAGGGACACATGATTTCCCCCAGGTTCGTCCTCCTCTCAAAGAGATAACGCTCTACATCATGCTTTGGTTGTATGATTTTGAGGGAGTACGATGACCCACAAGTATAGGGGATCAATCGTAGTCCTTTCGATAAGTAAAAGTGTCGAACCAATGAGGAGCAGAAGGAATTGATAGGCAATTTTCAACAAGGTTTTGATAGATAGTTTGAAGATGAGATGGTGTTGGTGAAGATGATCATCCCCATGATGATGAGAGTGATGGTGATGATGAAGGCTACGATTCCCCCCTCCGAGAGGGAAGTTTCCCCGGTAGAATTGCTCTGCTGGAGAGCAAAAGTTCTCCTGCCCTGGTTCTGCCTCGAGACGGCAGCGGAATCTCCCAAAAGCGTTCTCCTTATTTTTTTTTCTCTAGGGAAAAAGGCAATACATAGCAAAGGAACTCATGAGAGAAGCTATGAGGGCCCCACAATCCTGGGTGGCGCGACCTGGGCGGTGGCCGCGCTTCGTGGGTTTGTGGGGCCCCTCTAGCACTTCTTCAATACTTTTTCTTCCAGTATTTTATATATTCCAAAATAAATCTTCGTAAATTAATGCATCGTTTTGAGCTCCGAAGAATTGCTATCTCTGTTGTATCTTTTTCAGGTCAGAATTCCAGCTGTCGGTGATCCCCCTCTCTTGGTGTATCTTTCATTTTAAGAGAGAAAAGGCATTAGAATTGCATCATATTATGAAATATAGCATCCAATTAAGATAAATAACACTAGGAAATTGTGATGCAAAATGGCCATATCAACTCCCCCAAGGTTAGACTCAGCTTGTCTCAAGCGAATAGCAAACTCGGTAAACATGAAAACATGTTTATAGAGAGAGGTGTGGATAAAAGAAAATACAGACATGTGAACATCATATTTGTAACAATCAATATACCATTAACATCAATAATTATTCATAAAACTTCTCATGATCAAGTAGGAAGCTAATCACATGTTAAAATATGGACCATAAACTCTCTTGAAACCCAACCTATGTTTTCAGTCACCAAACAATTACAATTCATCTTATTTTCCAAAAGAGTCTACGAAAGAGCTTTTGTTTAGCAAACTTCACATATTCAACTATCATATAATCTTGTAATGATTGCTGGCACTCAAAACATATTTTTAGAGCAAACTGTTTTCGTCGAACACAAAGGAAGATGGATGTTTAGTGTTTCACCTCCGAAATTACTTATCACAAAGATAGTTCTCAACAATAATAACTCATGGTCATATATATTCAATGGGGTATATGTGCCTGGATCTTTCCCCACCACATGATGTTTGCCAAGTGGAGAGTAATTGATATTGGAATAAGGAAAACTTTTCGACTCAAGCATAAAAGTAAAGCTTTTAATATTAAAGGTAAAAGATTGGCCCGTCATAGAGGGAAGCAGAAGTTGTCAAGTGCTTTTAATTTGGATGTGCAAGCTCTTAATGCAACGGAACATCACTTTAACATTTCCCCTTATGATAATGACCTTTATTGGCACTAATTTTTTTTCTCTATTTAGTGACAAAAATCCTAGTGACGAAAGAGGAAATGTCGCCTCAAATCATTTTCTGTGACGGTCCACTGTCACAAGGTGTTTTCCTCCTGGGGTAGCGCCCTCGCCAAATTTGGCGACATTCTGGGCTAAAATTCGGTGACAGTTTAGGTTGTCGCTAGGCATGTCCATTTTCCGAGACGATTTGTAGTGTCACATAAAATGTTTGGTGTCACAAACAATGTTAGGCGGTGTCGGTGCAACAAACCTTTGCATATGTTGCCCGGATTGTAAACATGCAAGATGGCAAAGGAAGCAAACTTCACCAAGTATCCAAGTCAAAACCAAGCCAGACAAACAGCTGTTTGAGAGATCAAAGGGCGGATCAAGAAGACCAAGACAAGCCAAAACAACAAGGCATCACTAGGGGAAAGCCTCCCTTGCCGGGCAGGGGAGCCTGGTCAGGTCGAGGCCTCCCCAAGGACGAACCCAAGATTTTCCCACCAGGCTTGCCGGGGCCGCTAAAGGCGAATCTCCAAGACTCCACCGTTCCACTGCTCCACCGCACCGCGACGCAAGTCATCTATGAGCGTGGTGTCAAGCCCCCAAGTGATTAAGTGGCCGTCATTTGGCACATGGCGGCCATTTGGAAGGCAGATTACCCCTAGACGACACCCGTCCAGAGGCGTGTCAAGTAGACAGGTAGAAGATGATTAAGCGGCACGGAAGGCTTGCCGGACTGCATCCTCAATGCGACACCTAGCAGTGCATTTATTGCACTTTGTCCTAACTGCCAGAGTTAGGTATGATAGCACTGTTAGCTATCTAATCACTAGATAATGACTGATTTGCCATTGTGGTTACCCCTTAGCCTATAAAAGGAGGGCCATGGCTACCTAGAAAAGGATTCAGACCCTTGTATACTCATATGCGTGTAGCTGCTCTCCCCGAGGCGACCTTGCCGGGCTTAAGCGCAACGCATTTATTGTGGTCCTCCCCTCAATCCACCAAAGCAGGAGTAGGGTTTTACACTTCCCAATGGCCCAAACCTAGGTAAAAACCACTAGCGTCACCCCTATCATGTTGTTTCATGGCTTCTGCTCTTCATGCAACGTGACCCTCCCCCTTGCCGAACACAAGGGGCTGATGGCCCCATAGGTCATCGTGTTCCACCACAACATCATTTGCGCGCCAGGTTGGGGGAGCGCGTGCGCAATCCGAGGTTGTGAACAGCGCGTCAATCGTCATCGTCTTCTTCTTCATCATCGACTTCATCATCCATGGCGCCCAAGAAGAAGCCCAGCGCAACAGCTCATCCTTCCACCTTGAAGGCCCCCTCGCATGCGGCCGCTAATACCGCAGGTGCTGCGGCAGCGTTGGCGGGCGTGGGTCCGTAGGGGACACGACCGGCACAGGCGGCGCTATCGTCATCCCCCTTGCGGTTGAACCAGGAGCGGAAGACGCCGGGGGAGGGCGACATCAACAACATCCCGACGGCCGTGTTCCACAAGGCGCGGGTGGGGAGGATGTTCGGTCTCCACCTCCCCACTGCGCTGGTGGGCGCAGCCGCAGCGAAAATGCGCGCTCTAGCGCGAGTCGCGACCCCCTAGTGTCCCTGCTACAGGCGGAGCTACGGGGCACGCGCCTTGCCCCGGGGCAGGTAAACAAGACGAAGCGCCAAACGGGGTCGTCAACCCCCAGGCACACCCCTCTCGCCACAGTACTGCCGTAGCGACTGGCTTGCAATGACGAGAACGCGGCGGCGCCACTACTGGTACTGCTAGGAGTCATGCAACATCGTGGTCTGCTTCATCATCTATGCCAAGCACTACTTCGGAGGCCATGGCGCGAGCCCATCTCTTGCTAAGATTCCCGCCAGCGGCCGGTCAAATGGATGAGTGGAGAGCTACCATCCAGAGTTTGGTCGGTTTTGCTGAGGTGGAAGGATCACAGCAGGCGGGCCCACCACGGCGCCCGCAAGCAACAACAACGGCCCGAGCTGCTGATCGTGCCGAAGGGGCGATGCCAACGGAACAATCCCCTCCACGGCAGCCAGCGCAGAGGCTAGAACGAGAACTGGGCTACTAGGAGCCCGATGAGGCATCAATGGCTTTGTCTGATCCTCGGGCCCGTCGAGATGAGCGGCAGATCCTGGAAGATTAGCGGAGGGAAGATGCGCACATCACTATAGTGCGACGCTGCGAAACCTGACGCCAATTCGACAGGCGCAATGGCCCAGACATCGACGAACCCACGCCCAATGAAGGTGGATACTTGCCTTTCGAGGTTGGGGGCTCTGCCTTCACTCGCGAGCTGCGGCAGGTCCGTTGGCCATCTGCCCGCGTCTTTAATCCAGAAATTCCAGAAAAGTATGATGGAAGGTTGAACCCGACAGAGTTCTTGAGCATCTACACAATTGTTGTTCAAGCCACCGGAGGAAGAGATGAGAAGGTGTTCGCCAACTACTTCCCATTGGCACTCAAGCCAAGCATAAGGTCGTGGCTGATGCACCTGCCGGAGAGTTCCACTTCATCCTGGGCTGACCTGTGCAATGAGTTTGTTGGTGCCTTCACGGGCGTCCACCAAGAACCAGGACGACCCAGCGACTTGCAACTCCTCCCACAAAAGGCAAGGGAAAGTTTGCGAAAGCATATGTAGAGGTTTAACCGGGTGCACAGGAACATTCTAGATATGCACCCGGCAGCTGTTATTGCTGCATTCCAGTCAAACATGTGCAACAGGAGGATACGTTCCAAGATGAACGTCCGGTTATCCAAGACTGTGAATGAACTATACACCTTGGCAGATAAGTGCGCCCGTACAGAGGAAGGGAGGTGACTCCCCAGAGAAGAAGACGGCATCAAAGTTGACTCAGAGGATGACGACGATGCCACTAACCCGAAGAGGAAGAGTAAAAAGCACAACAAGAAGCATAAAGAGAAGGCAGTACTGGCTGTTGAGGGTTCTGGCACCCCTAGTACCGGCAAGAAAGCCAAGAAAGAAGCCCCCGACAAGGAAGTTGCCGTGTGCACTAACTGCCGGGAGGCTACGGCGGCCGAAAAAGCCGGGAAGACCGACAGACCGTACTATAAGATCCATTGAACCAAGGGCCATGATCTCCAAGAGTGTCATCAAGTTGAGCAACTTGTCAAGAAGCACAAGGTTGAGTATGAGAAGTGAGATAAGGAGAGGGACCAAGAAGGTGCTGGCTGGAAGGGCCGAGGTGGCAGAGGAGGCCGCTGCGGCAAGACTCCCCAGCAGCAAGAAAAGCCTGCTAGAGGCCGTGAAAAGAAGGAAGTTAATGATGAAAGTGATGAAGGGGATGGAGAGGAAACCAGTGAGCAGGAGTTCCAGAAAGCAACTGAGGCCCTATGCATTGACGAAGGTGCATCTTTGCACTCCTCTCACCTCCAGCTCAAACAGGGCATGTGAGGTTAATGTTGTAGAGCCAGCAGTAGATTCCCGGAAGCCACTCAAATGGTCCCGCACGCCTATCATCTTTGACGAAGAGGATCACCCTGACCGCACCACTGCGGTAGAGTGTCTGCCGTTGTTGGTTTCACCAACAATCCGCAACCTCAAGGTCACAAAGATGCTAGTTGACGGCGGGGCATAGTTGAATCTGATTTCCCCCAAGGTGATTAGCAAAATTCAAATATCAGATGAAGAGCTCAAGGTTACTGGCATGTTTCAAGGAATCAACCTCGGCAGGAGTCGTCCTATGGTAAGATTATGATGCCGGTGATGTTTGGCGGGGAACTGAACTACCGGACCAAGAGGATTGCGTTCGATGTGGTTGATCTCCCCTTGCCGTATAATGGGATTCTTGGTCGTCCAGCTCTGGCAAAATTCATGGCGGCATCTCACTATGCCTACAACACACTGAAAATTCCAGGGCCAATGGGCATCATTTCCATTCTGTCAGACAAGAAGGATGCAATCATATCCGTGGATAAGATGTACCTGGATGCGGTGGCTGTTGAAGCCACTGAAGCTGCAGCTCCCGCCAAGGAAAACAAGAAAGGAAAGAAGGTTAGTAGAGATGCCGGCATGGAATCCGGGAAGCACGCCTCTCTGGAGTGCGTTGCACCCGTCGATGATTTGCCAGAAAGTTCCACCAGCAAGAGATCCAAAGTTTCTTCGCCTCATATGAAGAAGATCCCGACAGGGCTGGATGGCGCTGATGGTACGTTCACCATCAGCTCCACCCTTGATGACAAATAGGAAAGCACGCTCGTTGCCTTCCTACGGGCGTATGTCGATGTGTTTGCTTGGCAACCATCTGACATCCCCGGTGTTCCTAGGAAGGTAATCGAGCACCACCTTGCTGTCTGCCCTCATGCTCGGCCCGTCAAGCAGAAGGTCAGGAAACAAGCTTTGGAGCGGCAGCAGTTTATTGCCAAGGAGATTAAGAAACTTGAAGTGGCTTGTTTGCTCAGAGGAGTGTTGCATACGACATGGTTGGCGAACCCGGTGGTGGTGTGCAAGGCAAATGGGAATGGAGGCTTTGCATAGACTTCACAGATCTAAACAAGGCCTACCTGAAGGACCCTTTTCCCTTGCCGCGCATCGATCGGATCGTGAATTCCACTTCCGGATGTGATCTACTTTCCTTCTTGGATGCATACTGCGGATACCATCAGATATTCATGTCCAAGGAAGACGAGGAGAAGACCGCGTTCACAACTCCACGTGGCACATACTGCTTTGTGTGGATGCCCTTCGGGTTGAAAAGCGCTGGATCCACTTTAGCAAGAGCAGTAAAAATTGGGTTTGAGCCTTAGAGCACAGGAATATTCACTACTGGAATCAGCTAATTTGCCATCTGCCAGCTCTTTGCCGTCTGCTAGCTGATGGCAAAGAAGCTCTTTGCCATCAGCTACCCAGAAGCTGACGACAAAGAAATGGCAGACGGCAAAGATGCTCTTTGCCATCTGCGTGCTCTTTGCCGTCCGCCAGCGGACGACAAAGATTCTTTGCCGTCCGCTGGCAGACGGCAAAGATAGAGGTGGCCCCCACCCCCCGCCCGTTTGGAAAAAACTTAACGCCCCACCTCTTTGCCGTCTGCTAGCAGACGGCAAAGAGGCAAAAGGGCGGACGGCAAATAGTGGCGGACGGCAAAGAGGAGACTACCTAACGGCCCGTACCCCCCCCCCCCGCCCGTTACTCTCTGTTCTCTCCCTCTCTCTCGTCGCCGACGCGCCCCGCCACCACACATCCCACCCCACCGCCGCCGCCGCCGCCCCCAGCACTCGCCGCCGCCCGGCGCCCCGGCCCCACCGCCCCGGGGCCCCGCCGCCCCACCGCCCCGTCGCCCCCCCGCCCCACCGCCCCGTCGCCCCCCCGCCCCGGCCCCCCGGCGCCCCGGCGCCCCGGCCCCCCCCGCGCCCCACCGCCCCGGGCCCGGCGCCGCCGCCCCAGGCCGCCCCGCACCTCTCCTCCACCGGCCACCTCCTCCACCGCCCCGCCCCCCTCCTCCACCGGCCACCTCCTCCACCGGCCCTGCCCCAGGTGAGCTCTACCCCCTTTTTTCCTTTTTTTCTGTTTTTTTAGTTTTAGTTTTAGTTTTAGTTTAGTTTTAGGTCCGCAAACAACACACTAAAAAAAGTTCGTACATAAAGTCTAGTTCGTACATAAATACTAAAAAAACTACTCGGCGTCGCTATCGAGGTCAATCACGGCCGGGCCGTTGCCGCCGTCATCGTCGCTGCTGGACCGGTTCGCGACGTCTTCCCAGTCCACCGGGACGTCGTCCGAATCCTCTTCCTCCTCCGCCGCCGGCGCCTGCTGCCACTCCTGCTGCCACTCCGGCGGCACCTGCTGCCACTCCGGCGGCGCCATCGCCGCCTGCTGCGCCGCCTCCTCCTGGGCCTCCAGCGTCGCCGCCGCGGCGGCCTCCTCCGCTGACTGCGCCAGGATCGTGAGGAGCCCGGGCGTGTCCTCCGGGTCGCCGTCCTGATGGAGCGCCGCCTGCTCCGGCGGGATCACAACGTCGGCCGGGGCTGTTGGGGCGGGGTTGGGAGCGGGTATGCACCCGCGCGGCTGGGAGGCCCCGGCTCCACCAGAGAGATCACCGGCAGGGAGCCCTCGGGCGGCGCGCTTGAAGGCGCCGATGACGTTGTCGAACCGCTTGCCCTTCCAAAAATGGCGGCGGCCCTTCCGGTTGTAGCGTCCCCCGGGGTGCGCGCGAAGCTCGGCCTTGGTCGCCGGTACGCCCTGCGTGGGGAATCCGTCCGCGGAGATCCTCCACGGCCGCGGCACCTTCGCCGCCGGCGGCACGTAGAGGCAGAACCGAGCGAGGTCCTCCGTCTGCCCCAACGTGAGGCTCGACGGCCAGTGGCCGCCCGGTGCCGCGCCGTCGGAGTCCGAGTCGCTGGACGCCATCCCGCGAAGAGAACGCGCGTGTGAAGAGGGAGAGGAGGGATGGACGGGTGGTGTGACCAAACTCGCCGCGCAGGGCGGGTTTTATAGCGCCGGGAATTAATGCGCGACATATGAGGCGCCGTGGCGGGGCGGGGCATTAAACTGCGGCAGGGAGGCGCCGGGCCGCGGAAGACGAGATGGCGGCGTGCGGCAGGCGCGGGATGGGACGGGGCGGCGCGCGGAAGACGAGATGGCAGCGTTGGCCGCGAGGCATCGGGGCACGCGGGGCAGGCGAGGCGGCAGCCGGCAGCGCGGCAGGCGTGCAGCGCGGCAGCGGGAAGCGGGGGGCAGGAGGCGTCGGGGCACGCGGGGCAGGCGAGGCGGCAGCGGGCAGTGGGGGGCAGGCGGCAGCGCCTCAGCGGGGGCGGCCGACGCGACGCGACACGGCGGCCGAGGCGGAAGTGGCGCCGCAGGCCGAGGCGGAAGCGGGGGCGGCCGATGCGGCGGGCGAGGCGGAAGCGGGAGAGGCGGAAGCGGACGGCAAAGGCACTAATAAGTTTGCCGTCCGCGGCGGACGACAAAGGCCTGCCGTTAGCCACTTAACGGACTGAGAGCACAATTATTGCCGTCTGCTCTCTTTGCCGTCCGCGGCAGACGGCAAAGAGCCTTTGCCGTCAGCCGCCAGGAAGCAGACGGCAAAGTAGCTGTTTACCATAGCCTACTTTGCCGGAGCCTTTTGCCGTCCGCGGCTGACGGCAAAGGCCTTTGCCGTCCGCGGCTGACGGCAAAGGCCTTTGCCGTCCGCCGTTCATGCCTTTTCCGTCCGCCATGGCGGACGGCAAAATAGCTGATTCCTGTAGTGATTGAATCTTACGTGGATGATATACTGGTCAAAACCAAGGACAAATCAACACTTATTCAGGATTTGGAAGAAACCATTGCAAACCTAAGCAAGATTAACTTGAAGTTGAACCTTGAGAAATGTGTGTTTGGCATTCCCTCCGACAAGCTACGTGGCTTCTTTGTATCTCACCAGGGGATAGAGGCCAACCCCGACAAGATCAGAGCAATCGATCAGATTCAAGCACCCAAGATAGTCAAGGAGGTGAGGCGTTTAAGCTGGATGTGTTGCTGCGCTGAGTAGGTTAATTTCCAAGTCTGCCGAGCGCGCCCTGCCGTTCTTCAAAATTCTGAAGAAGTCAGGGCCAATGAAGTGGATCCCGGAGGCAGAAGCAGTGCTACGCGACTTGAAAGTCTATCTTTCCTCTGCTCCCACCTTGGTCGCTCCTAAACCACAAGAGCCATTGCTGCTATACTTGGCGGCAACCAATCAAGTGGTTAGTGCAGCGCTGGTGGTGCAGCGGGAAATGGATGAAGGAACAGCTGTAGCTACTGTCCTCCCCGAAGAAGGAATTGAACCAGTCATGGCAAGGTTGGATATAGATCAGGGAGAAACAAGGCAAGCTGGCAGTAGCAGTTCTGAAGCCATGGCAAAGAAGAAGGTAGTGCAGCGGCCAGTTTACTTTGTTAGCTCCCTATTGCAGGGGGGCTACGTCAAGGTACTCTGGGGTGCAACAGTTGATCTTCAGCCTCATCATGGCCTCAAGGAAACTGCACCACTACTTCCAAGCCCACTGGATCACATTTGTTACTCGTTTCCCTTTGCAACGCTGATGTCTACTACGCAACCTTTCTTCTTGTAGACTCGTGTTGGGCGTCCAAGCGTAGAGTTTTGTACGACAGTAGCAATTTTCCCTCAAGTGGATGACCTAAAGTTTATCAATCCATGGGAGGCGTAGGATGAAGATGGTCTCTCTAAAACAACCCATGCAACCAAATAACTAAGAGTCTCTTGTGTCCCCAACACAGCCAATACAATGGTAAATTGTATAGGTGCACTAGTTCGGCGAAGAGATGGTGATACAAGTGTAATATGGATAGTAGATATAGGTTTTTGTAATCTAAAAATAAAAAAACAGCAAGGTAACTAGTAACAAAAGTGATCAAAAACGGTATTGCAATGCTTGGAAACAAGGCCTAGGGTTCATACTTTCACTAGTGCAAGTTCTCTCAACAATGATAACATAATTAAATCATATGGCAATTGTCGGCGTCCTGGGAACGGGGGTCCCCAGACTTGCCTGCCTGCGGCCCACGGCGTGGCTCCACCAGCGGCCCTGTACGGCCCATCTTCACCAGCAAACACTCAAGACCCTCGCGAGGGGCCAAGCCTCGCGAGGCGGACGACACAAGACCTCCTCGGGACGGCCTCACCAGGCTGGCTCACGAGGGGCGGAGAGATCAAGGCAAGGGACTCCTCGCGAGGTTCCTGTGACGCAAGCCATGATGACTGGAGCCAGGCGGGCCCAGCGCGCGCAGTGTCCTCATTTCCTCTTTGGTGCTAAAGAGGCAAGCGCAGGCGAGGAGTCCCGAGGCATCGGGCAAAGGTTTCCATATCGGTGCAACGAGACCAAGACCAGCAGGACGACAGGACGGAGGTCACCGTGGAGCCCAAGACGGCGTCACCACCAGATCCTTTGGCAGGCGAAGACCACCTTTAGTCAGGATAACTTGTACTAGTTGTCTCCCTTCGAATTTGGCCGTTGTTGGATCCCTTCTCGCTCAATATTTGGGGAGAGGACCAGGGCCTCTATAAATAGGACTAACCACCACCATAGGAAGGGACGAATCATTCAGATCATCCTCTAGCACACAAGTTCACCAAGCACTAGAACACCTCTCCTCAGGAGGCTGTTCTTCCCTTGTAACTGTTCATCCTCAGCCCAAGAGGCAATCCACCACACCACACTGGAGTAGGGTATTACACCACATCGGTGGCCCGAACCAGTATAAACTCTTGTGTCTCTCGTTCTTTGGGTTCGTCGAGCTAGGCCTTGCGATTGTAGCGAGAGCGATCTAGGGAGAGAAAGATCTTCATGCGCACCCCAGTGTTCGAACCTGTAGGGTTTTGCCGAAACCCAAAATCCGACATTTGGCGCGCCAGGTAGGGGTGCGCCGGAGCTTTCCTTCTGTCGATCTGTGCTTCGCCATCACGGTGCCTCGCTCCCATGGCCGGCGCTGCTCTTCCGGCTGCGACGACCGATGCCCATGGCGGGGCTAGGGGATCCGAGCCTTGGCCCCCGCCTTACGGCAGGTGCAGTGGCCACCCAAGTTCAAGCTGGAGATGCCGCCGCGCTACGATGGCGCGGCGGACCCGTCGGCTTTCCTGCTGGCGTATGAAGGGGCCGTCTTGAAGGCTGGCGGTGAAGACAAAGTCATGGACAACAGGCTTCCCATGGCCCTCACTGGTGCACCGCGCGCCTGACTGCTCAACCTCCCAGGATCCACGGGGGCGTCTTGGGAGGAGCTGCGCAACCTCTTCGCTGCACGCTTCGCGGCACCGGCGCCCTACGCTGTCGCGGCCCTTCTCGATGGCTCGCAAGCACCGCCCTCAGACCGCCACGCCAAGCCGTTCTTTCGCCAGATCGGCACCGCCTCCACGCGGCAGGGGGCTCCTACAGGTTGGGCAGCGCCCACGGCCGACCTGACCTTCGACTTGGGAGATCACCCCGTCACCACCGTCGGCTCGGGCGTGCTCCCAATGCTTTGCACGCCCACCATCTGCAGCGTGGCTGTTACCAAGACCCTCATCGACGGCGGTGCCGGCCTCAACGTGCTCTCCGTGGATGCTTTTAGCCTCCTTCACGTACCACTCGAGCGGCTCCGCCCCAGTAAGCCCTTCTCCGGGGTCGGCGGCGGCTCCTCCAGTCCCCTGGGGCAAATCCGTCTTCCCGTGACCTTCGGCACCCACGACAACTACCGCACAGAGCTGATTGACTTTGACATCGCCCGCATCGGCCTTCCGTACAACGCCATCCTCGGGTACCCAGCTCTGGCTCAGTTTATGGCGGCGACCCATCCGGCCTACAACCTCATGAAGATGCCCGAGAGCAAGGGCGTCCTGACCATAGTTGGAGATACCAAGGAGGCTCTGGTGGCGCTCAAGCTTGCCCTCAAAGCCGCCGCGACGGCGCGCCTGGCCGACGAGGCCACCTCTGGAGTTAAGGAGGCTGCGCCGGCCAAGAAGAAGCAGTTGTTCACTCAAGATCGGGCAGAAACCAAGCAGGTGCCAGTCGAGGAAGATGGGTCTTCTAGATCCACCTTCACCATAGGTTCCAACCTCGACTCAGATCAAGAGGAAGCATTGGTAAAGTTCTTGCGTGCGAACAAGGAAGTATTCGCCTGGGAGCCCAATCAGCTGGTAGGGGTCCCAAGAGGGATGATCGAGCATCACTTAAGGGTGTGCCCCAATGTGCGGCCTGTGAAGCAGAAGGCACGACGATAGTCCACAGAGAAGCAGTCCTTCATCGTCCACGAAACCCGCAAGCTGGAGGCAACATGTGTCATCCGCGAGGTTCGGTACCCTGAGTGGCTGGCGAACCCCGTCGTTGTACCGAAGAAAGGCGGGAAGGAGCGCATGTGTGTCGACTTCACCAACCTCAACAAAGCCTGTCCCCAAGGTCCGTTCCCGCTTCCACGCATCGACCAGATCGTTGACTCCACCGTCGAGTGCGACCTGCTGTGCTTCCTGGATGCATTTTCAGGCTATCACCAGATCAAGATGGCAGTAGAGGATGTGGAGAAGATGGCCTTCCTGACCCCTTGCGGGGTGTACTGCTACACTTGCATGCCGTTCGGGCTGCGCAATGTGGGCGCGACCTTCCAATGGCTGATGCACATCGCCCTGGGCCAGCAGCTCGGGAGGAACGCTGAAACCTACGTCGACGACATTGTGGTGAAGTCTCGGGAGGCGAGAACTTTGATTCAGGACCTGGAGGAGACCTTCACGAGCCTGCGCCAGGTGGACTTGCGGCTCAACCCGGAAAAGTGCGTATTTAGTGTCCCCTCTGGCAAACTGTTGGGCTTCCTCGTGTCCCATAGGGGGATTGAGGCCAACCCAGAGAAGGTCAAGGAGATTGAAGACATGAGCCCGCCGCAAACCCTCAAGGAGATGCAGAAGCTTGCCGGCTGCGTGACTTCTTTGGGGCGCTTCATCTCTAAGCTGGGAGAGCGCACCCTGTCGTTCTTCAAGCTGATGAAGAAGAAGGGCCCGTTCATGTGGACCCCGGAGGCTGATCAAGCGTTTCAAGATCTCAAGAGATATCTGACCAGCCCTCCGGTGATGGTGGCGCCCCGTCCTCTCGAGCCCTTGGTGCTTTACCTCGCCGCCACTCCTTATTCAGCTAGTGCAGCTCTGGTAGCAGTTCGGGAAGAGCGTCAGGCCAAGGACGTGTCGGCCCGAACCGCGCCCCAAGCCGGGGCGGCACAAGACCCGAAGGAGACCGCGGGAGCTGCAGCAACGCCAACGGATGACCCAGCTCAACAGGATGGTGAACTTAGGACCGCCAAGGCCCCAATGGGCGACCATGCTCCGGAGGTCCCATCACCACCGGAGGTGCCCCAACCTCTGGCAGACGCGGGTCCCATCAACGCGCCCGCCCTCGTCGAGCACCCGGTGTACTTCGTCAGCATGGTACTGCGGGATGCAAGGGCATGGTACCCCATGCCTCAGAAGCTCTTGCTTGCGCTCTTGGTGGCCTCATGTAAGCTATGACACTACTCTCAAGGTCACCCAATCAAGGTCGTCTCGGCATACCCACTGGAGAGGGTACTCAGGAGCCCTAACGCTGCTGGAAGAGTTGCCGAGTGGAATATCGAGCAGAATGGACGGACGCCCCGGAGCTTGAGGCAGGCGAGGACCGGTCCCTCTCGCCAGGAAGCGAAGCGCCGGACGGCTGGGTGATGTATTTTGATGGCGCATTTGCGCGCCAGGTCGCAGGGGCTGGAGCAGTGCTCATCTCACCCACTCAGGACAAGCTCTACTACGCAGTGCAGCTCTGCTTCCAGCAGGGTGAGAAGGTCTCCAACAACATAGCGGAGTACGAAGGCCTCATGGCTGGCCTTAAGGCTGCGGTGGCCCTGGGGGTGGCCTCACCATCAAGGGCGACTCGCAACTTCTCGTCAACTTCTCCAATAAGGTATACGAGCCGAGGGACGAGCACATGGTGGCATACCTCGCAGAGGTACGCAAAATGGAAAAGCAGTTCTTGGGCCTGGAATTGCAGCACGTGCCCCGTGGCACCAACAAGGAAGCCGGCGACATCGCCAAGAGAGCATCCAAGCGGCTACCCCAAGAGCCTGGCGTCTTCGAGGAGCGGCTCTTCAAGCCATCGACAACACCTTCCAGGCCTAGGAGGCCTCGCCAGGTACTGGGAAATGCGCGCTGTCGGATTTCGGGTTCCGGCAAAACCCTCAAGGTTCGAACACTAGGGTGCACGAAGATCTCCCTCTACCATATCACGCCCTCGGCCTCACCGGAATCTCTAATCTTAGATCGACAAACTCGCAACACAAGAGACACAATATTTATACTGGTTCGGGCCACCGTTGCGGTGTAATACCCTACCCCAGTGTGGTGTGGTGGATTGCCTCTCAGGCTGAGGATGAACAGTAGAAGGGGAAGAACAGCCTCCTGAGGTGAGGTGTTCTTGTGCTTGGTGGGTGTGAGGATGAACTGAATGAGTTCGAGACGAGTTGCCTCCTACTATGGTGGCTAGCCCTATTTATAGAGGCCCTGTCCTCTCCCCAAATATTGAGCGGGAAGGGATGCCACAATGGTCAATTTGAAAGGGGATAGCTAGTACAAGCTATACTGACTAAAGGTGGTCTTCGCCTGCCAAAGGCTCTGGTGGTGACGCCGGCTTGGGCTCCACGATGACCTCCGTCTTGCCGTCCTGCTGGTCTTGGTCTCGTTGCACCAATATGGAAACCTTTGCCTGATGCCTCGGTACTCCTCGACTGCGCTTGCCTCCTTAGCGCCAAAGAGGAATCAAGGACACTGTGCGCGCTGGCGCCCGCCTGTTCTCGATCGTCATGGCTTGCGTCATTGGAACCTCGCGAGGTTTGCCATGCCTTGATCTCTCTGCCCCTCGCGAGCCAGCCTGGTGAGGCCGCTCCCGAGGAGGTCTTGTGTCATCCGCCTCACGAGGCTTGGCCCCTCGCGAGGGTCTCGAATGCTTGTTGGTGAAGATGGGCCGCACGAGCCCGCTTGCAGTGCCACGCCGTGGGCCGCAGGCAGGCAAGTCTGGGGACCCCCGTTCCCAGAATGCCGACAGTAGCCCCCGGGCCCAAGGCGCGCTCGGACTTGCCTTCGAGGCGAAGCCAAAGGGCAAGTGCGGAGCGTCGCGGGCCCCAACAGCCTGCGTCATTGGTCGACGCGTGGCGGTTGATTGGACGTGGGCGTCTCCGCTTCCCCATGCTGCCTCGGCAACTCCCCGACTTGACGAGTCCCTGCTGCATGCAAGGAAAAACCATCATTACCTGTGATCGTGGGGGGCGCTGGTTGGCCTTCACCTGCTATAAATGGGGAGGGGGCTGAGCCCCCATCGCCCATATCTTCCCATTCCGCTCGCTTCTCCCCCTTTGCTCCATTGCCAGTAGCGACACCAATGGCGCCGTCGAAGAGGTTCTCTGCCGCGGAGAAGGGGAAGGCCCATCAGGAGGGGCCCGGCTCTCCGATGCCCAAGCGTGTATGCGGCCGTCCCTGCAAGCACACCGCGACCCCCCGCCGCGGCCCCCCGCGGCTGCGGCGGTGCCGCTTCGCGTGGTAGGGGTCGCCTCAGTCGTGGCAGCCCTATCGGTGAAGGGAGACATGTCGTGGTCGTGCGGCCTCCCCGGCCGCGCTTCCACTCAGCAGAGGTGCTGCCGGAGTTTGTCGTTTGGTCGGAGAACCCGGTCGGCAACTGGCTTCAGCTCCCGTGCTTCTTCGCCGACAAGCTGCCGGCCGCAGGTCCAGGCGGGCTCTGGCTGCAGGCGGACGGCTGCTGCAGCAGGGCTTCCCGGGTCGTGATTGAGGTCTCTGTTGCGGACAACATAGGCCTGGCCCGCAGCTGGCAGACGCTTGCCCCCGTGCGCGGCCTGGGTAGGCGGTGCACCCTCCATTTCAAGTACGATGGCGACGCGACCCTCTACATGAGGGTATTTGGGGAAGATGGTCGCCGTGCCGGGTGCTGCCCCAAGGTCAACGACGGCGACGAGGTGCTCGGCCTTGGCGATGGTCGTGACGAGGATGAAGGCGAACCCGCCCTTGGTGCTGACCGCGTCTCGTCCAGCTACAGCGGTACTTCCTCCGGCGACAGCTCCAGCAGCGGTGGTTATGACCAGCCGCCATGCCACCGCGCCCGCTTCGAAGGCGGCAGCAGGTCGTCTCGTCGCCGCGCCTCCGTGAAGCGCGAGGAGGGGTCTGGCTGAGCTCGGGATGGCGCCAAGAGCCCGCCCTCGCGGACCACTGTAGGGGCACGCGCCGCTTTTATTTTGTTCTTCCTTTCCTTCCTGTATTAAGAAAGAAACCAGTATGGGGCCCTGGAGGGGTGTGCAACGAACTATGATTTCTCAGTTATTATGCTATGTTTATCGTTCTTGTGCTGTGTCGCAACATCGTCGTTTTATGTAGAGATAACTTAGCTTGACGTGCTCGTAGTAATCCCCTCTTCGTGAGGTGCTTGCTTCCTGGTGTCTGTCGAGGCCTCCTTGGCCTGGTAGGCACTTGGGAACTACAAAAAACTCGTTAGGAGACTTATCGTTTACCCGAGCCTTGGTCGCAGGCGCCACTGGCCTTGACCCAGCGCTTCGTATCGCGGTACCCGAGGGGCACGGATTAGGAGAGGTGCGCCAGCTTGCGATCTTGAACGAGGGTGCATCGCGAAAAGCAGAAAAAGGAAAAACGCTCACGAGGGCACCTGTCCAGCCCCCTCGCGAGGTATGCGAGAGAGAGAGAGAGTACAGGCTAAACTGAAGACGGAAACAGAGGCGGAAGGCGACAGAACCAAATCAGCAAAGAACACCAGAAGCAAACTTCAATTAAAGAGGGGCAAGCCAACTACAGAAAGCAAATGAAAAGCCGCGTCCGGCACCTAAGTGCTGCCACTAGGACATGGGAGGGAGCCCCCGAGGCCCGAGGGCGGCACTCCTGAGACTCCGGGGCATGTACAGCCCCACTCATTATTACATGAGAGTGTCACGAGCGGAGACCTTCACAGGCATTGGGCCTTCTTCACAGGCGTTGGGCCTTTCTTCATGGGTAGAACTTCCAGAGGTGCTCGATGTTCCAGGCGTTCTGGATGGGTACCCCGTCCTGCGTCTCCAGGCACGCGGCGCCAGGCCTGGACACATGGACGACCTTGAACGGGCCCTCCCACATGGGTGAGAGCTTATGCAGCCCTTCCCTGGAGAGCACCCGCCTTAGGACGAGGTCACCCACCTCGAGCGTCCTGGAGCGGACGCTGCGACAGTGGTATCGCCGCAGCGCCTGCTGGTATCTTGCCGCCCGCAGTGCAACTTCGTGGCGGTGTTCCTCCCCCAGCACGAGGTCCATCCCCCACATAGCGTCCTGCTGCGTCTCATCAAACACAAGGACTCGTGCGGAGCGATGCTTGACCTCATGAGGGAGAACTGCTTCCACTCCGTAGACGAGGAAGAATGGGGTCTCGCCCGTTGGCTTGGTGGAGGTGGTGCGGATGGACCACAACATGGACTGGAGCTCGTAGTGCCAGCCCCTGCCGCAGGCTTCGAGCTTCTTCTTGAAGGTCCTGGTCTTGAGGCCTCTCAGGACCTCCGCGTTGGCACGTTCGGCTTGACCATTGCTCCGGGGATGCGCCATGAAGCGTAGGAGATCTGCGTTCCAAGGTTAGCACAGTACGTTTTGAAAAGATTACTGGTGAACTGCAAGCCATTATCGGTGATGATGTGGTTGGGGACCCCAAAACGACTCACGAGACCCTTGATGAACTTGACCGCTGAGCCAGCTGGGATGGTGCGGACGGCTTCCACCTCCGCCCACTTGGTGAACTTGTCGATGGCAACGTAAAGGTATCGGTAGCCCCCAGGCGCTCGAGGGAACGGGCCCAGGATATCCAGTCCCCAGACTGCGAACGGCCATGAGAGTGGAATGGTCTGGAGGCCCTGAGCTGGCTGATGGATTTGCTTGGCGTGGAATTGGCAGGCCTCGCAGGACCTCACCAGCTCAGCTGCGTCGTTAAGCGCCGTAGGCCAGTAGAATCCGCTGCGGAATGCCTTGCCGACGAGGGTTCCTGAGGACGAGTGGTGCCCGCAGTCCCCGCCGTGTATGTTGGCTAGCAGCTCTTTCCCCTATTCCCTGGAGATGCAACGCAGAGAAACGTCATTTGGCCGCTTCTTGTATAACTCACCATACTGGATGCAGTATGCCATGGCTTGCCGGGACACACGCTCCGCGTCCTCCTCCTTCTCCGGCAGCGTCCCTTGCATCAGATATTCCTTGAATTCCTTGGTCCAGCATCCCTCCTGGGGCTCGAGTGCCAAGAGTAGATGCGCTCCCGAGGTCGGGCCACAGGCTGGGGCTCCCGTGGCAGGTGGCTATGGGAGCTCCTCCCGAGGCTGCGATGTTCTTGAAAGTGGTGGTGTTGCCGACGGCTTGAAGAGCCGCTCCTCGAAGACACCTGGCTCTTGGGGCTGTCACTTGGATGCCCTTCTAGCGATGTCGTCGGCTTCCTTGTTGGTGCCATGGGGCACGTGCTGCAACTCCAGGCCCAGGAACTGCTTCTCCATCTTGTGCACCTCCGCGAGGTATGCCTCCATGTGTTCGTCCTTCGGCTCGTATACCTTGTTGGAGAAGTTGACGAGGAGCTGCGAGTCACCCCTGATGGTGAGACGCTTCACCCCCAGGGCCGCCGCAGCCTTCAGGCTGGCTATGAGGCCTTCGTACTCTGCAATGTTGTTGGAGACCTTCTCGCCCTGCTGGAAGCAGAGCCGCACAGCGTAGTAGAGCTTGTCTTGAGTGGGCGAGATGAGCAAGTCTCCAGCCCACGCGCCCTGGCGGGCGAAGGCACCATATACATGACCCAGCCGTCGGGCGCCTCACTTCCCGGCGAGAGGAACCGATCCTCACCTATTTCAAGCGCCGGGGCGTCCGTCCATTCTGCCACGAAATCGGCGAGCGTGGCTCCCTTGATGACCCTGGTGGTGCTGAATTCCAACTGGAATGCCTGCAGTTCGATGTTCCACTCGGCAACCCTCCCGGCAGAGTTGGGGCTCCCGAGCACCCTCTCCAATGGGTAGGCCGAGATGACCTTGATGGGGTGACCTTGAAAGTAATGCCGCAGCTTATGTGAGGCCACCAAGAGCGCGAGTAAGAGCTTCTGAGGCATGGGGTACCATGCTCTTGCATCCCGCAACACCGTTCTGACGAAGTATACCGGGTGCTCGACGAGGGAGGGTGCACTGACGAGGCTTGCGCCTTCCGGAAGTTGGGGCGCCTCTTGAGGTGGTGGAGCCCCCAACGCCTGATCGCTTGTCAGGGTCCCTGCAGGCTCGGGGGCGTCGTCCTGCTAAGCTTGATCCTCTGCTGCCGCAGCTGCGGCCTTTGCGGCGCCCTCCTGGTCTTGCATCGTCCCTGCTGGGGGCGTAGCTCGGCGTGATGCGCCCTTGGCTTGGTGTTCTTCCCAAACCGCCACTAGAGCCGTGATGGCGGAGTAGGGAGTGGCAGCAAGATAAAGCACTAGGGGCTTGAGAGGTCATGGTGCCACCTTCACTGGAGGGCTGGTCAAATATCTCTTGAGGTCTTGAAATGCTTGGTCGGCCTCCGGGGTCCACTCGAATGGGCCTTTCTTCTTCATCAACTTGAAGAAGGGTAGGGCGCGCTCTCCCAGCTTGGAAATGAAGCGTCCCAACGCAGTCACCCGTCCAGGAAGCTTCTGCATTTCCTTGAGGGTTTGCGGTGGACTCATGTCTTCGATGGCCTTGACCTTCTCTGGGTTGGCCTCGATCCCCCTGTGGGACACAAGGAAGCCTAGCAGCTTGCCGGAAGGGACGCCAAACACGCACTTCTCTGGGTTGAGTTGCAAGTCCACCTGGCGGAGGCTCGCGAAGGTTTCCTCTAGGTTCTGAATCAAAGTTCTCGCCTCCCGAGACTTCACCACAATGTCATCGACATAAGCTTCAGCATTTCTCCCGAGCTGCCGACCCAAGACGATGTGCATGAGCCGTTGGAAGGTTGCGCCTGCGTTGCGCAGCCCGAACGGCATGCAAGTGTAGCAGTACACCCCACACGGGGTCAGGAAGGCTGTCTTCTCCACATCTACTACCGCCATCTTGATCTGGTGATATCCTGAAAACGCATCCAGGAAGCACAGCAAGTCGCACTCGGCGGTGGAGTCGATGATCTGGTCGATACATGGAAATGGGAACGGATCTTGGGGGCAGGCCTTGTTGAGGTTGGTGAAGTCGATGCACATACCCTCCTTCCCGCCTTTCTTTGGTACGACGACGGGGTTTGCCAGCTACTCGGGGTACCGAACCTCGCGAATGACACCCGCAACCTCCAACTTGCGGGTCTCTTGGATGATGAAAGCTTGCTTCTCCGTGGACTGCCGCCTCGCTCTCTGCTTTACAGGGCGTACGTTGGGGCACACCTTCAGGTGGTGCTCTATCACCCCTCTTGGGACCCCTAGCAGCTGATCGGGCTTCCAAGCGAACACTTCCTTGTTTGCGCACAAGAACTTCACCAGGGCCTCTTCCTGATCAGGCTCGAGGTTGGCGCCTACGGTAAAGGTTGCCCCCGAGGACCCGTCCTCCTCGACTAGCACCTGCTTGGTTTCTGCCTTGTCCTGAGTGAACAACTGCTTCTTCTTGGTTGGTGCGGCTCCCTTGGCCTTGGAGGTGTCTGCGTCGGCGGGCTGTGCCGTCGCAGCGGTCTTGAGGGCAAGCTTAAGCGTCATCAGGGCTTCCTTGGTGTCCCCAACTACTGTGAGGACACCCTTGCTCCCGGGCATCTTCATGAGGTTGTAGGCCGGATGGGTCGCCGTCATGAACTGAGCCAGGGCCGGTGTAACGCCCCGAGACTGACGCTCCAGACGGCTTCCATGTTTTTTCGTTATCGTTGGGTGTATTTATTTGTTTGTTGCCTTCATCATCGCATTGCATCTGCATGTTTTTCATAAAACTTGCATCCGCTCTTAGTTGCCACGTCCCCCCTTGCTTTCGTTGACCATTTCAAGACCAACCACACTTGCAACGTTGCTCCTCGTTTTCTCTCTTGTCTTCTCCGGGGCCTTTTGTAAGACACTTTGTCTTTGTCGACCCCTCTCAGACCACCCCTCGCGCGCGTCCGAAAATTGTCCCGGATCATCCCCTAACATCCCGAAAGTATCTTCGGTTCTTTATTGGACTCTCCCTAGCCAATTTTTTTCGTCCGCCTGATTACGATCGGAGGGAGAAGATAGCCCCTAACCTAACCCACTCGCTATATATACTAGTCTAAACCAAGACGAAATCCCTAATTTCTAGGGATCCTCCAAGCCGCCGCCACTCTCTCCCGCATCTTCCTCGGGATCCCCCCCCGATCCACCCACCTGCCCATCTCCTTCCGCGCCCAACCTCCACCTTCACTGATCCAACCACCGAGCACCCGCATGGCCGTCTTCCTACGACCTCACCGCCCGAGCAGCAACCACGGCACCCGAGCTCCACCTCCTCGTCCCCCATGCCCGCAATAGTAGAGCAGGAGCTCTGCGCCCCGCCTTCCTCCGCCTCGCCTGTGTGCTCCTCTGTACAGGATCCGGCCACGATGCCCCATCCCCGACCTCCTTGTTCGATTCCTCGTCCTCGTAGCCGCGCCAAGTCCTCTGCTTCGTCCAGGACGTGGGCGCCTGTGTTCATTGCCCGAAACCCGCCAGGTCCCGTCGCTGCTCTTCCCTTCTTCCCCTGGTTCTTCTCGTTGACCCTGCCTCTCCGTGTAACCTCCCTCTCTCGTCGTTTTCACAAAAGGAGCTCCGTTTGCGCCATGGATGCCCTGCCTCGCCGGATCCGTCCATTCCCCTTGTCCCGCGCCCCGGATCCGGTCGATCCGAGCTTCCCCATGCCCAAGACCACGCCACCACTTCGCTCTGCTCCCGGCCACCGGCGCCCTGCTCGCCTCCTCTGCTTCGCCCCTGCACGAGCAGGATGGCCCCGCCCTGCTTCGCGTCTGTCCAGATCCGGCGCTGGCCCGCCGTCTTCGACCTCCCTCTGCGTGCCCGCAAGCTCACCGCTGCCAGCGTCCTCGCCAAGTCCAGCTTCCCGCGGCCTCTGCTTCCCCTCCATCGAGCAGGATCTCTGCTCGTCCTGCGCGCCTGGAGACGGGCGATGACTCTTCTGCATCTCTCGCCAAGCCCCGCTGGAAGCCACGCGCGAGCCCGCATTGACTCCGTCTGTGTGGGTCCCATTCGCGAACAGTCAAGGCCCAGCCCAGCGCCCCTTCTTCCTCATCCCAACCGCGCCTCCACCAACCTGGGCCTCAGCCCGTGGTGAGCAGCCCAGTTCCATCAGATTCAGCCTGCCATGTTTTTTCCTGCTCTAGACGAATTTGCCTATTATTCCTGAGACTGCCAGTTTTGCAGAATAGTCCCTCTAGATCATGCATTTAATAACTCACAAATGGTGCATCGGATAAAAATGATTTAAATATGAAAAGTGCTTAGAATTTTGTCTAGTTTCATCATATGCCACTTTCATCCATGTTTAAAATGTTTAACCTTGTTGTTTGTTTAATTTTGCTCAAATAGCATGTTAAAATGAATTATTTCATAACTAATTAACCGTAGCTCCAAATTAAATGTTCTTTATATGTAAATGGGGTAGAAAAATGCATAGATTAACATGGTGCACTTTGTTTTACTATTTAATAACATTAAAAGATGTTTTAGGGCAGAACAGTAGCTAATTCGAAAAATGGACATGGGGATTTTCCGGAATTGTTGCTTGTTGTTCCGGCCTCATTTAAACTTGCCTAGCTTGGTAGTTTTCATATGCTTCACCCCTTTCCATGCTTAATAACATATAATATTGTTGGGTACATAAACAAGATCGAACTAAATAACTTGAATGTGGTGTTTCGTCAATATGCAACTCGTTGCATATTAAGCTCCACTTAATTTGTAGTGTTGTTTGTTGCACTTTGCCATGCCATGCTCATTAAACTGGACATGCAAGATACTTGATTGTGCATCATGCCATGTTTCTGTGATGGTTGTTTACCATGTTGTTTGCTTCTTTCCGGTTTGCTTCTCTCGTTAGCTTCGGTTTCGTTCTGGAGTTGTGAGGATTCGTTTGACTACGTCCGTTTGTCTTCTTCTAGACTCGTTCTTCTTCCTAGCGGGATTTCAGGCAAGATGACCATTACCCTCGATATCACTTCTATCTTTGCTTGCTATTTGTTCGCTCTATTGCTATGCCGCGCTACCTACCACTTGCTATATCATGCCTCCCATATTGCCATGTCAAACCTCTAACCCACCTTTCCTAGCAAACCGTTGTTTGGCTATGTTACCGCTTTTGCTCAGCCCCTCTTATAGCGTTGCTAGTTGCAGGTGAAGTTGAAGCTGGTTCCATGTTGGAACATGGATATGTTGGGATATCACAATATCTCTTATTTAAATTCATGCATCTATATACTTGGTAAAGGGTGGAAGGCTCGGCCTTATGCCTGGTGTTTTGTTCCACTCTTGCCGCCCTAGTTTTCGTCATACCGGTGTTATGTTCCTTGATTTTGTGTTCCTTACGCTGTTGGGTGATTTATGGGACCCCCTTGACAGTTCGCTTTGAATAAAACTCCTCCAGCAAGGCCCAACCTTGGTTTTACCATTTGCCTACCTAAGCCTTTTTCCCTTGGATTCTGCAGACTCAAGGGTCATCTTTATTTTAACCCCCCCCGGGCCAGTGTTCCTCTGAGTGCTGGTCCAAACCGGGCGAAGTCCGGCGCCCCTGGGCAACCAGGGTCTATGCCAACCCGACGTCTGGCCCATCCGGTGTGCCCTGAGAACGAGATATGTGCAGCTCCTATCGGGATTTGTCGGCACATTCCGGTGGCTTTACTGGTCTTGTTTTACCATTGCCGAAATGTCTTGTAAACCAGGATTCCGAGACTGATCGGGTCTTCCCGGGAGAAGGAATATCCTTCGTTGACCGTGAGAGCTTATGATGGGCTAAGTTGGGACACCCTTGCAGGGTATAAACTTTTGAGAGCCGTGCCCGCGGTTATGTGGCAGATGGGAATTTGTTAATGTCCGGTTGTAGAGAACTTGACACTTGACTTAATTAAAATACATCAACCGCGTGTGTAGCCGTGATGGTCTCTTTTCGGCGGAGTCCGGGAAGTGAACACGGTTTTTGGGTTATGTTTGTGCGTAAGTAGTTTCAGGATCACTTCTTGATCACTTCTAGCTTCACGACCATTGCGTTGCTTCTCTTCTCCCTCTTATTTGCGTATGTTAGCCACCATACATGCTAGTGCTTCCTGCAGCTCCACCTCACTACCCTTTCCTACCCATAAGCTTAAATAGTCTTGATGTCGCGGGTGTGAGATTGCTGAGTCCTCGTGACTCACAGATGCTTCCAAAACAGTTGCAGGTGCCGATGATGCCAGCGTAGGTGATGCAACCGAGCTCAAGTGGGAGTTCGACGAGCATCTTGGTCGTTACTATGTTTTGTTTCCTGATGATTAGTAGTGGAGTCCAGTTGGGACGATCGGGGATCTAGCATTTGGGGTTGTCTTCTTTTATTTTGGTTTCGTAGTCGGACCTTGTGTGTACTCTGAATGATGTATGTTTAATTTATGTATTGTGTGAAGTGGCGATTGTAAGCCAACTCTTTATCCCATTCTTGTTCATTACATGGGATTGTGTGAAGATGACCCTTCTTGCGACAAAACCACAATGCGGTTATGCCTCTAAGTCGTCCCTCGACACGTGGGATATATAGCCGCATCGTGGGTGTTACAAGTTGGTAATCAGAGCCATCTCCGACTTAGGAGCCCCCTGCTTGATCGAATCGCTGACGTTGTTGAGTCTAGAAAAAAAATGTTTTGAGTCTTAGGATTATATATATATCGGAGAGTAGGATTCTTTTTACTCCTTAGTCCCTTCGTCGCTCTGGTGAGGTCTCCTGACGTAGAAGTTTTGACTTTTCTCTCCTCAAATTTCACTAAATTTTTTTTAGGATCACGCGGGTATCTTGGAATCGTTCCGATGGTTTTGTGACGAGAACATTGTTCTTGGTGCCTCCTGACATTTAGGGGTTGTGGCACTGTCCCGGGGAGTTGAGCTCTGAGGTGTTGTCGTCATAATTTTATCGTTGCAGTTCTGGAATACCAGAGTTTCGCTGACATCGAAAATCTCTTTTATGCAGTTGTTGGTGAGATCACCTCCACCCAGTACTGGGGCGGGAGTTTGGGAGTATTGCCATAACTCGTATAACGGATGCTTTTCGAAGGTTGAGGTAAATGATTTCCGAAGATTTCTTGGTTATGTGTTGAAGGATGGATACAGCTGGATCTAGGTATTGTTAGTTTGGGTGAGATATATTGTGTCCCCTGTATCCCCAACACCAGATTGCATAACCAGAAAGTTTCAGAAGTTTATAAGTGGGAATTCAAGTATCTCGTAGGATATCTTTCGAACACACACATGATACGATATGGGATCTATCATATGTTTGTTTCCGGCTTATTCTGCAAGCCAAATCCTTTGTTTTGTTTTATTTGTGGTATTCGAGTTGCTTCGAAGTCAAATGTTGAATCCATACCTTTCTTAAACGGTGTTCTCATATTGCTATGTGAATACTAATCCTTCTTGATCATCGAGATTGCCATCTTAATTCTATTTCCAGTCGGTGCGTTTCTCTTCGAGATGATACCATCATTCTTCCCATCCGCAAGATCAATTATAAGTTTTCTCAACGGTGTTTATTCCATATGCCCCAAGTTGCCTTTGTTTTTCCCGCCCTCCCACCCTCTTTCTTCAAGGACTCAGATTTCTTAATCATGTATCCATCTTATGGATGTGAAGTTTCTCCATTATTTTTCATCAATGCTCTTATCTGGTGATTCTCAGGAAGATGCTCAGGAAGCTTCAAGTTTATCATTCTTCATTCTCGTATTCTTTTCCGGTGGATTCAATTGAAGCTTTCAGTGTTGATTATAGCCCTTTCCTCCTTTCAAATGCTTTCTCATGCCGGTATATCTCTTAATCATTCCCTGCTTGCTATTCAATTGTTCCGGAGTGCTGAAGATATCTCTGAAGATTCGTGTTTCCACTCCGCATCAATTCTAACTATTTTGAGGTTGTTACCTCATTCAAGACATTTAATTCTACCGGTGCAATCTTTCTTTTAATCATTCAACGGTGTATCTTTTGAGTGGGCCCTAACCCACAGGTCTTTTCCCAGGATCTTACCTGACTCTTCTAATTTTTCCGGAGTTACTCTCAAATTCTTCCCCAAGTTTGACGTAAGAATGAATTGACACCAGTCAAATGTCTTTCTCCAAGATCTTTCAAATTCTTTTCATCATTGGTTCAACCTTTCCAATTTTCATTCCGGAGTGCCTCAACAATTCATGGTGGTGTTTCTCATCGTCATTCTCAACATTTGAAGACCGAAGAAGAATTTCTCCTAAATCTTGGTCCGTTCTCTTGAAGATTCATAGTTCTAGCTTATGCCATCATCTCATAATTGTTTTCGATTGTGAGAATTCTTTTCATACCCATCCGGAGCATTTCATGAGTTGTTTTCGTTTCTTGATCATCTAAAGGCCATCATGTCATAATTATTCATTCCAGCTTTCAGCTCTCGTTCTCCAAATCTTACCGGTGAATCGTTCAAGTATCCTCTAGTCAGCTCTTGATCTCTTCGTTCTCATGTATCTAAATACCCTTAAGTATCTTCATTCGTTTTCCAATTCTTCTCGGTGAATTGTGCCTTTGCTACTTTCATTTTCAATTCTTACGGTGGTTCGTTCAAGAATTCTCTTCCGTTGTTATCATATCAATTCATTCGTTATTTTCACAATTCTCTTCCATTGTTACCGGTGGTTCGTTGAAGTCCTTCTCAAGTTTGCGCTATATCTATCTTAATCCTTTCTACGAGAATAAGTAGTTTGCCAAATCCGTTGGTTGTCATCAATCTAAATTGGTGAAGGATACATGTAATGTAATTCTTATTCTTGTTTCCTCCAAGTGATTAATTCCTTCTTCCGGAGTTCGTTCATGATATCAAATTCTCGGTTCCAAGTTGTTCATCTTTTTCTTTTCGGAGCTCCAAGTTATTTCAATTATATCATTTCAAAGCTTCATCTAATCATTGCAAGGCTTCTCCCGGAGTTCTTTTCAATTTTCCCTTTCGTTTGATCATTCTTTTATTATCGGAGTTCTTCATGGAGGATCAACATGGTGGCTCATCAAGGATTCCTTTCATTCTTCAATTGTTCTTCAAGATTTCTCTCGGAGTCAAGATCCGTCAAGCTATACTCTAAAATAAACATGGTGCTCAACACATGGTTGTCTTTAGTAGTTCAAGCATTCTTCATCTCGCATTCCGAAGTGCAATTCTTTCTACCTTATCTTTTGAGGTGGTGCTATGTCATTCTGGATAATTTCCCTTCGGGTTCATGATTCACAAAGTTTTCAAGAGTGACATATTTAAATCCATCATTTTATCTTCGTTCAAGAGATCTTTTCAACAAATCAATCTTTTTGTTGGAGTTATATTGTGTTATATTTCACCTACAGCCTACCCTAAGGAATGTAGCTATTTGTGGTGCTTATCAATGATCCAATTTTCTCCTTCTCATCTCGGTGAAGAAGTTTTTCATCTCTTTGGTGCTCTCAGTCAAAGCAATTGTTTCTGTTAGTGGCGGGTTGTCACTTCATAATTTTGAGATGTGTTCCATAAGCCCACAACAAGCTTGTTCTTTTCGTTGTTGATTTCCCAACAACTCCGTTATAACCTTCTTGGAAGGTTGCTTTCCAAGCTCATTTGTGGCAGAAGTTGTCATTTTCTTCTCCATTCTGTTATTCCAATGATCTATCTTCTATTCTTTCTTTCGGAGGCATTGTGATGTTGCTCTCTTCACTCATCATCTCGAATTGTGAGGATCGGGTTCTTTTCGTGCTTATCCATTTAACTGGAGTGTTGTGATATCTTTCAAGTTCTTTTGATCTTATCAAGTTTTCCTTCTCTTTTCTACCGGAGTGTTGTCTGAATTCTTTTCGCTCTCATTCCTTCTCTATTTCGTTTAAACCGGAGTGGTTTCAAAGTAATTCTCATTCATTGATTTTTCCATTCATGTCTTTCAACCTACAAGGTTCTCGTGATGTTCCTTGTTCCTCTTTGCCAACAGAGTGTTTGCAATCTTGTTTGTCTCCGTTGTATTCTTTATTTCAAGTTGTCCAACCTCTCAAGGTTCGTGGTTTCACTCGTTTGTCGAAGAAGCAACTTTGTTTTACCTCTTCCTCTTCCGCTTTTCTCTGGTGCCATCCTAGATATCGGGACGAGATCCTCTTGTAGTGGTGGAGTGTTGTAACACCCCGAGACCGACGCTCCAGACGGCTTCCATGTTTTTTCGTTATCGTTGTGTGTATTTATTTGTTTGTTGCATTCATCATCGCATTGCATCCGCATGTTTTTCATAAAACTTGCATCCGCTCTTAGTTGCCGCGTCCCCCCTTGCTTTCGTTGACCGTTTCGAGACCAACCACACTTGCAACGTTGCTCCTCGTTTTCTCTCTTGTCTTCTCCGGGGACTTTTGTCAGATACTTTGTCTTTGTCGACCCCTCTCAGACCACCCCTCGCGCGCGTCCGAAAATTGTCCCGAACCCGACCCGGGTTGTTGTTACCGATGGGTCCGGATCATCCCCTAACATCCCGAAAGTATCTTCGGTTCTTTAATGGACTCTCCCTAGCCTATTTTTTTCGTCCGCCCGATTACGATCGGAGGGAGAAGATAGCCCCTAACCTAACCCACTCGCTATATATACTAGTCTAAACCGAGACCAAATCCCTAATTTCTAGGGATCCTCCTAGCTGCCGCCGCCACTCTCTCCCGCATCTTCCTCGGGACCCCCCCGATCCACCCACCTGCCCATCTCCTTCCGCGCCCAGCCTCCACATTCACCGATCCAACCACCAAGCACCCGCATGGCCATCTTCCTACGACCTCACCGCCGGAGCAGCAACCACGGCGCCCGAGCTCCACCTCCTCGTCCCCATGCCCGCAACTCTAGAGTAGGAGCTCTGCGCCCCGCCTTCCTCCGCCTCGCCTGTGTGCTCCTCTGTACATGATCCGGCCCCAACGCCCCATCCTCGACCTCCTCGTTTGATTCCTCGTCGTCGTAGCCGCGCCAAGTCCTCTGCTTCGTCCAGGACGTGGGCGCCTGTCTTCATCGCCCGAAACCCGCCAGGTCCCGTCGCTGCTCTTCCCTTCTTCCCCTGGTTCTTCTCGTTGACCCTGCCTCTTCATGTAACCTCCCTCTCACGTCGTTTTCACAGAAGGAGCTCCGTCTACGCCATGGATGCCCTGCCTCTCCGGATCTGTCCATTCCCCTCATCCCGCGCCCCGGATCCGGTCGATCCGAGCTTCCCCATGCCCAAGACCCCGCCACCACTTCGCTGTGCTCCCGGCCACCTGCGCCCTGCTCGCCTCCTCTGCTTCGCCCCTGCACGAGCAGGACGGCTCCGCCCTGCTTCGCGTCCGTCCAGATCCGGCGCTGGCCCGCCGTCTTCGACCTCCCTCTGCGTGCCCGCAAGCACACCGCCGCCAGCGTCCTCGCCAAGTCCAGCTTCCCGCGGCCTCTGCTTCCCCTCCATCGAGCGGGAGCTCTGCTCGTCCCGCGCGCCTAGAGACGGGCGACGACTCTTCTGCATCTCTCGCCAAGCCCCGCTGGAAGCCACGCGCGAGCCCGCGTTGACTCCGTCTGTGTGGGTCCCATTCGCGAGCAGTCAAGGCCCAGCCCAGCGCCCCTTCTTCCTCATCCCAGCCGCGCCTCCACCGACCTGGGCCTCAGCCCGTGGTGAGCAGCCCAGTTCCATCAGATTCGGCCTGCCATGTTTTTTCCTGCTCTGGACGAATTTCCCTATTAATCCTGAGACTGCCAGTTTTGCAGAATAGTCCCTCTAGATCATGCATTTAATAACTCACAAATGGTGCATCGGATTAAAATGATTTAAATATGAAAAGTTCTTAGAATTTTGTCTAGTTTCATAATATGCCACTTTCATCCATGCTTAAAATGTTTAACCTTGCTGTTTGTTTAATTTTTCTCAAATAGCATGTTAAAATGAATTATTTCATAACTAATTAACCGTAGCTCCAAATTAAATGTTCTTTATATGTAAATGGGGTAGAAAAATGCATAGATTAACATGGTGCACTTTTTTTTTACTGTTTAATAACATTAAAAGATGTTTTAGGGCAGAACAGTAGCTAATTCGAAAAATGGACATGGGGATTTTCCGGAATTGTTGTTTGTTGTTCCGGCCTCATTTAAACTTGCCTAGCTTGGTAGTTTTCATATGCTTCACCCCTTGCCATGTTTAATAACATTTAATATTGTTGGGTACATAAACAAAAGTGAAGTAAATAACTTGAATGTGGTATTTCGTCAATATGCAACTCGTTGCATATTGAGCTCCACTTAATTTGTAGTGTTGTTTGTTGCACTTTGCCATGCCATGCTCATTAAACCGGACATGCCATGCTCATTGCACTTTGTGCATCATGCCATGTTTCTGTGATGGTTGTTTACCATGTTGTTTTCTTGTTTCCGGTTTGCTTCTCTCGTTAGCTTCGGTTTCGTTCCGGAGTTGTGAGGATTCGTTCGACTACGGTCGTTTGTCTTCTTCTAGACTCGTTCTTCTTCCTAGCGGGATTTCAGGCAAGATGACCATTACCCTCGATATCACTTCTATCTTTGCTTGCTAGTTGTTCGCTCTATTGCTATGCCGCGCTACCTACCACTTGCTATATCATGCCTCCCATATTGCCATGTCAAGCCTCTAACCCACCTTTCCTAGCAAACCGTTGTTTGGCTATGTTACCGCTTTTGCTCAACCCCACTTATGGTGTTGCTAGTTGCAAGTGAAGTTGAAGTTGGTTCCATGTTGGAACATGGATATGTTGGGATATCACAACATCTCTTATTTAAATTAATGCATCTATATACTTGGTAAAGGGTGGAAGGCTCGGCCTTATGCCTGGTGTTTTGTTCCACTCTTGCCGCCCTAGTTTCCGTCATACCGGTGTTATGTTCCTTGATTTTGCGTTCCTTACGCGGTTGGGTGATTTATGGGACCCCCTTGATAGTTCGCTTTGAATAAAACTCCTCCAGCAAGGCCCAACCTTGGTTTTACCATTTGCCTACCTAAGCCTTTTTCCCTTGGGTTCTGCAGACTCAAGGGTCATCTTTATTTTAACCCCCCGGGCCAGTGTTCCTCTGAGTGCTGGTCCAAACCGGGCGATGTCCGGCGCCCCTGGGCAACCAGGGTCTATGCCAACCCGACGTCTGGCCCATCTGGTGTGCCCTAAGAACGAGATATGTGCAGCTCCTATCGGGATTTGTCGGCACATTCGGGTGGCTTTGCTGGTCTTGTTTTACCATTGTCGAAATGTCTTGTAAACCAGGATTCCGAGACTGATCGGGTCTTTCCGGGAGAAGGAATATCCTTCGTTGACCGTGAGAGCTTATGATGGGCTAAGTTGGGACACCCCTGTAGGGTATAAACTTTCGAGAGCCGTGCCCGCGGTTATGTAGCAGATGGGAATTTGTTAATGTCCGGTTGTAGAGAACTTGACACTTGACTTAATTAAAATACATCAACCGCGTGTGTAGCCGTGATGGTCTCTTTTCGGCGGAGTCTGGGAAGTGAACACGGTTTTTGGGTTATGTTTGTGCGTAAGTAGTTTCAGGATCACTTCTTGATCACTTCTAGCTTCACGACCATTGCGTTGCTTCTCTTCTCGGTCTTATTTGCGTATGTTAGCCACCATACATGCTAGTGCTTCCTGCAGCTCCACCTCACTACCCTTTCCTACCCATAAGCTTAAATAGTCTTGATCTCGCGGGTGTGAGATTGCTGAGTCCTCGTGACTCACAGATGCTTCCAAAACAGTTGGAGGTGCCGATGATGCCACCGCAGGTGACGCAACCGAGCTCAAGTGGGAGTTCGACCAGCATCTTGGTCGTTACTATGTTTCGTTTCCTGATGATCAGTAGTGGAGTCCAGTTGGGATGATCGGGGATCTAGAATTTGGGGTTGTTTTCTTTTATTTTGGTTCCGTAGTCGGACCTTGTGTGTACTCTGAACGATGTATGTTTAATTTATGTATTGTGTGAAGTGGCGATTGTAAGCCAACTCTTTATCCCATTCTTGTTCATTACATGGGATTGTGTGAAGATGACCCTTCTTGCGACAAAACCACAATGCGGTTATGCCTCTAAGTCGTGCCCCGACACGTGGGAGATATAGCAGCATCGTGGGTGTTACAGCCGGGTACCCAAGGATGGCGTTGTACGGGAGGCCGATGTGGGCGATGTCGAAGTCGACCAGCTCGGTGTGGTAGTTGTCGCGTGTGCCGAAGGTTACGGGGAGGCGGATCCGCCCCAGGGAGTGGGCGGAGTCTCCACCAACCCCTGAGAAAGGCTTGCTAGGGCGGAGCCATTCGAGCGGTACATGAAGAAGACCGAAGGCCTCGACGGAGAGCACGTTGAGTCCGGCGCCGTCGTCGATGAGCGTCTTGGTGACGGACATGTTGCAGATGGTGGGCGTGCAAAGCATTGGGAGCACACCCGAGCCGATGGTGGAGACGGGATGATCCCCTGAGTCGAAGGTGAGGTCGGCCTCGGGCGCGGTCCAGCCCGGTGGAGCCCCCGGGTGCTTGGAAGTGGCGCCAATCTGGCGAAGGAACGGCTTGATGTGACGATCCGAGGGTGGTGCTTGCGAGCCACCGACGAGGGCCGCGATCGCGTGGTGCGCCGGTGCCGCGTAACGCGCAGCGAAGAGACCGCATAGCTCCTCCCAAGATGCCACCGTGGATCCTGGGAGGTTGAGCAGCCAGGCGCGCGGTGCGCCAGTGGGGGCCATGGGAAGCCAGTTAGCCATGACCTTGTCGTCGCCCCTGGCCTTAAGGACGGCCTCCTCATATGCTAGCAGGAAAGCCGACGGGTCCGCCACGCTGTCGTAGCACGGCGGCATATCCGGCTTGAACTTCGGTGGCCACTGCACCTGCCGCAAGGCGGGAGCAAGGGCTCGGAGCCCCCAGGCGTCACCGTGGGCGCACGTACTTCCAGCGGGGGCGCTAGCCATGGAGAATGGGCGTGAAGATGGTGGAGCGTGGATCGACGGAAGGAAAACTCCGGCGCACCCCTACCTAGCGCGCCAAATGTCGGATTTCGGGTTCCGGCAAAACCCTCAAGGTTCTAACACTGGGGTGCGCACGAAGATCTCCCCCTACCAAATCACGCCCTCAGCCTCACCGGAATCTCTAAGCTTAGCTCGACGAACTCGCAACACAAGAAACACAAGATTTATACTAGTTCGGGCCACCGTTGCGGTGTAATACCCTGCTCCAGTATGGTGTGGTGGATTGCCTCTCGGGCTGAGGATGAATAGTACAAGGGGAAGAACAGCCTCCTGAGGTGAGGTGTTCTTGTGCTTGGTGGGTGTGAGGATGAACTGAATGAGTTCGTGACGAGTTGCCTCCTACTATGGTGGCTAGCCCTATTTACAGAGGCCCTGGTCCCCTCCCCAAATATTGAGCAGGAAGGGATGCCACAATGGCCAATTTGAAAGGGGATAGCTAGTACAAGCTATCCTGACTAAAGGTGGTCTTCGCCTGCCAAAGGCTCTGGTGGTGATGCCGGCTTGGGCTCCATGATGACCTCCGTCTTGCCGTCCTGCTGGTCTTGGTCTCGTTGCACCGATATAGAAACCTTTTCCTGATGCCTCGGTACTCCTCGACCACGCTTGCCTCCTTAGCGCCAAAGAGGAAGCAAGGACACTGTGCGCGCTGACGCCCGCCTAGTCTCAATCGTCATGGCTTGCGTCATTGGAACCTCGCGAGGTTTGCCTTGCCTTGATCTCTCCGCCCCTCGCGAGCCAGCCTGGTGAGGCCGCTCCCGAGGAGGTCTTGTGTCGTCCGCCTCGTGTGGCTTCGCCCCTCGCGAGGGTCTCGAATTCTTGTTGGTGAAGATGGGCCGTACGGGCCCGCTCGCAGTGCCACGCCGTGGGCCGCAGGCAGGCAAGTCTGGGGACCCCCGTTCCTAGAACACCGACATGCGCTTCACGAAGCGAAGACTACTTCAAGCATTTCAAGCTAAGTTATTTCTACGTGCCTACATAAAACGTTAATGCTGCAACGCAACACAGGAACAGTAAACATAGCATAGCAACTTGGAAACCATGGTTCGTGGCACGCCCCTATGGGGCCCCATACTTGTCTCTCTCTTAATGCAGGAAGAAAGGGAAGAACGAAACAAAAGCGGCGCATGCCCCTGCAATAGCTCGCGAGGATGGACCCATGGCGCTCTCCTGAGCTCAGTCGGACCCCTCCTCGCGCTTCACTGGGGCGCGGTGACGAGACGACCTAGTGCCACCCTCGAAGCGGGCACGGCGGCGTGGCGGCTGGCCGTAGCCGCCGCAGCTTGAGCTGTCGCCGGAGGGAGAATCACTTTAGCTGGGCGAGCAGCGGCCAGCACCGAAGGCAAGACCATCCTCACCCTCGTCTAGACCGTCGCCAAGGCCAAGCACCTCGTCGCCGTCGTTATCCTCGAGGCAGCACCCGACGCGGCGGCCGTCTTCTCCGAACACCCACACGTAGACGGTCACGTTGCCGTCGTACTTGAAGTGGAGGGTGCACCGCCTGCCCAGACCGCGCGCGGGGGCGAACGTGTGCCAGCCGTGAGCCAGGGCGGCGTTGCCCACGACGGAGACCTCGACCGCGGCCCATGAAGCTTTGCTGCATTAGTCGGCTGCCTGCAGCTCGCCGGCGAAGAAGCGCGGGAGCTGAAGCCAAGTGCCGGTCGAGTTCTCCGACCACACGACGAACTCCGACATCACCTCCGCCGAGTGAAAGCACGGCCGGGGAGGCCGTGCGACCATGGCGCGCCTCCCTTCATCAACGGGGATGCCACGATCTGGGCGAGTCCCACCGCGAGAAGAGGCGCCACCGCGGCTGCGAGGGGCTGTGGCGGGGGTCGCGATGTGCTTACGGGGACAGCCGCGCCCACGCTTGGGCGGCGGATAGCCGGGCCCCTCTTGGCGGGCCTTCCCCTTCACTGCAGTCGAGAACCTCTTCGTAGGCGCCATGGGGTCGCTACTAGCAATGAAGCAAGGAAGAAGAAGCGAGTGGAGCAGGAAGAGATGAGCGACGGGGGCTCTGCCCCCTCCTCATTTATAGCGGGAGAAGGCCAATCGGCGATCCTCACGATCACAGGTAATGATGATTCTTCTCTGCATGCAGCAGGGACTCGTCAAGTCGGGCAATTGCTGAGGCAGCGTGGGGAAGCGGAGACGCCCATGTCCAATCAATCGCCACGCGTCGAGCGGGGCCGCAGTCTGTTGGGGCTCGCGGCGCTCCACACTTGCCCTTTGGCTTCGCCTCGAAGCCAAGTCCGAGCGCGCCTTAGTCCCGGGGGCAACGGTCGGCGTCCTGGGAACGGGGCTCCCCAGACTTGCCTGCCTGCGGCCCAATGCGTGGCTCCACCAGCGGCCCTGTACAGCCCATCTTCACCAGCAAACACTCAAGACCCTTGCGAGGGGCCAGGCCTCGTGAGGCGGACGACACAAGACCTCCTCGGGACGGCCTCACCAGGCTAGCTCGCGAGGGGCGGAGAGATCAAGGCAAGGGACACTTCACGAGGTTCCTGTGACGCAAGCCATGATGACTGGAGCCAGGCGGGCGCCAGCGCGCGTAGTGTCCTCGTTTCCTCTTTGGTGCTAAAGAGGCAAGCGCATGCGAGGAGTCCCGAGGCATCAGGCAAAGGTTTCCATATCCGTGCAATGAGACAAAGACCAGCAGGACGACAGGACGGAGGTCACCGTGGAGGCCAAGACGGCGTTACCACCAGAGCCTTTCACAGGCGAAGACCACCTTTAGTCAGGATAACTTGTACTAGTTGTCTCCCTTCGAATTTGGCTGTTGTTGGATCCCTTCCTGCTCAATATTTGGGGAGAGGACCAGGGCCTCTATAAATAGGTCTAACCACCACCATAGGAAGGGACGGATCATTCGGATCATCCTCTACCACACAAGTTCACCAAGCACTAGAACACCTCTCCTCAGGAGGCTGTTCTTCCCTTGTAACTGTTCATCCTCAGCCCAAGAGGCAATCCACCACACCACACTGGAGTAGGGTATTACACCACATCGGTGGCCCGAACCAGTATAAACTCTTGTGTCTCTTGTTCTTTGGTTCGTCGAGCTAGGCCTTGTGATTGTAGCGAGAACGATCTAGGGAGAGAGAGATCTTCGTGCGCACCCCAGTGTTCGAACCTCTAGGGTTTTGCCGGAACCCGAAATCCGATAGCAATCCCTCAACGTGCGACAAAGAGTCATTCCAAAGTTCCTATCGCGGAGAACATAAGATGAAATTGCTTGTGGGGTACGAAACCACCTCAAAGTTATTCTTCCTGATCAATCCACTAAGCTATTCCTATAAGTGTCACAAACAGCCCTAGAGTTCGTAGTAAAATAACACCATATGACACACATCAATCAACCCTAATGTCACCTAGATACTCCAATGTCACCACAAGTATCCGTGGGCCAATTAAACGATATGCATCAAACAACTTCAGATTCATAATACTCAATCCAACACAAAGAACCTCAAAGAGTGCCCCAAGATTCCTACTGGAGAAACAAGGACGAAAATGTGCATCAAACCCTACGCATAGATTGCCCCAATGTCACCTCGGGAATACCCGAGTTGAGTGCCAAAACGTACATCAAGTGAATCGATAGAACACCCCATTGTCACCACGGGTATCCCACGCAAGACATACATCAAGTGTTCTCAAATCCATAATAGTATTCAATCCGATAGTAGTGAAACCTCAAAGGTAAAACACAATTCATCACAAGAAGGTAGAGGGGGAGAAACACCATATGATTCGACTATAGTAACAAAGCTTGCGGTACATCAAGATCATGCCAAATCAAGAACACGAGAGAGAGAGAGAGAGAGTGAACACATAGCTACTGGTACATACCCTCAGCACCGAGGGTGAACTACTCCCTCCTCATCATGGAGACCACCGGGATGATGAAGATGGCCACCGGTGATGCTTTCCCCCTTCGGCAGGGTGCCGAAACGGGCTCCCGATTGGTTTTCTGTGGCTACACAGGCTTGCGGTGGCGGAACTTCCGATCTAGGGTTCTTTTCGGAGGTTTCTATATTTATTAGAATTTTTGGCATCGGAAACAAGTTAGGGGGGTGCCCGAGGGGGCCACAAGCCAGGGAGCGCGCCCTAGAGGCTTGTGGCCTCCTCGGGACTCTTCTGGCCCAGCTCCGGTGCTTCGGGGTCTGTTTCGGTCCATAAAAAATCACCGTAAGTTTTTAGCCTATTGCGAGAACTTTTATTTCTGCACAAAAAACGACACCACGGTAGTTCTGCTTAAAACAACGTCAGTCTGTGTTAGTTCTAATAAAATCATACCAAAACTATATAAAATTGTTGCAAACATGGCACGAATACTTCATAAATTATAGATACTTTGGAGACGTATCAAATGCATACTAAGGAACCGTGAGGCCACCGGCAGAATAGTTGAATGGGCATTAGAGCTGTCAAGTTTTGGTCTGAAGTATGAGAGTACCTCAACCATTCAAAGCAGGGCACTGGGAGAGTTCATTGCAGAATGGACACCCACTCCGGATGAAACGACCCCAGAAACAGTTATCCCCTGCAAGGAGGCGCCCCAAGAATGGATCATGTATTTTGATGGTGTCTTCTCGTTACAAGGCGCAGGGGCTGGTGTACTGCTTGTCGCGCCCACTGGAGAACATCTCAGATATGTGATCCAAATGCATTCCCCCTGGGAGAAAGTTACCAACACTGGTGCGTGTCGGTCCTAAACAAACGGTTTTTAACCCCTTTCCGCGACGGCATTTGGAACCGTCGCCAAGTGAGTGTGGGCGATAGGGGGGGTCCTTCCCACACGACCCAGAAACCGTCGGGGATATGCCCTCCTGGCACACACGCTTGGCATAATGAGGTCGTGTGCGACCGGCGAGCGCTTAAATATGGAAATACGTACAGTAGAGCTAAAAAAATACAATTATACGGCAAAATTGTTTCCGGTCGCAAGTACATCCCACACAGTCGGTCCCCGCTAAACGTTTCCGTTCATATGCACATCCCACACAGTCTCTCCAAGGAATACGTTTCCGTTCACAGGTACATCACACACAATTTTTCCCATTAAATCATTTGCGTTATTGAATGTATCACACACAGTCCGTAGAAGAAACTGTGTGGCAAAGGTTGTCCATCACACACAGTTTTTATGTGGTAAACGTTTGCGCAAGGTGGCCTAACTTAAACAGTTTTCAAGAGAAAGTCGTGTGTGATTGTTCATTGATCCAACACGGTTTATTCCTAAAAACTGTGTGCGTTGCCTGAGGTCATCGCCCACGGTATTTTTTCAACAACCGTTTGCAATAGCAAAACCCAATTAGCAGGCAAATTCGCCATTAGCAGGATAATTATCCGATTATTCGTAATCCATTTATTAATCTAATTGACATTTCATATTAAGCACACAATATATTTCATTTCCATATTAAGGAAGCAAAAGTTCATAATTGAAATACATCAGAGTACAACATGATATAGCTTCAGCACTCAGCTACCCCATTACACAACTGTACCAGCAGCAAGTTCCACATGCAACATGTAGAACCTTTCGAAATTAGCATCATAGACGGTATATAGACAGATGCATCTCATCTGGAAAACTGCTGAAGCGGAAGGCGAATATTGAGCCTTCATTCATGTTGAAGGTCTTTGCAACTTTAGGCTAGTGCCTCTGGATGATTGACCGTCCGTCCTTCGTCCTCTTCAGGAACACTTCAATATTGAACCGTGGGTGTTGCATGAAAACCTTCGTCGCCTCCTGACCATAAAGGTGGTTTGAGAGGTAATCATCAGTGAACTGCTTTGGAAAGGCCTGAAAACAAGGATGTGCATAAATATCTTCTCTATATTGGAAATGGGGCAAAGGAATAAAAAAAGGCAAGGTATAATAGTTAGTACCATCTTGTAGTGAACTGATGTCTTCTTCATTGTGCAGACAAAGATCTTGTTGTTTTTTGTCGCCAATTTCTTTATCCTAACAATCTTTCTGAGTTTCTTGATTGGATTGATATTCATGGACAACTCATTTCCCCATATGCAAAAAGGGTCGAACAGTGGGTCAAAACCTCTGACAGCAGGACCTACATGTGCAAGACCAAATTGCTAAAAATCTAAATATTAGAATGGTTCCTGCAATTGCACAATAATGTGCTATTAGACAACGGACCATGCACGTGCTAACCTTGATTGTAAACCTCAGTGCTTCCCATTGTCCCTGCAACACATATAAGGTAGTTAGTCATCAGGTTAAGTAAGGGTTCGCATGCTATCAGTAAAATATGTTGATGAAAAATAAGCACATTGCAGCTTCATCAGATTAATTCAAGCCACACGGAAAACCCATTTACCCAAACCAAGCATGATTAAGAACTATGAAATATAGCACTTGTATATGTTTCTCATGTATTAAGTGCAGCCAAATTCGATTTATTCCTCACATGCACAACAATACAAAATTCTACCCACGACAATTGGACATTGCATTGCAGAACTGAACCAAGCAGTTAACTAAACATCACAACAAATGAACCAAACATTAACTGAGCACCACATTGCACAATATAACATACTCCTAATAGAAGATCAGACAGTTAACCAAACAGTTAACTACAACCAATTGTAGCAATTGTATTTGTTTCTCATGTATTTACTACACCCAAATTCAATTTATTTCTCACATGGTATACAATAACAGAATGCACCCACAATTTTGTAAAGATAAATTCGATTTATTTCTCACATGGAAGACAATACAAAATTGTAGCCTGAAGAATTGGATGTCACATTTGCATAATTGAACCAAACAGTTAGCTGAAGATGACAACTAATTAACAAAACAGTTAATAAGTGAGCACCACACTGCACGACATATAGAACATATACACTAGAGTAACAGATTGCATGGTAAAATTAGATAGCACAATTCACTAGAATTTGTGAAGGAAAGGCAGGAGCAGCACACGCAACGGGTAAACCAAGCATGCTTAACCGGCGTAGCTAGCAAATGGCAAGGTGCTCCTTCAAGATCTGGGGGTCAACACGAAGGCAGCCATCGTGACCTCATCCGCGCGTGCGGCCGCGATTTGCTTCTCCGCTGCCAAATGCTCCTTGAGGTCCTGGCTATACTGCGTGCACCATGGCTTAGGCCAGCGCTTATTTGGTGGCGGGGCCGGTGATTTGGGTGGAAGGTGTCGCGCTCGCGCCGGCGGTCGGGGCATGTGGGATGTGGAAGAAGGAGGAGGATGGGGGTCGGGTGTGGATTACCTGCCTGGATAGAGGAGGCCGAGCAGCATGAAGGAGGGTCGCCGACGAGGAGGCGGCGCTGCAAGCAAGGAGTGAAGGTTTCAACTTGCAAAGGAAGGCGGAAAGAGGGTAAATGTGGCTTTTGGTAAGGGGGAGGGGGCGGGGAGGTAGATATGTCCGCGGAAGCCGAAAATTTGGAATCACTTCAGCGAAAAAACTGGCGCGCAAAGTGTCATCAGACATGGTCCCTTATTCAGAACTGTGTACGATATGTGGACATCACAAACGATTCAGATAGCTTAACCCGTGTGTGATGAGTTTGAATGTCAAAAGTTTTGGTTCGAATTTCCATGGTTATAGTGGTCATCCACGTCATTGCATAATTTGGGTACACAAAGGAGACTACAGCACACCCACACTTTTTCATCGAGCAAGTTTAGCAATTAAACAGAGCTAGCTGACCTAAACATTACTCTAACAAATTAAAGATTGGCGCTCTTAATTAAACAAAACAAAGAGTACTACTACGGCTGGTGCTCGTCGATCTCCGCCGCCACCTCCATGTCCAGCTTGCGCCCGACGGTCTCCTAGGGAAGGGGCTCCATGGCATCCATCGCACCATACTCGGCAAGCATCTTGCCATCCGCGTCCGCCATCTCTTTGGAAAAGGCCACCACGAGCTGGGCGTGGGCGGATGCGATCTAGGCTTGGACGGGCTCCGTCGTCGCAAGGTATGCGGCGGAGGAACGGGTGGCTGCTCGAACGCTCTCGGCGATTGCCAGCTCTTAGGCCGTGGGTTGCCGACCGTTGTCAGAGAAGCTTCGATCAATTTGTGCGGTGACCGCCAGGAGCTGGGCGTGGGCGGCCTCGACATGGTCGTGGGCGGCCTCCATCAGTGCTAAGGCCGCCGCTGCGGAACGGACAGCTGCTGTGCCGCTCTCGCCAGTTGCTATCCCTGAGGCAGATGTTGCTGCCGCCACCTGAGAAGAAACAGCGGCCGTTTGGGCTGCCTTTGCCGCCCGATCGCATATTGTGGCCGTGCTTATGCACCTTGTTAGCACGCGCATGTCGGCCGCGGCCGCGCTCTCGCCGGAGTGGGCCACCGAAATTGCCCTCACGACGCGGGTCCACGTGCCCATCTTTCACTGGCGACGATTGAATAGTGAAATGATATTTGGGGAGCGAGCTAGTGTGCTTGAGACGCCTGCTGTGGACTGTAGCCGACGCACCTTCTCGCATACGCCATAGGCGTACTATACACCAACGGTGCTCCAGGATATTCTGTGCTGCATCTCACACGGTTGCTGATAATAAACTATGTGCGATCTACTTGATTTTTCATCTTGATTTGAATTACATAATGGGGTCACAGCGGTAATGGACGGTGTTTGAATTGCTAGACCTTTTATCTGGAGTGAACATGCAACTATATGTGTGTCGTAAAAGAATTGGAATTATTCAGGGTTCGTTTGAACATTTTATACATTAAATTGGTTTTCTAGCCATTTTAGGTGAACAATTCAAATCTGAACTACACGCACATGCTCCAGTGCATATAAATTGGTTGAAAAATCAAATATGTGTCCTTGGGTGCATGCTTATAGGTCCCATGCAAGAAATGGGAATGAATTTCAAACACCAGGGCACCGTTGATTGCCGGCAAAACATTGAGATGCCTGGTTTTTAAATTCAGGTAAATAAAAAACTTGTCTGAAATTCATGAAACTTGGCATGTTACCATGGAGCGGCATCAACATACCATGGTACAAATTTTGTCCCATTTGGGGCAAGTTTGGGTATATGCTTCCCACAAACCGGTGCTTCTCACAACAAGGATGATGGTTTTCGGTAGGGAACGTCCCACCTTTGGGGACGAAGCGATATCCATTGCCTCTTATTGCTTTCAAATTTTTTTCTCTTGTCAACATAGAACAACAGGAGTGTTGTGTGAATTTTTTTGATTTTTCGGGGTTCGTTTGGACATTTTAATGCATTAACTGAGTTTTGAATGCATTTATGTGCATAATTCAAATTTGAACTACATGCACATGCTCCAGTGCATGTAAATTGGTCGAAAAATCAAATATGTGTCCTTGGGTGCATGCTTAGGTCCCCTGCAAGAAATGGGAATGAATTTCAAACACTAGGGCACCGTTGGTTGCCGGCAAAACATTGAGATACCTGGTTTTTAAATTATAGTAAATCCAAAACTCATCTGAAATTCATGAAACTTGGCATGCTATCATGGAGCGGCATCAACATGCCGTGGTACAAATGTTGTCCCATTTGGGGCAGGTTTGGGTATATGCTTCTCACAAACCGGAGCTTCTCACAACAAGCATGGTGGTTTTTGGTAGGGAACGTCCCACCTTTGGGGACGAAACGATATCCATTGCCTCTTATTGCTTTCAATTTTTTTTTCTCGTGTCAACATAGAACAACAGGAGTGTTGTGTGAATTTTTGTGATTTTCCGGGGTTCGTTTGGACATTTTTATGCATTAACTGAGTTTTCAATGCATTTATATGCATAATTCAAATTTGAGCACATGCTCCAATGCATATAAATTGGTCGAAAAATCAAATCTGTGTCCTTGGGTGCATGCTTAGTTCCCATGCAAGAAATGGGAATGAATTTCAAACACCAGGGCACCGTTGATTGCCGGCAAACATTGAGATGCTTGGTTTTTAAATTATAGTAAATCCAAAACTTGTCTGAAATTCGTGAAACTTGGCATGCTATCATGGAGCGGCATCAATATGCTGTGGTACAAATTTTGTCCCATTTGGGCAGGTTTGGGTATATGCTTCCCACAAACCGGAGCTTCTCACAACAAGCATGATGGTTTTCGGTAGGGAACGTCCCACCTTTGGGGACGATACGATATCCATTGACTCTTATTGCTTTCAAATTTTTTCTCATGTCAACATAGAACAACAGGAGTGTTGTGTGAATTTTTGTGATTTTTCGGGGTTCGTTTGGACATTTTTATGCATTAACTGAGTTTTCAGTGCATTTATGTGCATAATTCACATTTGAACTACATGCACATGCTCCAGTGCATATAAATTGGTTGAAAAATCAAATCTGTGTCCTTGGGTGCATGCTTAGGTCCCATGCAAGAAATGGGAATGAATTTCAAACACTAGGGCACCGTTGATTGCCGTCAAAACGTTGAGATGCCTGGTTTTTAAATTATAGTAAATCCAAAATTCTGTTAACCATTCACGTGACGCCACGTGTCTTGATTTTAATGGCTGTAGGAGGTGCCGTGCGGACAACTGCTTGACCTTGACTGAACGGGAGGCGTGCGAGCTCCTTCCGGTGCGCAGGCTGACCGAGAGGCGTGCAAGCTGTCCTCGAGTGCGCAGGCTCACCGGGAAGCGTGCAAGCTGTACGCTACGCAGCTTACTGGGAAGCGAGCCCTTTGACTTCCATGGCCGCCCGCCTTACTTGCATCCTCTCCATTAATGGCGCCCAAGCCGTAGTTTAATTCACTTTTTAAATATAAGAAACTCATCGCAAACGTTTTAGTTAGAACACCCGTATGCAAACCGGCAACTTCCCCAGGAAGCCAAGATAAAATGTGCCGAGCAGGATTTCTGCAGCTCTTAATCGCAAACGTTTTAGATAGAACACCCGTATGCAAAGTGAGAGCAGCGCAGGATTTGTGCATCCCTTCAACGCAAACGGTTGTTTTGGATGACCCGTGTGCAACCACGTACAAACAATTTGGTAAGATTTGTCAATCCTTGTAACACTGCGATTTGTCAAAATATGAAGCTAAAAATCACTAGCAGTATCTAATTTTTGCAACTAAAATTTAGTAATTAAGCATAGATTTCATTCATAGATTAAGTAGTCGTTCTTAATTTATACAAAAAGTTCAACTCGAAAGCTGAACCGACCAAACTTTTCCCCAATGGTTGCCAACCACATACTGAAATAGCTAGTTCATCTATATATACTTGCTAATTTGAAGTACGTTGTACAGTTCCACCACATGTATAGTCAGATGAACTGAACAAAATGCGGAGGGGCTTTGTACTACTTCCGGCTGCCTCTCCTCTGCCGAACGCGCTCAGTAAGAGGCAGTGGAGGAGGAGCCTACCGACGAGCTGGGCAACCGCAATGCGGTTCCTGCCGCTAATGCAGCTTCAGCGACGCTCACCTCGAACGCCCTCTGCCGCTCCAGACGGCCCCTCTTGAAGCAGTGGTTCTCCTCGTAGATCTCCTGATTCCTCTCCTCTGAGGCGGCGTGTGCCGCGGCCACGGCGGCGGTAAGGCTCTTTGCGTGCTCGACGAGGCGCTCCTCCTCCTCCCGCAGGAAACATCGGAGAGCTAGAACAGTAGGCGGCCAAGCAGAAGGAAAGTCTCATCTGTCTGAGTAAACGAGAGAAGGAAGAGTATAAGTCTAAAGACAGAACTATATAGTCCCGAGTAAGTGGCGCGGAGCGGATTGCAATAAAGCAATAGAGAGTTAGCTACATATATTGAAGTTGAATCGATGTAGCGCGAAGGTCGCTGATGCACGTGTGGGCATCCACCTCCGCCTCCCGCCTTCGGACGTTGGTGGCGGAGCGGGTGATGACCCCGGCGGTCGAAGGTGGGCTGGCAGCCACGGCGGCCGATAACGGGGTGGCGGCTACGACCACCACCTCCCGCATTCGGGTGGCGGTGGCGGAGCGGGTGATGGCCACAGTGGCCGGCAGTGGGGTAGCGGCCATGACGGCCACCTCCCGCCTTTGGGCCGCGGTGGTGGAGCGGGCGATGGCCCTGGCTTTCGACGGTGGTGTGGCGGCAACGGTGGCAGAGCGTGTGGTGGGTGTTCTGCGCAGACCCAATAGGGACGCCACGCGCACTACACTACCCCGGGGACTGCGCCGCCGCGGTGTAGCCTCCCAGCTGGAGCTGTCCTCTGATGTCGGTGGAGTGGCTGAGCGACGACGACGGACCGGTGCCATTGGCGATTATGGGAGAAGCAGACGAGATAAGCTACAGAGAGAGAGGGGAAAATGCAACGCAGGACTCGCCGACCGTGAGGGTTATTATAGCAGGCCGGTAAGCATTGGGATTTTGGGAGACTTCACCGAGTCGGGCGGGAAGCTTGTGCGGGAACCTGCGAGGTTGTGCGGGAACGGGCTCACCGATGATTCATTGGCGCCACCTTTTGGCAAAAAGAACGCCCCCACGCGCTGCGCAAGCTTGCGCTATAAGCCATCTGCGGCAATGGGGTCAAGACGTGCGAGAGGAGGACGAAAGGCCACGTACACATACGGTTAATAAAAAAAGCGTTTGTGATTTAATTACCTACTATACCACCGTCCTGGTTTATAAGTATGATTTAACTAATAAAATACGAATGCATGTCGCCAAAGATTATATAGTTGGATTTGTATTTGAACATAGTTTCCAATTATATAATTTTTAAAACACGCATTAACATTTTGTTGGTTAAATTTGAGGGCAAAGTATGGCACGGAATATAAAGGAGACTATAGACTAGACGGAGGTGGTACCACACGGCCGCTCTCTACGCAGCGACGCAACTGTCGGCCGGCTTGTAGGCGACCATTTCCTGCGTGTTCAACTGCTCTATGCATGTGGTTCAGGCGGCCGCGGTGCGCTCTGCTCGCGTCCCGCCGCGCGCGCTCTGCTCTCGTGTCCCTTAGGGTGCTCTGCCCTCGTCCCTCCACGCGTGCTGCCAGTGTTTGGGGCCGGCGCATGATCACGCACGTTCGTGTGCCAGCGGTTGCGCCGGGCGCGGCGCGACGATGCAGTTACCCGCTGCAAAAACTGCCATGCGGACGCGCCGAGAATCCACGCCGCGCGGCCCCCTTTTATTCGTGCGGCCATTTACCTTCGTCTCTCGTCTCACACGACACAATAAGCACACCCACGAGGATACATACAGAGAGGACATCCAGCGGTTCCAATGGCGCTCCTCGTGGCTCCAATGGCGCTCCCAGCGGTCGACGACGACAACGGCGGGCAGTGCACCACGCATCACGTAGTGGACACCCAAGTGAGGGGGAAGGCCCTCTCGGTGGTGTACACAAACAATCCAGTCTCGGTGGAGAGCTCCATCCAAACTATGGAGCAGTTCCTTGCCGAGGACAAGTACCGAGTGGTCGGCTTCGACCTCGAGTACACCATCGGTCGTGCCGGGCACGAGCAGAAGGTTGTCGTCGCCCAGTTGAGCGTGCGACATGACGTCCTCGTCAACCACTTCCAACTTGCCACAAGGCCTTGCGAGTGTTTCTGCAAGTTTATCAACAGCTCCGACTACAGTTTCGCTACGATGGACACCACCAATGATCAAAAAGCGCTCAAGATTTCGGACTTGAAATGCCCGAATCTTGTCAACATCCAGCACCACTACAAGGTCTGGGGCAGTGACAAAAACAAACCGAACTCCCTGGTTGACCTCGCCTTGGCCATCATCAACCCCTACTACGCGAAGATGAAGAATGAGAGCAATAAGGACAAGAACGCCTGGCACAGTGTGTGGCATAAGAGACTGGATGAACAACATGTCAAGTACGCGGCCATGGATGCGTACACAAGCTACGAGATGTACAGGCGGATCGTTGACATGAGGAAGTGTCTTTTTCCTGACAAAGACGAGGGATCGAGCCACATAGCAGTGGCGGGAGCGTCACAAGAAGTAGATGACTAGGCGATCGTTTCTCCTACTTTAGAATGCATGCAATTGTTTATTGAGGTGTGTGCGAATGATCTGTATAGTCACTTATGTAATTGGATGTTTATTTCAGTTATATATATACATGTTATTCTACTGTAGACAGAGCAATTCACACGGCTTATTAGCAGCAATTGTGTGTGTTATTATTGGTCTTCACACACATTTCAGATTACGGACCTGTTTGTCGCGTATCACACACATCTTGTTCAGTTGAACCGTTTCCATTGTGTTGCCTAATCACACACAGTTCATCCCAGTGAACCGTATGCTATATATTGCACACACCTTCATCTGGCTGCCCATTTCTTTTGTTCCACCTCATCCCAAACAGTTAATTGAGCTGAACCGTATGCACTGCATCGCACACGCAACTAAAATCTGAACCGTGTTTGATGCATCCGTCATCGCAAACGTTTTGCACCTTTTTTGACGGTTTTTTTACACTAGCGTTTGCGATTATGGCATCGCACACAGTTTCATCAAAGGGTCTCTGATCGTAGTGCCGCGTTTGGACCATCCTGTAGTAGTGCAACAACACTGCAGAATATGAAGGGCTCCTTGCAGGGCTCAGAATTGCAACTGAGTTGGGAATTAAGAAGTTGATCATTCATGGAGACTCGCAGCTCGTAGTGAGACACGTAAACAAGGATTACCAGAGCCCATTAATGGAAGCATATGTAGAGGAAGTGAGGAAGCTAGGAGAGCATTTTGATGGATTACAAACAGAGCACGTGCCGCGTGCGGAAAACAGCATTGCTGACCATCTTTCAAAATGCGCTGCACAAAAACTTCCTGTAGAACCAGAAAATTTTGTTCTCCACCTGACTGAACCCTCGGTATCCCCGATAATGGCGGCCAGAAAAAGGAGGAAATTGGACTCCGGCAAGCATCTCCCGGCAGGGCTTCCCAAAGCCCACGGTGGAGAGGCTGTTGGGGATAACTCCACTTCGCCTGGTGAGCAACACCCTCCCACTGAACCACAAGTTCTTGTGGTTGAGATATGCGCTCCCACGAACGAGGAGGTGCCGTTTGTCCTTGTTGCCGACCCTCAAGATCCAACTTGGGCACAACACATAGTCCACTACCTCCAAACTAGGGAACTTCCCGAGGAACAAGAACAAGCCAAAAGATTAGCCCGGAGGGCCAGTATGTACCAATTTGTCGATGGCACATTGTAGAGAAGAAGGCCCAATGGTGTGTAATTGAAGTGCATTTGCCGGGAAGAGGGGAAGGAACTGTTGGCAGAAATATACAAAGACGTGTGCGGCTCCCATATTGGATCAAGAGCCTTGGTTGGAAAAGCTTTTCGGCAAGGTTTCTAGTGGCCCACGGCCTTCCAAGATGCGATTGAGCTTGTCACCAGATGTGAAGCCTGCCAGTTCCATTCCAAGAACATACATCAACTTGCTCAAGCTCTCCAGACGATCCCTTTATTATGGCCATTTTCGGTGTGGGGGCTCGACATCTTGGGCCCCTACCCCCGTGCTACCGAGGGCTTTGAATTCTTGTACGTCGCAATTGAAAAGTTTACAAAGTGGCCGGAAGTAGAGCCTGTGAGGAAGGTAATCGCACAGTTAGCTATCAAGTTCTTGAAAGGATTGGTGTGTCGTTTCAGAGTACCCGCCAGAGTTATCACTGACAACGGCACCCAATTCACAAGCCGTGTCTTCATGCAATATGTTCAAACCCTCGGAAGCAAGGTTTAATTCGCCTCTGTTGCTCATCCCAGGAGCAATGGACAGGCTGAGAGGATGAATGCTGAAGTGCTGTGCGGGCTCAAGACAAGGACTTTTGATAAGTTGCAAAAGTGCGGTAGACGCTGGATTGACGAGCTGCCGGTGGTTCTTTGGTCCCTCCGTATGACACCAAATCGAGCAACCGTCCAGACTCCCTTCTCCATAGTCTATGGGGCAGAAACAGTGCTCCCCGATACGTCTCCAACGTATCTATAATTTTTGATTGTTCCATGCTATTATATTATCTGTTTTGGATGTTTAATATGCATAAATATGCTATTTTATATTATATTTGGGACTAACCTATTAACCTAGAGCCCAGTGCCAGTTCCTTTTTTTCCTTGTTCTTGAGTTTCACAGAAAAGGAATACAAAACGGAGTCCAAACAGAATAAAACCTTCGCGATGATTCTTCTTGGACCAGAAGACAACCAGGAGACTTGGAGATGAAGTCAGAAGAGCCACGAGGCGGCGACAAGGACGGAGGGTGCGCCCCCACCCTTGTGGGCCCCTCGTGCACTCCCTGACCTAATTTCCGCGCCTATGTATTCCCATATATCCCCAAACCAACAGAGGCATCAACGAAAACACTTTTCCACCGCCGCAAGCTTCTGTAACCCTGAGATCCCATCTAGGGATCTTTTCTGGCACCCTGCCGGAGGGTGATTCGATCACGGAGGGCTTCTACATCAACTCTATTGCCCTCCCGATGAAGCATGAGTAGTTTACCATAGACCTATGGGTCCATAGCTAGTAGCTAGATGGCTTCTTCTCTCTCTTTGATTCTCAATACCATGTTCTCCTCGATGTTCTTGGAGATCTATTCGATGTAATACTTTTTTGCGGTGTGTTTGCCGAGATCCGATGAATTGTGGATTTATGATCAGCTTATCTATGAATATTATTTGAATCTACTCTGAATTCTTTTATGCATGATTTTATATTTTTGTAATTCTCTTCGAACTATCGGTTTGGTTTGGCCAACTAGATTGGTTTTTCTTGCAATGGGAGAAGTGCTTAGCTTTGGGTTCAATCTTGCGGTATCCTTTCAGTAGGGGCAGCAAGGCACGTATTGTATTGTTTCCATCGAGGATAAAAAGATGGGGTTTTCATCATATTTTTTGAGTTAATTCCTCTACATCATGTCATCTTGCTTAATGCGTTACTCCATTCTTATGAACTTAATACTCTAGATGCATGCTGATAGCAGTCGATGTGTGGAGTAATAGTAGTAGATGCAGAATCATTTCAGTCTACTTGACATGGACGTGATGCCTATATTCATGATCATTGCCTTAGATATCGTCATAACTTTGCGCTTTTCTATCAATTGCTCGACAGTAATTTGTTCACCCACCGTATTATTTTCTATCTTGAGAGAAGCCTCTAGTGAAACCTATGGCCCCTGGATCTACTTTTCATCATATAAGTTTCCGATCTACTATTTTGCAATCTTTTACTTTCCGATCTATAAACCAAAAATACCAAAAATATTTACTTTACCGTTTATCTATCTTTATCAGATCTCACTTTTGCAAGTAACCGTGAAGGGATTGACAACCCCTTTATCGCGTTGGGTGCAAGTTGTTTGATTGTTTGTGTAGGTATTCAATGACTTGTGTGTTGTCTCCTACTGGATAGATACCTTGGTTCTCAAACTGAGGGACATACTTATCTCTACTTTGTTGCATCACCCTTTCCTCTTCAAGGGAAAAACCAACGCAAGCTCAAGAAGTAGCAGGAAGAATTTCTGGCGCCGTTGCCGGGGAGATTTACGCCAAGTCAAGTCAAGATTTGTCTCCCGCCAACTTGCCAATTTCTGGCGCCGTTGCTGGGGAGGTCTACGCCAAGTCAAGCCATATCAAGTACCCATCATAAACTCTCATCTCTTGCATTACATTATTCGCCATTCGCCCCTTGTTTTCCTCTCCCCCACTTCTAAAACGAATTTTGAAAAGATTTGCCCTTTTCTATTCGCCCTTCTTCTGTTCGTCTTTTTGTTTGCCTTTATGTCTTACTTGGCTCGTTTGCTTGTTTTATTGGAATAATTATTTATTTATTGAAAATCAGAGAACCAAAGGTTTATGGATCTTCATCCACTTGCTAATCTTTTTAAGAGATCCAGTTATGAACCAATTGCTAGTGAGTTGTGTTCACTAGATTATCTTTTTGAAGTTTTGCTCGAAATCTATGAATCTGAAAATTGTGACGATGTACTTTATGAAGTGATTCACAATATATCTTTGAATGAAAAGCATGATTGCAATGATGTTATTATCAATTCTATTAATGTAAATTATGTTAATGATATGCAAAACCCTAAGCTTGGGGATGCTAATTTTGCTATGTCTGCTACTTGTTGCAATGATCATGATTGGGGTGATTCTTCTTATGATCTTGAAAATTTATTTAAGCCCCATGATGAATATGAGGTTGATAATAATGTTTTCGATAAAATTGAAAGTGGATTTGGAAGAGTGTCGACTTTAGATCCCACATATCTAGAGAATATTCAATCTTATTAATTTTTTTGATAAAAGTGGGTTCGGAGAAGTCATGACTTTATTTTATGGTAATCCTGCTATTTCGGAAGAGTGTCAACTTTGCATGCATGTGGAGAAAATTTGTGATAGTTATATTGTTGAATTTGATTATGATCTCACATGTAATTATTATGAGAGAGGGAAATATGGTTTTAGAAATTTTCATGTTACTAAATTACCTCTTGTTATGTTGAGATTGCTATTGTTTCTTTCTTCTTCCTTGCATATGCTAGGATTTGCTTGCCTTGATAATTTGTTTGCTTATAAGATGCCTATGCATAGGAAGTATGTTAGACTTAGATGGGTTTTTCACGTACTATATGATGCTCCCTGTGTGCTTCAATTCTTGTCTTCCATGTGAGCATCATTAAAATTATCAATGCCTAGCTAAGGGCGTTAAACAATAGCGCTTGTTGGGAGGCAACCCAATTTTATTTTTGTTTTTGATTTTTAGGTTCTGTTTTGTATTAAATAATTCATCTATCCTCTGGTTAGATGTGTTTTTGCGTTTTAATTAGTGTTTGTGCCAAGTAAGACCTTTGGGATAGCTTATGGTGATAGTTGATTTGATCTTGCTGAAAAACATAAACTTTTGCGCTCAGTCCCAGAATTGTTAAATATCACATAAGCGTGATAAAATTCTGAATTTTTTACACAAGATTTACATACAAATTTCCTATATTTTAATAATTTTTAAGAATTTTTGGAGTTACAGAAGTATTCGATTTATCCAGATTGCCACAGACTGTTATGCTTTTGACAGATTCTGTTTTCTTTGTGTTGTTTGCTTATTTTGATGATTCTATGGGTAGTATCGGGGGGTATGAACCATGTAAAAGTTGGAATACAGTAGATATTACACCAATATAAATAAATAATGAGTTCACAACAGTACCAAAAGTGGTGACTTATTTTCTTATACTAACGGAGCTTATGAGATTTTCTGTTGAGTTTTGTGTTGTGAAGTTCTCAAGTTTTGGGTAAGGATTTGATGGACTATGGAATAAGGAGTGGAAAGAGCCTAAGCTTGGGGATGCCCAAGGAACCCAAGGTAATATTCAAGGACAACCAGGAGCCTAAGCTTGGGGATGCCCCGGAAGGCATCCCCTCTTTCGTCTTCGACCATCGGTAACTTTACTTGAGGCTATATTTTTATTCACCACATGATATGTGTTTTGCTTGGAGCGTCATTTTATTTTATTTTGTTTTGCTTGATGTTTGAATAAAATACCAAGATCTGAAATTCTTAAATGTTAGAGAGTCTTCACATAGTTACATAATTATTCAACTACTCATTGATCTTCGCTTATATCTTTCGGATTAGTTTGTCGTTTGCTCTAGTGCTTCACTTATATCTTTTTAGAGCATGGCGGTAGTTTTATTTTGAAGAAATTGTTGATCTCTCATGCTTCACTTATATTATTTTGAGCGTCTTGTATGATTTGAGTCTTTGATTTTTAGTTTGCCAGAATCATGCTTGCTGTACACACCTTTTGAGACGGACACACATGAATCGTGATTTATTATAATACTCTATATGCTTCACTTATATCTTTTAAGTTAGGCAATTTGGCTCTAATGCTTTATTTGTATCTTTTTAGAGCACGGCGGTGGTTTTATTTTATAGAAATTTATGAACTCTCATGCTTCACTTATATTATTTTGAGAGTCTTTAACAGCATGGTAATTTGCTTCGGTTATAAATTTAGTCCTAATATGATAGGCATCCAAGAGGGATATAATAAAAACATTCATATAAAGTGCATTGAATACTATGAGAAGTTTGATTCCTTATGATTGTTTTGAGATATGAAGATAGTGATATTAGAGTCATGCTAGTTAGTAATTGTCAATTTGAGAAATACTTGTGTTAAGGTTTGTGAGTCCCGTAGCATGCACGTATGGTGAACCGTTATGTAACAAAGTTGGAGCATGAGATAGTTTTTGATTGTCTTCCTTATGAGTGGCGGCCGGGGACGAGCGATGGTCTTTTCCTACCAATCTATACCCCTAGGAGCATGCGCGTAGTACTTCGTTTCAATAACTAATAGATTTTTGCAATCAGTATGTGAGTTCTTTATGACTAATATTGAGTCCATGGATTATACGCACTCTCACCCCTCCATCAATGCTAGCCTCTCTAGTGCCGCGCAACTTTCACCGGTACCATAAACCCACCATATACTGTCAGGACCCCGATTCTAAGTCACACCGATCTAGCCTGTAACACCTCATATCACTTTGCGGCCTCACGCACGGTACTCCCACGGGTGTCGCCTTACCATGGCCCGGGACCGTTTGCGCCTTTTGGCTCACGCATATGACAATGTCGCTAGCATCCATATGACAGAGAACCCGGGCCGACATGGCTAGTCGTGAACCCAAAGTGGCACTAACGTATGGGGACAGGCATCCATGAATCAACATCGAACGTGTCGGTCAGCAGCGTGTGAATCTGGGCTGTAGCACTGGGCTAACAGGACTCCGGTAACCCGGGCTGTAGCAGGCTAGGAAGGACTCCGGATGTCACCGCGTGACATTTCCCCGAAGGGACAGACACAGGAACGATGTGAAACACATGCCGGCCAGTCAAGTGTCCAGAGCAGTAGTGCTGGGCTAGCAGGACTCCGGTGAACCGGGCTGTAGCGGACTACTATGGCTCCAGGAGGCACTAGACTACATTTCCCCATAAGAGAGGCTGCCAAGGATAAACAACTAGATTGTCGGATCCCACACATACCAAGCATTTCAATCATACACACAATATGCTCGATATGTGTAAATACAACATGGCATCACAACAAAACTCTACAACTCAAAGTACTTTATTTAAAGGGCTCCGGAGAGCCATACATAACATGTTCATACAGATAGGGGTCACATGACCCGACACTCAAGTCATACAATCATACAAGCACATGCGGAAGCAACTTGTCTGGGTACAGACACTAGAAAGAAAGAAGGCTTGACGAAGCCTGTCTATCTACGTAGGCCCTTCACAAGCTTAGATCACCACCTGGGTGGCAAGTCACTCGTCATCGTCGAGTTCTACATAGAACCCATCGGAGGGGGCGGTGTTGTCGTCTGAAAACAGTAATTGAAGCAACATGAGTACAAAGGTACTCAGCAAGTCTTACAACAGATCCTACTATACATGTACATTCTCAAGAAGGTAGTGGAGTTATTGCAGCAAGCGAGCTTTGACTCTTGGCTAAGCTATCCTACGAGACACCACTTGTAAAATAGTTTTCGCACACGAGTCCACTAATCACCATCTCAATACTCCACCGTGGATCCTCCCTCTTCATCCCACGAGAGAGCCATCCGCGGTACTCACACTTATCTTGAGGCTTTTAGTAGTATCCATTTACTTGTCTATGAACTGCATAAGCGACCAAGTAGTCCTTTTCCGCGGACGCGGCTATTCGAATAGTTTTATACCCTGCAGGGGTGTACTTTGTCACACACGCTCTCACCACTTACCGTCGTTACACGACATGTACTCGGCAACCTTCAAGCGGAAGCCCAACGTGTGTGTCGGCCACAGCCTACCTAAACACTTGAGTCTCTAGTCCAGGTTTATCGCCTATTCAGGTTCCATCCGCAGGGAGTCCGGCCGAGGTTTCCACATACGGCCCCGAACGATGTGTGCAGGGTTCCCGAGACACCAAACGGGCGACTCGGTACACCGGGCCACGAGCCTACCGCATCACAGCCCACCCCTCGGGTCAGCGCTGTCCACGGCCTCCAGCTTACTACAAACACCAGAAACTACGTGCAACTCCTGGACAGAGGACAAGGGTGATTAAGAAGCCGAGGGGGTCCATTGGTTTCGGGCCCAATGCGTGGTAGTAGCTGAATCTTAAATCACGCATACAGATCTCAGTTCTTAGGGACGGTCTCAATGAAACAACCCACCATGTACTCCTACATGGCCTCTCATCGATACCTTTACCAAAACGTATTCAACACCTCACTCTCATTACCGACACATGCTTTCACTCTAGTCCATCGCCCTGATGAGCCAGACCTGACACGACTCTAAGCGTAGCAAGCATAGCATTGTAAGAACACAACATGGCTCAATCAACTCCTACACATGCTAGTGGGTTTCATCTAGTTACTGTGGCAATGACAGGTCATGCAAAGGAAAGTGGGTTCAGCTACCGCAACACACAGCAGTTTGAATCGCGTTGTCTTAATGCAGTAAATGAGAGCAGAAGCGAGAAGATGGGTTTGTATTGAAATGATCAATGGGTTGCTTGCCTGACGGAGTGGTGGTGGAATACTGCCCTTCAGTTGGATACTCGTGAATATCCTCGGAGGCAGAACCTACCACGAAGAACACATCGAAGCACAATCAACACCAAGCAAAGTGCAACAATATGATGCATGCATGAGACATGGCAAAATGGATGTATTGAGCTAATGCAACTAAGACCAGATGGGTTTGGACTATTTTGAATCAAAGATTCATATTCCAAGTTCATAAATGGCCCTTATTAGTGCTTTATCTTGTTCTGCATTAAACACCAGGTTAATTTGCTTAAACATGCATGAAACCAGTACGGATGGATAGAATGGATTTTTCTGATCATTTTTCATATATAAATCTTTTCATTCTGAGCTATAGATTATTTTCTATGTTTTTTTGAAGTTTGTGATATTTTCTGGAATTTCCTGTATAAGAATAATTCCAGTAATTAAATTGTTTATTACGTCAGCAGTGTGTCATGATGACGTCAGCGGTCAACGGGGCGGTCCAGGTCAAACCTGACGTGTGGGTCCCCTGTGTCAGTGTCACTTTTAGTTAGTTAAACTAATTAGAATTAATTTAACTCTAACTCGGGTTAATTAGCAGGCGGGCCCCACTGTCAGTGACTCTAGGGAGTCAAACCCGTGGTCAAACCACGCTGACTCGACGGTGTTTAGCCGCCGGCGACGTCCAGACGCGGCGGAGGCTGCGGGATTCCTCCTCCGGCGACCAAAGGGGCGGCGGAGGGCACCTACGCGTAGCTGGGAGCAACCAACGTTGATTGGTGGTGGAGGTGAAGCTCGGGGTCGCCGGAAATGACGCCGGCGGCGAGCTGTGCCGCTGCCGGGGTACGGGTGAGGTCGGACCCATCGTTGTGGTGCTCTTGGAGGCTCAAGGCCAGGTCCTACGTGGCCTACGTGACGAGGTGAACTCGTTGGGCATGGTGGCGTGCCCGTTGGGTGGCCGGAGCATCATCGGCGACGGGCTCGGCAGCGGCGCGTGCGGTGCTGCTTGTTGCGGTCGAGGCAGAGGGCGGCAGCAAGAATGAGAGGAAGGGGAAGGGGCAGAAGCTCACGGCAAAGACGATGAGCTAGGCGGCGCTGTCGGGGACGAACTGCTGCGGTGGTGACGGCGAAGGGGATCTCCGGCGGTGGCCGGTGAAGGCGAGGTCGGAGCAGTGGCTTCGGGGCAAGCGGGTGCTCGGGGCCCGACCGGCTCGAAGGAGAAGGCGACGGCGGAGCTGCTGGACACGGTCAGGTGACGCGGAGACGGCGGTGGCTACGGCTACGTCGGCGAGGTGGCAGCGGCTGCGTCGGCCATGGTGGAGGGAGGCGAGGGAGAGGTGCAGGGGGCGAATGGAGGTGTCCAGGGGCTCGGGGGCGCGACGTGGAGGTCGCCCAGCTCGTCCACGGGCGAAGCGGCAAGCAGGTGGCGCCGTGGCGAGCTCGCGCACGCCGGCGTCACCTCTCTGCCTGCTCTGGCGGGAGGAAGCAGCTGACTGGCGCGGGCCAGCACAGTGCTGGGCCGGCCAGTGGGCTGCCAGGTAAGATTCTCTCTCTGCTTTCTGTTTTTCTTTTTATTTGTTTCTGTTCTGTGTTTTCAAATAGTAGAAATACTATTCCATTTAGGAAAAACCTGAAAATATTCAGATGCACATTTGAAAATATTCTCAACAGCCTAAAAATACCTTCAAGATTATTTGGGCATTTTAAAATATTTATAGGATTTAAATTGCCCAAATGCAAATACTTATGGCTTGGTGCAAAAATCCAGAATAGCCCCCAAAAATAAGAAACCATTTTTGGCAGAGGGTTTAGCCAGGACCAAACATGGTGAACATTTATGAAAGGCATTTCAGGTTCATTGAAAAGGATTTTAGTAAACCCTAGTTGTGTTCAAGGGGGGTGCTGGGGGTTTCTGTCATCCCCATTTCAACTTTCTGTGAAAAGTAGACATGATGCAACACTCTAATGCATGAACTAGCTAGGATGTGACATATACCTTCCTCAAAACAACCACCATACCTACCTATTATGGCATTTCCATAGCCATTCTGAGATATATTGCCATGCAAGTTTCCACCGTTCCGTTTATTATGACACGCATCATCATTGTCATATTGCTTTGCATGATCATATAGTTGACATCACATTTGTGGCAAAGCCACCGTTCATAATTCTTTCATACATGTCACGCTTGAGTCATTGCACATCCCGGTACACCGCCGGAGGCATCCATATATAGTCATTCTTTGTTCTAGTATCAAGTTGTAATTTTTGAGTTGTAAAGTAAAAGTGTGATGATCTTCATTATTAGCGCGTTCTCCCATGTGAGAAAAAAAGAAAAGGCCAATAAAAAAAGAGAAGGCCCAAAAAAGAGAAAATAAAAAAATGATAGAAAAAGAGAGAAGGGGAAATGTTACTATCCTTTTACCACACTTGTGCTTCAAAGTAGCACCATGATCTTCATGATAGAGAGTCTCTTATATTGTCACTTTCATATACTAGTGGAAATTTTCATTATAGAACTTGCCTTGTATATTCCAACGATGGGCTTCCTCAAATTGCCCTAGGTCTTCGTGAGCAAGCAAGTTGGATGCACACCCACTTAGTTTTATTTTGAGCTTCCATAAACTTATAGCTCTAGTGCATCCGTTGCATGGCAATCCCTACTCACTCACATTGATATCTATTGATGTGCATCTCCATAGCCCGTTGATACGCCTAGTTGATGTGAGACTATCTCCTTCTTTTTGTCTTCTCGACAACCACCTTCCATTCCACCTATAGTGCTATATCCATGGCTCACGCTCATGTATTGCGTGAAAGTTCAAAAGGTTTGAGAACATAAAAAGTATGAAAAAATTACTTGGCTTGTCATCGGGTGTCGGCGTTCTGGGAACGGGGGTCCCCAGACTTGGCTGTCTGCGGCCCACGGCGTGGCTCTGCGAGCGGGCCCGTACAGCCCATCTTCACCAATAGGCACTCAAGACCCTCGCGAGGGGCCATGCCTCGCGAGGTGGATGGCGCAAGACACCTTCGGGAGCGGCCTCACCAGTTTGGCTCGCGAGGGGCGGAGAGATCAAGGCAAGCCAAACCTCGCGAGGTTCTCGTGACGTGAGCCAAGACGATCAAGATCAGGCAGGCGCCAGGCGGGCGCCAGCGCGCGTAGTGTCCTTGTTTCCTCTTTGGTGCTAAGGAAGCAAGTGCAGGCGCAGAGTACCGAGGCGTCAAGCAAAGGTTTCCGTATCAGTGCAACGAGACCAAGACCAGTAGGATGGCAAGATGGAGGTCACCATGGAGCCCAAGGCGGCGTCACCACCAGAGCCTTTTGCAGGCGAATACTGCTTTTGTCAGGATAAGCTGTACTAGCTATCCCCTTTCAAATTGGCCGTTGTTGGCTCCCTTCCCGCTCAATATTTGGGGAGAGGACCAGGGCCTCTATAAATAGGATTAGCCACCACAGTAGGAGGCAACTGGTCTCGAACTCATTTAGTTCATCCTCACACCCACCAAGCACAAGAACACCTCGCCTCAGGAGGCTGTTCTTCCCCTTGTACTGTTCATCCTCAGCCCAAGAGGCAATCCACCACCACCACACTGGAGTAGGGTATTACACAATAAGGGTGGCCCGAACCAGTATAAATCTTGTGTCCTTTGTGTTGCGAGTTCGTCGAGTTGGTCCTTGAGATCTTAGTGAAGCTAGGACGTGGATCGGTAGGGGGATATCTTCGTGCGCACCCCAGTGTTCGAACCTTGAGGGTTTTGCCGGAACACGAGATCCGACATTTGGCGTGCCAGGTAGTGGTGCGCCGAAGCTTCCCTTCTGTCGCTCCGCGTCCCGTTGCTTCATTATCCCCATGGCGGACGCTCGCCGCGCTCGCGCTGAGCGCCGGGCTGCCCTCGCCGCCCGCGTTGCTCAGACGGCTCCCGTCGGCGGGCCACCCCGTCGTTCTCCGTCGCCTGCCGCCAACGCCGCCACCGGCCCGGCGGAGAACGAGCCGCAAGCATCCTCGCTGCACCCCTCGGTGCGGCGGGACGGCCGCACCGCCACTCCATCGCTGACCCCGGCCGGTTCGTCGTCCCACGCTCGTCGCGCTCCCGTGGATGCGCAGGCCGCTCTGTGCATGGCGCGCGAGCTCCTGTGCTACCGCCCCGTCGATGACCTCTACGAGGACTGGCTCGACCGCATCGCTGAGCTTGTCAGTGCCGCAGGGGGCTTCCCTGCGCCGTCCCTCTCGCTGCCTCGCCCTCCGCCAGCCGCGGGCGGCGTGGCCCATGGAGCGCCTCCACCACCTCTGCCCCAAGACGGAGTCTTGGCGCCCAGGCGCGCGGCCCCACGGCACGACCCGCCGCGTCCAGTGCCCGCGCAAGAAGAAAGAAGCTGCCAAGAAGTCCCTCGGCCGCGAGAAAACGCCCCCGCGCTGCCTACGCCACCACCGCAAGACCGCGTGCCGCCTGAGGCAGCGGTGCGTGGACCCCATCAAGCACAAGTTCTCCACCAGCGCAGAGTCCCGGTGACCACAGCAGGCTGCCGCACCTTCACCCATGAGCTACGTACCGTCGCCTGGCCGGGCAAGTTCAAGCCAGATCTGCCTCCTCGCTACGACGGCACCCCTGACCCCGCGGAGTTCCTAAAGCTCTACGAGCTGATCATCGAGGCGGCCAACGGCGACGAGAAAGTCATGCCGAACTGGTTCCCCATGGCTCTCAAGGATGGTGCCCGCTCCTGGCTCCTAAACCTGCCTTCAGGCTCGATCTCCTCCTGGAACGAGATGCACGACCGTTTCATTGCCAACTTCCAGGGCACTCGCGACCGCCCACCGGCCGTGGGTGACCTACGCCGCATCAAGCAACAACTAGGAAAGACCCTCCAGAAATACATCCAGCGCTTCAACAACGTTCGCCTCAAGATTCCCAAGGTGACGGACGAGGCCATCATCTGCGCGTTCTCTGATGGCGTCCGCGACGTCAAGATGAAGGAGGAGCTCGCCATCCACGAGGAGTTGTGCACGTCCCTGGAGCTATTCAACCTGGCGACCAAGTGCGAAGAGCTGAGGAGGGGCGCCTCTCCCTCCTCGAGCTCCTGACTGCGGACCCGGAGGAGAAGAAAGCCAAGGCCAAGGACGTGAAGCGCAAGGGAGCAGCCGTGCTCGCGGCGGAGCCAGACACCAAGCGCAGTAGAGACCAGCCCGAGTCATCCAAGAGCATTTAACTGTTCTGCGCCTTCCATAACCTGCATAGCCACAACACCAGCGACTGTCAAGAGCTCAGAGCCATTCAAGAAGGACGTTTCGGTCGATGCCCCGAGCGCAGCGACCGCGACTACGGCCGAGGAGGAGGACGTGGTGGCGGACGCTGGGATGACCGTGGCCCGGGCCAGGAGTGGCGCAACCGGCCTCGTGAGGACCGCTGGTAGGATCAGCCTCGCGAGGGCGCCTGGAGGGATCAGCCTCATGAGGATCGTCCTCATGGCAACGCCGGTCTTCCTCCACTACCGCCACCACCAAGAAGGAATGACGACCACCATCAGGACGAGGGGGCTAGGGGCTTCGAGGAGCCGCGTGCTATCGCCTGCATCTTGGGCGGAGCTCAAGCCCCAGCCTCACAGTGTATCTTCAAACAGTTTGATCGTGAAGTGAATGCAGTCCTCCCCAAGCTCGAGGCCACGCGCCCGCTCAGATGGTCCAAGTGCGCCATCACGTTCAGCTCGGCAGATCAGCTCAAGTGCGCGGCTACTGCTAGCGCCCTCTCGATGCTCTATTCACCAGTCATTAGCAACATGCAAGTTACCAAGACTCTCATCGATGGCGGCACAGGGATCAACGTCATGTCCTTCGATACGTTCGACAACCTCCAAATACCGTATGATCAGCTTCAGCCCACCAAGCCTTTCTCAGGAGTGACCGACGGCTCCACCACCCCGATCAGGCAGGTCTGCCTCCCCGTCACCTTTGAACAGCGCGGCAACTACCGCACCAAGCTCATCGACTTCGACGTTGCCCACATCCGTCTGTCGTACAATGCAATTCTTGGGTATCCAGCCCTGGCCAAGTTCATGGCGGTGACCCATCACGGCTACAATGTCCTCAAGATGCCAGGAAGCGGCAGAGTCATCATGGTCCTGTGCGAAGAAAGAGACGCGGTGTGCTCCCTCGAGCGTGCCTTCCAAGATGCAGCAATCGATGACCCCAACAGCAAGGGCGAACGCCCTCCCGAGGCCACCCCTATGAAGAAGAAGCAGCTCCTCCGCGCAGGGCCTCAGGAAAGCGGCGTCTCAAGGGGCACCACGACTGGGTCGGCGCCCGCACCTGGGGCGCCTCCCTCCATCGCATAGGAAAGCGCTCCCAGCGCCCTTCTCGAGCAGGGCTCGGGGGCTCTCTTCTGGAGGGCCTCAGACCTTGCCAACATTACGAGGGAGGCGCTTGGGCACCATCTGGAGGCGTGTTTTGTGGCACGTCACCCTCAGGAGGACACAAGATGAGGGGCGCCCAACGCTCAGGAGTTCATTACCAGGACCACCCAGGAGCTGCAAGATGCGAGGGCCATGCGCGGCGATCGCCGTTCACCTGGCGCAGCCTCCCATCTAGGCGAGGATGCCGGGCTGCGGGTCTGCATCGACGTCCCAGGGCTCAACAGGGCCGCGTCTCCGGAGCCCTTCTGGCCTTCGCACGTGGGACGCTGCGAGGGCCCGCCGCACAGCTACGTTCGCATGCCTTTTGGCCTGCCGAGCCTGGCGTCTGCCTATCAGCGCAACTTGCGGCGCGCCCTGGCGACTCAGGATGCCAGGCACCATGCTGTCCTGATGGAGATGGAGACGGTCCTCAAGGAACCGCCTGGGCCCCTAGACCCTCCCGAGGCTTGCTACCTCTTGAGCAGTGCGTTGGTTTTCCCTTGAAGAGGAAAGGGTGATGCAGCAAAGTAGCGTAAGTATTTCCCTCAGTTTTGAGAACCAAGGTATCAATCCAGTAGGAGGCCACGCACGAGTCCCTCGCACCTACACAAACAAATAAATCCTCGCAACCAACGCGATACGGGGTTGTCAATCCCTTCACGGTCACTTACGAGAGTAAGATCTGATAGATATGATAAGATAATATTTTTATGATAAAGATGCAAAGTAAAAGAAAAGCAAACTAAAAGGTAACGGAAATAGCTTGTTGATGGGAGATTAATATGATGGAAAATAGACCCGGGGGCCATAGGTTTCACTAGTGGCTTCTCTCAAGAGCATAAGTATTACGGTGGGTGAACAAATTATTGTTGAGCAATTGACAGAATTGAGCATAGTTATGAGAATATCTAGGTATGATCATGTATATAGGCATCACGTCCGAGACAAGTAGACCGACTCCTGCCTGCATCTACTACTATTACTCCACACATCGACCGCTATCCAGCATGCATCTAGAGTATTAAGTTCATAAGAACAGAGTAATGCTTTAAGCAAGATGACATGATGTAGAGGGATAAATTCATGCAATATGATATAAACCCCATCTTGTTATCCTCGATAGCAACAATACAATACGTGCCTTGCTGCCCCTACTGTCACTGGGAAAGGACACCGCAAGATTGAACCCAAAGCTAAGCACTTCTCCCATTGCAAGAAAGATCAATCTAGTAGGCCAAACCAAACTGATAATTCGAAGAGACTTGCAAAGATAACCAATCATACATAAAAGAATTCAGAGAAGATTCAAATATTGTTCATAGATAAACTTGCTCATAAACCCACAATTCATCGATCTCAATAAACACACCGCAAAAGAAGATTACATCGAATAGATCTCCACGAGAGAGGGGGAGAACATTGTATTGAGATCCAAAAGAGAGAAGAAGCCATCTAGCTAATAACTATGGACCCGATGGTCTGAGGTAAACTACTCACACATCATCGGAGAGGCTATGGTGTTGATGTAGAAGCCCTCCGTGATCGATGCCCCCTCCGGCGGAGCTCTGGAACAGGCCCCAAGATGGGATCTCATGGGTACAGAAGGTTGCGGCGGTGGAATTAGGTTTTTGGCTCCGTATCTGGTAGTTTGGGGGTACGTAGGTATATATAGGAGGAAGAAGTACGTCGGTGGAGCAACAGGGGACCCACGAGGGTGGAGGGCGCGCCCCCTACCTCATGCCCTCCTGGTTGATTTCTTGACGTAGGGTCCAAGTCCTCTGGATCACGTTCGTTCCGAAAATCACGTTCCCGAAGGTTTCATTCCGTTTGGACTCCGTTTGATATTCTTTTTCTGCGAAACTCTGAAATAGGAAAAAAGCAGCAATTCTGGGCTGGGCCTCTGGTTAATAGGTTAGTCCCAAAAATAATATAAAAGTGTATAATAAAGCCCATTAATGTCCAAAACAGAATATAATATAGCATGGAACAATCATAAATTATAGATACGTTGGAGACGTATCAAGCATCCCCAAGCTTAATTCCTGCTCGTCCTCGAGTAGGTAAATGATAAAAATAGAATTTTGATGTGGAATGCTACTTGGCATAATTTCAATATAATTCTTCTTATTGTGGCATGAATGTTCAGATTTGATATGATTCAAGATAAAAGTTTAATGTTGACATAAAAACAATAATACTTCAAGCATACTAACTAAGCAATTATGTCTTATCAAAATAAGATAGCCAAAGCAAGTTATCCCTACAAAATCATATAGTCTGGCTATGCTCCATCTTCCCCACACAAAATATTCATATCATGTACGACCCTGGTTTTGGCCAAGCATTTGGTTCATACTTTTAATGCGCTTCAGCCTTTTCAACTCTTACGCAATACATGAGCGCAAGCCATGGATATAGCACCATGTTGGAATAAGGTATAATGGTAGGGGTTATGTGGGAAGACAAAAAAGGAGAAAGTCTCACATCAACGAGGCTAATTAACGGGCTATGGAGATGCCCATCAATTGATGTTAATGCGAGGAGTAGGGATTACCACGCAACGGATGCACTAGAGCTATAAGCGTATGAAAGCTCAAAAAAGAAACTAAGTGGGTGTGCATCCAACTTGCTTGCTCACGAAGACCTCGGGCATTTGAGGAAGCCCATCATTGGAATATACAAGCCAAGTTCTATAATGAAATTTCCCACTAGTATATGAAAGTGACAAAATGAGAGACTCTCTATTATGAAGATCACAGTGCTACTTTGAAGCACAAGTGTGGTAAAAAGGATAGTAACATTGTCCCTTCTCTCTTTTTCTCTCATTTTTTTATTTGGGCCTTTTCTCTTTTTTTTATGGCCTCTTTTTTTTAGTCCGGAGTCTCATCCCGACTTGTGGGGGAATCATAGTCTCCATCATCCTTTCCTCACTTGGGACAATGCTCTAATAATGATGATCATCACACTTTTATTTACTTACAACTCATGAATTACAACTCAATACTTAGAACAAAGTATGACTCTATATGAATGCCTCTGGCGGTGTACCGGGATATGCAATGAATCAAGAGCGACATGTATGAAAGAATTATGAGCGGTGGCTTTGCCAGAAATACAATGTCAACTACATGATCATGCAAAGAAATATGACAATAATGGAGTATGTCATGATAAATGAAACGGTGGAAAGTTGCATGGCAATGTATCTCGGAATGGCTATGGAAATGCCATGATAGGTAGGTATGGTGGCTGTTTTGAGGAAGATATAAGGAGGTTTATGTGTGATAGAGCATATCATATCACGGGGTTTGGATGCACCGGCGAAGTTTGCACCAACTCTCAAGGTGAGAAAGGGCAATGCGCGGTACCGAAGAGGCTAGAAAATTGCGGAAAGGTAAGTGTGCGTATAATCCATGGACTCACATTAGTCATAAAGAACTCATATACTTATTGTAAAAATTTATTAGCCCTCAAAGCAAAGTACTACTACGCATGCTCCCAGGGGAAGGGTTGGTAGGAGTTAACCATCGCGTGATCCCGACCGCCACACAAAGGAAGACAATCAACAAATACTTCATGCTCCGACTTCGTTACATAATGGTTCACCATACGTGCATGCTACGGGAATCACAAACTCCAACAAATGTATTTTTCAATTCCACAATTACTCAACTAGCACAACTATGATATTACTACCTTTATATCTCAAAACAATTATCAAGCATCAAATTTCTCATGATATTAATTAAAGAAAATTGCCATGCTGTTTTAAGACTCTCAAAATAATATAAGTGAAGCATGAGAGATCAACAGTTTCTATAAAACAAATCCACCACCGTGCTCTAAAAGATATAAGTGAAGCACTAGAGCAAAAACTATATAGCTCAAAAAATATAAGTGAAGCACATAGGGTATTCTAATAAATTCCGAATCAAGTGTGACTCTCTCAAAAGGTGTGTACAGCAAGGATGATTGTGGTAAACTAAAAAAGACTCAAATAATACAAGACACTCCAAGCAAAACACATATCATGTGGTGAATAAAAATATAGCTCCAAGTAAAGTTACCGATGGAAGTAGACGAAAGAGGGGATGCCTTCCGGGGCATCCCCAAGCTTTGGCTTTTAGGTGTCCTTAGATTATCTTGGGGTGCCATGGGCATCCCCAAGCTTAGGCTCTTGCCACTCCTTGTTCCATAATCCATCAAATCTTTCACCCAAAACTTGAAAACTTCACAACACAAAACTCAGCAGAAAATCTCGTAAGCTCCGTTAGCGAAAGAAAACAAAAGACCACTTCAAGGTACTGTAATGAACTCATTCTTTATTTATATTGGTGTTAAACCTACTGTATTACAACTTCTCTATGGTTTATAAACTATTTTACTAGCCATAGATTCGTCAAAATAAGCAAACAACACACGAAAAACAGAATCTGTCAAATAACAGAACAGTCTGTAGTAATCTGTAACTAACGCAAACTTATGGAACTCCAAAAATTCAGCCAAAATAGGACAACCTAGACAATTTGTTTATTGATCAGCAGCAATTGGAATCAATATTTTATCACGTTCTGGTGATTTTTAACAATTATTTTCGTGAACAGAAAGTTTCTGAAATTTACAGCAAGATCAAATAACTATCATCCAAGAAGATCCTATAGGTTTAACTTGGCACAAACACTAATGAAAACATAAAAACACATCCAACCAGAGGCTTTATCAAATATTTATTCCTAAACAGAAGAAAAAACAAAAAAACTAAAAATAAAATTGGGTTGCCTCCCAACAAGCGCTATCGTTTAACGCCCCTAGCTAGGCATAAAAACAAGGATAGATCTAGGTATTGCCATCTTTGGTAGGCAATCCATAAGTGGCTCTCTTGATAGATTCATATGGTAATTTTATTTTATTTCTAGGAAAGTGTTCCATGCCTTTCCTTAACGGAAATTGGAATCTAATATTTCCTTCCTTCATATCAATAATTGCACCAATAGTTCTAAGGAATGGTCTACAAAGAATAATAGGACATGAAGTGTTGCAATCTATGTCAAGAACAATAAAGTCTACGGGCACATAATTCCTATTTGCAACAATAAGAACATCATTAATTCTTCCCATAGGTTTCTTAATAGTAGAATCCGCAAGGTGCAAGTTTAAAGAGCAATCATCAAATTCACGGAAACCTAATAAATCACATAAAGTTTTTGGAATCGTGGAAACACTAGCACCCAAATCACACAAAGCATAGCATTCATGGTCTTTAATTTTAATTTAAATACTAGGTTCCCACTCATCATAAAGTTTTCTCGGGATAGAAACTTCCAACTCAAGTTTTTCTTCATAAGATTGCATCAAAGCATCAACGATATGTTTGGTAAAGGCTTTATTTTGACTATAAGCATGTGGAGAATTTAGCACGGATTGCAACAAGGAAATACAATCTATAAAAGAGCAATTATCATAATTAAATTCCTTGAAATCCAAAATAGTGGGTTCATTAATATCTAGAGTTTTGACCTCTTCATTACCACTTTTATCAATTTTAGCATCAAGATCTAAAAACTCCGAATTTTTGGAATGCCTTCTAGGTAAAGGTGGATCATATTCAGTCTCATCATTATCAAGATTCATATTGCAAAAGAAAGATTTAATAGGAGACACATCAATAACTTTTAGATATTCATCTTTGTTTTCATGAAAATTAGAAGAACACGCTTTTATAAAGCAATCTTTCTTAGCACGCATCCTAGCGGTTCTTTCCTTGCACTCATCAATGGAAATTCTCATGGCCTTGAGAGACTCATTGATATCATGCTTAGGTGGAATAGATCTAAGTTTCAAAGAATCAACATCAAGAGAAATTCTATCAACGTTCCTAGCCAATTCATCAACTTTAAGCAATTTTTCTTCAAGCAAAGCATTGAAATTCTTTTGCGAATTCATAAATTCCTGAACACTAGTCTCAAATTCAGAAGGCATCTTATTAAAATTTCCATAAGAATTGTTGTAGGAATTACCATAATTATTAGAGGAATTACTAGGATAAGGCATAGGATAAAAGTTTCCTCTATACGCGTTGTTACGAAAATTATTCCTACCAACAAAATTCACATCCAAAGATTCATTATTATTATCAATCAAAGTAGACAAAGGCATATCATTAGGATCAGAAGAAACACTTTTATTAGCAAATAATTTCATAAGTTCATCCATCTTCCCACTCAAAACATTAATTTCTTCTATCGCATGCACTTTTTTACTAGTAGATCTTTCAGTGTGCCATTGAGAATAATTAACCATAATATTATCTAGGAGTTTAGTAGCTTCTCCTAAAGTGATTTCCATAAAAGTGCCTCCCTCGGCCGAATCTAAAAGATTTCTAGAAGCAAAATTCAATCCAGCATAAATTTTTTGTATAATCATCCACAAAGTCAAACCATGTGTAGGACAATTACATATCATTAATTTCATCCTCTCCCAAGCTTGCGCAACATGTTCATGATCAAGTTGCTTAAAATTCATAATATCATTTCTAAGAGAGATGATCTTAGCGGGAGGAAAATACTTAGAGATAAAAGCATCTTTGCACTTATTCCAAGAATCAATACTATTTTTTGGCAAAGATGAAAACCAAGCTTTAGCGCGATCTCTAAGCGAAAAAGGAAATAGCTTCAATTTAACAATATCATTATCCACACCTTTCTTCTTTTGCATATCACACAAATCAACGAAGCTATTTAGATGGGTAGCGGCATCTTCACTAGGAAGGCCGACGAATTGATCTTTCATGACAAGATTCAACAAAGCAGTATTGATTTCGCAAGATTCAGTATCGGTAAGAGGAGCAATCAGAGTGCTAAGGAAATCATTGTTGTTGGTATTGGTGAAGTCACATAATTTAGTATTATCTTGAGCCATCATGACAAGCAAGCAATCCAACACACGAGCAAACAAGAAGCGGGCAAAAAGAGGCAAACAAAAAAGAGAGGGCAAATAAAACGGCAAGGGTGCAGTGGGGGAGAGGAAAAAGAGAGGCAAATGGCAAATAATGTAATGCGGGAGATAAGGGTTTGTGATGGGTACTTGGTATGTTGACTTTTGTGTAGACTGCCCGGCAACGGCGCCGGAAATCCTTCTTGCTACCTCTTGAGCACTGCGTTGGTTTTCCCTTGAAGAGGAAAGGGTGATGTAGCAAAGTAGCGTAAGTATTTCCCTCAGTTTTGAGAACCAAGGTATCAATCCAGTAGGAGGCCACGCACGAGTCCCTCACACCTACACAAACAAATAAATCCTCGCAACCAACGCGATACGGGGTTGTCAATCCCTTCACGGTCACTTACGAGAGTGAGATCTGATAGATATGATAAGATAATATTTTTGGTATTTTTATGATAAAGATGCAAAGTAAAATAAAATCAAAATAAAAGGTAACGGAAATAGCTTGTTGATGGGAGATTAATATGATGGAAAATAGACCCGGGGGCCATAGGTTTCACTAGTGGCTTCTCTCAAGAGCATAAATATTACGGTGGGTGAACAAATTACTGTTGAGCGATTGACAGAATTGAGCATAGTTATGAGAATATCTAGGTATGATCATGTATATAGGCATCACGTCCGAGACAAGTAGACCAACTCCTGCCTGCATCTACTACTATTACTCCACACATCGACCGCTATCTAGCATGCATCTAGAGTATTAAGTTCATAAGAACAGAGTAATGCTTTAAGCAAGATGACATGATGTAGAGGGATACATTCATGCAATATGATATAAACCCCATCTTGTTATCCTCGGTGGCAACAATACAATACGTGCCTTGCTGCCCCTACTGTCACTGGGAAAGGACACCGCAAGATTGAACCCAAAGCTAAGCACTTCTCCCATTGCAAGAAAGATCAATCTAGTAGGCCAAACCAAACTGATAATTCGAAGAGACTTGCAAAGATAACCAATCATACATAAAAGAATTTAGAGAAGATTCAAATATTGTTCATAGATAAACTTGATCATAACCCCACAATTCATCGGTCTCAACAAACACACCGCAAAAGAAGATTACATCAAATAGATATCCATGAGAGAGGGGGAGAACATTGTATTGAGATCCAAAAAAGAGAGAAGAAGCCGTCTAGCTAATAACTATGGACCCGAAGGTCTGAGATAAACTACTCACACATCATCGGAGAGGCTATGGTGTTGATGTAGAAGCCCTCCGTGATCGATGCCCCCTCCGCCGGAGCTCCAGAATAGACCCCAAGATGGGATCTCACGGGTACAGAAGGTTGCGGTGGTGGAATTAGGTTTTTGGCTCCATATCTGGTAGTTTGGGGGTACGTAGGTATATATAGGAGGAAGAAGTACGTCGGTGGAGCAATAGGGGGCCCACGAGGGTGGAGGGCGCCCCCCCTACCTCGTGCCCTCCTGGTTGATGTCTTGACGTAGGGTCCAAGTCCTCTGGATCATGTTCGTTCTGAAAATCACGTTCCCGAAGGTTTCATTCCGTTTGGACTCCGTTTGATATTCTTTTTCTGCGAAACTCTGAAATAGGCAAAAAACAACAATTCTGGGCTGGGCCTCCAATTAATAGGTTAGTCCCAAAAATAATATAAAAGTGTATAATAAAGCCCATTAATGTCCAAAATAGAATATAATATAGCATGGAACAATAAAAAATTATAGATACGTTGCAAACGTATCAAGGCTCAGGGCCCCGGTGGCTCGTGAGGAGCGACCCCTTCGCCGCGTACCTTCAGCTACCCCAACATCCCTTCATCAATAGAACCAGGTGACATTTTCCAAGTTTATTTAGCTGGGAGCGCCCCCGGGCTGCATCATTCCCAGGCCGCGTGGGTCCGTCCCTGTGGCATGTATCCCTTTTTTATGTCTTTAGCTTACCTTGCTGGGGGCACCCCTCGGGCTGCATCATCCCCAATCTGCTCGGGCCTGACCCAGTGGCATGTATCTTCCCTGCATTTACTCAAGCCAGTTTGCTTTCCATGCTTAATCTACCTATGACTATCACCTTCTCGATCGTCACCCACCATGGGAGCCGCGCGCCGACTGTCTTTCTTCAGGATCCTTCATGTGAGAGGGTTAGGCACGTCGTCTATGCTATGGCCCGTCCCTGCAGCGTCGATAAATCCAACGGTTGAGCTCTATCTGGCGGGCTGGCCTCGTTCACGTCACCTCCTCGGGCCGTTGGTGCTTGGCCTTCTCACGCGATAACCTCAGGAGATTCGTTCGGCGCAGGTTGTCTGACCACCTCGTAGGACCAGCACAGCAAACAAAAACCAAGACCAGGCGCAACCCGCCTTGAGGTAGGGCCTCGTGAGTCCCGCGCTGGTTCACGAGTGCCCATACACACCTCGTCTAGCCCTGTCGTGCAAGCCACGTGTCAGGGCGGGGTTGTACACGCCCCGGGGGCTCTCCGCAGTAGGGAGTCCCCTCCCACATACCAGTGGAAGCACCATGCTCCGCGCTGGACGTCGACACTGCCGAGGAGCGGCTATGCCCGTACAAGTGCGGAAGCGCTATGCTCCGCGCTGGTGATAAACAACTGAGGGCGGCCTCACGGCCGCATCACCCTCAGGGAGCCCCTGAGCTCAGTGTCCGGCCTCACCGCAACACCTCCCCTCGGGAGAGTCGCGTGGGGGGCTGGGCATGGGGGCTGCGCTCGGGTCACGCCCAAGCGTACGCCCCCCAACAGGGCCCCCCGGGCCCGGTCGTTGCACGCCCCTCCCGAGCCTCGGCGAGGGAAAAGGTATGAAGGGTGTTTGCACGTCAAGGGGGACTCCTGAGCATCGCTACTCAGGAGCCTAACTGGTCACGTAGCCCCTCACTCCTTGGGTCCGTCCTGGTCTCAGGTCGGCCCAACGGCGGTTGAGGTATGCGCGGGGCCAGGCTCTGCCGACGTAGAACACTAATCTTATCCTCGCGTCTCCTTCCTATAAGCTGTTTGTGCGTCAAGGGGGACTCCTGAGCATCGCGACTCAGGAGCATAACTGGTCACGTAGCCCCTCACTCCTTGGTTCCGTCCTGGTCTCCGGTCGGCCCAACCGCGGTTGAGGTATGCGCGGGGCCGGGCTCTGCCGACGTAGAACATAAAGCAAAAAGGAAGAAAATCGCAAAATCTCAAGACAAATATTACAAGACATATTGTTTCCTCAAATGTCAAGCACAAGTTTTAACGCCTCCACGAGGCATGATGCATGTTGTAGGAGTAAAACAGGAAAGCTGCCGCGAGCAGGTCACCCCTGGACACTGCCGACGCCCACAGAAGGTGCTCCTCCCTTGGTGGCGTCGCCTTCGCCTGCACCGCCAGCCGGAGCCGCATGATCGGTGGTACCGCCGGTCGAAGGCGCGAGAGCAAAGCCGCGGAACTTCTTCAGCAGGGCCTCCACCTGGCCCTTCATGGCTGCGGCAGCAGCCGCACAACGCTCCTCGTCCACAGGCTCCAGCAGCTCATCCAGGCGGGTGGTTGGATCACAAAGATGGAGGTGACTGAAGACACGCGTCAGTGAAGCTGAGGAAAGAACGCGGGCTTCTGCCTCGGCCATAGGACCGATGCCGCTCACAACCTCCTCAAGCGCGGCAACCAAGTAGGGAAGCAGCTGGGCAGGGCCATCCTCGTCGGTGGTCAGCGGCTTTTCCAGGCCCTTCTCGTAAAGTGCTTTCAGCGCCACATGGGACCTCTTCTTGAGAAGCGCGAAGGCCGCGTGGTCCTCGGCCAGGACCTTCGCCTTGGTGTCAAGATCGATCCCCTTCGCCTCCACCTTCTGCTCCAGCTCCTCCAGCCGGCTGCATTGAGTGGCCTGCGCCTTCGCCAACTCCCCCAGCTCGGCGTCGTGGTTCTTGATGGCGTCCTCCCGGGCCCTCATCTCCTCCTCCTTCGCCTAGCGACCGCGAGCTTCTTCTGCGTGCTCATCATGCAGACTCTTCAGCTCGTCCTCCAGTGCCCGGCAGCGGCCGTGGGCGGCTTCGGTATCCTTCAGTGCCGCCTCGTGGTCGGCCGCAGCTTGAGCGGCGGCCCGCTTCTCCTTCTCGGAGGTCATCGCAGCCTGGCTCGGCGTCGCTCAGATTGCTGCGTCACACTGAAGCAAGCCGTAGGCCAGCTCCAGGCGCCCGGCTACCAGGCGTGGATCCGCGCCCAGGAGATCTTCCCGCAGCTGAGTCATCTCTGAAAGGGCATGCTCCAAGATAGCAGAGGAGGCAGAAGAACTTGGGAGTAATGGCGCAGCAGGAGGAGGAGGCGACATCGTCACCAGGGCTTGGGAGACCAAGGGCTCCTGAGCTTCCGGGACCCCAGCAGCCGAATCGGGCATCGGCACTTTCGGAGCCAGCGGGGCCTCGGGGGCTGGCTCCTTCGGACGACGCCCCTCCAGGCTTCGCGAGGGTGACAAGGCCAGAGAGGTACATGATCTGACGTTTCCTTTCTCCACGGAGGGGGGCGCGGCCGCTGCAGATGGTTCAGTCCCAGGCGTGGGCACTGCATCCTCCTTCCTCTTCTTCGCCGAAGGCGGCGGCCTGGTCAAACAAGGACGAATGTCAGGAGGCAGCAGTACAAGCAAGAACAAGATGAAGCTCAAGCACTTACTGGTCCACAGCAGTGTAGTCCACCCTCCACTTTGTGAGCTTGAAGCCTGAGAGCTTCGAGGCCTGAGGAGTGGGCGCGCAGACTCTGGGAGCAGAAAACGGCATACCAGAAGGGCCGGAAGCAGCTTCAGATGACGTCAAGGCGGGAGTAACACCTCGAGAGACCAGCGACGATCTGCCCCTCGTTGGGATAACAGGCAGCTCCCCCTCTTCCTGGCAGGCGTCGGCCTTGTCATCATCAGGAAAGGCGCTAAGGATGTCAGATTTGCTCAAGGGGAGGTCTCCCCCATCCCTTCGGGAGTCACCTCCGAGTCTTCGTCCTCCCCATGGGACTCATCAGAAGATAGCTCCACCAGCTTCGGCGCACCAGGGGCCCCGGTAGGCGCCGGCGGCACCAGCCCGCGCCCGTCAAAAGTCGGCCTGGAAGCCACGACCTGCGCCCCGTCCTCATGACAAAACAAGGGGGTGAAGATGCTCGGCGGGTACTCTTGGTCGTCCCCAACCAAGAGGCGGAGAACTACGGCCAGCTCACCGTCGGACAAGGCTTTCGGGCTCAGGCGAACCTTGTCCTCTTCGTCCCTAAGCTCCCACAAGGGGCGCGTATGGGCCTGAAGCGGGGCTACGCGCAGCTCTAGGAATTCCCTCAGGAGCATGGCCCCAGTCACCTTCGCCGCCTTCACGTTGCCCGGCTTTAGGTCGGTCATCATCTTCTCCAGCACCAACGTCGCCCGCTCGTTGGTGAGCTTCGCACAAGACCACCCCTTGTCAGACTGGGGCATCTCCGTCGGCAGCGTCAAGCGTGGGTGGACGCATTTAGCATCCATCATGGCCCACTTGCTCCGGAAGCCTTCGGCTTTCTTCCCCGTCTTCGAGATCGAGTTGGCCTTGCCGGCCGCAATGAAGTTGGCACACCCGGAGGTGTGACCCTCCTTGACGCGGAGGAAGAAGAAGTGGCGCAGAAGAGCCACGGACGGCATCATGCCGAGGTACGCCTCGCAGTAGTAGGCGAAGATGGACAAGAGAAGGATGGAGTTGGGATGAAGATGCAGCGCTTGCAGCCCGTAGTGGCCGAGGACCTCGTAGAAGAAGTCAGAGAAGGGGGGACCAACCCTGCGGCGATGTTGCTCGTGAAGAAGGGGAAGAAGGTGCTTCCCTCGGGCTCTGGCAGGTCGGAGGCGACCCGGAGCCCTGTCTTCCCCCTCTCGTTGCTTTCCCCCGCCGTGAGCAGGGAGTGGCGGCGAGGCTCTTCTCTGAAACGTTGGGGGCGTCAAGAGCCGGCTCGTACCAGGCCGGCGACGAGGCAGGCTTGACCTTGCGAGGCGCCACTGGTCGTTAATGTGATAGAGGAAGGAAGCAGATCTGGAGATTTTGGAAGCAGGGCGCAAGAAATGGGATCTGAGCAAGGCGGAAGGACGTAGTGAAGGCAGGCGCTGTCTACGCTAGCCTTTTGACAGTCGGGCAGTTGCCGAGGCAGCATGGGGAAGCGGAGACGCCGACGTCCAATCAACCACCACGTATCGACCAAGGCCGCTGGCTATTGGGGCCCGCGGCGCTCCGCACTTGGCCTTTGGCTTCGCCTCGAAGCCAAGCCCGAGCGCACCTTGGGCGTGGGGGCTACTGTCGGCGTTCTGGGAATGGGGGTCCCCAGACTTGCGTGCCTGCAGCCCACGGTGTGGCTCTGCAAGCGGGCCCGTACGTCCCATCTTCACCAACAGGCACTCAAGACCCTCGTGAGGGGCCAAGCCTCGCGAGGCAGACGACGGAAGACCCCTTCAGGAGCGGCCTCACCAGTTTACTTCGCGAGGGGCCGAGAGAATCAAGGCAAGGCAAACTTCATGAGGTTATCGTGACGTGAGCCATGACGATCAAGATCAGGCAGGCGCCAGGCGGGCGCCAGCGCGCGCAGTGTCCTTGTTTCCTCTTTGGTGCTAAGGAAGCAAGTGCAGGCGGGGAGTACCGAGGCGTCAAGCAAAGGTTTCCATATCAGTGCAACGAGACCAAGACCAGCAGGACGGCAAGACGGAGGTCACCATGGAGCCCAAGGTGGCGTCACCACCAGAGCCATTTGCACGCGAAGACTGCTTTTGTCAAGATGAGCTGTACTAGCTGTCCCCTTTCAAATTGGCCGTTGTTGGCTCCCTTCCCGCTCAATATTTGGGGAGAGGACCAGGGCCTCTATAAATAGGATTAGCCACCACAGTAGGAGGCAACTGGTCTCGAACTCATTCAGTTCATCCTCACACCCACCAAGCACAAGAACACCTCGCCTCAGGAGGCTGTTCTTCCCCTTGTACTGTTCATCCTCAGCCCAAGAGGCAATCCACCACCACCACACTGGAGTAGGGTATTACACCACAACGGTGGCCCGAACCAGTATAGATCTTGTGTCCTTTGTGTTGCGAGTTCGTCGAGTTAGTCCTTGAGATCTTAGTGAAGCTAGGACGTGGATCGGTAGGGGCAGATCTTCGTGCGCACCCCAGTGTTCGAACCTTGTGGGTTTTGCCGAAACCCGAGATCCGACATCGGGGTTGTGCATGATTTGAATATTTTGTGTGATGAAGATGGAGCATAGCCAGACTATATGATTTTGTAGGGATACGCTTTCTTTGGCCATGTTATTTTGAGAAGACATAAATGCCTTGTTAGTATGCTTGAAGTATTTTTTATGTCAATATTAAACTTTTCTTTTGAATCATACGTATCTGAACATTCATGCCACAATAAAGAAATTACATGGATAAATATGTTAGGTAGCATTCCACATAAAAATTTCTGTTTTTATCATTTACCTACTCGAGGACGAGCAGGAATTAAGCTTGGGGATGCTTGATACATCTCCAATGTATCTATAATTTTTGATTGTTACATGCTATTATATTATCTGTTTTGTTTGTTTTATACGCATTAATATGCTATTTTATATTATTTTGGGAGTAACCAATTAACCTAGAGCCCAGTGCCAGTTCCTGTTTTCCCCTGTTTTTGAGTTTCACAGAAAAGGAATACCAAACGGAGTCCAAACGGAATCCAAACGGAATAAAACCTCCGCGATAATTTTTCTTGGACCAGAAGATAACCAGGAGACTTGAAGATGAAGTTGGAAGAGCCATGAGGTGGCCACAAGGACGGAGGGCGCGCCCAGGGGGGTAGGGCGTGCACCCCACCCTTGTGGGCTCCTCGTGCACTCCCTGACCTAATTTCTGCACCTATATATTCCCATATGTCCACAAACCAACAGAGACATCTACGAAAACACTTTTCCACCGCTGCAACCTTCTGTATCCGTGAGATCCCATGTGGGGACCTTTTCTGGCACCCTGCCGGAGGGGGATTCGATTACGGAGGGCTTCTACATCAACTCTATTGCCCTTCCGATGAAGCGTGAGTAGTTTACCACAGACCTACGGGTCCATAGCTAGTAGCTAGATGGCTTCTTCTATCTCTTTGATTCTCAATACCATGTTCTCCTCGATGTTCTTGGAGATCCATTCAATGTAATACTTTTTTGCGGTGTGTTCGCCGAGATCCGATAGATTGTTGATTTATGATCAGCTTATCTATGAATATTATTTTAATCTTCTCTGAATTCTTTTATGCATGATTTGATATCTTTGTAATTCTCTTCGAACTATCGGTTTGGTTTGGCCAACTAGATTGGTTTTTCTTGCAATGGTAGAAGTGCTTAGCTTTGGGTTCAATCTTGCGGTGTCCTTTCCCAGTGACAGTAGGGGCAGCAAGGCACGTATTGTATTGTTGCCATCGAGGATAAATATATGGGGTTTTCATCATATTGTTTGAGTTAATTCCTCTACATCATGTCATCTTGCTTAATGCATTACTCCGTTCTTATGAACTTAATACTCTAGATGCATGCTGGATAGCGGTCGATGTGTGGAGCAATAGTAGTAGATGCAGAATCGTTTTAATCTACTTGACACGGACATGATGCCTATATTCATGATCATTGCCTTAGATATCGTCATAACTTTGCACTTTTCTATCAATTGATCGGCAGTAATTTGTTCACCCACCGTATTATTTGCTATCTTGAGAGAAGCCTCTAGTGAAACCTATGGCCCCTGGGTCTACTTTCCATCATATAAGTTTCCGATCTACTATTTTGAAATCTTTACTTTCCGATCTATAAACCAAAAATACCAAAAATATTTACTTTACCGTTTAATTACATCTACTAGATCTCACTTTTGCAAGTAATCGTGAAGGGAGTGACAACCACTTTATCGCGTTGGGTGCAACTTGTTTGATTGTTTGTGCAGGTATTCGGTGACTTGTGTGTTGTCTCCTACTGGATTGATACCTTGGTTCTCAAACTGAGGGAAATACTTATCTCTACTTTTCTGCATCACCCTTTCCTCTTCAAGGGAAAAACTAACGCAAGCTCAAGAAGTAGCACTCACTATGCATAGCATAAATTTGCCATGATTATTTAGATTGGATCATATGCTGCTATGTTTTCCTCTGCACTAACTATAGGGCTCTTGCTGCGGACTTGATCCCGGGAAGGAGAGATGGAAACAAGCTTACATAACGATCCCCGACAGACCAAACAGATAAGTTTCCTTTTATCCATAACATGTCTCTGTAAGAAGAAAACTTGTGCATAGAAAAACCTTGTAACTTTGGAAGACATATGTTCTCCCATCCTTTGATCTGAACATTATTTTGGTCAAAATGGTTGTAGTGGCATTTGACAGAGAAAGTTCAAGAAGGGGCCAGTTCCCTTCCATAGTTTTGAGCCCGGCAGGCCAAGCCCCCGCGGCAATGACGGAAGGCATTGGCAAGCTAGCTTGCCAGAAAAACTTGATTACTTGAAAGTATGGAGGCGCTCCTCCTCTACACGGGTGTAGTACATCCACAAGTACCCGACAAGCATGTCTTTTTTTTAATATGCAGATAAAAAAGTACAAATCTTACAGAGTACGAACATGGATAAAAGAGATTACATATTTAAGACTAAAAATTTGGCAAACGCCTATAGGTTTTGGATTGACAAAAGATAAGTGCCTCGTAATCCCTTTCTTGTCCCTCTGCTCCGAGGAACTACGGTGGGAGGCAAAGAGGGAAAAAGGAGCGCCTGGGAAGAAGCCCAGCCTAACAAGATCGGGAGTGCGCGGACGAAGGCGAGGGACGGAGAGAGCGGTTAGGCAACGCCCTAGTCACTGTCACCAGGGCCAGCAGGGCGTGGCAGCGTGGACACCAGCAAGGAAGACGAACCCAGAGTCCATGGGAAAGCCTGCTGGGGTCCACCTGGAAGACTGCTGGAGGAGGCGGAGACACCTTCCACACCCAACACCCCTGCAAATTGCCTTGCCGGGGAGGAGATGCAGGTGCAGATGGTGGTGCCGCCAGCTGACGATGACGGTGTGGCTGGTGTTCAGCCCGAGTCGGAGCCGTCGTCTTGCCCACCGGCACCACCGTCATCGCCATCACTATCCTCCTCGTCGATGTCGCTCGAGGAGGAGCTTTCGTCGTCGGTTGAGCTCTCCGGGCAGCACCCTAAGCGAGCACCCGAGCGCCCGAAGACCTTGATGGAGAGTAGGGTGGCGTCCATTACTTGAAGTGAAGGATGTGCCCTGCCGCCAAGCTGTGGGCGCGAGCAAATGTTTTCCAGCAACGCCGGAGAAGCATGACATGAGGTGAAGGGAACTCTACATCTGTCTGCATGCTGCCATTATAGCAGCCCCTCATGTGGAGCCATAGTCCCGGTGGCTATTCAACCTCCATCACCCTTGCGAATGGGGTTGGAAGCCGAAGACAACTGCGCGGAGGCCCGCGCAACTTGACGATGAATTCTAGTGGTTGGTCCCCGACGTGGCCTTCGTTCGGGCCCAGGGCAACTGGAGGAGGGGCGATCAAAGCACCGCCCCGTCCTCCTTGACCCCGGGCGCCACCACGGCCACGTCCACGTCCTCTACCACCTACTCTCACGACGGGCTCCACCCCTGCGTCCCCAGCAGGAGGAGGGAGGCATTGTCGAGCAAAAACTCTCGTCGCCGCCATTGGAGTACCACCACGCCCTCTCTCCCTTGCCATGGTGGAGAAAAGATGCCAGAAGGAAGAATCAGGGGAGGTGTGTGAATAAGCACCTCGCCTGTGTCCCCTTTTAGAGGCAAACGTGACCAGGGGCTAGCTCCTCCCTCAGGAGGCAACCGCCCCGTTCCACCAATATAGCCCCTCTGCATCACCAATGGTGCATAGAATCAAGACCGCCCTCCTGCACCTATTCACGACGCTTGGTTTTCTGCCAGGGAACTCATTCTCAAGCCCTCTGTGTCCACCACCAACCCTGAGCAATGCATGCAGCATACGTGGTAGAAATGGTAGGAGCGGAAGAATCAGTGGAATGACAGTTACCACCCAGTGAATGTGGGACGCGCACAGCCCACAGATCGTGGCGTAAATTTCCCCATGCCATCTCGCACGACGCACGAGAAAATCAGAAACTGACTCAAGCACAGGTGATGTAGGGTAGAACCCTAGACGCCCGATCTTCCACGAAAGGAGCGGATCCCGCGAAGAACACAAGGAACACAAGGGGAAATCACAAGAGAAACATGGGAGAAATCACTCAAAACAACAACATCCAGTTACACATGTGCTAGATCCTCGAAACACAAAGAGATGTAAGATCCACAAACAATAAGGGACGATACAAGTAGCACGTTCTTCTCCATGAGGAGGTCTTGAGGGGTCTTCCCGTGAGGGGTCTTGAATCCACTTGGGGGATCTTCTCCGTAGAGGCCGTGAAGTCCTAAGAAGAAGGGGATCAAGTGGAGAGCAAAGCTTCTCAATGAGCTACTACTTTGCTAACCCTAAAACGTAGGTAGGAGAAGAGTATATATAGCCTCGGGGGCGAAAGGGTACACGGGCCTCGGCCCAAGTCACTGCGCGCAGGCAGGGCCGGAAGTTCGGGGCAAGGCCGGAAGGTCCGGGCGCCGGAGGTTCCGGGGAGGGTCCGGCCTAACCAGAGAGTTGGCACAGTTGAAGCTGGGCTGGTGTCCGGGGGCCGGAAGGTCCGGGCGGGCTGGAGGATCTGGGGGCCGGAAGGTCCGGGCGGGCTGGAGGATCTGGGGGCCGGAAGGTCCGGGACAGATTCCGGGCTAGTTCCGGGCTAACCAAAGAGTTGGCACGCCCGGGCTGGTCTGGGTCGTCGGAGGCCGAAGTTCTGGGTCGGCTGGAGGTTCCGGGGGCGGAAGTTCCGGGATGGACAGGGAGTTGACGCCAGATCCTTCTTCTTCAGCCCTCGGCTCCGTGGCTTGTGCGTTATACCTGATCACACATAGAATTTCAGACTTAGGCAGTAGCCATGTCTCATTCGGAGGAAAGGGAAACTCAACTAGGAGTGATGTGACCTCAGATTGAATAGGACGAGCTCTTGCTCCTGTCATGGGTCCACTTGGAGCTTGGATAGTTAAGGTAGTGTCCATGGGGATGATCGTGGCATGCTCCGCATCATCTCCCCCCCTTGGGAAAGATCCGACCTCGGATCGAAATCGTCATCACCATGGTACGTGGAGAGATCTTTGACGTTGAAGATGTCACTCACAGAGTACTTGTCGTGTTGGATGTCGATCTTGTAGGCGTTGTTGTTGTAGCGTTCAAGCACCTTGAAGGGTGCATCGGTTCGTGCTAGATGTTTGGACTTGCGTTCGTTGGGGAAGTGTTCCTTGCGAAGGTGTAACCACACAAGATCTCCAATGTTGAATATCATGGGCTGCTTGTTGACGTTGAGCTTGGTCGCGAGTTGTTGTACTTGGCGCTCGACGGTGTGCCTTGTATCTTCATGCATCTTCTTGAGGTAGTTCACTCGGGCACTCGCGTCCATGTTGATGCGCTATTGTAGTGGTAGAGGAAGAATGTCCAATGGGGACAACGGGTTGAAACCGTAGACGACCTCGAAGGGGGACTTGCCGGTAGCCGAATGTCTTGCGCGGTTGTAGGTGTACTCGGCGATGGGTAGAGACTCCTCCCACTCCTTGATGTTCTTCTTGATTAACACGCGAAGTAGACTGGAGAGTGTTCGGTTCATCACCTCCGTTTGGCCGTCGATTTGTGGGTGGTATGCCGATGAGAACAAAAGCTTGATTCCGAGCTTGGCGCATAGAGTCTTCCAAAAGTAGCTCAAGAACTTGACGTCACGTTCCGAGACAATAGTCTTTGGAACTCCATGGAGGTGCACGATTTCTCTACAAAAAAGATTTGCAACATGTTAAGCATCGTCTATCTTGTTGCAAGGAATGAAATGAGCCATCTTAGAGAATCGGTCCACAACAACAAACACGAAATCTTTGCCATTTCTAGTTCTATGCAAACCAAGGACAAAATCCATGATAATATCTTCCCATGGGTGGTACGGAATTGGAAGAGGCATATAGAGACCATGGGATTGAGATTTAGACTTAGCATTGCGGCATGTAGAGCATCGGTTGGTGAAGCGTGAGACGCCGCGAAACATCTTGGACCTAAAATAGTTCTTGGAGAGCGTAGCGAATGTCTTGTCGCGTCCAAAGTGTCCCATTAGTCCTCCTCCATGAGATTCTTGCAAAAGTAACAAACGAAGAGAAGACTTAGGAATACATAGTTTGTTAGCTCTCATAAGATAATCATCTTTGATGTAATACCGTTCCCAAGATGTATGCATCAAACATTTAGCATATGGAATAGCAAAAGTAGGGTCATGCGCATACAAGTCTTTTATGTGCTCAAAGCCAATGACATTCAGTTCAATTTGGGTAACAAGCATGCATATGTGGGTAAGAGCATCCACCATAATAATTTCCTTACCTTTGATATACTTGATGACATAAGGAAATGACTCAATGAACTCGCTCCACTTAGCATGATGCTTGTTCAACTTAGTTTGACCCTTAAGGTACTTAAGTGTTTCATGATCGGTGTGAAGAATGAACTCATGAGGGCGGAGATAATGCTCCCAAACATGAAAGAATCTCACTAAAGCATATAGATCTTTGTCATAGATGCGATAATTGAGTTGCGCTCCGGAAAGTTTTTCACTAAAGTAAGCTATGAGGTGCCTCTCTTACATTAACACACCTCCTATGCCATAACCGCTAGCATCGCAATGGATCTCAAAAGGTTTATCAAAGTTGGGCAAAGCAAGCAAAGGAGCATGTGTAAGCAAATTCTTAAGCTCATTGAATGCGGCATCTTGAGATGGTCCCCAAACAAAGGGTGCATTCTTCTTACTGAAAGCATGTAAAGGTAAAGCAATCATGCTAAAATCCTTCACAAATCTACGGTAGAAACCGGCTAGACCAGGAAAACTACGCACTTGTTGCAAGTGTGTTGGTTGGGGCCAAGTTTTAATAGCATTGATCTTAGATTCGTCTACATGAACACGCTTAGAAGATACAACGAAACCCAAGAAAACAAGCTTATCAACACCAAAAAGGCATTTGTCCATATTAGCATATAGGCGCTCTTTCCTAAGGGTTTGCAACACGGTTCTAAGATGGGTGACATGATCTTTAAGAGATTTTCTAAAAACAAGGATATCATCAAAATAGACCACAACAAATACGCCAATATAGGGTCGAATAACAAAATGCATAAGTCACATGAAAGTACCGGGTGCTTCGGGTAAACCCATTGGCATAACAAGCCATTCATATAAGCCAAATTTGGTCTTAAATGTGGTTTTCCATTCATCACCTTCTTGGATGCGTATTTGATAGTAGCCACTTTTAAGATCAATCTTAGAGAAAATTGCGGCTCCGCTAAGCTCATCTAGCATATCATCTAGGCATGGAATGGGGTAACGATAACGCACGGTAATAGCATTGATAGGACGACAATCGGAACACATGCGATATGTACCATCTTTCTAGGGAACAAGGATTACCGGGACGGCCCAAGGGCTCAAGCTTTCACGTACATGGCCGTTGTCGATGAGTTGTTGTACTTGTCGTTGGACCTCCTTGGTTTCCTCGGGATTGACGTGGTAGGGAGCCTTGTCAGGAAGGGGTGCTCTTGGGATGAGGTCGATGCGGTGTTCGATGCCTCGTAGTGGAGGTAGACACGGAGGTAGCTCATCGGGGAATACATCTCGAAATTCCTGCAATAGAGAAGATAACACTAAAGGTAGATTGTGAGAGTTGTTAGATTTGGGTGCCTGGTCCTTGCACAAAAGGACATAGTGCATGACACTTGATGGGTTCTCACACACTTCTCTCATCTCACTTTTGGTGGAAAATAGGACTAAGTTCTTCTTGTCGCTCATCATGGGGGCACTCAATTTGGGCTTGTGGCGCTCAGTCTCTTTCGGGTGGTTCGCTCTCTCACTATTCTCTCCGTGATGGGTGGTTTACTTGTCGGCGATCACTTGGGTAGGAGACATAGGTCGTAGCACGTACTCCTTTCCCTTCATCTTGAAGCTATAGTGATTTGTTCGCCCATTGTGGATGACACCTCGGTCAAATTGCCATGGTCGTCCAAGAAGGAGGTGGCCGACGGACATCGGAATGACATCACACTCCAAAGTGTCTTCGTATGCCCCGATCTTGCAGGAAACTTGCACCATATGCTTAACTTGGATAGTGCCAGAGTCGCTTAGCCATTGTACCTTGTAGGGATGCGGGTGCTTCATCTTGACTAATTGGAGCTTGGAGCATAGTTCGTCACTCGCCAAGTTATGGCAACTCCCTCCATCGATGATGACCTTCACGAACCTTCCATTGATGTCGGCTTCGGTGTGGAAGATATGGCATCTTTGGTCTTCATCTTCTTGATGTTGAAGTGTCAATACCTTGGAGACAACAAGAGCGGGGCTCGAATCTTAGTCACAAAAGACTTGATTATCTTCATCTTCATTCATGCGCCGGTGCATGGCCACGTGCTCAAGGGCTTCCATCTCCTCTTCACTCATGGAGTCATATGTTCCATCGTCATTGTGGATCATGGTGCGCTTGTTGGTACACTCGAAGGACTTGTGACCTGGGCCACCACATGTGAAGCACTTGATGGAACTTGTCTTGATGGTCTCATCGGTTGGAGTAGATGGTGATGAAGCTCTCGGCTTGAAGTTCCTTGTAGTAGGAGGACGACTTTAGGTTGTCGAAGTTTTCTTGTAACTTGACTTGTCGCCGTTGCTTGTAGAGGATGCTGGAGTCGTTGAAGGTTGGTTGTTGGAGAAGCCACAGGACTTGGAAGAGAACTTGGCATACTTGAAGTCATCTTGCACTTGCCGCTCCGCCTTGGTGTTATGGTGCACTAGCTCGATGAGATTTTAGTAAGGTTGGAAGTCGGAAATCTTCTTGTTAGGATGATCGAGTCCATTCAATAAACATGCCGTAGTTTGCTCATCATCTTCCGTGACATTAGCTCGTATCATGGCAATCTCCATTTCCTTGTAGTACTCTTCAACGGTCTTTGTTCCTTGCTTGAGGAGTTGGAGTTTCCTGAAGAGGTCACGGTTGTAGTAGGTTGGCACAAAACGTGCTCTCATGACATCCTTCATTTGTTCCCAAGTAGTGATGGATGGTTCACCTCTTGCCTCACGGAGCTCGATGACTTGTTCCCAAGTAGTGATGAGTAGGATGTAGTCTTGGAACTCAAGGGATGCCATATCGACCTTCTTCTCTTCCTCATAGTTGTGCAAACGGAAGATTTTTTGAACCTTCAATGCCCATGAAAGATACTCTTCGGCATCATTGCTTCCGGTGAACTTGAGCTTGCCGTAGCGTTGCCATTCATTGTGTTGGGGTCGGGGATGATGACGCCCATGTCGTGGAGGATTGTCAACCTCATCTTGCTCTTGTCTTGGAGGATTGTCATTGTCGAGTTGCTCTGGGTGAACTTGTGGTTCTTGTCGAGCTTGCGTAGGAACTTGAGGAGCTTGTCGGGGCAATCATTCTTGATAGTTCTTCTCTTGGACTTATTCGCAAAGTGCCTCTTCTTGTTCGCGCCTATGGCAGTTGCGTGCGGTGATGACGCGGCTTGTGTCGTAGAGTGCACGTTGCACCTCAAGTGCTTGCGCTTCTCGTCGTAGTTGTTCTTGACGTTGTGCCTCGGCATCTTGCTCGTCTTGGTGTTGTCTCGCTCATTCTCCCTCTTGTTGGCGTAGACGTTGTCGTTCTTGTTCTTGCGTGCATGTAGCTTGGTTTTGACGATGTCGATGCTCTTGCGGTCGAAGTTGCTCTTGATGATCGGTGTCGTGTAGGGGATTGCGGTTTGCTTGACGATCTTGCTGTGTGGCATGACGAAGAGTGTTTGATGTCGGTGTACTTGAGTTGTCGGAGGAGTATCGACTTGAGTGGCTCGGTCTTGAGTAGGACGAAGAGGTAGAAGAGCGGTTGACCATCATGCTTCGAATATCCTCCTTGAGAGATGCCACGGATGTGTTGAAGTAGTCTCTTGTACATTGCTCGGATTGTCGCAAGTTGGTGGCTAGGTTGTCGATGTGGTCGCCCAAAGCTTGTTGGTCTTGATGCAAAGCTCTTTGTGCACCGAAAAGGTGGCTCTTGGTTACGAAGGAGGTCATGTCATCGTCTTGCTTGATGAAGAGTGGGTTGGTATAAGTACTTGGCCTATCCATCATGTCAAGCAAATATGCGAGTGGGAGAAGGAGAAGAACTTATACCAAATGTTCCTTGACCGATGTTGAGGGTGGATCAAAGATCACTCAATGGCATAACAAGGAAATAACACAATTGGTACCAACTCTTATTGGTTCTCACACCTAAACAAATAAAGCTTATAGTGGAGCTCAGTTAGGATGGTGGCACAAAATTGATGCAATTGTTAGTGAGACTCAATAATGTTGGAAAAGATTCGCAAATTTGCAATGCGACAAGTAGACCAATAGCAAGATATGGTACATGGAAACACACACACGGATAGATAAATGGGGTCGTGCAACCAAGGAATGAGCCAAAATGTGGAATCCACGAAAATGCTCTTGTTGCACAACTCTAGAGAGATGCTAGCACGATTGCACAATAGGCGGATACGAAACTTGTGTACAACCTATAAAGCAAAAATGCAAAGACTTCTATCCCAAGTATGCTATATGCATGGTATTCCTATGATATGATCCAAGATGATTGGGTATGACAATCTTAATGTAGTATGATGCTATGGTTCTTGCTTAAAAGCTCTTTGCTTATCTTTCCTCTTTTGCTTAAAAGCTTGGTTGGCTCTTTCTCTTTTGAGCTCTTTCTCATGCAAAATTTGATGAACCAAGATAGCAATTGTGTATATGCTATGACAACCTTGTGACACAAGAGAGGATATCAAGATATGGATACCAATATGATATGATATATGCAACAAGATGATGATCACTAATGTGCACAAGTCACATTGTCGGCAATACTCAAAGGCTAGTCTCGATGGGTAAGCGACACAAAAAAGAAGGCTATGGGGTTATCGATGCAATGGCAAGGAGTAGACCCAAAATGTCATCGAAGTTACCATTCTTGCTTACGGTTGAGAGTGTCAAAATGATTTGATTGTTGGTAATGTTGTAGTGCACAATCTTCAATACATTGGCGAAGATGCCGCTGCACCGTAGTCGGAGATGTTGAAGTAGCGGAAGTTGTCGAAGATGCGCGAACTTTCTGTCTAGGCTAGAAGTTCCGGGCAAGACGGGAGGTCCGGGGTCTGGAAGTTCCGGGCGGGGCCGGAAGTTCCGCTGGTCTCGATTATGCAAGAACGGGAAATTAGGGATCGTGGAATTGGGCGGAAAAACTTTGGGAAAAACCAAAATCCGAGGGGAAAAGAAAATTTTTAGGTGGATAGAAGGATGGGGAAGCTAGATCTACGTACCACACACGAAATCCACGGATCAAATCCAACAAAACTTCATCACACTAACAAATCACAAATTTTTTGGAAGGGCTACCTTTGGTGGGAATTTTCGATTTTAGGACGAAATCAAGCAAAAGAAGGCTAGAAACGGAGGGGGAAGACTCCAAATTCGTGATCAACGTGGCTCATGATACCAAGATGATGTATGGTAGAACCCTAGACGCCTGATCTTTCACGAAAGGAGCGGATCCCGCGAAGAACACGAGGAACACAAGGGGAAATCACAAGAGAAACACAGGAGAAATCACTCAAACCTATGATACGTCTCCAACGTATCTATAATTTTTTATTGTTCCATGCTATTATATTATCCATCTAGTATGTTTCATATGCTATTTTATATGATTTTTGGGACTAACCTATTAACCTAGAGCCCAGTGCCAGTTTCTGTTTTCCCCTTGTTTTTGAGTATCGCAGAAAAGGAAAACCAAACGGAGTCCAATTGACCTGAAATTCAACGAAGATTGTTTTTGGACCAGAAGAAGCCCACGGAGTACCGGAGATGGGCCAGAAGTGTCCCGAGGCCACCACGAGGGTGGGGGGCCCGCCGCCTACCTCATGGCCGCCTCGGAGACCCCCTGACTTGTTCCCGACGCCAAAACCTCTTATATATACAGAAACCTCCAGAACATAACCTAGATCGGGAGTTCCGCTGCCGCAAGACTCTGTAGCCACCAAAACCAATCGGGACCCTGTTCCGACACCCTGCCGGAGGGGGGACCCATCATCGGTGGCCATCTTCATCATCTCGGCGCTCTCCATGACGAGTAGGGAGTAGTTCACCCTCGGGGCTGAGGGTATGTACCAGTAGCTATGTGTTTGATCTCTCTCTCGTGTTCTTGAGGTGTTATGATCTTGATGTATCACAAGCTTTGCTATTATAGTTGGATCTTATGATGTTTCTCCCCCTCTAGTCTATTGTAATGGATTGAGTTTTCCCTTTGAAGTTATCTTATCAGATTGAGTCTTTAAGGATTTGAGAACACTTGATGTATGTCTTGCATGTGCTTATCTATGGTGACAATGGGATATCACGTGATCTACTTGATGTATGTTTTGGTGATCAACTTGCGGGTTCCGTAACATTGTGAACTTATGCATAGGGGTTGGCACACGTTTTCGTCTTGACTCTCCGGTAGAAAATTTGGGGCACTCTTTGAAGTAATTTGTGTTGGTTTGAATATTTGAATCTGAGATTGTGTGATGCATATCGTATAATCATACCCATGGATACTTGAGGTGACATTGGAGTATCTAGGTGACATTAGGGTTTTGGTTGATTTGTGTCTTAAGGTGTTATTCTAGTACGAACTCTAGGATAGATCGAACGGAAAGAGTAGCTTCGTGTTATTTTCCTACGGACTCTTGAAAAGATCTATCAGAAAGAATAACTTTGAGGTGGTTTCGTACCCTACGATAATCTCTTCGTTTGTTCTCCGCTATTAGTGACTTTGGAGTGACTCTTTGTTGCATGTTGAGGGATAGTTATATTATCCAGTTATGTTATTATTGTTGAGAGAACTTGCACTAGTGAAAGTATGAACCCTAGGCCTTGTTTCCTCGCATTGCAATACCGTTTATGCTCACTTTTATCATTAGTTACCTTGCTGTTTTTATATTTTCAGATTACAAAAACCTATATCTACCATCCATATTGCACTTGTATCACCATCTCTTCGTCGAACTAGTGCACCTTTACAATTTACCATTGTATTGGGTGTGTTGGGGACACAAGAGACTCTTGTTATTTGGTTGTAGGGTTGTTAGAGAGAGACCATCTTGATCCTACGCCTCCCACGGATTGATAAACCTTTGGTCATCCACTTGAGGGAAATTTGCTACTTTCCTACAAACCTCTGCACTTGGAGGCCCAACAACGTCAACAAGAAGAAGGTTGTGTAGTAGACATCAAGCAGTTTCTGGCGCCGTTGCCGGGGAGGTGAGTGCTTGAAGGTATATCTTTAGATCTTGCAATTCAATCTTTTAGTTTCCTGCTTTATCACTAGTTTAGTTTATAAAAGAAAACTACAAAAAAATGGAATTGAGGGTGCCTCATATGCTTCATCTTTTTAATATCTTTCATGAAAATAAGGATTCCGATAATTGTGCTCAATTGCTAGAGGAAGAATGCATTAGAATGTTTGGCACTAAATCTTTGAATGATGAGCATGATTGCAATGTTGTTAGTATGAACTCTTTGAATATCCATTGTACTAATGATGATTGCACTAGTCATGATGAAAATGTCTCTTATAAGCATGACGATTTTTGTGGAGTGCATAGAGTTTGCAAGTACACACCAAATAGGGAGGATAGATTTTGCAAGAGGCATAAGTATTTAGAAACTAAATGGTTGCAAGAGAGGCTAGATGCTTGTGCTGAAAATTTCAAGTTTCTTTGCCATCCTTGTGAACTTTGCAATGAACATGATCATTTAAATCCCCAATGCAAATTGTTTCATGATCGTATCGTGTCCGAAAATTGTAATGACTTGATTTCCCTTGCACATCATAATGAACTTAGTTTGCTTTTGGGTTATTAAGAAATGAAACGTATAACTAGGGATATGCCAGAATTTGTCCTTGATAAAGTTCTTGATTTTTATCTAGAAGAAATTTTTATATATTGTGCGGTGAATTGCATTGAAAATCCTTATATTGCCAATTACATAAAGAAAAGAAAAAAAATAGAAGATGAAGATAATACTAATGAAAGGGAAGAGATTTCCCAATATCCTCCTATTCTTTCTTATTATGAATCAGGTGACGAGGATGAGCTTTCTGTTCAACCAATCTCATTAATAAGGAGCTCCAAAAAGAGGATTAAACCCGCACATGATGTGAAGAAGAAAAAGAAAAGACGGAGAAGCAAAGGTAAAAAGGTATCCCTCCCAAATGATGATGCTCCTATTACTCATTGTGATGATGATAATTGCTATACTATTGGTGTTATCCATACTATTAATGATGAGAGTGATTATGCTTATGATATGAAAATGCCCAAGCTTGGGGATGCTATGTTTGATGAGAATGACATGTTTGAGAATTTATTTGCTGCAATTAATGTTTGTCCCAAGCTTTGGGATGCTATGCTTTATGAAGATGATATTTTTAACCTCCCAAGTTTTGATATGCAAATTTATTATGATGATAACATGCCTCCTATTTATGATGATTATGTTGATGAAAGTGGGTTTGGAGGAGTGTAAACTTTAGGAAGTAATGATCCCACTATTTTGGAGGGTGTTGAATCTTATTGTGATAATTATAAAAGTGGATTTGGAGAGGTCATGACTTTATTTAGTAATGATTCCACTATCTTGGAAGAGGCTGCAATCGATTATGGTGAGAACAAAGTTGCTACTTATGATAATTATTGTGATGACACATATGCTATAAAAAGTAGTGATGATTATATTTATAAAACTTGTCATGATTATGATTACCCTTTTTCTGAACTTTATTCTTTCAATGTGGAAACAATTTAAAGTATTCGAGTCTCTTATGATACTCCCACTATTCCGGATGAGAAGAATTTTGCTTATGTGGAGAGTAATAAAAATTCTATGCTTGTAGATCATGAAAAGAATGCTTTATGTGATGGTTATATTGTTGAATTCATTCATGATGCTAATGAAAATTATTATGAGGGAGGAACATATGCTTGTAGGAATTGCAATAATATCAAGTTTCCTCTCTATGTGCTTAAAGTTTTGAAGTTATGCTTGTTTTGCCTTCCTATGCTAGTTGATTATTGTTCCCATAAGTTGTTTGCTCACAAAATCCCTATGCATAGGAAGTGGGTTAGACTCAAATGTGCTAGTCATATTCTTCATGATGCTCTCTTTATGTTTCAATTATCTTTTATGTGAGCATCATTGAAATCATCGTGCCTAGCTAGGGGCGTTAAACGTAAGCGCTTGTTGGGAGGAAACCAAACTTTATTTTTGTTCCTTGCTGTTTGTTTCTGTTTATTAATAAATAATTCATCTAGCTTCTGTTTAGATGTGGTTTTATGTTTTAATTAGTGTTTTTGCCAAGTAGAACCTTTGGGAAGACTTGGGTGAAGTCTTTGTGATCTTGCTGTAAAAAACAGAAACTTTTGCGCTCACGAGATTAGCTGCCATTTTTTACTAGAGAGTGATTTTAGGTTGATTCTTTTTGCATATGATTAAAATAAAAATTCCTCAGGTCCACCAATTTAATTTCAGAATTTTTGGAGTTACAGAAGTATTCGAATGATACATATTACTATAGACTGTTCTGTTTTTGACAGATTCTGTTTTCTGTGTGTTGTTTGCTTATTTTGATGAATCTATGAGTAGTATCGGAGGGTATGAACCATAGAGAAGTTGGAATATAGTAGATATTACACCAATATGAATTTAGAATCATTTCACAACAGTACCTAAGTGGTGGTTTTATTTTTTTATACTAACGAAGCTTACGAGTTTTGTGTTTTGAAGTTTTCAAGTTTTGGGTAAAGATTCGATGGACTATGGAATAAGGAGTGGCAAGAGCCTAAGCTTGGGGATGCCCAAGTCACCCCAAGGTAATATTCAAGGAAAACCAAGAGCCTAATCTTGGGGATGCCCCAGAAGGCATCCCCTCTTTCGTCTTCGTTCATCGGTAACTTTACTTGGAGCTATATTTTTATTCACCACATGATATGTGTTTTGCTTGGAGCGTCATTTTATTTTATTTTGTTTTGCTTGATGTTTGAATAAAATACCAAGATCTGAAATTCTTAAATGTTAGAGAGTCTTCACATAGTTACATAATTATTCGACTACTCATTGATCTTCGCTTATATCTTTCGGATTAGTTTGTCATTTGCTCTAGTGCTTCACTTATATCTTTTTAGAGCATGGCGGTAGTTTTATTTTGAAGAAATTGTTGATCTCTCATGCTTCACTTATATTATTTTGAGAGTCTTTTAGAACAGCATAGTAATTGTCTTTGGTTATGAAATTAGTCCTAATATGATGGGCATCCAAGAGGGATATAATAAAAAACTTTCATATAGAGTGCATTGAATACTATGAGAAGTTTCATACTTGATGATTGTTTTGAGATATGAAGATGGTGATATTAGAGTCGTGCTAGTTGAGTAATTATGGAATTGAGAAATACTTGCGTTGAAGTTTGCAAGTCCCGTAGCATACACATATGGTAAACATTGTGTGACAAATTTGAAACACGAGGTGTTCTTTGATTGTCATCCTTATGAGTGGCGGTCGGGGACGAGCGATGGTCTTTTCCTACCAATCTATCCCCCTAGGAGCATGCGTGTAGTGCTTGGTTTTGATGACTTGTAGATTTTTGCAATAGGTATGTGAATTCATTATGACTAATGTTGAGTCCATGGATTATACGCACTCTCACCCTTCCACATTGCTAGCCTCTTCTCTACCGTGCATTGCCCTTGCTCACCTCGAGAGTTGGTGCAAACTTCGCCGGTGCATCCAAAACCCGTGATACGATACGCTCTATCACACATAAGCCTCCTTATATCTTCCTCAAAACAGCCACCATACCTACCTATTATGGCATTTCCATAGCCATTCCGAGATATATTGCCATGCAACTTTCCACCATTCCGTTTATCATGACACGCTTCATCATTGTCATATTGCCTTGCATGATCATGTAGTTGACATCATATTTGTGGCAAAGCCACCATGCATATTTCCATACATGTCACTCTTGATTCATTGCCCATCCCGGCACACCGCCGGAGGCACTCATATAGAATGATATTTTGTTCTAGTATCGAGTTGTAATCATTGAGTTGTAAATAAATAGAAGTGTGATGACCATCATTAATAGAGCATTGTCCCGATAAAAAAGAAAAAAAAGAGAAAGGCCAAAAAAAGAAGAGAAAGGCCAAAAAAAAGAAAGGCCAAATAAGAAAAAAAAAATATATATATAAAGAAGGGACAATGCTACTATCCTTTTACCACACTTGTGCTTCAAAGTGGCACCATGATCTCCATGATAGAGAGTCTATGTTGTCACTTTCATATACTAGTGGGAATTTTCATTATAAAACTTGGCTTGTATATTCCAACAATGGGCTTCCTCAAATGCCCTAGGTCTTCATGAGCAAGCATGTTGGATGCACACCCACTTAGTTTCTTTTGTTGAGCTTTCATACATTTATAGCTCTAGTGCATCCGTTGCATGGCAATCCCTACTCCTTGCATTGACATCAATTGATGGGCATCTCCCTAGCCTGTTGATTAGCCGCGTCAATGTGAGACCTTCTCCTTTTTGTCTTCTCCACACAACCCCCATCATTATACTCTATTCCACCCATAGTGCTATGTCCATGGCTCACGCTCATGTATTGCGTGAAAGTTGAAAAAAGTTTGAGAATACTAAAGTATGAAACAATTGCTTGGCTTGTCATCGGGGTTGTGCATGATGAGAGCATTTTGTGTGACGAGAATGAAGCATGGCCAAACTATATGATTTTGTAGGGATGAGCTTTGTTTGGCTATGTTATTTTGATAAGACATAATTGCTTGGTTAGTATGCTTGAAGTATTATTATTTTTATGTCAATATTAAACTTATATCTTGAATCTTATGGATCTGAATATTCTTGGCCCAATAAAGAAGATTACATTGATAAATATGTTAGGTAGCATTCCACATCAAAAATTCTGTTTTTATCATTTACCTACTCGAGGACGAGCAAGAATTAAGCTTGGGGATGCTTGATACGTCTCCAACGTATCTATAATTTTTTATTGTTCCATGCTCTTATATTATCCATCTAGGGTGTTTTATATGCATTTATATGCTATTTTATATGATTTTTGGGACTAACCTATTACCCTAGAGCCCAGTGCCAGTTTCTGTTTTCCCTTGTTTTTTAGTATCGCAGAAAAGGAAAACCAAACGGAGTCCAATTGACTTGAAATTCAACGGAGATTGTTTTTGGACCAGAAGAAGCCCATGGAGTACCGGAGATGGGCTAGAAGAGTCCCGAGGCCACCACGAGGGTGGGGGCGGGCCCTACCCCCTGGGCGCGCCCCCTACCTCGTGGCCGCCTCGGAGACCCCCTTGACTTGTTCCTGACGCCAAAACCTCTTATATATACAGAAACCTCCAGAACATAACCTAGATCGGGAGTTCCACCGCCGCAAGCCTCTGTAGCCACCAGAAACCAATCGGGACCCCGTTCCGGCACCCTGCCGGAGGGGGGATCCATCACCGGTGGCCATCTTCATCTTCCCGGCGCTCTCCATGACGAGGAGGGAGTAGTTCACCCACGGGGCTGAGGGTATGTACCAGTAGCTATGTGTTTGATCTCTCTCTCTCTCTCTCTCTCTCGTGTTCTTGAGGTGCTATTGATGTAGGGCGGAACCCTAGATGGCCGATCTTTCACGAAAGGAGCAGATCCCTAAGAAGAACGTGACGAACACGAGGGGAAACACGAGGGAAACACGAGGGGAACACGAGAGAAATCACTCAACCAACAAGAACACATCACACATGCGCTAGATCGATGAACACAAAGGTAAAATACAAGATCCCAAGTCAACAAAGGACGATACAAAGGGTAATCGGTTCTTCTCCGTGAGGAGGTCTTGATGGGGGTCTTCTCCGTGAGGAGGTCTTGAATCCAAGGTGGATTGTCTCCGAAGAGGGGCCGCAGTCTCTCTCGAGGAGGAGATCCGTATGGATGAGCATTGCTCTATCTCACATATGAGCTAAACCAATGCTAACCCTAGAAAGATGGAGGAGAAGGAGTATATATAGTCTAGGGGGTCGAAGGGGTACACGGGCCTCGGCCCTTTACTGTGCGCAGACAGACGGAGCCGGATGTCCGGGCGACGGGCTGGATGTCCGGGGCTTTAGGAGGGGCCGGATGTCCGGGCTGGGTGCCGGATGTCCGGGCTGGCGGTGCAAACTTCTGTAGTCTCTGGATAGGCGGGGTCGGATATCCGGGCTGGGGGCCGGATATCCGGGCTGGGGGGCCGGATGTCCGGGCCTCTGGCCGGATGTTCGGGCTGACGTGGTTCAGCTTCGGGTGCCTTCTGTGATGGGCGCCGGATTTCCGGGCTGGTGCCGGATGTCCGGGCTTGCGGGAGGGGCCAGATGTCCGGGGCCTGTAGCCTTTCTCCGATTCCTCTCATCGTGCTCCTTCATCCTTGTACTTGGGGACTTGTCCATCATTCCGAGCATCTCTGAGAGGGTCTCCTTGGTACCTAGGCATATGTAGTGTCCTTGCATTAGGTAGCAACCATGTCTCACATGAATGGAAAGGAGAAGCATTTAGGAGCGGGTTCACCTTAGGTCCAAAGGCGTAGGCTCGAGTGTACATGGGGATGATCGTAGGATGCGCCGCATCATCTCCCCTCCCTTGGGAAAGATCCGACCTCGGATCGAAAACCTCATCACCATGGAAATGGTTGTCGTGGACGGAATTTTAGTTGGACGAAGTGGAAAACATGGCGCAATCCAAGTACTCCAAGATGTGTCCGGAGTGGTACACATGCAAAAAGAGCAAACACAAACAACACTTGGAAATAGAATGGTTAGCGCACACAAAGTGTCCATCATGTAAGAATGAGTCCGTGAGGCAAGATTGTTCATGACAAAGCACATGAAGCTTAGCAAGATGATATGGAATGAGATGCAAAGCGTTCATGGGAGAAAAATCATACATTGTGCACACAAATGTGTTTTGAATATGATGAATGCAACCACGGTGCAAAATGATGTCTAGTGAGATGGTTTATCAATAGCATGAATATGGCAATGGATGCTATGTGAGTATGTGATCATGCAATTGATGGTAGGCAATGTGATCATTATGTATGAATATGCCATCAAGAAAGATCACAACAAATTTGCTAAGGAATTGCACAAGCTCATATATCATGGATGACATGGGAATAGGTGCAACAAGACAAGCATAATGTGTGTCAATCCATGCATACGATGCAAATTTGTCATGGGTGGTGTTGTACCATAGCTCGATGTCGTGGTAGAAGTGTTGGTCCGGTGGTGCCTCCACTAAGTCCGAGCACTCCTCAACTTGAAGGTCCATAGGGTCCATCTCCAATGTCGGTCCTCCGTTCACGAGATGTATCATGTAGAAAACAAGAAGAAAACAACAATGAAAGAATGACCCATCCAACATGCGTATTTGAGAATGGCTCAAAGGGAAGGAGTTCACCTTTAGTAGTTTCTCAAGGGTGATGGAGTTGCGCATCATGTATGCCTTCTCATAACCAAAATATTTCGTGATCGTATCGCCTTGTGAATCCTTCAAAACGAAAGAACATGAAAAACACTCGGAAAAACAAATGAGGTTAGCGGAAATGCAAAACCTAGCATTCGTGTGGTAAGATACCCAACAAGTGTATGCATCATGCTCATCAAAAGAAAGTACAACGGTGTAGTTCATGGTATGGAGGCGGATGATGCGGGAACAACCCAATACAATAGGCTCAATCAACCAAGCATGCATCACAAGTGAAGTATCCAAGTCTCCAAGATCATTAAGCATAGAAGCAACTATTGGAGGAAAGCGACAATAAACAAGATATATCATGTGAGAGGCATGAGCATATATGTCATCAACCCAAGAAAGCGAGTAATGGAACATGGGTGATGCAACCAAGCAAGTAATCATAGTGATCAAGTCAAGCAAGCTAGTAGTGTGAAGATGCAACGTACTAGAAGGAATCATGGCGAGCATGTCATGTGTGCAAATAGTGGGCATATATAATGCACATGACATTTCACAAGCATAAAGGCAAGATGTGAGCAAAATAGCATCAATAGCATGGGGCACATGATAAACATGGCAATAGCAACAAGGATCTCCACCAAGCATGCAAATACACATAGGAGTATCATAATGTTGCATCACGGGTAAATGCAAGCAAGGGTCACAATTGCATGGCAGAGGCATAGAAGCAAGCATAGCATGCAAAGTGAACACGGGAAAATGAGCATAAGGTGACAAATGGTAAATAGCCCATAGCCGTGTGAGAGCCAAGTAGAAGAGATGCGCGTAGTCGTTGCGCGAAGGGAATGGTGGGAAGGACAATCCACGGGATCCCAAGTCATCTTTGCTCTCAAGAGCTCGTTTCGTCAACTCATGGGATTGTGAGGTTGACGAGTGTTCGTAAGTACCTACACAAAACAAAGACAAAGGGAAAATTGTGTGTGCGTGGTAGATGTACACATCATCCATCATGATGCATACGTGCATGTGTTGGTTAGCACAAAATAGCCAATGCTCAAATAAATGAGATGCGTGATATAGAAACATGTCATCCATCATGAGAGGTTTGTTGTTATGTATGGCATAATGGAGACTCAAATTGTGTAATGCATCATGAGAAATATGTAGAGCATTGTTATTCATGGAATGCATATGGTGCAAAAATTTATGGGAATCATGCAAAGTATGGAATGCAACAAAATCTCCTAATATGTATGAGGAAACTATGGGGGTCTCCTCATGAGCATTTGTAGAAACATCACATGGAGAATATTGACAACATCCAAAACAAAGCATAGTTGGTTCTATGTGATCATGGCATGGCATAATAGATGAATTGCGCAAATCATGTAAAGGAAGCATAGCAATATCATCACATGAAAAACAAAAGCCAATGACCATCATCTCGTCATCTATGCCATAAGTGCAAATGGGATTTATTTTAATGGGGCATGCATAGTTACTATGTTGAGATTGAAATGATGCAATATGGGAGATCTCACTCATAACATATGACAAGTTCAAAGGATTGTCAAACATGAAGTGACCAATAGAATTTTCACATGATATCCTATGGAGCATAGCATCACAACTTGGCAACTCAACATGCTCATCATCATATTCATCATAAATGGGTAAGTCATGACATGAAGAAGTCGCACTAGCATGAAGCATGGTAATAGGTGTGTCATCATCATGCAAACAATCATTGGTGAGATAGTCCACTAGTGGGACAAGAGAAGCACTATCACCTATGTTACCTTTGGAGCATCGCTCATGTGTTGTAGGTGAGGTGTCGAAGATCCACTCGTAGTCATCTTCATCTTGATGGAACCATGTGGGGGGTGCATCATCGTCCACCATGGCCATCGTCGTCTCCATTGGAGGTATGGACTCATCGAGGAAAGGCATGTCGTCATGTCGGAGACCTAGCATCAAAGAAAACACACTCGGAGTAGAGGTTAAGTCGTTAGAAATCATAGTGGTCTCACGTGCCGTGTCAACTACCTCACTCACTAAGTGATGTGGCTCACTCACTCCCGGTAAGATGCTCCCACTCATATGGTTGGTGGAGTCACTCAAATGGCTCTCAACCTCAGATAGGATGTGTGGCATGCTCTCAAGTGTGGGGCTAGTGGTGGTCACACTCATCCTCTCATAGGAAATGCTCTCCTCACATGGCAATTGGGTCATCTCATGATATGTGGGTGTCGGAGAGATGTTGGTGCAAATGTCTCCATGCTCAACCGTCGTGTCGCCGTCTTGTTGTTGGAGGCCCATATGATGTGGCACCTCGTAGCTCGTCTCCATGACCGAAGGGAATTTCGCATGCTCGGCCATCTTCCTTGAGGGGCTTCCGAAGATGGAAGTGTCGCCCTCGCTCGTAGGTGGTCGCCTTGGACTTGATGAAGTCCTTGTAGGCATACTCGTGGGAAGTAGGTGAAGATGCCGTACATCCGAAGGCGAAGATGCCTTCATAGCACTTGGCGAAGATGCCGAAGTGGTTGTTGTAGTCGTAGCTCCGTCTTGGTGGTGCTCATCTCGCGGTCTTCTCTTATGCTCATGAAGCTTGGACTTGTACGTTTGCGCTTGTGGAGCATCTTCATGTTGATGGTGTCGTTGTCGCACTTGAGCTCGTAGTAGATGTCGTTCGTCGTCGTTGTGCACATGATGCTTGGAGGTGTCTTGCCCTTCATGACGATGTTGGCGATGGTCGCCATGGAGATGTGGACGTGGACGACTTGCGCTTGCATCTTGTTTGCGCTCCAAAGATGATCGACTTTCTCGCCGCCGCCTTGAGGATGATGAAGGGGAAGAAGACTTCTAGTCGGCTACCATGTCTCGTAGTTGATCCTTTAGCTCGCCCAACTTGGTGTCGATGTAGTCCCTTTTCCTTGCTTCGGAGTGGTGTATGTCGATGGCGAGGTTGTCGAGGCGCTCTCGCAAGGTAGATTGTGTTCCTTGCATTTGTCGTTGTAGATCGAAGATGGACGCTTTGGTGATGTAGTTGTTCGCGCCGTCGTTGTTGTCGAAGACCGGAGATGAAATGCCTTGCCTATCCATCACAAGACTCGAGCAAATATGAGTGGGAGAAAGAGAAGAACTTATACCAAATGTACCTTGACCGATGTTGAAGATGGATCAATGATCACTCAATGTGTAACAAGGAAATAGCACAATTGGTACCAATTCTTGTCGGTTTCTCACACCTACACAAATAAGGCTTATGGTGGAGCTTGGTGAGGATAGTGGCACAAAAATTTGATGCAAAATGTTAGCAAGAGTCAATAATGTTGAAAAAGATTCACAAATTCGCAAGTGAAACAAGTAGACCAATAGCAAAGAATGGCACACGGAAACACACACACGGATAGATAAATGGGGTTGTGCAACCAAGGAATGAGCACAAAATGTGGAGTCCACGGAACACACTCGTGTTGCACAACTCAAGAGAGACGCTAGCACGATTGCTCAATAGGCGGATACGACACTTGTGCACAACCTATGATATGCAAAATGGATAAACTTTCTATCCCAAGTATGCTATGTATGTATGGTTCCCGGTGTTTCTCTCAAGATGATCCAAGTGATCGGATATGACAATCTTATATGCAATGTGGTATGATGCTATGGCACTTGCTTACAAGCTCTTTGTTCACTCTTTTTCTTTGCTTAAAAGCTTATTCTCTTATTTTTATATATGTATGGCCACTTTTGTACAATGCACAATCCAAGATAGCAATTGTGTATATGCGGGAAGAAGCTTGAGGCACACGAGATGATATGATACCAATATGATATGGTATGTATGCAATGGAAGGTATAGATCACTAATGTGCACAAGTAACGTTGCCGGCAATACTCAAATGGCTAGTCTCGATAGGCAAGTGACGCAAAATGGGCTAGGGGTTATCAATGCAATTGCAAGGGGAATATACAATGGTGTCGTCGAGGTTACCGTCCTTGGCGATGATGAGTGGTGGTGTTCTTGATGTAGATACCAAGATGATGGAGGCTCGTCCCTAAGTAGCCGAAACACCTTAGGAAACGGCAAAACCACAACTCAAAATCTCAAGGACAAATGTCAAATGGTGGTAGCAGGGTGTGGAGGTGGTTGCGGAAGCTCAATGGGATTGCGAAAATGCAATGATTGGTTTTGGGACGCAATGCAGAAGTGGAGGGTAAGGTGGTGAACTATACACGGTGTTGGAATTGGAAGCACGGTCCCTAAGTAGCCGAAACACCTTAGGAGACGCAACTCACAACACAAACAAAATTGGGTTAAGTTAGGGTGGTGGAAGTGTATGGTGGGTAAGCCTATGCGGAAGTTATGGTGGTGTTTGATGAAGAAGCAACCATCCCTAAGTAGCCTAAACACATTAGGAGACTCGAATCACAACTCAAACAACCACAAATGCTATGGGGAACAAAATTGGTGAGGTTGCGGAAGTCGGTGGTGGTTATGCGGAAGTTATGGTGGAAGCCCTAGGCAAAGATGCCAAAGTGCCAAAAATTTGATGGAGTCAAATGGTGATGGGACCTATCTAGAGGGATAGAGGATGTCAATAGCTACTCAACGAGCTAAAGAACGCGAAAATCGGACTCCGGATGTGGAAGTTATGCACAAAACGGTGAAACGGAAAAGCTGAAATGTACAGGGGTCGGACATCCGGGGCTTTGGCCGGATTTCCGGGACCTGATGTCCAAAACCGCGCGCGAAAATGCGCTCCAGGAGCCGGATGTCCGGGGGGCCAGATGTCCGGGGCTACGGGCCGGATGTCCGGTCTCCAAATCCGAGGATGAACTCGAGGAACTCGATTTTGGGGGCGGAAATTGATGATTTCGGGGGCAAAATTGGAGAGATTTCGTGGATGGAAGGTGGGGAAAATTGGGGGGAAAGCTAGATCCACAAGTAACAAAGCAAATCCACGGATCAAATTCAACAAAACATCATCAAACCAACAAATCAAAAAAAAAAATTGGGGCTATTTTTTGGTGGGGATTTTCGAATTTTGGGACAAAATCAACAAAACTAGGCTAGAAAACACAACGGGGAGGCTCCGAAATCGTGATCAACCTGGCTCATGATACCAAGATATCATGAGACAAGCTGGCTCTGATCCAAGATGATGTAGGGCGGAACCCTAGATGGCCGATCTTTCACGAAAGGAGCGGATCCCTAAGAAGAACGTGATGAACACGAGGGAAACACGAGGGGAACATGAGAGAAATCACTCAACCAACAAGAATAGATCACACATGCGCTAGATCGATGAACACAAAGGTAAAATAAAAGATCCCAAGTCAACAAAGGATGATATAAAGGGTAACCGGTTCTTCTCCGTGAGGAGGTCTTGAATCCAAGGTGGATCGTCTCCGAAGAGGGGCCGCAGTCTCTCTCGAGGAGGAGATCCGTATGGATGAGCAATGTTCTATCTCACATATGAGCTAAACCAATGCTAACCCTAGAAAGATGGAGGAGAAGGAGTATATATAGTCTAGGGGGTCGAAGGGGTACACGGGCCTCGGCCCTTTACTGTGCGCAGACAGACGGAGCCGGATGTCGGGGGCTTTAGGAGGGGCCGGATGTCCGGGCTGGCGGTGCAAACTTCTATAGTCTCTGGATAGGCGGGGTCGGATGTCCGGGCTGGGGGGCCGGATGTCCGGCGGCTTGGGAAGAGCTGGATGTCCGGGCCTCTGGCCGGATGTCCGGGCTGACGTGGTTCAGCTTCGGGTGCCTTCTGTGATGGGCACCGGATTTCCGGGCTGGAGCCGGATGTCCAGGCTTGCGGGAGGGGCCGGATGTCCGGGGCCTGGCCGGATGTCCGGGTCCTGTAGCCTTTCTCCGGTTCCTCTCGTCGTGCTCCTTCATCCTTGTACTTGGGGACTTGTCCATCATTCCGAGCATCTCCGAGAGGGTCTCCTTGGTACCTAGGCATATGCAGTGTCCTTGCATTAGGAAGCAACCATGTCTCACATGAATGGAAAGTAGAAGCATTTAGGAGCGGGTTCACCTTAGGTCCAAAGGCGTAGGCTCAAGTGTACATGGGGATGATCGTAGGATGCTCCGCATCAGTTATGATCTTGATGTATCGCGAGCTTTGCTATTATAGTTGGATCTTATGATGTTTCCCCCCCTCTACTCTCTTGTAATGGATTGAGTTTTCCCTTTGAAGTTGTCTTAACGGATTGAGTCTTTAAGGATTTGAGAACACTTGATGTATGTCTTGCATGTGCTTATCTGTGGTGACAATGGGATATCATGTGATCTACTTGATGTATGTTTTGGTGATCAACTTGCGGGTTCCGTAACATTGTGAACTTATGCATAGGGGTTGGCACACGTTTTCGTCTTGACTCTCTGGTAGAAACTTTGGGGACCTCTTTCAAGTACTTTGTGTTGGTTTGAAGAGATGAATCTGAGATTGTGTGATGCATACCGTATAATCATACCCATGGATACTTGAGGTGACATTGGAGTATCTAGGTGACATTAGGGTTTTGGTTGATTTGTGTCTTAAGGTGTTATTCTAGTACGAACTCTAGGATAGATCGAACGGAAAGAATAGCTTCGTGTTATTTTACTACGAACTCTTGAATAGATCGATCAGAAAGAATAACTTTGAGGTGGTTTCATACCCTACCATAATCTCTTCATTTGTTCTCCGCTATTAGTGACTTTGGAGTGACTCTTTTTTGCATGTTGAGGGATAGTTATATGATCCAGTTATGTTATTATTGTTGAGAGAACTTGCACTCGTGAAAGTATGAACCCTAGGCCTTGTTTCCTAGCATTGCAATACCGTTTGTGCTCACTTTTATGATTAGTTACCTTGCTGTTTTTATATTTTCGGATTACAAAAACCTATATCTACCATCCATATTGCACTTGTATCACCATCTCTTCGTCTAACTAGTGCACCTATACAATTTACCATTGTATTGGGTGTGTTGGGGACACAAGAGACTCTTTGTTATTTGGTTGCAGGGTTGTTTGAGAGAGACCATCTTCATCCTATGCCTCCCATGGATTGATAAACCTTAGGTCATCCACTTGAGGGAAATTTGCTACTGTCCTACAAACCTCTGCACTTGGAGGCCCAACAACGTCTACAAGAAAAAGGTTGTGTAGTAGATATCAACCTACAAGATCCGGTTACACATGTGCTAGATTCTCGAAACACAAAGAGATGTAAGATCCGCAAACAACAAGGGTTGATACAAGTAGCACATTCTTCTCCATGAGGAGGTCTTGAGGGGTCTTCCAGTGAGGGGTCTTGAATCCACTTGGGGGATCTTCTCCGTAGAGGCCGTGAAATCCTAAGGAGAAGGGGATCAAGTGGAGAGCAAAGCTTCTCAATGAGCTACTACTTTGCTAACCCTAAAATGTAGGTAGGAGAAGAGTATATATAGCCTCGGGGGCGAAAGGGTACACGGGCCTTGGCCCAAGTCACTGCGCAGGCAGGGCCGGAAGGTCCGGGCGCCGGAGGTTCCGGGGAGGGTCCGGCCTAACCAGAGAGTTGGCACCGTTGAAGCTGGGCTGGCGTCCGGGGGCCGGAAGGTCCGGGTGGGCCGGAGGTTCCGGAGGACGGAAGGTCCGGGACAGGTTCCGGGCTGGTTCCGGGCTAACCAGAGAGTTGGCATGCTGGGCTGGTCTGGGTCGTCGGAGGCCGGAAGTTCTGGGTCGGCCGAAGGTTCCGGGGGCCGGAAGTTTCGGGCTCTGACCGGAAGTTCTGGGCTGGACAGAGAGTTGATGCCAGATCCTTCTTCTTGAGCCCTCGGCTCCGTGGCTTGTGCGTCGTACCTGATCACACATAGCGTTTCGTACTTAGGCAGTAGCCATGTCTCATTCGGAGGAAAAGGAAACTCAAGTAGGAGTGATGTCACCTCGGATTGAATAGCACGAGCTCTTGCTCTTGTCATGGGTCCACTTGGAGCTTGGATAGTTGAGGTAGTTTTCATGGTGCGGCATGTTTGGACCAGGTGCGGGGGCTCCTGTCGATGCAACAAACCTTTGCGTATGTTGCCCGGACTGTTGTAACACCCCGGTTGTAACTTTCTATATGTGTAACTCCAACTCTTGCCATTTTCGGCTATGTGTTATGATATTCCCTTCGTGGTCGGGTTTTGTTTTTCGTTTTGCTTTTTGTTTTGTCATGCATCTCATATCATGTCATCATGTGCATTGCATTTGCATACAAGTTCGTCTCATGCATCCGAGCATTTTCCCCGTTGTCCGTTTTGTAATCTGACACTCCCACATGCACCGGCGCACCCCTCTTGTTTTCCTTCCGTGAGCGGGTGTTAAACGTTCTCGGAATGGACCGAGGCTTGCCAAGTGGCCTTGGTATACCACCGGTAGACCACCTGTCAAGTTTCGTTCCATTTGGAGGTCGTTTGGTACTCCAACGGTTAACCGGGTAACCGCAAAGTCTTTTGTGTGTTGCGGCAAAACCCCCTCCAAACAGTCCAAAAACCCATCTAAGTCACTTCCATGCTCTCGGTCGTTCGATCACGATCATGTGGGCGAAAACCGCACTCCATTTGGAGCCTCCTAGCTCCCTCTACCTATAAATATGTGTTCCCCTCTGAAATTCCGGATCCCCGAAACCCTAGCCCGCTCCTCCGTGCCGCCGGACGTGTCCGCCCGGCGCCGGACGAAATCGCGCCGCCGCCCATAGCCAATCCCGCGCCGCCACGTCAGCAACCCCGCCGCCCATACGCCCGCGGCCCGGGAGCCCGCGTCCGGCCCCCGCGGCCCGAGCCGCCGTCGCCCGCGCGCCTCCTCCCCGCGGCGCTCCGCCCGGCGCCCGCGCTCCGCCGCCCGGCGCCCCGCCGCCGCCGCGTCTTCCTCGCCACCGACGCCATCGCCGGCGCCTCCATGCCTCCCGAGACGCCGCCGCCCTACGGGAGCCCGCGCCTCCCGAGCTCCTCCCTCCGGTCGCCCGTGCGCCGCCTCCTCCCGAGCTCCTCCGAGGCCGGCCGTCGTCCCCCCTCTCCGGTGAACAGTAGTAACTCCGGCGAGCGGCTCCCGAGCCAGATCCCGATCCAAAAATGAGAGGGTTGACTCCCCCCCCCCCCGAATTTCTCCAAGTCCTAGATTTCTTACAATATGTGCTTCTGTTCATTGCATCATAACTCTCTGCGTATAGCTCCGTTTCATACGTGTAATATATAGAAATGTTTGCTCCGAGATGCTCTTCATTTTGTTCCATTGTGCCATGTTCATTTGAGTCCATCTTGATTCCCAAATCGCTGGTGCAAAAGTGCTAATTGCTGTTAACTGCTGTTACTTATCAGAACGTGAGGATTTGTTATTTTTGTTGCATTTGATGTGTGCATCTTATGGGCATGAGCTCTACATGTGTTTTGATATATGCCATTCCATATTTACAGAGGTGTATTCCATGTATTTTTGTGATCTCTGTGGTGACTAGCACAAGCATGCAAACTAGGCTTCGTGATGTTTCTGATTTCAGGGACTTGGTAATTTTACAAAGTCTGCGACTGCAGTTATTTTCTTGCTATGTATCCATGTGGCTACAGAGAGATCCATGCTCCTTTTGGTGATGTTAAGGAAGGATGTTTTGTAGATATAGTTGTGCTATATCCATCCATGCCCTTGTTTGCAATTATGGAGTGCCCTAGAATGTCTTAATCTTGCTCTACCTTTGCTATAAAATGTTCCTGGCAGATTGTTTACATGATATTCAATTTTTCCAAGCTTGTTGTAGTTGATCCTTTCATGCTATGTACTTGATCTTGCCATGGATAGCTGAATAAACATGCCATATTTCTGTAGGTATGCTTGTTTTGTCATGCATTGCTTGGTGGTGAGTGCATCAAGCTCACCAATATGCCTTCATAATACTGTTTCTGCCATGCTCTGTTTTCTGCCAAGTCTGAAACCTGTTAATGAAACTTGCTATGTTTACATGGTTGCCATCATATCTTCTGTTCCTTTTTGGCTTATGGTCAGTAAGGGATATTTGTTCTGGGCATTTAGTAGATTTGTACCATGCCTTGTTTTGCTATGTTAAGGTCCTGTAGCATGTTGATTGCTTGCTCGGAACATTGCTACCTGATGCTGTTTCAGCCATGTCCAGTAATTTCACCAAGTCTGTGAACCTGATATCTTTTGCACTTTTGCATTGCTTGTTTGAACCTGTTATGGTGTGTGTTGGAGTGCTGGAGCATAGTTACTTGATGTATTCTAAGTGCTATCATGCTGTTAATCGCAGATTCGTGTCATTCTTGTTTTGCTTGCCATTTGCAAACCGTGCATCCGTTTCCGGTGATCTTTATATCGATTTCGACCGAAATCATCTCATCTTTCAAGTGGAATGATTGGCTTTCCAAGTTACTGCCTTGTTCATCATTTTTCTTTCGGAGCACGCATATGCATCGCATACCACATCTCGCATATCATACATGTATTGCATCATGTTCTTTGTGCATTTCCCGTGATTGATTGTGGTTCCATTGCTTGTGTTCTTGCTGTGGGTAGAGCCGGGAGACGAGTTCGTGAACGAGGAACCTGTTGAGTACGCTTACGAGGATCAAGCTTTCGGCAACTCTGAGAACCTTGCAGGCAAGATGACCATACCCTCGAAATCACTTCTATCTTTGCTTTGCTAGTTGTTCGTTCTATTGCCATGCTGCGCTACCTACCACTTGCTATATCATGCCTCCCATATTGCCATGTCAAACCTCTAACCATCCTTTCCTAGCAAACCGTTGTTTGCCTAAGTTACCACTTTTGCTCAGCCCTTCCTATAGCGTTGCTAGTTGCAGGTGAAGTTGAAGTTGGTTCCATGTTGGAACATGGATATTTTGGAATATCAAAATATCTCTTAATATATTAATGCATCTATATATTTGGTAAAGGGTGGAAGGCTCGGCCTTATGCCTGGTGTTTAGTTCCACTCTTGCCGCCTTAGTTTCCGTCATACCGGTATTATGTTCTTTGAGTTTGCGTTCCTTACGCGGTTGGGTGATTTATGGGACCCCCTTGACAGTTCGCCTTGAATAAAACTCCTACAGCAAGGCCCAACCTTGGTTTTACCATTTGCCACCTAAGCCTTTTCCCTTGGGTTTTCGCGAGCCCGAGGGTCATCTTTATTTAAACCCCCGGGCCAGTGTTCCTCTGAGTGCTGGTCCAAACTAGAGCCCTTTGCAGTGCCACCTTGGGGAAACTTGAGGCCTGGTTTTAGTTGTACGGACTGCTCATCTGGTGTGCCCTGAGAACGAGATATGTGCAGCTCCTATCGGGATTTGTCGGCACATTCGGGCGGCTTTGCTGGTCTTGTTTTACCATTGTCGAAATGTCTTGTAAACCGGGATTCCGAGACTGATCGGGTCTTCTCAGGAGAAGGTTATCCTTCGTTGACCGTGAGAGCTTATGATGGGCTAAGTTGGGACACCCCTTCAGGGTATTATCTTTCGAAAGCCGTGCCCGCGGTTATGAGGCAGATGGGAATTTGTTAATGTTCGGTTGTAGAGAACTTGTCACTTGACTTAATTAAAATACATCAATCGTGTGTGTACCCGTGATGGTCTCTTCTCGGCGGAGTCCGGGAAGTGAACACGGTTTGAGTTATGCATGAACGTAAGTAGTTTCAGGATCACTTCTTGATCATTTCTAGCTTCGCGACCGTTGCGTTGTTTCTCTTCTCGCTCTCATTTGCGTATGTTAGCCACCATATATGCTTAGTACCTGCTGCAGCTCCACCTCATTACACCATCCTTTCCTGTAAGCTTAAATAGTCTTGATCTCACGGGTGTGAGATTGCTGAGTCCTTGTGACTCACAGATTCTACCAAAACAGTTGCAGGTGCTGACGATGCCAGTGCAGATGACGAAACCGAGCTCAAGTGGGAGTTCGACGAGGAACGTGGTCCTTACTATGTTTCTTTTCCTGATGATCAGTAGTGGAGCCCAGTTGGGACGATCGGGGATCTAGCATTTGGGGTTATCTTGTTTTCATTTGGATCTTGACCGTAGTCGGTCTATGTGTGGATTTTGGATGATGTATGAATTATATTTATGTATTGTGTGAAGTGGCGATTGTAAGCCAACTCTCGTTATCCCATTCTTGTTCATTACATGGGATTGTGTGTAGATAACCCTTCTTGCGACAATACAACAATGCGGTTATGCCTCTAAGTCGTGCCTCGACACGTGGGAGATATAGCCGCTTCGTGGGCGTTACAACTGTACACATGCATGATGGCAAAGGAAGCAACCTTCACCAAGCATGCAAGTCAAAACCAAGCCAGACAAACAACTCTTTGAGAGATCAAAGGGCAGATCAAGAAGACCAAGACAAGCCAAAACAGCAAGGCATCACTACAGGAAAGCCTCCCTTGCTGGGCAGGCGAGCCTGGTCAAGTCGAGGCCTCCCCAAGGACGAATCCAAGATTTTCCCGGCAGGCTTGCCGGTGCCGCTAAAAGCGAATCTCCTTGCCAAGACTCCATCATTCCACCGCTCCACCGCACCACGATGCAAGTCATCTATCAGTGTGGTGTCGAGCCCCCAAGTAATTAAGTGGTCGTCATTTGGCACATGGCAGCCATTTGGAAGGAAGATTACCCCTAGATGACACCCGTCCAGAGGCGTGTCAAGCAGACAGGTAGAAGATGATTCAGCGGCGCGACAGGCTTGCCGGGCTGCATCCTCCGCGTGACACCTAGTAGTGCATTTAATGCACTTCGTCCTAACTGCTAGAGTAAGGTATGATAGCACTGTTAGCTATCTAATCACTAGATAATGATAGTCTTGCCACTTTGGTTACCCCTTAGCCTATAAAAGTAGGGCCTTGGCTACCTAGAAAAGGATTCGGACCCTTGTATACTCATACGCGCGTAGCTGCTCTCCCCGAGGCAACCTTGTCGGGCTTGAGTGCAGCATGTTCATTATGGTCCTCCCCTCAATCCACCAAAGCGGGAGTAGGGTCTTACGCTTCCCAGCGGCCCGAACCTGGGTAAAAACCACCAGCGTACCTCTGTCGTGCTGTTTCATGGCTTCTGCTCTTTGTGCAACGTGACCCTCTGAAGGAAATATGCCCTAGAGTCAAGAATAAAGTTATTATTTTATATTTCCTTATTCATGATGAAGGTTTATTATTCATGCTAGAATTATATTGATCAGAAACTTAAATACATGTGTGAATACATAAACAAATACCGTGTCCCTAGTAAGTCTCTACAAGACTAGCTCATTGATCAAAGATGGTTAAGGTTTCCAAACCATAGACATGTGTTGTCATCTGATAACGGGATCACGTCATTAGGAGAATGATGTGATGGACAAGACCCATCCGTTAGCTTAGCATATTGATCATTTAGTTTATTGCTATTGCTTTCTTCTTGTCAAATACATATGCCTTCGACTATGAGATTATGCAACTCCCAGATACCGGAGGAATACCTTGTGTGCTATCAAATGTCACAACATAACTAGGTGATCATAAAGATGCTCTACAGGTATCTCCAAAGGTGTTTGTTGAGTTGGCATAGATCGAGATTAGGATTTGTCACTCCGAGTATCGGAGAGGTATCTCTGGGCCCTCTCGATAATACACATCATAAGCTTTCAAGCAAATGACTAAGGAAATTAGGCACGAGGTGATGTATTACGGAACGAGTAAAGAAACTTGCTGGTAATGAGATTGAACTAGGTATGAAGATACCGACGATCGAATCTCGGGCAAGTAACATACCGGTGGACAAAGGGAATTGTGTATGTTGTCATAACGGTTCGACCGATAAAGATCTTCGTAGAATATGTAGGAGCCAATGTGGGCATCTAGGTTCCGCTATTGGTTATTGACCAGAGAGGTGTCTCGGTCATGTCTACATAGTTCTCGAACGAGTAGGGTCCGCACGCTTAATGTCCGTTGATGATATAGTGTTGTATAAGTTATATGATTTGGTGACCAAATCTTGTTCGGAGTCCTGGTGAGATCACGGACAAGACAAGGAGTCTCGAAATGGTCGAGAGGTAAGATTGATATATAGGACGATGGTATTCGGACACCGGAAGGGTTTCAGGATGCACGGGGTATCCATCGGGTCACCGGAAGGGGTTCCGGACACCCCTCGGTAGGTGTTATGGGCTTAATGGGCCAAGGAAGGGACAGACCAGCCCACATGGGGCTGGTGCACGCCTTTCACTGGCCGGCCAGCCCTAGGGAAGGAAAGGGGGAGGGCTAGCCCCTCCTACCTTTCCCTCTCATGGGAGAAAGGAAAGGGGGGGCGCCACCCTCCCCTGCCTTTTCGCCGCACCTATACGAGGCAGGGGGCGCGGCTTGGGAGGGACCCCAAGTAGGATTCCTCCTACTTGGCGCCCCCCTTTGGCTGCTCCTGCCTCCCACCTATATGTATGTGGGAGGGGGCGCCTAGCACACAACAGACAATTGCCTAGCCACGTGCGTTAGGCGAAGCCCTGTGGAGATCACTTCACCATCACCGTCACCACACCGTCGTGCTGCCGAAACTCATCTACTACCTCGCCGTCTTGCTGGATCAAAAAGGCGGAGGACGTCACCGAGCTGAACGTGTGCAGAGCGCGGAGGTTCCGTACGTTCGGTACTTGATCGGTAGGAGCGCGAAGAAATTCGACTACATCTACCACGTTGTTAAATGCTTCCGCTTACGGTCTAAGAGGGTACGTAGACAGACTCTTCTCCTCATTGCTATGCATCTCCATAGATAGATCTTGCATGTGCGTAGATTTTTTTTTGTTTTCCATGCAACGTTTCCCAACACCCGCCCCCTTGCCAAACCACAAGGGGCTGATGGCCCCATAGGTGATCGTGTTCCACCATGACAGGTGGGTTAAAAAATGGATAACAAAATGGCTTGTTGGTGTTCATAATGTAGTACCTTATGAATTCTACCAAGGCAGAGTTTATAACATATTAGTATCAAACTTTCAGGGTTTGAGGTTGAGATGCTCGTATCGAAATCCATTGATCATTTTTCTGTGCGTGCTCTGAGTACTACGAAAGGTCATTATTTCTTAATACTACGTAATAGAACATACATGTTCATCACCATCACATCATTACCAATAGTAGCACAAAACATGACCTACAGCAATGGACGATCACTGAGGCAACATGAGAGAGAGTTAGAGCTACTCCTCACCTGGTTTAGCAACAATGAAACTGAGGAAGAGAAAGGTCCCTGCACATCCATGGTGTAGCACAAAGATCATCCTGTCTCGAGTATCCATGTCATACACGTCGACTACTTTGCTCCACCCATTAGGGATGATGCTTCCATCTCCTTCTTCTGAAGCCGAGTGTGAAGTAGAACTAATGTTGACTCTAGGTTGGAGAACGAAGGCCATCTCTCCTTTTGTACCCATCTCGTTAGGAACAAGACGTTGCAGGGGTATCTAGTGGAATAACACAATTTGAACACTTTAAGCGATCTACACAAGTACCTGGTCTATCTAAATATAATGAGAGTAGATACAATTCTAACCACGAGTTTTTCGTCAATGTTAGTATTGTTCAAAGCGTGCAGTCGGGGCACCCCCGAATGATATCTTGGTCCAGCATTGTAACCGTCCGTGAGCATCCAAATTTGATCAACAAAGCCGAAGACAGAACACATCTCTTCCCAACTTACTTTGCTCCCTTCAGTAAGCTCCATGTTATCTATAAAACGTTTTGTTACAATATCCATTCCGTAATAAGCTATGAAAATATTGGTAAATAAGATTTGTTTGAAGGAAATATGCCCTAGAGGCAATAATAAGGTTGTTATTTATATTTCCTTATATCATGATAAATGTTTATTATTCATGCTAGAATTGTATTAACCGGAAACTTAGTACATGTGTGAATACATAGACAAACAGAGTGTCACTAGTATGCCTCTACTTGACCAGGTCGTTAATCAAAGATGGTTAAGTTTCCTAGCCATAGGCATGAGTTGTCATTTGATGAACGGGATCACATCATTAGAGAATGATGTGATTGACTAGACCCATTCGTTAGCTTAGCACTATGATCGTTTAGTTTAATGCTATTGCTTTCTTCATGACTTATACATGTTCCTATGACTAGGAGATTATGCAACTCCCGAATACCGGAGGAACACTTAGTGTGCTATCAAACGTCACAACGTAACTGGGTGATTATAAAGATGCTCTAAAGGTGTCTCCGATGGTGTTCGTTGAGTTGGCATAGATCGAGATTAGGATTTGTCACTCCGATTGTCAGAGAGGTGTCTCTGCGCCCTCTCGGTAATGCACATCACTATAAGCCTTGCAAGCAATGTGACTAATGACTTAGTTACGAGATGATGCATTACAGAACGAGTAAAGAGACTTGCCGGTAACGAGATTGAACTAGGTATGATGATACCGACAATCGAATCTCGGGCAAGTAACATACCGATGACAAAGGGAACAACGTATGTTGTTATGCGGTTTGACCGATAAATATCTTCGTAGAATATGTAGGAATCAATATGAGCATCCAGGTTCCGCTATTGGTTATTGACCGGAGATGAGTCTCGGTCATGTCTACATAGTTCTCGAACCCGTAGGGTCCGCACGCTTAATGTTCAATAACGATCGGTATTTATGAGTTTATGTATTTTGATGTACCGAAGGTAGTTCGGAGTCCCGGATGTGATCACGGACATGACGAGGAGTCTCCAAATGGTCGAGACATGATGATTGATATATTGTAAGGTTATGTTTGGACACCGGAAAGGTTTCGGATAGGTTCAGGCATTTTCCGGAGTACCGGGGGTTACCGGAACCCCCGGGGGGTTATTGGGCCTACATGGGCTTTAGTGGAAGAGAGATGGAAGCGGCCGATATGGGAGGCGCGCGCCCCCCAAGCCCAATCCGAATTGGGGGGGGGGGCGGTCCCCCTTTCCTTCTCTCCTTCTTCCCCTTCCTTCCCCCTCCTAGATAGACTAGGAAAGGGGGGAACCTACTCCTAGTAGGAGTAGGATTCCCCCCCTTGGGGTGTGCCCTATGAGGCCGGCCGCCCCCTCCTCCACTCCTTTATATACGGGGGAGGGGGCGCTGTCGGGACCCTGATTCCAAGTCACATCGATCTAGCCGGTAACACCTCATATCACTTTGCGGCCTCACGCACGGTATTCCCACGGCTGTCGCCTTACCATGGCCCGGGACCGTTTGCGTCTTTTGGCTCACGTATATGATAGTGTCGCTAGCATCCATATGACAGAGAACCCGGGCCGACATGACTAGTCGTGAACCCAACGTGGCACTAGCGTATGGGGACAGACATACATGAATCAACATCGAACGTGTCGGTCAGCAGCGTGCGAATCCGGGCTGTAGCACTGGGCTAACAGGACTCCGGGAACCCGGGCTGTAGCAGGCTAGGCAGGACTCCGGATGTCACCGCGTGACATTTCTCCGAAGGGACAGACACAGGAACGATATGAAACACATGCCGGCCAGTCAAGTGTCCAGAGCAGTAGTGCTGGGCTAGCAGGACTCCGGTGAACCGGGCTGTAGCGGACTACTATGGCTCAAGGAGGCACTAGACTACATTTCCCCATAAGAGAGGCTGCTAAGGATAGACAACTAGATTGTCGGATCCCACACATACCAAGCATGTCAATCATACACACAATATGCTCGATATGTGCAAATACAACATGGCATCACAACAAGACTCTACGACTCAGAGTATTTATTCATTAGGCTCCGAAGAGCCAGATATTACAAACATGGGTCTCATGACCCAACATTCAGAGCATACACGTCAAAGCACATGCGGAAGCTTAACATGTCTGAGTACAAACATCTACAAATGAAAAAGGCTGAGAAGCCTGACTATCTACCAGATCCTACCGAGGGCACAAGATCGTAGCTGAGGTATCAAGCTAAACGTCGAAGTCCAAACGGAACTACTAGCAAGACTGACGTCTCTCTGCAAAACATAAAATAGGCAAACGTGAGTACTAATGTACCCAGCAAGACTTACATCAGAACTAGCTACATATGCATCGGTATCAACAAAGGGGGTGGTGGAGTTTAACTGCAGCAAGCCAGCTTTGACTCGGTGGCTATCCTAACTACGACTGCAAGTAACTCTTTGAGGTGGCGCACACGAGGCCACATATTCACCATATCAATACACCACTATGGATCCGCTCCCGTCTCCCTACGAGAACGCTATCCATAGCACTCACGCTTATCTTGCGCATTTTAGAGTATCCACTTTCACTTGTCTATGAACTGTTATAGGCAACCCAGAAGTCCTTTTCCGCGGACACGGCTATTCGAATAGATGATGTTAACCCTGCAGGGGTGTACTTCGTCACACACGTTCTCGCCACTTACCACCATGTACACGTCGTGTACCTCGGCAACCTTCAAGTGGAAGCCTAGCGAGGGAGTCGGCCACGACCTGACTAACCACACAAGTCTCTAGTCCAGGTTTATCGCCTATTCGGGTTCCATCCGCAAGGAGATCCGGCCAGGGTGTCGCTCACGGCCCCAAACGATGTGAACAGGGTTCCCAAGCCCACCTTGACGGATGGATCTACGCTTGGTACACCGTGCCACGGTGCCTAGTCTGTCCCAAGCCCACCTGTACCGGGTGCCACTTGGTAGACTACTAACACTACCTACAAACACTAGAAACTAGTTGCAACTCCTGGACAGAGATCAGGTTGATTAATAAGTCGAGAGGGGCACTTAAGCATTCCAATGCGTGGTAGTAACTGTTCATGGATCACAAACACAGAACTCAGTTCCTGAGGACGGCTTTAATGAGACAACCCACCATGTACTCCTACATGGCCTCTCACCGCTACCTTTACCAAATCGTGTTCACACACTTAGCTCTCAACAGTAGGACATGTTCACCACATTCCAATTCATTCCCGATGAATCAGACCTGACACAACTCTAAGCAATAGCAGGCATGACAAATAGACATGAATGAGTAGGCACATCAGGGCTCAAACAACTCCTACTCATGCTAGTGGGTTTCATCTATTTACTGTGGCAATGACAGGTCATGCAGAGGATAAAGGGGTTCAGCTACCGCAGCAAGTAACAGATGAATCGTTGTTGTCCTAATGTAGTAAAAGAGAGCAGGAGCGAGAGAGTGGGATTGTATCGGAATGAGCAAGGGATTTTTGCTTGCCTGGCACTTCTGAAGATAGCATTGAGTCTTCATTAGTGTCAACGATCACAACGCCGGAACATCGTCTACCGAGAGGGGACAAATACCGGCAACCAGAGAAGAAACACGATCAATGCAATGCACAATATGATGCATGCTATGACATGGCAATATGAATGTGTTTTGAGCTAATGCAACTTAGAACAGATTGGTTTGAGTTCATTTGAACCAAAGATTCAAATACAAACTCAAGTTATGGGTTTATAAAGTCCATTAACATGTTTTGATATAAACAGAAGGTTTAAGTTGCTTTATCATGCATGAAACTAGTGCAGATGGATAGATTGGATTTTTCTGATCATTTTTCATATATAAATTATTTCATTTGGAGCTACGGTTGAATTTATATGAATTTTAGAAGTTTAGGGCATTTTCTGGAATTTCCTGAATTAAATTTCATCCAGAAAATGACTTACTACGTCAGCACTGTGTCATGCTTGCGTTAGCAGGTCAACAGGCACCGTCCAGGTCAAACCTGACGTGTGGGGTCCACACGTCAGTGACTAACTAACTAACCTAAGTTAATTAGTGTTAAACTAATACTAACTAAAAGTGTCAGTGGGGGTTGGCCCACGCGTCAGTGACAGAGGGGAGGTCAAACCCCCTGGTCAACCGGGGTTAAAACGCCGGCGTTTAGCCGCCGCCGGCAGCAGACACGGCGGGGCACTCGGGTGCGGGCTGTGGTGCCCCGTTCGCAGCGTGGCTGGGCTCGTTCGAGAGCCCAGACCAGCGCGCGTCGGGCGGTGGCACTAGTCGGGCCTGGGGTGGCCGGAGGCGATGGCGAGGAGCTCGACCGCGGCGAGCAAGAATGCGGCGGCCGGAGTTCGGGTCTCGGCGGTTTCGGTGTTGCGAAGCATGGCAGGGGCAGCTGGAGGGGGTTTTGGGCTTCTGGCATTGCGCTGAGCATGGCTATGTGCTCGGTTGCAGCTCTATGTGACAGTGGCCACGGCAGCGTCATGGCCGGCGGAGCCGAGCTTCGGGCACTTGTGGAACGATGGCTAGAGGACGGGAACGGAGGGGGCGAGCAAAGAAGAGAGATGAGGAGCGGTCGAGGGGGTCCAAGGGTCTGCGTGGCAACGCCATAGGCGTCCAGGCCGTCGAGGAGGCAGGCGAGCAGGGTGGAGGTGGCGCGCACGTGTGCATGCACGGCGGCCACACGCCCTGCCTACTGGCCTGGGAGGAAGACGACAGGGGAGGTGGAGGTGGGCTGGGCCAGCGAGCTGGGCCGGCTACAGGGACGGGCCAGGTAGGGCAGGTCAGTCCTTTCCTCTCTCTCTCTCTCTCTCTCTCTCTCTCTCTCTTTTATTTGTTTCTGTTTTCTATTTCTTTCCTCTGTTTTGAATTAGTAAAAATGCTAATTCATTTTTTAAACTCCTGAGACAAATTGTGGGCACTAGTTGGTTTATTCCAAAGGCCCACAAATTATTCAAGAATATTTGGAGCATTCTAAAATATATGTAGAATTCAAATGCCCCAATTCAAATACATTATGATTTAACTCAAAATTCCAGGAATGACCTATAAATATATTCATCATTTTGGGCAGAGGTTTTCACCTTTATCAGAAATCATGAACATTTCCAAAGGGCATTCTGGGTCATTGAGAAAATTATTTAGTAACCCTAGTTGGTTTAGGTGGTGCTGGGGGTTTTGAATCATTCCCATTTCAAGTTTCTGGATAATTTAAACATGATGCAACACCAGATGCTAGCACTAGGCATTGTCAGAACTAGGGATGTGACAACTCACCCTCACTAAACAAGAATCTCGTCCCGAGATTCAAGCGTAGGGTAAGATGAAAGGGGAACGCGAACTAACATAATCTTCACGATCCAGTTGTTCTTCTCGAAGATGTTGATTCATTGCATCATCTTGATCTTGACATCTTTTCTTTCGAGAGCTTCAACCAGCTATGATGACGGAAGAGAGGGAAACTCTACAGGATTGATCTTCTCGAAGATCGAGCTATACAAGATCAACTCGCGGAATGTGATGTTGAAACATCTCGAGTTGAGACACAAAACACATCGAGAGGGATGTAAGAACAAACGATGAGGTTTGATTTGGTGGGCAACAATCCCACGCTTAGATAGGATGGTGCATGGTTTCAAAGTAGCGAGGAGATAGTTGCCACGATTCCATAACGGGGCACCTTAGGGAAGGTGGCTCATAGAAATATCCCTTAAGTGGCAAAAAGAATTACTTTTGATTCAGAGATCATTGAAACTCTTCATACCAGCCTAAGGCAATTTACAAATGATCGTTTAAAAGAATTCAATGGAATGGCACACTCAATTTGGAAAGGAAACTACGGTTATAGAACAACTCGGCAAATGGAAGGCACATTCCAGTTGATACCAATGATATAACCTAGTGACTGAGCGTGCTTTCAAGATCTTGAGCATTTCCATATTCATCAAGGTTTTACCAACATCCGTGCCGAGGATCCTGGCAACACATCATACTACCATGATGAATGGTGATGGAGGATGCAGGTGCAAAGGAGGACAACACTTTCTCAGATTTTTCCTTAGCAATGCCAAAGAAGCAAATCTGGATGATCGACCGAGAGACATTTAGCACTCCGCTTCTAATGTTCTCCCTGATGTTCTAGCTACCACGGTTACGCTAAAAAAACATCAACATGGCCATCAGGTAAAGGTCAGACTTCGGAGGCACAAAATCCATAAGGAACAACTTGTGGGATAAGTCATATGAAATCCTCATGGGAAGTGACCAAACGGCTTAGTCAAGATACTACAATAATGGTGCTTCCAGCTAGGTGCGTCCACTTCACTGGAACCTATATCATAGTTCTTGGAAGAAGTTCCAACCATCATATCTGCCTGAGATTCAAATCTGGTTGGTAACAGGATAATTCAGACAACGTGTCTCGAAAGAAAGTTTGCAACACAAACCGACAAGATGGCGTTGCGAGATTCTCGGGAGATGAACTACGATAGTAAGCTCCAAAACATGAGTTGGTTCTGCTACAACTTGTGAACACGCTGTCCCGGACAAGCATGGCCACGTAGTAGTCTTATAATAAAACACTACCGAGTTCAGGTGGGGAACCATCATCGAGGATATTGAAGTCCTTGTATAAGTCTTGCTCTTAAGAAGGAACTTCTTTTCCTTGAACAAATCAATCAGTGGCTTGGTGTGCTACGGAATTCATATGGAACGAAGATGATCAGTCTAACAGACCATAGAATACTTCACACATGCATAACTGACTTGGGATGATTCCAGAGGAAGCAAAAACAAACTTTCTCGAATTCACGGCGGCAACTTACATCAAGTGCATGTGAATTAGAGGAAGTATCTTCTTTCATCCAAACATATACCTCATGAACGGGACACGAGGGCAACGCTTACAAAGTTTCCAACACTAGCTTAATGGTCAACAAAATCATGGACAAGATGAAAATGTTGTCAATGGGCTCAGCAACAATCCATCCAGGCTTCCATATAGATGGAGTTCCAAAATTAAGTAAACACGGGAATAGCATTGGTCAGACCCAAAAGATGTAATGGTGTATGCTCGAGGAATCAACCACGAGTAAGACAACATTACGAACATGTTGGTTCTGATTTGATTTGATAATAGCCCATACTCAAATCAAAGTTTGGTTAAGATGATAGGTGTCGGGACCCCGATTCTAAGTCACACCGATCTAGCATGTAACACCTCATATCACTTTGCGGCCTCACGCACGGTATTCCCACGGGTGTCGCCTTACCATGGCCCGGGACCGTTTGCGCCTTTCGGCTCACGTATATGACAATGTCGCTAGCATCCATATGACAGAGAACCCGGGCCGACATGGCTAGTCGTGAACCCAAAGCGGCACTAACGTATGGGGACAGGCATACATGAATCAACATCGAGCGTGTCGGTCAGCAGCGTGTGAATCCGGGCTGTAGCACTGGGCTAACAGGACTCCGGGAACCCGGGCTGTAGCAGGCTAGGCAGGACTCCGGATGTCACCGCGTGACATTTCCCCGAAGGGAAAGACACAGGAACAAAATGAAACACATGCCGGCCAGTCAAGTGTCCAGAGCAGTAGTGCTTGGCTAGCAGGACTCCGGTGAACCGGGCTGTAGCGGACTACTATGGCTCAAGGAGGCACTAGACTACATTTCCCCATAAGAGAGGCTGCCAAGGATAAACAACTAGATTGTCGGATCCCACACATAGCAATACACGTTACACGTACGCATAACATGCAAGTATGTGTTGTACAACATGGCATCACAACATAACGCAAACTAATATAGATAAAAGGCCCAGAAGAGCCACATAGCATTAAGTACAAACAGGGGTCACATGACCCATCATTTAGAGCATACAAGCAACGGAAGCATTACATGTCTGGGTACAGACAACTACAAAGGAAAAAGGCTGAGAAGCCTGACTATCTACAAGACCCTCCCAAGGGTGCAAGATCGTAGCTGAGGTACAAGCTACCCGTCGAAGTCCAAGCGAAACTACTAATAAGACTGAAGTCTCCGCTGCAAAAACATAAATAAAGCAACATGAGTACAAAGGTACTCAGCAAGACTTACATCAGATCCTATCATACATGCATTTGTATCAAGAAGGTAGTGTGGGTTTTAGTTGCAGCAAGCCAGCTTTGACTCAGTGGCTATCCTATTCTACGACTACGAGAAACTTCTTTGAGGTAAGAAGGCGCACACGAGTCCACTAATCACCACCTCAATACACCACTATGGATTCATTCCCGTCTCACTACGAGAGCCATCCATAGCACTCACACTTATCTTGAGCATTTTAGAGTATCCACTTCAAGTTGTCTATGTACCACGTAAGCATCCAAGAAGTCCATAACCGAGGACACGGCTATTCGAATAGATCATGATAACCCTGCAGGGGTGTACTGCGTCACACACGCTCTCGCCACTTACCGCCATGTACACGTCATGTACCTCGGCAACCTTCAAGCGGAAGCCTGGCTAGGGTGTCGGCCACGACCTAACTAACCACACAAGACTCTAGTCCAGGTTTATCGCCTATTCGGGTTCCATCCGCAAGGAGATCCGGCCGGGGTGTCGCTCACGGCCCCAAACGATGTGTGCAGGGTTCCCGAGCCCACCATCCGGGTGCCACTCGGTACACCGGGCCATGTGTGCCTAGTCTGTCCCAAGCCCACCCTGCCGGGTGCCACTCGGTAGAAAAATAGCACTATCTACAAACACCAGAAACTATTTGCAACTCCTGGACAGAGATCAAGGCGGTTAATAAGTCGAGAGAGCTTGGAGCGCCCAGAGCCCAATGTGTGGTAGTAGCTAGTCATTGGACAACTTACACAGAACTCAGTTCTTAAGGACGGTCCCAATGAGACAACCCACCATGTACTCCTACATGGCCTCTCACCGCTACCTTTACCAAATCGTGTTCACACGCTTAACTCTCGGCACCAGAACATCTCGTAACACTCCAATTCATTCCCAATGAATCAGACCTGACACAAATCTAAGCAATAGCAGGCATGGCATGGTAGGAACACAACATGGCTCATTCAACTCCTACACATGCTAGTGGGTTTCAACTATTTACTGTGGCAATGACAGGTCATGCAGAGGAATGGGTTCAGCTACCGCAGCATAAAGTAGCAGTTGAATCGTTGTTGTTCTAATGTAGTAAAAGAGAGCAGGAGCGAGAGAGTAGGATTGTATCGGAATGAACAACGGGGGTTTGCTTGCCTGGTAGATCAACAGGGTGGCACTGCTCCTCAGACAGGTACTCTGGAACACTCTCCGGAGCAGGACCTATCGAGAAGGAACGGTGTCAACAATCAAAACACAATCATATGCAACAATATGATGCATGAATATGGCATGAATATGTGATGTATTTTGAGCCAATGCATTTAGCATTCAACTTGGAAGAGATCCATTTGAACCAAAGGTTCAAATGCAACTCTAATTTAAGTCCTTATATATGCCATTTATATGTTTTCACTTATACAGTAGGTATAAGTTGGTTTTTCATGCACGAAACTAGTACAGATGGATAGATTGCATTTTTCTGATAATTTTTCATATATAAACTATTTAAATCTGAGCTACGGTTGAATTTCTATGAATTTTAGAAGTTTTACTATTTTCTGGAATTTCCTGATTTATTTTAAATCCAGAAAGTCCTTTACTGCGTCAGCATGACGTCATCACTGCATCAGCAGGTCAACGGACTGGCCAGGGTCAAATCTGACCGGCGGAGCCCACTGGTCAGTGAGACAGGGGTTAACCCCGCGTGACTCACCTTTCACCTGCTGTGGGGCCCGCTGTCAGCGGTTGTAGGGCGGCTAATTAGTGGGCTTTAGCCACTAATGGCCGTGCCACGTCGGCGGGGTTACGCCGGTGATGACCCGACGCGGTGGCGATCGCTGGCCGACCGTTTCCGGCCACGGCTGGACGTGCGGTTAGGTGCGTTGGACAGCCCGTGGTCCGGGGCATCCAGCGGTGGTCGTGGGGTCGTCGGGGACGACATGTAGCGGCGACGGCGGTGAGTGTATGCGGCGGCGGAGCTCGGTGGGGTGCGGGCGCTGCGCTGGGACTCTGTGGAGCATGCCCGTTGCACGAAGGCAGCGAACGAAGCACGGTGAGCGCGCGCGCTGCGGCAATGGAGGAGCCGAGCTTCAGCTCATGCGGGCAGGGGAGCTAGAGGGCAGGGGAGAGCAGGAGAGTAGGGGGAGTCGATGCAGTGGCTCACAACGGATCCAAAGGTGTCGACGGCGAGCTCGGGGAAGCCTGGACGGCGTCGAATCAACGGTGGGGTTGCCGGCGGCCGAAGCTTGAAGACGACGACGATGCAGTCGTTGCCGGGCGTCCGGAGTGGCTTCTTTCGGTGGATAGGCGAGGATCGTTGATGCGGAGCTCAGGGACACGGCGAGAAGGCTCGGGGGTGGCTGTGGCCGCGTCGGCGTGCGGCGGTTCTCTCCGGTGCGTTCGGGCGTCGCAAGAGAGAGCGAGAGAGAGGAGGGGAGAGGCGCAGGAGAGAGGGAGTGAGGCCAGGGGGAGCTGGGCGCTTCGGGCGAGGCCAGGTCGAAGAGGGGAGAGGGCAGGCAGGCAGCTGCCGTGGCGTGCATGCGCGCGGCGTGCGGCGACCAAGCGCCCTGTCCCTCTGGCGCAAGGAGGGGGACGACTGGCGCTGGCCAGTCAGCTGGGCCGGCACAGAGCCAGGCCAGCAAGTGGCCCAGGTAAGTCCAGGTAAGGGTTTTCCCCCTTTTTGTTTATTTTCTATTTTTCTGACATTTGTTCTGATTTAGTAGAATACTAAATCATTTTATTTTCTTATGCCAATTTTTGTAGGAGCTAGTGGTATTATTCCAGAGCTCCTCATCAACTAGCATAATTTTTGGACAATATTCTATATATATAACAATATATATCCAAAGCAAATAATTACTGCATTAATTCCAAAAGGCCAAAATAGATATCTATGAGCTCCTAAAAATATTGGTTTGATTTTTATCTATGTCCAATATTTTCAGAGAGCAACATGAACATTTTCTTGGACCCTTTTGGAGCAATTTTTATCTAGGTCATTTCCAGAAATGATTCTGAGGGTTTCACAAATCCCTATTTCAAATTTAAATGAAATTTAGACATGATGCACACATGACTAGCTAGTCTAGGTCATACCAGAACTAGGGACGTGACAACTCGCCCCCACTTGAAAGAATCTCGTCCCGAGATTCAGGGGTCGATGGAAAGAAGGTGGGGTAGTCCAGTCAAAGACGATCTTCTCGCTCCCAAGTAGCTTCTCTCTCGGAATGATGAGACCACTGAACCTTGAGAAACTTGATGTTCTGACGTCGGGTGACACGCTCTGCTTGATCAAGAATGCGAATAGGGTACTCTCGATATGTGAGGTTATCTTGGAGATCAAGCGTTTCGTGGTCCACTCCGCGGATGGGATCCGAGAAGCAACGCCTAAGTTGAGAGACATGGAAGACATCATGGACTCGAGAAAGATGTGGGGGTAGTTCCAACTGGTAGGCAACCTCTCCTCGTTTAGCGAGAATGCGAAAGGACCAATGTAACGAGGAGCCAACTTGCCCTTGATACCGAAACGATGGGTACCCTTTAGAGGAGTAACCCGAAGGTAAGCCTTGTCGCCAACTCCATAAGCCACTTCCTTATGACGACGGTCATACTGGCTCTTTTGACGGGACTGGGCTGTTTTCAAATTCTCACGAATGATGCGAACTTGCTCTTCTGCTTCCTAGATCATGTCTGGTCCAAAGAATTGTCTTTCACCGGTTTCTGACCAGTTCAAAGGTGTTCGACAGCTTCGTCCATACAGAATCTCGAAAGGAGCTTTCTTAAGACTGGATTGATAGCTATTGTTATAAGCAAACTCGGCGAAAGGTAGGCATTTCTCCCAATCCATACCGAATGAGATAATGCAAGCTCTAAGCATGTCTTCGAGAATTTGGTTGACCCTTTCCACCTGACCACTTGATTGAGGGTGGAAAACGGTACTGAAGGAAAGATGGGTGCCCATGGCAGTTTGGAAACTCTCCCAGAAATGAGAAGTGAAGAGACTACCACGGTCTGAATTGATCTCTAGTGGAACACCATGAAGTGACACTATTCGAGAAATATATAAGTCAGCGAGCTGACTAGCAGTGATACTCTCTCGAACAGGTAGGAAGTGAGCCACTTTGGAAAGACGATCAATGACTACGAAGATAGCGTTATTCCCTTTCTTGGTCCTGGGAAAGCCGGTGATGAAGTCCATACCAACTTCATCACATTTCCACTCAGGAATGGCTAAACGTTGAAGGGTGCCAGCAGGCCTTTGATGTTCTGTCTTAACGCGACGACAAACGTCACAGTTAGCAATGAACTGAGCGATTTCTCTCTTCATCCTAGTCCACCAGAACCTCTGACGTAGGTCCTGATACATCTTAGTACTACCGGGATGAATCGTGAGAGGAGATTCATGTGCCTCCTTAAGGATCAATTGTCGCAGATGTTGATTCTTGGGAACCACCAAGCGATTCTCAAAGAAAACAACACCTTGATCATCTATAGAGAAACTTCCACCAACTCCCTTATTAATGTTTCTCTTAATCCGGGAAATTCCCGTATCCTGCTTCTGAGCAGAGATGATCTGATCCACAAGAGTAGGTTTCGCCACCAAGGTAGAAAGGAATTCGTGAGGAGCAATGTGAAGATTAAGCTTACAGAATTCCTCATGGAGAAGTGGTTGGCCCTGCTGCAACATAAGATTGTTGCAATAGGACTTACGACTTAGCGCATCAGCCATGACATTGCCCTTGCCTGGGGTGCAGGTAATCCCTAAGTCGTAATCTGAGATCAACTCCAACCAACGTCTTTGCCTAAGGTTCAAATCTGGTTGGGTGAAAATATACTTGAGACTCTGGTGATCGGTGTAAATCTCGCAACGTTTACCGAGAAGGTAATGTCGCCATGTCTTAAGTGCATAGACTACGGCTGCAAGCTCTAGATCATGTGTAGGATAATTCTGCTCATGTGGATGCAACTGTCGAGATGCATAGGCAATCACATGATGATCCTGCATAAGAATGCAGCCTAGTCCCTGTCGTGAGGCGTCGCAGTAGATAACAAAGTCTTTAGTGAAATCCGGTGGTACAAGTATGGGGGCAGAAGTCAGGCGTCTTTTCAGTTCCTGAAAACTGTATTCACACTGTGGGGACCACTCAAACTTTTTATCCTTCTTGAGAAGTTCCGTGAGGGGTTTGGCTACTTTGGAGAAGTTTTCAACAAAGCGGCGACAATAACTGGCTAGACCAAGGAAACTACTAACTTGTTTAACTGTTTCAGGTGGAGTCCAATCAAGAACGGCCTGAACTCTCTCAGGATTGACAGCAATGCCCTTACCAGAGATCACGTGGCCTAGGTAGGTCACTTCTGGCAACCAAAATTCGCACTTGGAGAACTTGGCATAAAGGCGGTGCTCTCTGAGTTTTTCTAACACAAGTCTAAGATGTTTGGCATGCTCTTCCTCGTTCTTCGAGTAGATAAGGATATCATCGAGGTAAACCACGACGAACTTGTCTAAGTACTCCATGAAGATCGAGTTCATCAAGCGGGAGAAGGTAGCTGGAGCATTGGTTAGACCAAAGGACATGACGGTGTACTCGTACTAGCCATAACGAGTGACAAAAGCCGTCTTAGGAATGTCCCCGTTTCTAATCTTGATTTGGTGGTAGCCTAACCTCAAATCCATCTTGGAAAAGACTGAGGATCCAACGAGTTGATCATACAGGTCGTTGATCCTGGGGAGCGGATACTTGTTCTTTATCGTGACCAAATTAACAGGACGATAATCTACAACCATCCGGTCCGTACCATCCTTCTTCTTGACGAAGAGGACGGGGCAAGCCCAGGGAGAAGAACTAGGACGGATGAAACCCTTTTGCAAGGACTCATCAAGTTGTTTCTTAAGCTCAGCTAGTTCTAAAGGTGCCATCTTGTAAGGTCTCCTAGAGATTGGGGCGGTTCCTGGGATAAGATCTATGACAAACTCTACATCTCTGTCAGGTGGAATACCTGGCAGTTCCTCTGGAAAGACATCTGGAAAGTCACGGACTACCGGGATATCTTCAAGGTCTGGAAGAGAACTGGCATTAAGAGAATAGAGTTGACGCTTTGCAACTCTGGTGGAGACAGTGACTAACTTACCAGATGGGTGTGTGAGTTGAACAGACCTGGTGTAACAATCAATCTTGGCATGATGAGCTTTCATCCAGTCCATACCCAAGATGATGTTAATATCTGTAGACTTGAGGGCTATAAGTGAGGCAAGGAATACAAGTCTGTCAACAAGGATTTCATTACCATGGCTTATTTTGGTAGTTTGCCATCTAGACCCTGGAGTTTGGATTTCAAGTGGAGTTGGCATATCACAAAATGACATGTCGTGCAAAGGAGCATAGCCTTCAGAGATGAAGGAGTGAGATGCTCCGGTATCGAATAGAACCGAAGCTGGATGGCAATTGACAAGGAGTGTACCAAGAACGACATCCGGATCATCATGAGCGTCTTTAGCTGAGGCGTGATGCACACGTCCACGCTCAGTGGGAGCTGACTTGACACTGATCATCTTGCGTGATGGCTTACCACTGCCAACAGACTTCTCAGACAGGGGTGGGGCATAGTTAGTTTGAGAGCAGTCACGTGCATAGTGTCCTGGTTTCCCGCATGTGAAGCAAGTCCCTGAAGTTGGATGTGGACCTGCATTGACAAGCGGTCTACCAATAGGCCTGGGTGGAGCATACTGCTGGACTGGGTGAGGCGCCACATAAGATGGCCTCGGTGCATATCCAGGTGGAAGAGCGGAGTTCGGAACCCAAATCCGGCGCTTATGAGAACTAGAACCAGAGGAAGAAACCAAATCACGGGTGTGCTTACGAGACTCCTCGTAGGTGAGTTGAGCTGTCTCCGCATTAATGGCCTTGTTCACAAGAGCCTGGAATGTATTGCAATGGTGCAAGTGGAGATCACGACGCAACTTGGGGTTGAGACCCTTCCGGAACCTAGCCTGCTTCTTAGCGTCCGTGGACACTTCTTGTGTAGCATAGCGGGCGAGGTTCTCAAACTCTCTACTGTAAGCATCAACAGCCATCTTACCCTGGGTGAAACTACAGAACTCTTCTCTCTTGCGGTCAATGAGAGCCTGAGGAATGTGATGCTCGCGAAAAGCCTCAGTGAAATCTCTCCAGGTCGGTATCTGGCCAACTGGAAGCATAGCCTCATAGTTCTGCCACCAAAGACTAGCAAGACCTTCCAGGTGATATGCAGCAAAAGTGACCTTGTCACCTTCAGCTATGTTCGCAGAACGCAGCTTGTGTGTGATACTACGGAGCCAGTCATCTGCATCGAGTGGCTCAATAGAATGATGGAAGGTAGGTGGTTTCAGACCAATGAAATCATAGATGGTCGCTGACTCTTTGCACTGGGGTGCGGTGTTCTCCTCGATACGTGCTAACAAGCGGTTAGACTCATGCTTGTTCCTCTCCATCTCTAACATCAACTCTACCAACGAAGGCTGGTCGGGAGGATCCTCCTCATCCCTACCACCTCCGTGGTTCTGGCAACGAGCAACAGAACTTCGGTTAACTGACGACATCCTGAGAAGCGGAACCAAGGACGAGGTCAACAACAACTATAGGATGCAACATGTAGCATAAGAATATTTAGTATCTCTCAAACTCCTAGGACAAATCCGGCAGCATAACGGCAGTAAAATGCTCAAAATGGGACATTCTGCAAAAGGCGGGGTAGCACCATACTCAACATCGTCACTCAAGGTTCTGAGATATTACTAAACAGGCTACACTGGAGGTACTCAAACTGGGATATGACTCTGATCAACCAATCCTAAGAGACTACGGAGTAGTAACACGTGATCCTGATAGACAGAAGAGAAAGCCTAGTTCCTTAACCCCGTAGGAAAGATAGGATGACTCAGATCAGAAGGCATGAGGTAAAAGGAGTAAAAGAGCCTTACGTTCCCTTCCACAATCAATTCCCTTATATAACTAAAGAATTACTAGACTCAACTTCGACCAGGTTGGCTTGGAAATCCTACAGGTAGTCAGGCTCTGATACCAAAGCTGTCGGGACCCCGATTCTAAGTCACACCGATCTAGCATGTAACACCTCATATCACTTTGTGGCCTCACGCACGGTATTCCCACGGGTGTCGCCTTACCATGGCCCGGGACCGTTTGCGCCTTTTGGCTCACGTATATGACAATGTCGCTAGCATCCATATGACAGAGAACCCGGGCCGACATGGCTAGTCGTGAACCCAAAGCGGCACTAACGTATGGGGACAAGCATACATGAATCAACATCGAGCGTGTCGGTCAGCAGCGTGTGAATCCGGGCTGTAGCACTGGGCTAACAGGACTCCGGGAACCCGGGCTGTAGCAGGCTAGGCAGGACTCTGGATGTCACCGTGTGACATTTCCCCGAAGGGACAGACACAGGAACGAAATGAAACACATGCCGGCCAGTCAAGTGTCCAGAGCAGTAGTGCTGGGCTAGCAGGACTCCGGTGAACCGGGCTGTAGCGGACTACTATGGCTCAAGGAGGCACTAGACTACATTTCCCCATAAGAGAGGCCGCCAAGGATAAACAACTAGATTGTCGGATCCCACACATAGCAATACACGTTACACGTACGCATAACATGCAAGTATGTGCTGTACAACATGGCATCACAACATAACGCAAACTCATATAGATAAAAGGCCCAGAAGAGCCACATAGCATTAAGTACAAACAGGGGTCACATGACCCATCATTCAGAGCATACAAGCAACGGAAGCATTACATGTCTGGGTACAGACAACTACAAAGGAAAAAGGCTGAGAAGCCTGACTATCTACAAGACCCTCCCAAGGGTGCAAGATCGTAGCTGAGGTACAAGCTACCCGTCGAAGTCCAAGCGGAACTACTAATAAGACTGAAGTCTCCGCTGCAAAAACATAAATAAAGCAACATGAGTACAAAGGTACTCAGCAAGACTTACATCAGATCCTATCATACATGCATTTGTATCAAGAAGGTAGTGTGGGTTTTAGTTGCAGCAAGCCAGCTTTGACTCAGTGGCTATCCTATTCTACGACTACGAGAAACTTCTTTGAGGTAAGAAGGCGCACACGAGTCCACTAATCACCACCTCAATACACCACTATGGATTCATTCCCGTCTCACTACGAGAAGCCATCCATAGCACTCACACTTATCTTGAGCATTTTAGAGTATCCACTTCAAGTTGTCTATGTACCACGTAAGCATCCAAGAAGTCCATAACCGAGGACACGGCTATTCGAATAGATCATGATAACCCTGCAGGGGTGTACTGCGTCACACACGCTCTCGCCACTTACCGCCATGTACATGTCATGTACCTCGGCAACCTTCAAGCGGAAGCCTGGCGAGGGTGTCGGCCACGACCTGACTAACCACGCAAGACTCTAGTCCAGGTTTATCGCCTATTCGGGTTCCATCCGCAAGGAGATCCGGCCGGGGTGTCGCTCACGGCCCCAAACAATGTGTGCAGGGTTCCCGAGCCCACCATCCGGGTGCCACTCAGTACACCGGGCCACGTGCCTAGTCTGTCCCAAGCCCACCCTGCCGGGTGCCACTCGGTAGAAAAATAGCACTACCTACAAACACCAGAAACTATTTGCAACTCCTGGACAGAGATCAAGGCGGTTAATAAGTCGAGAGAGCTTGGAGCGCCCGGAGCCCAATGTGTGGTAGTAGCTAGTCATGGGACAACTTACACAGAACTCGGTTCTTAAGGACGGTCCCAATGAGACAACCCACCATGTACTCCTACATGGCCTCTCACCGCTACCTTTACCAAATCGTGTTCACACGCTTAACTCTCGGCACCAGAACATCTCGTAACACTCCAATTCATTCCCAATGAATCAGACCTGACACAACTCTAAGCAATAGCAGGCATGGCATGGTAGGAACACAACATGGCTCATTCAACTCCTACACATGCTAGTGGGTTTCAACTATTTACTGTGGCAATGACAGGTCATGCAGAGGAATGGGTTCAGCTACCGCAGCATAAAGTAGCAGTTGAATCGTTGTTGTCCTAATGTAGTAAAAGAGAGCAGGAGTGAGAGAGTACGATTGTATCGGAATGAACAAAGGGGGTTTGCTTGCCTGGTAGATCAACAGGGTGGCACTGCTCCTCAAACAGGTACTCTGGAACACTCTCCGGAGCAGGACCTATCGAGAAGGAACGGTGTCGACAATCAAAACACAATCATATGCAACAATATGATGCATGAATATGGCATGAATATGTGATGTATTTTGAGCCAATGCATTTAGCATTCAACTTGGAAGAGATCCATTTGAACCAAAGGTTCAAATGCAACTCTAATTTAAGTCCTTATATATGCCATTTATATGTTTTCACTTATACAGTAGGTATAAGTTGGTTTTTCATGCATGAAACTAGTACAGATGGATAGATTGCATTTTTCTGATAATTTTTCATATATAAATTATTTAAATCTGAGCTACGGTTGAATTTATATGAATTTTAGAAGTTTTACTAATTTTCTGGAATTTCCTGATTTATTTGAAATCCAGAAAGTCCTATACTGTGTCAGCATGACGTCATCGCTGCGTCAGCAGGTCAGCGGGCTGGCCAGGGTCAAATCTGACCGGCGGAGCCCACTGGTCAGTGAGACAAGGGTTAACCCCGCGTTGACTCACCTTTGACCTGCTGTGGGGCCCGCTGTCAGCGGCTGTAGGGCGGCTAATTAGTGGGGTTTAGCCACTAATGGCCGTGCCACGTCGGCGGGGTTATGCCGGCGATGACCCGACGCGGTGGTGATCACCGGCCGACCGTTTCCGGCCACGGCTGGACGTGCGGTTAGGTGCGTTGGACAGCCCGTGGTCCGGGGCATCCAGCGGTGGTCGTGGGGTCGCCGGGGACGACGTGTAGCGGCGACGGCGGTGAGCGTATGCGGCGGCGAAGCTCGGTGGGGTGCGGGCGCTGCGCTGGGACTCGCTTTCGAGCCGGCTAGGCTACACAACGGCGTCAGGGGCTCTGTGGAGCACGCCCGTTGCACGAAGGCAATGACCGAAGCACGGTGAGTGCGCGCGCTGCGGCAATGGCGGAGCCGAGCTTCGACTCATGCGGGCAGGGGAGCTAGAGGGCAGGGGAGAGCAGGAGAGTAGGGGGAGTCGATGCAATGGCTCACAACGGATCCAAAGGTGTCGACGGCGAGCTCGGGGAAGCCTGGACGGCGTCGAATCGACGGTGGGGTTGCCGGCGGCCGACGCTTGAAGACGACGATGATGCAGTCGTTGCCGGGCGTCCGGAGTGCCTTCTTTCGGTGGATAGGTGAAGATCGTTGATGCGGAGCTCGGGGACACGGCGAGAAGGCTCGGGGGTGGCTGTGGCCGCGTCGGCGTGCGGCGGTGCTCTCCGGTGCGTTCGGGCGTCGCAAGAGAGAGCGAGAGAGAGGAGGGGAGAGGCGCAGGAAAGAGGGAGTGAGGCCAGGGGGAGCTGGGCGCTTCTGGCGATGCTAGGTCGAAGAGGGGAGAGGGCAGGCAGACAGCTGCCGTGGCGTGCATGCGCGCGGCGTGCGGCGACCACGCGCCCTGTCCCTCTGGCGCGAGGAGGGGGACGACTGGCGCTGGCCAGTCAGCTGGGCCGGCACAGAGCCAGGCCAGCAAGTGGCCCAGGTAAGTCCAGGTAAGGGTTTTCCCCCTTTTTGTTTATTTTCTATTTTTCTGACATTTGTTCTGATTTAGTAGAATACTAAATCATTTTATTTTCTTATGCCAATTTTTGTAGGAGCTAGTGGTATTATTCCAGAGCTCCTCATCAACTAGCATAAGTTTTGGACAATATTATATATATATATAACAATATATATCCAAAGCAAATAATTACTGCATTAATTCCAAAAGGCCAAAATAGATATCTATGAGCTCCTAAAAATATTGGTTTGATTTTTATCTCTGTCCAATATTTTCAGAGAGCAACATGAACATTTTCTTGGACCCTTTTGGAGCAATTTTTATCTGGGTCATTTCCAGAAATGATTCTGAGGGTTTCACAAATCCCCATTTCAAATTTAAATGAAATTTAGACATGATGCACACATGACTAGCTAGCCTAGGTCATACCAGAACTAGGGACATGACAATAGGTGTGACACCCAAAATTTTATTTGGGTTTTTCAAAAAAATATTTGACTTGAGGGAGGTGATTTAAATTTTTCTTCAAAAGAACCCTTCCTCTCAAGATATTTATCTTATTGACAAGTGTTTTATTTGGATTCACCCAAGACATGATTTTGGTCTTGGAGGTTCTTTTTTTTATTTGGACTCAAACCAAAATACTTCTCTCTTGGAAAAATGTCTTTTGGCAATTCCTTTGAAAAGCCCTATAGCTTTTGGAATGATCTTTTTCCACTTTCAACAAATCTCTCTTGCCATGACCTATGTGCAAATCCTCTTCCACAAACCCTTTCCCCATCTTTGGATCATGATACACATCAAATCCAGCAAGTTGAACCTCTCCATATAATTATTTCCATTTATCTCTCATCAAAAACAATTTATGCCTTCTATCTTGATCCTTGGAGGTTTTCAAAGGAGCTACCCTTTCTGCTTTGAGTTTTGTCTCCAAACCAATTTCCCTAGCTAGTCCTTTGAACCCTCAACCAAGATCCATGAAGATCCACTGGTCTCCAGTTCAATTTTTTCAAACTATACCTGCTGCAAGTTTGGACCAGATTTGCCAAATTTGATGAAATTCATTAAAATCCTTCTCCAAAAATTCTGAGAAAAATCAGGCAGCCTCTGGGTGCATTGAGAGGTCACCTCACCAAGTCCCAGCTCCAGGAAAAAATTTCTTCACACCAAATCATTTCATCGAACACCTTCAGAGCACTGTCAATGTCATGTTCAGTCAAATTCAGTTAACAGTGTCTGAACCACTGTCGTTTCTTCAGTGTCCGTTGCCAATCTCACCAGTGCCCCGGCGTCGCCATGTTTCCTGTCCCCTCCCCCTTGTCCTATGCACCGCACGAGTGCCTGGATGCTTGCGGGCGTCGGCGACGAGCAGGAGGAGGTGCGCCGCCCCGTGACCGACGCCAGCGGCGGCTTTGCGGCCGCCAGGAAGAAGCACAGCCGCCCAAGCCACCGGAGGCCGCCGCATGGTCTTCCACTCCCCCGTGCGCACTGCCACCCTCGTCGTGAACCGCTAGGCGCGGAGCGCACTCTCTGGCGCCGCCGTGCCAGTACGGCGACCCCGACGAAAGACCGACGCCATTATGCCATGCCCGACCGAGTTTAGCAGTGGAACGGGACCAGTAACTCTCACTGGTGCTGCCTGGCCACCTAAACCCTCTGCCAAGCCACTGCCTCACCGTAATCGCTCGCCGGAGATTCTCCGTTCACGGCCACCCCCTCGAGCCGCCTATAAATAGAGGCCCCGAGCTCCAGCTAGTACCCACACCACCTCTGCACTCCACCAAGACCCCGCCTAGCCACTGGAAGAGCCCCGAGGGAGTCTCCTTCCTCAACTCCGGCCGCCGCGACCCGCCACGGGATCCAGCTCGATTCGTTCCCGTGCGTGCACCTCTGCGTCCCATCTCTTGCCAGTAGCTCTCTAGTGCATCCCTCCTTCTGACCTGCGCTTCAATTCGAAGGTTGCAGCACACCACCGGAGTTCCCCACCATCGCCCGAGCCGCCGTCCGCCGGAGAAAGTGTCGCCGTCGACGTGGTGCTCTCCGACGCCCAAGTCCACCACCCACCGACGCGGAAGGACACGCCGATACTCTTGGTACACTCCGATCTCCCAGACTCGCCGTGGTTCGATGCCGGCGACCACCGCAGCCTTCGGGCGCCGGCGAGGTTTTTCAAACCTGACATGTGGACCCCCCACGTCAGCCTCTCTTCTTTCACCCCCAAAGCGTTTTCTGTTGGCGCCTTCGGGCAGAGTACGTTTTCTCCGTGGGCTGGCGCATTTCTATTCAAACCGTTTTCTGTTTTCTCAGTTAAGCCCTGGAACTTTTCTGTTTCATTACAGATGCGTCCCTGGACAGAAACCCTTATAACTTTTTAATAAAAAGTGATTTTTGAGTGATTCTTTTTCTGACAGTCTTATAATTTTGTCTAGTTTTTTATGGGATTTATTTGAAAAAAAAATTGGAACAGCTTTTCTGCACGCATTGGTTTTCACCTTAGTATGCATTTTTCGCTATACCGTAGGTTCCGGGAGAGGTGACGGAGCCGCGAACTTCGCCGAGCTAGACTCCGACTCCTCCGAACCAGGCAAGCATGTTTGAACCTTTGATATGATAGGTGTTTTGCATGTTTGCGTGAAAGGTTGTGCATGGCATGTGAGTATCGGTGAGTATCTAGTTGCATGTGAGGCAACTACCCGTGTGTTCCAAAGTTACTGTGATCTCTGATGAGAGATGGCCTAGTCATGTGGTGACATGAAGGGCAGTAAGGTGGTACTGTTGTAGCATGCCAGCCTTACATCGTCTGATTAATTCCGACGTTAACGTGGACGGAGTCACGTTATCGTTCTTCCCCCTTCCGTGCTACCACATGTTTTCTGCCAGAATGCGGTTTAGTAAGTTGGTAACCTCTTTCCGTGTACACACCAAACAGAGGGGCCGGGATGATGGTTCCATGGCCCTGGATTAAAGCCAGTCATCCGGTCAGGGGGCATGGGTGTTTCCGGTTGGGACCGAGAGGGGGGCACCCCTTAGAGCACGCGTATAGAAATTTGATCCCATGCTACGCGAGGTTGTAGCCTCCCCGTCTCAAGGTTTTTCTTGAACGTTGCCGAGGGTGATTCCTGGCTTCGGAATGTTGAATGGGTGTGTACTGGTTAGATGTGTTTCTTCCAAAACACCGTAAACGGAAGTAGTCCCCGTGACTACTGAAATCCGTTGGCTGTGGTTATAGTACAAACTCTGCAGAGTCAAATCCTTCCGAGTCATCGTATCCATGGTCAAGTAACGTGATCAGCGTATCCATGTCTATGTCATAACCTCGTGGTATATTTTTCTTTCCGGTAAGCGAGCGTGAGTAGTAAACTTGGCTGAACGTTATTCCTGTGGATGGACTAACCCTGTTGTTTATCTCATGCCTGATTATTCTCTTGATATGATTTAAAAATTCATGAACTACTAAGTTATGAATGTAAGCCCTTTATGTGATGTCGCTCAGACGTCCGACTGTGGCATGTTTGTCTTTTACTTTCAATATAAGCCCTTTATGTGATGTCGCTCAGACGTCCGACTGTGGCATGTTTGTCTTTTACTTTCAATATAAGCCCTTTATGTGATGTCGCTCAGACGTCCGACTGTGGCACGCACTGCCTTTTATTTTCTATTATAAGCCCTTTATGTGGTGTCGCCTTGACGCCCGACTGCAGCATTGTTATTCTTGCATTTTCCTCTCGAGGAGTCATTCAGACCCTCGTTTGGCACCCAGTATATTATTTTGGGATTTCGGGAGGACTACCGCCCGACTTCTCTTTTATTTTCCGTGCAGTATTATCTCTATGTCTGAGTGCACTTGTTAACTTGTTCATATGCATCATGTCTACATTTGTTATATCTTATGTCCGAACTGTCTTGCGAGTACTTTCATAGTACTCACCTGGCTTGTTGATTTGGCCAGATGTTGACGAAGGCGATCTCATGGATGAAGAGCTTGATAGTGAGTCCGACGCCTAGAGGAATCCCAGTCAGTCCCGTGTGATCCTGGATATTGGTCACTTGTATTATATACGCTTCCGCCACCCGCAATAAATCTCCTCGAGCTTCACCCCGACGCTCGAAGAGCTGTAGTTTTCAGGAGTCACATCACCCGCTCCGCTGTGATATTATCCACCACCGTTGTTATTGTGAGTTAGTAGTTATGCCACCCTATCCGCCGTTGTGTTCTATCGGCGTGCATGTAATAAATTGTTGAGCAGTCTCCGCTCAACCTTGTATTATATTCAGTACTCCTGGTATTTTTCTTCTGTGACCAAGATATTGTCTACCAGTGAGAAGGAGTTCTTCTTTACTGGTCCGTAAAAGGGATTGGTCTCTCAATAAATTTTTTATTGAAAAACCGGTCGTGACAAGCTTGGTATCAGAGCCAGGCTGACTGTAGGAACCCACTAGGTGCGATCGCTAATCGGTTATTAGCGTCTTTTGTGCTTTTTCAGCATTTTGCAAATGTAGCTATTTTTTGTTGGTCATCATAAATTTATGACTTGACTACTCAGAATTTTTGCCTACTTTTGTAGATGGCTGGCAGCAACTGCGAGACTCGAGTGTTCACTAACGTGCCCGAGGGGTTTGTCAAACTCCTCGTCTCCATCACCAAGCTCGCGATCGGGCCGGCGAGTCGTCCGGAGTTCACGCTTTATCAGCACAAGCTCAGCGACGACGTGTCTATGCACCAAGCCGTGGTGCAATTCAAGGGAGGACGTTCTGCGTCTCGCCACTTCCGTTTTGTGGGAAGGGCCATGCCTACGGAGAGGCATGCCATGCAGATGGCTGCCCGCGAGGCGATAGCTCGCCTTCGGGACATTCTTCCTATGATGAAGACTTGTCGCTACCGCTACCTCCCATGCCATGTGCTATACACTTGTCACTATGCATTCGCCTGCCATAGGGGAGAGCGAGATGAAGCCATCGAGATGGTTGTGGAGTATCTCAAGGCTCTGGAGGAGTCTTTCGACAACCTCGTGGACGATCTTGTGGCTGCCCGGATGGACTTAGTTCGGGGCGGTCCTGCCTGCAGGAATGAGCTTCTTCACACGGCACCGCCTCTGACATTCGTCTCGTCTTCAGCATCTTATGCACCGGCCATTTTAGCCACTGCCCGCCGTCTGCCTACCACTGAGGAGTTCGACCGAGTCATCGCTCCTACTCCAGTCAGAGCTGCACCGCCTGCCACACCCGCACTACCGCCTGTCGCACCCGCGCCATCACCGCAGCGCAGTGCTACGCGCCAGGAGCCTGCTAGAGAGGAGGTGGAGGTTGAATCTCCTGCACCGCTGAGTCTTGCCCTCGGCAAGGGAAAGGACATCGTCACCATCTCCGACTGAGAGCGCCGAGTAACCACGCGTTATGTCTGCTTGTATGATGTGTTTTATTTGTACGCTAGTTTGTAATAGTGTGTTCGCTGCTTTCCGGAGGAGTGTGCTAGTCTAAATAACATGTCAGGATGGTGTACGCACATCCTGAGTGCTGTATCGTGTGTTTTCTTTTCGCATGTAAGATTTGTGTTAAGCGTTTCTTCTCCGTGCGAAATTGTTTATGTTTTTTTTTCGAAAAATCTTGAGGTCTTTTAAATTTTTGCCTTTGCAAGATTTCCCTTGTGCCACACAGTTCTTCTCATGAGTTTTGCAAAATAATACCCCCAAACTGGAAAAATGTCTCGCCCGTGGACTCGCTCCATGCCCAATCAGCCAGAAGGAGTTTATGGGACACAGACTAGCAACAACTTCACTCAGGGACAGTCCAGTCAACAGGACAGCGAAGCAGCCTTGTCTCAAGTATGCTGTCTCTTCGAACAAAGCCAGCAACAGCACCAAGAGATGATGACCCACGTCATCAATATGGGAAACCACCGTGAGCCGTACCAGCCACACTCCAAGTTATCTGAGTTACAGAAGACTCGCCCTTCAACGTTTGCTCACTCCGATAGGCCGCTGGAAGCCGATGATTGGCTTCGTGACATCGAAAGGAAGCTGACCATTGCTCAGTGTTCAGATAATGAGAAGGTGCTTTATGCACCAGACTACCTTACTGGAGCAGCTGCAGCATGGTGGGAAAACTTCCTACACATGCATCCCAGTGAACACAACATCACCTGGGAAGAGTTCAAGGAAGGCTTTCGTGGGGCACACATCCCCAGGAGCATCATAAAAATCAAGAAGAGAGAATTTGACGACCTCAAGCAAAGAGGCGTGTCAGTGACAGAATACAACGGTCAGTTTACCCAGCTATCTCGATAGGCCTACGACGAGCACATGACAGAGAACAAGAAGATGGAAAAATTCCTGGACGGCCTGGCACCGGCACTAAGACGCCAACTGGTTGTACACACTTTCCCAGATTTTAAAACTCTGGTTGACAAGGCCATTACCTTGGAGAATGAGCGCCGTAGTCTGGAAGATATCCGTAAAGAGGGACAAGACGACTCTTGCTCGCAACAACCGAAGCAAGACTGAGGTTCCAAGGACAGAAGCAAGGAAATCCACGACTACTGATCTAAGGCCAGTCAGACAGTTTCATGCCAGGGACAAGGAGTTCACGTACCGTCCAGGGGTCACCTGCTATGCTTGTGGTGAAGAAGGGCACTATGCTAAACAGTGCCCAGAGCCAAGGAACTCGACCCCCAAGCCAAACAATGGTGGGAATAATCCAGCCCCCAAGCGCAACAATTTCAATCCCAACAACAGCCACAGGAAGGGTCACCTGAACCATGTGACCAGGGAAGAAGCGCAGAATGCCCCAGACATCGTGCTCGGTACGTTCCCTGTCAACACAGTACCTGCCATGGTTTTGTTTGATTCTGGAGCTTCCCATTCGTTCGTTTCGAAGAATTTTGTTTTGCAACATGGTTTTCCGATACTTCCCTTGGAAAAATCTATGGTCATCAAGTCCCCCGGAAATAAGCAGATCGCTCAGAGTTACTGCCAAGGAGTGATCATTGAGTTCGAAGGACTACAGTTCCAAGATAATCTCATCGTGTTGGAAAATAAAGGACTGGATGTCATCTTAGGGATGGACTGGTTGACCACCAACACAGGATTTATTGATTGTTTCAATCGGACTGTGATCCTCACCCATCATCAAGGCAAGACAATTAAGGTTACAGCTCAAGAGAGACCCCGGTCACGGCAACCAAAATTGAACAAAGTGGACATTTCAGAACTAAGAAAAGTTCCAGTGGTATGCGAGTGTCCTGACGTATTTCCTGAAGAACTACCAGGCATGCCACCAGACCGAGAGATAGAGTTCAGCATTGAACTAGCACCTGGCACCGCTCCCATCTATAAGAAGCCTTATAGAATGGCGCCCTCAGAATTGGTAGGATTGAAGGAACAGATAAAGGAATTACTGGACAAAGGTTTTATTCGAGCCAGCTCCTCACCTTGGGGTTCGCCAGTATTATTCGCCAAGAAAAAGGATGGGACCCTAAGATTGTGTATAGACTATCGAGCTCTCAATATGGTCACCATCAAAAACAAATATCCGATGCCGCGGATAAATGATCTGTTTGATCAACTCGCGCAAGCCAAGGTCTTCTCAAAAATTGATTTGAGATCAGGATATCATCAATTGAAAGTACGGACAGAAGATATCCCTAAAACAGCATTCACCTCCAGATACGGATTATATGAGTTCACAGTGATGCCTTTTGGACTAACGAACGCCCCCGCCTATTTTGTCCACCTCATGAACAAAGTGTTTATGAAATTCATGGACAAATTTGTTGTGGTGTTCATTGACGATATTCTGGTTTACTCAAGGACACCGGAAGAGCACGCTGAGCATCTCAGAATTGTTTTGGGAGAATTAAGGAAACATCAGTTGTACGCCAAATTTAGCAAGTGTGAGTTTTGGCTAAGGCAAGTTGGTTTCCTAGGCCACATATTAAACCAAGAAGGCATGGTCGTAGACCCAGAAAAAGTCAAAGCCATACTTGACTGGAAGCCACCCGCCAACGTGACAGATGTGCGGAGTTTCCTTGGAATGGCCGGATATTACAGAAGATTTATTGAAGGATTCTCCACTGTGGCAAAACCAATGACGCAACTGCTCAAGAAAGACAAGAAATTTGTATGGACGGAAGCATGCGAGAGAAGCTTCCAAGAGCTTAAGAAGAAGCTAACAACCGCACCGGTCTTAACCGTGCCAGACATACACAAGAGTTTTGAAATATATTGTGACGCATCCCGGAAAGGCCTCGGATGTGTGCTGATGCAGGATGGCAAAGTTGTCGCGTATGCCTCCAGCCAACTGCGGAAACATGAGGAAAATTACCCAACACATGACTTGGAGCTAGCAGTAGTCATTCATGCACTCAAGGAGTGGAGACACTTTCTGTTGGGAAATCGTTGTGAAATATATACGGACCATAAGAGCCTTAAATGTATTTTCACGCAACCAGAGCTAAACTTACGCCAACGACGCTGGTTGGAATTGGTCAAGGACTATGATGTCGGTATTCACTACCATCCAGGGAAAGCAAATGTAGTGGCAGATGCCCTTAGTCGGAACCCCAGCCCAGACAACAACGATCCACAAAACTTGAGGCCTGAGTTTCAGCAGGAGTTCGCTAGACTCAACATGGTGTTAGTCTCTGAGGGCACCGTATCGAATCTGGAGATACATCCCACCCTTGTGGAACAAATCAAGAAGGCTCAGCAAGGGCACCCCAGCATCGAAGGAATAAAGAGGAAAATGAGCCTTGGCAAGCCTTCAGAGTTCGTCACAGACAGTGAAGGAATATTATGGTACGGGTACAGACTTTGCGTCCCGAACATTAAGGAACTCAAGCAACAAATCCTAACCGAGAGCCACACCGCCCCATATTCAATCCACCCTGGAGGAACCAAAATGTACAAAGACATTCAGGAAAGATTTTGGTGGCACGGTATGAAAAGAGATATAGCCGCATTTATTGCTTGTTGCGATTCATGTCAGCGCATCAAGGCCGAACATCAAAAGCCAGCAGGGCTACTCCAGCCAAACAGGATACCGGAGTGGAAATGGGATGAAATAGGAATGGACTTCATCGTCGGACTACCTCGATCACAACGCGGAAATGACGCCATATGGGTCATTACAGACCGACTAACCAAGGTTGCTCACTTCATTCCCGTGAAGACTACCTACTCCACACAAAGGCTGGGCAAGCTTTATCTCTCCCGTATAGTTTGTTTGCACGGAGTCCCAAAGACTATAATATCCGACCGAGGCACCCAATTTGTCTCCGAATTTTGGGATCACCTGCAACAAGCTCTGGGCACGCAACTAGCTTTCAGTACAGCGTACCACCCTCAGACTGATGGACAAACGGAACGTGTGAACCAAATCCTAGAGGACATGCTGAGAGCCTGTGTGCTCACCTATGGATCCAGTTGGGAAGAGAGTTTGCCGTATGCCGAGTTTGCCTACAACAACAGTTACCAAGCCAGCTTACAAATGGCACCCTTTGAAGCATTGTACGGACGGAGGTGTCGTACCCCACTAAATTGGTCAGAAACAGGTGACAGTCGTATCTTCGGCCTAGACATGCTTAAAGAGGCCGAGGAGAAAGTTAAGCAGATCAGGGACAGACTCAAGACAGCGCAAAGCCGACAAAAGAGCTACTACGATCAGAAACATCGTGAGGTCAGCTTTGAAACCGGTGATTCCGTATACCTACGGGTGTCTCCTATAAGGGGCCTGCAATGGTTCAAAATTAAGGGGAAGCTAGCCCCGAGATTTATTGGACCATTCTGTGTGACTGCACGAAGAGGCACAGTAGCCTACCAACTAGACCTACCCAAGGAGCTGTCAAACGTCCATGAAGTATTCCACGTCTCGCAATTGAGAAAATGTGTGAACAACCGGGAAAAGCATGTATCCTATGAGAGCATTGATGTGCAACCAGATCTCACCTACAGAGAACGACTAGTAAAGATATTGGAAGAGTCTGAATGGAGGACCCGACAGAAAACAACAAAAAATTTCAAAGTTTAGTGGAGCAACCACACTGAGGATGAAGCTACATGGGAAAGGGAAGATTTTCATCAGGCAGAGTATCCATATCTATTTGAGGATCAGCTGAAATCTCGAGGACGAGATTTTTCCTAAGGGGGTAGGTGTTGTGACACCCAAAATTTTATTTGGGTTTTTCAAAAAATTTATTTGACTTGAGGGAGGTGATTTAAATTTTTCTTCAAAAGAACCCTTCCTCTCAAGATATTTTTCTTATTGACAAGTGTTTTATTTGGATTCACCCAAGACATGATTTTGGTCTTGGAGGTTCTTTTTTTTTATTTGGACGCAAACCAAAATACTTCTCTCTTGGAAAAATGTCTTTTGACAATTCCTTTGAAAAGCCCTATAGCTTTTGGAATGATCTTTTTCCACTTTCAACAAATCTCTCTTGCCATGACCTATGTGCAAATCCTCTTCCACAAACCCTTTCCCCATCTTTGGATCATGATACACATCAAATCCAGCAAGTTGAATCTCTCCATATAATTATTTCCATTTATCTCTCATCAAAAACAATTTATGCCTTCTATCTTGATCCTTGGAGGTTTCAAAGGAGCTACCCTTTCTGCTTTGAGTTTTGCCTCCAAACCAATTTCCCTAGCTAGTCCTTTGAACCCTCAACCAAGATCCATGAAGATCCACTGGTCTCCAGTTCAAAATTTTCAAACTATACCTGCTGCAAGTTTGGACCAGATTTGCCAAATTTGATGAAATTCATTCAAATCCTTCTCCAAAAATTCTGAGAAAAATCAGGCAGCCTCTGGGTGCATTGAGAGGTCACCTCACCAAGTCCCAGCTCCAGGAAAAATTTTCTTCACACCAAATCATTTCATCGAACACCTTCAGAGCACTGTCAATGTCATGTTCAGTCAAATTCAGTTAACAGTGTCTGAACCACTGTCGTTTCTTCAGTGTCCGTTGCCAATCTCACCAGTGCCCCGGCGTCGCCGTGTTTCCTGTCCCCTCCCCCTTGTCCTCTGCACCGCACGAGCGCCTGGATGCTTGCGGGCGTCGGCGGCGAGCAGGAGGAGGTGCGCCGCCCCGTGACCGACGCCAGCGGCGGCTTTGCGACCGCCAGGAAGAAGCAGAGCGTAGACGGCGCTGACCAGCGCCGCCCAAGCCACCGGAGGCCGCCGCGTGGTCTTCCACTCCCCCATGCACGCTGCCACCCTCGCCGTGAACCGCTAGGCGCGGAGCGCGCTCTCTGCCGCCGTCGTGCTAGTACGGCGACCCCGACGAAGACCGACGCCATTACGCCATGCCCGACCGAGTTTAGAAGTGGAACGGGATGAGTAACTCTCACTGGTGCTGCCTGGCCACCTAAACCCTCTGCCAAGCCACTGCCTCGCCGTAATCGCTCGCCGGAGATTCTCCGTTCACGGCCACCCCCTCGAGCCGCCTATAAATAGAGGCCCCGAGCTCCAGCTAGTACCCACACCACCTCTGCACTCCACCAAGACCCCGCCTAGCCACTGGAAGAGCCCCGAGGGAGTCTCCTTCCTCAACTCCGGCCGCCGCAACCCGCCACGGGATCCAGCTCGATTCGTTCCCGTGCGTGCACCTCTGCCTCCCATCTCTTGCCAGTAGCTCTCTAGTGCATCCCTCCTTCTGACCCGCGCTTCAATTCGAAGGTTGCAGCACACCACCGGAGTTCCCCACCATCGCCCGAGCCGCCGTCCGCCGGAGAAAGTGTCGTCGTCGACGTGGTGCTCTCCGACGCCCAAGTCCACCACCCACCGACGCGGAAGGACACGCCGATACTCTTGGTACACTCCGATCTCCCTGACTCGCCGTGGTTCGACGCCGGCGACCACCGCAGCCTTCGGGCGCCGGCGAGGTTTTTCAAACCTGACATGTGGACCCCCCACGTCAGCCTCTCTTCTTTCACCCCTGAAGCGTTTTCTGTTAGCACCTTCGGGCAGAGTACGTTTTCTCTGTGGGCTGGCGCGTTTCTATTCGAACCGTGTTCTGTTTTCTCAGTTAAGCCCCTGGAACTTTTCTGTTTCATTACAGATGAGTCTCTGGACAGAAACCCTTATAACTTTTTAATAAAAAGTGATTTTTGAGTGATTCTTTTTCTGACAGTCTTATAATTTTGTCTAGTTTTTTATGGGATTTATTTTAAAAAAAATTGGAACAGCTTTTCTGCACACGTTGGTTTTCACTTTAGTATGCATTTTTCGCTATACCGTAGGTTCCGGGAGAGGTGACGGAGCCGCGAACTTCGCCGACCTAGACTCCGACTTCTCCGAACCAGGCAAGCATGTTTGAACCTTTGATATGATAGGTGTTTTGCATGTTTGCGTGAAAGGTTGTGCATGGCATGTGAGTATCGGTGAGTATCTGTCACATCCCTAGTCTGGTATGCACTTAGGCTAGCTAGATATGCTGCATCATGTCTAAATTTCATTTAAAGTTGAATTGGGGATGACCAAACCCTAGCACCAAATGAATTCAAGTAGGTTCAAAATAAAAAATATTTTCAATGAACCCAAAATGCCCTTAGAAATGTTCATGATTTTTGATAAAGGTGAATACCTCTGCCAGAAATGATGAGCATATTTATTGGCCATTTATGGATTTTTGAGCTAAATCATACTGTATTTGAATTGGAGCATTTAATGCCTATAAATATTTTAAATGCTTCAATACTTCTGAAAACAATTGGGGGCTGTTGGAAATAATTCAAATAGTGCCCACAATTTTTATCAGGATTTTACAAAATGAGTTAGTAATTTTACTAATTCAAAACAGATCAAATAAATAGAAAACATAAAGTAAAGAGAGAGAGAGGAGAGTACCTGAGCCACTTACCTGGCCTGCACTGTGTTGGCCCAACACTGTTGGCCCAGCCCATCTCTCTCCCTTGTCCTCTTCCAGCTCACGCCAGAAGGACTGGAGCGCGCGTGCCCGGCGCGCGCAGCCACACGCCAGCCACCTCCACCCTGCCTGCGTGCTCCCTCGTCGCCCTGGATCTCCCTCGCGGCGCCACGACACCCCCTCGACGCCTCGACCTCTCCCTCGAGCTCATCCCCTCCTCTGTCTCCCTCACGCGCGTCCACCCGAACACAGCCGTCGCCGCCGCTCGCCACCACCGCGGCCACCGCCTCCCCCCTCGCCTCACCGACGCGCCCAGAAGCTCCGCCACTTCGTCCTCGACCCCCTCGCTGAGCTACACAACGCCGGACGCCTCGAAGCGCCGCCGCCGACGCCTTCTTCTTCCTCGGGTCACCGAGATTGCCTCTGCCGCCCCGCTCGCTTCGGACCTCCTCCGAGCTCACCGTAGCCTCTGCTGCAACTACTGTGAGCTCACGGACCTACTCCCCTTCCTCTCCTACTCGCGTTCATGCTCTAGCTTCGTTCCCCATCTCCGCCGAAGCTCGCCGCCGCCATTGCTAACGAGCTCCATGCTCCCGAGCTCGGCGGCTCGCCCGAGCATCACCAGTGTGCTCGCCGCGCTCCTGTGAACCTGAAGCACCCACGGGTTCGCCCTGCCGTGCCCTGTAGCGCCATCTCCGCCGTTGCCCGAGCTCCGGCCGCCGCCCAAGTGGTCGCCACTGTAGTTCCCGACCTCCCCTCGCCCAGCCGCCTGCTCCGTTGGATGCGGTGCACGTCCAGCAGCCCGTAGGGCCAAACCCCGAGCCCAATGGTCGCCGGATGGCAAAACCCGACGCCTCCGCCGTGCGGAATGCTTGCCGCCGGCCATATTCCGGCGAGGCTGACGTGGCGACATCATTAGCGGCTAATGACGCCACTAACTAACCCCCCTAGCTCACTGACAGACGGGCCCCGCCCTTAATTAACCACAGGGTTATTTCCTGTTTAAATTAAGCTAATGTCGTGGACCCCACATGTCAGCTTTGACTTTGGTCAAGTCAACGTTGACCGGTCCCACTTGTCATCCACCCAAACCAGCCAGTGACACTGACATGCGAGCCCCACCGTCCAGGTTTGACCTGGACCGCCCAGTTGACCTGCTGATGTCACTGTGATGTAATGCTGACGCTATAAATCATTTTCTGGATTTATTCTTATACAGAAAATTCCAGAAAATCCTATAAACTTCTAAAAATCATAGAAAATAATCTATAACTCAGATTGAAAAGATTTATATATGAAAAATTATCAGAAAAATCCAATCTATCCATTTATGCTACTTTCATGCATGAAAAACCAACTTATACCTGCTGTATAAGTGAAAACATTCAAATGGCACCTTAAATGCTCAAACTAGAGTTTGCATTTGAACCTTTGGTTCAAATGGACTCCCTTGCACTTGTTGCTAGCTGCATTAGCTCAATTCACAGCATATTGCCATGTCACATTCATGCATCATATCGTTGCATTGCATTGATTGGTTTTCCTCTCTGTTGCCGGTATTTGTTCCCCTTGGTAGACGTTGTTCCGACGCTGTGATCGTTGACACTAATGAAGACTCAATGCTATCTTCAGAAGTGCCAGGCAAGCAAACCCCCTTGTTCATTTCGATACAATCCCACTCTCTCGCTCCTGCTCTCTTTTACTGCATTAGGACAACATCGCTTCAACTGTTACTTGCTGCGGTAGCTGAACCCCTTTATCCTCTGCATGACCTGTCATTTCCACAGTAAATAGATGAAACCCACTAGCATGAGTAGGAGTTGTTTGAGCCCTGGTGTGCCTACTCATTCATGCTTTTTTTTCATGCCTGCTATTGCTTAGAGTTGAGTCAGGTCTGATTCATCGGGAATGAATTGGAATTTGGTGAACATGTCCTACTGTTGAGAGCTAAGTGTGTGAACACGATTTGGTAAAGGTAGCGGTGAGAGGCCATGTAGGAGTACATGGTGGGTTGTCTCATTGAAACCGTCCTCAGGAACTGAGCTCTGTGTTTCTGATCCATGAACAGTTACTACCACGCATTGGAATGCTTAAGTGCCCCTCTCGACTTATTAATCAACCTGATCTCTGTCCAGGAGTTGCAACTAGTTTCTGGTGTTTGTAGGTAGTGTTAGTAGTCTACCAAGTGGCACCCGGTACAGGTGGGCTTGGGACAGACTAGGCACACGTGGCCTGGTGTACCGAGTGGCACCCGGATGGTGGGCTCGGGAACCCTGCACACATCGTTTGGGGCCGTGAGCGACACCCCGGCCGGATGTCCTTGCGGATGGAACCCGAATAGGCGATAAACCTGGACTAGAGACTTGTGTGGTTAGTCAGGTCGTGGCCGACTCCCTCGCCAGGCTTCCGCTTGAAGGTTGCCGAGGTACACGAGGTGTACATGGTGGTAAGTGGCGAGAGCGTGTGTGACGAAGTACACCCCTGCAGGGTTAATATGATCTATTCGAATAGCCGTGTCCGCGGTAAAGGACTTCTGGGTTGCCTATAACAGTTCATAGACAAGTGAAAGTGGATACTCTAAAATGCGCAAGATAAGCGTGAGTGCTATGGATGGCGTTCTCGTAGGAAGACGGGAGCGGATCCATAGTGGTGTATTGATATGGTGAATATGTGGACTCGTGTGCGCCACCTCAAAAGAGTTACTTGCAATCGTAGTTCAGGATAGCCACCGAGTCAAAGCTGGCTTGCTGCAGTTAAACTCCACCACCCCTTTTGTTGATACCGATGCATATGTAGATAGTTCTGATGTAAGTATTGCTGGGTACATTTGTACTCACGTTTGCTTATTTTATGTTTTGCAGAGAGACGTCAGTCTCGCTAGTAGTTCCGTGTGGACTTCGACGTTTAGCTTGTTACCTCAGCTACGATCTTGTGCCCTCGGCAGGGTCTGGTAGATAGTCAGGCTTCTCAGCCTTTTTCATTTATAGATGTCTGTACTCAGACATGTTAAGCTTCCGCATGTGTTTTGACTTGTATGCTCTGAATGTTGGGTCATGAGACCCATGTTTGTAATATCTGGCTCTTCGGAGCCTAATGAATAAATACTCTGAGTCGTAGAGTCTTGTTGTGATGCCATGTTGTATTTGCACATATCGAGCATATTGTGTGTATGATTGAAATGCTTGGTATGTGTGGGATCCGACAATCTAGTTGTCTATCCTTAGCAGCCTCTCTTATGGGGAAATGTAGTCTAGTGCCTCCTTGAGCCATAGTAGTCCGCTACAGCCCGGTTCACCGGAGTCCTGCTAGCCCAGCACTACTGCTCTAGACACTTGACTGGCCGGCATGTGTTTCATATCGTTCCTGTGTCTGTCCCTTCGGGGAAATGTCACGCGGTGACATCCGGAGTCCTGCCTAGCCTGCTACAGCCCGGGTTCCCGGAGTCCTGTTAGCCTAGTGCTACAGCCCGGATTCGCACGCTGCTGACCGACACGTTCGATGTTGATTCATGTATGCCTGTCCCCATACGTTAGTGCCGCTTTGGGTTCACGACTAGCCATGCCGGCCCGGGTTCTCTGTCATATGGATGCTAGCGACATTGTCATATACGTGAGCCAAAAGGCGCAAACGGTCCCGGGCCATGGTAAGGCGACACCCGTGGGAGTACCGTGCGTGAGGCCGCAAAGTGATATGAGGTGTTACAGGCTAGATCGGTGTGACTCGGAATCGGGGTCCCGACAGCTTTGGTATCAGAGCCTGACTGCCTGTAGGTTTACGAAGCCAAACTGGTCGAAGTTGAGTCTAGAAATGCTTTAGTTATATAAGGGAATTGATTATGGAAGGGAACGTAAGGCTCTTTTACTCCTTTACCTTATAGCCTTCTGATCTGAGTCACCCTCTTCTCTTCTGCGGGGATTAAGAACTAGGCTTCTCATCTTTCTATCAGGATCACGTGTTACTAATCCGTAGACTCGTAGGATTGTTGGTTTCAAGCCTCAGTTCAGTTTCTACTACTTCCATGAGTTGACAGTTCATCCCAGAACCTTGTTATGATGTTGAGTGGTTATGCCACCATTTTGCAGGATATCTCAAATCCTTTTGAGCATTCACAGCTGTTATGCTGTCCGAGTCACCCCAAGTTTCTAAATAGTCTAATGCATTTGCAAATCCTTTCTGTCCGTTCCCGATGTTCCTTTGGGCCAGATTAACCACACTAATCGTTGAGTTGAGGTACTCTGTTGCCTTGACATATATGTTGGAGTTATTATTATGACCCTAGGTGTCTTAGAGGACCACTTAGCAATCTAGCAATGCTTGCATCCCCAGTGTGATGATTCTGGCCATTACTCTCGAAAGCATCCCGTGATGCCACTTAGTTAGTAGGCATTCTATTCCCGGGTTTCTGAACTCGAGATTCACCCTACTTACTTCATGTTGATAGTGTTGCTAGTTCCTTTTGGATATTAGTAACCTTTGTGATAGTCTTCGAGGTCCGTGGTATCTCATTCTTCCAATACCATGAACCATTATGGCAGAAGTTCTTTTAACCAAAAGATCACAACTAGAGCGCTCTTGAGGAGTTCTCCATTCTGCATTGTGAATCTGCCAGTGCTACCTTTCTGCATGGATTATCTGGAAGAAATATGTTGAACTTGTTTGACATACTAAATTTATGCATCCACAACTCAGATAATCATATGTTCTTTGGGGTTGTCCCTCTTTAGCTGTATTCCGACCTTCATCTATCAATTGATAGTCAAGGGTATGTGTGCGATCGTGTTCATTGATGCGTACTATCCTTGTGGCCCGTCAAGCCGTTCTATTTCAGAATGACTAGGAGAAACAAACTCCAAAACCTCGTCCATATCTAGGATTGGGTCAAAGCAAGTGTATTCCGCAAGCCAAAATGCCAATCCAGCTTTTGCTCTGCTCTACCTTGGAGCGTCACCATCTTTATGTCAAGAGTGTCATGAGAATTGCACCACCTCTTATGAATTCTTGATTAAGTGATACTTCTCGCCATCATTATTCATTCCTCGGTTCCGTGTTGTCACAACCGGAATACCGACAAGTGAACCGTGATGTGTGAAATCAATACTCTGAGCAACTCGTTGCTTGGTAGTTAATGGCAATACCCTCATTCTTAGCGTGTTGGTTGTTCAATCATCATCCGGAGGTTGATCGTGTTACCTAGTCCAGTTTCCTGGTGCACTCTTCGGTCAACGAGTTAGGATTGTATGAATTCCTCGCCCTTTTTGATCACATCGTCTTGCCCTGAAAAGCAAGATTGTTCTCGAGCTTAGTAACATATCGGTGGTTTGTGATTTTCTGATTATCTTCTCGGAAGTATCACCAGGTTGTTTCCTGACTGTTATGTTGAGCTCGTGATCAAGTTGGTTTCCTGTAAACCACCCCTTCTCCAAGAATCCGTGTTGGATACCCCTGAGCTAGTTGGTCAAGCTAAACAACAGCTTGGAGAGTTGGAAGATAAAAGCTTGCCTGGCTTAGTTCTTTCCAAAGGATATCTCTTGTGTGTGTGTTTGTCGTAGAAAGATAATTTCTTCATCGATTGGTCCTCGTGATCAATTAATGGACCTATCATCTTAACCAAACTTTGATTTGAGTATGGGCTATCATCAAATCAAATCAGAACCAATGATGTTCGTAATGTTGTCCTACTCATGGTTGATTCCTCGAGCATACACCATTACATCTTTTGGGTCTGACCAATGCTATTCCCGTGTTTACTTAATTTTGGAACTCCATCTATATGGAAGCCTGGATGGATTGTTGTTGAGCTCATTGACAACATTTCCATCTTGTCCATGATTTTGTTGACCATTAAGCTAGTGTTGGAAACTTTTATAAGCATTATCTTCGTGTCCCGCTCATGAAGCATATGTTTGGATGAAGAAGATACTTCCTCTAATTCACATGCACTTGATGTAAGTTGCCACCGAGAATTCGAGAAAGTTTGTTTTGCTTCCTCTGGAATCATCCCAAGTCAGTTATGCATGTGTGAAGTATTCTATGGTCTGTTAGACTGATCATCTTCGTTCCATATGAATTCCGTAGCACCTCGAGCCACTAACTGATTTGTTCAAGGAGAAGAAGTTCCTTCATAAGAGCTAGTCATATGACTTATGCAAGGACTTCGTTATCCGCGATGACGGTTCCCCACCTGAACTCGGTAGTGTTTTATTATAAGACTACCACGTGGTCATGCTTGTCTTGGATAGCGTGTTCACAGGTTTGTAGCGGAACCAGCTCATGTTTTGGAGCTTGCTATCGTAGTTCATGCCCCGAGAATCTCGCAACGTCATCTCGTCGAATTGCGTTGCAAACTTTCATTTTTCTTTCTAGACCTGATGAGTCTGGAATATCCCGACACCAACCAGATCTGAATCTCAGGCAGATGTGATGGTTGAACGTTTCCCAAGAACTATACTAATGGTCTCTCTGTTACCAGTAAGTGGATGTCGTGGCCAACACACCCAGCCGGAAGACCTATTATTGTAGTATCTTGATTGAGAAAGTTGGCCACCTCCCCATAAGGATTTCGTAGGATTTGCTCCCTAGTTGTTCCTTATGGATCCTTTGCATTCCGAAGTCCGACCACTACTTGATGGCTATGTTGATGCTTTAAGCATGACCGTAGTAACCAGTACATCAAGGAGAACATTAGAAGCGGAGTGCCAAATGTCTCTCGGTCGATCATCCAGATTTTGCTCCCTTGGCTTCGCTAAGGTGAAATATGAGAAAGTGTTGTCCTCCTTTGCACCTGCATCCTCCATCACCGTTCATTATGGTAGTATGATGTGTTGCTAGGATCCTCGGCACGGATGTTGGTAAAACCTTGATGAATATGGAAATGCTCAAGTTCTTGAAAGCACGCGCAGTCACTAGGTTATGTCCTTGGTATCAACTGGAATGTGCCTTCCATTTGCCGAGTTGTTCTATAACCATAGTTTCCTTTCCAAATTGAGTGTGCCATTCTTTTGAATTCTTTCAAACGATCATTTGTAAATTGCCTTACGCTGGTAGAAAGAGTTTCAATGATCTTTGTATCAAAAGTACTTCTTTTTGTCACTTAAGGGAAGAATTCTACGAGTCACCTTTCCTAAGGTGCCCCGTTATGGAGTCATGGTAATTAACTCCTCGCTGCTTTGGAACCCATGCACCATACTATCTAAGCGTGGGATTGTTGCCCACCAAATCAAACCTCATCGTTTGTTCTTCCATCCCTCTCGACGTGTTTTGTGTCTCAACTCGAGATGTTTCAACATCTCATTCCGCGAGTTGGTCTTGTATAGCTCGATCTTCGAGAAGATCAATCCTGTAGAGTTTCCCTCTCTTCCGTCATCATAGCTGGATGAAGCTCTCGAAAGAAAAGATGTCAAGATCAAGATGATGTAATGAATCAACATCTTCGAGAAGAACAATTGGATCGTGAAGATTATGTTAGTTTGCGTTCCCCTTTCATCTAACCCTACGCTTGAATCTCGGGACGAGATTTTTGTTTAGTGGGGGTGAGTTGTCACATCCCTAGTCTGGTATGCACTTAGGCTAGCTAGATATGCTGCATCATGTCTAAATTTCATTTAAAGTTGAATTGGGGATGACCAAACCCTAGCACCAAATGAATTCAACTAGGTTCAAAATAAAAATATTTTCAATGAACCCAAAATGCCCTTAGAAATGTTCATGATTTTTGATAAAGGTGAAAACCTCTGCCAGAAATGATGAGCATATTTATTGGCCATTTATGGATTTTTGAGCTAAATCATACTGTATTTGAATTGGAGCATTTAATGCCTATAAATATTTTAAATGCTTCAATACTTCTGAAAACAATTGGGGGCTGTTGGAAATAATTCAAATAGTGCCCACAATTTTTATCAGGATTTTACAAAATGAGTTAGTAATTTTACTAATTCAAAACAGATCAAATAAATAGAAAACATAAAGTAAAGAGAGAGAGAGGAGAGTACCTGAGCCACTTACCTGGCCTGCACTGTGTTGGCCCAACACTGTTGGCCCAGCCCATCTCTCTCCCTTGTCCTCTTCCCGCTCACGCCAGAAGGACTGGAGCGCGCGTGCCCGGCGCGCGCAGCCACACGCCGGCCACCTCCACCCTGCCTGCGTGCTCCCTCGTCGCCCTGGATCTCCCTCGCGGCGCCACGACACCCCCTCGACGCCTCTCCCTCTCCCTCGAGCTCATCCCCTCCTCTGTCTCCCTCACGCGCGTCCACCCGAACACAGCCGTCGCCGCCGCTCGCCACCACCGCGGCCACCGCCTCCCCCCTTGCCTCACCGACGCGCCCAGAAGCTCCGCCACTTCGTCCTCGACCCCCTCGCTGAGCTACACAACGCCGGACGCCTCGAAGCGCCGCCGCCGACGCCTTCTTCTTCCTCGGGTCGCCGAGATCGCCTCCGCCGCCCCGCTCGCTTCGGACCTCCTCCGAGCTCGCCGTAGCCTCTGCTGCAACTACTGTGAGCTCACGGACCTACTCCCCTTCCTCTCATACTCGCGTTCATGCTCTAGCTTCGTTCCCCATCTCCGCCGAAGCTCGCCGCCGCCATTGCTAACGAGCTCCGTGCTCCCGAGCTCGGCGGCTCGCCCGAGCATCACCAGCGTGCTCGCCGCGCTCCTGTGAACCTGAAGCACCCACGGGTTCGCCCTGCCGTGCCCTGTAGCGCCATCTCCGCCGTTGCCCGAGCTCCGGCCGCCGCCCAAGTGGTCGCCACCGTAGTTCCCGACCTCCCCTCGCCCAGCCGCCTGCTCCGTTGGATGCGGTGCACGTCCAGCAGCCCGTAGGGCCAAACCCCGAGCCCAATGGTCGCCGGATGGCAAAACCCGACGCCTCCGCCGTGCGGAATGCTTGCCGCCGGCCATATTCCGGCGAGGCTGACGTGGCGACATCATTAGCGGCTAATGACGCCACTAACTAACCCCCCTAGCTCACTGACAGACGGGCCCCGCCCTTAATTAACCACAGGGTTATTTCCTGTTTAAATTAAGCTAATGTCGTGGACCCCACATGTCAGCTTTGACTTTGGTCAAGTCAACGTTGACCGGTCCCACTTGTCATCCACCCAAACCAGCCAGTGACACTGACATGCGGGCCCCACCGTCCAGGTTTGACCTGGACCGCCCAGTTGACCTGCTGTTGTCACTGTGATGTAATGCTGACGCTATAAATCATTTTCTGGATTTATTCTTATACAGAAAATTCCAGAAAATCCTATAAACTTCTAAAAATCATAGAAAATAATCTATAACTCAGATTGAAAAGATTTATATATGAAAAATTATCAGAAAAATCCAATCTATCCATTTATGATACTTTCATGCATGAAAAACCAACTTGTACCTGCTGTATAAGTGAAAACATTCAAATGGCACCTTAAATGCTCAAACTAGAGTTTGCATTTGAACCTTTGGTTCAAATGGACTCCCTTGCACTTGTTGCTAGCTGCATTAGCTCAATTCACAGCATATTGCCATGTCACATTCATGCATCATATCGTTGCATTGCATTGATTGGTTTTCCTCTCTGTTGCCGGTATTTGTTCCCCTTGGTAGACGTTGTTCCGACGCTGTGATCGTTGACACTAATGAAGACTCAATGCTATCTTCAGAAGTGCCAGGCAAGCAAACCCCCTTGTTCATTTCGATACAATCCCACTCTCTCGCTCCTGCTCTCTTTTACTGCATTAGGACAACAATGCTTCAACTGTTACTTGCTGCGGTAGCTGAACCCCTTTATCCTCTGCATGACCTGTCATTTCCACAGTAAATAGATGAAACCCACTAGCATGAGTAGGAGTTGTTTGAGCCCTAGTGTGCCTACTCATTCATGCTTTTTTGTCATGCCTGCTATTGCTTAGAGTTGAGTCAGGTCTGATTCATCGGGAATGAATTGGAATTTGGTGAACATGTCCTACTGTTGAGAGCTAAGTGTGTGAACACGATTTGGTAAAGGTAGCGGTGAGAGGCCATGTAGGAGTACATGGTGGGTTGTCTCATTGAAACCGTCCTCAGGAACTGAGTTCTGTGTTTGTGATCCATGAACAGTTACTACCACGCATTAGAATGCTTAAGTGCCCCTCTCGACTTATTAATCAACCTGATCTTTGTCCAGGAGTTGCAACTAGTTTCTGGTGTTTGTAGGTAGTGTTAGTAGTCTACCAAGTGGCACCCGGTACAGGTGGTCTTGGGACAGACTAGGCACACGTGGCCTGGTGTACCGAGTGGCACCCGGATGGTGGGCTCGGGAACCCTGCGCACATCGTTTGGGGCCGTGAGCGACACCCCGGCCGGATCTCCTTGCGGATGGAACCCGAATAGGCGATAAACCTGGACTAGAGACTTGTGTGGTTAGTCAGGTCGTGGCCGACTCCCTCGCCAGGCTTCCGCTTGAAGGTTGCCGAGGTACACGAGGTGTACATGGTGGTAAGTGGCGAGAGCGTGTGTGACGAAGTACACCCCTGCAGGGTTAATATGATCTATTCGAATAGCCGTGTCCACGGTAAAGGACTTCTGGGTTGCCTATAACAGTTCATAGACAAGTGAAAGTGGATACTCTAAAATGCGCAAGATAAGCGTGAGTGCTATGGATGGCGTTCTCGTAGGAAGACGGGAGCGGATCCATAGTGGTGTATTGATATGGTGAATATGTCGACTCGTGTGCGCCACCTCAAAAGAGTTACTTGCAGTCGTAGTTCAGGATAGCCACCGAGTCAAAGCTGGCTTGCTGCAGTTAAACTCCACCACCCCTTTTGTTGATACCGATGCATATGTAGATAGTTCTGATGTAAGTCTTGCTGGGTACATTTGTACTCACGTTTGCTTATTTTATGTTTTGCAGAGAGACGTCAGTCTCTCTAGTAGTTCCGTGTGGACTTCGACGTTTAGCTTGTTACCTCAGCTACGATCTTGTGCCCTCGGCAGGGTCTGGTAGATAGTCAGGCTTCTCAGCCTTTTTCATTTATAGATGTCTGTACTCAGACATGTTAAGCTTCCGCATGTGTTTTGACTTGTATGCTCTGAATGTTGGGTCATGAGACCCATGTTTGTAATATCTGGCTCTTCGGAGCCTAATGAATAAATACTCTGAGTCGTAGAGTCTTGTTGTGATGCCATGTTGTATTTGCACATATCGAGCATATTGTGTGTATGATTGAAATGCTTGGTATGTGTGGGATCCGACAATCTAGTTGTCTATCCTTAGCAGCCTCTCTTATGGGGAAATGTAGTCTAGTGCCTCCTTGAGCCATAGTAGTCCGCTACAGCCCGGTTCACCGGAGTCCTGCTAGCCCAGCACTACTGCTCTGGACACTTGACTGGCCGGCATGTGTTTCATATCGTTCCTGTGTCTGTCCCTTCGGGGAAATGTCACGCGGTGACATCCGGAGTCCTGCCTAGCCTGCTACAGCCCGGGTTCCCGGAGTCCTGTTAGCCTAGTGCTACAGCCCGGATTCGCACGCTGCTGACCGACACGTTCGATGTTGATTCATGTATGCCTGTCCCCATACGTTAGTGCCGCTTTGGGTTCACGACTAGCCATGTCGGCCCGGGTTCTCTGTCATATGGATGCTAGCGACATTGTCATATACGTGAGCCAAAAGGCGCAAACGGTCCCGGGCCATGGTAAGGTGACACCCGTGGGAGTACCGTGCGTGAGGCCGCAAAGTGATATGAGGTGTTACAGGCTAGATCGGTGTGACTCGGAATCGGGGTCCCGACAGTATCTAGTTGCATGTGAGGCAACTACCCGTGTGTTCCAAAGTTACTGTGATCTCTGATGAGAGATGGCCTAGTCATGTGGTGACATGAAGGGCAGTAAGGTGGTACTGTTGTAGCATGCCAGCCTTACGTCATCCGATTAATTCCGACGTTAACGTGGACGGAGTCACGTTATCGTTCTTCCCCCTTCCGTGCTACCACATGTTTTCTGCCAGAATGCGGTTTAGTAAGTTGGTAACCTCTTTCCGTGTACACACCAAACAGAGGGGCCGGGATGATGGTTCCATGGCCCTGGATTAAAGCCAGTCATCCGGTCAGGGGGCATGGGTGTTTCCGGTTGGGACCGAGAGGGGGGCACCCCTTAGAGCGCGCGTATAGAAATTTGATCCCATGCTACGCGAGGTTGTAGCCTCCCCGTCTCAAGGTTTTTCTTGAACGTTGCCGAGGGTGATTCCTGGCTTCGGAATGTTGAATGGGTGTGTACTGGTTAGATGTGTTTCTTCCAAAACATCGTAAACGGAACTAGTCCCCGTGACTACTGAAATCCGTTGGCTGTGGTTATAGTACAAACTCTGCAGAGTCAAATCCTTCCGAGTCATCGTATCCATGGTCAAGTAATGTGATCAGCGTATCCATGTCTATGTCATAACCTCGTGGTATATTTTTCTTTCCGATAAGCGAGCGTGAGTAGTAAACTTGGCTGAACATTATTCCTGTGGATGGACTAACCCTGTTGTTTATCTCATGCCTGATTATTCTCTTGATATGATTTAAAAATTCATGAACTACTAAGTTATGAATGTAAGCCCTTTATGTGATGTCGCTCAGACGTCCGACTGTGGCATGTTTGTCTTTTACTTTCAATATAAGCCCTTTATGTGATGTCGCTCAGACGTCCGACTGTGGCATGTTTGTCTTTTACTTTCAATATAAGCCCTTTATGTGATGTCGCTCAGACGTCCGACTGTGGCACGCACTGCCTTTTATTTTCTATTATAAGCCCTTTATGTGGTGTCGCCTTGACGCCCGACTGCGGCATTGTTATTCTTGCATTTTCCTCTCGAGGAGTCATTCCGACCCTCGTTCGGCACCCAGTATATTATTTTGGGATTTCGGGAGGACTACCGCCCGAGTTCTCTTTTATTTTCCGTGCAGTATTATCTCTATGTCTGAGTGCACTTGTTAACTTGTTCATATGCATCATGTCTACATTTGTTATATCTTATGTCCGAACTGTCTTGCGAGTACTTTCATAGTACTCACCTGGCTTGTTGATTTGGCCAGATGTTGACGAAGGCGATCTCATGGATGAAGAGCTTGATAGTGAGTCCGACGCCTAGAGGAATCCCAGTCAGTCCCGTGCGATCCTGGATATTGGTCACTTGTATTATATACGCTTCCGCCACCCGCAATAAATCTCCTCGAGCTTCACCCCGACGCTCGAAGAGTTGTAGTTTTCAGGAGTCACATCACCCGCTCCGCTGTGATATTATCCACCACCGTTGTTATTGTGAGTTAGTAGTTATGCAACCCTATCCGCCGTTGTGTTCTATCGGCGTGCATGTAATAAATTGTTGAGCAGTCTCCGCTCAACCTTGTATTATATTCAGTACTCCTGGTATTTTTCTTCTGTGACCAAGATATTGTCTACCAGTGAGAAGGAGTTCTTCTTTACTGGTCCGTAAAAGGGATTGGTCTCTCAATAAATATTTTATTGAAAAACCGGTCGTGACAATAGGTCCATTAATTGATCACGAGGACCAATCGATGAAGATATCATCTTTCTTCAACACACACACAGACACAAGATATCCCTTTGGAAATGAACTAAGTTAGACAAGCTTTTATCTTCCAACTCTCCAAGTTGTTGTTTAGCTTGACCAACTAGCTCAGGGGTATCCAACACAGATTCTTGGAGAAGGGGTGGTTTATTGGAAAACCAACTTGATCACGAACTCAGCATAACGGTCAGGGAACAACCTGATGATACTTCCAGGAAGATATCCGGAAAATCATGAACCATCGATAAGCTACTAAGCTCGAGAACAATCTTGCTTTCGAGGGCAAGATGATATGACTAAATAAGAAAGGGACTGATACAATCCTAACTCTTGATCGAAGAGTGCACCAGGAATAAGGACTGGGTAGCACGATCAATCTTAGAATGATGACCCAATAACCAACACGCTAAGAATGAAATTATCGTCCAGTAACCACCAAGCAACGGGTTGCTAGGAGTATTGATTTCACACATCCCAATTCACTTGTCGGCATTCCGGTTACAACAACACGAGGACCAAGGAATGAATGATGATGGCGAGAAGTATCACTGCGTCAAGAATTCATAAGAGGTGGTGCAATTCTCATGACACTCTTGACATGAAAGAGGGTGACATTCCAAGGTAGAACAGATCAAAGTCTGGATTGGCAATTTGATCTACGGAGTACAACAACTTTGACCCAATCCTCGAAATGGACAAGGTACTGGAGTTTGTTTCTCCTAGTCATTCTGAAATAGAATGGCTTGACAGACCACAAGAGTAATAGGCATCGATGACACGAGTGCACGACAACTCCTGACTATCAATTGATAGACGAAGGCCAGAAAATAACTAAAGAGGGACAACCCAAAGGAACATATAATTTTCTGAGTTGTGGATGCATGGTTTAGCATGTCGAACAAGTTCAACATATTTCTTTCGGATAACCCATGCAGAAAAAGAAGGACTGGCAGATTCACAATTTGAATGGAGAACTCGTCAAGAGCACTCTGGTTGTGATCTTTTGGTTCAAGAGAACTTCTGCCATAAGCAGTTCATGGTATTTGGAAGAAGGAGATACCACGGACCTCGAGGACTGTCGCAAGGTTACTAATAACCTAAAGGAACGAGCAAACACTACCTACACGAATTAAGTAGAGTGAATCTTGGGTTCAAGAACCCAGAAATAGAATGCCTACTAACTAAATGGCATCACGGGATGCTTTCGAGAAAGATGGCCAGAATCATCACACCGGGAACACAAAACATGGCTAGATTACTAGGTGACTCCCTAAGACACCTAGGGTCATAATAATAACTCCAACATATATGTCAAGGCAACAGAGTACCTCAACTCAACGATTAGTGTGGTTGAACTGGCCCAAAGCGACATCGGAACAGGAAGAAGGGATTTGCAAATGCATCAGACTATTTAGAAACCTGGGATGACTCGGACAGCATAACGGCTGTAAATGCTCAGAAAGGATTTGAGATATTCACAAGGATTTGCATAGTCACTTAACAACATCATATCAAGGTTCTGCGATGAACTGTCAACACATGGAAGTAGTAGAAACTGAACTGAGGCTTCAGACCAACAATCCTACGAGTCTACGGATTAGTAACACGTGATCCTGATAGAAGATGAGAAGCCTAGTTCTTAATCCCCGTAGAATGAGAAGAGAATGACTCAGATTAGAGGGCATAAGGTAAAGGAGTAAAAAGAGCCTTACGTTCCCTTCCAGAATCAATTCCCTTATATAACTAAAGCATTTCTAGACTCAACTTCGACCAGTTTGGCTTGGTAATCCTACAGGCAGTCAGGCTCTGATACCAAAGCTGTCGGGACCCCGATTCCAAGTCACATCGATCTAGCCGGTAACACCTCATATCACTTTGCGGCCTCACACACGGTATTCCCACGGGTGTCGCCTTACCATGGCCCGGGACCGTTTGCGTCTTTTGGCTCACGTATATGATAGTGTCGCTAGCATCCATATGACAGAGAACCCGGGCCAACATGACTAGTCGTGAACCCAAAGTGGCACTAACGTATGGGGACAGGCATACATGAATCAACATCGAACGTGTCGGTCAGCAGCGTGCGAATCCGGGCTGTAGCACTGGGCTAACAGGACTCCGGGAACCCGGGCTGTAGCAGGCTAGGCAGGACTCCGGATGTCACCGCGTGACATTTCCCCGAAGGGACAGACACAGGAACGATATGAAACACATGCCGGCCAGTCAAGTGTCCAGAGCAGTAGTGCTGGGCTAGCAGGACTCCGGTGAACCGGGCTGTAGCGGACTACTATGGCTCAAGGAGGCACTAGACTACATTTCCCCATAAGAGAGGCTGCTAAGGATAGACAACTAGATTGTTGGATCCCACACATACCAAGCATTTCAATCATACACACAATATGCTCGATATGTGCAAATACAACATGGCATCACAACAAGACTCTACGACTCAGAGTATTTATTCATTAGGCTCCGAAGAGCCAGATATTACAAACATGGGTCTCATGACCCAACATTCAGAGCATACAAGTCAAAGCACATGCGGAAGCTTAACATGTCTGAGTACAGACATCTACAAATGAAAAAGGCTGAGAGGCCTGACTATCTACCAGATCCTACCGAGGGCACAAGATCGTAGCTGAGGTATCAAGCTAAATGTCGAAGTCCACATGGAACTACTAGCGAGACTGACGTCTCTCTGCAAAACATAAAATAGGCAAACGTGAGTACAAATGTACCCAGCAAGACTTACATCAGAACTAGCTACATATGCATCGATATCAACAAAGGGGGTGGTGGAGTTTAACTGCAGCAAGCCAGCTTTGACTCGGTGGCTATCCTAACTACGACTGCAAGTAACTCTTTGAGGTGGCGCACACGAGGCCACATATTCACCATATCAATACACCACTATGGATCCGCTCCCGTCTCCCTACGAGAACGCTATCCATAGCACTCACGCTTATCTTGCGCATTTTAGAGTATCCACTTTCACTTGTCTATGAACTGTTATAGGCAACCCAGAAGTCCTTTTCCGCGGACACGGCTATTCGAATAGATGATGTTAACCCTGTAGGGGTGTACTTCGTCACACACGCTCTCGCCACTTACCACCATGTACACATCGTGTACCTCGGCAACCTTCAAGCGGAAGCCTGGCGAGGGAGTCGGCCATGACTTGACTAACCACACAAGTCTCTAGTCCAGGTTTATCGCCTATTCGGATTCCATCCGCAAGGAGATCCGGCCGGGGTGTCGCTCACGGCCCCAAACGATGTGAACAGGGTTCCCAAGCCCACCTCGCCGGATGGATCTACGCTTGGTACACCGTGCCACAGTGCCTAGTCTGTCCCAAGCCCACCTGTACCGGGTGCCACTTGGTAGACTACTAACACTACCTATAAACACCAGAAACTAGTTGCAACTCCTGGACAGAGATCAGGTTGATTAATAAGTCGAGAGGGGCACTTAAGCATTCCAATGCGTGGTAGTAACTGTTCATGGATCACAAACACAGAACTCAGTTCCTGAGGACGGCTTCAATGAGACAACCCACCATGTACTCCTACATGGCCTCTCACAGCTACCTTTACCAAATCGTGTTCACACACTTAGCTCTCAACAGTAGGACATGTTCACCACATTCCAATTCATTCCCGATGAATCAGACCTGACACAACTCTAAGCAATAGCAGGCATGACAAACAGACATGAATGAGTAGGCACATCAGGGCTCAAACAACTCCTACTAATGCTAGTGGGTTTCATCTATTTACTGTGGCAATGACAGGTCATGCAGAGGATAAAGGGGTTCAGCTACCGCAGCAAGTAAAAGATGAATCGTTGTTGTCCTAATGTAGTAAAAGAGAGCAGGAGCGAGAGAGTGGGATTGTATCAGAATGAGCAAGGGGGTTTTGCTTGCCTGGCACTTCTGAAGATAGCATTGAGTCTTCATTAGTGTCAACGATCACAACGCCGGAACATCGTCTACGGAGAGGGGACAAATACCGGCAACCAGAGAAGAAACACGATCAATGCAATGCACAATATGATGCATGCTATGACATGGCAATATGAATGTGTTTTGAGCTAATGCAACTTAGAACAGATTGGTTTGAGTTCATTTGAACCAAAGATTCAAATACAAACTCAAGTTATGGGTTTATAAAGTCCATTAACATGTTTTGATATAAACAGAAGGTTTAAGTTGCTTTATCATGCATAAAACCAGTGCAGATGGATAGATTGGATTTTTCTGATCATTTTTCATATATAAATTATTTCATTTGGAGCTACGGTTGAATTTCTATGAATTTTAGAAGTTTAGGGCATTTTCTGGAATTTCCTGAATTAAATTTAATCCAGAAAATGACTTACTACGTCAGCACTGTGTCATGCTTGCGTCAGCAGGTCAACAGGCGCCGTCCAGGTCAAACCTGACGTGTGGGGACCACACGTCAGTGACTAACTAACTAACCTAAGTTAATTAGTGTTAAACTAATACTAACTAAAAGTGTCAGTGGGGGTTGGCCCACGCGTCAGTGACAGAGGGGAGGTCAAACCCCCTGGTCAACCGGGGTTAAAACACCGGCGTTTAGCCGCCGGCGGCAGCAGACGCGGCGGGGCACTCGGGCGCGGGCTGTGGTGCCCCGTTTGCAGCGTGGCTGGGCTCGTTCAAGAGCCCAGACCAGCGCGCGTCGGGCGGTGGCGCCAGTCGGGCCTGGGGTGGCCGGAGGCGATGGCGAGGAGCTCGACCGCGGCGAGCACGAATGCGGCGGCCGGAGTTCGGGTCTCGGCGGTTTCGGTGTTGCGAAGCACGGCAGGGGCAGCTGGAGGGGGGTTTTGGGCTTCTGGCGTTGCGCTGAGCACGGCTATGTGCTCGGTTGCAGCTCTATGTGACAGTGGCCACGGCGGCGTCATGGCCGGCGGAGCCGAGCTTCGGGCACTTGTGGAACGATGGCTAGAGGACGGGAACGGAGGGGGCGAGCAAATAGGAGAGATGAGGAGCGGTCGAGGGGGTCCAAGGGTCTGCGTGGCAACGCCATAGGTGTCCAGGCCGTCGAGGAGGCAGGCGAGCAGGGTGGAGGTGGCGCGCGCGTGTGCGCGCACGGCGGCCACACGCCCTGCCTACTGCCCTGGGAGGAAGACGACATGGGAGGTGGGCTGGGCCAGCGAGCTGGGCCGGATACAGGGACGGGCCAGGTAGGGCAGGTCAGTCCTTTCCTCTCTCTCTCTTTTATTTGTTTCTGTTTTCTATTTCTTTCCTCTGTTTTGAATTAGTAAAAATGCTAATTCATTTTTTAAACTCCTGAGACAAATTGTGGGCACTAGTTGGTTTATTCCAAAGGCCCACAAATTATTCCAGAATATTTGGAGCATTCTAAAATATATGTAGAATTCAAATGCCCCAATTCAAATACATTATGATTTAACTAAAAAATCCAGGAATGACCTATAAATATATTCATCATTTTTGGCAGAGGTTTTCACCTTTATCAGAAATCATGAACATTTCCAAAGGGCATTCTGGGTCATTGAGAAAATTATTTAGTAACCCTAGTTGGTTTAGGTGGTGCTGGGGGTTTTGAATCATCCCCATTTCAAGTTTCTGGATAAGTTAAACATGATGCAACACCAGATGCTAGCACTAGGCATTGTCAGAACTAGGGATGTGACAGGCACCCCATAGACACACAAGTTGATTTCTTAGCCGTGTGCGGTGCCCCCCTCCACATATTTCCACCTCAGTCATATTGTCATAGTGCTTAGGCGAAGCCCTGCGTCGGTAACTTCACCATCACCATCATCATGCCGTCGTGCTGACGAAACTCTCCCTCGGCCTCAGCTGGATCTAGAAGTTCGAGGGATGTCACTGAGCTGAACGTGTGCAGATCGCGGAGGTGCCGTGCGTTCGTTACTTGATCGGTTGGATCGCGAAGACGTTCGACTACATCAACCACGTTACTTAACGCTTCCACTTTTGGTCTACGAGGGTACGTGGACACACTCGCCCCGCTCATTGCTATACTTCTCCTAGATATATCTTGTGTGAACATAGGCAATTTTTTTGAAATACTATGTTCCCCAACAGTGGCATCCGAGCCAGGTCTATGCATAGATGTTATATGCACGAGTAGAACACAAAGAGTTGTGGGCGATAATAGTCATACTGCTTACCAGCATGTCATACTTTGATTCGGCGGTATTGTTGGATGAAGCGGCCCAGACGGACATTACATGACCGCATTCATGAGACTGGTTCTACTGCATGCTTCGCACATAGGTGGCTAGTGGGTGTCTGTTTCTCCAGCTTTAGTTGAATCGAGTGTGACTATGCCCGATCCTTGTTGAAGGTTAAAACAACACACTTAACGAAAAATCATTGTGGTTTTGATGCGTAGGTAAGAATGGTTCTTGCTAAGCCCGTAGCATCCATGTAAAACTTGCAACAACAAAGTAGAGGACGTCTAACTTGTTTTTGCAAGGCTTGCTGTGATGTGATATGGTCAAGATGTGATGATATATAAATTGTTGTATGAGATGATCATGTTTTGTAACAGTTATCGGCAACTGGGAGGAGCCATATGGTTTTCGCTTTATTGTACGAAATGCAATCGCCATGTAATTGCTTTACTTTATCACTAAGCGGTAGCGATAGTCGTAGAAGCAATAGTTGGCGAGACAACAACGATGCTTCGATGAAGATCAAGGTGTCAAGCCGGTGACGATGGTGATCATGAATGTGCTTTGGAGATGGAGATCAAAGGCACAAGATGATGATGGCCATATCATATCACTTATATTGATTGCATGTGATGTTTATCCTTTATGCATCTTATTTTGCTTAGTTCGGCGGTAGCATTATAAGATGATCTCTCACTAAATTTCAAGGTACAAGTGTTATCCCTGAGTATGCACCGTTGCGACAGTTCGTCGTGCCGAGACACCACGTGATGATCGGGTGTGATAAGCTCTACGTTCACATACAACGGGTGCAAGCCAGTTTTGCACAAGCAGAATACTCGGGTTAAACTTGACGAGCCTAGCATATGCAGATATGGCCTCGGAACACTGAGACCGAAAGGTCGAGCGTGAATCCTATAGTAGATATGATCAACATAGTGATGTTCACCATTGAAAACTACTCCATATCACGTGATGATCGGACATGGTTTAGTTGATATGGATCACGTGATCACTTAGATGATTAGAGGGATGTCTATCTAAGTGGGAGTTCTTAAGTAATATGATTAATTGAACTTTAATTTATCATGAACATAGTACCTGATAGTATTTTGCATGTCTATGTTATTGTAGATAAATGGCCCGTGCTACTGTTCCGTTGAATTTTAATGCGTTCCTAGAGAAAGTTAAGTTGAAAGATGATGGTAGCAACTACACGGACCGGGTCCGTAACTTGAGGATTATCCTCATTGCTGCACAGAAGAATTATGTCCTGGAAGCACCGCTAGGTGCCAAACCCGCTGCAGGAGCAACACCAGATGTTATGAACATCTGGCAGAGCAAAGCTGATGACTACTCAATAGTTCAGTGTGCCATGCTTTACGGCTTAGAACCGGGACTTCAACGACATTTTGAACGTCATGGAGCATATGAGATGTTCCAGGAGTTGAAGTTAATATTTCAAGAAAATACCCGGATTGAGAGATATGAAGTCTCCAATAAGTTCTACAGCTGCAAAATGGAGGAGAATAGTTCTGTCAGTGAGCATATACTCAGAATGTCTGGGTACCACAATCACTTGACTCAGCTGGGAGTTAATCTTCCGGTTGATAGTGTCATTGATGTCTACTATGCAACCTTCTTCTTGTGGACGTTGTTGGGCCTCCAAGTGCTGAGGTTTGTAGGACAGTAGCAAATTTCCCTCAAGTGGATGACCTAAGGTTTATCAATCCGTGGGAGGCGTAGGATGAAGATGGTCTCTCTCAAACAACCCTGCAACCAAATAACAAAGAGTCTCTTGTGTCCCCAACACACCCAATACAATGGTAAATTGTATAGGTGCACTAGTTCGGCGAAGAGATGGTGATACAAGTGCAATATGGATGGTAGATATAGGTTTTTGTAATCTGAAAATATAAAAACAGCAAGGTAGCAAGTGATAAAAGTGAGCACAAACGGTATTGCAATGTGTTGAAACAAGGCCTAGGGTTCATACTTTCACTAGTGCAAGTTCTCTCAACAATAATAACATAATTGGATCATATAACTATCCCTCAACATGCAACAAAGAGTCACTCCAAAGTCACTAATAGTGGAGAACAAACGAAGAGATTATGGTAGGGTACGAAACCACCTCAAAGTTATTCTTTCCAATCAATCCGTTGGGCTATTCCTATAAGTGTCACAAACAGCCCTAGAGTTCGTACTAGAATAACACCTTAAGACACAAATCAACCAAAACCCTAATGTCACCTAGATACTCCAATGTCACCTCAAGTATCCGTGGGTATGATTATACGATATGCATCACACAATCTCAGATTCATCTATTCAACCAACACATAGAACCTCAAAGAGTGCCCCAAAGTTTCTAACGGAGAGTCAAGATGAAAACATGTGCCAACCCCTATGCATAGGTTCATGGGCGGAACCCGCAAGTTGATAACCAAAACATACATCAAGTGGATCAATAGAATACCCCATTGTCACCATAGGTATCCCACGCAAGACATACATCAAGTGTTCTCAAATCCTTAAAGACTCAATCCGATAAGATAACTTCAAAGGGAAAACTCAATCCATTACAAGAGAATAGAGGGGCAGAAACATCATAAGATCCAACTATAATAGCAAAGCTCATGATACATCAAGATCGTATCACCTCAAGAACACGAGAGAGAGAGAGAGAGATCAAACACATAGCTACTGGTACATACCCTCAGCCCCGAGGCTGAACTACTCCCTCCTCGTCATGGCGAGCGCCGGGATGATGAAGATGGCCACCGGTGAGGGTTCCCCCCGTTGGCAGGGTCCCGGAACAGGGTCCGATTGGTTTTTGGTGGCTATAGAGGCTTGCGGCGGCGGAACTCCCGATCTATTCTGTTCCCCGATCGTTTTAGGGTATATGGACATATATAGGTGGAAGAAATACGTCCGGGGAGCCACGAGGGGCCCACGAGGGTGGAGGGTGCGCCCAGGGGGGTGGGCGCGCCCCCTGCCTCGTGCCTCCCTCGTTTCTTTCCTTACGTGCACTCCAAGTCTATCGGGTTGCTTTCCTTCCAAAAATAACTTCTCCAGAAGGTTTCATTCCGTTTCGACTCCGTTTGATATTCCTTTTCTTCGAAACACTGAAACAAGGGAAAAAACAGGAACTGGCACTGGGCTCTGGGTCAATAGGTTAGTCCCAAAAGTAATATAAAAGTGTTTAATAAAGCCCATAAACATCCAAGATGGATAATATAATAGCATGAATACTTCATAAATTATAGATACGTTGGAGACGTATCAGCATCCCCAAGCTTAATTCCTGTTCGTCCTCGAGTAGGTAAATGATAAAAGAAAGAATTTATGAAGTGTGAATGCTAGCAGGTGCATAAGTTTGATCAATGATAATTTCAATCACCTTTTCTAGCATCATTATATGTCATAACAGTAGCTCAACTCATATAACTTTTCATGATCAAGTAACAAACTATTCACATGTTAAAGTATAGATCATAAACTTTCTTGAAAACTAACAAACTATGTTCTCAGTCATCAAACAATTGCAATTCATCTTATTTTCAGGAAGAGTCTATGTCAGAGCTTTGATTCAGCAAACTTCACATACTCAACTATCATTTAGTCTTCCATGATTGCTACCACTCGAAGAATATTTTTAGAACAAATAGTATTTATCGAACACAGAGAAAGATAGGGGCTTAATGTTTCGCCTCCCAACCTTTTACCTCAAGGGTAATGTCAACAGTAATAATTCATGCTCAAATATATTTGAATGGCCATATATGCCTAGATCTTTCCATCACATGATGCTTGCGAACTAAAGAGTAGGTTGGAATGAGAAGGAATGCTACTGACTCTTGCATAAAAGTAAAAGATATGCCCTTCGCAGAGGGAAGCAGGGATTTGCAGAGGTGCCAGAGCTCGAAGCAAAAACAGAGATGAAAATAATTTTGAGAGGTATGCTTTCATTGTCAACATAACGACCAAGAGTTCCCAATATCTTCCATACTACATACATTATAGGCAGTTCCCAAACAGAAAGGTAAAGATTTTTACTCCCCCTCCACCAACAATCATCAATCCATGGCTTGCCCGAAACAACGGGTGCCTCCAACTAACATCAAACCTGGGGGAGTTTTGTTTGCAATTATTTTTTATTTGATTTTGATCTTTTGATCATGGGACTGGGCATCCCAGTTACCAGCCATTTTCTCGTGAATGATGAGCGGAGTCCACTCATCGTGAGAATAACCCACCTAGCATGGAAGATACTGCTAACCCGTAGTCGCTACATGAGCGATTCGGGCATACAAAACAGATTATTATTTGAAGGTTTAGAGTTTGGCACATGCAAATTTACTTGGAACGGCAGGTAAATACCGCATATAGGTAGATATGGTGGACACTCATGGAAGAAACTTGGTTCAATGGATTTGGATGCACAAGCAGTATTCCCGCTTAGTACAGATATTTTGGCTAGCAAAGGATTCTAAATAGCAAGCACCACATGTTAGAGGATCCAAAACAATATAACTTATACAAATATACCCAAGCATAACTCATTATGTTGTCTTCCTTGTCCAACTTCAACGAATTTTCTCAGGTTTGAAAATAATTAATGGGGATCACAATCATAGAAGATGTCAAAGATAATATTATATGTGAAATCTCTCTTCCTTCAATATTCTTTCATGAATTGTTCAAGTGACCAATACAATGTTTGCTAACCTTCAATAAATTTACCACCTCTACCTCTTATATGTGAAGGCATTACTCCCCATGGTAAAGGCATATGAAACATATATAATTTCAGATTTATGACATTCAAATCATTCAACCATTTACTCATAGGATATAAGTGAAGCACACGAGTAAATGACAAACTACTCCAAAAAGATATAAGTGAAGATCAATGAGTAGTTAAATAATTATGTAGCTATGTGAAGACTCTCTAACATTTAAGAATTTCAGATCTTGGTATTTTATTCAAACAGCAAGAAAAGCTAAATAAAATAAAATGACGCTCCAAGCAAAACACATATCATGTGGTGAATAAAAATATAGCTCCAAGTAAAGTTACCGATGAACGAAGACGAAAGAGGGGATGCCATCCGGGGCATCCCCAAGCTTAGGCTCTTGGTTGTCCTTGAATATTGCCTTGGGGTGCCTTGGGCATCCCCAAGCTTAGGCCCTTGCCACTCCTTATTCCATAGTCCATCGAATCTTTACCCAAAACTTGAAAACTTCACAACACAAAACTTAACAGAAAACTCGTAAGCTCCGTTAGCGAAAGAAAATAAAACACCACTACAAGGTACTGTAATGAACTCATTATTTATTTATATTGGTGTTAAACCTACTGTATTCCAACTTCTCTATGGTTTATAAACTATTTTACTAGCCATAGAGTCATCAAAATAAGCAAACAACACACGAAAAAACAGAAACTGTCAAAAATAGAACAGTGTGTAGTAATCTGTATCAAACGTATACTTCTGGAACTCAAAAAATTCTCAAATAAATTGGTGGACCTGAGGAATTTGTCTAGTAATCATATGCAAAAGGAATCAACTAAATATCACTCTCCAGTAAAAAAAATTAGCTAATCTCGTGAGCGCTAAAGTTTCTGTTTTTTACAGCATGATCATAAAGACTTCACCCATGTCTTCCCAAAGGTTCTACTTGCCACAAAAACTAATTAAAACATAAAACCACATCTCAGAATCTATATGGATTATTTATTACTAAATATAACCAAAAAGCAAGAAACTAAAATAAAATTGGGTTGCCTCCCAACAAGCGCTATCGTTTGAAGCCCCTAGCTAGGCATGATGATTTCAACGATGCTCACATAAAAGATAAGAATTGAAACCTAAAGAGAGCATCATGAAGATTATGACTAGCACATTTAAGTCTAACCCACTTCCTATGCATAGGGATTTTGTGAGCAAACAGCTTAGGAGAACAATAATCAACTAGCATAGGAAGGCAAAACAAGCATAACTTTAAAACTTTAAGCACATAGAGAGGAAACTTGATATTATTGCAATTCCTACAAGAATATATTCCTCCCTCATAATAATTTTCAGCAGCATCATGAATGAATTCAACCATATAATCAGCACATAAAGCATTCTTTTCATTATGCACAAGCATAGAAATTTTATTACTCTCCACATAAGCAAAACTCTTCTCTTTCGGAATAGTGGGAGTATCATAAGGGACTTGAATACTATAAATTGTTTCCACATTAAAGAGTAATGTTCAGAAAAATGGTAATCATAATCATGACAAGTTTTATAAATATAATCATCACTACTTCTTATAGCATAAGTTTCATCACAATAATCATCATAAGTAGCAACTTTGTTCTCATCATAATCGATTGAAACCTCTTCCGAAATAGTGGATACATCACTAAATAAAGTCATGACCTCTCCAAATCCACTTTCATGAATGTTATAAGATTCAACATCCTCCAAAATAGTGGGATCATTACTTCCTAAAGTTGACACTCTTCCAAACCCACTTTCATCAATATAATCATCATAGGTAGAAGGCATGCTATCATCATAATAAATTTGCATATGAAAACATGGGAGATTAAAAATATCATCTTCATTAAACGTAGCATCCCCAAGCTTGGGACAAACATTAATTGCAGCAAATATATTCTCAAATATGTCATTCTCATCAAACATAGCTTCCCCAAGCTTGGGCCTTTTCATATCATAAGCATAATCACTCTCATCATTAATAGTATGGATAGCACCAATAGTATAGCAATTATCATATTCTTCCAAGCAAGTGCCAAAACGATTTTCAAGATCATAAGAAGTATCATTATCTTCCCAATTGTAATCATCACAACAAGCAATAGGCATAACTAGATCATCATCAAGCGCATCATCTTCCACAATTATTTTTGATTCATTTTCATGAGGCACTACAATAATAGGAGCAACATTATTTGGGAGAGATATCTTTTTACCTCTCTTCCTTTTTCTTTTCTTCTTCTTCACCTCATGTGTGGGTTCAATCCTCTTTTTGGAGCTCCTTATTAATGAGATTGGTTGAATAGAAGGCTCCTCCTCTTTACCTGATTCATCATAAGAAATAATAGGAGAATATTGGGAAGTCTCTTACCTTTAATTAGTGTTCTCTTCATCTTCTATTTGCTTTATTTTCTTTATGTAATTGGCAATATAAGGATTTTAATTGCAATTCACCACACAATACATATAAATATTCTCTAGATCAAAATCAAGAAATCTATCAAGATTAAACTTTGGAATACCCTCAGTTATATGTTTCATTTCCTCATACCCCAAAAGAACACTAAGCTCTTTATGATGCTCAAGGGTAATCAAATTATCACAATTTTTGGACACGATTCGGTCATGAAACAATTTGCACTGGAGATTTAAATGACCATGTTCATTGCAAAGTTCACAAGGATCACGAAAAATATTGAATTTTTCAGCACAAACATCAATACTTTCTTGCAACAATTTATTTTCTAAATGCTTGTGCCTCTTGTAATATCTATCTTCCCTATTTGGTCTGTATATGCAAACCCAATACACTCCACAAAAATCGACATGCTTATAAGAGATACTTTCATCATGACTAGTGCAATTATCATTAGTACCATGGATATTCAAGGAATTCATACTAACAACATTGCAATCATGCTCATCATTCAAAGATTTAGTGCCAAACATTTTAATGCATTCTTCTTCTAACACTTTGGCACAATTTTCTTTTCCATCATACTGACGAAAGATATTAAAAAGATGAAGCGTATGAGGCAAACTCAATTCCATTTTTTTGTAGTTTTCTTTTATAAACTAAACTAGTGATAAAACAAGAAACTAAAAGATTCGAATGCAAGATCTAAAGATATACCTTCAAGCACTCACCTCCCCGGCAACGGCGCCAGAAACTGCTTGATGTCTACTACGCAACCTTCTTCTTGTGGACATTGTTGGGCCTCCAAGTGCAGAGGTTTGTAGGACAGTAGCAAATTTCCCTCAAGTGGATGACCTAAGGTTTATCACTCCATGGGAGGCGTAGGATGAAGATGGCCTCTCTCAAGCAACCCTGCAACCAAATAACAAAGAGTCTCTTTTGTCCCCAACACACCCAATACAATGGTAAGTTGTATAGGTGCACTAGTTCGGTGAAGAGATGGTGATACAAGTGCAATATGGATGGTAGATATAGGTTTTTGTAATCTGAAAATATAAAAACAGCAAGGTAACTAATGATAGAAGTGAGCGTAAACGGTATTGCAATTCTAGGAAACAAGGCCTAGGGTTCATACTTTCACTAGTGCAAGTTCTCTCAATAATAATAACATAATTGGATCATATAACTATCCCTCAACATGCAACAAAGAGTCACTCCAAAGTCACTAATAGCGGAGAACAAACGAAGAGATTATGATAGGGTACGAAACCACCTCAAAGTTATTCTTTCCGCTCAATCCATTGGGCTATTCCTATAAGTGTCACAAACAGCCCTAGAGTTCGTAGTAAAATAACACCTTAAGACAAACATCAACCAAAACCCTAATGTCACCCAGATACTCCAATGTCACCTGAAGTATCCGTGGGTATGATTATACGATATGCATCAAACAATCTCAGATTCATCTATTCAACCAACACATAGAACCTCAAAGAGTGCCCCAAAGTTTCCACCAGAGAGTCAAGACAAAAACGTGTGCCAACCCCTATGCATAGGTTCATGGGCGGAACCCGCTAGTTGATCACCAAAACATACAACAAGTGAGTCACGTGATATCCCATTGTCACCACAGGTATCCCACGCAAGACATACATCAAGTGTTTTCGAATCCTTAAAGACTCAATCCGATAAGATAACTTCAAAGGGAAAACTCAATCCATTACAAGAGAATAGAGGGGGAGAAACATCATAAGATCCAACTATAATAGCAAAGCTCGTGATACATCAAGATCGTATCACCTCAAGAACACGAGAGAGAGAGAGAGAGAGATCAAACACATAGCTACTGGTACATACCCTCAGCCCCGAGGGTGAACTACTCCCTCCTCGTCATGGAGAGCGCCGGGATGATGAAGATGGCCATCAGTGAGGGTTCCCCCCTCCCGCAGGGTCCCAGAATAGGGTCCCGATTGGTTTTTGGTGGCTGCAGAGGCTTGCGGCGGCGGAACTCCCAATCTATTCTATTCCCCGATCGTTTTAGGGTATATGGATATATATAGGCGGAAGAAATATGTCCGGGGAGCCACGAGGGGCCCATGAGGGTGGAGGGCGCGCCCAGGGGGGTGGGCACGCCCCCCTGCCTCGTGCCTCCCTCGTTTCTTTCCTTACGTGCACTCCAAGTCTATCGGGTTGCTTTCCTTCCAAAAATAACTTCTCCAGATGGTTTCATTCCGTTTCGACTCCGTTTGATATTCCTTTTCTTCGAAAAACTAAAACAAGGGAAAAAACAGGAACTGGCACTGAGCTCTGGGTCAATAGGTTAGTCCCAAAAGTAATATAAAAGTGTTTAATAAAGCCCATAAACATCCAAGATGGATAATATAATAGCATGAATACTTCATAAATTATAGATACGTTGGAGACGTATCAGTCATTGACAGAGTTCTTCAATCACTGCCACCAAGCTACAAATGGTTCGTGATGAACTATAATATGCAAGGGATGGATAAGACAATTCCTGAGCTCTTCGCAATGCTAAAGGCTGCGGAGGTAGATATCAAGAAGGAGCATCAGATGTTGATGGTCAATAAGACCACTAGTTTCAAGAAGAAGGGCAAAGGGAAGAAGGGGAACTTCAAGAAGAACGACAAACAAGTTGTTGCTCAAGTGAAGAAGCCCAAGTCTGGACCTAAGCCTGAGACTAAGTGCTTCTACTGCAAAGGGACTGGTCACTGGAAGCGGAACTGCCCAAAGTATTTGGCGGAGAAGAAGGATGGCAAAATGAAAGGTATATTTGATATACATGTTATTGATGTGTACCTTACTAATGCTCGCAGTAGCGCCTGGGTATTTGATACTGGTTCTCTTGCTAATATTTGCAACTCGAAACAGGGGCTACGGATTAAGCGAAGATTGGCTAAGGACGAGGTGACGATGCGCGTGGGAAATGGTTCCAAAGTCTATGTGATCACCGTCGGCACGCTACCTCTACATCTACCTTTGGGATTTGTTTTAGACCTGAATAATTGTTATCTGGTGCCATACTTAAGCATGAACATTATATCTGGATCTTATTTGATGCGAGACAATTATTCATTTAAATCAGAGAATAATGGTTGTTCTATTTATATGAGTAATATCTTTTATGGTCATGCACCCTTGATGAGTGGTCTATTTTTACGAAATCTTGATAGTAGTGATACACATATTCATAGTATTGAAGCCAATTGATATAAGTGTAATAATGATAGTTCAACTTACTTGTGGCACTGCCGTTTAGGTCATATTGGTGTAAAGCGCATGAAGAAACTTGATTATGAATCACTTGATGCTTGCGAACCATGCCTCATGGGCAAGATGACTAAAACTCCATTCTCCGGAACAATGGAGCGAGCAACAGACTTATTGGAAATAATACATACTGATGTATGCGATCCGATGAGTGTTGATGCTCGCGTCGGATATCGTTATTTTCTGACCTTCACAGATGATTTGAGCAGATATGGGTATATCTACTTAATGAAACATAAGTCTGAAACATTTCAAAAGTTCAAAGAATTTAAGAGTGAAGTGGAAAATCATCGTAACAAGGAAATAAAGTTTCTACGATCTGATCGTGGAGGAGAATATTTGAGTTTCGAGTTTGGTATTCATTTGAAACAATGCGGAATAGTTTCGCAACTCACGCCACCCGGAACACCACAGCGTAATGGTGTGTCCGAATGTCGTAATCGTACTTTATTAGATATGGTGCGATCTATGATGTCTCTTACTGATTTACCGCTATCAATTTGGGGTTATGCTTTAGAGACGGCTGCATTCATGTTAAATAGGGCACCATCTAAATCCAATGAGATGACACCATATGAGCTGTGGTTTGGCAAGAAACCCAAGTTGTCATTGCTTAAAGTTTGGGGCTGTGATGCTTATGTGAAAAAACTTCAACTTGATAAGCTCGAAGCCAAATCGGAGAAATGTCTCTTCATAGGATACCCAAAGGAGACTGTTGGGTACACCTTCTATCACTGATCCGAAGGCAAGATATTCGTTGCTAAGAATGGATCCTTTCTAGAGAAAGAGTTTCTCTCGAAAGAAGTGAGTGGGAGGAAAGTAGAACTTGATGAGGTAATTGTACCTGCTCTCTTATTGGAAAGTAGTTCATCACAGAAACCAATTCCACTGATTCCTACACCAATTAGTGAGGAAGCTAATGATGATGATCATGAAACTTCTGATCAAGTTACTATCAAACCTCGTAGGTCAACCAAAGTAAGATCCGCACCAGAGTGGTACGAAAATCCTGTTCTGGAAGTCATGTTACTAGACCATGACGAACCTACAAACTATGAGGAAGTGACGATGAGCCAAGATTCCGCGAAATGGCTTGAGACCATGAAATCTGAGATGGTATCCATGTATGAGAACAAAGTGTGGACTTTGGTTGACTTGCCCGATGATCGGCAAGCCATAGAGAAGAAATGGATCTTTAAGAAGAAGACTGACGCTGACGGTAATGTTACTGTCTACAAAGCTCGACTTGTTGCGAAAGGTTTTCTTCAAGTTGAAGGAGTTGACTACCATGAGACCTTCTCACCCGTAGCGATGCTTTAGTCTTGTTCAAAGTGTGCAGTAGGGGCACCCCCGAATGATCTCTTGGTCCAGCATTGTAAGCGTCCATGAGCATCCAAATTTGATCAACAAAGCCGATGACAGAACACATCTCTTCCCAACTCACTTTGCTCCCTTCAGTAACCTCCATGTTGTCTATAAAATGTTTTGTTACAATATCCACTCCGTAATAAGCTATGAAAATATTGGTAAATAAGATTTGTTTGAAGGAAATATTCCCTAGAGGCAATAGTAAAGTTGTTATTTATATTTCCTTATATCATGATAAATGTTTATTATTCATGCTAGAACTGTATTAATTGGAAACTTAGTACATATGTGAATACATAGACAAACTGAGTGTCACTAGTATGCCTCTACTTGACTAGCTCGTTAATCAAAGATGGTTAAGTTTCCTAGCCATAGACATGAGTTGTCATTTGATGAACGAGATCACATTATTAGAGAATGATGTGATTGACTTGACCCATGTGAAAGTGCGCTATATCGACTAGAGGGGGGGTGAATAGGCGATTTTTATGAATTCTTCACTGAGGAATTTGCAGGTGAGGAAATTCCTTAGCGAAGAACTACTCGCAGCGGAATAAGTACTCAAAAGTATGCATAGCAGAACACAAGCATGGTCATCATGATGAAATGAAGACAAGCACATAGTACAGAAAGCGTAAACACAGGATAACACAGGATGAAGACAAACAGATTGAAGAAATTGAACTGAGGAAACTGAGAAAGTCTTCAGTCAAAGTCTTCGAACACAGATATGAGGAAATGAAAGAGTTGAGGAAATAGAACCAGTAAGCTCGGTGAAGATAATAATTTGGTAGACCAGTTCCAACTGTTGTCTCAGTTGTACATCTGGTTGGAGCGGCTAGGTATTTAAACCTGAGGGCACACCGTCCCGGACACACAGTCCTGACCGTATTCTCCTTGAGCTAAGGTCACATAGACCTCGCCCAATCACTCGTGGTAAGTCTTCAGGTGACTTCCGAACCTTCACAAACTCGGTCACTCGGCGATCCACAATTTCCTCTTGGATGCTCTAGACCATGACGCCTAACCGTCTGGAAGAATCATAGTCTTCAAAGGTAACAAGCGTCGGATCCACACAGGATCAATCTCTTCAGTGATGCTCAATCACTTTGGGTTTGTAGGTGTTTGGGTTTGGGTTTTCCTCACTTGATGATTTTCACTCAAAGTCCTCGGAGGATGGGATGCTCTCAAATGACAAGTGTCAGTTTCTCTCGGAGCAGCCAACCAGCTAGTGGTTGTAGGGGCGGCTATTTATAGCCTAGGGAGCAGCCCGTCATGATAAGACATAAATGCCCTTCAATGATATGACCGTTAAGTTGGTAGATATTTTGGGACCGCTGGCGCATAGCACAACAACGGTCGGAAATTTGAGTATCAATTTCCTCAGGGCTATCATGTTCCTCACTGTGTAGGCAATCCGCACTGGCGAATTCCTAACTCTTCAGTCAGAACAAATTCCTCGGAGACCAGAAGAACTTCGTCTCTGTCACTGAAGAATATGACTGAACTGTATGAGATTTCCAATGGCTTCACTCAAAGGGATTGGTAGGTGTAGTATTCTGAGTGGAGCATCAAATGGAAATTTTTCCTTAGTATTTCCTTGACCCCCTTTCATAGTACGGTGTTTCCTATGACTCAAGAAAGAGAAAATGAAACTATGAAAACAAAAGTCTTCACGCTTCATGTTCCTCAAATGAATACCAAGTCTTCAAGGTCACACCAATTTCTTCACTTTCAAAGTCTTCAGAAATCCAAAGTCTTCAGTCGAAGAACTTCATTTTTAGGGGTCGACTTTGTCTGTAAATATCAAACTCCTCATAGAATTATAGACATATGTACACTCATAAACACATTAGTCCCTTAACCTATAAGTCTTCAATACACCAAGATCACTAAGGGGCACTAGATGCACTTACAATCTCCCCCTTTTTGGGTATTGATGACAATATATGTTAAGTTTTCAATGGGGATAAACATATGAAGTGTAAATACTGATATTGAGGAATTTGATTGCAAGATATAGAAGAACTCCCCCTGAAGATGTGCATAGTGAGGAATTTGCTTTTGAAGCAATGCACACTTGAAGAGTAAAATCATGGAGATCTCCCCCTATATCTTCTAATTCATACACGCATTTGACATAATATATGAGGAATTTGAAATGCATGATGAAATATGGTGACTGATGTAATTCAGCATGCGTGCAATAACATTAACGGGAATAAGCATGCAGAAGAGACAACAAAAGTATCAGGCCACCATAGAGTTTAAGTTTACAACTCGATCCAACAAAGTCATCAGAAGAATGAGAGTTGTAACTTAGAAAAAAATGCCAATATAAGATAGACCCGCTTGAAGACTAACTCAAATTTCTCCCCCTTTGTCATTGAATGACCAAAAGGTTTGAAGATGAGTACTAACGCCCCTGAAGAATATCAAGTTGATGAAGGAGCGCCAGCGTTGTTGGGGTCGTTTGGTGATGTAGGGCCTGTCGCAGTGTCGTCCAAGTCTTCATGCTCATTAGTTTCACGCGATGAAGAATAGGAGCTGGCCACCAAGGAAGGAACCTTGACCTTCTTGTATTTCTTCGGTGGAGGAGCAGACCAGTCAAAGTCCTCCTTGAGACCCATTTTCTTCAGATCTTCTGCGCTATAAATGTGCGACAGAACAGCCCAGGTACGGTTGAAGGTTTCATGAAGGTAGTAATGGTTTTTCTTCACTGCATTGTGGGTAGCAGTCATGTTGTGAAGAATTGAACCAAACTGACGCTTGACCCATTTGTGATTGCGATCAACCTTCTGGTGAAGACTGAGGAGAAGCTCACGGTCAATCATCACCCTGGAGCTGTGCCTTGAGGATTTGGCTTGGTTGCTTTGGCGGCAGAGTCATGGGTGGCAGAGTCATCATTGGTGGAGTAGGATGCAGTCTTGCGAAATTGACCATCCAATGGACGAATGCCTTCATCAATAACAGCAGTAGCCTTGCCCTTTTCATCAGCTGAGGAAAATGTCCGTTTGAGGACTTCAATCGGGGGCAAGTAGCTGCAATGGTTCAGTGTATCAGCTTTGTAGTTGAGTGAAGACCTTGTTCTGATGAATCTCATAATCCACGGAGCATAAGGCTTCAACTCAAAAGGTGACATTGCGACATTGGCCAGAGTCCTCATGAAGAAATCATGGAAGTTGACGGGAACGCCATGAATGAGATTGAAAAGCAGATTCTTCATGATGCCAACGACTTCTTCTTCATCCAAGTCGTGACCCTTGATAGGACTCAATGTCTTCGTCAGAATGTGATAGACAGTCCGAGGCACATATAACAATTCCTTCACAAGGAATTTTGTTCTTGGCCTGACCTGGCTTCAATGGCTTCATCAGCACTTGCATATAGTGATCTCTAAGCTCGGGTTCACTGTAGACGCAACAAGCAGCTTCAAGGGGAGGACTGAGTGGCAAAGCACGAAGCAATTCAGTAGCTGGTGCCTTGTAGTGAGTATTTTCAGACATCCAGTCCAGCACCCATGAATTTACAGCTTCAGAGTCTCCAGTGATGTGCAGAGTTGCATAAAATTGAAGAATGAGCTCTTCATTCCAATCACATATATCAGTGCAAAAATTTAACAGCCCAGCGTCGTAAAGAACACTGAGGACTGGCACGAAGCACGGCAGAGATTCCATATCCACGTGAGGAATGTGCTCATGATCGAAGACTTTGTCTTTGTTGAACAGCACTGAGGAATACAAATTGTCCTGGCTGGCAGTCCAGAAACGCCTCTTTCTAATGCGAGCAGAGTCATAGGGGTTGTAGTCTATGAAGAATACGTGCTCGCCGAAGAAATCATCAGCCTTGAATTTTTGCTTCCTTGAGAATGGATCCTTTGGCTTGGGCAGAGGAGTGTCAGTGAGTTGCATCACAACCTCAGGAATCGCAATCTCAGGTTCTTTAGGCTGAGGAATTTCTGGTTCCTCTTCAGTGGCAGCCTGGGTCTTCAATTCTTCATTTTCATTTTCTTCAGCACTAGCGGCTGGAATGCCTTCATGAGCTTCATCAGATCCCATTTGAACTGTAGTTGCTGGGGACTGAGGAATTTGTTGCAATGGTTTGAAGAGTGGAGAGTTGGGGTGCTGACTTTCCCAAAAGTCATCATTCATCACTGGTGTGGTATAGCCAATGCCCACATCTTCATCTTCTATTTCTTCAACGCCGGCCTCTTCAGCAGTAAACTGAGGCATATGCGAGGAAACTGTGGGGGTTGAAGGGATTTTATCCACTTCAATTTCTTCATCCATCTGCTCTGAGGAAGCAGCAGAAGGATTTTCTTCATCAGATCCGCTAGGGATAACATATTCTTCATCAAAAGGGACGATTTCCTTTGATGGCATGGAGGAAACAGGAACAACATCAATTGGATTAGCAAATGAGCTTGTCAATTTCTTCATCTTCTTCGGTGCTGAAGAATCTGGGGGAGCTGATGCTTTCCTTTTCTTCACTGTTGCACGCTCTGTAGCCTTGGTCTTCTTCACATCTGATGTAGATGGAAGAATTAGAGTTGGGGTAGGTGCAGGTGGAGCAGAGGAATGTGGTTGATTTTCTTCAGGCACAACTGATGCAGTTGCCGTGACCTCTTCATTTTCTTCAGGCGCACCACTAGTGGATGCCCTGGCAATTTCATCAGCGGCTGGAATGCAGTCATCAGCCCTGGAACTCACATTTTCTTCAGCAGCCTGATTGTCATCAGCGGTGCTGGCATGTTCTTCAGTTGGCTGAGCAGATGCTTCAGCCTGAGGAATTTGTTGTTGCGATGGGGCTGCAACATTGGAGGTGAACATCTTAGTCAGTTTAACAAACCTGACCTTGGCTCCTTTCCAACCAGCATAGTAAGCATTGAAATCATCGCTGAGGACTTTGATTTCAGACTGGATCTTCATAAGTTCATCAGTTGTCATAGAGACAACGTTGTTCTTCAGGAATTTTTCCTTCTTGTACTGCGCTTTCATGAGCTGCCTGGCCTTCTCAAATTTCCATTTCTCTTTTGGATGAAGGCAGTCAGCATATGACTTTGGCCAGGAGTCAGCTTGAAGTCAGGCATAGGAGTGTTTGGGTCCTTGTGCCAGAGATCAATGTAATCGAGGATCAACTTTGGATCCAAAAGCAGAGGCACATTTGTGCCCTTGGCTCTAGAGGCTCTGACTTGCCTATCTCTGATGATTTCAGCAAGTTCTTCATCATTAGCTTCGTCTTCTTCAGACTGCACTTGGAAGGCGACCTGCTTCTTGTGAGGACTTGGGCGAGAGCCTCGTCTAGCAGTGGTCTTTGTCTTCAGTAGAGAGGGTCCTGTTGAAGAATTTGGTGCAGCTGAGGAACTGGCTGAAGCTCCTGAGGCAATAGAGATGCCTGTAGTCCTTTGGCACGTGGCAAGATGCACAGGTGCTGAGGATTTGGTCGGAGCAGCTGAGGACTTTGGAGGAGCAGGAGCAGCGTGAGGAATTGGCCGTGAGGGCATTGACGGTGAAGCACTTGGCTTACGCGCAGGCTTCTTTGCCATGGATTTCTTCGGCTTGACAGAGACTTCAGCGGCAGCAGCAGAGTCTTCGTTGAATTTCCTCACTGCATCTTTTGCCTGTTTGGCCAGCTTGGCCTGGCACTCGACCCCTTCTTCAGGATAATCTTCACCACGCCTAAGGCTGGTGAGATCAGCTTCTTGGCCAGGTGCCAACGGAGGTCTTGAGCATGGAGGATTGAGTGCGAATTTCTTCATGTACTTGGGAGTCACATACCTGTACTCCCTCCACTCTCTTGCCCATCTCCTTTCTATTTTCTGAATGCACACCTTGCGCTGATTTTTATCTTCCTCGGGGGGTGTGCAGTACCCAGCATAGATGTCCTCAGGGATCTCAAAGGCAGTATTGATTTCAGGCCTCTTTCCTCCTTTCTGTGGCTTCTTTCCATCAGCCATTTTCTTCAGTTGAGGAATTTGAACAATTGAATTTTCTGAAGAAGTATGCAACTTTTCTTCGAGGAACGCTGCAAATGAGTTAAGTTCATGAGAACCTAGTGATTCAGCAGCGGACATGAGTATCTGTGAACAGAGTATAGTTGCGAGGAATTTGGAGAGGTCATATGCGTTCTCAGAAGATTTTTCAAAAAGAACAAGTTTGAGGAATTTGACCAGATGAGTCTTGAAGAATTTCACTAAGCGTTCTTTGTCTTAGGTTCCAGAGTTGTATAGATCGAAGATCCACACAACTGAGGAATCTTGAAGAAAAATGATGCTTAGAGAAACAAATCAAGAACAGATGACATGTGAGGTGTTTAGTGTGCGAAAAATTTGAAGAATAAACACCTTTGAAGATTTGGTAGAAATCATTTGAATCAAGAGGGCAGTAAAAGTAACTTTTAATTACCCTGGACGAAGAACACGACGAACTGTGAGGTGGAGATGAGAAGTTCGTCTGTGCAGATCTTCCATGCCCTAACTCGGCGGAGGAAGACGGCTACGGCGGCGGCAGAGTGAAGATTTCTGCGGCCGACGCGAGTAAGGCGATGACGAGGTCGAGGCAGTGAAGCTCTTCCTCACCGGCAATGATGAAGTAGCGGCGGTGCTAGGGTTTTGAGAAGCTCGAGCTGGAGAGAGATCGAGCGGAGTAAAGGAAGTGAGGAAAGGGAAGGGGGGTATTTATAGCCACGGTGAAAAAACTGTTCGCCCGAAGAAATTGGACGAACGTGCTCCTGACCCTTCTCATTCGCCTGACATGTGTCACCCACGTACTAAGAAGTGGAGATCGTGTTAGATCGTGGGTGAATAGATAAGTATTTCGTGTATAGCATAGAGGGGGAAGGGTCCGATCACATTCACTTAGCAGAAAAAGCAACTTGAAGAATTAGCCATAAGTGAATGATGTAGAGGACATAAACTCATATATATATATATATATATATATATATATATAGCCAATAAAAAAATGACGGAAACAGTGAAGACAATGCAAAGTTGAAGAACATGAACAACTGAGCAATTTCAAAAACTGAGGAAAAACTCAAATTGAAGATTTTCAACTTTTGGTGGTGGCGTGACCCACCGTATAAGATTGATGATTTCAGACACCGCGTACAATTGTCGTAGGGCTCTGAGAATCAAATTCTTCATTAATTTCTTCACACTTAAAGTGTTATTCTGCATTGATTGAAGAAAAACGTTTCTTCATGTGTTGCACATCTAAGTCATCAATTTTGCATAAGTGTTAGGATGAGTGTCCTTTTCAAAGAACATTCGAAGATTCTAGGATATTTAGCTCACACCGCAACTTGCTAAATCTCTTCTCATCCAAGGGCTTTGTGAAGATATCGGCTAGCTGTTCTTCAGCCTTCACATGCTCAATAGAAATGTTGCCCTTCAACACATGATCGCGAAGAAAATGATGACGAATCTGAATGTGCTTTGTCTTCGAGTGCTGAACTGGGTTGTGAGCAATCTTGATGGCACTCTCATTGTCACAGAAGAGAGGCACATTCTTCACGTTGACACCGTAGTCCTTGAGAGTTTGCTTCATCCACAGCAAGAACCAGCAGCAATGTACTCAGCTTCAGCAGTGGACAGTGATACGCAGTTCTGTTTCTTGGAGGACCAACAGACCAAAGATCGTCCGAGGAAATGACATGTACCAGATGTTGACTTGCGGTCCACACGATCACCAGCATAGTCAGAGTCAGAATATCCAATGAGATCAAAAGCCGAGCCCTTGGGGTACCATAATCCAAGTGTTGGTGTGTGAGCTAGATATCGAAGAATATGTTTCACAGCCTTATGGTGTGATTCCTTCGGTGTAGCTTGAAATCGGGCACACATGCAAACACTAAGCATAATATCTGGCCTAGATGCACATAAATACAATAAAGAACCAATCATGGAGCGGTATTTCCTTTTGATCGAATTCAATACCATTTTCATCAGTGCATAGATGGCCATTTGTGGGCATCGGAATTTTGACGCCTTTACAATCTTGCATGCCGAATTTCCTCAGTACATCCTTGAGGTATTTCTCCTGAGATATGAATATGCCATTGCGCTATTGACGAATTTGAAGACCTAAGAAGAATTTCAACTCTCCCATCATAGACATTTGATATTCTTCACTCATCATATAGGCAAATTCATCACATGCCCGAGGGGCCTGCTTGAGGCCATAGAGGGCCTTATTGAGTCTGAAGTCTTTGTCAGGATGCTTTGGATCTTAAAAACCTGGGGGTTGAGCAACATATACTTCTTCCTCAAGATTACCATTGAGGAATGCACTTTTCACATCAATTTGATATAAAGTGATATCATGATGGTTAGCATAAGCAAGTAATATGCGAATAGCTTCAAGTCTAGCAACAGGTGCAAAAGTTTCATCGAAATCAATTCATTCAACATGTGTGTAGCCTTGAGCTACAAGTCATGCCTTATTCCTCACCACAAGGCCATTTTCATCTTGCTTGTTGTGGTAGATCCACTTTGTGCCAATGATATTGTGCTTGCGAGGATCTGGACGTTTAACCAGTTCCCAGACGTTGTTGAGCTCGAATTGATGTAATTCTTCTTGCATGGCCTGAATCCACTCAGGCTCCAGAAATGCTTCATCTACCTTAGTGGGCTCTGTGATAGAGACAAAAGCATAGTGCCCACAAAAGTTAGATAAATGTGAAGCTTTTGAGCGCGTGAAAGGACCTGGTGCTTCAATGTCATCGATGATCTTTTAAACTTGCACTTCTTTTGCAACGCGAGGATGAGCTGGTTGTCGTCGAGGAATTTGATCAGCATTTTCTTCAGCACCATTTTCTTCAGCATCTTCAGGTGCATTAGCTCGACATTCTTCTCGTTCTGGAATGAATTCTTCAGCAGATTCTTCGGTAGGAATGACATCCTCAGTAGCCTTGAACTTGATAGTTTCCTCAGGTGCCGGTTCATCTATCACAGAGGGTAGGTGCTCTCTTTGCGAGCCATTAGTTTCATCGAACCGCACATCTACAGTTTCAACAACCTTGTGAAGAACGTTGTTGAATACTCTGTAGGTGTGCGAGTCCTTTCCGTAACCAAGCATAAAACCTTCATGTGCTTTCAGTGCAAATTTAGCATTGTGATGAGGATCTCTAATCCAACATTTAGCACCGAAGACTTTGAAATAACTCACATTGGGTTTCTTGTCAGTGAGGAGTTCATAGGCAGTCTTCTTGAAGAATTTGTGAAGATATACCCTGTTGATGATGTGGCACGCAGTATAAATTGCCTCAATCCACAAGTGACGAGGCGTCTTGTACTCATCAAGCATAGTGTGAGCCATCTCAACAAGAGTTCTGTTCTTGCGCTCCACGACGGCATTCTGCTGAGGAGTGTATGGAGCAGATAACTCATGAGTAATACCAAGTTCATCAAGATAGTCATCAAGACTAGAATTCTTGAACTCAGTTCCATTCTCACTTCTGATGTGCTTGATTTTCACACCAAAGTTGGTTGAAGCCCTCGAGGAAGATCGTTTGAAGACTTCCTGCACTTCATGTTTGTAAGTAACAATGTGTACCCATGTGTAACGAGAGTAATCATCAAGAATAACAAAGCCATAGAGAGATGAATCATTTGTGATTGTTGAGTAATGGTTAGGACCAAAGAGGTCCATGTGAAGCAATTCAAATGGTCGAGTAGTGGTCATGATAGTCTTCGCTGGATGCTTAGCCTTGGTCATCTTTCCAGCTTCACAAGCTCCACACAAGTGATCCTTGAGGAATTTGACATTCTCAATGCCAATGACGTGCTTCTTCTTCGCAAGGGTGTGCAAATTCCTCATGCCTGCATGACCAAGTCGTCGATGCCATAGCCAGCCTTCTGAAGCTTTTGCAAGTAGGCACACGGCTGGTTGCGGTCCTGTAGAGAAATCAACAATATACAAGTCTCCTCTCCTAAAGCCTTCGAAGACTTTGGAATTGTCAGCTTCGATAACCACAACACAACAATACTTGCCAAAGATAACAACCATATCAATATCACAAAGCATTGAGACAGACATAAGGTTGTATCCTAAGGACTTGACAAGCATGACTTTGTCCATGTGTCGATCCTTTGTGATCGCAACCTTACCTAGACCCAATACCTGACTTTTGCCTTTGTCAGCAAAGATGATATGCTTCAGATGCGATGGTGATAAGGGAGCATCCATCAATAGATTCTTGTCACCAGTCATGTGATTTGTACATCCACTGTCGAGGACCCACTCAGTGGCTTTGGGTTGATCATCCTGCAGATGAATTAGTGCAGCTTACGAACTTCATATACTTCATCAGTGAAGAATATGACATCACAATTCATCAGACCAATTTCATCAAGCAATGCAACAGTTAAAACAGTATGAGGACGTGAGAAATGAAAGTTCATTTCTTCATGATTAGCCTGCGTCCTTTCAGGCACTTTTCAGGTCTCCAGCAAATTTTTCAGACATTTGAGCACGTCTGGAGACCTGACCCTGCATAAGAGATTAGTTCTTTTTCTTCACCACCCACATCTGAAGGGGTGGCAAAGAGTTCATCACTCTGCGAGCTCCATACGAGAAAGGTGGCATAGAAGCCAATCCATTTCGTTTCACATAAGAGGAGTTAGGGTAAGCATATGAATAAGCAGAGAAATTCTTTGAGGACTTATGAACATAATGATTAGAAGAATAATGCTCATATTCATAGCCCTTAGCTCTTTCCTGCGAAACAGAGTTGTTAGCACGATGATGTTCATATGAGGACTTTGATCCTTTTGAGGAATTTGATCCATGTGAGGAATTTGGTCCGTATGAGGACTTGGATCCATATGAAGAATTTGGTCCATATGAAGAATTTGATCTGGGGTTCCTATTCTTCAGAGGTGGTGTCATGAGGACATTCACCTAAAGACTATCAAGGCACCTTTTGGGAACCCAGATTTTCTTCATAGGAGAACCGTTCCTGCAGTTAGTGCCAACATATCTAGCAAATACTTCACCATTCTAATTTTTAAACAGTTTATAGTTGGAGTCAAATGACTCATCAGAAGAATGAGAAGATTCTCATGTAAAGCTAGATAAATTAGATGGATCAACTGGAGGTCCCTTTGTAGCAACCCATGAGGTTTTGGGGTACTGCTCAGGCTTCCAATATGTACCATCAGCATTGAGTTTCCTCTCAAAGGAAATACCCTCTTTCCTAGGGTTCCTGTTGAGGATCTGCTTTTTAAGCACATCACAAAGAGTCTGATGCCCTTTGAGGCTTTTGTACATGCCTGTCATGTACAATTCCTTCAGCCCTGCATCGTCAGTGATACTAGCAATGTCCTCAGATGAGGAATTAGTGATAGCAGAGACAGTTGAAGAATTTGTAGCATTAGAAACATTTGAACATTCTAGTGAAGAATTAGCAGATTCACGTTCAATGCATTTCAAACATGGAGGAACAAATTCTTCCTGAGCAGCGCTGATTTGTTGAGCAAGTAATGAATCGCGCTCCTTCTGAAGATCTTCCTAACTCACTCTTAGCTTCTCAAGGTCTTGCTTTCTTTGAAGAAATTCATAAGAAAGCTTCTCATGATCAGATAAGAGAGTGTTATGTTGATCTTGAAGGGTGTCATACTTAGTATGAAGTCTCTGAAGACTTTCAGCCAAAGCTTTTGACTGATCCATTTCTTCACCCAACATATCATCGCTCTTATTTAGCATGTATTGAACTTTTTCCAAAGCTCTTTGTTGTTTAGTGGCAAGGGAAGCAAGTTTGACATAGCTGGGTCCAAATTCATCACCAGATTCATCATCACTTGACTTGGATAGGTAGCATTCAGTTACCTCACAACTTTTTGCCATAAGGCATGATGAAGACGATGATGATTCTGGTTTGAATGTCATCGCTTTGAGAGATTTCTTGAAGTCCTCAAACCAAGGATCATGACAGGTTCGATGACCTTCATAGACCTCAGAGAGACGGTCCCAGATAAGCTTCGCATGATTGAGATGCATGATGTTCCTAAACTGATTTTGAGACAGACAAGAGCAGATGACGTCCTTCGCCGTGAGGTTGAGAAGAGTGTACTTGTGAATGTCATCATCTTCCGCCGTCTTGCACAGATCGGTAAGACCAATCTCAGTGACGGTCCACAGTTCGCTATTCATCGCCATGAGGCGCTTCTTCATCATGGCCTTCCACTTGGGATACTCATGACCGTCAAAGATGGGGCATGTCACTTTCTTCATACCTGCGGTCGACATAAATAAAACTCCAGGCGGTTAAACCAAAATCACACAGAACAAGGGAGTACCTTGCTCTGATACCAATTGAAAGTGCGTTATATCGACTAGAGGGGGGGTGTTGAGGATATAACCCTTAGAGTCACCCGCCCGGCGGGGCCGGGTTACACATAAGGATCATCACCTGAAGCCCGGCGCCAAGCTTGAAGACGGTGGGCCAAAGATGGGCTTAAGAACCGGAGATGGCTTAAGGCCCGTAGTTACAACCGTCATTATGGTAGAACCTGTAGTGTAAGGCAAGAATAGTTGAGAGTCCGAGCCGGACACTCTTATGAGCCGGCCGGGATTCTCAGAAGCTGCTGGGCGTCAACCTCTCTATATAAAGGGACGAGCCGGCAGCGGTTTAGGGGGAAGAAAGATCTCGTCGAGAGCCGGGCATAGCAATTAAGCTCCCTGGTCATCGAAACCCTAATCAATACCACCTCAACTGGACATAGGCTTTTACCTTCACCGTAAGGGGCCGAACCAGTATAAACCCTCGTGTTCCTTGTCCCGTTTAACCCCTTCAAGCTTCCTAGAGGCGATGGCTCCACGACTAAGTCCTAGCTTGAGGACATCTGCCGTGACAATTCCACGACAGTTGGCGCCCACCGTGGGGCAAGCGCACGGTGGATTTGAGTTCTTGAAGGGCAGCTTCGAAGGGCTCAAGGGATACGCTGTGGGCCGGATGACCAAGAGTCGTCGCGGCAAGCTCTACATCGACGATGCAAGCTGGGGCCCCGACGCTGGCTCAATTGAGTATGGATACCGGGTCCCCTTTGGCGGAATTCATGTTTTCATTGTCAAGATTGGTGAGCCGGGCCCTGAGCCGGATCTCTGCGCCGATCTCGTCGAGACGGCTCAGCGCGCACGACCCGCCCGGGCACTGCCTGCCTTGAAGCATGCTTTTGTGGGATGTATTCATGGAGGGCTCTCTGGTGGATCTGGATCTGGTGACGAGACGGCCGCCGGCTCTAACGGCGAATCATCCATAGATGAGTCAAACTCATTGTATCAACTTCAAGATGGCAGGCTAATGGGTTGTTCCGATGGTGACAGTATTCCGGGCCCGTTTGAGCCGCCGAGCCGGGTTGGAATCTTCATGGCCGGTGCGCAGCCTGTTCAGAACCCTGCTGCTGGGGCGGGAGACCCGGTGCCCTCGCCGGCTCAGGTGCTGATGGATCTCACGGACAAGATGACGGCCCTGTTGACCGCCGCGGTGGACCCGGCAGATCAAGCTCAGCATGACGCGGAAGTGGCGCAGTTAAAGTTAGATCTAGTGAAACCCAAGGAGGATCTGGCAGCGGAAGGGATCAGGATGGCTGCGGAGAGGGCGGCTCTTGACGCCCAAACTCAGTTGATTCGGGCGCAGTCCTTCTGGCTCACGATGGATCAGAACGCGTCCAATGAGGTCATGAGAAGGAGGCATCAAAAGGCCCAATCTCGACTCCCTCCGGTCTACGATCCTCGAAATATCTTCAACACGCCAGGTGCAGGGTCTAGTAACCCGCCAGGGATCATAGTGCCCGGGTCTGGGACCCCTGTTCAGCCACAAGTGATGGGGCCTCCCCGGGTGAGCCCTGCCCCGCCTCAGTATGTGCCAATACCACCGGGTCATTATGCTAACCCGCTGGAGAACATGGTCGCCGCAGCAGCACGGCTGGCGGCCCTCCCAATTGACGGCGACTCTCCAACGGCTATTGAAACCCGCCGGATCAGGGAGCTCCTTCAGACAGCGCTGGCACAGCAAGAGGCGTACTCTTACAGCCGGGACATGATCCACTCGACCCCTCGTCCGGGCCGGAGCCCGAGTTATAGCACACACATGGTTTCAGCGACCGGCTCAAGTAATGTCCGACGCCATGACCCGCCCCCTGGCCATGGCCCGGCTCATAACGGAGCCTTTCACGCAGCAGACCAAGACAGAGCGCGGCAAGAGGCGGAGCAGGTTCCTCAGTTGACGGCTTACCAGACTCCCCCGGCTTATCCGACGACTTCCGTCGACGTGGGTATCCCTACCAGGACTGGAGGTGTCCCTTGTTTAGTGCCAGCTCTCCGCAATGAGCGTCTACCCAAGGACTTCAAAGGCCCTAGGAAGGTGCCTAATTACACGGCTGACTTACAACCCGCAGCCTGGATCAAAAGTTACGAGACGGCCATGGAACTGCCGGAGGTCAGTGAAGCGGCGATGGCCAAGTATTTCACCATGATGCTAGATGGGACTGCCCGCACTTGGTTGAAAGGGCTACCGCCGAATTCCATCGGATCTTGGGCTGAGCTGAAGGCCCGGTTCATACAAAACTTCAAAGACACCTGTAGATAGTCTATGTCAATAGTGGATTTGACTAACTGTAAGCAACAGGAGGGTGAGTCTACGACACATTGGGTTCGCCGGGTCAAAGAAATCATACACTCATCGGATAAGATGGATGCCGGCTCTGCAGTCTTAATGTTGGAGCAAAATTGTCGTTTTCTGCCCCTGAAGATGAAACTCGGGCGGCTTAAGCGCGACTGCAATGACATGGGTACGCTGATGGCGGCTCTCGTCAAGTACGCCGATTCTGATAGTACCAAGGACCCCGCTTCAGATGATGAAAGGACGGGGAAGGGAAAGAAGAACGACAATGGCAAGGGTCCTCAGCATAACCCGGGGAACCAAGGAGGTGGCAAGCGTAAGGCCGACGGCAGCCTAGAGTTCGTGGCCAACGCCAGTTCACAGGGTAATAGCCAGAGACGCAAGGGGAGACCCCCTCCCCGAGGCGGCGGCTCAGGCCCGACGCTGGAGCAACTGTTGAATGAGCCTTGTCCAAGGCATGGCTCTAGAGAGAAGCCAGCTACTCATCTATGGAAGGATTGTGCAATCATGAAGGCCTTTAAGAATTCCAACGCCTTTAACGGCAACAATGGCCCGGGCGGTGGCTCAGGCGCCGGCGGCGCAAATTCTAATCCTCAGAACGGTCAAGGGGGCTTTAATCAGCAGTCTGGCCAGGGTCATCAACAGCAGCAGGGGGGTTATCAGACCAATCCAAAGCAGCTTAGCGGTGGACGGTATCATGTATTTACCACCAGTCTGTGTAAGCGAGATCAGAAGCTTCATAAGAGGGCTGTGAATGCTGTTGAGCTGGCGGTTCCACGCTATTTACGATGATCTGAGCAGCCTATAGTGTGGAGTAGGGAGGATCACCCTCCCCGGGTGGATAATCCGGGTCACTTGGCCTTGGTGGTGGCTCCTCAGGTGGGAGGATATAAGTTCACTAAGGTGCTCATGGAAGGAGGCAGCAGCATCAACATCCTCTATTATGAGACTTTCCGTCGTATGGGATTGATTAATAAGAACCTCAGCCAGTCAAACACTATTTTCCATGGTGTGGTACCTGGTAAGTCGGCTTATCCAGTCGGCAAGATCGAGTTGGAAGTGGCCTTTGGAGATGAGCACAACTACAGGGTGGAAAAATTGACCTTTGAGGTTGTCAAGATAAGAAGCCCGTATCATGCCATATTTGGGCGGCCGTCTTACGCCAAGTTCATGGCACGGCCGTGTTACGTGTATTTACAGCTCAAGATGCCGGGTCTCAGTGGGACCATTATGGTTCATGGCAGCCGAAAGGTGGCCTTGGAGTGTGAGGAAGGCGATGCAGCCTATGCAGAATCTGTTTGTGCAACAGAGGAGTTAAAATTTTACAAGGACAATGTTGACCCAACAGATATGACCTCTCTGAAAAAGCCAACTACCGAGCATGAGCCGGCAATGAAATTTAAATCGGATGATGAGACTAAACTTGTTGATTTCGTTCCAGGTGATTCATCTCAGCAGTTTAGCATCAGTGCCAATCTGGATCCAAAATAGGAAAGCGCGTTCATCGAGTTCATCCGTGAGAATAGGGACATTTTTGCATGGAAACCTTCTGACATGCCAGGTGTACCTAGAGAACTCGCTGAGCACACTCTCAATGTTGATCCGAAATTTAAGCCGGTCAGGCAATTCCTTCGGCGGTTTAATGAAGAGAGGCGGAAAGCTATTGGTGAAGAGGTGGCCCGGCTCTTGGCGGCCGGGTTTATTGTTGAAGTCTTTCACCCAGAGTGGTTAGCTAACCCGGTGCTCGTGCTCAAGAAGAACGGCACTTGGCGGATGTGTGTGGACTACACGGACTTAAACAAGGCGTGTCCGGCTGATCCTTTTGCCCTTCCCCGTATTGATCAAATCATTGATGCTACGGCAGGTTGTGAGCGCTTAAGCTTCTTGGATGCTTATTCCGGATATCATCAGATTAAAATGGCAGTTAAGGACCAAGAGAAGACAGCGTTCATCACTCCCTTTGGAGCCTTCTGCTATGTGTCTATGCCCTTTGGACTCAAGAGTGCACAGGCGACTTATCAGCGTTGCGTGCAGAACTGTCTTCATAACCAGATTGGGTGCAATGTTCATGCTTATGTGGATGATATTGTGGTTAAATCCAGGAAGGAGGAAACCTTGATAGATGATCTGAGGTAAACCTTTCCTGCAGGCAAGCTCTTGGGTTTCTTGGTTTCTAACAGAGGCATTGAAGCTAACCCGGAGAAGATCAAGGCCATCACCTCCCTGGCTAAACCGGCGTGTATAAACGACGTCCAGCGCTTGGCGGGTCGTATCGCTGCTTTAAGCCGTTTTATAAGCCGTTTGGGGGAGAAGGCCATGCCATTATATCAGTTGATGAAGAAAATTGATGACTTTGTCTGGAATGATGCAGCTAATACTGCTCTTGAGGATTTGAAGAGACAGCTGGCGGAGCCCCCAATCCTTGCTGCTCCGGTTGACAAGGAGCCTTTATTGCTGTATGTGGCTGCTAACACACGAGCCGTCAGCGTGGCCGTGGTGGTGGAGCGCAAGGAAGAGGGTAAGGAGCATCCGGTTCAGCGGTCGGTTTATTATGTCAGTGAAGTACTCATTGAGTCCAAGCAGCGGTATCCGCATTGGCAGAAGCTTGTTTATGGTGTGTTCATGGCAAGCCGGAAGCTTAAGCATTATTTCCAGGGTCACCCCATCACTGTGGTCAGTTCTGCCCCCCTGGGAGATATCATTCAAAACAGAGAGGCCACAGGGAGAGTGGCTAAGTGGGCTATAGATCTCGGACCTCATGGTCTGAAATACGTACCATGCACTGCTGTTAAATCTCAGGCCTTGGTGGATTTCATCAATGATTTTACAGAGCTACAAGTGCCCGAACAAAAGCCGGATAACACATATTGGACTATTCACTTCGATGGGTCCAGGCAATTGGAGGGCTCGGGGGTTGGAGTCGTATTGGCTTCCCCTAAAGGTGACAAGTTCCATTATGTGCTACAATTGATGTTTCCTTGCACCAACAATGCAGCTGAGTACGAGGCCTTGCTCCATGGTCTTCGGATGGCTAAGGAGATGAGCTTGAGCCGGGTAAGGTGCTTCGGCTACTCAGACTTGGTGGCTCAACAAGTATCAGGAAAGTGGGACTCCAAGGACCCTCTCATGGCGGCTTATCGCCGTGAAGTTGATGCCATTGCTGGGCACTTTCAGGGTTATCAAGTAGAGCACATCGATCGCAGGAAGAACGAGGCGGCGGATGCTTTAAGCCGGCTGGGCTCTCAGCGGAAACCGGTGCCACCTAATATTTTCCTGGACGTCCTGCATAACCCTTCTGTTAAGTTGCCTACAGAGGAAGACTTGGATGTCCCTGACCCGGAGGCACGACTGGTGGCGGCTCTCCACATCATCCCGGACTGGACATTGCCCTATCTGGCTTACATGACCCAGGGAGATTTGCGTGAGGATGAAACTTTGGCCAGACAAATAACCCGGCGGTCTAAGTCAATGGTTGTTATCAATGGTGAGTTGCATCGCCGCAGTGTTACGGGAGCGTTCCAGCGCTGTGTCTCCCCTGAGGAAGGTCAAGAGATCTTGCGTGAGATTCATGAAGGGGATTGTGGCCATCACGCCGGCTCAATGTCTCTTGTGGCCAAGGCTTTTCGTCATGGTTTTTATTGGCTGACGGCTCATGCTGATGCGGAGGACTTGGTCAGTAAATGTGATGGTTGCCAAAGGTTCTCGCGACGGGCTCATGTGCCGGCTCAGGAGCTGAGGATGATCCCAATTACTTGGCCCTTTGCGGTCTGGGGGCTTGATATGGTTGGGCCTTTTAAAAGGTCCAAGGATAAGAAGACCCACCTCTTGGTGGCAGTTGACAAATTTACAAAGTGGGTTGAGGCGGAGCCAGTTAGCAAATGTGATGCAGCCACGACAGTTCAGTTTATGAAAAAGGTGATCTTTCGGTTTGGCTTTCCACACAACATTATCACTGACAATGGTACCAATCTATCCAAAGGCGCCATGGAGGAGTTTTGTCAACGAGAGCATATTCGACTTGATGTTTCATCAGTGGCTCACCCTCAATCCAATGGTCAAGCTGAGAGGGCTAATCAGGAGATTCTGAAAGGCATCAAACCCCGGCTTTTGGTCCCTTTACAATGGACGCCGGGTTGTTGGGTGGAGGAGTTACCCTCCATGTTGTGGAGCATCAACACTACTCCTAACAGGTCTACAGGTTTCACGCCTTTCTTCATGGTTTATGGAGCGGAAGCAGTCCTCCCTAGTGACATCCGTCATGACTCGCCTCGAGTGGCGGCTTATGTTGAGGCGGATAATGAACAGGCGCGCCAAGATGCTCTTGACTTGTTGGATGAACAACGTGACGTGGCAGCAGCTCGCTCAGCGATTTACCAACAAGACCTGCGCCGTTATCACAGTCGCCGGGTTAAATCCCGGGTCTTCCAGGAAGGCGATCTGGTGCTCCGGCTCATCCAAGATCAAGCAGATGCGCACAAGCTGTCCCCGCCTTGGGAAGGGCCCTTTGTGGTCAGCAAGAATTTGCACAATGGGTCATATTACCTCATTGACATTCGGGAGCACAAAGATTCACGTAAGTCGGAGGAAGAGACCCGTCGGCCGTGGAACATAGCTCAGCTTCGGCCTTATTACACTTGAGCCACCGGCTCTCATAATGTACATATTTCTCTAAGCCATGTATATATTATGATAAGCAATAAAGCAGGACCTCTGTCCTTTTTTCTCCTCCAAAGGTGAACGTGTTGTTTTCATTGCAAGATCACATGATAAACTTGAAGGGGGATCCGGCTTATGATCGTATTCGAATCTAGCCATACACATTATAGTCATTTGGGGGCTTCCTGTTCAAACATAGGTCGTATTCGAACCAAAGAGAACATAGCTGTCGATACCCATTTGATTGGCAAAGTGCCGAGCTCATTGGGGAGTTTTCTTTGATCATATTTGAATCATAGTTCAACCCCCCCTTTGGGAACCGACGTTGATCATATTCGAATCAGCGTCGTTAAACAACTCCTAAGGTCATTTGGGGGCTTCCTGTTCAAACATGGGTCGTATTCGAACCTAAGAGAACATAGCTATCGGTACCCTCTTGATTGGCATCGCCACACCCACTGGGGGCTATATGATCGCATTCGAATCTTAGCATCACCCCTTTGGGACGGGTCTCTGGTCGTATTCAAACCGGAAGCCCCTAAGATTTTCTGATTTGCAACGAATTCTTCTGATTGTTTCCAGTGTGCGCGGCGGGTCTCACTTTGCCGGCTTAACTCTGATTCACAGTACTAGTCGAACACACTCGGCGTTATTAAGACTGGTAAACCGGAGTTGAGGTACCAACCTTATTACTCGGGTTGTATAAGCCGGAAGTGTGCTTGCAGGCCGGTAAGTGTGTTATTACGGTTATATCAAGGACATAATTGAGGACCAGTCTTTTGTGATTCATATTCTGGGTTATATGTGTAAGACTATGATTCTCAGTGCGGTAAGCCGCCTAGAGACTTGTGATTTGTTTTTCTATGCAGGATAGTAAAAGGCAACTATTTGAGCTTGAGGAACATGAATGATCATTTATGACCCGGAGGAATATAAGGAAACAACTTCAAGGGAATTAAGCATTCAGCATGTGCATGATGGCACGACAAAGTTAAAATGGACCTATTCTATTACAAGACTCATAGAGTCCAAAAGGGTGAAGCATTGTTTGAATAAACCGCCTACAGAGTTAAGAGGCTTGCTGGGTTGAAGCTTCCGGCTCATCCCTCTCCGCTCCTCCGGCTGTTCCCAAGACCTGGAAAGTTGACGATTTCCAGTCAATGCCGCTCAGAGCTTCAAATCGAGCTTCCTCGTCAATTAACCCGGTCGGGTCAATTTCCGGGGCAAAGGTGTGCTTACGAGTCGGCGGGACTAAGCTGATGGCTTCATAACGCGGAGTGGGGATCCTCTGATTCTCCGCATCGTAACCCGGCTGGTACTTGGTCAGATCCGTGTCATTTCCAATCAGAGTGGCCACCGGGCGTACGATCTTCACGCAGGCTGCAAAGTCCCTTTGGTCGAAGGGGGTGCCGTCTTCCTTCAAGCTGGGGTAGCCAAGGGCAATGTCCGCCGGGTCTAGTTCTGGAAGGAACGCCTTGGCCCGGCTCAGAGCAGCTATGGCGCCGGCTCTTGCAGAGGCCCGTCGCAGCTCTTGGACATGTTGAGGAAGAACGGCAAGCCGGCGAAGAACTTCCGCCAGGTGAGTCGGCACATCATTGGATAGGGCCACCACGGCCAAGGCGCGCTGTGACCCGGTGTAGAGTTGCTCCACCAGGGTGTACACGGCCTTCAACTTGGTCAGCACACTTTGGTTGAGGTTGGCGCTTCTGGGACCTGTTTAACAGAGTAAGATAAGCCGCTGGCAATGATGGGTTATGAGACATAAAGATTATAAACTAGACGAGAGCCGGTGGAATGACTTACCGAAGATTGCGGCAACCATCTGGGACACGTGGCACTTTAAGCCGGAGAGCTCGGCGGTTTTCTCTGTCAGAGCCTGTTCGGCCCGGTTCACCAGAGTAGCCTTCTCTTCGGCCCAAGCTTTCCGTTCAGCTTCAAAGTCCTTTTTCAGCTTCTCTTGAGCAGCAATACTGGACACAAATTTGGCGTTGGCCTTCCGGGTCTCAGTTTCTTGCGTCCTCAGGCGGGTCTTCAGATCGGAGATGTCAGCCTCAAACTTCTTGCAAGCAGCCTGCATAATTTCCAGGTTATAGTATGAACAGTTATTATGAAATTTTAAAGTCCCAAGCACTTTCCAAGCAAAGACACTTGGCACTTGGGGGCTAATGCATATCGAACGTTTCTATTTCAGATTACCGGTTCATGCGAGTAAGCCGGAAGATAAGTCTACAACATATTCTATCATAAGTAGTAGACTTGGGGGCTAGAGTATGGTAAAGATAACAAGATAACTATGCCGTAAGCAAGAAGAGTGGTACCTCAGACTTCTGCTGAATTTGATTCACCATGTCGATCTCTAAATCCCGGCTCTTGTGCACCTGACTGACATAGCCGGAGACGATCTCTCCGATGCTCAGATTGGCATAGTCTGTGAGGTCCAGATTGGCCCGGCGGCGCTCTAGCAACTCTTCCTTGGCGGAGCACTTGGCCAGCGCAGTGGGTCTCCCCGGCTCAACAAACTCCGTCCGGGTGATTACCACGTCCGGGTCATCGGCCGACTGAGCCAGGCTGGAGGTCTCCGGGTTAGCAGAAGTTTCTGTGATTGGCTTGTTGGTTGGAGCGATGGCTGCACAAGCAGAGGCAACTGGCGGTTCTTGAGCTGCAACCTCCGGTTCAGGCAAGTCCGGCTCTTCGACCGGCTTGTTCTTTTTCACCCTCTTGCTGAGCTTTGCCTGGGCACTGAAAGGACAAAAAGGTTAGTACAAAGTATGAGTAACGATAAGCACAACAAGAGATGATCGTCATTACCCGGGTACGGTCTTGAAGGCTGGCAGGTTTGATTGCATCGAGTCACCAGAGGAGGGTGAGGTTTCCTGATAGTTTGAATCAGAAGAATTGAGCGGTTGACGTATAACACCCGCCAAAGGATGAAAAGGGTACAAGCGGGACATAACCTCGGTCCGGCGTTTCCACGACGCATCAGGTAAACCGGAGGAGAGGTCAGCGTCCTTGTTGGTCCAGGTGTGCCGCCGGCTCTCATGAATCTGTTGCTTCAAAAGAAATTGAGGATCTTGATAAGCTAAAGGATGTGAAAATCTTACTTTCCGGGTTACCCTTCGGACTTTCAGCCTTGGCAAGGGCTCCGAGTCGGAGGAAAGTGTCATTACCTCTTCAACCACCGGGTTACTTGCTCCGGTGTCATCCTGTTGATGAACAGTATTGATAAAGTGGACAGAAATAAACAACAAATACAACAAGAGCTTACAGGCTCAGGGGTTACCTCTGACGCGGAGCTGTCGCTTAGTTGGAGCAGCTCTGAAGCAGTAGGCCTACTTCCCTTCTTGCGGGGAGCGGCTCTCTTGGCGGCTTTCTTAGCCTTCCTGGCCTTCTTGGCCGCCTCATGGTCGTATTTGACCTTCCAGAATTTGTCATCAGCCTGAAAAATACAATGACGATTTCTTAAAGGTTTAGATGAAAGCTATCTACAGAAGAAAAATAAGATGGTCAGATCAGCGGCTTACCGCTGGGGCCGGGTTGGTCTTGCAGAAGGGGCTTAAGCCGGTCCTCCCGTAGTCTGCCAAGCTCTCGTTCAAGAGAGCCTTGGTCATGTCCTCAGCAACGTCTTCAGGAAGATCGTTGCGGCTGTGTCTCAGGGGGTCATCTTTCCGGCCCGTGTATTCACACATTAAGCCGGGGCGGCGGCTTAAGGGGATCACCCGCCATGAGATCCAGACTCGGACCAGATCAATGCCATTAAGGCCGTTTCCCAGGAGGGCCCTGATCTTGTTGATGGTAGGGATCAGAGGTTGGCGCTCCGCCTGAGATAACTTGTCTGACAGAGGGTGAGTTGGTTCCAGACGCGAAGGACGAAAGCCGGGCAGCGGGCTCTCATCAGCCGGCGAAGTGTCTTGGTAGTAGAACCACGTCTGGTTCCAGTCCTTTGGGTGGCTTGGCGGCTCGGCGTAAGGAAAAAGGTAGTCTCTCCGTCGCTGAATGGTGATTCCGCCAAGTTCTAAGCTCGGCCCGTTGGCACACTCGTTCTGGCGGTTCAGATAAAAGAGTTCTCTGAAGAGTAGTAGGCTGGGCTCTTCTCCAAGGTAGACCTCGCAGAATACTTGAAAGTTGCATATATTTGACACCGAGTTGGGTCCTATGTCTTGTGGCCGCAGGTCAAAGAAATTCAGCACGTCTCTGAAGAACTTTGAGCCGGGCGATGCGAAGCCCCGGCTCATATGATCCGCAAAAATTACCACCTCCCCGTCCCTTGGCTGTGGTCTCTCCTCTGATGGGTCGGGGGCACGGTAGGACATGACGTCCTTCTTGGGTAGGTGACCCGACTTCACGAAATCTGCTAAGGTCTCATTGGTGACGTTGGACCTCATCCAATTGCATGTGATGGGAGCTTTGGGAGCTTTGGGAAGCACGGTGAAAGTCGGAAGCCTAGGATAAAAGGAAATGTCCGGTTTAATTGTAAGCCGGAGGAAATTTATAGTTCAATGTTTAAAGTGGCGGCTTATGGAGGGGCCTAATGACATATATCTAAGTGCATCGGGTTATCTAAGCCGCTGGAGGTGTGGAGAGTAATTCAATCATCTATAGCCTTGTTGTAAGCGAGCCGGAAAATTTTACGGCGCGTGGCTTCTTTTGAGCTGGAAGGTTTTACAGTGCGTAGCTTCTTTAAGCCGGAAATGTAAACCGCCATGACTCAGCAGGTGCAGTTTTTTACTAAGTGTGGTGAAAACAGGTTTCACACGTATGTTGTGATGCGGTTTGACCGATAAAGATCTTCATAGAATATGTAGGAACCAATATGAGCATCCAGGTTCCGCTATTGGTTATTGACTGGAGATGAGTCTCGGTCATGTCTACATATTTCTCGAACCCGTAGGGTCCGCACGCTTAACGTTCGATGACGATCGGTATTATGAGTTTATGCGTTTTGATGTACCGAAGGTAGGTCGGAGTCCTGGATGTGATCATGGACATGACGAGGAGTCTCGAAATGGTCGAGACATGAAGATTGATATATTGGAAGGTTATGTTTGGACACCGGTAAGGTTTCGGATAGGTTCGGGCATTTTCTGGAGTACCGGGGGGTTACCGGAACCCCCGGGGGGTTAATGGGCCTGCATGGACTTTACTGGAAGAGAGGAGGAGGCGGCCAAGTGGGAGGCGCGCGCCCCCCAAGCCCAATCCAAATTAGGGGGTCCCTTTTCCTTCTCTCCCTCTTCCCCTTCCTTCCCCCTCCTAGTTGGACTAGGAAAGGGGGAACCTACTCCTAGTAGGAGTAGGATTTCCCCCCTTGGGGCGCGCCCTATGAGACCGGCCGGACCCCTCCTCCACTCCTTTATATATGGGGGAGGGGGCACCCCATAGACACACAAGTTGATTTCTTAGCCGTGTGCGATGCCCCCCTCCACAGATTTCCACCTCGATCATATTGTTGTAGTGCTTAGGAGAAGCCCTGCGTTGGTAACTTCATCATCACTGTCATCATGCCGTCATGCTGACGAAACTCTCCCTCGGCCTCAGCTGGATCTAGAAGTTCGAGGGACGTCACCAAGCTGAACATGTGCATATCTTGGAGGTGCCGTGCGTTCTGTACTTGATCGGTTGGATCGCGAAGACGCTCGACTACATCAACCGCGTTACTTAACACTTCCGCTTTGGGTCTACGAGGGTACATGGACACACTCTCCTCGCTCGTTGCTATACTTCTCCTAGATAGATCTTGCGTGATCGTAAGATTTTTTTTGAAATACTACGTTCCCCAACATTGTTAGCAGTCGGATGAAATTATGTTAGTTAAAATTGCTCAATATTTGGCTGAATACTACACGGACGAGTTATTGGATCAGTGCTCAAATGTACCCGGAGGTGACGTTTAGGTTTTGCACCTAGTCTGAGGGACATTTCCATACCTACTTCCAACTGGTACAGTTTGGTAAATTCTTTCCATGTACATCCTGTGAGAAAGGTCCTATCTTCTTTGTTCCAGATCCTGCATAGAAAACAGAAGCCCTCTTTTGTCTGTAGGTGGACATGTACAGTGGTCCCGACATATCTATTTATACTCAGCTTATTCAGAAGTTCGTCTCTTGAAAAGCAGGGGATACACTCAAGAAAATTTAGAGATTGCTCAAAAATGTTTAGGTTATTTATGAAGCCGGTACCGTTTATGAGAGTGCTAAATACCATTCCGACAGTGCTTACTAGAATTTAGGAACATTGGATATCACAAATTAGGTTATGAATTTGTTAGTTTCATAAAGATTTATGAAAATACCAGTGTTGCAATACAAATTTGGAATTTTCTATATCTTAGTAATCATAAAAGAAAATTTCAGATTATCAGTTGGTTACTTCTGACATCTAAAGAGGGGAATGTAACAATAAGTGGTACCAAGGGGGTACGGTTGGTACTTTACCAAATTTAGTTAGGTCTACCTATTTTTCAGAAACATCCCATTATAAGCATGATTTATGTTGAACTCATGAGCTTGCTTTCCTACTTATGAACCAATCATGAAATCCATTAGCATTTATGTGTTAAAATTCACATGCAGAGAATCTTCACAGCTTAACCAGACACTTGAACGACATGTACGTATGATGCACTTTAAATCTAAGAACCATACATAAGTTCTTTGAATCCTTACGGAAGCGTGATGCGGACGTACTTTTCCTTCTGAACATAGGGGAGACAACAGAGATTCCTGGTGTCCAAACACTTCCGACACTGCATATCCAAACCCTCGATTAGTTCATAAATAACAACTAGAGGTGATTTGCATAGGATAAGGAGATGTATATGAAGACTTACCCTAGTCTGATTGAACCCGACAACCTAGTTTTTTTTGCGAGGAGAAGTCCTGAACCACATCAAGCGTCAGCGACAGGCGGCTACCCTCATCGGCTTGTTTGATCTAGGGTAAAGATGATAGCAATCCTTGTCGGCATAGATGAAGCTGCGGTGAAGTACGGCCACGATACGCACCAGTGACAGGCGGCGAGAGAGGGCGAGAGACTAGATTTGGGACTATACATGGGCTAGTGGGGGTTTTCAGTGAAGGAGATGAACAGAGACGGCGAAGGTGGTGGGACTATACATGGGCCTCTCTCTGGTTTGGGCCCACTTATTAGCTGTAGTCTAGAAATATTAGGATAAAAATGCACCATGCATTTTGTAATCAAGGGATAAGGAAAATACATGTAAAATAACAAATAATGTATGAAGCATTTTAACTTTTGCAATTAAAATAAAATCAGAATGGACTAGACTTTTGGGGCATTTTCTTCAATGTCATGCATGGTAAATCACTAAAATACATTCCCAAAATTTCGAAAACAAGGACTTTCAAATTATTTTTAAGGATGTGACAGAACCTTGTAAACATTTACACAATGTTTACAATGACTCTACCACATCAATTAAATCAACCTCGAGGTATAGCCACTTCCCAATCAGTCACCCATTCTCGGACTGCTCCAGTCACAACACACTTAACATTCAAGTTCTTTTCAGAATGAGGTACCGAAAGGAAAGATACACCTTGCTGATATGGGTTGTCAATCAGACCCATGACACCTATGAGAATCCCACATACATTCTTCAAAACTTGACCAAAGTCATATCACATTTTGGAAACATGCCATGAAGTAATGCCATCAACCTTCTAAAATCTGGTAAACATGTCTTGAAAGATCAAAAATCATTCTGAAAATTGTGAAAACAATGACTTGGAGGTTAATTTAATAGACATGACTAAAAAGTTGACAAAAAGTTCATTCTCAAAAATTTCAAAACAAGTAGTTGGAGGTTAATTTGACACACATGACTTAAAAGTTGACCAAAGTCATGTCACATTTTTTTGGAAACATGTCATAAAGTAACGACCTTCTTCAAGCCAATTAACCTGTCTTGAAAAAACAAAAAAACATTATAGTTTTTTTTTCAAAAACAAGGACCTTGAGGTTAATTTAAGTGACATGATGGATCACTATATACATTTAAGCGTGCACATAACTGGTTCTATACACACTTAAATCTTTACAGTGCCCCATCCCATCAATTAATTTAACATCGAGGCCACTACCCATCCGGTCACCCATCCTCAGACTAGTCCAGCCTCAGCACGCTTAAATTGGAGTTCTGTTAGGATGAGCTATGGGTAGGGAAGCTACTCCTTGCTGATATGGGATGCCTCTTCGCATCCTTTATGGCGTACCCGGCTGACTACAGGTCGCTGACCCAATGCCATGTCGCCCGCGAATCTAGAAGCTTTGCTCCCTTGTTTAGCTGCTTCCCGCGTTTTCCTCTGTTTTTTGCCGCGTGACCACCTATAAAACCTCGTGGCCAATTCCGGCGAGCAAATGCTGCACATATCAGTCCTCGGCCATGGTTTGTCTGAAAATCACCACTTGCAATAATATCAACGGCAGATGGAATCACCTGATATCCAGCCATCCATCTCCATGCCCCATCCCCTCTCCGCCTTGTTCACCATATGCCCCATTAAGATCCTTCTCTGGAGGAGCTCAAAGCCACGCGAAGCGAGATTGCACAAGAGGAGGCTTTGATGGAGGAGGATCGTGCGGTGATGTAGATTGACGATGAGCATGAGGAGATGGATACAGAGGAAGATGACTACAGTACTAAGATGATGAGTTGACGGTTAGCGATTTTCTTCCGGCGATTGTGGCGGAGCTACCTCCGATGGTGGAGGAGGAGCCGCATCTGTCTGACGCCTTGCAGGCATCATTTGAGACCCTCATCATTGATCGAATTGATCGTGAGACGGACTCCGCGTCCTTCGCCGGTCCTGCAAAATTGCCTTGCAAGACTTCCTCGGCCCTGATGAAGCAAGGCGACAGTTCTACACCGACGAATGGTGCGCCCTCAAGGACATCCGTGAAATCGCCGACCAGGCTCACCGAGAAGAGGTGACGATGATGAAAGATGGTAGCGCACCAAAGTACTTGCATATGCCAAGGACTAGTATTAGTAGGGGGGCACATTTTTAGTAGAGGATAAATTCCTCTATAATCTATTTACCTTTCATCTTCAGATTCATGCGCAAAAAGTTTGTGGAATGAATGTGTTATCTCTTCGAGTGCTTTAGACTAAAAATAGAATGTGTTGCTAATTCATCCAAAATTGACGTGCCGACCACAGTGCGATCTATTTGTTCAGAAGTAGGCATGTCCACTGTCCAAAACAGAAACCAAACTTTCTGACGAAAGAATAGGTCTTCCCATCCAGAGTTTAACCTATTTTGTCAATCATATGCAGAGCACAAATCCATATGATTTCTACAAATCAACAAGCTATTGCAGCAAATGCATTCCAAATTTATCCAAAATGTGGCGACGAAACTGTCATCTGTTTGCTCTAAAGTAGGCATGTCCAATTTTTGCAATTGCAAGTGAATTTTTTGACAAAACAATAGATCTTTAGGTCTAGACTTTCACTTGATTTATTTAGTCATATGCAGAGCACATTGACGTATGATCTGTACAAACCAACAAGCAATCACAATGAATGGTAGATGTATCCGACACGTGGACATGGCCAATACAACATGCTTCTTACTTCTACTTGTGCACACTACACACATATCTTGGTTCATTCATGTACATGTTACGAAGCAAACCACAGCCAAAGAGTTCGCATTTTCTTCTCCGCATTCTATACATGTTGAAAAAGCCGATATTAATACCCCATATAAAACCCCCAAATTTGGAATCATGGTTAGGAAGAAAACTGGTTTTGGCCATACGAAAGTTGCAACAATTAGATGTTTTAATCAAGACAATGCGTGTGCACTAGGCTATGGAAGTAGTGTTACTACGGGGTATAAAATGTCGTAGAAAATAGATCTTGAAATGGTTAAGAGGACACACAAATACAATGAAATACCACATTGACATCTACAATAAGTTGTTTGAATCGAGGAGAACATGTGTGCATTAGGGGTATGGAAGTCGTGTTAGTAGGAGGCACAAAAGGGTGTAGCATATTGATTTTCAAATGGCTCTGAGTACATGGAAAATGAAAGGAAATACCACAATGTATGAGAAAACACGTATACAGTAAGTTGTTTGAATTAAGGAGAACATGTGTGCACTATGGGTATGGAAGTAGTGTTAGTAGGAGGTACAAAAGTGCGTACTGTCTAGATTTTCAAACAGTTATGAGTACATGGAAAATGGAAGAAAATGCCACAATGAATGAGAAAACACATATACAATAAGTTGTTTGTGTCGGCGTTCTAGGAACAGGGGTCCCCAGACTTGCCTGCCTGCGGCCCGCAGCGTGGCTGTGCTAGCAGGCCTGTACGGCCCATCTTCATCAACAAGGCATTCAAGACCCTCGCGAGGGGCCAAGCCTTGCGAGGTGGACGACGCAAAACCTCCTCGAGAGCGGCCTCACCAGGTTGCCTCGCGAGGACTAGAGAGATCAAGGCAGGGCAAACCTCGCGAGGCTCTCGTGACGTGAGCCATGACGATCAAGATCAGGCGGGCGCCAGCGCGCGCAGCGTCCTTGTTTCCTCTCTGGTGCTAAGGACGCAAGCGCAGGCGCAGAGTACCGAGGCATCAAGCTAAGGTTTCCATATCGGTGCAACGAGACGAAGACCAGCAGGACGGCAAGACGGAGGTCACCATGGAGCCCAAGGCGGCGTCACCACCAGAGCCTTTTGCAGGCGAAGACTGCTTTTGTCAGGATAAGCTGTACTAGCTGTCCCCTTTCAAATTGGCCGCTGTTGGCTCCCTTCCCGCTCAATATTTGGGAAGAGGACCAGGGCCTATATTAGTAGAACTAGCCACCGTAGTAGGGGCATGGATTCCATCCTCCATCCTCACACCCATAAGAACACCAAGCACAAGAACACCTCAACCTCAGGAGGCTGTTCTTCCCCTTGTACTGTTCATCATCAGCCCAAGAGGCAATCCACCACCACCACACTAGAGTAGGTATTACACCACAACGGTGGCCCGAACCAATATAAATCTTGTGTCTTTTCTGTTGTGAGTTCGTCGACTTCGTGTTTGAGATCTTAGCAAACCTAGGGCATGCATCGGTAGGAGGGAAAGAACTTCGCGCGCACCCCAGAGTTCGAACCTTGAGGGTTTTGCCGGAACCCGTGATCCGACATTTGGCGCGCCAGGTAGGGGTGCACCGAAGCTTCCCTTCCGTCGCCCCGCGTCTCCTCACTCCGTCATCTCCATTTCGGACGCTCGCCGTGCTCGCGCTGAGCGCCAGGCCGCCCTCGCCACCCGCGTCGCTCAGACGGGTCCCGTCGGCGGGCCACCTCATCGTTCTCCATCACCTGCCGCGAACGCCGCCACCGGCCCGGCTGGGAACGAGAAGAAAGCGTCCTTGCTGCACCCCTCGGTGCGGCGGGACGGCCGCACCGCCACTCCATCGCCGACTCCCGCTGGTTCGTCGTCCCACGCTCATCGCGCTCCCATGGACGCATGGGCCGCGCTCCTCATAGCGCATGAGCTCCTGCGCTACCGCCCGGTCGACGACCTCTACAAGGACTGGCTCGACCGCATCGCCGAGCTTGTCCGCGCCGCAAGGGGCTCCCCTGCGCCATCCCTCTCTCCGCTTCGCCCTCCGCCAGCTACAGGTGACGTAGCTCACGGAGCACCTCGCCACCTCTGCCCCAAGACGGCGCCCTGGCGCCAAGGCGCGCGCCTCCATGTCGTGACCCGCCGCGTCCAGCGCAAGTGCATGAAGAAAGAAGCTACCAAGAAGCTCCTCGACCGCAAGAGAACGCTCTGCCACTCCTCGCACCGCCCCGCCAGGATTGTCTGCTGCGGCAGGGTCCCGCGCCGCTTGCTGTGGCAGCACGTGGGCGTCAAGACCAAGCTCTGCCTCCAAGATGGGCCCCGACAACCACGGCCGGCTGCCGCGCCTTCACACCCGAGCTGTGTAGCGTCACCTGGCTGGGCAAGTTCAAGCCGGATCTGCACCCTCGCTACGACGGCACCCCCGACCCCGCGGAGTTCCTGCAGCTCTACGAGCTGAGCATCATCGCGGCCAACGGCGACGAGAAAGTCATGGCGAACTGGTTCCCCATGGCGCTCAAAGACAGCGCCCATTCATGGCTCCTGAACCTGGCTCCAGGCTCGATCTCCTCCTGGGACGAGATGCGCAACCGCTTCGTCGCCAACTTCCAGGGCACTCGCGACCGCCCACCGGCCGCTGGAGACCTGCGTCGCGGCAAGCAACAACCAGGAGAGACCCTCCAGAAATACATCCAGCGCTTCAGCAACGTTCGTCTCAAGATCCCCAAGGTGACGGACGAGGCCATCATCTCCGCGTTCTCTGATGGCGTCCGCGACTTCAAGATGAAGGAGGAGCTCGCCATCCACGAGGAGTTGTGCACATCTCAGGAGTTGTTCAACCTGGCGACCAAGTGCGCAAGAGCTGAGGAAGGGCGCCTCTCCCTCCTTGAGCTCCCGGCTGCGGACATGGAGGAGAAGAAAGCCAAGGCCAAGGACGTGAAGCGCAAGGGAGCAGCCGTGCTCGCGGCTGAGCCGGACAACAAGCGCGGCAGAGATCAGCCCGAATCATCCAAGAGCAGCCGACCGTTCTGCGCCTTCCATAACCTGCACACCCACAACACCAGCGACTGTCAAGAGCTCAGAGCCATTCGAGAAGGATGCTTCGGTCGACGCCCCGAGCGCAACGACCGGGGAGGAGGACATGGTGGCAGGCGCTGGGACGACCGTGGCCCGCGCCAGGAGTGGCGCAACCGAACTTGTGAGGACCGCTGGCAGGATCAGCCTCGCGAGGGCGCCTGGAGGGACCAGCATCATGAGGATTGTCCTCAGGGCAACACTGGTCTTCCAGCACTACCGCCACCATCAAGACGAGGGGGCTGGGGGCTTCCAGGAGCCATGTGCTATCGCCTGCATCTTAGGCGGAGCTCAGGCCCCAGCCTCGCAGCGTATCTTCAAACAGTTTGCTCGTGAAGTGAATGCGGTCCTCCCCAAGCTTGAGGCCACACGCCCGCTAAGGTGGTCCCAGTGCGCTATCACCTTCAGTTCAACGGATCAGCTCAAGTGCGCGACCACCGCAGGCGCCCTCCCGATGCTCTGCTCCCCAGTCATCAGCAACGTGCAAGTTACCAAGACCCTCATCGACAGTGGCGCGGGGCTCAACGTCCTGTCCGTCGACACGTTCGACAACCTCCAAGTGCCGTATGATCAGCTTCAGCCTACCAAGCCTTTCTCAGGAGTGACCGACGGCTCCACCACACCGATAGGGCAGGTCTGCCTCCCTGTCACCTTTGGAGAACGCAAGAACTACCGCACCTAGCTCATCGACTTCAACGTCGTGCACATCTGCCTACCGTACAACGCCATCCTCGGGTATCCAGCCCTGGCCAAGTTCATGGCGGTGACCCATCACGGCTACAATGTCCTCAAGATGCCGGGAAGCGGCGGAATCATCACAGCCCCATGTGAAGAAAGAGATGTGGTGTGCTCTCTGGAGCATGCCTTTCAAGCTGCAGGAATCGACGACCCCGACAGCAAGGGCGAGGGCCCTCCAGAGGCCATCCCCAAGAAGAAGAAGCAGCTGCGCCGTGCCGGACATCAGGAGGGTGGCGTCGCGGCTGGAACCTCGTCAGGATCAGCGCCTGCTCCAGGGGCGCCTCCCTCCATCGCATAGGAAGGTGCGCCCGGCGCCCTTCTCGGTTAGGGCTCGGCAGCTCTCCTCTGGAGGGCCTGAGACCTTGCCAACATCATGAGGGAGGCGCTCGAGCACCACTTGGAGGCGTGCTTCATGGCACGTTTCCCTCAGGAGGACACAGGGCGAGGAGCGCCCACCGCTCAGGAATTCATCACCAAGACTACTCAGGAACTGCAAGACGCAAGGGCCATGCGCGGCGACTGCCGCTCACCAGGCGCAGCTCCCCATCCAGGTGAGGATGCTGGGCTGCGCGTCTGCATCGACGTCCCAGGGCTCAACAGGGCTGCACCTCAGGAGCTCTTCTGGCCTTCGTGCGTGGGACGTTGCAAGGGCCCACCTCACAACTACGTTCACATGCCTTTCGGCCTGCCGAGCGTGTCGTCAGCCTATCAGCGCAACTTGCGGCGCATCCTGGGGGCTCAGGAGGCCAGACACCACGCTGTGTTACAAAGATGGAGACAGTCCTCAAGGAACCGCCTGGACCCCCATAGCCTCCTGAGGCTCAGGGCCCCGGTGGCTCATGAGGAGCAACCGCTTCGCCGCGTACCTTCAGCTGCCCCAACACCCCTTCATCAACAGAACCAGGTGACATTTTCCAAGTTTATTTAGCTGGGAGCACCCCTCGGGCTGCATCATTCCCAGGGCGCGTGGGTCCGTCCCTGTGGCATGTATCCCTTTTTCTTCATGTCTTTAGCTTTCCTTGCTGGGGGCGCCCCTCGGGCTGCATCATCCCCAAGCTGCTCGGGCTTGACCCGGTGGCGTGTATCTTCCCCACATTTACTTTTGCCAGTATGCTTTCCATGCTTAACCTATCTATGACTATTACCCGCTCGATCATCACCCATCATGGGAGCCGCGCGCCGGCCGTCTTTCTTCAGGATCCTTCGCATGAGTAGGCTAGGCACGGCGTCTGTGCTCGGGCCCGTCCCTGCAGCGTTGATAAATCCAACGGCTGAGCTCTGTCTGATGGGCCGGCCCCGTTCACGTCACCTCCTGGGGCCGTTGGTGCTCGGCCCTCTCATGCGATAACCTCAGGAGATTCATTTTGCGCAGGTTGTCTGACCACCTCGCAGGACCAGCACAGCGAACAAGAACCAAGACCAGGCGCAACCCGCCTTGAGGTAGGGCGTTGTGAGTCCCGCGCTAGCTCACGAGTGCCCAGATACACCTCGTTTAGCCCTGCCGTGCAAGCCACGTGTCAGGGCGGGGCTGTACATGCCCCAGGGGCTCTCCTTAGAGGGAGCCCCCTCCCACGCACAAGTGGAAGCACCATGCTCTGCGCTGGACGTCGACACTGCCAAGGAGCGGCTATGCCCCATGCACAAGCGGAAGTGCTATGCTCCGCGCTGGTGATAAACAACTGAGGGCGGCCTCACTGCCGTACCAACCTCAGGGAGCCCCAGAGCTCAGTTGTAACACCCCGGATGTAACTTTCCATATTTGTAACTCCAACTCTTGCCATTTTCGGCTATGTGTTATGATATTCCCTTCGTGGTCGGGTTTTGTCTTTCGTTTTGCATTTTGTCCATGTCATGCATTTCATATCATGTCATCATGTGCATTGCATTTGCATACGTGTTCGTCTCATGCATCCGAGCATTTTCCCCGTTGTCCGTTTTGCTATCCGGCGCTCCCATCTCCTCCGGTGCACCCCTCTTGTTTTCTTTCATGTGCGGGTGTCAAATGTTCTCGGAATGGACCGAGGCTTGCCAAGTGGCCTTGGTATACCACCGGTAGACCACCGGTCAAGTTTCGTTCCATTTGGAGGTCGTTTGGTACTCCAACGGTTAACCGAGCATCCGCAAAGTCCATCTGTGTGTTGCAGCAAAACCCCCTCTCTAAACAGCCCAAAACCCACCAAACTCTCTTCCATGCTGTAGGTCGTTCGATCACGATCGTGTGGGCGTAAACCGCACCTCATTTGGACTCTCCTAGCTCCCTCTACCTATATATTAGTGTCTCTCCCGAAATTTCTCGCAGACGAAACCCTAGCAACTTCCCTCCGCGCCGCCGGACGCGTCCGCCGCCGGCCGACCGTTTCGCGCCGCCGCCCCGGACCAGTGGCGCGCTGCCACGTGGCCATCTCCACCGCGCCCGCCGCCGGCCCACCGCAGCCTGGGCTGGGCCCCCCGGCCCGCATCGCCGCCCGAGCGCCCGGCACCCTCCTCCTCCTCGCCGCGGCTCCCCGCCGGCCAGCGCCGCCCCGCCGCGGCCGCCCGCCGCCTTGCCTTCGCCATCGCGGTCGCCGGCCTCGAGGCCCCGCCGCCTCCTCCCTCCGCCGGAGCCCGCATCGCCTCCTCTCCCTCCGGTCGTCGCCCGCCTCCTCTTCCTCCACTCCGACGGCCGGCCCGAGCAACCTCCGGCCAGATCCGATCCAATCCTCATGAGGTTGACTTTTCTCTATCCCCCCCCCCCCCGAAATCTGTCCTATAATTTTGACAGCAAGTACCCATGTTCTTCATTGCATAACTCTCTGCACATAGCTCCGTTTCGCGCGTGTAATATGTCAAATTGTTCGCCTCGTGATGCTCTACATTTTGTTCAATTGCACCATGGTCATTAGAGGCCATCTTGATGCCCAAATCTCTGTTGCAAGAGTGCTAGTTGCTGTTATCTACTGGTTCTTAGCAGAACTTGGAGATTTGTTATTTTTGTATCTTTTAATCTGTGCATCTTATGGGCATAAGCTCTACATGTGTTTTGTTGTACGCCATGCCATATTTCCAGTGGTGTATGCCATGTATTTTTTTGATCTCTGTGGTGACTAGCACAAGCATGCAAACTAGGCCCCGTAATGTTTCTGATTTCAGGGACTTGGTGTTTTCTCTAAGTCCTTGTCTGCTGTTATTTTGTTGCCATGTAAACTTGATGCTACAGAGAGATCCATGCATATTTTGGTGATGTTCAGTAAGGATGTTTTGTAGATATTGTTGTAATTGATCCATTCCTGCCCTTGTTTGCAATTATGGAGTGCCATAGCATGACTCAATCTTGCTCTACTTTTGCTATAAAATATTTCTGGCAGATTCTTAACATGATATGCAATTTTGCCAAGCTTATTGTAGTTGATCCATACATGCTATGCTCTTGTTCTTGCCATTGATAGCTTCATAAACATGTCATCTTGCTGTAGGTATGCTTGTTTTGTCATGCGTTGCTTTGTGTTGAGTGCATCAAGCTCACCAAGATGCCTTCATATTATTGTTTCTGCCATGCTCTGTTTTCTGCTAAGTCTGAATCCTGTTAACGAAACTTGCTATGTTTACATGGTTGCCATCATATCTTCTGGTCCTTTTTGGCTGACTTTTGTCATATGCATTTAGTAGAATACTGTCATGCCTTGTTTTGCCATGTTAATTGCCTATAGCTTGTTGATTTCGTGCTCTGAACAATGCTATGTGATGCTGTTTCAGACATGTCCAGTAATTTCACCAAGTCTGTGAACCTGTTATCTTTTGCACTTTTGTCATGCTTGTTTGTGCGTGATATGTTGTGATCTAGCCGTAGCTCAGTGTTCATCTTTTGTCAAGCATCATCTGTAGATTACTGCCATATGCTTTGTTGCTATGTTGGAGTGCCGTAGCATTGTTGCTTGTTGCATTTTATGTGCTATCATGCTGTTAATCGCAGATTCGTGTCATTCTTGTTTTGCTTGCCATTTGCAAACCGTGCATCCGTTTCCGGTGATCTTTATATCGATTTCGACCGAAATCATCTCATCTTTCCAGTGGCATGCTTGGTTTGCCAAGTTACTGCCTTGTTCATCATTTTCCTCCTGGAGCATGCATACGCACCGCATATCATATCTTGCATATCATACATGTGTTGCATCATGTTGCTCGTGCATTTCTCGTGATTGATTGTGGTTCCGTTGCTTGTGTTCTTGTCTTGGGTAGAGCCAGGAGACGAGTTCGTGAACGAGGAACCTATTGAGTACGCTTACGAGGATCAAGCTTTCGACAACTCTGAGAACCTTGCAGGCAAGATGACCACCCCTCGAAATCACTTCTATCTTTGCTTTGCTAGTTGTTCGTTCTATTGCCATGCTGCGCTACCTATCACTTGCTATATCATGCCTCCCATATTGCCATGTTAGCCTCTAACCATCCTTTCCTAGCAAACCGTTGTTTGGCTATGTTACCGCTTTTGCTCAACCCTTCTTATAGCGTTGCTAGTTGCAGGTGAAGTTGAAGTTTGTTCCATGTTGGAACATGGATATGTTGGGATATCACAATATCTCTTATTATATTAATGCATCTATATATTTGGTTAAGGGTGGAAGGCTCGGCCTTATGCCTGGTGTTTTGTTCCACTCTTGCCGCCCTAGTTTCTGTCATACCGGTGTTATGTTCCTTGAGTTTGCGTTCCTTACGCGGTCGGGTGATTTATGGGACCCCCTTGACAGTTCGCCTTGAATAAAACTCCTCCAGCAAGGCCCAACTTTGGTTTTACCATTTGCCACCAAAGCCTTTTCCCCCAGGTTTTCGCGAGCCCGAGGGTCATCTTTATTTAAACCCCCGGGCCAGTGCTCCTCTGAGTATTGGTCCAACCTGTCAGTCGCCGGTGGCCACCAGGGGCAACTCTGGTCTGGCCTACCGGAAGCTTGGACAATCCGGTGTGCCCTGAGAACGAGATATGTGCAGCTCCTATCAGGATTTGTCGGCACATTTGGGTGGCTTTGCTGGTCTTGTTTTACCATTGTCGAAATGTCTTGTAAACCGGGATTCCGAGACTGATCGGGTCTTTCCGGGAGAAGGTTTATCCTTCGTTGACCGTGAGAGCTTATGATGGGCTAAGTTGGGACACCCCTGCAGGGTATTATCTTTCGAAAGTCGTGCCCGTGGTTATGAGGCAGATGGGAATTTGTTAATATCCGGTTGTAGAGAACTTGTCACTTGACCCAATTAAAATACATCAACCGTGTGTGTAGCCGTGATGGTCTCTTCTCGGCGGAGTCTGGGAAGTGAACACGGTTTGAGTTATGAATGACGTAAGTAGGAGTACAGGATCACTTCTTGGTCATTGCTAGATGACGACCGTTCCGTTGCTTCTCTTCTCGCTCTCTTTTGCGTATGTTAGCCACCATATATGCTTATTGCAGCTGCAGCTCCACCTCATTACACCATCCTTTCCTACAAGCTTAAATAGTCTTGATCTCGTGGGTGTGAGATTGCTGAGTCCTCGTGACTCACAGATTCTACCAAAACAGTTGCCGGTGCCGACGATGCCAGTGCAGATGATGGAATCGATCTCAAGTGGGAGTTCGATGAGGAACGTGGTCGTTACTATGTGTCTTTTCCTGATGATCAGTAGTGTAGCCCAGTTGGGACGATCGGGGATCTAGCATTTGAGGTTGTCTTATTTTCATTTGGATCTTGACCGTAGTCGGTCTATGTGTGTATTTTGGATGATGTATGGATTATATTTATGTATTGTGTGAAGTGGTGATTGTAAGCCAACTCTTTATCCCACTCTTGTTCATTACATGGGATTGTGTGAAGATGACCCTTCTTGCGACAAAACCACAATGCGGTTATGCCTCTAAGTCGTGCCTCGACACGTGGGAGATATAGCCGCATCGTGGGCGTTACATCAGTGTCCGGCCTCACCGCAACGCCTCCCCTCGGGAGAGCCGCGCGAGGGGGCTGGGCACGGGGGCTGCGCTCGGGTCACGCCCAAGCGTACGCCACCCAACCAGGTCTCCCGGACCTGGCCGTCGCGCGCCCCTCCCGAGACGGGCCTCGGCGAGCGCAAAGGTATGAAGATTGTTTGAACATCAAGGGGGACTCCTGAGCATCGCGACTCAGGAGCCTAACTAGTCACGTAGCCCCTCACTCCTTGGTCCGTCCTGGTCTCCGGTCGGCCCAACGGCGGTTGAGGTATGCGCGGGGCCGGGCCCTGCCGACGTAGAACATTAACCTATCCTCGCGTATCCTCCCTATAAGCTCTTTGCGCGTCAAGGGGGACTCCTGAGCATCGCGACTCAGGAGCCTAACTGGTCACGTAGCCCCTCACTCCTTGGTTCGTCCTGGTCTCCGGTCGGCCCAACGGCGGTTGAGGTATGCGCGGGGCCGAGCTCTGCCAACGCGGAACACGAAGCAAATAGGAAGAAAAATCACAAAATCTCGAAGCAAATATTACAAGACATATTGTTTTCACAATATCAACGAAAGTTTAATGCCTCCACGATCCCTGATGCATGCTGCAGGAATGAAACAGGAAAACAGCCGCAGGTCACCCCTGGACACCGCCATCACCCACAAGAGGTGCCCCTTCCTTGGTAGCATCGCCTTCACCTGCACCGTCGGCCAAAGGCGCGAGAGGGAAGCCGCAGAACTTGTTCAGCAGGGCCTCCACCTGGCCCTTCACGGCGGTGGCAGCAGCCGCACAACGCTCCTCATCTACAGGCTCCAGCAGCTCGTCAAGGCGGGCGGAGGGATCGCGAAGGTAAAGGTGGCTGAAGACCCGCGTAAGCATGGCCGAGGAAAGGATGCGTGCCTCGTCCTCTGCCATGGGGCCGATGCCGGCCACGACCTCCTCAAGCGCGTTGGCCAAGTAGGGAAGAAGCTTGGCGGGGCCGTCCTCGTCGGTGGACAGTGGCCTCTCCAAGCCCTTCTCATAGAGCGCCTTCAGCGCCACGCGAGATCTCTTCTCGAGAAGCGCAAAGGCCTCACGGTCTTTAGCCAGGACCTTCGCCTTGGCGTCAAGGTCGACCTCCTTCGCCTTCACCTTCTGCTCCAGCTCCTCCAGCCGGTCGCGCTCCGCAGCCTGCGCCTTCGTCAGGCCCCCCAGCTCGGCGTCGCAGTCCCTGACGGCGTCCTCCCGGGCCCTCATCTCCTCCTCCTTCGCCTGGCGGCCCCAGGTTTCTTCGGTGTGCTGGTCACGCAGACTCTTCAGCTCGTCCTCCAGCACCCGGCAGCGGTCGCGAGCGACCTTGGCGTCCTTCAGCATCGCCTCACGATCGGTCGCAGCTTGTGCGGTGGCCCGTTTCTCCTCCTCGGAGGCCGTCGCGGCCTGGTCCAGTGCCACTCGGACCGCCGCATCAGAATGAAGCCAGCCGGAGGCCAGCTCCAGGTGCCCGGCTACCAGGCGCGGGTCCGCGCCCAGGAGATCTTCCCGCAGCTGGGCCATCTCTGAAAGAACACGCTCCAAGGCGGCGGAGGAAGCAGAAGAACCTGGGTGTAGTGGCATAGTAGAAGGAGGAATCGACGTCGTCTCTAGATCCTGGGAAACCAAGGGCTCCAGAGCCTCCGGGGCCTCATCAGCCGAGCCAAGCACCGGCATTTCCAGAGCCAGCGGGGCCACGGGGGCTGACTCCTCTCGATGATGTTCCTCTTGGCCACGCAAGGGCGACCGGGCTGGGGAGGTGCGAGTGCCGTCATCTCCTTTCTTCGCAGAGGGGGCCACGACCGCTGCATCCTCCTTCCTTTTCTTTGCTGAAGGCATCGGCCTGATCAACCAAAGGTGAACGTCAGAAAATAGCAAGTACAAGCAGGAACAAGACGGAGCTCGAAGCACTTACTGATCCACCGCGACATAGTCCACCTTCCGCTTGGGGAGCATGAAACCCAAAAGCTTCGGACCCTGAGAAGTAGGCACACGGGCTCCGGGAGCAGAAGACGGCGCAGCAGAAGGGCTGGAGGCGGCTCCAGGTGGTGCCAAGGCGGAGGCAGCATCTCGAGAGACCAGCGACGATCTGCCCCTTTTCGGGATGAGGGGCAGCTCCCCCTCCTCCTGGCGGGCGTCGATCTCGGCGTCGTCTGGCAGGGCACGGAGGATGTCGGCCTTACTCAAGGGGGAGGTTTCTCCCATCTCCTCGAGGGTCTCCTCCGAGTCCACCTCCTCTTCCCCCTTCCCACGGGACTCGTCAGAAGACAGCTCCACCGGCTTCGGCGTGGCAGAGGCCCCGGTGGGCGCCGGTAGCACCAGCCCGCGCGCGTCAAAGGTCGGCCTAGAGGCCACGATTTGCTCCCATTCCTTGCGGTGGAACAAAGGAACGAAGGCGCTCGGCGGGTACTCCTGGTTGTCCCCAACCAGGAGGCGCAGGACAGCAGTCAGCTCATCGTCGGGCAGGGCCTCCGGCCTTAGGCGAATCTTGTCATCTTCATCTCCAAGCCTCCACAAAGGGCACACGTGCGCCTGAAGTGGAGCAACGCGCAGCGTCAAGAATTTCCTCAGGATTATAGCCCCGGTCACTTTGGCCGCCATCGCGTTGCCCAGCTTCAAGTCGGTCTTCATCTGCTCCAACACCGACGACGCCCGCTCGTCAGTGAGCTCTGCATGAGGCCACCCCTTGTTAGACTGGGGCGCCTCCGTCGACAATGCCAAGTGCGGGTGGACGCACTTGGCGTCCATCATGACCCATTTGGCCCGGATGTTGTCGGCTCTCTTGCCGGTGTTCGAGATCGAATTGGCCTTGCCGGATGCGATGAAATTGGCGCACCCGAAGACGTGGCCCTCGCTGACGCGAAGGAAGAAGAACTGGCGCAGAAGAGCCACAGATGGCATCACGCCTAGATACGCCTCGCAATAGTAGGCGAAGATGGACAGGAGGAGGATGGAGTTGGGATGAAGATGCAGCACCTGCAGCCCATAGTGGTCGAGGACCTCATAGAAGAAGTCAGAGAAGGGGGGAACCAACCCGGCGGTGATGCTGCTCGTGAAGAAGGGGAAGAAGGTGCTTCCCTCAGGCTCCGGCATGTTGGAGGCAAGCCGGAGCTCCGTCTTCCCCCTCTCGCTGCTCTCCCCTGCCATCAGCAAGCGCGTGGCGGCTAGGCTCTTCTTCGTGACGTTGGGCGCTTCAAGAGCTGGCTCGTACCAAGCCGGCACCGAGGAGGCCTTAACCTTGCGCGGCGCCATCGGTCGCATATGCGGAGCAAGGTTGGAGCAGATCTGGAGGTTACGGCAGCGAGGAGCGAGAAAGGGGATCTGGAGCAAGGCGAAGGGGAGCAATGAAGGCAAGCGCTGTCTGCGCCAGCCTTTTGTCAAGTCAGACACTTGCCGAGGCAGCGTGGGGAAGCGGAGACGCCCACGTCCAATCAACCGCCACACGTCGACCAAGGCCGCATGCTTTTGGGGCCCGCGGCACTCCGCACTTGACCTTTGGCTATGCCTCGAAGCCAAGCCCAAGAGCGCCTTGGGCCCAGGGGCTACTATCGGCGTTCTGAGAATCGGGTTCCCCAGACTTGCCTGCCTGCAGCCCGTGGCGTGGCTATGCTAGCAGGCCTGTACGGCCCATCTTCATCAACAAGGCATTCCAGACCCTCACGAGGCGGACGACGCAAGACCTCCTCGGGAGCGGCCTCACCAGGTTGCCTCGCGAGGAGCGGAGAGATCAAGGCAGGGCAAACCTCGCTAGGCTCTCGTGACGTGAGCCATGACGATCAAGATCAGGCGGGCGCCAGCGCGCGCAGCGTCCTTGTTTCCTCTCTGGTGCTAAGGAGGCAAGCGCAGGCGCAGAGTACCGAGGCATCAAGCAAAGGTTTCCATATCGGTGCAACGAGACCAAGACCAGCAGGACGACAAGACGGAGGTCACCATGGAGCCCAAGGCGGCGTCACCACCAGAGCCTTTTGCAGGCGAAGACTACTTTTGTCAGGATAAGCTATACTAGCTATCCCCTTTCAAATTGGCCGTTGTTGGCTCCCTTCCCGCTCAATATTTGGGAAGAGGACCAGGGCCTATATAAGTAGAACTAGCCACCACAGTAGGGGGATGGATTCCATCCTCCATCCTCACACCCACAAGCACACCAAGCACAAGAACACCTCAACCTCACGAGGCTGTTCTTCCCCTTGTATTGTTCATCATCAGCCCAAGAGGCAATCCACCACCACCACACTGGAGTAGGGTATTACACCACAACGGTGGCCCGAAGCAGTATAAATCTTGTGTCTTTTGTGTTGTGAGTTCGTCGAGTTCGTGTTTGAGATCTTAGCAAACCTAGGTCGTGGACCGTTAGGAGGGAAAGAACTTCGCGTGCACCCCAGAGTTCGAACCTTGAGGGTTTTGCCGGAACCCGTGATCCAACAGTTTGAATTAGGGAGAACATGTGAGCACTAGGGGTATGGAGGTAGTGTTAGTAGCTGGTACAAAAGGGCATACCATCTTGATTTTCAAATGGCTATGAGTACATGGAAAATGAAAAGGAAGTACCACGATGAATGAGAAAACACATTAACAATAAGTTGTTTGAATCAAGGAGAACATGTGTGCACTAGGGGTATGTAAGTAGTGTTAGTAGGAGGTACAAAAGGGTGTGGCATCTAGATTTTCAAATGGGGATTGAACAACCATTAGGACATGTCAAGTGGTAACGTCAGTTCATATGTCACATGGACAAAGATGTATTATATGATCTAATCTTAATTATTGCTGGTTTGTCATGTACAAGGAAAAGAACGATTCTTTGAAAACTTGTTCAAAGGACCTTGGCACACAAAATAAACCTCTTCTAAAAAAAAGGTTCCACCTTCCTTTAATATTCTCGTCATACCTTAAATTTTTGTTCCCCCACACTTTCATTCCCTCTCCCCCAACTATTTTAAATGCCGCACTCATTTTCCCCCACCAACCATATAAAGCTTCTTCCCAGTTCACCAAATGAACCCACAATTGTTGGGGAACGTTGCATGGAAAACAAAAAAAATCTACGCACACGCAAGATCTATTCATGGAGATGCATAGCAACGAGAGGGGAGAGTGTGTCTACGTACCCTCGTAGACCGTAAGCGGTAGCGTTTAGTAACATGGTTGATGTAGCCGAACTTCTTTGCGATCCAACCGATCGAGTACCGAATGTACGCCACCTCCATGTTCAGTAGACGTTCAGCTCGGTGACGTCCTCACCTTCTTGATCCAGCAAGATGGTGAAGTAGTGGACGAGTTCCGGCAGCAGGACGGCGTGGTGATGCTATCTCCGCAAGGCTTCGCCTAAGCACTACGAAAATATGACCGAGGGACGAAACTGTGGAGGGGGCGTCGCATATGGCTAAGAGGTCGTGGTTATGTGTGGCGCCCCCCTCCACATATATATAGGTGGGGGAGAGAGGAGGCTGCCAGGAGGTGTCCCAAGTAGGCCGAATCCTACTTGGGGTCCTCCCCAAGCCGTGCCCCCCTTTCCTTATTAGGTGAGCGGGGAAAGGCTAGGGAGGGTGCCCCTTTCCATTCTCCCTTGAGAAGGGGAAGGCGGGAAGGGATAGCCCTCCCCCTTTCCTTCCCAAGGGCCGGAGAACAAGGAGAGGGGCGCGCCAACCCCCTTGTGGGCTGGTCTATCCCCCCTTGGCCCATTAGGCCCATACACCTACCGGGGGTGTCCGGAACCCCTTCCGGCATCCGATGATTACCCCGTGCACTCCGAAACTCTTCCAGTGTCCGAATATGTCACATCCCTAGTCTGGTATGCGCTTAGGCTAGCTAGATATGCTTGCATCATGTCTAAACTTATTGAAATTTGAAATGGGGATGAACAAACCCTAGCACCAAATGAACTCAACTAGGGTCAAATTCAAATGTTTTCAATGAACCCAAAATGCCCTTTGGAAATGTTCATGATTTTTGATAAAGGTGAAAACCTCTGCCAGAAATGATGAGCATATTTATTGGCCATTTATGGATTTTTGAGCTAAATCATATTGTATTTGAATTGGAGCATTTAATGCCTATAAATATTTTAAATGCTTCAATACTTCTGAAAACAATTGGGGGTTGTTGGAAATAATTCAAATAGTGCCCACAATTATTTTCAGGATCTTACAAAACGAATTAGTATTTCTTTTACTAATTCAAAACAGAGAAATAAAATAGAAAACAGAACAATTAAAAAAAGAGAGAGAAAGGAGTCTTACCTGGTGCTTACCTGGCCTGGCCCAGCACGGCCCAGCCCACTGGCCTGGTGCCAGTCATCGCCTACCTCTGCCAGTAGGCAGAGGAGGGACACCGCGACGCTGCCGCGCGCGCCACGGCGTCACCTGCTTGCCGCCCGCGCCTCTGGAGGATCCGGACGACGCCCACGTCGCCCGCTCGACCCCCTCGCTCTCTCCCTGGACCCCCTCCCCCTCCTCTGCTCCCTCTCGTGCGCACTCACCCGAGCGCAGCCGCAGCCGCCGCTCGCCGTAGCCATAGCCACCGGCCACCCCTCGCCCTGCCGATGAGTCCACGAGCTCCGCCTCAACGCCTTGAAGCTCCCCCTCAACGAGAGCATCGCCGGACGCCCTGTCACCTCGCCATCAACCCGTCGTCTTCGCGCACGGCCGTGCATCGCCGCCGTCAAATCCGTCGCCGTCCGTGCCTTCCGAGCTCGGCGAGAAGCTCTTCGTGACCGCGGTGAGCCCCTGGTCATTTCCCCCCTAACCATGCCCCCGTTCGGTCGCCGTAGCCGTCGCCCCCTTGCTTACCATAGCCATCGCCACACGGGCTCGTCGCCGGCGAAGCCCCGGAGACCAAATGGCCCCGCGCGTGCGTCCGTTGCACTCGCAACGCCCCGTGGAGCAACACTAGCGCGACAGCCAGCTTGTTTGCATGCCGCAGCGCTAACCCCGCATGTTCCCGAACTCCGGCCGCCGCCGCGAGCTCGTCTCCGGCGAGTACAGCGCACCCCAGTCGCTGTTGCCTACTCCGTTGGATGCAGACGGGCATGGGCTCCCTCCTGGTGGTCGCACCGCACCTAACCGCATCCCCTAGCGCCGCCCAGCTGCAGCTCCACCGTGCGGAATGGTCGCCGCCGGCCAGGGTCCGGCGATGATGACGTGGCTCCGTCATTAGAGGCTAATCCCTTAACTAGCCACCTCACAGCCACTGACAGTGGGCCCCACCACAGGGTCAAACCCAATCAGCGCTGGTTTTGACCGGGATTAGTCCCCGTGTCACTGACGTGTGGTCCCCACAAGTCAGGTTTGACCTGGACGACCCCGCTGACCAGCTGACGTCATCCTGACGTAGTGCTGACGTAGTAATCTAATTACTGGAATTATTCTTATACAGGAAATTCCAGAAAATAGTGCAAACTTCTAAAATTCATAGAAATTCAACCGTAGCTCCAAATCAAAAAATTTATATATGAAAAACTATCAGAAAAATCCAATCTATCCATTTATGCTACTTTCATGCATAAAAACCAACTTAAACCTGCTGTATAAGTGAAAACATTCAAATGGCATTTTAAATGCTCAAACTAGAGTTTGCATTTGAACCTTTGGTTCAAATGGACTCCCTTGCACTTGTTGCTAGCTGCATTAGCTCAATTCACAGCATATTGCCATGTCACATTCATGCATCATATTGTTGCATTGCATTGATTGATTTTCCTCTCTGTTACCGGTGTTTGTCCCCCCTCAGTAGACGATGTTCCGACGCTGTGATCGTTGACACTAATGAAGACTCAATGCTATCTTCAGAAGTGCCAGGCAAGCAAAACCCCCCTTGTTCATGCCGATACAATCCCACTCTCTCGCTCCTGCTCTGTTTTACTGCATTAGGACAACAACGTTTCAACTGTTACATGCTGCGGTAGCTGAACCCCTTTATCCTCTACATGACCTGTCATTGCCACAGTAATAGATGAAACCCACTAGCATGAGTAGGAGTTGTTTGAGCCCTGTTGTGCCTACTCATTCATGCTTGTTTGTCATGCCTGCTATTGCTTAGAGTTGTGTCAGGCCTGATTCATCGGGGATGAATTGGAAAGTGGTGAACATGTCCTACTGTGTGAGAGCTAAGTGTGTGAACACGATTTGGTAAAGGTAGCGGTGAGAGGCCATGTAGGAGTACATGGTGGGTTGTCTCATTGAAACCGTCCTCAGGAACTGAGTTCTGTGTTTGTGATCCATGAACAGTTACTACAACACATTGGGCTCCGGGCGCTCCAAGCTCTCTCGACTTATTAATCAACCCGATCTCTGTCCAGGAGTTGCAACTAGTTTCTGGTGTTTGTAGGTAGTGTTAGTAGTCTACCAAGTGGCACCCGGTACAGGTGGGCTTGGGACAGACTAGGCACCGTGGCACGGTGTACCAAGCGTAGATCCATCCGTCGAGGTGGGCTTGGGAACCCTGTTCACATCGTTTGGGGCCGTGAGCGACACCCCGGCCGGATCTCCTTGCGGATGGAACCCGAATAGGCGATAAACCTGGACTAGAGACTTGTGTGGTTAGTCAGGTCGTGGCCGACTCCCTCGCCAGGCTTCCGCTTGAAGGTTGCCGAGGTACACGACGTGTACATGGTGGTAAGTGGCGAGAGCGTGTGTGACGAAGTACACCCCTGCAGGGTTAATATGATCTATTCGAATAGCCGTGTCCGCGGAAAAGGACTTCTAGGTTGCCTATAACAGTTCATAGACAAGTGAAAGTGGATACTCTAAAATGCGCAAGATAAGCGTGAGTGCTATGGATGGCGTTCTCGTAGGGAGACGAGAGCGGATCCATAGTGGAGTATTGATATGGTGAATATGTGGACTCGTGTGCGCCACCTCAAAAGAATTACTTGCAGTCGTAGTTAGGATAGCCACCGAGTCAAAGCTGGCTTGCTGCAGTTAACTCCACCACCCCCTTTGTTGATACCGATGCATATGTAGATAGTTTTGATGTAAGTCTTGCTGGGTACATTTGTACTCACGTTCGCTTATTTTATGTTTTGCAGAGAGACGTCAGTCTCGCTAGTAGTCCCGTGTGGACTTTGACGTTTAGCTTGATACCTCAGCTACGATCTTGTGCCCTCGGCAGGATCTAGTAAATAGTCAGGCTTCTCAGCCTTTTTCATTTGTAGATGTCTGTACTCAGACATGTTAAGCTTCCGCATGTGCTTTGACTTGTATGCTCTGAATGTTGGGTCATGAGACCCATGTTTGTAATATCTGGCTCTTCGGAGCCTAATGAATAAATACTCTGAGTCGTAGAGTCTTGTTGTGATGCCATGTTGTATTTGCACATATCGAGCATATTGTGTGTATGATTGAAATGCTTGGTATGTGTGGGATCCGACAATCTAGTTGTCTATCCTTAGCAACCTCTCTTATGGGGAAATGTAGTCTAGTGCCTCCTTGAGCCATAGTAGTCCGCTACAGCCCGGTTCACCGGAGTCCTGCTAGCCCAGCACTACTGCTCTGGACACTTGACTGGCCGGCATGTGTTTCATATCGTTCATGTGTCTGTCCCTTCGGGGAAATGTCACGCGGTGACATCCGGAGTCCTGCCTAGCCTGCTATAGCCCGGGTTCCCGGAGTCCTGTTAGCCCAGTGCTACAGCCCGGATTCGCACGCTGCTGACCGACACATTCGATGTTGATTCATGTATGCCTGTCCCCATACGTTAGTGCCGCTTTGGGTTCACGACTAGCCATGTCGGCCCGGGTTCTCTGTCATATGGATGCTAGCGACATTGTCATATACGTGAGCCAAAAGGCGCAAACGGTCCCGGGCCATGGTAAGGCGACACCCGTGGGAGTACCGTGCGTGAGGCCGCAAAGTGATATGAGGTGTTACAGGCTAGATCGGTGTGACTTGGAATCGGGGTCCCGACAGCTTTGGTATCAGAGCCTGACTGCCTGTAGGATTACCAAGCCAAACTAGTCGAAGTTGAGTCTAGAAATGCTTTAGTTATATAAGGGAATTGATTGTGGAAGGGAATGTAAGGCTCTTTTTACTCCTTTACCTTATGCCCTTCTGATCTGAGTCACCCTCTTCTCTTCTACGGGGATTAAGAACTAGGCTTCTCATCTTTCTATCAGGATCACGTGTTACTAATCCGTAGACTCGTAGGATTGTTGGTCTGAAGCCTCAGCTCAGTTTCTACTACTTCCATGTGTTGACAGTTCATCCCAGAACCTTGATATGATGTTGTTAAGTGACTATGCAAATCCTTGAGGATGTCTCAAATCCTTTGAGCATTTACAGCCGTTATGCTGTCCGAGTCATCCCAGGCTTCTAAATAATCTGACGCATTTGCAAATCCCTTCTTTCCGTTCTCGATGTTCCTTTGGGCCAGATTAACCACACTAATCGTTGAGTTGAGGTACTCTGTTGCCTTGACATACATATTGGAGTTATTATTATGACCCTAGGTGTCTTAGAGGACCACTTAGTAATCTAGCAATGCTTGCATCCCCAGTGTGATGATTCTGGCCATTATTCTCGAAAGCATCCCGTGATGCAATTTAGTTAGTAGGCATTCTATTTCTTGGGTTCTTGACCCAAGATTCACTCTACTTACCTCGTGTTGATAGTGTTGCTCGTACCTTTAGGATATTAGTAACCTTTGCGATAGTCCTCGAGGTCCGTGGTTTATCATTCTTCCAATACGATGAACCAATATGGCAGAAGTTCCTTTGACCCAAAAGATCACAACAAGAGTGATCTCGATGAGTTCTCTATTCTACATTGTGAATCTACCAGTCCTACCTTTCTGCATGGGTTATCTGGAAGAAACCTGTTGAACTTGGTTCGACATTAATCTATGCATCCACAAATCAGAAACATATATGTCCCCTTGAGTTGTCCCTCTTCATTGGTATTCCGACAATCGTCTGTCAATTGATAGTCAGGAGTAATTGTGCATTTGTGTTATCGATGCCTATTATTCTTGTGGTCTGTCAAGCCATTCTAATCCGGAATGACTAGGAGAAACAAACTCCAGTACCTCGTCCATCTTTGGGATTGGGTCAAAGTAGTTGTATTCCGCAGATCAAATGCCTAACCAGCTTTTGTTCTGTTCTACCTTCGAGTATTACCATCTTTATGTCAAGAATGTCATGAGAATTGCACTACCTCTTATGGATTTTTGACGCAGTGATACTTCTCGCCATCATCGTTCATTCCTCGATCCCCGTGCTATTATAACCGAAATACCGATAAGTGAAATGTGATGTGTGAAATCAATACTCCTAGCAACTCCGTTGCTTGGTAGTTAATGGCAACACTCTCATTCTTAGCGTGCTGGTTATTGAATCATCATCCTAAGATTGATCGTGCTACCTAGTCCTTATTTTTGGTGCACTCTTCAATCAATGAGATAGGATTTTGTCAATCCTTGCTTATTTGATCATATTGTCTTGCCTGAAAAGCAAGATTGTTCTCGAGCTTAGTGACATATCGGTGGTACGTGATTTTCCGAATATCTTCTCGGAAGTATCACCAGGTTGTCACTTAACTGCTATGTTGAGCTCGTGATCAAATGGTTTTCCAATAAACCACTCTTTCTCCAAGAATCTGTGTTGGATACCCTTGAGCTAGTTGGTTAAGCCAAACAACAACTTGGAGAGTTGGAAGATAAAAGCTTGTCCGACCACGCTCATCCCTAAGGGATATTTTTGTGTGTGTGTGTTGAAGAAAGATGATATCTCCATCGATTGGTCCTCGTGTCCAGTTGTTGGATCTATTATCTTACCAATCTTTGATTTGAGTATGGGCTATCGTCAAATCAAATCAGAACCAATGGTGTTCATAATGTTGTCTTACTCGTGGTTGATCCCTCGAGCATACACCATTATATCTTTTGGGTCTGACCAATGCGATCACCGTGTTCACATGATGGTGGAAGTCCAGTGATATGGGAATTCCGATGAGTTGCTATTGAGCCCATCAACAGCATCTTGTCTCCTCCTTATTCATGTTGAACATCAAGCTAGTGTTGGAAACTTTTGTAAGCATTATCCTCATGTCCCGTTTATGAAATATATGTTTGGTGTAAGAAGTGACTTTCTCCAAGTTCACGTGCATTAGGTGCAAGTTGCCGCAGTGAATTTGAGAAAGTTAGTTTTGCTTCCTCTGGAATCTTCCCAAGTCAGTCATGCATGTGCAAAGTATACCATGGTTTGGTAGATTAATTACCTCCACTCCACATGTATTCCCTAGCACCTCAAGCCACTAACTGATTTGTTCAAGGAGAAGAAGTTCCTTCATAAGAGCTAATCATATGACTTATGCAAGGACTTCGTTATCCGCGATGATGGTTCCCCACCTGAACTCGGTAGTGTTTTATTATAAGACTACCACGTGGTCATGCTTGTCTTGGATAGCGTGTTCACAGGTTTGTAGCAGAACCAGCTCGTGTTCTGGAGCTTGCTATCGTAGCTCATGCCCCGAGAATCTCGCAACGTCATCTCGTCGAATTGCGTTGCAAACTTTCATTTTTCTTTCTAGACTTGATGAGTCTGAAATATCCTGTTACCAACCAGATCTGAATCTCAGGCAGATATGATGGTTGGAACATCTCCCAATAGCTATAATATTGGTCTTCGTAACCCGGTAAGTGGATGTCGTGGCCAACACACCCAGCTGGAAGACCTATTATTGTAGTAACTTGATTGAGGAAGTTGGCCACCTCCCCATAAGGATTTCGTAGGATTTGCTTCCTAGTTGTTCCTTATGGATTTTTATATTTCCGAAGTCCGACCTTTTACTTGATGTTCTAGATATCAAACCATATCTATGAGCGGGGTATGCTAGTGCATCAAGGAGAACATTAGAAGCGGAGTGCTAAATGTCTCTCGGTCGATCATCCAGATTTTGCTCCCTTGGCTTCGCTAAGGTGAAATCTGAGAAAGTGTTGTCCTCCTTTGCACCTGCGTCCTCCATCACCGTTCATCATGGTAGTATGATGTGTTGCCAGGATCCTCGGCACGGATGTTGGTAAAACCTTGATGAATATGGAAATGCTCAAGATCTTGAAAGCACGCTCAGTCACTAGGTTATATCCCTGGTATCAACTGGAATGTGCCTTCCATTTGCCGAGTTGTTCTATAACCGTAGCTTCCTTTCCAAATTGAGTGTGCCATTCTTCTGAATTCTTTCAAACGATCATTTGTAAATTGCCTTACGCTGGTATGAAGAGTTTCAATGATCTCTGAATCAAGAGTAATTCTTTTTGCCACTTAAGGGATAATTCAACGAGTCACCTTTCCTAAGGTGCCCCGTTATGGAATCATGGCAATTAACTCCTCGCTGCTTTGGAACCCATGCACCATCCTACCTAAGCGTGGGATTGTTGCCCACCAAGTCAAACCTCATCGTTTGTTCTTCCATCCCTCTCGACGTGTTTTGTGTCTCAACTCGAGATGTTTCAACATCTCATTCCGCGAGTTGATCTTGTATAGCTCGATCTTCGAGAAGATCAATCCTGTAGAGTTTCCCTCTCTTCCGTCATCATAGTTGGATGAAGCTCTCGAAAGAAAAGATGTCAAGATCAAGATGATGCAATGAATCAACAACTTCGAGGAGAACAATTGGATCGTGAAGATTATGTTAGTTTGTGTTCCCCTTTCATCTTACCCTACGCTTGAATCTCGGGACGAGATTTTTGTTAGTGGGGGTGAGTTGTCACATCCCTAGTCTGGTATGCGCTTAGGCTAGCTAGATATGCTTGCATCATGTCTAAACTTATTGAAATTTGAAATGGGGATGAACAAACCCTAGCACCAAATGAACTCAACTAGGGTCAAATTCAAATGTTTTCAATGAACCCAAAATTCCCTTTGGAAATGTTCATGATTTTTGATAAAGGTGAAAACCTCTGCCAGAAATGATGAGCATATTTATTGGCCATTTATGGATTTTTGAGGTAAATCATATTGTATTTGAATTGGAGCATTTAATGCCTATAAATATTTTAAATGCTTCAATACTTCTGAAAACAATTGGGGGCTGTTGGAAATAATTCAAATAGTGCCCACAATTATTTTCAGGATCTTACAAAACGAATTAGTATTTCTTTTACTAATTCAAAACGGAGAAATAAAATAGAAAACAGAACAATTAAGAAAAGAGAGAGAAAGGAGTCTTACCTGGCGCTTACCTGGCCTGGCCCAGCACGGCCCAGCCCACTGGCCTGGTGCCAGTCATTGCCTACCTCTGCCAGTAGGCAGAGGAGGGACACCGCGCGCGCCACGGCGTCACCTGCTTGCCGCCCGCGCCTCTGGAGGATCCGGACGACGCCCACGTCGCCCGCTCGACCCCCTCGCTCTCTCCCTGGACCCCCTCCCCTCCTCTGCTCCCTCTCGCGCGCACTCACCCGAGCGCCGCCGCAGCCGCTGCTCGCCGTAGCCATGGCCACCGGCCACCCCTTGCCCTGCCGATGAGTCCACGAGCTCCGCCTCGACGCCTTGAAGCTCCCCCTCAACGAGAGCATCGCCGGACGCCCTGTCGCCTGGCCATCGACCCGTCGTCTCCGCGCACGGCCGTGCATCGCCGCCGTCAAATCCGTCGCCGTCCGTGCCTTCCGAGCTCGGCGAGAAGCTCTTCGTGACCGCGGTGTGCCCCTGGTCATTTCCCCCCTAACCATGCCCCCGTTCGGTCGCCGTAGCCGTCGCCCCCTTGCTTACCATAGCCATCGCCGCACGGGCTCGTCGCCGGCGAAGCCCCGGAGACCAAATGGCCCCGCGCGTGCGTCCGTTGCACTCGCAACGCCCCGTGGAGCAACACTAGCGCGACAGCCAGCTCGTTTGCATGCCGCAGCGCTAACCCCGCATGTTCCCGAACTCCGGCCGCCGCCGCGAGCTCGTCTCCGGCGAGTACAGCGCACCCCAGTCGCTGCTGCCTACCCCGTTGGATGCGGACGAGCATGGGCTCCCTCCTGGTGGTCGCACCGCACCTAACCGCATCCCCTAGCGCCGCCCAGCTGCAGCTCCGCCATGCGGAATGGTCGCCGTCGGCCAGAGTCCGGCGATGATGACGTGGCTCCGTCATTAGAGGCTAATCCCTTAACTAGCCACCTCACAGCCACTGACAGTGGGCCCCACCACAGGGTCAAACCCAATCAGCGCTGGTTTTGACCGGGATTAGTCCCCGTGTCACTGACGTGTGGTCCCCACACGTCAGGTTTGACCTAGACGACCCCGCTGACCAACTGACGTCATCCTAACGTAGTGCTGACGCAGTAATCTAATTACTGGAATTATTCTTATACAGGAAATTCCATAAAATAGTGCAAACTTCTAAAATTCATAGAAATTCAACCGTAGCTCCAAATCAAATATATGAAAAATTATCAGAAAAATCCAATCTATCCATTTATGCTACTTTCATGCATGAAAAACCAACTTAAACCTGCTGTATAAGTGAAAACATTCAAATGGCATTTTAAATGCTCAAACTAGAGTTTGCATTTGAACCTTTGGTTCAAATGGACTCCCTTGCACTTGTTGCTAGCTGCATTAGCTCAATTCACAGCATATTGCCATGTCACATTCATGCATCATATTGTTGCATTGCATTGATTGATTTTCCTCTCTGTTACCGGTGTTTGTCCCCCCTCAGTAGACGATGTTCCGACGTTGTGATCGTTGACACTAATGAAGACTCAATGCTATCTTCAGAAGTGCCAGGCAAGCAAAAACCCCCTTGTTCATGCCGATACAATCCCACTCTCTCGCTCCTCCTCTCTTTTACTGCATTAGGACAACAACGTTTCAACTGTTACATGCTGCGGTAGCTGAACCCCTTTATCCTCTGCATGACCTGTCATTGCCACAGTAAATAGATGAAACCCACTAGCATGAGTAGGAGTTGTTTGAGCCCTGTTGTGCCTACTCGTTGTAACACCTCGCATGTAACTTGCCATATTTGTAACTCCGACTCTTGCCATTTCCGGCTATGTGATATGTTTTTCCCTCCGTTGTCGGGTTTTGTTTTTAGTTTTGTAGTTTGTCATGTCATGCATTTTCATATCATGTCATCATGCGCATTACATTTGCATACGTGTTCGTCTCATGCATCCGAGCATTTTCCCCGTTGTCCGTTTTCCAATCCGGCGTTCCTATCTCCTCCGGTGCACCCCTCTTGTTTTCTTTCGTGTGCGTGTGTCAAACTTTCTCGGAATGGACCGAGGCTTGTCAAGTGGTCTTAATATACCACCCGGAGACTACCGGTCAAGTTTCGTTCTATTCGGAGGTCGTTTGGTACTCCAACGGTTAACCGGGCATCCGCAAAGTCCATTTGAGTGCCCAGCAAAAACCCCCTCTAAAACCAGCCCAAAACTCACCAAACTCTCTTCCATGCTCTAGGTCGTTCGATCACGATCGTGTGGGCGAAAACCGCACCTCATTTGGAGTCTCCTAGCTCCCTCTACCTATTTATATGTGGGCATCCCGAATTACAATCGCAGTCCAAACCCTAAAAAAATCCCTCCGCGCCGCCGGACGCGTCCGTACCCCGCCGGACACGTCCGCCGCCGCGCCCCGTCCAATCCCGTGGTGCCACGTGTCCCGCCGGCCTCTCCACCGCGCCGGCCCGCGAGCCCGCTGCGGGCCCGCCGGCCCGCATCGCCGCCGCCCGCGCAGCGCGCGCCCGCCGCCGCCGCCATCACCGCCGCCGCCGAGTTGCCTGCCGCCGCCGCAACCGGCCACCGGCCGCCGCCACCGGTCGGCCCCGCCGTGCCCCGCCCGCCGGCGACCGGCCCTCCCCGCCGCCGCGCTCCTCTCCGTCGGCCTCGCCTCCTCCTTCCCTCCGGCGAGCGCCGGCAGCCCGAGCGCCGTCCAGCCCCGAGCCGGCGAGCTCCTGTAGCGAAGCCCGATCCGATCTGGTGAGGCCCCGTTGACTTCCCTCGCTCCGATTTTTTTCAAAGTCTGAGAATTCTATCCGCAAGTGCTCCTGTTCCCGATGCGATAACTTTGTGCATTTAGCTCCGATTCGCGCGTATAATATGTCAAATTGTTCGCCTCGTGATGCTCTTCATTTCTTTTAATTGCACCATTTTCATTAGAGGTCATCTTGATGCCCAAATCTTCATTGGAAGAGGGCTAGTTGCTGTTAATCTCTGGTTCTTGTCAGAACTTGGAGATTTGTCATTTTTGTATCATTTAATCTGTGCATCTTTTGAGCATGAGCTCTACATGTGTTTTGAAGTATGCCATGCCATCTTTCCAGTGGTATAGTCCATGCATTTTTGTGATCTCTGTGGTGACTAGCACAAGCATGCAAAGTAGGCCCCGTAATAATTCTGATTTCAGGGACTTGATGCTACAGAGAGATCCATGCATATTTTGGAGATGTTCAGTAAGGATGTTTTGTAGCTATAGTTGTAATTGATCCATTCCTGCAATTGTTTGCAATTTTATAGTAACATAGTATGACTCAATCTTGGTCTACTTTTGCTATAAAATATTTCTGGCAGATTCTTAACATGAGATGCATTTTTGCCAAGCTTATTGTAGTTGATCCATACATGCTATGCAATTGTTCTTGCCATGGATAGCTTCATAAACATGCCATCTTGCTGTAGGTATTCTTGGTTTGTCATGAATTTCTCTGTAGTGAGTGCATCAAGCTCACAAAGAGGCCTACATATTAATATTTCTGCCATGCTCTGTTTTCTGCTAAGTCTGAAACCTGATAACGAAACTTGCTATGTTTACGTGCTTGCCATCATATCTTCTGGTCCTTTTTGGCTTATGGTCAGTAAGGGACTTTTGTCATGTGCTTTTATTAGAACACTACCATGCCTTGTTTTGCTATGTTAAGTTGCTGTAGCATGTTGTTTTCGTGCTCTGAACATTGCTACCTGATGCTGATTTCTGCCATGTCCAGTTTTTCACCAAGTCTGTGAACCTGTAATCTTTTGCACTTTTGCCATGCTTGTTTGAGCTTGATATGTTGTGAACTAGCTGTAGCTCATTGTTCATATTTTGTCAAGCATCTCCTGTAGATTACTACCATGTGCTTTGTTGCTATGTTGGGGTGCTGTAGCATTGCTACTTGTTGCATTTTAAGTGCTATCTTGCTGTTTATCGCAGATTAGTGTCATTCTTGTTTTGGTTGCCATTTGCAAACCGTGCCTCCGATTCCGGTGATCTTTATATCGATTTCGACCGAAATCATCTCATCTTTCCAGTGGCATGCTTGGTTTGCCAAGTTACTGCCATGTTCATCATTTTCCTTCCGGAGCACGCATATGCATCGCATATCATATCTTGCATATCATATATGTTTTGCATCATGTTGCTTGTGCATTTCTCGTTGTTGATTGTGGTTCCGTTTGGTTGTGTTCTTGTCTTGGGTAGAGCCGGGAGACGAGTTCGTGAACGAGGAACCTGTCGAGTACGCTTACGAGGATCAAGCTTTCGACAACTCTGAGAATCTTGCAGGCAAGATGACCACCCCTCGAAATCACTTCTATCTTTGCTATGCTAGTTGTTCGCTCTATTGCCATGCCCGCTACCTACCACTTGCTATATCATGTCTCCTATTTTAGCCATGTCAGCCCTAACCATCCTTTCCTAGCAAACCGTTGTTTGGCTAAGTTACCGCTTTTGCTCAGCCCCTCTTATAGCGTTGCTAGTTGCAGGTGAAGTTGAAGTTTGTTCCATGTCGGAACATGGATATGTTGGGATATCACAATATCTCTTATTTAATTAATGCATCTATATATTTTGGTAAAGGGTGGAAGGCTCGGCCTTATGCCTGGTGTTTTGTTCCACTCTTGCCGCCCTAGTTACTGTTATACCGGGATTATGTTCCTTGAGTTTGCGTTCCTTACGCGGTCGGGTGATTTATGGGACCCCCTTGACAGTTCGCCTTGAATAAAACTCCTCCAGCAAGGCCCAACCTTGGTTTTACCATTTGCGACCTATACCTTTTTCCCCCAGGTTTTCTAGAGCCCGACGGTCATCTTTATTTTAAACCCCCGGGCCAGTGTTCCTCTGAGTGCTGGTCCAAACTAGAGCCACTTGCAGCGCCACCTTGGGGAAACTCGAGAATTGGTTTTAGCTGTACGTAGTGTTCATCCGGTGTGCCCTGAGAACGAGATATGTGCAGCTCCTATCGGGATTTGTCGGCACATTCGGGCGGCTTTGCTGGTCTTGTTTTACCATTGTCGAGATGTCTTGTAAACCGGGATTCCGAGACTGATCGGGTCTTTCCGGGAGAAGGTTTATCCTTCGTTGACCGTGAGAGCTTATGATGGGCTAAGTTGGGACACCCCTGCAGGGTATTATCTTTCGAAAGCCGTGCCCGCGGTTATGAGGCAGATGGGAATTTGTTAATGTCCGGTTGTAGATAACTTGTCACTTGACCAAATTAAAATACACCAAGTGCGTGTGTAGCCGTGATGGTCTCTTCTCGGCGGAGTCCGGGAAGTGAACACGGTCTGTGTTATGTTTGACGTAAGTAGGTGTTCAGGACCTCTTCTTGGTCATTGCTAGATGACGTCCGTTCCTTTGCTTCTCTTCTCGCTCTCATTTGCGCAAGTTAGCCACCATATATGTTTTGCCGCTGCAGCTCCACCTCTTTGCACCTCTTGTCCTATAAGCCTAAATAGTCTTGATCTCGCGGGTGTGAGATTGCTGAGTCCCCGTGACTCAAAGATACTTCCAACCACAGTTGCAGGTGCCGACGATGCCAGTGCAGACGATGGCGTCGATCTCAAGTGGGAGTTCGACGAGGAACGTGGTCGTTACTATGTGTCTTTTCCTGATGATCAGTAGTGGAGCCCAGTTGGGACGATCGGGGATCTAGCATTTGGGGTTGTCTTATTTTCATCTGGATTTTGACCGTAGTCGGTCTATATGATTGTATTTTGGATGATGTATGATGATATTTATGTATTGTGTGAAGTGGCGATTGTAAGCCAACTCTTTATCCCATTCTTGTTCATTACATGGGATTGTGTGAAGATGACCTTTCTTGCGACAAAACCACTATGCGGTTATGCCTCTAAGTCGTGCCTCGACACGTGGGAGATATAGCCGCATCGTGGGCGTTACACTCATTCATGCTTGTTTGTCATGCCTGCTATTGCTTAGAGTTGTGTCAGGCCTGATTCATCGGGGATGAATTGGAAAGTGGTGAACATGTCCTACTGTGTGAGAGCTAAGTGTGTGAACACGATTTGGTAAAGGTAGCGGTGAGAGGCCATGTAGGAGTACATGGTGGGTTGTCTCATTGAAACCGTCCTCAGGAACTGAGTTCTGTGTTTGTGATCCATGAACAGTTACTACCACACATTGGGCTCCGGGCGCTCCAAGCTCTCTCGACTTATTAATCAACCTGATCTCTGTCTAGGAGTTGCAACTAGTTTCTGGTGTTTGTAGGTAGTGTTAGTAGTCTACCAAGTGGCACCCGGTACAGGTGGGCTTGGGACAGACTAGGCACCGTGGCACGGTGTACCAAGCGTAGATCCATCCGTCGAGGTGGGCTTGGGAACCCTGTTCCCATCGTTTGGGGCCGTGAGCGACACCCCGGTCGGATCTCCTTGCGGATGGAACCCGAATAGGCGATAAACCTGGACTAGAGACTTGTGTGGTTAGTCAGGTCGTGGCCGACTCCCTCGCTAGGCTTCCGCTTGAAGGTTGCCGAGGTACACGACGTGTACATGGTGGTAAGTGGCGAGAGCGTGTGTGACAAAGTACACCCCTGCAGGGTTAATATGATCTATTCGAATAGTCGTATCCGCGGAAAAGGACTTCTGGGTTGCCTATAACAGTTCATAGACAAGTGAAAGTGGATACTCTAAAATGCGCAAGATAAGCGTGAGTGCTATGGATGGCGTTCTCGTAGGGAGACGAGAGCGGATCCATAGTGGAGTATTGATATGGTGAATATGTGGACTCATGTGCGCCACCTCAAAAAAGTTACTTGCAGTCGTAGTTAGGATAGCCACCGAGTCAAAGCTGGCTTGCTGCAGTTAACTCCACCACCCCCCCTTTGTTGATACCGATGCATATGTAGATAGTTTTGATGTAAGTCTTGCTGGGTACATTTGTACTCACGTTTGCTTATTTTATGTTTTGCAGAGAGACGTCAGTCTCGCTAGTAGTCCCGTGTGGACTTCGACGTTTAGCTTGATACCTCAGCTACGATCTTGTGCCCTCGGCAGGATCTCGTAAATAGTCAGGCATCTCAGCCTTTTTCATTTGTAGATGTCTGTACTCAGACATGTTAAGCTTCCGCATGTGCTTTGACTTGTATGCTCTGAATGTTGGGTCATGAGACCCATGTTTGTAATATCTGGCTCTTCGGAGCCTAATGAATAAATACTCTGAGTCGTAGAGTCTTGTTGTGATGCCATGTTGTATTTGCACATATCGAGCATATTGTGTGTATGATTGAAATGCTTGGTATGTGTGGGATCCGACAATCTAGTTGTCTATCCTTAGCAGCCTCTCTTATGGGGAAATGTAGTCTAGTGCCTCCTTGAGCCATAGTAGTCCGCTACAGCCCGGTTCACCAGAGTCCTGCTAGCCCAGCACTACTGCTCTGGACACTTGAATGGCCGGCATGTGTTTCATATCGTTCCTGTGTCTGTCCCTTCGGGGAAATGTCACGCGGTGACATCCGGAGTCCTGCCTAGCCTGCTACAGCCCGGGTTCCCGGAGTCCTGTTAGCCCAGTGCTACAACCCGGATTCGCACGCTGCTGACCGACACGTTCGATGTTGATTCATGTATGCCTGTCCCCATACGTTAGTGCCGCTTTGGGTTCACGACTAGCCATGTCGGCCCGGGTTCTCTGTCATATGGATGCTAGCGACATTGTCATATACGTGAGCCAAAAGGCGCAAACGGTCCCGGGCCATGGTAAGGCGACACCCGTGGGAGTACCGTGCGTGAGACCGCAAAGTGATATGAGGTGTTACAGGCTAGATCGGTGTGACTTGGAATAGAGGTCCCGACAGAATATCATCGTCCTATATATCAATCTTTACCTACGAACCATTCCGGAGCTCCTCGTCATGTTTGTGATCTCATTCGGCACTCCAAACAACATTCAGTCACAAAATCATATAACTCGTATAACACTATATCGTTAACGAACGTTAAGCGTGCGGACCCTACGGGTTTGAGAACTATGTAGACATGACCGAGACACCTCTCCGATCAATAACCAATAGTGGAACCTGGATGCCCATATTGGCTCCTACATATTCTACAAAGATCTTTATCGGTCGAACCTTATGACAACATACGTAATTCCCTTTGTCCATCGGTATCTTTCTTGCCCGAGATTCGATCATTGGTATCTCCGTACCTAGTTGAACCTCGTTACCGGCAAGTCTCTTTACTCGTTCCATAATACATCATCCTACAACTAACTCCTTAGTCACTTTGCTTGAAAGGCTTCATATGATGTGTATTACCGAGAGGGCCCACAGATACCTCTCCGATACTCGGAGTGACAAATCCTAATCTCGATCTATGCCAACTCAACAAACACCTTTGGAGATACCTGTAGAGCATCTATATGATCACCCAGTTACATTGTGACATTTAATAGCACACAATGTATTCCTCCGGTATCCGGGAGTTTCATAATCTCATAGTCGAAGTAATATGTATTTGACATTAAGAAAGCAATAGCAATAAACTGAACGATCAATATGCTAAGATAATGGATGGGTCTTGTCCATCACATCATTCTCCTAATGATGTGATCCCGTTACAAAATGACGACACATGTCTATGGTTAGGAAACGTTAACCATCTTAGATCAATGAGCTAGTCTAGTAGAGGCTTACTAGGGACACGGTATTTGTTTATGTATTCACACATGTATTTAAGTTTCCAATTGATACGTCTCCAACGTATCTATAATTTTTGATTGTTCCACGATGTTATATTATCATTCTTGGATGCTTTACAATCATTTTATAGTCTTTATATCACTTTTTGGTACTAACCTATTGACATAGTGCCAAGTGACACTTGCTGTTTTTCTGCATGTTTTTTACATCGCAGGAAATCAATACCAAACGGAGTCCCAACGCAGCGAAACTTTTTGTGGATTTTTTTTGGACCAGAAGACATCCAGTGGGATGGAGAAGCACCTGGGCGGTGCTCCGAGGGGAGCACAACCCACCAGGGTGCGCCCGGAGGTCCAGGCACGCCCAGGTGGGTTGTGCCCACCTCGGGTGCCCCCTGAACTGCCTCTTTGCTCTATAAATACCCCAATATTCCAGAAACCCTAGGGGAGTCGACGAAAATCAATTCCAGCCCTCGCAAGTTCCAGAAACACCATATCCAATCTAGACACCATCACGGAGGGGTTCATCATGCCCATTGGTGCCTCTCCGATGATGCGTTAGTAGTTCTTTGTAGATCTATGGGTCCGTAGTTAGTAGCTAGATGGCTTCCTCTCTCTCATTTGATTCTCAATACAATGGTCTCTTGGAGATCCACATGATGTAACTCTTTTTGCGTTGTGTTTGTTGGGATCAGATGAACTTTGAGTTTATAATCAGATCTATCGTTTTATCCATGAAAGTTATTTGAGTCTACTTTGATCTCTTATATGCATGATTGCTTATAGCCTCGTATTTATGCTTCAATATTTGGGTTTTATTTGGCCAACTTGATCTATTTATCTTGCAAAGGGAAGAGGTACTTTATAATGGGTTCGATCTTACGGTGCTTGATCCCAGTGACAGAAAGGGAACCGACACGTATGTATCGTTGCTATTAAGGATAACAAGATGGGGTATATTTCTACATAAATAGATCTTGTCTACATCATGTCACTGTTCTTATTGCATTACTCCGTTTCTCCATGAACTTAATACACTAGATGCATGCTGGATAGCGGTCGATGTGTGGAGTGATAGTAGTAGATGCAGGCAGGAGACGGTCTACTAATCTTGGACGTGATGCCTATATAATGATCATTGCCTGGATATCGTCATGATTATTTGAAGTTCTATTAATTGCCGAACAGTAATTTGTTCACCCACCGTTTGCTATTTTTCTCGAGAGAAGCCACTAGTGAAACCCATGGCCCTCGGCTCTCTTCTTTATTATATCTGCCTTTGCAATCTATTTTTATTTGCTTTTATTTTCAGGTCTATTAATCCAAAAATACAAAAATACCTTGTTGCACTTTATTTTATTTGCGATCTATTTATCCAATCTATTACAACTTTACCCCGTCAACTAGCCATTTCTGGCGCCGTTACCCGAAAGGGATTGACAACCCTTTAACACGTCGGGTTGCGAGTATTTGTTATTTGTGTGCAGGTACTGTTTACGTAGTGTTGCTGGGTTCTCCTACTGGTTCGATAACCTTGGTCTCATCACTGAGGGAAATACCTACCATCGCTGTGCTGCATCGTCCCTTCCTCTTTGAGGAAATACCGACGTAGTTCTAGTAGGCATCAAAAGGAATTTCTGGCGCCGTTGCCGGGGAGGATCAAGTCAAGATAGTCTCCCGACAACTCGCCAATTTCTGGCGCCGTTGCCGGGGAGACATCATCAACATCTACCAGGTTTCTAAGCACAAATCTCATCTCCTAGAAATTTACATGATTTACCATTTTGCCTCTCGTTTTCCTCTCCCCCACTTCACAAAAATTTGCCGTTTTATTCGCCTTTTTTTTGTTTGCCATTTTCTTGCCAGATCTATCAGTGTTCTTTCTTTTTAGTCTTAATGGCTAGCATTTCTACTCCTCCTTTGTCACCAGATTTTGAAGTTTTATACTTCAAGCAACGACAAGGAGGAAATTTGAAGGATGCCTGGTATAGGCTAATGGAATCCTATCGTGTTTGCAACTTAAAGGGGGACGCTAAGATTTTGTTTCGTAATTTTTACATAGGATTGGGTTTGCATCATAGACAACTCTTTAGATTTGGCCGCTAAAGGGAATTTTATTGAGCTTGATGCTAATGCTGCCTATGAAATACTAGAAGGAATTTTGGGTGTTCCACCTCCAAATAAGGGGTTTTCTTTTACCCCAAAGGGAGTTCAAATGTTGGACAAACTTGGTGATTTACACAAACATATGGTTGAATTGCAATAATATAACCAACCCCTCTAACATCTTAATGGTAGTATCAATCGCATGAATACCTTGATTACTCTTTGTAATAAGCGATTGGATATTTAAATACATTATAACCGCGCACCTTTCCAGCCTTCTCAGGCCATTTGCATTTTCAGCCATTGGATCTTTCATAGCTATATGTTTTTGGCTGTGTGATCTGGGTCAAGTCGTTCACGTGCTTGCTTTCTTTCTTGACCACGAACAGGTAAACATAGTGGGCCGTTGCTCCCGTAAATTTTTTGGGCATCCCTCCTTGAATTGGGACTGACTGGCTTCTCTCTCCCCACTGGCGTCTCTCATCTCGTCCGCGCGGACACAGCCATGCCTTTTTTTGTACTGGAGTGAATTTCCTTATTATATTTATTAAATAAAAGTAGAAAAGGAAAGGAAGAAAGAAGATGGAGCGAGCGGAGTCGTCCCGCAGCAGCTTGGGCGGGCATTGAAGTGCTCCATCGAATTGATGTGTTAAACTGTCGTTGCTACAACCCATTAATGGTAGTAAAGGTGTGTTACTCCCTGGCCGTCGATAATGGAGTTCCACTGTAGTCCCCTCACCTCCCTACTGCTCCTATCTATATATCGTCTCCCGGTCTCCCGTTTTCTATGTCTCCTTGGGGATACATCCAAAGGCAGCTACATGGCTCTCTGAAGGTGATTTTTCTAGTAGATTTATAGTTTATATTCCTGGCCTTTTCGTAGTATGCACAATTTCTGATCACAAGAGAAGAATGAGGAAGCGGTGGCGACGGCGACTAGTTTTGCATGGTGACGGTGAGCTGCCGCTGGTGTCTTGACAGTCCAGGTTGCTTTGTTTCGCTGTAAGGTATAGTGATCAGAAGTGATTGTGTCTGTTGTTCTTGTACATGCTATTGCGGAACAACACAGCTTCTGGTCCTATTCCCATCTGAGAGAGTCACCTTGGCCGGAGCATCCAAAATTCAGTTTCTTATATCAAGAACATCAAGTACCTATAAGATTTATTTTCCCGGCTCTTGATTGCTAAGCCATCTTGTTGCATGCAAGAGTTTATATTATTTCTTGTTATCTTGCTCCTATGTACAGGAAGTTCAACGGCAACAATACCTATAATATTATACCATTAGAAGCCCTTGCTATTATGTATGTTCTGTTAGTCCTTTTTACTTTCCTTCTGTAGTTGCAGCGCCATGTCTAGAGATAATTAAAACCATGTGTCATGAGGGAAAGTAGTTGAATATTCCTCATGTTTGACTTGACCTAAATACTGAGATCATGATCATCTATTTATATACGGGAAATATATGCCTCCACCATATCACTGAACATTTCTTGAGATAATCCACTCTATTCTTTACAATATGGTGTCTATGTCAATGTTATTTTTAGAACTGGTGGGTGTTCTCTTACTAATCAAAACCTATTTTAAAACAAAGATGTATTATTGATTTTCTTGCCCACATAACATTGAAGACTCCAAAGTATGTAACTTAATTTTTTTTACCATATGAAGTTCATGAATTTCGTATCATGTATGCGTGTTACTATTACAATTTCTCCCACGAGCACATTCATCCTTTTTTTGTCAGATTTAATACAAGTGTATCTGGAAAACATATTTGGTTGTTGTAATCTAGTCCCAAAAGTTTCATCATGTGGTATCTCTGTTTTCTCTATACAGAAGCATTATATCTGTATTTTTCACTTGAACTTGTATTGATATGTCATATGGCACGGTCCCTTTTCAGTTTCATTGGTGCACTTCTTCTTGCAATCCAAGCTAATCGCCTAGATTTATCTGTTGGTCCACAATGTAGAATACAAACGAAATCAAAAATAGGGGTACATACTTATTTTTATTTTGCTACGAAGTTACCTTTTTGTCGATATGTCAGTTGTTTTACGCAACTTTTACCTATATGTTTCATGTTTCTATATATTTATGCAAGTCCAATCCATTCCAATTGAAAAAAATGGACGGGCGCTAATAGTTGGATCTACATTATTGGGCATTTGTGGCCGTTGGATGTGCTTTCAATTCCGTGTGGACAACCCCTCCTCCACCCTATTGTTATTTGATTGAATATTTTTTTCGCTGTCATTTGTTGCAGGTAGTATGAGTACAACTTCTCTGGGATGGTTCTCCATGAGATTGCATTTGTATTTCTTTGCTACAGCTTTTTCCTCTCTTTTTTTACAGGGGGAAAGCACTTTATTCATTAAGTGATAACAGTTTTACAATCATCGCTAATGAAAATGCTAATCTCGTATGGTACATTTGCATGCCAACACATCGTTCTCTTATGTCCACGGCCAAATGCTGCCATAGCATGCCGAGCTTTTTTCTATATACGGCTAATCTTCTGGATTTGTGCATGCCATTCCTTGAGTAGATCCGAGATTCTTGCAGTCTCATTATCCCTAATTGTGCCTGAAGCAAGTTGGGGATAACGGTATTTGCCAACTAATTGGGTACTAGGGAGTAGCAGCCACATAATTATTAGGAAGTGGCATATACAAAAAAACATAAACATAAATATATTTTACAAAGTTATTTGCAGGGAATGGGTGCACGCAGCTCACGGAAATAAATATCTTACAAGGAAGGTGTTGTTCAAGTAAATACCTGCCTTGTAAAAATTCACATCCTACACATATACGATCTCTATGTGGATATATATACACAATATCTTTTAGAAAATCCAAATTGCTAAACACTTTATGTTGATGAAATACTATAGGTCGCCCTCATATTCTGAGAAGACTTTGGGTCATCAAAACTACATCACACCACCACCTTAGTCACTTTATTGGACATAATTGAAAACTTTCTGCTCTGTGTGCTATTTTGTTTGCAAGTATTCAATTACTAAGGAATACATATATGGGTGAGGCAAATGTACTTGTATGCTAATAACTATATATTAGTTCAAATAAATTTTACTTTCATGCTTTGTGCCTCCCTATATTTTAGGAATATCAAGATCATTCTATTGTCAAAATAGACGGGCGCGGCAATGCGCGCCATCATGGTCTAGTTTTAGATCTAAAGATGGTCTCTTTTCCTGAGAATTTAGGGAAGCACAAAGAGCCTCCCGGGTTTGAGAAAGCCCTTACAAAAGTTTCCAAAACTACGGATGAAAATACTTAGGTCCTTGCTTTATGCCTAGCTAGGGGCGTGAAACAATAGCGCTTGTTGGGAGGCAACCCAATGAATAAAATTTATTTTTGCTTTTTGCTTTCTATTCTTGAGTGTTTGCACACTTATGCTACTGTTATGATTGTGTTTTTTTGTTTTAATTAGTGTTTGCGCCAAGCAAAGCCTTTAGGATCGTGTTGGGTGATAGTAGATTTGATCTTGCTGAAAAACAGAAACTGTCGCGCTCATGAAAATAATTCTCATTTTTAACATAAGTGTGATAAAATACCAATTATTTTTGCAAAACATTAATATACAAAATTTTCACGTGGTCCTAATTTTTCAGAATTTTTGGAGTTATAGAAGTATTCGAAATATCCAGATTGCTACAGACTGTTCTGTTTTTGACAGATTCTGTTTTCTTTGCGTTGTGTGCTTGTTTTGATGATTCTGTGGTTTTCTTTGAGTTTTTGCCATAGAAAAGTTGGAATACAATAGATATAATGTAAGAATAAATATGAATTGGTTTGCTACAATACTTATAGTAGTGATTTGTTTTCTTATACTAACGGATCTCACGAAGGTTTTGTTGAGTTTTGTGTGATTGAAGTTTTCAAGTTTTGGGTGATGTTACGATGGATGAAAGAATAAGGAGTAAGAAGAGCCTAAGCTTGGGGATGCCCATGGCACCCCAAGCTATTATCCAAAGAGAAGCAAGCAACTAAGTTTGGGGATGCCCCGAGTGGCATCCCCTCTTTCTTCTAATGACCATCGGTATTTTACTCGAAGCTATATTTTTATTCGTCACATACTATCAGTTTTGCTTGGAGCGTCTTGTATGATATGAGTCTTTGCTTGTTTTGCTTTTTATTTTAAGTCTTGAATCCTTGCTGGACACACCTATTTGAGAGAGCCAAAATTATGCCATCACTTGTTAGAATTGCTCCCCATGCTTCACTTAAATCTTTATGAGCTATGGAATTGCTCTAGTGCTTCACTTCTATCTTTTTGAGCACGGTGTGCTTTATTATTTTTGAAGAAATGCTCTCTTGCTTCACTTAGATTTATTTGAGATTTAGTAAAAAATCTTAAAGAAATTCTCTCTTTTTTCACTTAAATTAATTTGAGAGAAAGAAATATTATGCTCATGATCTTCACTTATATTTGTTTGAGCTTATCAAAAGCAGCACATGAAAATTAGTCCCAAAGTGATAGATATCCAAGAAGGATATAATAAAAACTTCTGTCGGCGTCCTGGGAACGGGGGTACCCAGACTTGCCTGCCTGCGGCCCACGGCGTGGCTCGGTCAACGGCCCGGTACGGCCCAGCTTCGGCAGCAATAACTCAAGACCCTCGCGAGGGGCCAAGCCTCGCGAGGCGGACGACACCAAGACCTCCCTGAGGGCGGCCTCACTAGGCTGGCTCCTGAGAAGCGGACATATCAATGCAAGGTGCACCTCGCGAGGTTCATATGACGTGAGCCATGACGACTAAGGCTAGGCGGGCGCCAGCGGGCGTAGTGTACATGTTTCCTCTCTGGTGCTAAGGAGCAAGCGCAGGCGTGAAGTTCCCGTGGAATCAAGCAAAGGTTACTATACTGGTGCAACGAGACCAAGACCGCCAGGACGGTAGGACGGAGGTCATCACAGAGCCCATCGCAGCGTCACCACCAGAGCCTTTTGCAGGCAAAGACTACTATTGTCAGGATAAGTTGTACTAGTGGTTCCCCTTCAAATTTGGCCGTTGTAGGATCCCTTCCTGCCTACATTTGGGAAGAGGACCAAGGCCACTATAAATAGGACTTAGCCAACACCATAGAGGGGAGGGACCGATTCCACCCGACCACATCACCAGCTCATCAAGCTCAAGAACACCTCTCCTCCTAAGGCTGTTCATCCACTGTACTAGTTCATCCTCAGCCCCTCGAGGCAATCCACCACAAAGCTGGAGTAGGGTATTACACCGCAAGGTGGCCCCAACCAGGATAAACTGCTGTGTCCCTTGCCCCTTGGGTTCGTCGAGCTAGGCCATGGAATCGTTGCAGGCAAACCGAGAAGAGAGAGTTCTTCGCACGCACCCCAGAGTTCGAACCTCTCAAGGGTCTGTGGAACCCCGGATCTGGAATTTGGTGCGCTAGGTAGGGGTTCGTCGAAGCTTTGCCTCTCCGCCCGCTTCGCCTCGCCAACCTGCTCCCATGACAAGCACCGCTTCTCCGGCCGGACCGACGAGCGTGCGCGGAGGCGCCGCGGGCATCCGAGCTTTCACCCCCGCCTTGCGGCATGTATAGTGCCCGCCCAAATTCCAGCCAGAAATGCCGCCTCGCTATGACGGCGCGGCGGATCCGGCAGGTTTCCTCCTGGCCTACAAGGAGGCCATTTGGGCGGCTGTCGGAGACGACAAGGTCATGGACAACTGGTTCCCCATGGCCCTCACCGATGTACCGCGCGCCTGGCTTCTCAGCCTCCAAGGGTCTTCTGTGGCCACCTGGGAGGAGCTGTGTGGCCTCTTCGTCGCGCGCTTCGCGGCACCGTCATCCCACGCTGTCATAGCCCTCCTTGGCAGATCTCAAGCACCGACCTCAGACCGCCACGTCAAGCAGTTCTTTCGCCAAGTGGGTGCCGCCCACGTACAGCAGGGAGCTCCTCCAGGATGGGCGTCGCCCAGCGCCGACCTCACCTTCGACCCCAGGGACCACCCTGCGACCACGGCGGGCCCGGGCGCGCTCCCGATGCTTTGCACCCCCACCATCTACAATGTGGCGGTAACCAAAACCCTCATCGATGGTGGAGCTAGCCTCAACATGCTCTCTGTGGAAGCTTTCGGCTTGCTTCACATGCCGTTCGGCCGGCTGCGCACCACCAAGCCATTCTCTGGAGTCGTCGACGGCTCCACCTCCCCTGGGGTAGATCCGCCTGCCTGTCAACTTTGGCACCCGCGACAACTACCGCACTGAGCTCATCGACTTTGACATCGCCCGCATCGGTCTTCCGTACAACGCCATCCTCGGGTACCCAACCCTGGCAAAGTTCATGGCGGCGACTCACCCTCCTTACAACTTCATGAAGATGCCCGGAAGCAACAACGTCCTCACCGTGGCTGGGGACACCAAGGAGGCACTGGCAGCTCTCAAGCTTGTTTTCAGGGCCGTGGCCGCCGCGCGGCCAGAAGCAGGAAGGGCCTCTAAGGTCCCGGGGGCTACGCCGGCTATAAAGTAGTAGTTGTTCTCTCAAGATCAGGCCAAGAAGAAGCATGTACCAGTCGATGAGGACGGGGCGTCAGGAGCCACCTTTACCATAGGCACCGACCTCGCCCCGGGTCAAGAAGAAGCGTTGGTGGGCTTCCTGCGCGCGAACAGGGAGGTGTTCGCCTGGTAGCCCAAGCAGCTGGTTGGGGTCCCGAGGGGGGTAATCGAGCACCACCTGAGGGTGAGCCCCAACGTACGCTCGGTGAAGCAGAAGGCACGACGGCAGTCCATGGAGAAGCAGTCCTTCATCGTCCAGGAAACTCGCAAGTTGCAATAGGCTGGTGTCTTCCGTGAGGTGCAGTACCCCGAATGGCTAGCGAACCCGGTCGTCGTGCCCAAAAAGGCGGGAAGGAACGCACTGTGCTTCCTAGATGCCTTCTCGGGATACCGCCAGATCAAGATGGCGATGCAAGACGTTGAGAAGACGACCTTCTTGACCCCATGCAGGGTGTACTGCTACACCTGCATGCCCTTCGGGCTGCGTAATGCTAGGGCAACCTTGCAGCGGTTGATGCACATCGCCCTAGGGCAGCAGCTCAGGAGGAATGCTGAGGCCTACATCAATGACATCATGGTAAAATCTCGGGAGGCAAGGACCCTCATCCAGGATCTGGAGGAGACATTCCCCAGCCTGCGCAAGGTGGACCTGCGGCTCAACCCGGAGAAATGCGTGTTTGGCGTCCCCTCAGGTAAGTTGCTGGGTTTCCTTATGTCACACAGAGGGATCAAGGCGAACCCGGAGAAGGTCAAGGCAATAGAAGAGATGAGCCCACCGCAAACTCTAAAAGAAATGCAAAAGCTGGCGGGCTGCGTGACTTCATTAGGGCCAGGAGCCAGGCACACGACGCCACACACTCGGTCGGGATGATGCAGCACCAAGACGACGCCCCTGAGGTGACGGCAGTGCCAGCAGATGACCAAGCCCCACAAGACGGCGCTCCTGAGGTTGCGGTTGACCCCACAGGAAACCAGGCTCCTGAGGCCCACCAGCCTCAGGAGGTCTCGGACTCCACCAACACTTCCGCCCTCATTGAGCACCCGGTGTACTTTGTCAGCACAGTACTGCGCGATGCGCGAGCACGCTACCCCATGCCACAGAAGCTCCTACTCACGCTCCTCGTCGCCTCGCGAAAGCTGCTCCACTACTTCCAAGGCCACCCATTAAGGTCGTCTCAGCTTACCCGCTAGAAAGAGTGCTCATGGGCCCCAATGCTGCGGGAAGGGTCGCCGAATGGAACTTCGAGCTGTAGGCATTCCAACTGGAGTTCAGCACCACCAGGGTCATCAAGGGTGCCGCGCTCGCCGATTTCGTGGCAGAATGGACTGACGCCCCAGGGCCTGAAGCAGGTGAGGACCGGTCCCTCTCTCCAGGGAGCGAAGTTCCAGACGGCTGGGTCATGTACATCGACGGCGCCTTCGCACGCCATGGCGGGGGGCCGGAGCCGTGCTCATCTCGCCCACCCAAGACAAGCTCTGCTATGCCATGCAACTCTGCTTCCAACGTGGCGAGAAGGTCTCCAACAACATTGCGGAGTATGAAGGCCTGATCGCCGGCCTCAAGGCCGCGGCCGCCTTAGGTGTGAAGCACCTCACCATCAAGGGCGACTCCGAACTCCTCGTCAACTTCTCCAACAAGGTGTATGAGCCAAAGGATGAACACATGGAGGCATACTTGGCAGAGGTATGCAAGTGGAGAAGCAATTCTTGGGCCTAGAGCCGCAGCATGAAGCTCGCGGCACGAATAAGGAAGCTGATGATATCGCCAAGAGAGTGTCCAAACGCCAACCGCAGGATCCCGGCGTCTTCGAGGAGCGACTCTTCAAGCCTTCAGCAGCCCCTCTGGCTGCAGAGCCAACACCGCCTCAGGAGGAGCTTCCCCTGCCACCAACTTCGGGAGCCCCCGCCTGCGGCCCTACTTCAGGAGCACGCCTGCTCCTCGTGCTCGAGCCTCAAGAGGGGTGCTGGACCGAAGATTTCGAGGCATACCTGCTGCAGGGAACCCTGCCGGAGGACGAGGAAGATGCAAAGTGCGTGGCTCGGCAGGCCACAACCTACTGTATTCAGGACGGTGAGCTATACCGAAAACGACCAAATGATGTTTCCTTGCAATGCATCTCAAGGGAGCAGGGGTGCGAGCTGTTAACCGACATACACGGTGGGGATTGTGGACATCACTCGTCATCGCGCACCTTGGTGGGCAAGGCGTTCTGCAGTGGGTTCTACTAGCCCACGACACTTTACGACGTGACCGAGCTGGTGAGATCCTGTGAAGCTTGCCAGTTCCATGCCAAGAAAATCCACTAGCCCGCTCAGGGCCTCCAGAGTATCCCGCTCTCGTGGCCGTTTGCGGTCTGGGGGCTGGACATCTTGGGACTGTTCCCATGAGCGCCGGGGGCTACCGCTACCTCTACGTCGCCATCGACAAATTCACCAAGTGGGCGGAGGTGGAGCCAGTCCATACCATCCTGGCCGGCTCAGCGGTCAAGTTCATCAAGGCCCTCGTTAGCCGATTCGGAGTCCCTAATCGCATCATCACCAACAACGGCTCGCAGTTCACCAGCAACCTCTTTAAAACATATTGTGCTAATCTTGGAATGCAGATATGCTACACTTCAGTGGCACACTCCAGGAGCCACGGACAAGCTGACCGCGCGAACGCAGAGGTCCCGAGGGGCCTCAAAGCAAGAACTTTCAAGAAGAAGCTCGAAGCCTGCAGCAGGGGCTAGCTGGACAAGCTCCAGTCTGTGTTGTGGTCCATCCGCACCACTGCGACCAAGCCGACCGGCAAAACTCCATTCTTCCTCGTCTATGGAGCTGAAGCGGTTCTCCCACATGAGGCCAGGCATCGCTCCGCGCGGGTCTTGGCGTTTGACGAGGCACGCCAGGACGCTACGCGGGGGATGGATCTTGTGCTGGGGGAGGACCACCGTCAAGCCTTGCTCTGAGCGGCAAGGTACCAGCAGGCGCTGTGGCGGTATCGCTGCCGCAGTGTCCACTCCAGGACGCTCGAGGTGGGTGATCTCGTCCTATGGCGGGTCCTCTCCAGGGAAGGGCTGCATAAGCTCTCACCCATGTGGGAGGTCCCATTTAGGGTCGCCCGCATCTCCAGGCCTGGCGTCGCGTGCCTAGAGACGTAGGATGGGATCCCCATCAAGAACGCCTAGAACATCCAGCACCTCAGGAAGTTCTACCCATGAAGCAAGGCCCAGTGCCTGTGAAGGTCTCTGCTCGTGACACTCTCACGTAATAACGAGTGGGGCTGTACACGCCCCGGAGTCTCCAGAGTGCCGCCCTCCGGCCTCGAGGGCTCCCTCCCACGTCCTAGTGGCAGCACTTAGCTCCGCACTAGTGAGAAGACTAGATTAGGTGCCGGACGCGGCTGTTCATTTGCTTTCTGTAGCTGATTTGCAACCTTTTAATGAAATTTGGAGTTCGCGTGTTTTCAGTTGCCAACTGGCTTTCCCCTTCATTTTCTCTTTTGCGCTTTGGTCCTGGTTAAGGAGAAGCGGCAGTTGCCCGTCGCTCCTTCTCGCGCGTCTCGCGCGCGGGGGCTGGGCAGGTGTGTGCGTGCGACGGGCTCGCCCCGCACCACAAACACACTTCGCCGTAGCCCCGCTCCCTCAGAGCTCAGGCTTGTTCTATCCTCACGAGACGCCCTCAAGGACACTCTTGATCTACGCACCCTCTTGAAGTCCATGCCCCCCGGGTACTGTGACGAGGTGCACCAAGCCACGACTGGCTCGTGCCTGAGGGCTCATGGAAGGAAGAATAGGACACCTGACCAAGTTCTTTCTAACAACCCCGCAGCTTCATGATGCCTCCTGAGATCGATGACCCTTGAGCCGGCAGCAAAGAGGGCCTCACTAGGTAATGAAGCACGCGTTCTCGCGAGGAGGGAAACTACCACGGGTACGTCAAAGCCAAGTTATCCTACCATATTCATTTGGAGCGTGAACACTGCAGCGCAACGTCAGAATAATAAATATAGCACAGATACCATGGTTCGTTACACGCCCCTGCAGGCCCCCCCACTTTTTTCAGATGCAGGAAGAAAGGAAAGGTTAAACAAAAGCGGCCCGCGCGACCGCAGCAGCTCACGAGGCCTGGCTCCAAGGGCCTCCCGGACTCAGCCCGAGCCTTCTTCGTGCTTCACCGGAGCGTGGCGGTGGGACGACCTGCCACTGTCCTCGAAGCGAGCCCGGCGACGTGGCGGCTAGTCATAGCCACCGCTGCTGGTGCTCTCGCTGGAGGAGGAGCCGCCGCCACCGGACGAGCCGCGGTCGTCGCCAAGAGCAAGCTCGCCCTCAGCGTCGTCACGGTCGTCATCAAGACCAAGCTCGTCGCCTCCGCTGCCTTCGGGGCAGCACCCTGCGCGACGACCATCTTCCCCGAACACCCTCACATAGTGGGTCGCGACGCCGTCATACTTGAAGTGGACGGTGCACCTCGTGCTCAAGCTGCGCGCGCGGGCAAACATCTGCCAGCCGCGGGTCAGAGCCACGTTGCCCACGACAGAGACCTCCACCGCGGCCCATGAGGCCTTGCTGCAACAACCGTCGACCTGCAACTAGAGGCTGTCAAGACCCCTGGCCGGCAGCTCACCGCGAAAGGAGCGCGGGCGCTGGAGCCATGTGTCGGCCGGCCTCCCTGACCATACGACGAACTCCCGGAGCACCTCCACCGAATGGAAGCGCGGCCGGGGAGGCCAGGCGACCATGGTGCACCTCACCTTGGCGCAAGGGCTGCCCCGCCCCGGGCGGCTCCTGCCACGAGAGGAAACACCGCTGCGGCCACCAAGGACGATGCCGATCCCCGAAGGAGTACGCCCGCGCCCCCGAGGAGCCACAGCAGGGGTCGCGGCGTGCTTGCGGGGGCGGCCCCGCCCCCTCTTGGGCGGTGGCGAGCTGAGCCCCTCCTGGTGAGCCTTCCCCTTCTCCGCCACAGAGAACCTCTTCATCGGCGACATGGGAGCTGCGGCAAGACGGCGAGGCAAACAGGAAGAAGGAAGAGCGGGCGACGAGAAGAAAGAGATGAGCAGAGGGGGCTCCAGCCCTCTCCTCATTTATAGCCCAGAGGAGGCCAACCGCCGGCCTCCATGATCGCGCGTAATAATGGTTTTTCTCTGTATGCAGCAGAGTCTCGTCAAGTCGAACCGTTGCCGAGGCAGCATGGGGAAGCGGAGGTGCCCACGTCCCATCAATCGCCACACGTCGACCGAGACCGCAGGCAGTTAGGGCCCGCGGTGCTCCGCCCTTGCCCTTTGGCTTCACCTCGAAGCCAAGTCCGAGCGCGCCTTGGGCCCGGGGGCTACTGCTGACGTCTTGGGAATGGGGGTACCTAGACTTGCCTGCCTGCGGCCCATGGCGTGGCTCAGTCAACGGCCTGGTACGGCCCAGCTTCAGTAGCAAAAACTCAAGACCCTCGCGAGGGGCCAAGCCTCGCGAGGTGGACAACACGAAGACCTCCCTGAGGGCGGCCTCACTAGGCTAGCTCCTGAGGAGCGGAGATATAAATGCAAGGTGCACCTCACGAGGTTCATGTCGGATTACGGGTTCCGACAACACCCTTGTGGTTCGAACTCTCGGGTGCGCACGAAGATCTATCTCCCCAAGCCGCGCAGCTCTTCCCAAGGGGCCACAGAGGATCCTTGCAGGTTGAGAAGCCAGGCGCACGGCGCGCCAGTGAGGGCCATGGGGAACCAGTTCGCCATGACCTTGCCGTCGCCTCCAGCTTCCAGGATGGCCTCCTCATACGCTAGCAGGAAGGCCGACGGATCCGCCGCACCATCGTAGCGTGGCGGCATCTCCGGCATGAACTTGGGCGGCCACTGCACCCGCCGCAAGGTGGGGTTAAAGGCTCTGAGCCCCCTGGCGCCGTCATGGGCGTCCGTTGGCCCAGCTGGAGGAGCGACGCCGGCCATGGGGACTGAACGGAGAGGCGGTGCCGGCGGAGAGACGAACTTTGGCGCACACCTACCTGGCGCGCCAAATGTTGGATTACGGGTTCCAGCAAAACCCTTGTGGTTCGAACTCTGGGGTGTGCATGAAGATCTCTCTCCCCCAAGCTCACACACTCACCGCGATCTCAAGGACTGGCCCACCGAACCCAAGGAACAAGGGACACAAGATATTTTACTAGTTCGAGCCACCGATGTGGTGTAATAACCTACTCCAGTGTGGTGTGGTGGATTGCCTTGTAGGCTCTGGATGAACAAGTACAAAGGAAGAACAGCCTCCTAAGGAGAGGTGTTCTAGAGCTCGGTGAGCTGGTACGTGTGAGGATGGAATGGATCCGATCCAACCTGAGTTACTTTCTACGGTGGTGGCTAGTCCTATTTATAGAGGCCCTGGTCCTCTTCCCAAATGTTTAGGCGGGGAGGGATCCCACAACGGCCAATTTGAAGGGGGACAACTAGTATAAGCTATCCTGACAAAAGGTGGTGTTCGCCTGCAAAAGGCTCTCGTGGTGTCGACGTCGTGGGCTCCGCGACGACCTCCGTCCTGCCGTCCTGCTGGTCTTGGTCTCGTTGCACCGATATGGAAACCTTTACCTGATGCCTCGGGACTCCTCGCCTGCGCCTGCTCCTTTAGCACCAAAGAGGAAATGAGTACTCTGCGCCCGCTGGCGCCTGCCTGGCCTTGGTCGTCATGGCTCACGTCACGGGAACCTCACGAGGTGCCCCTTGCCTTGATATCTCCGCTCCTCGCGAGCCAGCCTAGTGAGGCTGTCCCTGAGGAGGTCTTGTGTTGTCCGCCTCATGAGGCTTGGCTCCTCGCGAGGGTCTTGAGTGTTTGCTGGTGAATATGGGCCGTACCAGGCCGCTAGAGGAGCCACGCCATGGGCCGCAAGCAGGCAAGTCTGGGGGGTCCCCGTTCCCAGAATGCCGACAGTAGCCCCGGGGCCCAAGGCGCGCTCGGACTTGGCTTCGAGGCGAAGCCAAGGTGCAAGTGCAGAGCACCGTAGGCCCCAACCGCCTGCAGCCTTGATTGATGCCTGGCGACTGACGGAACATGGGCGTCTTCGCTTCCTCACGCTGCCTCGGCAACTGCCCGACTTGATGAGTCCCTGGTGCATGTAGAAAAGCCATCATTACCTGCGATCGTGGGGGTCGTCGGTTGGCCTCCTCCTGCTATAAGTGGGGAGGGGCGGAGCCCCCGTCGCCCATATCTTCCTCCATTCCTCTTGTTTTTTCTTCCTTGCTTCACTGCTTGCAGCGACACCCATGGCGCCAACGAAGAGGTTCTCGGCCGCGGAGAAAGGGAAGGCTCGCCAAGAGGGGCCCTACTCTCCCCCGCCCAAGAGGGGGTGCGGTCGCCCTCGCAAGCACGATGCGACCCCGCCGTGGTTCCTCGTGGGCGAGGACGAGTCTCTTCGGGGTCCGGTGTCGCTCTGGGCGGCCGAGGCGACGCTTCTCCGCCTGGTGGAAGCCACTTGGGGCGTGGCTGTCCCGTCGACGAGGGGAGGCGCGCCGTGGTCGCTAGGCCTCCCCGGCCACACTTCCACTCGGCAGAGGTGCTGCCGGAGTTCATTGTGTGGTCGGAGAACCCGAACGGCACCTGGCTCCAGCTTCCGCACTCCTTTGTAGGTGAGCTGGCGGCTTCGGGTCCCGTCGGCCTCTGGCTACAGGCGCACGGCTGCTGCAGCAAGTGCTCGTGGGTCGCGGTGGAGATCTCCGTCGCGGGCAACATAGCCCTGGCCCGCGGCTGGCAGACATTTTCCTGCGCGTGCGGCCTAGGCAGGCGGTGCACCCTCCACTTCAAGTACGACGGTGCCGCGACCCTTTTCGTGAGGGTGTTCAGAGAAGACGGTCACCGTGCTGGGTGCTGCCCTGAAGACAGCGACGGTGGCGATGTGCTCGGCCTTGGTGACGGCCGCGACGAGGACGAGGGCGAGCTCGCCCTCGTTGATGGCCATGGCTCGTCCAGCTGTGGCGGCTCCTCCTCTAGCGAAAGCTCCAGCAGCGGCGGCTACGACCAACCACCCCGTCGCCGCGCTCGCTTCGAGTACGGTGGTGGGTCGTCCCGTCGTCGCACCCCGATGAAGCGCAAGGAGGAATCTGGCTGAGTTTGGGGGAGCGCTAGGAGCTACTTCTCGGGAGTAGCCGCGGGTGTGGGGGCCGCTTTTGCCTGTTTCCCCCCTTTTGTTTCCTTCCTGCATGGCAAGAAACAAGTATGGGGCCCCACGGGGGCGTATGATGAACTGTAGCGCTTTTCCTGCCTTTTGTTATGTTTATCCCTTCTGAGTTGTGCTGTGGCATCAGTGCTTTACGTAGTCATGTAAGGATAACTTAGCTCGATCTGTCCGAAGTAGCTTCCACCTCGTGTGGCGCGCATCCCCCAGCACCAGATGAGACTTCCCTACTCCGGACTTGGGGGGCGTCGAGATACTGCAAAAATTCGTTAAGAAGCCCTTATTCTTCCTTGATCAAGGCCCCAGGTGTGGTCGGTCATGGCCCAGGGCACCACATCATGGTACCCATGGGGCACAGACTTAAAAAAGGGGTGCGCCAGCTGCGAGCTCGAATGAGGGTGCCTCGTGAAGACCAGGTGAAGCGCTTACATGCGTACCTGTACAGCCCCCTCGCGAGGCGTGCGAGGGAGAGTGCCAGTTAAAATAGAGAACCGAGGGAAGAAACAGAGAGAAAAGGGAATCGAACCAAGCCAACAAGAAACACCAGAATTCAAATTTCCATTAAAGAGGGGCAAGCCAACTACTGAAAGCAAATGAACAGCCACGTCCGGCACCTAGTCTAGTCTTCTCACCAGCGCGGAGCTAAGTGCTGCCACTAGGACGTGGGAGAGAGCCCCCGAGGCCCGAGGGCGGCACTCCGGAGACACTGGGACGTGTACAGCCCCACTCATTATTACGTGAGAGTGTCACGGGCGGAGACCTGCACAGGCACTGGGCCTTGCTTCATGGGTAGAACTTTCGGAGGTGCTGAATGTTCCAGGCGTTCTGGATGGGGATCCCGTCCTACGTCTCCAAGCCTGGAGACATGGGCAATCCTAAACGGGCCCTCCCACATGGGTGAGAGCTTATGCAGCCCTTCCCTAGAGAGCACCCGCGTTAGGACGAGATCGCCCACCTCGAGCATCCTTGAGCGGACGCTGCGGCAGTAATATCGTTGCAGCGCCTGCTGGTACCTTGCCGCCCGGAGCGACGCTTGGCGGTGGCGCTCCTCCCCCAGCACGTGGTCCATCCCCCGCGTGGCGTCTTGATGCGCTTCGTCGAACGCCAGGACCCACGCGGAGCGATGCTTGACCTCGTGAGGGAGGACTGCTTTAGCTCCATAGACGAGGAAGAACGGGGTCTCGCCTATTGGTTTGGTGGCGGTGGTGCGGATGGACCATAGCACAGACTAGAGCTCGTCGTGCCATCCCCTACCGTAGGCCTCAAGCTTCTTCTTGAAGGTTCTGGTCTTGAGGCCTCTCAGGACCTCCGCGTTGGCGCGCTCGGCCTGGCCATTGCTCCTGGGGTGTGCTACTGAGGCGTAGCATATCTGCGTTCCAAGGTTAGCACAATATGTCTTGAAGAGATTGCTAGTGAACTGCGAGCCGTTATCGGTGATGATGCGGTTAGGTACCCCAAACCGGCTCACGAGGCCCTTGATGAACTTAACTGTGGACCCGGCTGGGATGGTGCGGACGACCTCCACCTCCGCCCATTTGGTGAACTTGTCGATGGCGATGTAGAGGTAGCGGTAGCCCCCAGACTCTCGAGGGAACGGGCCTAGGATATCCAGCCCCCAAACCGCGAACAGCCATGAGAGCGGGATAGTCTGGAGGCCCTCAGCTGGCTGGTGGATCTGCTTGGCGTGGAATTGGCAGGCCTCGCAGGATTTCACTAGCTCGGCTGCGTCGTTGAGTGCCGTGGGCTAGTAGAACCCGCTGCAGAACGCCTTGCCAACCAGGGCGTGCGATGATGAGTGGTGCCCACAATCTCCCCGTGTATGTCAGCTAACAGCTCGCCACCTTGCTTCCTGGAGATACAACGTAAGGAAACATCATTCGGTCGTTTTTTGTAGAGCTCACCATCTTGGATGCAGTATGCCGTGGCTTGCCGGGCCACACGCTCCGCATCCTCCTCCTTTTCTGGCAACGTCCCCCGCACCATGTGTCAGTGTCAAAACCGGCGGATCTCGGGTAGGGGGTCCCGAACTGTGCGTCTAGGATCGATGGTAACAGGAGACAGGGGACACGATGTTTACCCAGGTTCGGGCCCTCTCTATGGAGGTAATACCCTACTTCCTACTTGATTGATCTTGATGAATATGAGTATTACAAGAGTTGATCTACCACGAGATCGTAATGGCTAAACCCTAGAAGTCTAGCCTATGTGTATATGGTAATGAATGTGTCCTTTCCGGACTAACCCCTCCGGTTTATATAGACACCGGGGGGGAATATATGGTTTACATGGAGTCGGTTACATAAGAAGGAATCTTCATAATTGGTCGCCAAGCTTGCCTTCCACGCCAAGTAGAGTCCAATCCGGACACGAGTATGGTCTTCGGTCTTCATGTCTTCGCAGCCCATCAGTCCGGCCCATGGATAGCAGACCGGACGCCCGAGGACCCCTTAGTCCAGGACTCCCTCAGTAGCCCCTGAACTTGGCTTCAATGACGAGGAGTCCGGCGCGCAGATTGTCTTCGGCATTGCAAGGCGGGTTCCCCTTTCTCTGAACTCCAAGACAGTCTTCGGACGCAATGATTGTATCCGGACCTGTTACACACCACACATAACTGCAGAGAGAATATAATATTTGCACGGATCCAATCTGTTTACAGTTTCTTGACAACACGTCATTGCGTCTGTCCGGCTATGATTTCAAACCGTTTTTCTTCTGCCATCCCATGTCTCGAGACGTGGTTGCTATTGGCATGTCTTGTCGAAGCAGAGATCATGTCCCCTTATTGCGGGATTCTCATCAATGCGGGCATGGGTAACCGAACCGTGCCATTTGCACAGCCATTGGGAATAGGCGAATCTTAAGGCGAGTGAGGAGGCGTTTAATGTTTGCTGCCTTTATAAGAGGATACGGATCCCCTCTTCTTTTTCTCACGCTTTCTCTCTGTCTCCGCCTTCCCGAGCTCGAGCTCCAGCGCCCAAGTCCTCATCTCCTTTCCACTCAAGCGACCATGTCCGGATCCGGTGGTCAGGGCAAGTGGATGGTCTCCTCCCTTAAGGAGTAGGACATTACTGAGCTCCGAGCGGCCGGATATTTGGCGGAGGGAATCGCCCACCGCTTGCCGGCCGAGGGACAAATCGTCCCCATGCCAAAGCCCAACGAGAGGGTAGTATTCCTTCCTCATTTCTTCCGCGGGCTGGGGTTTCCACTCCACCCTTTCGTCCGCGGGCTGATGTACTATTACGGGATAGATTTCCATGATCTATCCCCGAATTCTTTCCTCAACATTTCGTTGTTTATCCTCGTGTGTGAGGCCTTCCTCCGCATCCAGTCCCACTTCGGGCTATGGCTCAAAGTCTTGAACGTAAAGCCGAAGGTGGTGGATGGCTAGCACGCGGAGTGCGGAGGAGCCGTGGTGAGCAAGCTATCCAACGTCTCCTGGCCCAAAGGCACTTTTGTGGGGACTGTAAAGGAATGGCAGAAGCAGTGGTTCTAAATCACAGAACCTCGCGGCACCACCTCGGCCACGGCTGCCGAATTCCGCTCCGGTGCTCCCATGCGACTCACCTCCTGGGTCGAGAAGAGTCCGGACTGGTGTTCACCCGACGAGCTGATAGCGCTGCAGACGCGCATTCAAAGCATGGTGACCAAGAACATCAAGCTCGTTGACGTCATCCAGGTGATGTTGGTCCGCCGGATTCTTCCGTGCGAGAGCCGAAGCCGCCCTTTGTGGGAGTTCAATTCGAAGAAGCACCAGACCTTGGCGAGGCTCTTCGAGACTACCCACGAAGGTTCCTGAATGTCACTTTTTAAGGGCAACGAGAAGCCACCAGCCACGGATTCAGACCGTGGCCACGATTGTACACGCCCCGCCAGCAAGGTATGCTATTTCTGTCGTATCCTCAACTTCATTGTTTCGAGGGTTGTGTCTGAGCTTTTATTATGGTTCCTTTAGGACTCAGTGGAGAGGATGAAGCGGATCAAGTGTCCGGCTCCGCTGCCCGAAGAACCGGTCATCCCGCGCCTAGCGGAGATGCTGGTGCCGGCGCCGTACAAGGCGCCGGAGAAGAAGGCCAAGGGGGCCAAGAGTGGCCCCCGTCGCAAGGGCACTTCGGACGTGACGTCCAAAGATGACGATGCTAATTCCTCCGTTCTTGAGGACAACGGGGAGGAGGAGGAGGAAAACAACCCTCCTCCCGAGGAGAAGAAGAAGAAGAGGGCGGCCTCGGCACATCCGGAGGCGAAAGCGCCCAAAAAGGGGAAGGGCGCCCCAGCGGTCAACACCGCGTGGGACGTCGACAACAGTCCGGAACGGCGCCCCCACACTAAGCCCCAGGCCACATCGTAAGTGATAGGGCTTGCTCGTGCACGCATTCAACCCTTTCTCTCCATTATCTTGATATAGTTACCTGTACTGCTGCAGTCCGGCCCGCGACCTAATCCAGCGGTCCTCGTCTGGATGTTCGTTGGCTCCATCGGAGATGGTGAGCCAGTCGCCACCGCCTGCTTACTCCCCCGGGGCCAGGGACGACACTGAAGTGTTGTCCCGGCGGGCCGATCCGAACCGGGGAGGAGCCTAGGACGCTGTCCAGGAGGTGCCACGAGGCGAAGCCTCCACTGCCGGACACATGGAGGAGACGGTTCCCATGGAGACTGACGAAGAGGGCCGCATCCAGTTTGGCCATCCGCCGAATACGATTCCGGAGACCCATACGGTTCCGGAGTCGGGCAAGCAGCCCCTTTGAAGGAGGGGGCGTGCCGCCTCCGCCGGTCGTCCCTGTCCATCCCGGGGCGCTGGGCAACCTGATGGAGGCGCTACAAAGTGCCTGTGTTATGGATGAGCACCGTGTCCTTATGGGCGCGGTGATTGAACAGGTTCAGTCCGTCAAGAGTGGACTAAACGAAGCCTGCAGCAACCTATTGACAGGTTTCGAGGTAAGTGAGAAAAAACCTGTAGTCAGTAGCCCCTGAGACACTGTCCGGCTAGAAGAACCGGACAGAGGATCTATTGTAGGAGACTAACATAGCATTTATGCATAAGCAGGCGTCGCTGTTGGCCACAACCTCGCATGCTGCCAAAGTCTCTGAATTAAGGCAGAGGCTGGAGCAGACCGAGAACGAGCTCGGCGAGGTTAGAGTGCGGCTCCAGGAGAAGCAAGGTGAATAACGACTCGATGTATGTTCGGAAAGTGTTGAGGATATAAACCTTAGAGTCACCCGCCCGGAGGGGCCGGGTTACTCATAATGGTCATCGCCTGAAGCCCGGCGCCAAGCTTGAAGACGGCGGGCCAAAGATGGGCTTAAGACCCGGAGATGGCTTAAGGCCCGTAGTTACAACCGCCATTATGGTAGAACTTGTAGTGTAAGGCAAGAATAGTTGAGAGTCCGAGCCGGACACTCTTATGAGCCGGCCGGGACTCTGATAGCCGCTGGGCGTCAACCTCTCTATATAAAGAGACGACCCGGCGGCGGTTTAGGGGTAAGAAAGATCTCGTCGAGAGCCAGGCATAGCAGTTAAGCTCCCTGGTCATCGAAACCCTAATCAATACCACCTCAACTGGACGTAGGCTTTTACCTTCACCGTAAGGGGCCGAACCAGTATAAACCCTCGTATTCCTTGTCCCGTTAACCCCTTTAAGCTTCCTAGCTGCGATGGCTCCACGACTAAGTCCTAGCACGAGGACATCTGCCGTGACAATTCCACGACAGTTGGCGCCCACCGTGGGGCCAGCGCACGGTGGATTTGAGTTCTTGAAGGGCAGCTTCGAAGGGCTCAAGGGATACGCTATGGGCCGGATGACCAAGAGTCGTCGCGGCAAGCTCTACATCGACGATGCAAACTGGGGCCCCGACGCCGGCTCAATTGAGTACGGGTACCGGGTCCCCTTCGGCGGAATCCATGTCTTCATTGGCAAGATTGGCGAGCCGGGCCCTGAGCCGGACCTCTGCGCCGATCTCATCGAGACGGCTCAGCGTGCACGACCCGCCCGGGCCCTACCTGCCTTGAAGCATGCTTTTGTGGGATGTATCCATGGAGGGCTCTCTGATGGATCTGGATCTGGTGATGAGATGGCCGCCGGCTCTGACAGCGAGTCGTCCACGGATGAGTCAAACTCGTTGTATCAACTTCAAGATGGCAGGCTCAGGGGGTGTTCCGATGGTGACAGTATTCCGGACCCTTTTGAGCCGCCGAGCCGGGTTGGAATCTTCATGGCTGGTGCACAGCCTGTTCAAAACCCTGCCGCCGGGTCAGGAAACCTAGTGCCCTCGCCGGCTCAGGTGCTGATGGATCTCACGGACAAGATGACGGCCCTGTTGACCGCCACGGTTGACCCGGCGGATCAAGCTCAGCATGACACGGAGGTGGCGCAGTTAAAGTTAGATCTAGTGAAAGCCAAGGAGGATCTGGTGGCGGAAGGGATTAGGATGGCTGCGGAGAGGGCGGCTCTCGACGCCCAGACTCAGTTGATTCAGGCGCAGTCCTTCCGGCTCACGATGGATCAGAACGCGTCCAATGAGGTCATGAGAAGGGGGCATCAAAAGGCCCAATCTCAACTCCCTCTGGTCTACGATCCTCGAAACCTCTTCAACACGCCAGGTGCAGGGTCTAGTAACCCGCCGAGGATCATAGTGCCCGGGACTGGGACCCCTGTTCAGCCACAAGTGATGGGGCCTCCCCGGGTAAACCCTGCCCCGCCTCAGTATGTGCCAATACCACCGGGTCATTATGCCAACCCGCTGGAGAACATGGTCGCTGCGGCAGCACGGCTGGCGGCTCTCCCAATCGACGGCGACTCTCCAACGGCTGTTGAAACCCGCCGGGTCAGAGAACTCCTTCAGACAGCGATGGTGCAGCAAGAGGCATACTCTTACAGCCGGGACAGGATCCACTCAACCCCTCGTCCAGGCCGGAGCCCGAGTTATAGCAGACACATGGTCTCAGTGACCGGCTCAAGTAATGTCCGACGCCATGACCCGCCCCTGGCCATGGCCCGGCTCATAACGGAGCCTTTCACGCAACAGACCAAGACAGAGCGCGGCAAGAGGCAGAACAGGTGCCTCAGTTGACGGCTTACCAGACACCCCCGGCTTATCCAACGACTTCCGTCGATGTGGGTATCCCTACGAGGACTGGAGGTGTCCCTTGTTTAGTGCCGGCTCTCCGCAATGAACGTCTACCCAAAGACTTCAAAGGACCTAGGAAGGTGCCTAATTACACGGCTGATTTACAACCCGGAGCCTGGATCGAGAGTTACGAGATGGCCATGGAATTGCTGGAGGTCAGTGAAGCAGCGATGGCAAAGTACTTCACCATGATGTTAGATGGGACTGCCCGCACTTGGTTGAAAGGGCTACCACCAAACTCCATCGGGTCTTGGGCTGAGCTGAAAGCCCAGTTCATCCAAAACTTCAAGGATACCTGTAGGCAGTCTATGTCAATTGTGGATTTGACTAACTGTAAACAGCAGGAGGGTGAGTCTATGACGCATTGGGTTCGCCGGGTCAAAGAGATCATACATTCATCTGATAAGATGGATGCCGGCTCTGCAGTCTTAATGTTGGAGCAGAATTGTCGTTTCCTGCCCCTGAAGATGAAACTTGGGCGGCTTAAGCGTGACTGCAATGATATGGGTACGCTGATGGCGGCTCTCGTCAAGTACGCCGACTCTGATAGCACCAAGGACCCCGCTTCAGATGATGAAAGGACAGGGAAGGGAAAGAAGAACGGCAATGGCAAGGGTCCTCAGCATAACCCGGGAAACCAAGGAGGCGGCAAGCGTAAGGCCGACGGCAGCCTAGAGTTCGTGGCCAACGCCAGCTCACAGGGGAATAACCAGCGACGCAAGGGGAGGCCACCTCCCCGAGCCGGCGGGTCAGGCCCGACGCTGGAGCAGCTGTTGAATGAGCCTTGTCCAAGGCATGGCTCTAGGGAGAAGCCAGCTACTCATTTGTGGAAGGATTGCGCAATCATGAAGGCCTTTAAGAATTCCAATGCCTTCAAGGGCAACCATGGCCCGGGCGGCGGCTCAGGCGCTGGCAGTTTTCATGGTCCAGGCGGCGGCTCAAATTCTAATCCTCAGAACGGTCAAGGGGGCTTTAATCAGCAATCTGGCCAGGGTCATCAACAGCAGCAGGGGGGTTATCAGACCAATCCAAAGCAGCTTAACGGTGGACAGTATCACGTATTTACCACCAGTCTGTGTAAGCGAGATCAGAAGCTTCATAAGAGGGCTATGAATGCTGTTGAGCCGGCGGTTCCACGCTATTTAAGATGGTCTGAGCAGCCTATTGTGTGGAGTAGGGAGGATCACCCTCCCCGGGTTGATAATCCGGGTCACTTGGCCTTGGTGGTGGCTCCTCAGGTGGGAGGATATAAGTTCACTAAGGTGCTCATGGATGGAGGCAGCAGTATCAACATCCTCTATTATGAGACTTTCCGTCGTATGGGGTTGATTGATAAGAACCTCAGCCAGTCAAACACTATTTTCCATGGTGTGGTGCCTGGTAAGTCGGCTTATCCAGTTGGCAAGATCAAGTTGGAAGTGGCCTTTGGAGACGAGTACAACTACATGGTGGAAAAATTGACCTTTGAGGTGGTCAAGATAAGAAGTCTGTATCATGCGATATTTGGGCAACCGGCTTATGCCAAGTTCATGGCTCGGCCGTGTTACGTGTATTTACAGCTCAAGATGCCGGGTCACAATGGGACCATTACGGTTCACGGCAGCCGGAAGGTGGCTTTGGAGTGTGAGGAAGGCGATGCGGCTTATGTAGAATCTGTTTGTGCAACAGAGGAGTTGAAATTTTACAAGGACAATGTTGACCCAACAGATATGACCTCTCTGAAAAAGCCGACTACGAAGCATGAGCCGGCAATGAAATTTAAGTCAGCTGATGAGACTAAACTTGTTGATTTCGTTCCAGGTGATTCATCTCAGCAGTTTAGCATCAGTGCCAATCTGGATCCAAAATAGGAAAGCGCGCTCATCGAGTTCATCCTTGAGAATAGGGACATTTTTGCATGGAAACCTTCTGACATGCCAGGTGTACCTAGAGAACTCGCTGAGCACACCCTCAATGTTGATCCGAAATTTAAGCCGGTCAGGCAATTCCTTCGGCGGTTTAATGAAGAGAGGCGGAAAGCCATTGGGGAAGAGGTGGCCCGGCTCTTGGCGGCCGGGTTTATTGTTGAAGTCTTTCACCCAGAGTGGTTAGCTAACCCGGTGCTCGTGCTCAAGAAGAACGGCACCTGGCGGATGTGTGTGGACTATACGGACTTAAACAAGGCAAGTCCGGCTGATCCTTTTGCTCTTCCCCGTATTGATCAAATCATTGATGCTACGGCGGGTTGCGAGCGCTTAAGTTTCATGGATGCTTATTCTGGATACCATCAGATCAAAATGGCAGTTAAGGACCAGGAGAAGACGGCGTTCATCACTCCCTTTGGAGCCTTCTGTTATGTGTCTATGCCCTTTGGACTCAAGAGTGCACAAGCGACTTATCAGCGTTGCGTGCAGAACTGTCTTCATAACTAGATTGGGCGCAATGTTCATGCCTATGTGGATGATATTGTGGTTAAGTCCAGGGAGAAGGAAACCTTGATAGATGATCTGAGGGAGACCTTTGATAATCTCCGGGTCTACAAGATGATGCTTAACCCGGCCAAGTGTATTTTTGGTGTTCCTGCAGGCAAGCTCTTGGGTTTCTTGGTTTCTAACAGAGGCATTGAAGCTAAACCGGAGAAGATCAAGGCAATCACCTCTCTGGCTAAGCCTGCGTGTATAAACGATGTCCAGCGCCTGGCGGGTCGTGACGCTGCTTTAAGCCGGTTTATAAGCCGTTTGGGTGAGAAGGCCATGCCCTTGTACCAGTTGATGAAGAAAACCGATGACTTTGTCTGGAATGATGCTGCTAATACTGCTTTTGAGGATTTGAAGAGAAAGCTGGCAGAGCCCCCAGTCCTTGCTGCTCCGGTTGACAAGGAGCTTTATTGCTGTATGTAGCTGCTAACACACGGGCCATCAGTGTGGCTGTGGTGGTGGAGCGCAAGGAAGAGGGCAAGGAGCATCCGGTTCAGCGGCTGGTTTATTACATCAGTGAAGTGCTCATCGAGTCCAAACAACGGTATCCACATTGGCAGAAGCTTGTTTATGGTGTGTTCATGGCGAGCCGGAAGCTTAAGCATTACTTCCAGGGTCACCCTATCACTGTGGTTAGTTCTTCTCCCCTTGGAGATATCATCCAAAACAGAGAAGCTACAGGAAGAGTGGCTAAGTGGGCTATAGAGCTCGGGCCTCATGGTCTAAAATACGTACCACACACTGCTGTTAAATCTCAAGCTTTAGTGGATTTCATCAACGATTGGACAGAGCTACAAGTGCCCGAGGAAATGCCGGATAATACATATTGGACTATTCACTTCGATGGGTCCAGGCAGTTGGAGGGCTCGGGGGTTGGAGTTGTATTGGCTTCCCCTAAAGGTGACAAGTTTCATTATGTGCTACGGTTGATGTTTCCTTGCACTAACAATGCGGCTGAGTATGAGGCCTCGCTCCATGGTCTTCGGATGGCTAAGGAGATGAGCTTGAGCCGGGTAAGGTGCTTCGGCGACTCAGACTTGGTGGCTCAACAAGTATCAGGCAAGTGGGACTCCAAGGACCCTCTCATAGCGGCTTATCACCGTGAAGTTGATGCCATTGCTGGGCACTTTCAGGGTTACCAAGTAGAGCACATCGATCGCAGGAAGAACGAGGCGGCTGATGCTTTAAGCCGGCTGGGCTCTCAGCGAAAACCGGTGCCACCTAATACTTTCCTGGACGTCTTGCATAACCCTTCTGTTAAGTTTCCTACAGAGGAAGACTTGGTTGTCCCTGACCCGGAGGCACAATTGGTGGCGGCTCTCCACATCATCCCGGACTGGACAGTGCCCTATCTGGCTTACATGACCCGGGGAGATTTGCCTGAGGATGAAACTTTGGCCAGACAAATAACCCGGCGGTCTAAGTCAATGGTTGTTATCAATGGTGAGCTGCATCACCGCAGTGTTACGGGAGCGTTCCAGCGTTGTGTCTCCCCTGAGAAAGGTCAAGAGATCTTGCATGAGATTCATGAAGGGGATTGTGGCCATCATGCCGGCTCAAAATCCCTTGTGGCCAAGGCTTTTCGTCATGGTTTTTACTAGCTGACGGCTCATGCTGATGCGGAGGACTTGGTCAGTAAATGTGATGGTTGCCAAAGGTTCTCACGACGGGCTCATGTGCCGGCTCAGGAGCTGAGGATGATACCAATCACTTGGCCATTTGCGGTCTGGGGGCTTGATATGGTTGGGCCTTTTAAAAGGTCCAAGGATAAGAAGACTCACCTTTTGGTGGCAGTTGACAAGTTCACAAAGTGGGTTGAAGCAGAGCCAGTTAGTAAGTGTGACGCAGCTACGGCGGTTCAGTTCATGAAAAAGGTGATATTTCGCTTTGGTTTTCCACACAGCATTATAACTGACAACGGCACCAATCTATCTAAAGGTGCTATGGAGGAGTTTTTTCAACGAGAGCATATTCGACTTGATGTTTCATCGGTGGCTCATCCTCAATCCAATGGTCAAGCTGAGAGAGCTAATCAGGAGATTTTGAAGGGCATCAAGCCCCAACTTTTAGTCCCTTTGCAACGGACGCCGGGTTGTTGGGTGGAGGAGTTACCCTCCGTGTTATGGAGCATCAATACTACCCCTAACAGGTCTACGGGTTACACGCCTTTCTTCATGGTCTATGGAGCGGAAGCAGTCCTCCCCAGTGACATCCGTCATGACTCGCCTCAAGTGGCGGCTTATGTTGAGGCGGATAATGAACGGGCGCGCCAAGATGCTCTTGACTTGTTGGACGAACAGCGTAACGTGGCAGCAGCTCGCTCAGCAATTTACCAACAAGACCTGCGTCGTTATCACAGTCGCCGGGTTAAGTCCCGGGTCTTCCAGGAAGGTGATCTGGTGCTCCGGCTCATCCAAGATCAAACAGATGCGCACAAGTTATCCCCGCCTTGGGAAGGACCCTTTGTGGTCAGCAAGAACTTGCACAACGGGTCGTATTACCTCATTGACATTCGGGAGCACAAAGATTCACGCAAGTCGGAGGAGCAGACCCGTCGGCCGTGGAACATAGCTCAGCTTCGGCCTTATTACACTTGAGCCACCGGCTCTCATAATGTACATATTTCTATAAGCCATGTATATATTATGATAAGCAATAAAGCAGGACCTCTGTCCTTTTTTCTCCTCCAAAGGTAAAAGTGTTGTTTCCATTACAAGATCACATGGTAACTTGGAGGTGGATCCAGCTTATGATCGTATTCGAATCTAGCCGTACGCAATATAATCACTTGGGGGCTTCCTGTTCAAACATAGGTCGTATTTGAACCAAAGAGAACATAGCTGTCGATACCCATTTGATTGGCAAAGTGTCGAGCTCATTGGGGAGTTTTCTTTGATCATATTTGAATCATGGCTCAACCCCCTTTGGGAACCGACGTGGATCGTATTCGAATCAGCGTCGTTAAACAACTCTCAAGGTCATTTGGGGGCTTCCTGTTCAAACATGGGTCGTATCCGAACCAAAGAGAACATAGCTGTCGGTACCCTCTTGATCGGCATCACCAAACCCACTTAGGGCTATGTGATCGCATTCGAATCTTAGCTTAACCCCTTTGGGACGGGTCTCTGGTCGTATTCGAACCGGAATCCCCTAAGTTTGATTTTCCGGCTTGCAACAAGTTCTTCTGGTTGTATCAACAGTGTACACGGCGGTTCTTATTCCGCCGACTTAATTTTCATTCACAAGGTTAGTTACACACAATCAGCCTTATCAAGACAGGTAAACCGGAGTTGAGGTACCAACCTTATTATCCGGGTTATACAAACCGGAAGTGGACTTGAAGGCCTGTAAGTATGTTATTACGGTTATATCAAGGATATAATGGAGGACCGGTCTTGGGTGACTTAGATTCATATTCCGGGTTATATATATGAGACTATGATTCTCAGTGCGGTAAGCCGCCTAGAGACTTGTGATTTGTTTTTCCATCCAGGATAGTTAAAGACAGCTATTTGAGCTTAAGGAAAATGAATGATCAATTATGACCCGGAAAAATATAAGGAAGCAACTTCAATGGAGTTACGCATTCAACACGTGCACGATGGCACGACAAAGTTAAAATGTTGGTCCTACTCTATTACAAGACTCTCAGAGTCCAAAAGGATGAAGCATTGTTTAACAAGCCGCGTAAAGAATCAAGATGCTTGCCGGGTCGACGCTTCCGGCTCATCCCTCTCCGCTCCTCCGGCTGTTCCCAAGACCTAGAAGGTTGATGATTTCCAGTCAATGCCGCTCAAAGCTTCAAATTTAGCTTCCTCGTCAATTAACACGGCCGGGTCAATTTCCGGGGCAAAGGTGTGCTTACGAGTCGGCGGGACTAAGCTGATGGCTTCGTAACGCGGAGTGGGGATCCTCTGATTCTCTGCATTGTAGCCCGGCTGGTACTTGGTTAGATCAGTGTCATTCCCAATCAGGGTGGCCACCGGGCGCACGATCTTCACACAGGCAGCAAAGTCCTTTTGGTCGAAAGGGGTGCCGTCTTCCTTCAAGCTGGGGTAACCAAGTGCAATGTCCGCCGGGTCTAGCTCTGGAAGGAAAGCCTTGGCCCGTCTCAGAGCAGCTATGGCTCCGGGTCTTGCAGAGGCCCGTCGCAGCTCTTGGACACGCTGAGGAAGAACGGCCAGCCGGCGAAGTACTTCCGCCAGGTGAGTCGGAACCTCATTGGATAGGGCCACCACGGCCAAAGCGCGCTGTGACCCGGTGTAGAGTTGCTCCACCAGGGTGTACATGGCCTTCAGCTTGGTCAGCATGTTCTGATTGAGGTTGGCGCTTCTGGGACCTGTTTAACAAAGTAAGATAAGCCGTTCTCAATGATGGGAGTTATGAGACATAAAAACTATACACTTGTTCAAAGCCTGCAGAAGGACTTACCGAAGATTGCAGCGACCATTTGTGACACATGGCGTTTTAAGCCAGAGAGTTCGGCGGTTCTTTCCGACAGAGCCTTCTCCGCCTGTTCGGCCCGGCTTACAAGAGCAGCCTTCTCTTTGGCCCAAGTCTTCCTTTCAGCTTCAAACTTCTTCTTCAGCGTCTCTTGAGCAGCAATGCTGGATTCAAATTTGGCGTTAGCCTTCCGGGTCTCAGTTTCCTGAGTCTTCAGACGGTTCTTCAGATCAGAGATATCAGCCTCGAACTTCTTGCAAGCAGCCTGTACAATTTCCGGGTTATAGTATGAATAATTATCATACAATTTTAAAGTCCCAAGCACTTTCCAAGCAAAGACACTTGGCACTTGGGGGCTAATGCATGTTGAAAGTTTCTGTCTACAAAATTACCGGTTCACGAGAGTAAGCCAGAAGATAAGTCTACAACATATTCTATCATAAGTAGTAGACTTGGGGGCTAGAGTATGGTAAAGATAACTATGCAGTAAGCAATAGAGTGGTACCTCAGACTTCTGCTGTATCTGATTCACCATGTCGATCTCCAAGTCCCGACTGTTGTGCACCTGACTGACATAGCCGGAGACGATCTCTCCGATGCTCAAGTTAGCATAGTTGGTGAGGTCCAGCTTGGCCCGGCGGCGCTCTAGCAACTCTTCCTTGGCGGAGCACTTGGCCAGCGCAGTGGGTCTCCCCGGCTCAACAAACTCCGTCTGGGTGATTGCCACGTCCGGCTCATCGGCCGGCTGAGCCGGGCTGGAGGTCTCCGGATTAGCGGAAGTTTCTGTGATTGGCTCATCGGTTGGAGCGGTGGCTTTAGGAGAAGAGGCAACTAGCGGCTCTTGAGCTGAAACCTCCGGCTCAGTCACGACCGGTTCTTCGACCGGCTTATTCTTCTTTGCTCTTTTGCTGAGCTTTGCTTGAGCACTGAAAGGACAAAAAGTTAGTACAAAGGTATGAGTAAAGATAAGTACAACAAGATATGATCATCATTACCCGGGTACGGTCTTGAAAGCTGGCAGGTTCGATTGCATAGAGTCGCCAGAGGAGGGTGAAGTTTCCTGATAATTCGAATCAGAAGAATTGAGCGGCTGACGTATAACACCCGCCAAAGGATGAAAAGGATATAAGTTGGAGATAACCTCGGTGGTCCGGCGCTTCCTTGACGCCTCAGGTAAACCGGAGGAGAGGTCAGCATCCTTGTTGGTCCGGGTGTGCCGCCGGCTCTCATGAATCTGTTGCTTCAAAAGAAATTGAGGATCTTGATAAGCTAAAGGATGTGAAAATCTTACTTTTCGGGTTACTCTTCGGACTTTCAGCCTTGGCAAGGGCTCCGAGTCGGAGGAAAGTGCCATTACCTCTTCAATCACCGGGTTACTTGCTCCGGTGTCATCCTGTGGATAATCAAGTTAATAAGGTGGCCAAAAGACAGCAGAAAAGCGGAATACAACAAGAGCTTACAGGTTCTGGGGTTACCTCTGACTCGGAGCTGTCACTTAGTTGAAGCAGCTCTGAGGCAGTAGGCCTGCTTCCCTTCTTGCGGGGAGCGGCTCTCCTGGCGGCTTTCTTAGCCTTCCTGGCCTTCTTGGCCGCCTCATGGTCATACTTGACCTTCCAGAATTTATCATCAGCCTGAAAAATACAATGAAGATTTCTTAAGGATTAGATGAAAACTATCTAAAGGAGAAAATAAGATATTCAGATCAGCGGCTTACTGCTGGGGCCGGGTTGGTCTTGCAGAAGGGGCTTAAGCCGGTTCTCCCGCAGTCTTCCAAGCTCTCATTCAAGAGGGCCTTGGTCATGTCTTCAGCAACGTCTTCAGGAAGATCGTTGCGGCTGTGTCGCAGGGGGTCATCTTTCCGGCCCGTGTAATCACACATTAAGCCGGGGCGGCGGCTCAAGGCGATCACCCGCCACGAGATCCAGACCCGGACCAGATCAATGCCATTGAGGCCATTTCCCAGGAGAGCCTTGATTTTGTTGATGGTGGGGATCAGAGGTTGGCGTTCCGCCTGAGATAGCTTGTCTGACAGAGGGTGAGTTGGTTCCAGACGCGAGGGACGAAAGCCGGGCAGCGGGCTCTCGTCAGCCGGCGAAGTGTCCTGGCAGTAGAACCACGTCTGGTTCCAGTCCTTTGGGTGGCTTGGCGGCTCGGCGTAAGGAAAAAGGCAGTCTCTCCGGCGTTGAATGGAGATTCCACCAAGTTCCAGGCTTGGTCCATTGGCGCACTCATTCTGGCGGTTCAAATAGAATAGCTCTCTAAAGAGCAGAAGGCTAGGCTCTTCTCCAAGGTAGACTTCGCAGAATACTTGGAAGTTGCAGATGTTTGACACGGAATTGGGTCCTATGTCTTGTGGCCGCAGATCAAAGAAATTCAGCACATCTCTAAAGAACTTTGAGCTGGGCGGTGCGAAGCCCCGGCTCATGTGATCAGCAAAAATCACTACCTCACCCTCCCTTGGTTGCGGTCTCTCCTCTGACGGGTCAGGGGCACGGTAAGACATGACATCCTTCTTGGGCAGGTAACCTATCATTACGAATTCAGCTAAGGTGTCGTTGGTGACATTGGACCTCATCCGGTTGCACGTGATGGGTGCCTTGGGAGCTTTGGGAGGCATTGTGAAGGTTGAAGCCTATGACAGAAGGAAAATGTCCGGTTCAATTATAAGCCGGCAGACATTTACAGTTCAATTTTCAAAGTGGCAGCTTATGAAGGGGCCTAATGACATATATCGGGTTATCTAAGCCGCTGGAAGTATCGAGAGTAATTCAAATTGTCTACAGCTTTATCATGAATGAGCCGGAGGATTTTACGGCGCGTGGTTTCTTTTGAGCTGGAAAATTTTACGGCGCGCGGCTTCTTTAAGCCGGAAATGTAAGCCGCCATGACTCAGCAGATGCAGTTTTTTACTAAGTGTGGTGAAAACAGGTTTCACACATCGCAGTAACTAATTTGGATCAAAATGGTCGACTAAAGAGGAAAGTTTCTAGACCTAAAACAGACGCGGAAGAAGTTCGCGGGTTCGAACGGAGCCTCTATGCAATGAGAAGGGATCTATGTACATTGGAAACGGGGGTGAAACAACTACCGCAACAGTTCTATACAGTCTAAAGATCAAGAAAGGTGGTAAAAATGAAATCTACAGAGAGCTCGTGACGAACGGTGATGAACACGGGAAGAACAGGAAGGAACCCTAATGCAGATCTGTTCTACGGGGTAGCAAAGACTTACGGGTGCTGGAAAGTTGCGGAGGTAGCCGCAACTTCTCTGGTCACGTCAGGTTGATGCAGCGGCCGGAGGCGGGGAAGACTCGGACACCCGCGGCGGCAGTGGCAGTGGAGCTCGAGCGGCAACGCAGTGGCGACAGGAGGAAGAAGACGGAGGCGACGAGTGACCAGAGGCTGGTGGGCCGGGCTATTTATAAGGCGAGGCTCATAAGTGGGCGCGAGAAACGAGGAGGCCACGGCGTGGTTATCTCGCCATAAAAATGCCTCGATTTTCGGGACGGCAATTAAAGATAAAATCCGTTGCGGATATGGTGGAGTAAAAAATGGACTTAATGGAATATGACGTCACGGCGGATTACCCGGAATCCAGAAGATGACGTCACGACGGGTTATGGCCTTCACACAATTGTAAGCCGGAGATTTTCTATCGAAATGATTGAAGATTGACATGAGCCGGCTCAAATCAATCTGGGGCCTAATGTTGAGGATATAAACCTTAGAGTCACCCGCCCGGAGGGGCCGGGTTACTCATAATGGTCATCGCCTGAAGCCCGGCACCAAGCTTGAAGACGGCGGGCCAAAGATGGGCTTAAGACCCGGAGATGGCTTAAGGCCCGTAGTTACAACCGCCATTATGGTAGAACTTGTAGTGTAAGGCAAGAATAGTTGAGAGTCCGAGCTGGACACTCTTATGAGCCGGCCGGGACTCTGATAGCAGCTGGGCGTCAACCTCTCTATATAAAGAGACGACCCGGCGGCGGTTTAGGGGTAAGAAAGATCTCGTCGAGAGCCAGACATAGCAGTTAAGCTCCCTGGTCATCGAAACCCTAATCAATACCACCTCAACTGGACGTAGGCTTTTACCTTCACCGTAAGGGGCCGAACCAGTATAAACCCTTGTATTCCTTGTCCCGTTAACCCCTTTAAGCTTCCTAGCTGCGATGGCTCCACGACTAAGTCCTAGCACGAGGACATCTGCCGTGACAATTCCACGACAGAAAGCGTAAGCGATGTATATTGACTGTAGTGTCGTAATATGCGCAGGAGCCGCGACCGAGGTCGAGGCCCTGAAGAAGGCGCTGGATGAGGCCGAGGATAATGCTATCCAGCAGCAAGCCGCCCGTAAGAAGCTCGAGGCCCGGGTCAAGGAAATCCAGCAGGAGCTCCAGGATGCGGTTATAAAATGTGAGACCTTGGAGAATGATGCGTCGGCTCAAGAGGCCGAGCTCACCAAGGCTCGTCAGATCACGGAGACCGCACGGAATGAGGCCCAGGCCGCCCTCCAGGAGATCCAGGAGGCCAAGAAGATGACGGCGGGTAAGGCACTTAAGATGCAAAGCAAGTATGCGGAGAAGCAATACCTTTTACTACCCGGGTTCGGAGTTCCCCAGGGGCTTTTGCGGATCTACCACGCAGTGTATCAGATGCTGCAGAGTTCTACCGGGCCGAAGGAGGATGTTCTAAAGGCTATTCTGGTCGCAGTACGCGACGCCAGAGCATCCCGTATCCTTCACCGATCAGCTGAAGCGGCTGGTGGAGCTGCACAGGGTGGCCGAACTAGCCATGAAGGATTTGACAATCCGGCTATGGCCAGCCGAAGCTATTGTGACACCCCGAGACCGATGCTTCAGAAGACTTCCATATTTTATTGATCACCGTGTGTTTCTTTTGTGCTAGCTCTTTTATTTTTGCATTGCATCATGTCATCATGCCATCATGTCATTAATCTTTGCATCTCAACTCAACTAATAAATTGCATAGATGGTTGATCTATTTAAATCGAGGGAAGGGTGACTTCTCTTTATAACATATCCTCCCAATATTAGGGAGATATATTAAATATTTCTTTAATTTGGAAATCACCATAACACACTTGCAAATTATCCCAATGCCTTTGTTATCTTAATTCTTGGTCTCCAACCTTGCCATATATTCTTTCATCATATTCCGGAGCTCCACCAAAAATCCGAACATTTTGGGACCTTCCCAACCCTCAATTCCTATTCAAATCATTCGAATTTAAATCAAATGAGTTTGAATTTAAATCTTTCAATCATGGCCTTTTCTATTTTCTCGGAACAAGCACATTTTTGTGAGTCCGGGAAAATTATCCGCGTGTCCAACTTCTTCCCCTAACGTCCCTTTCTTTTCTTTCTTATCTCTATTTTTTATTTTCCTTAGAGTGAGATAGAGAAGAGAGAGCAGCCCAGCCAAGTACTCAGGCCAGCTCATTTGCTCCTGGAAGGCCAGCCGCACCCCCTGTCCTTAACCCTAGCCCCCTCGATTGATCCCCACATATCGATCCCCTCTCCCTCTCGATTCCTCCAGCGCTGCCACTCCACACATGCCCCACGCCTTGCCTCCCATGGTGCCCGAAGCCATGCCCCGTCGCCCCTCCGGCCAGCGAGTCCAAGCCGCCCAGCTTGCCCCGCCTCGTTCATGGATGGAACTGGTGTTCCCACGCCTCCTCCTCGCCAAGTCCCCGTCGCTCGAGCACTCGAGGAGAGGAGCTCCTCGAGCACCTGCGCCCACATCCGTCGTCCTCCGCGCCCAGCAGGAGCCCCGCGCCGCTCGTCCCCTCTGTTTTTTGGTCATAGTTCACCGGAGCCACAGCACCGGCCGCCATGCACCCGCGAGCACCTCCACCTCCAGCAGCTCTCCCTGTGACCTCCTCTTCATCACCGCCTCATGCCGTCCCTACCGACTCCGACCAGGGAGCCCCAAGTCATCCGCCTCCTGTTCGTGATGCATCGTCTCGTTCACGGGCACTTCTTTGCCACAAGTGCTCCTGACTGAGACCCTCAAGTCATCTACCCGGAGCCCAAGTCTGAAGACTACCGTGGAGATGTGCCTGGTGCCACTTGGATTCGTCAAGACCGCCAAGACCCATACCTGGATCGTCAAGTACCGTTTCCGGGATTCACCAAGTACCACGACCTCGGTGTCCCTCCAAGTTTGATGTTGGAACATGCACAGCTACCGTCGTTGAAGACCTAGGTAGCAGAAATGCCAAGTTCCTCTCCGCCATTAACCACTACTTCCACAACGCGACGTGAACCACTATCGTCGCAAGAACCGAGACCGGCAAGCCCAAAAGGCCCCAAGTACCACGACACTGGCGCCATGAACATCTACGAAATGTGTACGACTACACGATGTGATGCCAAGTACCATTACGCCCAAGTTCCACTACAAGATGTGCCACTATCGTCCTCGTGTACCACTACTTCCACTACCGTCACGAGAATGACTACTTCCACTACCATCGAACCCGATCCGCTCCGAAAAGGCACACTTTAAAGGTATAATCCCGAGACGACGTCCGTGGACCGAATGCATGTGTTCTATGAGATGCACCCTATGTTTGGACCGTGTCCGAATTGTTCCTTGCACGTTCGCCGTAAGCCATGCCACCGACATGTGGGACACCCGGTATCCGGGATCACTCCCCGTCACTCTTGCACATTTCGCGCACCCACACTTGTTCCTTTGCACCAGCATCTCAATCGAGTTGCCGGAACCGGAATGTTGCCGTGGCACCATTTCTGTTTCACCGCCGTGGCACCCTTTTCCTTCCGCCATGGCGACAAATGCCTCGTATCATGCTCATGTCAACATTTCCATAAAATTGCTTAAAACATGCATATGTCATCCGCATCATGATAATAACATTTAACACGTTTAAAATTGTTGTTTGCTTTAAATTGCTAAATGACATATGGGGATTTTCCGGAATTGTTATTTGTTATTTCCGGCCTCATTTAAACTTGCCTAAATAGATAGTTTTATTATGCTTCACCTCTTGCCATGCTTAACCATAGTTAATTTTGTTGGGTACATAAACGGGAGAGAACTAAATAATTGATGTGGTGTTTTGTCAATATGCAACTCGTTGCATATTGAGCTCCACATAATTTGTAGTATTGTTTGTTGCATTTTGCCATGCCATGCCTCATTTAAACCGGACATGCATCATACTTGATTGTGCATCATTCCATGTTTATGATTGTGTGTTTACCATGTTGTTTTCCTTCTTTCCGGTTGCGCTTCTTCTCGATAGTTCTCGGTATCGTTGCGATTATGAGGATTCGTTCAACTACGTTGGTTCGTCTACTTCATGGACTCGTTCTTCTTCCTTGCGGGATCTCAGGCAAGATGACCATACCCTGAAATCACTTCTATCTTTGCTTGCTAGTTGTTCGCTCTATTGCTATGCCGTGCTACCTACCACTTGCTATATCATGCCTGCCATATTGCCATGTCAAGCCTCTAACCATCCTTTCCTAGCAAACCGTTGTTTGGCTAAGTTACCGCTTTTGCTCAGCCCTTCTTATAGCATTGCTAGTTGCAGGTGAAGATGAAGTTGGTTCCATGTTGAAACATGGATATTTTGGGATATCACAATATCTCTTGTTTAATTTAATGCATCTATATACTTGGTAAAGGGTGGAAGGCTCGGCCTTATGCCTGGTGTTTTGTTCCACTCTTGCCGCCCTAGTTTCCGTCATACCGGTGTTATGTTCCTTGATTTTGCGTTCCTTACGTGGTTGGGGATTTATGGGACCCCCTTGACAATTCGCTTTGAATAAAACTCCTCCAGCAAGCCCAACCTTGGTTTTACATTTGCCTACCTAAGCCTTTCCCTTGGGTTTTCGCGAGCCCGATGGTCATCTTTATTTAACCCCCCCCCCCCCCCCCCCCCGGGGGCCAGTGCTCTTCTGGGTATTGGTCCAAACCGAGTAGACTGCGGGGCCACCTCGGGGAAACTTGAGGCTTGGTTTTACTCGTAGGATGTCTCATCCGGTGTGCCCTGAGAACAAGATATGTGCAGCTCCTATCGGGATTTGTCGGCACAGTCGGGTGGTCTTGCTGGTCTTGTTTTACCATTGTCAAAACGTCTTGTAACCGGGATCCCGAGCCTGATCGGGTCTTCCCGGGAGAAAGAATATCCTTCGTTGACCGTGAGAGCTTGTGATGGGCTAAGTTGGGACACCCCTGTAGGGTATCAACTTTCGAGAGCCGTGCCCGCGGTTATGTGGCAGATGGGAATTTGTTAATGTCTGGTTGTAGAGAACTTGACACTTGACTTAATTAAAATACATCAACCGCGTGTGTAGCCGTGATGCTCTCTTTTCGGCGGAGTCCGGGAAGTGAACACAGTTTGGGTTATGTATGAACGTAAGTAGCTTCAGGATCACTTCTTGATCACTTCTAGCTTCTCGACCGTTGCGTTGCTTCTCTTCTCGCTCTTATTTGCGTATGTTAGCCACCATATATGCTTAGTGCTTGCTGTAGCTCCACCTCATTACCTGTAACGCCCACGATGCGGCTATATCTCCCACGTGTCGAGGCACGACCTAGAGGCATAACCGCATTGTGGTTTTGTCGCAAGAAGGGTCATCTTCACACAATCCCATGTAATGAACAAGAATGGGATAAAGAGTTGGCTTACAATCGCCACTTCACACAATACATAAATATAATCCATACATCATCCAAAATACACACATAGACCGACTACGGTCAAGATCCAAATGAAAATAAGACAACCCCAAATGCTAGATCCCCGATCGTCCCAACTGGGCTCCACTACTGATCATCAGGAAAAGACACATAGTAACGACCACGTTCCTCATCGAACTCCCACTTGAGATCGATCCCATCATCTGCACTGGCATCGTCGGCACCTGCAACTGTTTTGATAGAATCTGTGAGTCACGAGGACTCAGCAATCTCACACCCGCGAGATCAAGACTATTTAAGCTTATAGGAAAGGATGTTGTAATGAGCTGGAGCTGCGGCGGCAATAAGCATATATGGTGGCTAACATACGCAAAACAGAGCGAGAAGGGAAGCAACGAAACGGTCGTCATCTAGTAATGACCAAGAAGTGATCCTGAACTCCTACTTACATCATACATAACTCAGACCGTGTTCACTTCCCAGACTCCGCCGAGAAGAGACCATCACGGCTACACACACAGTTGATGTATTTTAATTGGGTCAAGTGACAAGTTCTCTACAACCGGACATTAACAAATTCCCATCTGCCTCATAACCGCGGGCACGGCTTTCGAAAGATAATACCCTGCAGGGGTGTCCCAACTTAGCCCATCATAAGCTCTCACGGTCAACGAATGATAAACCTTCTCCCGGAAAGGCCCGATCAGTCTCGGAATCCCGGTTTACACGACATTTCGACAATGGTAAAACAAGACCAGCAAAGCCACCCGAATGTGCCGACAAATCCCGATAGGAGCTGCACATATCTCGTTCTCAGGGCACACCGGATTGTCCAAGCTTCCGGTAGGCTAGCCCAGAGTTGCCCCTGGTGGCCACCGGCGGCTGACAGGTTGGACCAATACTCAGAGGAGCACTGGCCCGGGGGTTTAAATAAAGATGACCCTCGGGCTCACGAAAACCCGGGGGAAAAGGCTTAGGTGGCAAATGGTAAAACCAAAGTTGGGCCTTGCTGGAGGAGTTTTATTCAAGGCGAACTGTCAAGGGGGTCCCATAAATCACCCAACCGCGTAAGGAACGCAAACTCAAGGAACATAATACCGGTATGACAGAAACTAGGGCGGCAAGAGTGGAACAAAACACCAGGCATAAGGCCGAGCCTTCCACCCTTTACCAAATATATATAGGTGCATTAATATAAATAAGAGATATTGTGATATCCCAACATATCCATGTTCCGACATGGAACAACCTTCAACTTCACCTGCAACTAGCAACGCTATAAGAAGGGCTGAGCAAAAGCGGTAACTTAGCCAAACAACGGTTTGCAAGGAAAGGCTGGTTAGTGGCTGACATGGCAATATGGGAGGCATGATATAGCAAGTGATAGGTAGCGCAGCATGGCAATAGAACGAACAACTAGCAAAGCAAAGATACAAGTGATTTCGAGGGGTGGTCATCTTGCCTGCAAGGTTCTCAGAGTTGTCGAAAGCTTGATCCTCGTAAGCGTACTCAACAGGTTCCTCGTTCACGAACTCATCTCCCGGCTCTACCCAAGATAAGAACACAAGCAACGGAACCACAATCAATCACGAGAAATGCACAAGCAACATGATGCAGAACATGTATGATATGCGAGATATGATATGCGATGCATGTGCGTGCTCCGGAAGGAAAAAGATGAACAAGGCAGTAACTTGGCAAACCAAGCATGCCACTGGAAAGATGAGATGATTTCGGTCGAAATCGATATAAAGATCACCGGAAACGGATGCACGGTTTGCAAATGACAAGCAAAACAAGAATGACACGAATCTGCGATTAACAGCATGATAGCACTTAGAATGCAACAAATAACAAAGCTACAATACCCCAACATAGCAACAAAGAATATGGCAGTAATCTAAAGGAGATGCTTGACAAAAGATGAACACTGAGATGCGGCTAGTTCACAAAGTATCAAGCTCAAACAAGCATGGCAAAAGTGCAAAAGATAACAGGTTCACAGACTTGGTGAAATTACTGGACATGGCAGATAACAGCATCAGGTAGCAATGTTCAGAGCATGAAAACAACATGCTACAGGAACTTAACATAGCAAAACAAGGCATGGAAGTATTCTACTAGATGCATAAGACAAACGTCCCTTACTGACAATAAGCCAAAAAGGACCAGAAGATATGATGGCAACCATGTAAACATAGCAAGTTTCGTTATCAGGTTTCAGACTTGGCAGAAAACAGAGCATGGCAGAAACAGTATTATGAAGGCATATTGGTGAGCTTGATTCACTCACCACCAAGCAATGCATGACAAAACAAGCATACCTACAGCAAGATGGTATGTTTATGCAGCTATCCATGGCAAGATCAAGTACATAGCATGAAAGGATCAACTACAACAAGCTTGGCAAAATTGAATATCATGTAAACAATCTGCCAGGAACATTTTATAGCAAAGGTAGAGCAAGATTAAGACATGCTAGGGCACTCCATAATTGCAAACAAGGGCATGGATGGATATAGCACAACTATATCTACAAAACATCCTTACTTAACATCACCAAAAGGAGCATGGCAGAAACAATAATACGAGGGCATCTTGGTGAGCTTGATGCACTCACCACAAAGCAATGCATGACAAAACAAGCATACCTACAGAAAGACGGAATGTTTATGAAGCTATCCATGGCAAGAGCAAATACATAGCTTGAATGGATAAACTACAACAAGCTTGGCAAAAATGAATATCTGTTAAGAATCTGCCAGAAATATTTTATAGCAAAACTAGATCAAGATGGAGTCATGCTATGGCACTCAATAATTGCAACCAAGGGCAGGAATGGATCAATTACAACTATATCTACAAATCATCCTTACTGAACATCTCCAAAATATGCATGGATCTCTCTGTAGCATCAAGTTTACATGGCAACATAATAACAGCAGGCAAAAACTTTGAGAAATTACTAAGTCCCTGAAATGAGAAACATTACGGGGCCTAGTTTGCATGCTTGTGCTAGTCACCACAGAGATAACAAAAATACATAGCATACACCAATGGAAAGATGGCATGGCATACAACAAAACACATGTAGAGCTCATGCCCATAAGATGCACAGATTAAAAGATACAAAAATGACAAATCTGCAAGTTCTGCTAAGAACCAGCAGATAACAGCAACTAGCACTCTTGCACCAGAGATTTGGGCATCAAGATAGCCTCTAATGAACATGGTGCAATTGAACAAAATGTAGAGCATCACGAGACGAACAATACAATATATTGCACCCGTGAAACGGAGCTATATGCAGAGAGTTACGATGCTATGAACATGGGCATATATTGTAAATAAAATGACTTAGAGAAAAACTCGGGGGTTCGGGAAAAGTCAACGCACGGGTCAAACCAGATCCGATCGAGCCCTCTCCCGTCGCCGGCGACGGGAGAGGAGGAGGAGACGGCGGTGGAGGGCGGCGCCGGCCGGGGACGGCGGGGCCACGGCGAGAGGAGGCGACGGCGACGGCGGAGGAGGCGGGCGGCGCCGGCCGGGGCAGCGTGCGGAGGCGGGGCCGGCGCTGGCGGCGGCGGCGGCCGGTGGCGACGGCGGCAGCGGCCGGGCTCGGCGGACGGCGGCGAGGCGGGGAAGAGGCACGGCGGCGCGGGCGGAGGCGCGGCGAGGCGGCGGAGAGGCGGGCTCGCGCGGGCCCTCCCTGGGCTCCTCGGGCCAGCGCGGTACGGGCAGCGGCGGGCCACATGGCGCAGCGTGATTCGTCGGGGACGGCGGCGCGGACACGTCCGGCGGCGGGGTATTTTGTCCGGGCGCGAGGTGGAAGAAGGGTAGGGTTTGGACTGCGGATGTATTTCGGGAGAGGTGCAAATATATAGCTAGAGAGAGCTAGGAGAGTCCAAATGAGGTGCGGTTTTCGCCCACACGATCGTGATCAAACGACCTACAGCATGGAAGAGAGTTTGGTGGGTTTTGGGCTGGTTTTGAGGGGGGTTTTGCTGCAACACCCAAATGGACTTTGCAGTTAACCGGTTAACCGTTGGAGTAGCAAACGACCTCCAAATGGAACGAAACTTGACCGGTGGTCTACCGGTGGTATACCAAGGCCACTTGACAAGCCTCGGTCCATTCCGAGAACGTTTGACACCCGCTCACGAAAGAAAACAAGAGGGGTGCGCCGGAGGAGATAGGAGCGCCGGATTGCAAAACGGACAACGGGGAAAATGCTCGGATGGATGAGACGAACACGTATGCAAATGCAATGGACATGATCACATGATATGAAATGCATGACATGGACAAAATGCAAAACGAAAGACAAAACCCGACCACGGAGGGAATATCATAACACAAAGCCGAAAATGGCAAGAGTTGGAGTTGCAAATATGGAAAGTTACATTCGGGGTGTTACATTACCCTATCCTACCCAAAGCTTAAATATTCTTGATCTCGCGGGTGTGAGATTGCTGAGTCCTCGTGACTCACAGATACTTCCAAACAGTTGCAGGTGCCGATGATACCAGTGCAGGCGACGCAACCGAGCTCAAGTGAGAGTTTGACGAGCAACTTGGTCGTTACTATGTTTCGTTTCCTGATGATCAGTGGTGGAGCCCAGTTGGGACGATCGGGGATCTAGCATTTGGGGTTATCTTCTTTTCATTTGGATTTGACCGTAGTCGGTCTATGTGTGTATTTTAGAATGATGTATGAATTTATTAATGTATTGTGTGAAGTGGCGATTGTAAGCCAACTCTCTTTATCCCATTCTTGTTCATTACATGGGATTGTGTGAAGATGACCCTTTTTGCGACAAAACCACCATGCAGTTATGCCTCCAAGTCGTGCCTCGACACGTGGGAGATATAGCCGCATCGTGGGTGTTACAGCTATGCCCGGCAGCTACTTCAGACTCGTGAGGCATCTGGTGGAGGCTTGTCCGCGGCTGGTCGTCATCAAGCGTTCCGCCTGTATTGAAGGTGCCCGTATGGCCTTCGCTCGCTGCAAGATGTGGTGGGCGAAGATGAACGCTGTTGAAGTTGCTAGCGGGCCGCCAGAGGGCAAGGAGCACCGCACACCCGAGTGATATTTCGCGGATGTCATAGAGGATTCTCGACATGTGGCGGCACAATGTTCGCAGGACATTGTATTTGAATAAATGTATTAATGTTACCCTTGCCTTGTATTATGGGAACAAAGCCGGTGCTTTAAATTGTTTCCTCCTCTGCGGCCGTGTTATTTGTAATCTGAGGGTTGGCCAGTCGTCGGCTTATGCCCTCATGTAGGTAGTACGGAGGTGTTCGGGGTGGATTCTAAACAATCTTGATCCAATTATATGGTCCTTTGGAGGAGTTGTTTAGCGCAACGAACAAGGCAATCGGACTGTACGGCTTGAACGCCCTCACTTAGTAGAAGTTTTATAATTAAGCAAGTGTGCAGCCCCTGGTCCAGGCCAGGGTGCTGTCAGCATCTGATCGGGAAGTGCCGATCCGTCGCATGACGCAGAAAAAATCTCCAATGATTTGGTAACCCTCGAACAGCTGACCAGCTCTCGCCGTACCATGACAGTCAGTTATCGGCTTTCTCTACTGAGGTGCTCATCCGGTCAAGGCCAGGGCACAATCGCAGTAGTTCTCCCTTTACTACCCTAGCCGATAGAGCGGAACGAAGGGTAGAAAGCATAGGAGCCGGGCAACCCAACTATTGACCAAAGACATGATTCAGAGCCAATGCATATAATGCTAAACTCGGGGTGCCGAACTTATATAAGAAGTTTTCCGACTTTGCTGCCATATTGTGGGGCGACCAGTAGCCCCTGGCAAATATGAAACGTACAGAGGAGTATTGATGCCGCAAAGAAGCGGATCAAAATAAAACAGAGTAAGATGCGAAAACCACAGAGACTGGGCCACGAACCATTTTTATTATAACTGGATGGATATGTCAAAACATATCTTGTACAGATGGTGCGAGAAGTATCCGGGCTATTTAACATGCCAGGATCAGTAGGGCGCAGCGTGCGGGTCCTGAGAAATAAGTTTGAATATCGTCAAGGAGAACGTATAAAGGTTACCCTACACACCTGTGCTGCTTGCCTCCGTTGTATGCCAATCCTTCCAAAGGACGTGCGATCAGGCCCGCGGGAAAAGGAACATGAAACAAGAAAAAGGTAAAAGTATGTTTGTCTGGGATCTGTCTGGCTGAACTGTGGACCCCGGGTTATATTGTGCCTCCGTCGATGTCCATGGAATTTTGAGTGCGTAATTGTGCACGCGTGGTACGAATGCTACTACCTCATTGGTACTGGGATGGAGGCCGGATTGCTAGTCTAGCTCTTGACGAGCCGCGCCGTCCTGTTGCAGTGTAGTCCGGGATCTCTTAATGACATCCGAGGGCTCGGCAACCGTACTATGGTGTTGCTTGAGAAGGCCGCTCTGTACTTCTGCTGCTAGGGCGGCGGTGTGCTCCTCTGTTCGGAGGGAGCGTTCTGTATTGCCATTGACTGTTATGACGCCACGTGGGTTGGGCATCTTGAGCTTGAGATAAGCGTAGTGTGGCACTGCGTTGAATCTAGCAAACGCGGTTCGTCCGAGCAGTGCGTGATAGCCGCTGCGGAAGGGGACGATATCGAAGATTAACTCTTCGCTTCGGAAGTTGTCCGGAGAACCAAAGACCACTTCCAGCGTGATTGAGCCCGTACAGCGGGCCTCTACGCCTGGTATGACTCCTTTACAGGTAGTGTTTGTTGGTTTGATTCGCGAGGGGTTAATGCCCATCTTCCGCACTGTGCCCTGATAAAGCAGGTTGAGGCTGCTGCCACCGTCCATCAGGACTCGTGTTAGGTGAAACCCGTCAATAATTGGGTCGAGGACTAGTGCGGCTGAACTGCCATGGCAGATACTTGTTGGGTGATCCCGGCGATCAAAGGTGATGGGGAATGATGACCACGGATTGAATTTTGGGGCGACTGGCTCTACCGCGTAGACGTCCCTAAGTGCTCGCTTACGCTCCCTTTTGGGGATGTGCGTAGCGTATATCATGTTCACCGTTTTGACTTGAGGGGGAAATTTCTTCTGCCCCCCAGTGTTCGGCTGCCGGGGCTCTTCGTCCTCGTCCTCACTTTGTGATCCCTTTTCCTTGTTTTCGGCATTTATCTTGCCAGCCTACTTGAAAACCCAACAATCTCTGTTGGTATGATTAGCTTGCTTATCCGGGGTGCCGTGTATCTGGCACGGACGGTCGAGTATGCGGTCCAGGCTGGAAGGTCCTTCATTTTTCCTTTTGTAGGGCTTCTTCCGTTGGCCGGACTTGGAGCCAGTGAATCCGGCGTTGACCGTGGTGTCATCGGTGTTGTTGCCATTGCTTCGGCGTTTGTGTCTATTGCACCGGAGATTGCTGGTGCTATTCTTGGCCTCAGAGGGGCATGTCTCATTGGCTGTGTTGTTACTACGGGCCAGCCAACTGTCCTCGCCCGTGCAAAAGCGGGTCATGAGTGCCGTGAGGGCTGCCATGGACTTTGGCTCTTCTTGGCCGAGATGGCGTGCTAGCCATTCATTGCGGATGCTGTGTTTGAAGGCTGCTAAGGCCTCGGCATCCGGACAGTCAACGATCTGATTCTTTTTGGTTAGGAACCTAGTCCAAATTTTTCTGGCTGATTCTCCAAGTTGTTGAACTATGTGGCTTAAGTCATCGGCGTCTGGTGGCCGGACGTATGGTCCCTGGAAGTTGTCCAGAAAGGCTTCTTCCAAATCCTCCCAGCTACCGATAGAATTTTCTGGCAGGCTGTTAAGCCAGTGCCGAGCTGGCCCTTTGAGCTTTAGTGGGAGGTATTTAATGGCGTGGAGGTCATCTCCTCGAGCCATATGGATATGGAGAATGAAATCCTCGATCCATACTGCGGGATCGGTTGTGCCGCCGTATGATTCAATATTGACGGGCTTGAACCCCTCGGGGAATTCGTGATCCAATACTTCATCTGTGAAGCAGAGAGGGTGTGTGGTGCCTCTATATCAGGTCGCGTCGTGGCGTAGCTCTGACGGGGTCCGTCTGCGGTACTCGGCCCGGGCTAGGTTAGATTTATCATGTCCGAATGGGTAGCCGTCGTCGTGCCTCGAGGCACGCCCCCGCGATCCGTAGATCGATCTTGTATGTCCTGCTCTATCGTCCAGGATCTGCCAGAGGTCATACGTGTGACCCCGAACCCTTCCATCTCTATTTTTACGAGGTGGTGGTGCAGGCTGCTGTTCGGCCTGAGCTGCCGCTTTATCTCAGCCGTGGGGCGGTCGGTCAGCCGCCCTGTCCTGACCACGTGGTGGTCTTTCCGCATTGCGCAAGGGAGATGTATGCTCCAGTGCTTCCTCGTCGAATTGAGGTAGCAGTCTGCGTTTCGGGTAGCTCTTTGTTGGGCGCCTGAGGCCGTATTCTTCGGCTGTCAGGACATCAATCCACCTGTCGACAAGCAGATCTTGTTCAGCTTGGAGTTGCTGCTGTTTCTTTTCCAGGCTCTTTGCAGTGGCTATGAGCTGAAGCTTGAAGCGCTCCTGCTCCAGAGGATCCTCAGGCACGATGAAGTCTTCGTTGCTGAGGCTTGTCTCCTCCTCGGAAGGTGGACGGTAACTGTCGTCCTCCGAGTCATCTTCTATGGCATGTTCGTCGGGGTTGTCTTGCCTGTTGTCATGTTCTTCCTGTTCGGATGTAGCTCCGGCAGGGTCTTCATTGTTTTCGGCGTCGCCTGGAGTACTATTCTCTCCGGTGCCAGTGTTGCCGTCCTTTGAGCGACGAGGCTTAGAACGGTGCTTGGGGCGCCGGCCCTTGGATTGCGTCTCAGAGGTTTTATTCACATCTGGCTCTTCATTATCATTGCCAGATCATTTGGGTGTATCAACCATGTACACGCCGTACGAAGAAGTAGCCGTCCAACGTTCGGTGAATGGTGGGTCTTGGCCTTGCTCCATATTGGCATCGTCGTCCATACCATCGATGTCTTCGGAGCCATAGTCAAGCACGTCGGTTAAGTCATCAACAGTGGCTATGAAGTGGGTGGCGGGTGGGAAGCAAAATTCCTCGTCATCCATCTCTAGCTCGACCCGAACATTGTTCGGCTGTGAGTCCTCCTCCAAGGATAAGTTCTTTAAAGAATTTAGTTTGTCACCAAAAGGCGAGTGCTGGAAGAAGTCTGCGGCGCCAAATTCAAAAATCGATAACCGATCCAGCTCGGTGTCCGCAGGCGCGTCTAACCTGGAACGTGTAGCTGAAAACGAGTCCGGAGTTCCATTAATGCAAATATTGCAGGATGTCGAGTCCGTGTGCGGCTCCAACGCCGTGGACCTTGTGGCCTCGAAGGGCATGATCTGCTTCAGTTCTGAGGCCGTTGCAGCAACAGGATCCATCTCCTGGGTGTGATCTGATGACCGATGTTCATCGGAGAGAGGGGGAGCGATTGCCGCAGTCTTGAATCCATCGGAGATCAAGTCTCCGCGAGTATCCGTGACGCAGTTCAAGCTTCCAGATCTGACCTGATGGCCAGGGGCGTGGCTATCGACCTGCTCCAGATGGCCAAGCGAGTTGGCCCGCAGTACGAAGTCACCGAACACAAAGGTTTGTCCGGGGAGGAAGGTTTCTCCCTGAACGGTGCCATTACTGACGATCGAAGGGGCCATCGAACCTTTTGACGACGGCACAGTGGAACTCTCAATGAAAGCACCAATGTCGGTGTCAAAACCGCCGGATCTCGGGTAGGGGGTCTCGAACTGTGCGTCTAGGATTGATGGTAACAGGAGACGGGGGACACGATGTTTACCCAGGTTCGGGCCCTCTCTATGGAGGTAATACCCTACTTCCTGCTTGATTGAACTTGATGAATATGAGTATTACAAGAGTTGATCTACCACGAGATCGTAATGGCTAAACCCTAGAAGTCTAGCCTATGTGTATATGGTAATGAATGTATCCTTTCCGGACTAACCCCTCCGGTTTATATAGACACCGGGGGGGTCTAGGGTTTACATGGAGTCGGTTACATAAGAAGGAATCTTCATAATTGGTCGCCAAGCTTGCCTTCCACGCCAAGGAGAGTCCAATCCGGACACGAGTATGGTCTTCGGTCTTCATGTCTTCGCAGCCCAACAGTCCGGCCCATGGATAGCAGACCGGACGCCCGAGGACCCCTTAGTCCAGGAGTCCCTCACCAAGTATGCCCTGAACTCTTCGATCCAGCACCCCTCCTGGGGCTCGAGCGCCAGGAGCAGGCGAGCCCCTGAAGTCAGGCCACAGGCGGGGGGCCCTGAGGTTTGTGGCGCGGGGAGCTCCTCCTAAGGCGGTACGAGTTCGGTGCCAGGGGGAGCCGCCGAAGGCTTGAAGAGTTGCTCCTCGAAGACGCCGGGTTCTTGGGGAAGGCGCTTCGACGCCCTCTTGGCGATCTCGTCGACCTCTTTGTTGGTGTCGCGCGGTACATGGTGCAGTTCCAGGCCCAAGAATTGCTTCTCCATCTTGCGCACCTCCGCGAGGTATGCTTCCATGTGCTCGTCTCTTGGCTCGTACACCTTGTTAGAGAAGTTGACGAGGAGCTAGGAGTCGCCCTTGATGGTGAGACGCTTCACTCCCAAGGCCGCCGCTGCCTTGAGGCCGGCGATCAACCCTTCATACTCCGCAATGTTGTTGGAGACCTTCTCGCCCCGCTGGAAGCAGAGCTGCACAGCGTAGTAGAGCTTGTCTTGGGTGGGCGAGATGAGCACGGCTCCAGCCCCCGCGCCTTGGCATGGGAAGGCGTCGTCGAAATACATGACCCAACCATCTGGTGCTTCACTTCCCGGAGAGAGGGGTCGGCTCTCACCGACTTCAGGTTCTGGGGCGTCGGTCCATTCGGCCACGAAGTCGGCGAGGGCGGCCCCTTGATGACCCTAGTTGTCCTGAATTCAAGCTGAAATGCCTGTAGCTCGATGTTCCACTTGGCGACCCTTCCCACGGCATTGGGGCTCCGTAGCACCCTTTCCAATGGATAGGCTGAGACGACCTTGATCGGGTGTCCTTGGAAGTAGTGGCGCAGCTTGCGTGAGGCCACTAGGAGCGCGAGCAGAAGTTTCTGCGGCATGGGATACCGTGCTCTCGCGTCCCGCAGCATCGTGCTGACGAAGTACACCGGGTGCTCGACGAGGGCGGGAGCGTCGATGGAGCCTACAGCCGCCGGAGGTTGGGGCGTTTCCTGAGGTGATGGGACCTCAGGAGCCTGGTTATCCGTTGGAGCCCCTGCAGGCCCGGGGACACCGTCTTGCTGGGTATGACCATTCGCCGTCGTTGTTGAAGCTCTTGCGGCACCGTCTTGGTGCCGCGTTGCCCCGGCCGACAATGCGGCATGGCGCGGCGGATTCTTGGCCTGGCGCTCTTCTCGAACAGCCACCAGCGCTGCGCTGGTGGAGTGGGGCGTGGCGGCTAGGGAAAGCACCAGGGGCTCGAGGGGACGGGGCGCCACCATCACCGGAGGGCTGGTCAGGTATCTCTTGAGGTCTTGAAATGGCAGGTCGGCCTGCGGGGTCCATTCAAACTGTCCCTTCTTCTTCATCAGCTTGAAGAATGGCAGGGCGCGCTCCCCCACCTTGGAGATGAAGCACCCAGCGAGGTCACGCAGCCTGCAAGCTTCTGCATTTCCTTGAGAGTTTGCGGTGGGCTCATGTCTTCTATTGCCTTGACCTTCTCCGGGTTAGCCTCAATCCCCCTATGGGACACGAGCAAGCCCAGCAGCTTGCCAGAGGGAACGCTGAACACACACTTCTCTGAGTTGAGCCGCAGGTCCACCTGGCGCAGACTTGCGAAGGTCTCCTCCAGCTCCTGAATCAGGGTTCTCGCCTCCCGGGATTTTACCACGATGTCGTCGACGTAGGCTTCAACGTTTCTCCCGAGCTGCTGACCCAGGGCGATGTGCATCAGTCATTGGAATGTCACATGTGCGTTGCGCAGCCCAAATGGCATGCAAGTGTAGCAGTATACCCCACACGGGGTTAGGAAAGCCGTCTTCTCCACATCCTCCACTGCCATCTTGATGTAGTGGTAGCCCGAGAACGCGTCTAGGAAACACAGCAGGTCGCACTCGGCAGCGGAGTCGACGATCTCGTCGATGCGCGGAAGCGGGAACGGGTCTTGGGGACAGGCCTTGTTGAGGTTGGTGAAGTCGACACACATGCGCTCCCTCCCGCCTTTCTTTGGCACGACGACGGGGTTCGCCAGCCACTCCGGGTATCGGACCTCGCGAATGACACCTGCTACCTCCAGCTTGAGGGTTTCCTGGACGATGAAGGACTGCTTCTCCATGGGCTGTCGCCATGCCTTCTGCTTCGCAGGGCGCACATTGGGGCACACCCTTAAGTGATACTCGATTACTCCCCTTGGGACCCCTACCAGTTGCTTGGGTTCCCAGGAGAATACCTCCTTGTTCACACTCAGGAACTTCACCAATGCCTCTTCTTGATCCGGGTCGAGGTTGGCGCCTATGGTGAAGGTGGCTCCTGAGGGTCCACCTTCCTCGATCGGCACTTGCTTCGTTTCGGCCCGATCTTGAGTGAACAACTGCTTATTCTTCGCCGGCGCGGCCTCCTTGGTCCCTAGGGTGGCTTCGCCGGCCAGGTGTGCTGCCGCTGCGGCCCTGAAGGCAAGCATAAGGGCCGCAAGAGCCTCCTTGGTGTCTCTAGCCACGGAGAGGACGCTGCTACTGCCCAATATCTTCATGAGGTTGTAGGCCGGATGAGTCGCTGCCATGAACTGAGCCAAGGCAGGGTACCCGAGGATGGCGTTGTACGGGAGGCTGATGCGGGCGATGTCGAAGTTGATAAGCTTGGTGCGGTGGTTGTCACGGGTGCCAAAGGTCACGGGGAGGCAGATTAGCCCTAGGGGGCTGGTGGAGCTGCTGTTGACCCCGGAGAAGGGCTTGGTGGGACGGAGCCCTTTCGAGCGGCACGTGAAGCAAGCCGAAAGCCTCCACGGAGAGCACATTAAGGCCGGCGCGACCGTCGACGAGGCTCTTGGTGGTAGCTATGTTGCAGATGGTGGGCGTGCAAAGCATTGGGAGCACGCCCGAGACGGCAGTGGTGACGGGGTGATCCCCCAAGTCGAAGGTGAGGTCGGCCTTCGGCGCCGCCCATCCTGGAGGAGCTCCTTGCTACACAGAGGCGGTGCCGATCTGGCGGAAAAACTGCTTGGCATGGCGGTCCGAGGGTGGTGCTTGCAAGCCACCGAGGAGGGCCGCGACGGTGACAGGCGCCGGTACCGCGAAGTGTGCGATGAAAAGGCCGCGCAGCTCTTCCCAAGAGGCCACAGAGGATCCTGGCAAGTTGAGCAGCCAGGCGCGCGGGCCATGGGGAACCAGTTCGCCATGACCTTGTCGTCGCCTCCAGCTTCCAGGATGGCCTCCTCATACGCTATCAGGAAGGCAAACGGATGCGCCGCACCATCGTAGCATGGCGACATCTCCGGCTTGAACTTGGGAGGCCACTACACCCGCCGCAAGGCGGGGGTAAAGGCTCTGAGCCCCCTGGCGCCGTCATGGGCGTCTGTTGGCACAGCTAGAGGAGCGACGCCGGCCATGGGGACTGAATGGAGAGGCTGTGCCGGCGGAGAGATGAACTTCGGCGCACACCTACCTAGCACGCCAAATGTCGGATTACGGGTTCCGGCAAAACCCTTGTGGTTCGAACTCTAGGGTGCGCACGAAGATCTCTCTCCCCCAAGCTCACACACTCACTGCGATATCAAGGCCTAGCCCACCGAACCCAAGGAACAAGGGACACAAGAGTTTATACTGGTTCGGGCCAACGATGTGGTGTAATACCGTACTCCAGTGTGGTGTGGTGGATTGCCTTGTAGGCTATGGATGAACAAGTACAAAGGAAGAACATCCTCCTGAGGAGAGGTGTTCTAGAGCTCAGTGAGCTAGTGCGTTTGAGGATGGAATGGATCCGATCCAACCTGAGTTGCTTTCTACGGTGGTGGCTAGTCCTATTTATAGAGGCCCTGGTCCTCTTCCCAAATGTTTAGGCGGGGAGGGATCCCACAACGGCCAATCTGAAGGGGGGCAACTAGTACAAGCTATCCTGACAAAAGGTGGTCTTCGCCTGCAAAAGGCTCTGGTGGTGACGAAATCGTGGGCTCCGCGACGACCTCCGTCCTGCCGAACTGCAGGTCTTGGTCTCGTTGCACCGATATGGAAACCTTTGCCATATGCCTCGATACTCCTCGCCTGCGCCTGCTCCTTTAGCACCAAAGAGGAAACGAGTACTCTGCGCCCGCTGGCGCCCGCCTGGCCTTGGTCGTCATGGCTCACGTCACGGGAACCTCACGAGGTGCCCTTTGCCTTGATCTCTCCGCTCCTCGCGAGCCAGCCTAGTGAGGCTGTCCCTAAGGAGGCCTTGTGTCGTCCGCCTCGCGAGGCTTGGCCCCTCGCGAGGGTCTTGAGTGTTTGCTGGTGAAGATGGGCCATACCAGGTCGCTAGAGGAGCCACGCCGTGGGCCGCAGGCAGGCAAGTCTGGGGACCACGGTTCCCAGAACGCCGACAGTTCATATGACGTGAGCCATGACGACCAAGGCCAGGCGGGCACTAGCGGGCGTAGTGTACAGGTTTGCTCTCTGGTGCTAAGGAGGCAAGCGCAGGCGTGGAGTCCCGAAGAATCAAGCAAAGGTTTACATATCGGTGCAACGAGACAAAGACCACCAGGACGGCAGGACAGAGGTCATCACGGAGCCCACCGCGGCGTCACCACCAGAGCCTTTTGCAGGTGAAGACTACTTTTGTCAGGATAGCTTGTACTAGTTGTTCCCCTTCAAATTTGGCCGTTGTAGGATCCCTTCCCGCCTACATTTGGGAAGAGGGCCAAGGCCACTATAAATAAGACTTAGCCACCACCATAGAGGGGAGGGATCAATTCCACCCGAACCACATCACCAGCTCATCGAGCTCAAGAACACCTCTCCTCCTGAGGCTGTTCATCCACTGTACTAGTTCATCCTCAGCCACTCGAGGCAATCCACCACAAAGTTGGAGTAGGGTATTACACCGCAAGGTGGCCTGAACCAGGATAAACTGTTGTGTCCCTTGTCCCTTGGGTTCGTCGAGCTAGGCCGTCGAATCGTTGAGCAGGCAGACCGGGAAGAGAGAGAGTTCTTCGCAAGCAACCGAGAGTACGAACCTCTCAAGGGTCTGCGGAACCCCGGATCTGACAACTTTCATGAAGATCATTGGACAAAATAAACTTGATTCTTTGTAATAGTTTTGAGATATGATGATGTGATATGTGAGTCATGTTGATGGGTAATTTAGTAAGAATATTGGTGTTAAGTTTGTCATTCCCTATGCAAGCACGAAAGTCAATAGTTGTGCAATGAAATTAAATCCTACTTTTGGTGCATTATTCGGTGTTAATTATGCTTAATGCTCGCTTATGAGATTATCGGTTTCTTGGTTGGTCGCTTCTCAATCTTTTGCTAGCCTTCATTTTGCACTAAGTATGATCCCTATTGTGCATCCAAAGCCCTTTAAACCAGTTTTTGAAGGAAATATGCCCTGGAGGCAATAATAAAGTTATTATTTATTTCCTTATATCATGATAAATATTTATTATTAATGCTAGAATTGTATTAACCGGAAACATAATACATGTGTGAATACATAGACAAACAGAGCGTCACTAGTATGCCTCTACTTGACTAGCTCGTTGATCAAAGATGGTTATGTTTCCTAGCCATAGACATGAGTTGTCATTTGATTAACGGGATCACATCATTAGGAGAATGATGTGATTGACTTGACCCATTCCGTTAGCTTAGCACTCGATCGTCTAGTATGTTGCTATTTCTTTCTTCATGACTTATACATGTTCCTATGACTATGAGATTATGCAACTCCCGTTTACCGGAGGAACACTTTGTGTGCTACCAAACGTCACAACGTAACTGGGTGATTATAAAGGTGCTCTACAGGTGTCTCCAAAGGTACTTGTTGGTTGGCGTATTTCGAGATTAGGATTTGTCACTCCGATTGTCGGAGAGGTATCTCTGGGCCCACTCAGTAATACACATCACTATAAGCCTTGCAAGCATTGTGACTAATGAGTTAGTTGCGGGATGATGTATTACGGAACGAGTAAAGAGACTTGCCGGTAACGAGATTGAACTAGGTATCGAGATACCGACGATCGAATCTCGGGCAAGTAACATACCGATGACAAAGGGAACAACGTATGTTGTTATGCGGTCTGACCAATAAAGATCTTCGTAGAATATGTGGGAACCAATATGAGCATCCAGGTACCGCTATTGGTTATTGACCGGAGAGGAGTCTCGGTCATGTCTGCATAGTTCTCGAACCCGTAGGGTCCGCACGCTTAACGTTACGATGACAGTTATATTATGAGTTTATATGTTTTGATGTACCGAAGGTTGTTCGGAGTCCCGGATGTGATCACGGACATGACGAGGAGTCTCGAAATGGTCGAGACATAAAGATTGATATATTGGAAGCCTATGTTTGGACATCGGAAGTGTTCCGGGTGAAATCGGGATTTTTCCGGAGTACCGGGAGGTTACCGGAACCCCCCGGTAACTTAATGGGCCTTAGTGGGCCTAGGTGGAAGAGAGGAGAGGAGGCCAGGGCAGGGCCGCGCGCCCATCACCCCCCAAGTCCAAATAGGACAAGGAGAGGGGGGCGACGCCCCCCCTTCCTTCCTCCCCTCCACCTCTTCCCCCTTCCTCTCCTAGTCCAACATGGAAAGGGGGGGAATCCTACTCCCGGTAGGAGTAGGACTCCTCCTGGCGCGCCTCTCCTCCCTGGCCGGCGGCCTCCCCCTTGCTCCTTTATATACGGGGGCAGGGGGGCACCTCTAAACACACAATTGATCAACGATCTTTTAGCCGTGTGCGGTGCCCCTCTCCACCATATTACACCTCGATAATATCGTAGCAGTGCTTAGGCGAAGCCCTGCGTCGGTAGAACATCATCATCGTCACCACGCCGTCGTGCTGACGAAACTCTCCCTCAACACTTGGCTGGATCGGAGTTCGAGGGACGTCATCGAGCTGAACGTGTGCTGAACTCGGAGGTGCCGTGCGTTCGGTACTTGATCGGTCGGATCGTGAAGACGTACGACTACATCAACCGCGTTGTGTCAACGCTTCCGCTTTCGGTCTACGAGGGTACGTGGACAACACTCTCCCCTCTCGTTGCTATACATCACCATGATCTTGCGTGTGCGTAGGAATTTTTTTGAAATTACTACGTTCCCCAACAGTGGCATCCGAGCCTGGTTTTATGCGTTGATGTTATATGCACGAGTAGAACACAAGTGAGTTGTGGGCGATATAAGTCATACTGCTTACCAGCATGTCATACTTTGGTTCGGCGGTATTGTGAGATGAAGCGGCCCGGACCGACATTACGCGTACGCTTACGCGAGACTGGTTTCACCGTTGTGAGCACTCGTTGCTTAAAGGTGACTGGCGGGTGTCTGTCTCTCTCACTTTAGTTGAACCGAGTGTGGCTACGCCCGGTCCTTGCGAAGGTTAAAACAGCACCAACTTGACAAACTATCGTTGTGGTTTTGATGCGTAGGTAAGAACGGTTCTTGCTAAGCCCGTAGCAGCCATGTAAAACTTGCAACAACAAAGTAGAGGACGTCTAACTTGTTTTTGCAGGGCATGTTGTGATGTGATATGGTCAAGACATGATGCTATATTTTATTGTATGAGATGATCATGTTTTGTAACCGAGTTATCGGCAACTGGCAGGAGCCATATGGTTGTCGCTTTATTGTATGAAATGCAATCGCCATGTAATTGTTTTACTTTATCACTAAGCGGTAGCGATAGTCGTAAAAGCAATAGTTGGCGAGACGACAACGATGCTACGATGGAGATCAAGGTGTCACGCCGGTGACGATGGTGATCATGACGGTGCTTCGGAGATGGAGATCACAAGCACAAGATGATGATGGCCATATCATATCACTGATATTGATTGCATCTGATGTTTGTCTTTTATGCATCTTATCTGGCTTTGATTGACGGTAGCATTATAAGATGATCTCTCACTAAAATTTCAAGATAAAAGTGTTCTCCCTGAGTATGCACCGTTGCGAAAGTTCTTCGTGCTGAGACACCACGTGATGATCGGGTGTGATAGGAACTACGTTCAAATACAACGGGTGCAAAACAGTTGCACACGCAGAATACTCTGGTTAAACTTGACGAGCCTAGCATATGCAGATATGGCCTCGGAACACGGAGACCGAAAGGTCGAGCGTGAATCATATAGTAGATATGATCAACATAGTGATGTTCACCATTGAAACTACTCCATCTCATGTGATGATCGGACATGGTTTAGTTGATATGGATCACGTGATCACTTAGAGGATTAGAGGGATGTCTATCTAAGTGGGAGTTCTTAAGTAATATGATTAATTGAACTTGAATTTATCATGAACTTAGTACCTGATAGTATCTTGCTTGTCTATGTTAATTGTAGATAAATGGCCCGTGTTGTTGTTCCGTTAACTTTTAATGCGTTCCTTGAGAAAGCAAAGTTGAAAGATGATGGTAGCAATTACACGGACTGGGTCCGTAACTTGAGGATTATCCTCATTGCTGCACAGAAGAATTACGTCCTGGAAGCACCGCTAGGTGCCAGGCCTCCTGCAAGGGCAACACCAGAAGTTATGAACGTCTGGCAGAGCAAAGCTGATGACTACTCGATAGTTCAGTGTGCCATGCTTTACGGCTTAGAACCGGGTCTTCAACGACGTTTTGAACGTCATAGAGCATATGAGATGTTCCAGGAGTTGAAGTTAATATTTCAAGCAAATGCCCGGATTGAGAGATATGAAGTCTCCAATAAGTTCTACAGCTGCAAGATGGAAGAGAATAGTTCTGTCAGTGAGCATATACTCAAAATGTCTGGGTATAATAATCACTTGATTCAACTGGGAGTTAATCTTCCGGATGATAGCGTCATTGACAGAATTCTTCAATCACTGCCACCAACCTACAAGAGCTTCGTGATGAACTATAACATGCAAGGGATGAATAAGACAATTCCCGAGCTCTTCGCAATGCTAAAGGAAGCGGAGTTTATATGTTTAACGTTACGATGACAGTTATATTATGAGTTTATATGTTTTGATGTACCGAAGGTTGTTTGGAGTCCCGGATGTGATCACGGACATGACGAGGAGTCTCGAAATGGTCGAGACATAAAGATTGATATATTGGAAGCCTATGTTTGGACATCGGAAGTGTTCCGGGTGAAATCGGGATTTTTCCGGAGTACCGGGAGGTTACCGGAACCCCCCGGTAACTTAATGGGCCTTAGTGGGCCTAGGTGGAAGAGAGGAGAGGAGGCCAGGGAAGGGCCGCGCGCCCCTCACCCCCAGTCCGAAGAGGACAAGGAGAGGGGGGCGACGCCACCCTTCCTTCCTCCCCTCCACCTCTTCCCCCTTCCTCTCCTAGTCCAACATGGAAAGGGGGGGAGTCCTACTCCCGGTAGGAGTAGGACTCCTCCTGGCGCGCCTCTCCTCCCTGGCCGGCGACCTCCCCCTTGCTCCTTTATATACGGGGGCAGGGGGGCACCTCTAAACACACAATTGATCAACGATCTTTTAGCCGTGTGCGGTGCCCCTCTCCACCATATTACACCTCGATAATATCGTAGCGGTGCTTAGGCGAAGCCCTGCGTCGGTAGAACATCATCATCGTCACCACGCCGTCCTGCTGACGAAACTCTCCCTCAACACTCGGCTGGATCGGAGTTCGAGGGACGTCATCGAGCTGAACGTGTACTGAACTCGGAGGTGCCGTGCGTTCGGTACTTGATCGGTCGGATCGTGAAGACGTACGACTACATCAACCACGTTGTGTCAACGCTTCCGCTTTCGGTCTACGAGGGTACGTGGACAACACTCTCCCCTCTCGTTGCTATACATCACCATGATCGTGCGTGTGCGTAGGAATTTTTTTGAAATTACTACATTCCCCAACAGTTTTGCCATATGAGTCCACTATATCTACCTATATGCAGTATTCTTTTGTCATTCTAAGAAAATTTGTATGTGCCATCTCTAATTTTCAAAATAAACTTCTCTTTTGTGTGTTCGTACCGCTCACGAGGCGGTGAGGGGTGGCTAATATTTTCCATGCTAGATGTGTTATTCTCACGATGAGTGTTTATTCACTTGTCATTGCACGAGAGTAAGGCAAAGGTATTAGGGATGCCCAGTCCCGAAATGAAAAATGAATTTACTTTATGTTCCCAAATAATAAATTCCTTGGAAAGTGTTGGTATGGAGGGCGATACGGTTAGCCATGGAAAGTGAAAGTATGGTGGAAAAAGGAATAAACTTTATTTTCTGTTTGGGAACCGCCTATGATATATCTAGCATGGAAAGTGTTGGGAACTCTAAGTCATTTTCCTTGGTGGGAAAAGCATACCTCCCAAAATGTTTTTATCTCTATGTTTTTCGCTTTGAGCTCTGGCACCTCTACAAATCCCTAATTCCCTCCGCGAAGGGCCTTTCTTTTACTTTATGCAATTTTTATTTTTACTTGAGTCTCCATCTTCTAGTACAAAGCACCAACTAGGGGGCACTATGATCGTACTTGAGCATTGGGTATAGCTAATATGCGAGTGTGTTTCATGAATGGATCAATGATTGAGCATGATGGGCTAGGGATAACTTATTTTAGCATTGATATTTGGAAAGACATGGTTGCTTGTTGATATGCTTGAGTATTTAAGTTATCATGTCAAAACTAGACTATTACTTTGAACCATATAAAACTCCAAATGTCCATGCTATAAAGAAAAGAATATGAGATGACATGTTAGGCAGCATTCCACATCAAAATTTCTGTTTTTATCATTTACCTACTCGAGGACGAGCAGGAATTAAGCTTGGGGATGCTGATACGTTTCCAACGTATCTATAATATTTTATTGTTCCATGATGTTATATTATCATTCTTGGATGTTTACAATCATTTTATAGTCATTTTTTGGAACTAACCTATTGACATAGTGCCAAGTGCCAGTTGTTGTTTTCTACATGTTTTTTACATCGCAGGAAATTAATACCAAATGGAGTCCAAACGCAGCGAAATTTTTTGTGGATTTTTTTGGACCAGAAGACATCCAGTGGGCCGGAGAAGCACCTGGGGCGGTGCTCCGAAGGGAGCACATCCCACTAGGCGCGCCTGGAGGCCCAGGCGCGCCCAGGTGGGTTGTGCCCACCTCGGGTGCCCCCTGAACCGCATCTTTCCTCTACAAATACCCCAATATTCCAAAAACCCTAGGGGAGTCAACGAAAATCAATTCCAGCCGCCGCAAGTTCCAAAAACACCAGATCCAATCTAGACACCATCAGGGAAGGGTTCGTCGTGCCCATTGGTGCCTCTCTGATGATGCGTGAGTAGTTCTTTGTAGACCTACGGGTCCATAGTTAGTAGCTATATTGCTTCCTCTCTCTCGTTTGATTCTCAATATAATGGCCTCTTCGAGATCCATATGATGCAACTCTTTTTGCAGTGTGTTTGTTGGGATCGGATGAACTTTGAGTTTATGATCAGATCTATCTTTTTATCCATGAAAGTTATTTGAGTCTTCTTTGATCTCTTATATGCATGATTGCTTATAGCCTCGTATTTCTGCTCCGATATTTGGGTTTTGTTTGGCCAACTTGATCTATTTATCTTGCAATGTGAAGAGGTACTTTGTAATGGGTTCGATCTTACTGTGCTTGATCCCAGTGACAGAAAGGGAACTGACACGTATGTATCGTTGCTATTAAGGATAACAAGATGGGGTCTATTTCTACATAAATAGATCTTGTCTACATCATGTCACCATTCTTATTGCATTACTCCGTTTCTCCATGAACTTAATACACTAGATGCATGCTGGATAGCGGTCCCGATGTGTGGAGTAATAGTAGTAGATGCAGGCAGGAGTCGGTCTACTAATCTTGGACGTGATGCCTATATAATGATCATTGCCTGGATATCGTCATGATTATTTGAAGTTCTATCAATTGCCGAACAGTAATTTGTTCACCCACCGTTTGCTATTTTTCTCGAGAGAAGCCACTAGTGAAACCTATGGCCCCGGGGTCTCTTCTTTACTATATTTGCCTTTGCGATCTATTTTTATTTGCTTTTATTTTCAGATCTATTAATACAAAAATACAAAAATACCTTGTTGCACTTTATTTTATTTGCGATCTATTTATCCAATCTATTACAACTTTACCCCGTCAACTAGCCAATTCTGGCGCCGTTACCCGAAAGGCATTGACAACCCCTTTAACATGTCGGGTTGCGAGTATTTGTTATTTGTGTGCAGGTGTTGTTTATGTAGTGTTGCTTGGTTCTCCTACTGGTTCGATAACCTTGGTCTCATCACTGAGGGAAATACCTACTGTCGCTGTGCTGCATCATCCCTTCCTCTTTGGGGAAATACCGACGTAGTTCTAGCAGGCATCACCAATCAATACAATTCTAGCATGAATAATAACCCTTTATCATGAATAAGGAAATATAAAATAACAACTTTAGTATTGCCTCTAGGGCATAGTTCCTTCAACAACTTCATTCACACCATCCCCTTATATGTCTCTTCTTCCCCAGATCTAATCCACTTGTGGCAGCCAAATGGACCGCTCCCCGGCGTCCGACATGGCCGATGTGCTTTGAAGCAATAAAAAACGTAAACTATCCCAGTCAACCCCAAAACATAATCCTAGACTACTAGGTAACAACCCTAGTCCCCTCTGGCCCCACTGCCCCTTTAAAATTTACATGCGCTTTCACGTTTTCACATGTTGTTCTTTCAAAGAAAGATCCTACATCGATTATGACTGCAAAAAGACAAATCATAAGTATTGCCGAATTTGTAGGCTTCAAATGTATAGTCTGACCGTAATTATTCAAACTATCAAACATTGCTCTAACAGTGCCATCAATCAAATTGTAGAATGAACCGGGGATCAAGCATACACCATCAAAACTGCTTGAGATGCCAGCAATACCTGATGTAGAAATCATTGAGGAAAAGAGCTCCTCAAGCACATTACTTTCAAGCATGGGCATCTCATCCTCCTCCAGGAAGAGTTCATCCTCTTGTGAACACATCAGTGAGCTAGAACACATCATTGCAACTCAGGAGGCAGATGCCGAAAAGGCAAGTGAGATGTTTCATGAGGAGCTGAATGAAATACTTTTTACACAGATAGTAGAAATTAAAGAACTCAAGAAGAAGCAACTAGAAGAGATTGAACATTTCAAGATGGATCTGCAGAAGAAATCCATTGTCTTTGAGAAAAGGCAAATACATACGGAGGCAATGCTTAGTCACCTGTTAAGGAAGTCCACGCAGTCAACACAAGACAGCGTCTGAAAAACACCGATGGCCTCATGTTTATAGTCAATTTAATTTTCCTTTGTCCGAGACTGTCCTCTGCTTCTCCTTGTAAAATGTCAGGATTCGCTTATAATGAAAGATGTATTGCCAATGTTTGAATTCTCATATTCCAGCGAGTCAAATTTTGAATCTATTTTTCTGAAACTACAAATAAAATACAAATTCGCTAGCAAAATTAATAATATATGAATTATAAGTTTTTTCTATGTGCGACGACAAATGTGACGTAAGTGCATGTCGTCAACAATGTCTGGTCCCACTTGTAAGCAGGCACGTCAGCATCTTCTGGGCCCATATGTCAGTAGCGTTGACCGGCCAAAACTGATGCCGAGTTATAATTGACGGGACCGTTGGTGATAAATCCCACGGTAGACCCACATGAAAGAAGCCATGTCACCAACTACTGGCCCCACCTGTCAGAATCTTTGACCGGTCACCCCCCGGACTGATCATCGGTGACGAATTATCATCGCGAAAAAGATCTTAGGCGGCAGATTAGGCTATCATAGGTGACATTCTGGGCTGGCCAAAAAACGGTAATCGGTAAAATTATTTGGTTCGTCACCTAAAATGCGTTCTTGCCTGACGAAAAAAGTGGTACCATCAAAGTTTTATTGTCTATGACGGTGCTTCGGTGACGGTGGGGGTGACAGCCGAAAAACGTCAACAGCGTACTTACCGTGAGGAAAAAGGGTTATACATGACACAAGTGAAACTCGCAAAATAGAGCAAATTTTCTAGCGTGAGCAATTTGTCGCTTTTATTACTCCATCGTCCCAAGTTCGTGCAAAGCTTATTTCCCTTCCAATAAAAGTTCATACATATTTAGGCAATCTTTATTGCATGCACATGAGACAACTTACTTGAAGGATCTAACTCAACCCAAAGTTAGATATGGTGGACTCATGGAAAGAAACTAGTTTTAAGGTTTTGGATGCACAAGTAGTATTTCTACTTAGTGCACGCTATTTTGGCTAGCAAATATTGTAGCAACGATCTCATGTTGGGGGATCCATGACAATATAACTTCTATGTAAATATACTATCTTAGGACAAGGAAGAGAGATTTCACATGCAAATATACTATATTGGAATCTAACAAATATCACATGTTGGAGGATCCATGACAATATAACTTCTATGCTATGTTTGTCAGATTCCAATATATTTTATTTTCTACACTCTCATGTGAAGTCACTACTTCCCATGAGATAAGCATATGAAATTCATTTTGCAATGATGAGATGCATGGCAATGAAAAGTAAAATATACTCATACTAATCTTTATTATAGAAACTCTCACGCACGGTTACATCGATAGCACAGGGACGAAACAAACACTTGCAAAGCTAATTCATACCAATACCTTTTCTATATCGTGAGATAACTCAAGATCGAACTAAGATAGATAATAATGGTAAAAGGTGGTGATGATACAATACCGGGGCACCTCCCCCAAGCTTGGAACAACCCAAGGGTGGTGCCCATACCCAAGTACTAAAATCTCCTTAGGTGGTGGTAGCGATGAAGGGACAGGCTTGTCATCCTTGATCGAGTTCAGCAGGATGTCCTTTAAACCTTGAATCTCATGAATCAAGTGTTGGATCATGGTGGCATTATTCTTCATTTTATTCATTATATCCTTGTTTTCAGGACACGATGAAATTTTCCCTACATCAATTTCACTTGGACATGAGATGTCCCAATTGGAGGGTATATGCATACGAGAAGTATTCTCAACTACATAATTGTGAACCGAATTATGAAAAGTTTTTCGTTGTAGCTTGCCTAAGGGCCTCCTTGGAATATAGCCCTCGAATACCTTATGACCGGTGTGACTTCTTCTGTCTTCAAGGACCTACATGGATTTAGAGTAGCAGAGATGCTGGCTAGAGCCTCCTGCTCAGACTCTGGTACCTGGGCTTCCACTGAGTCCCCTGATCCTTCCTCCATGATGACATCTCCCATCAGCTCCCTCTGAAGGTTTATCTTCAGCAACCAGGCATCGTCACCAATGTTGTCGGAGGTGGAACAAGACATGATGATCTAAAGCTCAAACACATGGCAGAAAATAGCTCGAAATGAAAACAAGAGGAAAAGTTGCGATACAGGGGTCAAAACATCACCGGATATATATATACATAATGAATTTTTATCTTGTAGGACAAGTATACATAACGAAGGCAGAGTCGAGGAAGTGCATGTGGCCACCACAAGCCTGAGTGGCGCGACCAAGGGGGCTGGCCGCACCGCAATTACAAGGGTGATGATCTCGATTGCTATTGATGATGACGATCTCAATTACAAGGGTGCTATTTTTTCACCAATGACTCGAGAGATTCTAAATTGTCTTTCTGGACGACCTAGGAACCCCCTTTACATAATAGGTCGGGTCCTTGGTGTACAATAATGTCCGGGTCCTACCCGTTCTAGCTGTCCTTGACTACAACTTCTATATGTCTTCCAAGTTTTAATCAACTCCACCATGAGCTCAGACTCTAATGAACCAGCTCTCGCTAGCCTGGGCCACTGAAAGCACAAGTGCTCCCTTGGAGATTTTGGTAATTAATGTCAACATATCTCTTGTTGGACTAATACCTTTACCTAGTGTCTTTCAGATAAGTTCAACAATGGCATGGCAAGGAAAAGAGGATGTGGAACCCCCTCAACATGCTAAGGACAAAGATTGGAAAAAGCTCAAGACTCTTCATTTCTATTTTAGTGATCCAAGATCACATTGAGTCCATAGGAAAGCCAATACTATTAAAAGGGGATGAGGTCTTGCTTAATGGTCTACTTGCTCAAAGTGCTTAGTGACATTGCTCCAAAACCCTCAACCACTTTCTCATTTCCGCATATGTCCAAAACTCAAAGTCAAACTCGGCCCAATCGATTTGATCTATCCGGCGCCACCGAGTTCAGTTGACATAGCCACTGCCAGAAACCCTAGACAATTCGGTCACACCGATACGGATCTCGGTCTCACCGAGATAGACTTGCAAACTCTCTGTTTCCCTTTGTAACATTTCAGTCTCACCGAAATGAGCAATCGGTCCCATCGAGTTTGCTTGACCAACTCTCTGTTTGCTCTTTACTGAAATCGGTCTCACCGAGTTCAAGCAATCAGTCTCACCGAGATGAGGTTTTTCCCTAGCCCTAGCACATCGGTCCCACCGAGTTGTTCCTGTCGGTCCCACCGAGATTCCTAATGTTCACATTTTAAACTGAATCGGTCTCACCGAGTTCTTCTATTCGGTCTGACCGAGTTGAGTCAAATGTGTGTAACGGTTAGATTTTGTGTGGAGGCTATATATACCCCTCCAGCCCCATCTCCATATGACAGAGACCATCAGAATGTGCCTACACTTCCACTACTCATTTTCCGAGGGAGAACCACCTATTCATGTGTTGAGACCAAGATATTCCAATCCTACCACAAGAATCTTGATCTCTAGCCTTCCCCAAGTTGCTTTCCACAGAAATCGTCTTTCCACCATAGCCAAGTCTGTGTGAGAGAGTTGAGTGTTGGGGAGACTATCATTTGAAGCACAAGAGCAAGGAGTTCATCATCAACACACCATCTATTACCTTTTGGAGAGTGGTGTCTCCTAGATTGGTTAGGTGTCGCTTGGGAGCCACCGACAAGATAGTGGAGTTGAACCAAGAAGTTTGTAAGGGCAAGGAGATCGCCTACTTCGTGAAGATCTACCCGAGTGAGGAAAATCCTTCGTGGGCGATGGCCATGGTGGGATAGACAAGGTTGCTTCTTCGTGGACCCTTCATGGGTGGAGCCCTTCGTGGACTTGCGCAACTGTTACCCTTCGTGGGTTGAGGTCTCCATCAATGTGGATGTACGATAGCACCACCTATCGGAACCACGCCAAAAATCTTCGTGTCTACATTGCGTTTGCACACTCCAATCCCATCGACTTACTTTCTTGCAACTAGCATGCTTTACTCTTTCCGCAACTCATACTCCTGCCATGCTTGCTTGAAATGTGTTGTGAATGCTTAAACTTGTGCTAAAACTCCATCTCAACTTGAAGAACTTAAAAACTGCCACTTTTGCTTGTTGAGGGTCTAATCACCGCCCTCTAGACCCCTCTTCTCGATCCTTTCAACCACCTAAGCTGGCTTTGACAGCTCCAAGAATAAGCCGGCCCTTGATTTCTGAGTTTTTTGCGGGTCTTGGTCTTGGGCCTAAATGTCGGGTCATCCTCCACAGGTTATATCCCCCACATTAGCACCAGGTTAGTGATGTCTACTAGACAACTTATTCTTATAGACTTGTATTGGGCCTCCAAGCAGAGAGTTTTGTAGGACAACAACAAATTTCCCTCAAGTGGATGACCTAAGGTTTATCAATCCGTGGGAGGCGTAGGATGAAGATGGTCTCTCTCAAAGAACCCTGCAATCAAATATAAGAAATCACTTGTGTCCCCAACACACCAAATACAATGGTAAATTGTATAAGTGCACTAGTTCGGCAAAGAGATGGTGATACAAGTGTAGTATGGATAATAGATATAGGTTTTTATAATATGACAATATAAAAACAACAAGGTAGCAAGTGATAAAACGGAGCACAAACGGTATTGCAATGCTTGAAAACACGGCCTAGGGTTCATACTTTAACTAATGCAATCTCTCAATAGTGCTAACATAATTGAATCATATAACAATCCCTCAACGTGCGGCAAAGAATCACTGCAAAATTTCTATTGGAGAACATAGTACGAAAACGTGTATCAACCCCTATGCATAGATTACCCCAATGTCATGAAATCCGCAAGTTGAATACCAAAACATACATCAAGTAACTCAATAGAATACCCCATTGTCACCACGGGCATCCACTTCTAAGACGTATGTCAAGTGATCTCAAATCCAATATTCAATCCAACATAACAAAACCTCAAAGAGCAAGACTCAATTCATCACAACAAGACATGATCCGACTATATTAACAAAGCCCATGGTTACATCAAGACCGTGTTGGATCAAGAACACTAGAGAGAGAGAGAGAGAGATCAAATACATAGCTACTAGTACATACCCTCAGCCCCAAGGGTGAACTACTCCCTCCTCGTTATGGAGACCGTCGGGATGATGAAGATGCCTCCGGTGATGATTTCCTCCTCGGGCAGGGTGCCAGAACAGGGCTCCAGATGGGATCTCTTCAGAACAGAGGCTTGCAGCGCCGGAGTCGAAGGACTAAGTTAACTTTTGGGAGTTTCCAAATATATAAGAATTTTCAACGTTGCAATCACACGAAGAGAGGCCATGGGGGGCCACAAGGTATCTTGGCGCTGTCACCCCCTAGGCGCACCGGATACCTTGCCACCTCCTCGTGGGTCTTCTGGTACTCCCTCGAAGCTTCGGGGGTCTCTTATGTTCCAAAAAAATCATCAAAAAGTTTCGTCGCGTTTGGACTTCGTTTGATATGGATTTTCTGGAAAACCAAAAACAAGCAGAAAACAACAACTGGCACTCCGCACTAGGTTAATATGTTATTCCATGAAAATCATATAAAATTCATATAAAAGTGCACCAAAACCATATAAAATTATAATAAACATGGCATGAATACTTAATAAATTATAGATACATCGGAGACGTATCAACATCCCCAAGTTAAATTCCTGCTCGTCCTCGAGTAGGTAAATGACAAAAGAAATAATTTATGAAGTGTGAATGCTAGCATATTGCATAAGTTTGACCAATTATAATTTAAATCACTTTGTCTAGCATCACAGACAAAAAACTCTTTCTTATTAAAATCTTCATGATAAAGTAGCAATCAATTCACATGTTATGGTTTAAACAAAACATTCTCTTGAAAGTTAACAACCTATGTTCTTAGTCACCAAACAATTGCAATTCAACTTATTTTCAGCAAAGTCTAAGTAAGAGCTCCACATACTCAATTATCATATAGTCTTCTATGATTGCTAGTACTCAAATCATATTTTTAGAACAAATAGCATCCATCGAACACAGAAAGATAGGGGCTTAATATTTCGCCTCCCAACTCACTTATCATAGAGATAGTTATCAACAGTAATAGTTCATGATCAAATATATTTGACTGGATATATGTGCATGGATCTTTCCCCACCACATGGTGCTTTCCACTAGAGAATAATTGAGGTTGAAATTTGTAACACCCCGGATGTAACTTTCCATATTTGTAACTCCAACTCTTGCGATCTTCGGCTATGTGTTATGATATTCCCTTCGTGGTCGGGTTTTTGTTTTTCGTTTTGCATTTTGTTCATGTCATGCATCTCATATCATGTCATCATGTGCATTGCATTTGCATATGTGTTCGTCTCTTGCATCCGAGCATTTTCCCCGTTGTCCGTTTTGCAATCCGGCGCTCCCACCTCCTCCGGCGCACCCCTCTTGTTTTCTTTCGTGAGTGGGTGATTAACGTTCTCGGAATGGTCCAAGGCTTGTCAAGTGGCCTTGGTATACCACCGGGAGACCACCGGCCAAGTTTCGTTCCATTTGGAGGTCGTTTGGTACTCCAACGGTTAACCGGGCAACCGCAAAGTCCGTTTGTGTGTTGCAGCAAAACCCCTCTCTAAACAGCCCAAAACCCATCTAAGTCACTTCCAAGCTCTAGGTCGTTCGATCACGATCGTGTGGGCGAAAACCGCACTCCATTTGGACTCTCCTAGCTCCCTCTAGCTATATATATGCATCCCTCCCGAAATACGTTCGCAGTCCAAACCCTAACCCGCTCCTCCGCGCCGCCGGACACGTCCGCCGCCAGACGGACGTTTCTCCACCGACGCCCGCAGCCAACGGGGCGCCGCCACGTGTCGCCCGACCCGCCGCCCGTACGCCGCGCCGCCCGCGGCCCGGGGAGCCCGTGGCCGGCCCCCGTGGGCCCGCGCTCTCCGCCCCCCGGGCGCCTCGCCCCGCCGCCGATCGCCGCCGCCCGCCGTCTCGCTCGGCGCGCCTAGCCGACCAGCGCCGCCGCGGGCCCGAGCTCGCCCAGCTCGCCGCCGCGGACGCCGCCCCCGCCGCCCGGCGCCCCTCCCCGTCCGGCGCCTCTTCCTCTCCTCTCCTCCGGCCTCCTCCGCTCCGGTGAGCAGCTCCAGCGCCGGCGACCTCGAGCAGAAACTCCGGCCGATCCCGATCCAGTCAACCCCTAAGGTTGACCCCGAGATCCCCCCGAAATATTTCTAAGTCATATTATTTTACAGTATATGCCTCTGTTCATTGCATCATAACTCTCTGCATATAGCTCCGTTTTGTGCGTGTAATATATCGAAATGTTCGCCTCGTGATGCTCTACATTTTGTTCCATCGCACCATGTTCATTTGAGTCCATCTTGATGCCCAAATCTCTGGTGCAAGAGTGCTACTTGCTGTTATCTGCTGTTACTTATCAGAACTTGAGGATTTGTTATTTTTGTTGCATTTAATCTGTGCATCTTATGGGCATGAGCTCTACATGTGTTTTCTTGTATGCTATGCCATCTTTCGAGGGGTGTATGCCATGTATTTTTGTGATCTTGGTGGTGGCTAGCACAAGCATGCAAACTAGGCTTCGTAATGTTTCTGATTTCAGGGACTTAGTGATTTCTCTGTCTGTGACTGCTGTTATTTTGTTGCTATGTATCCATGTGGCTACAGAGAGATTCATGCTCCTTTTGGAGATGTTCAGTAAGGATGTTTTGTAGATATTGTTGTAATTGATCCATTCCTGTCCTTTTTTGAAATTATGGAGTGTCATAGCATGACTAAATCTTGCTCTACTTTTGCTATAAAATATTTCTAGCAGATTGTTTACGTGTTATTAATTTTGCCAAGGTTGTTGTAGTTGTTTCATACATGCTATGTACTTTCTCTTGCCATGGATAGCTTTATAAACATGCCATCTTGCTGTAGGTATGCTTGTTTTATCATGCATTGCTTTGTGGTGAGTGCATCAAGCTCACCAAGATGCGTTCATATTATTGTTTCTGCCATGCTCTGTTTTCTGCAAAGTCTGGAACCTGATAACGAAACTTGCTATGTTTACATGGTTGCCATCATATCTTCTGGTCCTTTTTGGCTGATGCTCAGTAAGGTACGTTTGTCATATGCATTTAGTAGAATACTGCTATGCCTTGTTTTGCTATGTTAAGTTCCTGTAGCATGTTGTTTTCGTGCTCTGAACATTGCTACCTGATGTTGTTTCAGTCATGTCCAGTAATTTCTCCAAGTCTGTGAACCTGTTATCTTTTGCACTTTTGCCATGCCTATTTGAACCTGCTGTGGTGTGAACTAGCCGCAGCTTAGTGTTCATCTTTTGTCAAGCATCTCCTGTAGATTACTGCTGTATGCTTTGTTGCTACATTGGAGTGCTGTAGCATTATTACGTGTTGCATTCTAAGTGCTATCATATTGTTAATCGCAGATTCGTGTCATTCTTGTTTTGCTTGCCATTTGCAAACCGTGCATCCGTTTCCGGTGATCTTTATATCGATTTCGACCGAAATCATCTCATCTTTCCAGTGGCATGCTTGGTTTGCCAAGTTACTGCCTTGTTCATCATTTTCCTTCCGGAGCACGCATATGCATCGCATATCATATCTTGCATATCATTCTTGTTTTGCATCGTGTTGCTTGTGCATTTCCCGTGATTGATTGTGGTTCCATTGCTTTTGTTATTGTCTTGGGTAGAGCCAGGAGACGAGTTCGTGAACGAGGAACCTGTTGAGTACGTTTACGAGGATCAAGCTTTCGACAACTCTGAGAACCTTGCAGGCAAGATGACCATACCCTCGAAATCACTTCTATCTTTGCTTTGCTAGTTGTTCGCTCTATTGCCATGCTGCGCTACCTATCACTTGCCATATCATGCCTCCCATATTGCCATATCAGCCTCTAACCATCCTTTCCTAGCAAACTGTTGTTTGGCTAAGTTACCGCTTTTGCTCAGCCTTTCTTATAGCGTTGCTAGTTGCAGGTGAAGTTGAAGTTTGTTCCATGTGGGAACATGGATATGTTGGGATATCACAATATCTCTTATTTAATTAATGCATCTATATATTTGGTAAAGGGTGGAAGGCTCGGCCTTATGCCTGGTGTTTTGTTCCACTCTTGCCGCCCTAGTTTCTGTTTTACCGGTATTATGTTCCTTGAGTTTGCGTTCCTTACGCGGTTGGGTGATTTATGGGACCCCCTTGATAGTTCGCCTTGAATAAAACTCCTCCAGCAAGGCCCAACTTTGGTTTTACCATTTACCACCTAAGCCTTTCCCCCGGGTTTTCGCGAGCCCGAGGGTCATCTTATTTTAACCCCCGGGCCAGTGTTCCTCTGAGTGCTGGTCCAAACTAGAGCACCGTGCGGGACCGTCCCTTGGCAAGTTGGGTTATGTTGGTACCTGTACGCTTCGCTTATCCGGTGTGCCCTGAGAACGAGATATGTGCAGCTCCTATCGGGATTTGTCGGCACATTCGGGCGGCTTTGCTGGTCTTGTTTTACCATTGTCGAAATGTCTTGTAAACTGGGATTCCGAGACTGATCGGGTCTTTCCGGGAGAAGGTTTATCCTTCGTTGACCGTGAGAGCTTATGATGGGCTAAGTTGGGACACCCCTGCAGGGTATTATCTTTCGAAAGCCATGCCCGCGGTTATGAGGCAGATGGGAATTTGTTAATGTCCGGTTGTAGAGAACTTGTCACTTGATCCAAGTAAAATACATCAACTGTGTGTGTAGCCGTGATGGTCTCTTCTCGGCGGAGTCCGGGAAGTGAACACGGTTTGAGTTATGTATGACGTAAGTAGGAGTTCAGGATCACTTCTTGGTCATTACTAGATGACGACCGTTCCGTTGCTTCTCTTCTCGCTCTCTTTTGCGTACGTTAGCCATCATATATGCTTAGTGCCTGCTGCAGCTCCACCTCATTACACCATCCTTTCCTATAAGCTTAAATAGTCTTGATCTCGCGGGTGTGAGATTGCTGAGTCCTCGTGACTCACAGATTCTACCAAAACAGTTGCAGGTACCGACGATGCCAGTGCAGATGACGAAATCGACCTCAAGTGGGAATTCGATGAGGAACGTGGTCGTTACTATGTGTCTTTTCCTGATGATCAGTAGTGGAGCCCAGTTGGGACGATCGGGGATCTAGCATTTGGGGTTGTCTTATTTTCATTTGGATTTTGACCGTAGTCGGTCTATGTGTGGATTTTGAATGATGTATGAATTATATTTATGTATTGTGTGAAGTGGCGATTGTAAGCCAACTCTCATTATCCCATTCTTGTTCATTACATGGGATTGTGTGAAGATGACCCTTCTTGCGACAAAACCACTATGCGGTTATGCCTCTAAGTCGTGCCTCGACACGTGGGAGATATAGCCGCATCGTGGGCGTTACAAGTTGGTAATCAGAGCCATCCCCGACTTAGGAGCCCCCCGCTTGATCGAATCGCTAGCGTTGTTGAGTCTAGAACAAAAATGTTTCGAGTCTTAGGATTATATATATCAAAGAGTAGGATTCTTTTTACTCCTCAGTCCCTTCATCGCTCTGGTGAGGTCTCCTGACGTAGAAGTTTTGACTCTTCTTCCTCAAATTTCACTAAAAAAAAAATTTAGGATCACGCGGGTATCTTAGAATCGTTCCGATGGTTTTGTGACGAGAACATTGTTCTTGGTGCATCCTGACATTTAGGGGTTGTGGCAGTGTCCCGGGGAGTTGAGCTCCAAGGTGTTGTCGTCACAATTTTATCGTTGCAGTTCTGGAATACCTGAGTTTTGCCGACATCGAAATCTCTTTTATGCAGTTGTTGGTGAGATCACCTCGACGCCACCCAGTACTGGGGCGGGAGTTCGGGAGTATTGCCATAACTCGTATAACGGATGCTTTTCGAAGGTTGAGGTACACGATTTCCGAAGGTTTCTTGGTTATGTGTTGACGGATGGATATAGCTGGATCTAGGGATTGCTAGTTTGGGTGATATATTTTGTGTCCCCTGTATCCCCAACACCAGATTGCATAACCAGGAAGTTTCGGGAGTTTATAAGTGGGAATTCAAGTAGCTCCTAGGATATCTTTCCGATAGACGCATGACATGAGATTGGGGTTCGACGTCTAGTGGTCCGCCTTTCCACAGTTGGTTTTACAGTGGTCTCGTAGTGTCTTAAAGAGTCCTTGGCTATGCCGACTCGGGGACGCTTCATATGTCATGTGCACTGCCTTGTACATGATGGTGCTGTACGATCGAGCCCGTGTGGGCCCCACCATGAAAACTTCAGACGAAATCTCTATCATATGTTTGTTCCGGCTAATTCTGCAAGCCAATACTTTGTTTTGTTTTGAATTGTGGTATTCGAGTTGCTTTGAAGTTAAATGTTGATTCCATATCTTTTTCAAGCGGCTTCTCAATTTATGGAAGTGTGATGATTTACTATGGAATTCATTCGTTCATCTTCGTTCGAATGTTTATTGTGAAGACTATATGTTGCAATTTCTATCCGTTGATTCTACTTGTCTATTTGTCTATCAAGATGCTAATGGATGTCACCCTCTTCAGGATGGCTCCGCCAACGCGTCAGAATCCGGAACGCAATGATGGGAGTCAGGCGAACCCTCTGCCACCACCTCCGCCTCTGGAGGCATGGCAAGCTATGATGGCAGCCACCAACGCCAATGCTCAGATGATTCTGCAACTCTTGCAAGAACGCACCCAAGGGCAAGGCAATCAAGGTGAAGGCAACAATCAGCCTCACTTCGCTACTCTCAACCAATTTCTCGCAAATCAGCCCAAGTCTTTCAGCTACTATGCCGAGGCCACGGATGCCGATGATTGGCTCGTGGACATCAACAAGCATTTTGAATGTAGCAATGTCAGGCCTGAGGACTATGTCAAGTTCGCTTCTTTTCAACTCAAGGACCAAGCTGCTGATTGGTATCAACAATACAAAGATTCCAGAGGAGGTCGTGTGATCACTTGGACTGACTTCTGTCGGGACTTCAAAGCGCACCACATTCCACAAAGTGTTGTTGAGAGTAAGCGTGAGGAGTTCCGCAATCTCAAGCAAGGCAACATGTATGTGTATCAATTCAACATCCAGTTTTAGAAACTTGCTCGCTTCGCTAAACAAGACGTTCCTGATGAAAAGAGCATGATCTATCACTTCAGAGGTGGCATTAGAGAGGATATGCAGTTAGCTCTCGTTCTTGTTGAGCCTACTCAGTTTGATCAATTCTATAACATGGCACTGAAACAAGAGGCTGCTCAACTCAAGTGTGAGGCTTCTAAGAAGAGAGTCAGAGACGCAGTTCAGTCTTCTTCTTCCTCGCTAGTGGCTGCTAAGCAACAGAAGTTCTGGTTGCCTCCTCCTCCTCCATTTCGTCAGCCTTACCAGCAGAAGAACAAAGGTGGCCATGGATCTGCCCACTCTTCCAACTCTGGCTATCAGAACAAGTCTCAGAATCAAGCTCCAAAGTCGAATGCTCCTTATCATCGTCCACTCTCAGAGGTGACTTGCAACAAGTGTCAGCAGAAAGGTCACTATGCTAACAAGTGCTTCAACCAAAGGCGCCTTCCGCCTCCTCCTCTTGTGAGATCTTCCAGCAATGCAGTGGTCAAGCATAATCCCAAGGCTGCAAAGGTGAACATGATGAATGCAGCTCAAGCGGAGGAATCTACTGATGTGATAATGGGTAATCTCTCAGTTAATGATATTCCTGCAAAAGTCTTATTTGATACTGGTGCATCGCATTCTTTCATTTCAAGACCTTTTGTGGCTATGCATGATCTGGTTACTGAAGTATTGCCGAGTCCTCTGTCTATTGTTTCCCCGGCTCGACACGTGGTAGATATAGCCGCATCGTGGGCGTTACAAAATTAGAATGAATACTTATTAACTCATGCATAAAAGTAAAGGCTGGAAATTAAAAGATAGGCCCTTCCTAGAGGGAAGCAGAGGTTGTCTTGCGCTTTTGAATTTTTTGACGTGCAAGCGCTTAATGCAAAGGAATGTCTTATATTGCCCCTTTTGATAGCAAACTTTATTATGAAGTCCATCGCTTTTATTTCTTTACCATCACAAGTTCGTACAAAGCTTATTTCCCTTACAATAAAAGATCATTGATGTCTACTACACAACTTATTCTTGTAGACTCGTGTTGGGCCTCCAAGCGCAGAGTTTTGTAGGACAGTAGTGTCGGTGTTCTAGGAACGGGGGTCCCCAGACTTGCCTGCCTGCGGCCCACGGCGTGGCTGTGCTAGCAGGCCTGTACGGCCCGTCTTCATCAACAAGGCATTCAAGACCCTCGCGAGGGGCCAAGCCTCGTGAGGCGGACGACGCAAGACCTCCTCAGGAGCGGCCTAACCAGGCAGGCTCGTGAGGGGCGGAGAGATCAAGGCGAGGCAAACCTCGCGAGGTTCTCGTGACGTGAGCCATGACGATCAAGATCAGGCGGGTGCCAGCGCGCGCATCGTCCTTGTTTCCTCTTTGGTGCTAAAGGGGCAAGTGCAGGCGCGAAGTACTGAGGCGTCAAGCAAAGGTTTCCATATCGGTGCAACGAGACCAAGACCAGCAGGACGGCAAGACGGAGGTCACCATGGAGCCCCAGGCAGCATCACCACCAAAGCCTTTTGCAGGCGAAGACCGCTTTTGTCAGGATAAGTTGTACTAGCTGTCCCCTTTCAAAATTGGTCGTTGTTGGCTCCCTTCCCGCTCAACATTTGGGAAGAGGACCAGGGCCTATATAAGTAGAACTAGTCACCACCGTAGAAGGCAACTGATGGGGAGATAACTCACTCAGAGGCATCTCATCTGATCCTTAGCCACATACACAAGTTCGCCAAACACAAGAACACCTCAACCTTAGGAGGCTGTTCTTCCCCTTGTAGTGTTCATCATCAGCCCAAGAGGCAATCCACCACCACCACACTGGAGTAGGGTATTACACCACAACGGTGGCCTGAACCAGTATAAATCTTGTGTCTTTTGTGTTGTGAGTTGGTCGAGTTTGTCCGCAAGATCTTAGCAAGCTAGGGCATGGATCGATAAGAGGGAAAGAACTTGGCGCGCACCCAGAGTTCGAACCTTGAGGGTTTTGCCGGAACCCGTGATCCGACATTTGGTGCGCTAGGTAGGGGTGCGTCGAAGCTTCCCTTCCGTCGCTCCACGTCGCCTCGCTTCGCTGTCTCCATGGCGGACGCACGCCACGCCCGTGCTGAGCGTCGGGCTGCCCTCGCCACCCGCGTCGCTCAGACGGCTCCCGTCGGCGGGCCACATCGTCTTTCTCCGTCGCCTGCCGCCAACGCCGCTACCGGCCCGGCGGGGAACGAGCAGCACGCGTCCTCGCTGCACCCCTTGGTGGGGCGGGACGGCCGCACCGCCACTCCATCGCCGACTCCCGCTGGTTCGTCGTCCCATGCTCGTCGCGCTCCCATGGACGCACGGGCCGCGCTCCTCATGGCGCACGAGCTCCTGCGCTAACGCCCGGTCGACGACCTCTACGAGGACTGGCTCGACCGCATCGCCAAGCTTGTCCGCGCCGCAGGGGGCTCCCCTGCGCCGTCCCTCTCTCCGCCTCACCCTCCGCTGGCTACAGGCGACATAGCTCACGGAGCACCTCCACCACCTCTGCCCCAAGATGGCGCCCTGGCACCAAGGCGTGCGCCTCCACGACGCGACCCTCCGCGTCCAGTACCCGCGCGTGAAGAAAGAAGCTGTCAAGAAGCCCCTCGACCGCAAGAGAACGCTCCGCCACTCCTCCCACCACCGGCCAGGATCGTTTGCCGCGGCAAGGCCCCACGCCGCTCGCCGTAGCGGCGCGCGGGCATCAAGACCAAGCTCCACCTCCAAGACGGGCCCTGGTGACCACAGCCGGCTGTCGCGCCTTCACCCCTGAGCTGCGTAGCGTCGCCTGGCCGGGCAAGTTCAAGTTGGATCTGCCTCCTTGCTACGATGGCACCCCTGACCCCGCGGAGTTCCTGCAGCTCTACGAGATGAGCATCGAGGCGGCCAATGGCGACGAGAAAGTCATGGCGAACTGGTTCCCCATGGCGCTCAAAGACGGCGCTCGTTCGTGGCTCCTGAACCTGCCTCCGGGCTCGATCTCCTCCTAGGACGAGATGCGCAACCGTTTTGTTGCCAACTTCCAGGGCACTCGCGACCGCCCGCCGGCCGCGGGTGACCTGCGCCGCGTCAAGCAACAACCAGGAGAGACCCTCTAGAAGTATATCCAGCACTTGAACAACGTTCGTCTCAAGATCCCCAAGGTGACGGACGAGGCCATCATCTTCGCGTTCTCTGATGGCGTCCGGGACGTCAAGATGAAGGAGGAGCTCGCTATCCACGAGGAGCTGTGCACATCCTTGGAGCTGTTCAACCTGGCGACCAAGTGCGCAAGAGCTGAGGAAGGGCGCCTCTCCCTCCATGAGCTCCCGGCTGCGGACCCGGAGGAGAAGAAAGCCAAGGCCAAGGACGTGAAGCACAAGGGAGCAGCCGTGCTCGCGGCGGAGCCGGACACCAAGCGCGGCAGAGACCAGCCCGAGTCATCCAAGAGCAGCCGACCGTTCTGTGCCTTCCATAACCTGCATACCCACAGCACCAGCAACTGTCAAGAGCTCAGAGCCATTCGAGAAGGACGCTTCGGTCGACGCCTCGAGCGCAACGACCGGGGCTACGGCCGAGGAGGAGGACGTGGTGGCGGACACTAGGACGACCGTGGCCCGTGCCAAGAGTGGCGCAACCGGCCTCGTAAGGACCGCTTGCAGGATCAGCCTCGCGAGGGCACCTGGAGGGATCAGCCTCGTGAGGATCGTCCTCAAGGCAACGCCGGTCTTCCCCTACTACCGCCACCGCCAAGAAGGAATGATGATCACCATCAAGACGAGGGGACTGGGGGCTTCCAAGAGCCACGTGCTATCGCCGGCATTTTAGGCGGAGCTCAAGCCCCAGCCTCACAGCGTATCTTCAAATAGTTTGCTCGTGAAGTAAATGCAGTCCTCCCCAAGCTCGAGGCCACACGCCCGCTCAGGTGGTCCACGTGCGCCATCACCTTCAGTTCGGCGGAGCAGCTCAAGTGCGCGGCCACCACAGGCACCCTCCCAATCCTTTGCTCCCCAGTCGTCAGCAACGTGCAAGTTACTAAGACCCTCATCGACGGCGGCGCAGGGCTCAACATCCTGTCCGTCGACACGTTCAACAACCTCCAAGTGCCATATGACCAGCTTCATCCTACCAAGCCTTTCTCAGGAGTGATCGACGGTTCCACCACACCGATAGGGCAGGTCCGCCTCCCTGTCACCTTCGGAGAATGCAAGAACTACCGCACCGAGCTCATCGACTTCGACATCGCGCACATCCGCCTGCCGTACAATGCCATCCTCGGGTATCCAGCCCTGGCAAAGTTCATGGCAGTGACCCATCACGGCTACAATTTCCTCAAGATGCCGGGAAGCGGCAGAATCGTCACGGAGCCATGCGAAGAAAGAGATGTGGTGTGCACCCTTGAGCGTGCCTTTCAAGCTGCAGCAATCGACGACCCCGACAGCAAGGGCGAGTGCCCTGCTGAGGCCACCCCCAAGAAGAAGAAGCAGATGCGCCATGCAGGACCTCAGGAGGGTGGCGTCGCAACTGGAACCTCGTCGGGATCAGCGCCCGCGCCAGGGGCGCCTCCCTCCTCGGGCAGGGCTCGGGGGCTCTCTTCTGGAGGGCCTTCGACCTTGCCAACATCACGAGGGAGGAGCTCAGGCACCACTTGGAGGCGTGCTTCGCGACACGTTTTCCTCAGGAGAACATAGGGCGAGGAGCGCCCACCGCTCAGGAGTTCATCACCAGGACAACTCAGGAATTGCAAGACGCAAGGGCCATGCGCGGTGGCCGTGATAACCCACAAGTATAGGGGATCAATTGTAGCCTCTTTCGATAAGTAGGAGTGTCGAACCCAACGAGGAGCTAAAGGTAGAACAAATATTCCCTCAAGTTCTATCGACCACAGATACAACTCTACGCACGCTTGACGTTCGCTTTACCTAGAACAAGTATGAAACTAGAAGTACTTTGTAGGTGTTTTTGGATAGGTTTGCAAGAATATAAAGAGCATGTGAATAAAAAGTAGCGGCTGTTTAGGTAAAGACACAACTAAATTAGTTTTAGTAGAGAGCTTTTTGTTACGAGAAAGTTATTTGTCCCTAGGCAATCGATAACTAGACCGGTAATCATTATTGCAATTTTATTTAGGCAGAGGCATAAGCTAACATACTTTCTCTACTTGGATCATATGCACTTATGATTTGAACTCTAGCAAGCATCCGCAACTACTAAAGATCATTAAGGTAAAACCCAACCATAGCATTAAAGCATCAAGTCCTCTTTATGCCATATGCAACAACCCCCTTACTCGGGTTTGTGTTTCAGTCACTCACGCAACCCACTATAAGCGAATCATGAACGTATTGTAACACCCTACAGCGGGGATCCCTCACGCTTGCGCGACATGGAGAGCACCATAGGACAGCACCAATAATAAAACATGCAACTCAAACCAATCTTGATCATCAAATAACCCATAGGACAAAACAGATCTACTCAAACATCATAGGATAGCCATACATCATGGGGAAATAATGTATAGCGTTGAGCACCATGTTTAAGTAGAGATTACAGCGGGTAAGAGAGAGGTTACACCGCTGCATAGAGGGGGGGAGTTGGCGATGAAGTTGTTGGTGGAGATGGCGGTGATGATGTTGGCCCCGGCGGTGTTCCAGTGCCACCGGAAGAGAGGGGAAGAGGGCCCCCCTTCTTCTTCTTCCTTGACCTCCTCCCTAGATGGGAGAAGGGTTTCCCCTCTGGTCCTTGGTCTCCATGGCATGGGAGGGGCGAGAGCCCCTCCGAGATTGGACCTACCTCTCTGTCTCTCTCTGTTTCTGCGTTCTGTTCTGCTGCCCTTTCACCGTTTCGTATATATATGGAGATCCGTAACTCCGATTGGACTGAAATCTTCACCGTGATTTTTTCCTAAAAATTAGCTTTCTTGCGGCCAAAGAAGGGCATCAACCGCCTTACGGGGGGCCCACGAGGGTCAGGGGCGCGCCCCCCTGCCTCGTGCCTCCCTCGGGCACCGTCTCACGTGGATTTTCCTTCCCATACTCTCCGAATATTCCAAAAATAATCTCCGTCCATTTTTATCCCGTTTGGATTGCGTTTGATATGGATATTCTGCAAACCAAAAACATGCGACAAAACAGGAACTGGCACTGGGCACTGGATCAATATGTTAGTCCCCAAAAATAGTATAAAAAGTTGCCAAAATATATGAAAGTTGTAGAATATTGGCATGGAACAATAAAAAATTATAGATACGATGGAGACGTATCAGCATCCCCAAGCTTAATTCCTTCTCGTCCTCGAGTAGGTAAATGATAAAAAAGATAATTTTTGATGTGGAATGCTATGTAGCATAATCTTGATCATGTATCTAATCATGGCATGAATATTAAGACATGAGTGATTCAAAGCAATAGTCTATCATTTGACATTAAGACAATAATACTTCAAGCATACTAATAAAGCAATCATGTCTTTTCAAAATAACATGGCCGAAGAAAGTTATCCCTACAAAATCATATAGTCTGGCTATGCTCCATCTTCACCACACAAAATATTCAAATCATGCACAACCCCGATGACAAGCCAAGCAATTGTTTCATACTTTTCATGTTCTCAAACCTTTTCAACTTTCACGCAATACATGAGCGTGAGCCATGGACATAGCACTATAGGTGGAATAGAATATGATGGTGGAGGTTGTATAGAGAAGACAAAAAGGAGAAAGTCTCACATCGACGTGGCTAATCAATGGGCTATGGAGATGCCCATCAATTGATGTCAATGTGAGGAGTAGGGATTGCCATGCAACGGATGCACTAAGAGCTATAAGTATATGAAAGCTCAAACTGGAAACTAAGTGGGTGTGCATCCAACTTGCTTGCTCATGAAGACCTCGGGCATTTGAGGAAGTCCATCATTAGAATATACAAGCCAAGTTCTATAATGAAAATTCCCACTAGTATATGAAAGTGATAACTCAAGAGACTCTCTATATGAAGAACATGGTGCTACTCTGAAGCACAAGTGTGGTAAAAGGATAGTAGCATTGCCCCTTCTCTCTTTTTCTCTCATTTTTTTATTTTCATTATATATATATATATATATTGGTGGGCTTCTTTGGCCTCTTTTTTTATTATTTGGGCTTCTTTGGCCTCTTTTATTTTTTTGTAAAGTCCAGAGTCTCATCCCGACTTGTGGGGGAATCATAGTCTCCATCATCCTTTCCTCACTGGGGCAATGCTCTAATAATGATGATCATCACACTTTTTATTTACTTAGAACTCGATACTAGAACAAAGATATGACTCTATATGAATGCCTCCGGCGGTGTACCGGGATGTGCAATGATCTAGCGTAGCAATGACATCAAAAAAGGACAAGCCATGAAAATATCATGCTAGCTATCTTACGATCATGCAAAGCAATATGATAATGAATGCTCGAGTCATGTATATGATGAGGATGGAAGTTGCATGGCAATATATCTCGGAATGGCTATGGAAATGCCATGATAGGTAGGTATGGTGGCTGTTTTGAGGAAAGTATGTGGTGGGTTTATGGTACCGCCGAAAGTTGTGCGGTACTAGAGAGGCTAGCAATGGTGGAAGGGTGAGAGTGCGTATAATCCATGGACTCAACATTAGTCATAAAGAACTCACATACTTATTGCAAAAATCTATTAGTTATCGAAACAAAGTACTGCGCGCGTGCTCCTAGGGGGATAGATTGGTAGGAAAAGACCATCGCTCGTCCCCGACCGCCACTCATAAGGAAGAAAATCAATAAATAAATCATGCTCCGACTTCATCACATAACGGTTCACCATACGTGCATGCTACGGGAATCACAAACTTCAACACAAGTATTTCTACAATCCACAACTACCCACTAGCATGACTCTAATATCACCATCTTTATATCGCAAAACTATTGCAAGGAATCAAACATATCATATTCAGTGATCTACAAGTTTTATGTAGGATTTTATGACTAACCATGTGAATGACCAGTTCCTGTAATCTCTCTAAATAGATATAAGTGAAGCAAGAGAGTTTGATTCTTTCTACAAAAGATATGCCCACGCTCTAACAAATATAAGTGAAGCAAAAGAGCATTCTACAAATGGCGGTTGTCTAAGTGAAGAGAAACAGGCAATCCAAACTTCAAATGATATAAGTGAAGCACATGAAGCATTCTATAAAGCCATACTCAAAAGATATAAGTGAAGTGCAAAGAGCATTCTATAAATCAACCAAGGACCATCTCATACCAGCATGGTGCATAAAACAAAAATGAAAACTAAATGCAAAAGACGCTCCAAGATTTGCACATATCACATGAATGAAACGAATCCGAAAACATACCGATACTTGTTGAAGAAAGAGGGGATGCCTTCTGGGCCATCCCCAAGCTTAGACGATTGAGTCTCCTTGAATATTTACTTCGGGTGCCTCGGACATCCCCAAGCTTGAGCTCTTGCCTCTCTTCCTTCTTCTCACATCGAGACCTTCTCGATCATCGAACACTTCATCCACACAAAACTTCAACAAATAACTTGGTAAGGTCCGTTAGTATAATAAAGAAAATCACTACTGTAAGTGCTGTTGCAAACCAATTCATATTTTGTTTTTGCATTATGTCTACTGTAATATAATTTTTCATGGCTTAATCCACTGATAGAAATTGATAGTTTCATCAAAACAAGCAAACTATGCATCAAAAACAGAATCTGTCTAAAACAGAACAGTCTGTAATTATCTGAACATTCACCATACTTCTGATACTTGCAAAATTCTGCCAAAATTAGGAAAAATAAACAATTTGTATAGAAAGATAGTGCAAAATGAATCATAACCATTTGACGTTCTAGTAAAAATTAAAAATCGCGCACTACAGCCAAAGTTTCTGTCCTGCACCGTACAAACCAACAAGCATTGTAAACATCCTAAAGGCAAACCTTGGCACATTATTTTTATAATACAATGAAATTGTACAAGGGGATAATTATTTTTTTTGAAAAGTTTCTGTAATTAAGATTCACAAAGTTTCCATGGGCATGAACAAAGTTCAAGGACGTCCCCCATTTTCACAACGCTCGTCTATCTCACTTTCACTTTTCTTTTTGAAAAGTTTTGGGTTCCCCTCTTTATTTTTTTGTTTTTAAACTATATAAAAGCACTCAACAGAAATAAATGACTCTCTAAAACTTCCGGGTTGTCTCCCTGGCAGCGCTTTCTTTAAAGCCATTAAGCTAGGCATATAGTGCTCAAGCAGTGAATCCACCCGGATCCCAAGGTATATCAAAGCCAATTTTAATTAGCAAAGATTTGTGATTTAGTAGTGAGCACAAAGTAACATATATCATGTAACAACAAAGTCTAACTCTCTTCCTATGCATCGGCATGTCATAAAAGAATAATTCATGCACACAAAGTAAAGGCCAATGCATAGTATAAACAGTTTCACGCAATTTTATCATGTGGGAAACATAGAGAGGTGGAGATATAGTTCCTCTCTCATAATAATTGCAAGTAGGAGAAGCAAGCACATGCATTTTATATCTATCAAAATCATCATGTGCAACGGTAAAAGGAAACCCATCAATATAATCCTTAATAAGTGCAAACTTCTCCAATATAGTGTAGTCGGGAGAATTCAAAAAGATAATGGGACTATCATGCGTGGGTGCAATAGCAACAATTTCATGTTTAAAAAAAAGGAACTATAGCAAGTTCATCTCCATAAGCATAATTCATATTGGCATCTTGGCCACAAGCATAGCAAGCATCAAGTTCATCAAAAATGGGTATTTCAAGAGAATCAATGGGATCATAACAATCATCATAGCAATCATCCTTTGGTAAGCACGAAGGGAAATTAAACAATGTATGAGTTGAAGAGTTACTCTCATTAGAAGGTGGGCACGGGTAGCTAATCCTCTCTTCCTCCTTCTGTTCTTCGCTCTCCTCATCATCTTTTTCATCCAATGAGCTCACAGTTTCATCAATTTCTTCTTCCATAGACTCCTGCAAAATATTAATCTCTTCTTGGACAGCGGAGTAGTCCTCAATATATGGTTCAACATAGGCATTAGAAGCATAATTATCATAGAAATATTTAAGTATGGCAAAATTTCAGACTTGTAAAGAGTAGCATCATACTTTTCAATCAAAGAAGCAATTTCATAAGCACCCTTAAAAGCAACAAATTCTTCAATTTGTTGAACATCATAGTAATTATAAACACCCTTAGCATACGAAGATACGATTCCATTATCACTAAACTCACATTGATAGGGAAGGTGTTTCTTAGGGTTTTTAGAACAACAAGTAAAATCATATATTTCACATAAATTCCAAGCGTAGCATTGCAAACGATGAATTTGACCCTGTAAAAGTTTCCCTTTTTCAGATATACGGTGTCGCACATAACAAGCATGTTCATCTAAAGATTTGCCCTCAACTAAGCTAGTTGGGGTTTCAGCACGAGCACAAAGGGATTGAAGATTATTCAAGTAATAAGCTTCAGGAGTGTGATAGATTTTGAGTGGTTCTTCAACCATTGGTTCAGTAGGTACAACTAATTTTTTTGGTATTTTGTGTTTCCTACCCATAACTAAAGATAGAAAACAACTAAGAATGGCTAATAAAAATTACTTAGTGATAAAGCAAACTAGCACACACGAGAATATTCACCCCACGCTATTGCTCCCCGGCAACGGCGCCAGAAAAAGGTCTTGATAACCCACAAGTATAGGGGATCAATTGTAGCCTCTTTCGATAAGTAGGAGTGTCGAACCCAACGAGGAGCTAAAGGTAGAACAAATATTCCCTCAAGTTCTATCGACCGCCGATACAACTCTGCGCACGCTTGACGTTCGCTTTACCTAGAACAAGTATGAAACTAGAAGTACTTTGTAGGTGTTTTTGGATAGGTTTGCAAGAACATAAAGAGCACGTAAATAAAAAGTAGGGGCTGTTTAGATAAAGACACAACTAAATTAGTTTTAGTAGAGAGCTTTTTGTTACGAGAAAGTTATTTGTCCCTAGGCAATCGATAACTAGACCGGTAATCATTATTGCAATTTTATTTGAGGGAGAGGCATAAGCTAACATAATTTCTCTACTTGGATCATATGCACTTATGATTAGAACTCTAGCAAGCATCCGCAACTACTAAAGATCATTAAGGTAAAACCCAACCATAGCATTAAAGCATCAAGTCATCTTTATCCCATACGCAACAACCCCCTTACTCGGGTTTGTGTTTCAGTCACTCACGCAACCCACTATAAGCGAATCATGAACGCATTGCAACACCCTACAGTGGGGATCCCTCACGCTTGCGCGACACAGAGAGCACCATAGGACAGCACCAATAATAAAACATGCAACTCAAACCAATCTTGATCATCAAATAACCCATAGGACAAAACAGATCTACTCAAATATCATAGGATAGCCATACATCATTGGGAAATAATGTATAGCGTTGAGCACCATGTTTAAGTAGAGATTACAGCGGGTAAGGGAGAGGTTACACCACTGCATAGAGGGGGGAAGAGTTGGCGATGATGGCGGTGAAGTTGTTGGTGAAGATGATGGCCACGGCGGTGTTCCGGCGCCACCGAAAGAGAGGGGGAGAGGGCCCCCTTGTTCTTCTTCCTTGACCTCCTCCCTAGATGGGAGAAGGGTTTCCCCTCTGGTCCTTGGTCTCCATGGCATGGGAGGGGCGAGAGCCCCTCCGAGATTGGATCTATCTCTCTGTCTCTCTCTGTTTCTGCGTTCTGTTCTGCTGCCCTTTCACCGTTTCGTATATATATGGAGATCTGTAACTCCGATTGGACTGAAATCTTCGCCGTGATTTTTTCCTAAAAATTAGCTTTCTTGCGGCCAAAGAAGGGCATCAACCGCCTTACAGGGGGCCCACGAGGGTCAGGGGCGCGCCCCCTGCCTCGTGCCTCCCTCGGGCACCGTCTCACGTGGATTTTCCTTCCCATACTCTCCAAATATTCCAAAAATAATCTCCGTCCGTTTTTATCCCGTTTGGACTCCGTTTGATATGGATATTCTGCGAAACAAAAACATGCAACAAAACAGGAACTGGCACTGGGCACTGGATCAATATGTTAGTCCCCAAAAATAGTATAAAAAGTTGCCAAAATATATGAAAGTTGTAGAATATTGGCATGGAACAATCAAAAATTATAGATACGACGGAGACGTATCAGGCCGCCGCTCACCAGGCGCAGCTCCCCATCCAGGCAAGGATGTCGGGCTGCGCGTCTGCATCGACGTCCCAGGGCTCAATAGGGTCGCATCTCAGGAGCCTTCTGGCCTTTGCGCGTGGGCCGCTGCGAGGGTCCACTTCACAGCTACGTTCGCATGCCTTTTGGGCTGCCGAGCGTGTCGTCCACCTATCAGCGCAACTTGCGGCGTGTCCTAGCAGCTCAGGAGGCCAAGGATCATGCCGTCCTGACGGAGATGGAGACGATCCTCAGGGAACCACCTGGACCCCCAGAGCCTCCCGAGGCTCAGGGCCTCGCTGGCTCGTGAGAAGCAATTCCTTCGCCGCGTACCTTCAGCTGCCCCAACTCTCCTTCGTCAACAGAACCAGGTGACATTTTCCATGTTCATTTAGCTGGGAGCGCCCCTCGGGCTGCATCATTCCCAGGCCGCGTGGGTCCGTCCCTGTGGCATGTATCCCTTTTTATGTCTTTAGCTTACCTTGTTGGGGGCGCCCCTCGGGCTGCATCATCCCCAAGCCGCTCGGGCCTGACCCGGTGGCTTTTATCTTCCTTGCATTTACCTAAGCCAGTTTGCTTTCCATGCTTAATCTGCCTATGACTACTACTTCTTTGATCGTCACCTCCCACGGGGGCTACTCACGCCGGCACGGCGCTGGTGCACGGGTCCGTCCCTGCCACGTCGACAAACCTGAGCGATCGAGCTCTGGCTCGCGGCACGCCCCGCACACGTCACCTCACTAGGCCCTCAGCGCCTTCGTATCCTCGCGGAGCAGCCGACGGCGGACTGGCAACCATAATGGCAAACTGTGTTTCTCCTTGTGCTTGCTCGCGGGAACCTCATGAGAATGATAGCAGCCGGCACCGCGAGCTCCCTCTTCTCCCACGCAATCCGCTTGCACGTTAAAAGGGGGGCTCCTGAGCATCGCGACTCAGGAGCTCCTACTGGCTCTCCAGCCCTCACCCCTGGCCTTGACCACGGCACGCGACCTGGCGTACCAGCGGTGGCTGAGCTCGCTCGAGGACCGGGACCTGAGGACGTAGAGCCTAAAGGGGAGCATGGAGAAGAGGGGGAGGCTCGCATGGGCCTGGCCTAGCCACGCATTAACGCGGCGCATCGCAAGGAATCGACCCCAAACCGCCAAGATAAGTCTCACGCTCAGATTAGCTAATCCTTGGAGCCTAAGGGTCATGCTCACCGCAGCCCTGTTGCGGCAACGTCGCCCCCCCTTTCTTACCTTACCATGGCTGCTTGAGCGCTAAAGGGGACCTCCTGAGCATCGCGCCTCAGGGGCTCTTACTGGACCTCGGGCCGCTCACCTCCTGGCCTTGACCACGGCACGCAACCTGGCATACCAGCGACGGCTGCAGCTTGCCTGGGGACCAGGACCTATCAGCGTAGAGCAACAAGTCGTCGCGAGGTTGGAAAGGGGAGATGGAGCCTAAACAGAGCAGGCATTCGCAAATTTTCATAACAAGGATGATATAAACAAAAGACATCACAGACCCTTTACACACCCCCGCAGGGTACTTCTTGATTCCTCGCAGGGAACAAAACACGAGAACCTAGGAGAATCCTATCTACACCCTCCCGTGGCCAACGCCATCATCAACAGTGGGCCACAGGAGGCCGGCGCCAACCCCATCCAGATCAGCGACGGCGGCGCCTAGATGCCGCAGCCCTGCTCCGGGCGCAGCGAGAGCTCGGGGGCACGCAGCTGTCGTCGCTCATCTCCAGAGTCTCGTAGAGCTCGGGAGAACCGCTGGACGCTCAAGGGTCACTGCTGCTGGAGGTGCCGTAGGCCGGGCGCGCATCGTCCTGGCGTACCCATCCAGGGCAGCACTCCAGGCGGCGGCCCTCCGCGTCGAAGACCTTGAAGAACAGTGTGGAGGCACCGTCATAGTCGAAGTGGATCGCGAGGGCGCCTTCAACACGGAAGACCCGCGCAACCTCACCCCAGCCGCGGGTCATGAAGATCTTGCCGGAGGAGACCACTTCAACCTCTGCTCCGGTCGCTGGGGCGTCGCAGTCAGCATGCTGCAACCAGAGCTCGAGGAGTCCGCAGCGTGGGTTCCAGGTGCTTGGGGGCATCGCCGCCCACAACACGAGCTCACGGGAGGAGTCCGCAGCATGGTTTCCAGGGGCGACGGCGCGCATCGCCATCGCGCGACGGCCACGGGCGGCGCCGCTCTCCGCTCCTTCCTCCTGAGCCCCGGCCTGGGCGTACAAGGGTAGAGGATACCCAAGAGGAGGCCACTCGAACCAAGGCCTCGTCACCACCTACATCGCCGCTGCATCACGGCGGTGAACCAACCTCTTCTTCGGCGGAAGCGGCCCCCGCTCGTCGCGAGGAGCCTTTCCTTTCTCCTCGGTGGAGAACCTTCGGATTGGCGCCATGGGAATTGCTACTAACGGTGGAGCAAGGAGGAAGAAGCAAGCGAACTGGGAAGAGATGGGCGACGGGGGCTCTTCCCCCCTCCCCATTTATAGCGGGAGAAGGCCAACCAGCGCCCCCATCATCACAGGTAATCATGGTTTCCCTTGCATGTTGCAGGGACTTGTCAAGTCAGGCAGTTGCCGAGGCAGCATGGGGAAGCGGAGACGCCCACGTCCAATCAACCACCACGCGTCGACCAAGGCCACAGGCTTTTGGGGCCCGCGACGCTCCGCACTTGACCTTTGGCTTCGCCTCGAAGCCAAGCCCGAGCGCGCCTTGGGCCCAGGGGCTACTGTCGGCGTTCTGGGAACGGGGGTCCCCAGACTTGCCTGCCTGCGGCCCACGGCGTGGCTGTGCTAGCGGGCCTGTATGGCCCATCTTCATCAACAAGGCATTGAAGACCCTCGCGAGGGGCCAAGCCTCGCGAGGCGGACGAGGCAAGACCTCCTCAGGAGCGGCCTAACCAGGCAGGCTCGCGAGGGGCGGAGAGATCAAGGCGAGGCAAACCTCGCGAGGTTCTCGTGATGTGAGCCATGACGATCAAGATCAGGCGGGCGCCAGCGCGCGCAGCGTCCTTGTTTCCTCTTTGGTGCTAAAGGGGCAAGTGCAGGCGCGGAGTACCAAGGCGTCAAGCAAAGGTTTCCATATCAGTGCAACGATACCAAGACCAGCAGGACGACAAGACGGAGGTCACCATGGAGCCCAAGGGGCGTCACCACCAGAGCCTTTTGCAGGCGAAGACCGCTTTTGTCAGGATAAGCTGTACTAGTTGTCCCCTTTCAAAATTGGCCATTGTTGGCTCCCTTCCCGCTCAACATTTGGGAAGAGGACCAGGGCCTATATAAGTAGAACTAGCCACCACCGTAGAAGGCAACTGATGGGGAGATAACTCATTCAGAGGCATCTCATCTGATCCTCAGCCGCACACACAAGTTCGCCAAGCACAAGAACACCTCAAACTCAGGAGGCTGTTCTTCCCCTTGTACTGTTCATCATCAGCCCAAGAGGCAATCCACCACCACCACACTGGAGTAGGGTATTACACCACAACGGTGGCCCTAACCAGTATAAATCTTGTGTCTTTTGTGTTGTGAGTTGGTCGAGTTCGTCTGCAAGATCTTAGCAAGCTAGGGCGTGGATCAGTAGGAGGGAAAGAACTTCGCGCGCACCCCAGAGTTTGAACCTTGAGGGTTTTGCCGGAACCCTTGATCCGACAAGTAGCAAATTTCCCTCAAGTTGATGACCTAAGGTTTATCAATCCGTGGGAGGGATAGGATGAAGATGGTCTCTCTCAAACAACCCTGCAACCAAATAATAAAAAGTCTCTTGTGTCCCCAACACACCAAATACAATGGTAAATTGTATAGGTGCACTAGTACGGCAAAGAGATGGTGATACAAGTGTAGTAATGATAGTAGATATTGATATTTGTAATAGGAACAATAAAAAACAGAAATGTAGCAAGTAACAAAAGTGAGCGCAAACGGTATTGCAATGCTTGAAAATTAGGCCTAGGGTTCGTACTTTCGCTAGTGCAATCTCTCAATAATGCTAATATAATTGGATGATATAACTATCCCTCAATGTTGATGAAGAGTCACTTCAAAGTTCCTATCTAGCGGAGAACAAAAGAAGAAATTGTTGGTAGCTATTCTTTCCGATCGATCTATCTAGGAGTTCGTACTAAAATAACACCAAGTTATTCTTTCCGATCGATATATCAAGAGTTCGTACTAAAATAACACAAGTTATTCTTTCTGATCGATCTATGAAGCGTTCGTACTAAAATAACACCAAAACCAATTCAGATTCATAATACTCAATCCAACACAAAGAACCTCAAAGAGTGCCCTAAGATTTCTACTGGAGAAAGAAAAGACGAGAACGTGTGTCAATCCCTATGCATATATTACGACAATATCACCTCGGGAATGCGTGAGTTGAGTTCCAAAACACATATCAAGTGAATCAATATGATACTCCATTGTCACCACGTGTATTCATAGCAAGACATACATCAAGTGCTCTCAAATCAATAAAAGTATTCAATCCGATAAAACGAAATCTCAAAGGGAAAACTCCATTCACCACAAGATAGAGAGGGGAAAACACCATATGATCCAACTATATTCACTACAAAAAAAGACACATCCGTGACACTTTGGGCCGAACAAATTTTTTTTCTGTCATGCTTATGACACTTCTATGACGATAATTGTGACAAAACCCGGTATCATCCTAGATGTGGTGGGCTCCTACTTCTATGACAAAAAATCATGACAGCAGCGAAGGTATCATCCTAGATGTGATCGAGCCAGCCGGTGTTGGGTTGCCTCTCGATGAACAATGATCCTTGCTACCATGCGCGCGGTATGTAGAGCGAGTCGAGACGTGGTGAGTCGAGCCAGTTGGTTGGCTGTGGACGAACAGTTCCCAGTGGGGGTTGGATGAACATGACCCCGAGGAGGCCGCCGCACCCTAGCTGATTGGGCGTGGATGAACAGGACCCCGTGGAAGCTCTATGAACAGCATCCGGTGGAGGCTGGATGAACAGTAGCCGTGGATGAACAGTAGCCCATGGAGGGTGGAGGAGGTCGGTGGTGGATGAATGGTATCCCGCGGAGGCTGGAGCGCGGCGGTAGACGGTGGATGAACAGGACCCTGTTTCGACCGTAGGCACTCCAACACAAGTCTGTTTCCTCCATTTTGCGGTACGCCACACCCCTCCTGATCAACAGGACCCCGTTTCGAAAATAGGAGGTCCAAGAGAAGTCCGTTTCCTCCATTTTGCGGTATGCCAGACCCCTCCTGATGAACAGGATCCTGTTTCGACCGCGGCCGGTCGAACAGAAGGCTGTTTCCTCTGTTTGCGGTACGCCAGGCCCCATTTCGACTGTTCCATCCAAGCCATTCGGCTCCCGTTGAACATGATGCATTCCAACCCAGATGGTAGCCTCCCGATGAACAGGACGCTGTTTCTCCGTTCTGACCGAGCCGGTTTGCTTCCCGATGAACAGGATGCCGTTGATGTCGTCAGTTGCCTGTCCATGTACAGAAGCCCTGGACGTCCCCATATATGCGTGAGTACGCGCTCGAGGCCCCGCCTGTTTGTACGTACGTGGCCATATTTTTTGCCCTGTGGCTGTACGTACGTGTACAGGACTTAGACGGGACTGCATGAACTGCTATGTCGGGTGCTCTACAATGACACGTGCCGCTACTTACTCAGCCACGATTCATACTTGGAAAGGGACCGATCGACCAGTATGTACATACACGTTCGCGACCAGACAGGCAACGCTACGTATGTTTTGACCGGGTGGGTCCCAGCAGTTAGGGAGGATAAGGACGCACTTCCTTGTGTGCGAATATATAGTTGCTCGGTCCCAGCTGTCAGGGGGAGGAATTGTTATTATTTGGTGAGTAATAAGGAGGCACTTCCTTGTGTTCGAAGATGTAGCTGGTGGGTCCAGCTGTCAGCCTCACCGCGTAAAGTCCTCTTCCCATGGCTGTCCTTCATTGACCACGCCGTGCCAAGAGCACCAAGGCGGTGGACGACGGCGAGGCCTAGGAAGGGAACAACGTGGAGCCAGGGAAGACGCGGCAGTGGATGCCCACGCGGAGGGGGGTACGTGGGTTGACTGCTTCGGTTGTGGTGTGAGGCTGCCGTCGCCGGAGAATAACATGAGGTGTGGGTGAGTATAGAGGGATGGCATGGCCAGCGGTGGCAGCACAGCCAGACACGGGAGGCAGGAGCAGGTGGCACAACCGGCGCTGGTTTGGGCAGCTGGAGCAAGAAAAGACCAGAGGTTGAAGAAGCACGACGGCCGTTGGATGGACATTGTATGGTCACTGCAGCTAGAATCGTTTATATTGACTAAGTTTACAAAGCCCTTGGTACGCGTCAACTTAGTGGGCCAACAGGTCTGCCTTCGAAACGGTGCGCCCCAGATGTCAGGGGGAGGAATCATTTTTTGGGCGGCTGAAGCAAGAATATCCGAGATTGAAGAAGAAGCACGGCATCCGTTGGATGGACATCCAACGGCCACTGCTGCTAGAACCGTGTGATGACTATAAGTTGACAAAGCATTGCACACGCGTCAACTAAGTTTTTTGTTTTTTTAGGGACGCGTCAACTTAGTAGGCCCACAATTGTGTGGCAGAGAACATATAGCCCATTTGCGATTTGTAAGAATGTACATCCCATTTTTGAATTCTAATGGAATTTACTACAAACCATTTACATTTTGTTAAAAGTACATCCCATTTTCTAGCTAGGACAATGATTAATAATTTCAACCAACCACTCAAAACAGAATTCAATAAAATTTCCCACATTTTGATGGGATCCGAAATATTTTTATCCTGAAATTTCTAGTCATATTAAATATAATTTCAAAATAAATTTGTATTACGTAAAAATCCAATGAAATATTGCGCGCACAACAAGTAATGAAATTAAAATTTTCAAATTCCAAAAATAATATATTTTTAAACTAGTTACGTGTTTGGTGCATTTTTTATAGTCACTGCCCAGTTTTTATAATTACATCCCATTTATTATTTCTGAAAGTCCATTTTCTTGTTAAGCCTAATGCATCCCTCCTAGGAAAGATTTGCAGCCCAGCGGGGCAGAGAATAACAAGTTGACCCGGATATTGTGTACAACTCTCGGCCCAGTTGCATTGCTGATGTTGAAAAAAAGGCCTATGTAGTACAGTACAACCTTACATGGCTAGTCAGCCCACATTCTGTACAACTTTTTGAAGTCACCGAGCTCAATTAATAACTTAAGAAAAAAGTTAGAGTACAGTGGAACCTAATTAAAAGCTGTCACGAGCGAAGAAATAATTCAACGGGTCCCACTTGTGCGTGTGTGTGTGAGAGAGAGAGAGAGAGAAAGAGAGAGAGAGAGACCCATCGGTCGATGCTCGTAAATACATCTTTCAGCCATGTGCATTGCTGATGCTAAGTAAAAACTTATATAGTTGACACAATTATATAGAACATCATAGCACACTGAACTTGCATACAAAAATTTCACGCAGGTGTCACAACCAGGATGGAAGTAGTGGATCGCTACGGGTAGGGCTATGTTGAAACCAACGAACTCGTACATAACGGTTCATCGTCTTTATCAATGACGGGGAAATATCTTGAATGTTGTGCAAAGAAAACAGACAGACAACACAATAAGTTCTGCTAGCACATTAAGTTCACGTACAACCCTTTCTAAAAAAAGTTCAGGTACAAAAATAGAACAGGTCACAATCAAATGTACTGGCACATCAGTGCTTCACACCCATAGCTCAGATTTAAGTAGTATCTGACAAGATTCATTTGTTACCTCAAATTAGAGCACATCCATGCAGCCAACCCTGCCTCTTCTCCCAAAGAAGCAGTGGCCTCCGCCACGCGATGGAGTAGGCCATGTGCCATCCATCGTTCTGAGCAACACGGGGAAAGTCTGACGTTGACTCATGTAATGGACGTCGTCAATGGACCCTGGCACCAGCGGCGGCGGCGGGACTTCGATTGATGGATTGACCACTTCTTTGACATGCACGAACACTCGATACAGGTACATCCCTAACATGGTCCACGGCGGCCTTGGTGGCGATGAATAGTACAACCCCGGTTCCTGCACCGGTATCTCAACACCAATCACCTTCGGTATGGTGGACGACTTCTTCATTCATGCCATAATCGTCAGAGCCTAGCTGTCTGGAGGAACAAACATACTTACGAGCTCACCTCCAAGGTCGTTGATAAGCTCATTCATGGACTCGCTGTTCCAACCACGTCGAGGCATGCCATGGAAGGTAAACTTTGGTAAAAACTCAAGCTCAAAGGGCACCGAACCCCATCCTGGGTGCCACTGATCAAAGCTCACCAGCGCGCCATCGCAGAACAAACGCCGGGAAGATTCGAACACACGACTGCAGTCGAAAGTTGTCCGGAACCTGACGAAGAAATCAGCCGGTGGCGGATAGACATCGACGAGCAAGTCACTTATTTGGATGCCGTGCGCAATGCCAAGAGCTTTGACAAGGCCTCCAGCGAGACGGGATGCCGGTGGCCGTTGATGGTTACCATCAGCACTTTGCCGGCAAACTGGTCGTCAAGCGCCGCCATGCCACTGTTGAGTGACAGCACGCAGTGCCCGAAGGCAGGACGGACCTCAGGGTCTCCGGCTCGGAGATCCGCGTTGACCGGCGACATGATAGTGCGCTTGAGTACCGGGAGTACAGGACAGGGATTTGGGGGAACTGGAGTAGGAATTGAGATTCCAGATGTGGGGGAGGGGCAGGAGATTGGGGATGAAAAGGTATCACGAATTTCGAACACGCGCCAATATGCTCTCGGCGCACAAGCGCACGCAAACACCGCTGGTGCCCACATGTCGGCCTAAGAGTCCATATTCTTTCTTTTTTAGAGAGCCCGGCCTTTTTTTGAGGATCTTTTGAGAGCCCGGCCTGAGAGTCATAATTGACCTGTTTGGCATTGCGTTACTACTCGGCCCATATTCAACGACACCTCACCGGCCCAAACAAGTGTACATCATCGAAAACACACTGAGCTCAAATTATAACTTGAAAAAAGGAGATATACTCTGAACACTGGAGAATGGTGATGCCCTCATTTAGCCCACCAGCAGTTCGAGACAATAAACAGTTCGAAACAACGATATATACAACATTCAAACACTGACTAGTGACTACTACTGACATAAACATCAAGACATGATAGTTCATAAGAAGTCTTACTACACCACCAAAATGCACCCATCTGCAGCGCTCAGACTCTTGTGATCCAGACGAGAATGACATTCTAAATAAAGGCACTATTACATAGTAAGAGTGACATAGACGAGGATGACCAAATGACAAGGAATATGCATAACAAAAGAGAGAACTACCCATCTAGAACAAGCAGCAAAGACAGCAAGTCATTCGAAGAGGGATGATCCAACACCATCATAATTTGCAGCCCCGATTCAGTGACCAGTGATCCGGAGACACCAGTACTCCACCCTTTCGACGCAACAGCCCAATTACCTATCAACCTAAAGGCTTGAACCACATCACCGCTTGTCGGACTTGAGACATCCAAGGATCAAAGTTAATCCAGATGCCTTTGTCATTCTCACCTTCTTTTGGCTACAGGCTATATCGTTGACAATGAGTTTGCTCCCGAAGTCCTAGGGCTCACCGTGTAGACACAGTTTTCCATAGCAAACAGAGCCTCTCTGCCATCAAGGTCCTTGCCAATGGTGATCTCCTGGTTAATCAGATAATTGAGTCCAAGAAACAGAGAGTGTGAACCAAGGTTGTTTACCCGCCTCCAGCTCAAAAATCCTGAAGGCCCCAACGAGCTGGTATCCTGCTCATAGAGTAACAACCATTGTTTGGATACTCACGTATTTCACGGTGCTTGTATACAGTGGGGTTTTTGCAATATAACTTTTTCGGCTCATGTGTCCGAATGTTCATCAGTCTTTTGCCGTCGTCTGATCGAGCGAGGAACCAGTTGTGCTTCCCTGTTTTTGGCAAAGGTGGTGTGATTACAAAGGGCAGTAACTATAGGGACACTGCATCATATCAAAAAGGACATGCATTGTTAATGTAAGATCAACATTGTTCAGAGTATGGGTAGGATAATACAAGAAACGGCATTGATATGTCCCTATTGGAACTGGGAGGAAAATACAAGGAAATGTATACTGGGTTGGAAAATATAGAAGTGCCATGCATGGTTATACTCATGTTATCTCGCAATCGATTCTTCACAGGAAACTACCATGTCATGCATGTTATGTAATCATGTTCTGTCCTCACAAACAAATTCTTCAAGGAAGCTAACAGACCATGCACTATTATATACTCATGTTCTGTGGGCAAAATTTTTGTGAGGATATTATTCTAGCCATTGATTGTCGAAGGGCGAATATAGGTATGTACACATGGTAAGCATTACATGATTTCACTACTTCCAAATATAGAATTCTCCATATGCACATTTACTTCCCTAATGTATGGTTAGATGAAACCAACAGTGTGATGCATGCTTCTACATCATGAAAATGAGGAAACTAACATGGCCATTGATACACACTCATATTTAGTAGTATATATATTACTATAAAATAAGGAGAATATCCATATCTTCCTAACCGTTTGATTATTCAGGGGTACAAATTGGTCGTAATGACATGGTCACAATCGCATGAATTAATTCATTCCAAATATAGCTGATTTACGGCGTCTCTAATACATTGCCATAGTTCTACTCAAATTCTGCTCAAACAAGGATATGCCAATCATCACAAAAAGTTCAAGCAGTGTCATGGCGTCATCATTAACATCAGACAGAAACAACTTACATGCGCCGTCCCAGCAATACGTGGTGCCATCTGCTTTGTCGAACGCGTTGATGACACCATTGTGTTCAATAGCATCACAGAAGTGTGTATCCACTGCGAGCTGAGTTGTCTCCAGCTAAAGAAGGCACCGGCATAAAGATAGGCGAGTCCACGGTCAAACAAGGCAATTAGCTTGAAGTCTGCGTAATCTGCATGTCATGTGGCACTTGGCAGATTACAATCTTCTGCAAAACAAGGTGTGTCCAACTGACATGGTAATCTAGATGACTTGGACCACGATGGTAAAACTCTATATAATCCAACGGAGGAAGGATAATCTCATGGGAGGTCTGGAAGTTCACGAGCACCAACTTTTTCCCGTCTTCTCTGACGGCAGCCATCTAGTGGGAGTTCATGCCGACCCAGTACATACCTGCCAAGAAGTTTCTAGCGATGGTGATCGGATCGAAGTCGAGGGAAATGATGTACGGCGACCCACTACATACCTGCAAAGAAGTTTCGGCTAACGGAGATCGGATTGAAGTCGAGGGGCATCATGTATGCCTTTGTATCATGGTGAGCAAATCTCGCAAGACCAGATAGCAGCAAGCAGGATGTCTTGAAAAGCTTAGGCCTCGCTTCGATGATGGTCGTGTGCATGTCCCTCAAGCATGCAGCCAGCCGCAGGACGCTCAACATATCCATACACGAACAACAGAGGTCGAGGATGTCACTGGGGAGATTGCTCCAATCGCAGCTCATATGGATGCTGCGCGGTTCATGTTCGGCCATGGTGGAGTTTGGAAGGTGGGGTTTTTGGGGGCTTGATTTATGGGGGAGAAGGCTCTCGGTGCTGGAGCAGCCATCGAGGGAATAGTGGTACTGGGGGAGGCGAGCGAGGCGCGGGTACGTGGGGGCACAGTGATATGATGAAGAGTGACCTCAGAATCTCTGGCTGTATCGATGACAATCAGGGGAGTTTGCTCACGAACTCCTAGGGCTTGCCGTGTAGACATAGTTATCCGTAGCAAACAGAGCCTCTCTGCCATCAAGGTCCTTGCCAACGGTGATCTCCTGGTTAATCGGTTAACTCAGTCCGAGAAACAGAGAATGTGAACCAAGGCTGTTTACCCGCCTCCAACTCAAAAATCCTGAAGGCCCCAACAAGCTGGTATCCTGCTCATAGACGTAAAAGCCATTGTGCGGATACTCACGTATTTCACAGTGCTTGTATACAGGGTTTTTTGCAATATAACTTTTCCGGCTCATGTGTCTGAATGATCATCAGTCTTTTGTTGTCGTCTGATTGAGCGAGGAACCAGTTGTGCTTCCTTGTTTTTGGCAAAGGTGGTGCGATTACAAAGGGCATTAACTGTAGGGACACTGCATCATATAAAAAAGGACTGGCATTGTTAATGTAAGATCAACATTGTTTAGAGTATGAGTAGGATAATGCAAGAAAAAACATTGATATGTCCCTATTGGAACTGGGAGGAAAATATAGGGAAATGTATACTGGGATGGCAAATATAGGCGAGACCGCGAGGTGAGCTATCTCCAGCTAAAGAAGGCACTAGCAGAAAGATAGGCGAGACCGCAGTCGAACAAGGCAATTAGCTTGAAGTCTGCGTAATTCGCATCTCGTGTGGGCACTTGGCAGATTACAATCTTCTGCAAAACAAGGTGCGTCCAACTGACTTTGTAATCTAGATGACTTGGACCGCGACGGTAAAACCCTATATAATCCAACGTAGGAAGGATAATCTCATGGGCGGTGTGGAAGTTCACGAGCACCAACTTTTTCCGGCCTTGTCTGACGGCAACCATCCAGTGGGAGCTCATGCCGACCCAGTACATACGTGCCAAGAAGTTTCGGCCGATGGTGATTGGATCAAAGTCGAGGGAAATGATGTATGGTGACCCACTACATACCTGCAAAGAAGTTTCGTCTAATGGAGGTCGGATTGAAGTCGAGGGCATCATGTACGCCTTTGTATCATGGTGAGCAAAACTTGCAAGATCAGATAGCAGCAAGCAGGATGTCTTGAGAAGCTTAGGCCTCGCTTCGATGCTCCAATCGCGGCTCATATGGATGTTGTGCAGTTCGCGTTCGGCCCTGGTGGAGTTTGGAAGGTGGGGTTTTGGGGGGGCTTGATTTACGGGGGAGAAGGCTCTTGGTGCTGGAGCGGCTAGCGAGGGAATAGTGGTACTGGGGGAGGCGAGCGAGGCGAGGGTACTTGGGGGCACAGTGAGATGATGAAGAGTGACCTCAGGATCTTCGGCGAGATGGAGATGGAGATGGAGTGGTTCTAGGGGAGAGGGAGACGAGGCGAGGCATGCTATACAGCGGCCGTGACGGTGACTGCACACTGCACAAGGTGAGGCTGACTTTGGTAACCCGAACACGCCGCCTGGACTTGTGTCACATTGGGCGCAGGGTCTTGTCACTTCATTATGAGGACGGGATGAATAATATTTTGACCATCAAGTGTATTACAGTTGTACTACTACTACTACTACTACTACTAGTAGTAGTAGTAGTAGTAGTAGTAGTAGTAGTAGTAGTAGTAGTAGTACTAGTAGTAGTAGTAGTAGTAGTAGTAGTAGTAGTAGTAGTAGTAGGAGGAGGAGGAGGAGGAGGAGGAGTAGGAACATGAGTAGTACTCCCGTGCTAGCATGCCTCTGGGTTCACTTCATCCTCTAGGTATCATCCATATTGCGAGCAGAACCAAATTCTCGTGCATGCGGAAGTGCGAAGAAGGCCTTTTCTTTTTTGAGGATAACCGCATACTTATTCCTTAACTAGAGAATGTTGTGTCTCCCACACACGCGCCAATATCCATCTGAACTAGCTACGACACATTTTTTATCTATTTGCATAGGTTCCACCTGTCAGGAGGGGTGCAGAAATAAAAAGGAATCATAAAATGTCTCACCATGGTGATTCGAAGGAGTGATCTCAACTAGCAAGTGGCACATGTAGTGCTAGAAGGATGGGCATGTACATGGATAGGTACCACTGCTCAGTCTACCCGCATAGCATTTTCGTTTAGTCTACCTAGTCCTCTAATCAACTGCCTGCAGGCCACTTCTCCCATTTACTTCTCCATCGGGAACCGATTTTCCTCGGCTTCTTCACCTCTCCTTCATCTCCATTTGCATCCAAACCACACTGCATTCACATTGTTTTAACCTCTTCACATACTCCTGGAGTAATTCCGAAGCCCCTTTAAATAATCATCTTCTTCAGTTAGACTAGCCATCTAATCCTAATTCTCCAAACCATAGCCCTCTGGTCCAGAGGTTCCAAATGGCGAAAGAGATCGAGATGCAGGTTTTTTAGCGTCCATCGTGTCCTTGTCGAAGGCTCGTTGAGCATAGTTGCCACTGTCACCAACCACCCACGGGTTGTTCAGAAGTGGATCAACAATGTATCCAACTCCCTCCAGAAGGTGGAGATGAAGTTCATCAGTCTCAACGCAGAGTGCATGGAGCGTGCCACTGGGAAGATCCAACGCGCCGCCATCCTTCAGATGTGCCTTGAAGATGATGTTTTGGTGTATCACATTATACACGAGCCCTCCATACGAGGTGAGCTTCACGATTTCTTGTCTCGGGAGAACATATACTTCTATGGGGGGACAAACAGAAGTTGGAGCCGTACAACCTTGATTTCAAAAGCACCGCTGACGTACAAACCAAAATAAAAATTCCTGTAGAAGATTGTGATAAACCGTCACCATCCCTATTCGACGTAGGAAATTTTGTGCTCGGAACATATCTTCAGAAGGGTGACGAGACGCTGGCATTAAGGTCATCTGGATCCCTTGATGTACGAGCGGATAAAATATGCTGCCTTTGATGCCCATGTGAGTTTCGAGATAGCTGCAAGGTCCAGAGAGCTTGTTGCGAAGCCGCCTCCCACAGAAAATGAGAATAAGAAGAAGAAGAAGAAGAAGAAGAAGAAGAAGAAGAAGAAGCTACACTTGCAGCAGGGCATTATGGATGGATGAACTATTTCCTCTCTTGTAAAAAATATATTCTCTCTCTGTGTATATTGATATAGATGGAATATTTCGATGGTGTGCATGTCTTTGGAACAAGTAGTAGCATGGGTCCTCTTGACTATAAGGAACTATTTATCCGCCTAGCTTTTTCTACTACTCCTTCTAGTGATCGGTATGCAATGCATGTGTCCGTAGACATGACAGCTTCTCCATGGAAGTTCAACTACGGCGACCATCACGTTTCATCCACTACCACTCGCGATTCCCACGACGCCGCTCCAACCCACGGCACCATGTCCCCCGACGTGCGCCTCACCCCTCTCGGCCGCACCACCCCTCTGCCTTTGTGTGCATGACATGTGGGCCACCTGAAATGCGGCGAGCATCAAATTTCTACCACAACCACACGCGATTCCCATGATGCCGCTCGAACCCATGACACCACATGTCCCCTAACCTGCGGCTCACCCCTCTCGGCCCCACTGCCCCTCTGCCTTTGGGAGCATTACATGTGGACCGGCCACCTATCGGGTCCACATGTTATTGACCCAAAGGCAGGTGTAGTAAGGCGCGGAAGCTCAGTCCCGAGGGCCCCAAAAGGTAAATGTAACTCCAGCGCCAGGCCTTGTGGTGCTACCGCTGCACGAACTCATGCCAAACTCGAGATTTGTTTCTTACTATACATGCACGCAACAATTTAATGGACATTGTAATCTCAACATGTGATGGGGAGCTCTAAATTTGAATTTGGAACTTACAAAACGAAAAACTCCAAAACGAATAAACTGGAAGAGAGGGAGTATACGGTAGGATGTGTCCCATACGAAACAAGTCCCCTGCTTTGTCACCGCGAAGATGCAGTTAGAAAGGAGCACATCGTCTTCATACTCGTATGGCAACAAATCGGCCGCAGACAGCATGGTCCACCTTTGACTGGCATGTGCAAGGTTCGTGAAAGTAAACGCGTTGTGGAACACCGCGATGAGAGTGTAATTTTGGTTGGCGGATGACCTTATCGGGGCTTCCATGATTGCTATCTTCTTCAATCTCACCGTGGTTCCATCGTACCAATTCAGGCGGTGGCCCGTTGCATGGTTGATCCCAATGTTGGGCAAAGGTTCTACGGGAACGTTGTCACTATTGTAAATGTTGTGCAAATTGATGTTGGTACCCTCCCGTACATATGCAAGCCAATCTTCACTCGCACCGAGCCTAACCTGTGAAACAATGGGCAGCGCGAGAATTAGGAAATGGACATGGAAGTAGTATTTAGAATGCATTTACTACGTGATCAAACTCATCTTACCTGCTCATCAGACAAAATCCGAGTGCCCCTTAACGTCGGTATCTCAAGGGGCGTCAACTTGCAACTACGGCCACACCGCGCTGGAGAGACCCCCAAGGAAACATCCTCATGCCTTGCACGTAACATCAAGATGCATTTGTATGCGTATTTTATCTTGTGAGAGAAAAGGATGAATGAGGGAAGGCCTTATTTGAAAAATCTGGAGAGGGGTGTAGGTATCTTTTTGCAAAATTGCCATAGTTTTCTTCCTATCCATCAGATATAAATCGGACGGCCTATATTGCAGGATGGTAGGCACACCATCATCACCAACTTTGTTTTTTATAAGAGTAGTAGACTAGCAAGATGCCCGTGTGTTGCACAGAACAACAAGATGCATTTGTATGAGTAGTTTATCTTGTGGGAAAAAAGGATGAAGGAGAGAAGGCCTTATTTGCAAATGTGGAGAGGAGTGTGGGTATGTTTTTGCAAAATTGCCATAGTTTCCTTCCTATCCGTCAGATATAAATCAGACGGTCTGTACTGCAGGATGGCAGGCACACCATCATCAACAACTCTGTTTTTTATAAGAGTGGAGTAGAGATAGAGATAGAGACTACTACTACCAATGTGCTGGCCCGTGCGTTGCACGGAACATCAAGATGCATTTGTATGAGTAGTTTATCTTGTGGGAGAAAAGGATGAACGAGGGAAGGCCTTATTTGCAAATGTGGAGAGGGGGGTGGGTATCTTTTTGCAAAATTGCCATAGCTTCCTTCCTACCCGTCAGATATAAATCAGACGACCTATACTGCAGGATGGCAGGCACACCATTATCAACAACTCTGTTTTTTTATAAGAGTAGAGTAGAGATATAGAGACTACTACTACCAATGTGCTGGCTAGTGCGTTGCAATGGATCCAAAGTAGTAGAATAATACTTGTTCACGGGCTTGAAACATAAACACTCTAGTTTTGATATACATATATCACTAAAAATAAATCATGCTTCACTAAAAATAAATCATCCTTCACTCAAAATAATACTTGTTCACGGGCTGTTTTGATGAGGTGAGGGATGGGTGTGGCTGGTTTGAAGATAACAGGTTTTTTAAAAAATAGAGCTGTTTTTTTACATTTTGTAGCGTGGCATGGCATTCAGTGCACCTAAGCGTCTGAAAAAAATTTGACTTTGGGTCGGTGGCGCACCCTGCGGCAAGATGCCCATGTGGGCTTCTTCTATAACTAGCAAGATGCCCGTGCATTGCAGGGAACATCAAGATGTATTTTTTACAAAACCCCTGTTGTGATTGACCCTTGCAGGAGTAATCCCATGTGTATAAACTAGTGATATCTCGAGAATTTTATCGGAAAATGGTATCTTTGGAAAAAGTTTTCTCTACTACTGCTCCTTGCAGTGAGCGGTATGCAATGCATGTGTCAGCAGACATGACAGCTTGTCCATGGAAGTTGAACCATGGCGACCATCACGTTTCTTGTTTCTACCAATGCCACACGCGATTCCGACGACGCCGCTCCAACCCACGGCCTGACGTCCCACGACGTGCGCCTCATCCCTCTTGGCCCCATCGCTCCTCTACCTTTGTGTGCATGACATGCAGGCCAGCTGAACTGCGGCGACCATCAACTTTCTACCACAGCCACACCTGATTAGACACGGCTTGCCTGCTCCGCTCCTGTGCTCCGATCCGTACTCCCGCACCATCAAATTTTCATCCAGCGGCTGTGACACATTTCGTCCCGGGCATCAATCCTCAGCTGGAGTACTTCTGTACTATAGGTAGTACCCGCCGGTGTGGCCATCTATGGCTCGTAACGCCCCGACGCCCAGCTGTGGCACCCTCACCACGACCATGCCACCACCGGCCGGTTCATCTCGAACGAGTGAGTCGCGAACCACACCACCACCATGAGAATGACATGTAGGCCAGCCGCATTTAAGGTCCACATGTCATTGACTCATAGGCCGGTGCACTAAGCGACTGAAGCTCAGTCACGTGGGCCCCGAGAGGGAAATGTAACGCCTGTGGCAGGCCTTGTGGTGCTCCCACAGTATGAGCTCGTGCCAAACCCGGAATTTGTATCTTACTACTACCAATGTGCTGGCCCGTGCGTTGCAATGGATCCAAAGTATATCTATTTAGTGAAGTGCACTCTAAACACATTATCTATTTATTTTTCTCTAACCTTTCATAGCCATGCAACCAAGCCACATAAGCTTCATGGGTACCCCCCCACATCATATTATTCATACTACGTTGACTGGAAAAAAGATAAATCACCCAAAACAAGATCTTCCCATTTTTTGTTCCTACGATGCTATGCCGTGCACGTACCTAGTTGTATCGTGGTAGTACTAGTTGCAGTACCGATTTCGTACTAGTAGGAGTAGTACTACGGAATGCTCCTACTCTATCAACAAACCCCATCTGACACCAAATTTCATGGCTTCTGTGCTACAGCTAGATCTTCCCCTCATTTTTGTTTTCCAACGCGGCGGGCATGGTGCGGTTTGCCAATAGTCGGTATGCTCAACGATGGTCCCACATGAAAGTGAAAATGCTAGGCAACACGCCTTCCCTAGCTATCTGGTGTGCCGGACGGGCCGTTGAGTACTACCGGTTCCCGGGTGTGTGGGGGAGCGACGCGAACGCGGCATGCCTTTTCCTTTTACTAGCAATGTGCCCGTGTGTTGCAACGGATCCAAAGTAGTAGAATAGTAGTACTTGTTCACAAACTTGAAAGAAATCACTCTTGTTTTGATATACATATATACCACTAAAAATATATTACTTTTCACTCAAAATATATTTCTCAGGCTGCTTTGATGAGGTGAGGGAGGGATGTGATTGCTTTCAAGATAATAAGGGGTTTTCTGCAAATTGGAGCTGGGAAGTGGGCTATTGTTGCAAAAATGCCACAACTTACCTCACAGCCGTTAGATGCAGATCTAATGGTCAGAAACGGTGGATGGCAGACACACCACCATCACCAACTGAGTCTTTTATAGGAGTAGGAGTAGAAAAACATGTATAAATTGTAACATTTGGTTCTGCTCCTTGGCACGATCGATAGATAGAAATAACGATTGGAAACTCTAGGGTATGGCTATTTCCGCCAGATAAGCAGGGTACGTAGTAGCTAGGTTCGCGCATCGTTGGTTTGGTCACATGCGGTGTGACATGTTCTAGTGTTTCTAGCAAGATGCCCGTGCGTTGCACGAAGTTGATGGAAAAGGTCAGCACAACTTATAAATTGACGGATGGAGTACTAGTAAAGTGATGCATATAATTAAGCAAAGGGATCACACATGTCGGTATTGACTGGAACGAGAATGCAATAGCACAATAATAATTAAGGCCACGATGATGCGATCGCAGTGGTGGTTACAGGAGGCAAGAAGAAAGATGCATCCATCAACGTACGACCTCCTCCTCCTCCTCAACTTAATGCGTCGGGCCACCGACCGGCGGCTAAGGAGCGGTGGCTTTTGTGGCGAGGTCAAGGTGCTTCTCAGTAAAGGCATCCAAGGCTTCCGGCCGGTTGAGGAAGGCCAACATCGTAGCGTCCTCACTGGCCTTGTAGATACTTATGTACATGATTTGCTCGTACACGTGGATATGTAGGTCGACGAATTCTTACAGGGCGAGGCGCCTCGCGGCGAGCGCGACCTCCAGGTGGACATTCTTCGTGGCGTCGACGGGCAGTCGGAGGGCCACCAGTGCTTGAAAGAGGTTCCAGCCATGGAGGCCGATTAGGGTGGCAGGCAATGAGGATCCCGGGCGCGCGGGCTGGAGGAGTACGGCGATTTCATCCGCAAGCTTCTTGAGGACGGTGAACTTGTTGGTGGTGGCAACGAACATCTGGTCCAACTGAGAGTCGTAGTTGGCGTCGACGGCGGCCATCCACCAGCTGGTCGCCAACACCGTCTGGAGACGATCCTCGGCGCCATGCCATAGGCCGGTGTCGTGGATCATCTGGCACAGCCGCTGGCCACTCGCGCACATCGTTGCCATGGGTCATGAGTGATCACTTTTGCGCTTAGTGTAGGTGCTTAGGCAAATGCTTAGGTGCGTACGATGTGGTAGATGCATTGGAATGGAGGGGCGCCTTTATATGAGTGCAAACTACGTTGAATTCACATCGTGCAACCTCTTTTCCCGGTCCTCCTCCCATTACTTCCCTCATGCATTCACAATGCGAATTGAAGGAGGATGCATCATTGGTCGTTCAACATTTCGAGAACCGCTACCCTCTCCCTCGTCTGCATTAAATCCGTATCGGGAACTGCGCCGCCAGCTGTCAAATCGAATAGTACTGCGCCACCCGCTGCACGCCCGGCTGAACACGCCTCCTCGCCCCCATCAAACGCCTTCGTTAAACCCGCATGCAAACCGATAAACCTACTCTGGCCACACGTCCATTCATGAGAGGGCCAGAATTAAACGCAAGGTCGGCCGAGCTCCTCCCGTCCGCCCTCAGTTTAAATGAGGCCAGATGTCAGCCAAGCTCCTACCGTCCACCCTCTATTTAAACGAGGCCAAACAGACAACGGGCAAGAATCGCACCCCTCCACCACTCCCCCGTCTCCTCCTTCACCATTTTCTCCACTCTTCTGATGGCTTCCGAGGAGCTGTTCTCCCGTATATTACCCGGCTGGGTGGCCTGCCGAGCCCTCCGGATACGGGCGAGGCCGCTCGGTGCTTCACCAACCTCGCTTGGCCCGACGGAGCCAGTTGCCGCCCCAAGCCGGCGCATGGTTCAACAACTCGCCGCTCCAGTTCATCTCGATGAGGAGTGGTGAGTTGCTCCACGCCAGCATGGCGGCGAGCACGCCAGTACGGGCATCGTCGCTGTCGCATCGTATCGCGCCACCAGTGTCTGCGGTGGCTGCGCCTCCCGTGCCTGTGGGCGCACCTCCCGTGCCTGCGGCAGCGCCATGCAGGCAGAGACAGAAGCTAGGTGCATGGAGAGCGACGAGTCGGTGGCCAGCTTCTCCGTGTCCGCCGCCATCATCGAGGAGCAGTAGAACACGGGAGGCCGCCGCCACTTGGGTCCCATGGAGGCCACCGCCGAGGCGACGACTACGCATTCAGGTGGTTTCTTTGCTGCTTTGTCTCTTCCGAGGACCTTCGTCGACCCCGCAAGTGTCTGCTGGACATGAGGAAGACAAAGGAATCCGCGGGCGGCCATTTAGATTAGGTACTCCCTCTCCGGCGGGCGGGAAATATTTGTTATAAGAATGGATAAATTGGATGTATCTATAACTAAAATAAGTCTAGATACATCCATTTCTAGGATAAGTATTTCCGGACGGAGGGAGTATTAATTATACCAAGAGAGGCGGATTAGCACCGCTTAGTTCATGTCAATGTAATGAAATACATCATGTTTATATGAAGATCCGGCTTTTTTATACGAAATCCTTCATGCTTATATGAAATCATTCCGTGTTTGCACGAATTTCATCTGGTTGGTTAGAGTTGTGAAAATGTATGCCGCTGGCATTTGATGTCGTCCTCCGCGGAAGGAAGCGGGAGGAAATTTGCCGGCTGCCGTTGGAGATGCTCTTATGCTGGATATAATAGAGTCACTCTGTGGGTTCTCCCTCTATAAAAAGTTAATTGCGTGTATGATTCTCTCTCTATAAAAAGTTAATTGCATGTATAGTGTACACGTGACTGGCAGGGTGGCTACAGCTTTGTACAGAAAGTTAAAAAGAAACAAAGTCCATCCTTAATCTTGTATTCTAAGTACTCTGTGGGTTCCACTGTCAGTAAAGTAGCGAAAGAAGTATATATTAAGTAATATATAATATAAAAATCTAAAGTTAAAGACAGAATTCGAACTCAGGCCATCGCGTTGCGAGCATCCGGCGCTAACCAGTCCAGCACATTTTCGTTGTGGACCATGCTGGAGATATATCTCCATGTCTACTCTTATACTCCCTCTGTTCCTAAATATTTGTCTTTTTCAGATTTAAAATGGACTACCACATATGGATGTGTATGTAGACATATTTTAGAGTGTAGATTCACTCATTTTTCTCTGTATGTAGTCACTTGTTGAAATCTCTAAAAAGAAAAATATTTAGGAATGGAGGGAGTAGAAAATAGAGTTGGTGATGATGGTGTGCGTGCCATCCTGCAATATAGGCCGTCGGATTTATATCTAACAGATAGGAAGGAAACTATGGCAATTTTGCAAAAAGATACCCACACCCCTCTCCATGTTTGCAAATAAGGCCTTCCCGCGTTCATCCTTTTCTCTCACAAGATAAACTACTCATACAAATGCATCTTCATGTTTCGTGCAACGCACGAGCATCTAGCTAGTTTCTTTTAAAATAGTTACTACGATAATTGGGTTGAACTGATATATTTTATGTCTGCCCGAATGATTTCAGATTCAGTAGTAGTAACAAAGAAAAGGTTGCCTTATTAATTAACAGAAAACAAGGTGAATACTATCACATGAGGATGGTAAAAACAAGGCACACTGGGTTTAGCGTCATCGTCACTACAGTTTGCGCGCGCGAGAAGTCTACATATCGAGGGGGCTACGGAGAGAAAGACGTATCGAGTGTGTTTGAGCGAGGCACAGAGACACAATGTTTGAGAGACAACCCAATTGAAAGATTAAGATCAGATCGAGTTGTCACCCTACTGATGTCATTGTTGGGGTGGGGGGGAAGGGGAGAGAGTGAAAGACGTATCGAGAGTGTGCGCGGTAGGCACAGAGGCACACTAGCGAGTGTGTGTGTGTGTGTGTTTGAGAGAGAACCAGTAGATAGATTACTATCAAGATCGAGGTGCCACCCTACTCCATCTATGTCGGGTAGTGTGTGTGTGTGTTTGAGAGAGAAACCAGTAGATAGATTAGTATCAAGATCGAGGTGTCACCCTACTCCTTCGGTGTCGGGAAGCGTGTGTGTGTGTGGGTGTGGGGGGCAGTGACACTTAGATATCTCTACCTTTATAAAAACAGAGTTGGTGATGATGGTGTGCCTGCCATCCTGCAATATAGGCCGTCCGATTTATATCCGATGGATAGGAAGGAAACTATGGCAATTTTGCAAAAAGATACCCACACCCCTCACCACATTTGCAAATAAGGCCTTCCCTCGTTCATCCTTTTCTCCCACAAGATAAACTACTCATACAAATGCATCTTGATGTTTCGTGCAACGCATGGGAATCTTGCTCAAGGTTGTCAGAATCGCGATTCTCTTATATGATTCTATGACTTTACGATCCAAACAAACCACTATGATTCTACGATTTTAGTTCATAGAATCTACGTTTTTATGATCCAGATAGTGAAGATTCTACGATTTGCGATGCTACCATCGGAGCTGCAATCCGATTCAAAATCGCAATGCTGACAACCTTGATCTTGCTAGTAGGGAGAAGGAGTTTGTGTGACACATATCTATATTAAGGGATAGGTAGATAGCATGTGTGCGAGGCATACTTAAAGCATCACGGAGACAAACAAATTGTGTGCATGCAAGTGCCGGAAAAATGAAGCGAGAAACAATGTCTATGCACGCGCGCACACGTGTGTGTGTGAGAGAGAGAGAGAGCAAAATCTCAAAACAAAAGGTGCTCTGCTGGAATCCCATTGTATGTATTCATATGGTTCCGGAACTCGAGTTAACCTTAGGCATATGTGTGAGAGACATAATTATACTTTGAGACATTAGTGGATGTGGGTGGGTAGAATTAAAGGGGTGGGCGTGTTCGACAGAGAGAGCGTGTGTGTTTCTGTGTGAGAGACTTGTAGGACGGGGTAGAAAGACGAATTCTAACCTTGACGGAGGGAGAGAAATACATGAAGTGCGCGTGTGTGATTCCGATGCCCACGGGGAAATGAGATATGTATGCGTGTGAGAGAGATTGCACAATTCATTCACGTATCAGTATCTAGCGATCGTGGACGTGCATTGCTTGAACATAAATCAATATCTACTTCGTATCATGGCCAAAGGTACAATATCGATTCAACGCTATAAAGATTGGACACTCACATATCACATTTTTTCTTTCTAAATAAATCTTTTCAATTGTGCATGCCAAAGTTACAGTGATGTTTCTTCAAACAACCAATGTAGCTATCATGTACATGCACCATTGTTAGTCTTGGATTAAAATTCATTAGTCTTGGATGATTTAAGGTTCTATTATGAAGCAATATATGTAATATTCATATATGAATTCAACGGGTACGCAATTTATGAAATGGAGGCTATGTAATCATATGAGGTAACACTTTTAAGTAGCGGACTACAATATCCATTTCTTTTGTGGGACTACAATATCCATTTCTTTTTGTGTGCCTCTACAATAACACGTCAATGCATTATGTTTAAAGTAAATAACCAATGGAACAAAATTATCTATTTACACAAGTAATACATAGGATGAGTGTTTGAACCCTTTTTTTGTGAGCGCGCCTCTACACTCGTACGATTAGCCGCGCCCGTGTGAACGTCCAAGTTATCGGTGCATCATCCCGAGTTATTGTCTTTTTCTGGGGTGGACTTCACACTAGTTATTAACTGCTGACGCGTGCCCCGTGTACACAATCTCGCATGACCTTCCCGCTAGCACGGTCCAAAATTTGTTGAAACTGGATAGGAACGATCCCGTGGGCGGCAAAATCTCCCGCCTCCTTCTAAAATTTCCGCCACCTAGTCTTTAGCATGTGAAATTCCCCTTTTGTCCTTGGTGCACGGAGAACAACAGTTACAATACCGCCCTCATCTACATAATAGTTCGGGGCTGCTTTGGTAACTTTCGGTTCCCCCCACCACACAGCACCCCCATTTCCTCTCCCCCTCCCGCAAAAACGACTAACTCCACAGCACCAGAGCATCTTACATCACGCCGTCCGTACTTCATCGGCCTTTCTACCCCTCCCCTCTAGAAACCCTAGACTGCTCATCCACCGGCGTACCAAAGCCCATTCACTGCCAGCGGTGTCCACCTTGCTGGATCTGCTTCTGCGGCCGCATCTACCCCTCCCACCTCCCCTACAAACGACTGCTCATCCACCACTATACCACAGCCAATTCAGTGTCGGGCTTGTCCACGGCACCGGATCTGCTTCGCCGGTACTCTCGTCAACCGCAGCGCATCTGCAGTGGCTCCTTCATACTCCCCACCGGAGACGCTTCATCCACACCCTCCCAGAGCCGCCCCACCGATGCCCCCGTCAACGGCCTCTGATCCTCTTTGCCGACACCTTCCTCAACCCTACCAGAGCCGCTTCGCCGACACCATCGTCAACCCTACCGGAGTAGCTTCACCTATACCATTCTCAAAACTACCGAGGCCGCTTTGCCAACTCACAAGTCCATGGCCTCAGATCCGCTTCGTCGCACCCTCGTCCAACCTACCAGAGCAGCTTCTGACGCCCCGTACACGGCCGCAGATCCGCATCATCGACACCATCCTGAACCCAACCACCGGAGCTGCTTCACGAACACCCTCGTCCACGGCCTCAGATCCTCTTCGCCCACACCGTAGTCCACCCTACTGGAGACGCTCCACAAACACCCTACTCGACGGTTCTACATCTCCTTACCGGACCCCGACAGCCAGCACAGCGTCATCACCCTTGATGTTTCTAACCTGATTCCCACCGTCTGGCAAGATGCCAAGCACCCGCCACAGCTTAGGTACTTGTCACCTTTAAACCCATCCAACATCACCTGCCCGATGTACTTCAAATATACTAACAGGTCGCTGTTACAAGTTATGCAGCTGGCAAAAACTACAAGGACGATGATTCTTCTGGATCTAACAGCTTGGCCAACCAAGATCCTGGACTGAGGCATTGCTATGATCTTGTAAGTGTGTCTCTCTCTCTTGTATTGTTGTGTGCCTGCCAGCGTGCTTTGCTAGGATTTTCGAGCAGTAACACTACAAAAAAATACACTTCCGTGATGATACGTGTTTGTCACAGTAGGTCGCGTTTTTTGTCATGCATGTACATCCATGACAAATTTATGACAGAATCAAGATAGTCATACCTGTGCTGTCGTAGAAGTGTTCCATGACATTACCAAAATTATCATCACGGAAGTGTCCACTTCCATGACGATAAATCGCGCGTCACAGAAGTGCTTTCGTCAAGGGTGGCCGACACGTGGCATCCACCATAACGGAACGCCGTTAAGCTATTGGGTCGGGTTTTGGATCCGATAACCCGTTAACAGCCCAGACCAATGGGGATTTTCCACGTGTAAAATCATCATTGGCTGGAGGAAACACGTGTCGGCTCATCGTTGGGACAGATGTCATCCACTCATTGGACAGAAGGCGCCTATGATACGTCGACACGTGGCATGGCCCAACAGAGGCCCATTCCTGTGAAAAGGCCGGCCCGTTTGACTTGGTCAAAAGGTGGCAGGTCGGCCCATGGAAAGCCTGTTAACGGCCTGTTCGCATATTGCCCATTTACAGCCCGCTAACCCAAGGCCCATTACGCCCTATCCGAATTAGGCCCAGTAGCGTCATCTGGGCCATCTAATATGATTCCAGCCCATTTTCACTTCTGGCCCATGTATGGCCCATGACGTCTTTCGGCCCATATGAGGCCCTATGTAACTCTTGGCCTATTAACGAGCGTGGTGAAACTGGCCCATAATGAACAGTGTATCACTTTACACCCATTAACGGCCCGTGGTGAAACTGGCCCGTAATGAATAGTGTATCACTTTATACCCATTAATGGCCCGTTATTCCGTTGGGCCGTTTCCAGCCCATGTTATCTTTCGGCCTTCTCAGAACCCATTTATTCTTGGGCTCATTTCCAGCATTTGTTTACTTACGGCCCGTTACTGTCATTTTCTGCTTGTGGGCCAAATTCAGCCCGTGGTTACAGTCGACCCGTTTGTGGTCCGTTAATACGTTGGGCCGTTTTCATAGCGTCATCAAATACGGCCTATTAACGATGGCCCGTTATGGTCGGCCCATGAACGGACGATTCCAACTCTAGCCCGTTTACGGCCATAATGCGGCCTGTTATTGGCCCATGTTTGGCCAATCGATCATACGGCCCGTATAAGGCCCATTGATGATACGGCCCGTAGAAGGCCCGTTGTTTCTACGGCCTGTTGTTTCCACGGCCCGTAGAAGGCCTACTGTTTCTATGGCCCGTAGAAGGCCCACTGTTTCTACGGCCCGTAGGAGGCCCAGTGTCACTACATTAAATATTAGCCCATGGTTATTGTTGCCTAGTTTTAAAAAATAGGTTATTGCAACCACTAGCAAACCGCGGAAAAAGAACTGCGCTGACTACAAGCAAACAAATAAACAAGACAACAAGGAAATAAATAAGCAAGCAACTTATGCTAGGCTATCACGGCTATTACACATATTACATCCACTGGGCATCAAAGTTCGCCACCAGTGCAAATATAGGGAACAAAGCAGCATAAAAACGCCGCAGCAAAACAAGTCCAGAACTGAAACCACTTCAGAAGAGTTCAAGAAACAATATCCTGGGTACCCATAATGCTGGCAAGATGCTTAGCAAGCTTATTAACTTTCTCTTGTTTGGCGCTTAAATCCTCCAGCGCTTGCTATTGCACAAGAAAGTACGCATCTGAATTCTGTAGGGACTTCCTCAGTCCTTCGGCTTCTTGCCACAGCACAGCTGACTGATGCCTTTCAGCTTGTAGCTGAGATTGAAGAAGCCGAAGTGATTCAGGTAGCGAGTTCGAAGAGCTTGTGCCAGCGGTACTGGCCAGTAACTCGAACACTACATCAACGCAGGACTGTGGGGTTTTCTCACTGTCTACAAGATCGTTTTTATCACCTTTCTTGGAGACCAACAGGGTTGTCTCACTATCTTGAACCTTATCTGCATTACTTTCTCTACCATTGCATAGTGGGGTGCTCTTCTCCAATATTCTGTTTGCATACTACAAGAGAAACAAGCAGACACATCACATGTTTAGCTTGTAGTATACGAAACTCATTTTGGTAAACCGGTTCAGTAGTAAGGTGGACAGGATAACAGCATGAAACAAACATATATCTATGTACTATGGTCACTGTATTGTCCATATCATTCGAGTTTATGTTCCCTAATCAAGATAGAGACACAGTTCAACTCATATATTTTTAAGACACAGCAGCATATACAGAATATAAGTGTGAGAAACTACACAGCATTGGCAGCACTTGTAATGTGCATCACATGAGAACATAACTGTTTATACAACTTAAACTGAATCAACATAGAGCAACAAGTTAGAACAGCAATCCAGTTAAAGAAATAGGTTTAAAACATACCTGTTGCACCATTGGAGTTTCAATTGGATCCTTCAAATTCGAAAGTAGTTGGTATGAGTAAATACAGTGATGCAACGGCAAAGGAGTATGGACCATAGCTACGGAATCTGACCTGGGAACAGTTGCTCTTCTACTTTAAACGTGGAGTTTGGGTTAGCTGTGGTGGTCTTCGTGCTTTGGGCACTGCAGTAGCTTTACAAACTGCTCGCGTGGGGGTACTCTGTGATGGACATGGTGCTTTGTCAACTATAAGTGGGTTACTATCCACTGGGGTTGTGGTTAGATGGGTTGTAGCTGGTTCTCTACCCAACGGTGTAAGTGTGCAATCTGGAAGAGTCTCGATTATGTATGCTGGGGCTAGTTTGTGGGCCAGTACAACCATGGTTTTATCTGAATCGACAGGTAGCACTGTCTTTTGTGAAGAACGGGTTTTTGCTCCCTTGGATACTGCCATCACCCCCTCCAATTCAAATGGCTGATAAACAAGAAAAGAAATTGAACGTACAGACATTGTACGATAGACAGATGTGGTAATTCACATATATGTTGTCTAACCAAACAGGACAGCATGACACAATTTCACATATATGATGCCTAACTAAACAGGACAGCATGACACAGTTTCAGATATATGATGGATAACTTAACAGGATTTAATGGCATAATTCAACATATGATGAGTACCTAAACAGAATGACATGACAAAACTATATGATGTCTTTCTAAAATAGGTTGGGATGAAATAATTCACATACATGTTGTCTAAGTATACAGGATGGCATGATATAATTGACATAATTGATTAATACTAAGCAGCTGGCACTCGCATGTATGATCTCTAAACTAAGCAGATAGAATTCAATATTGTGCATATGATGTCTAAACTAAGCAATGCAAGACACCATATGCATCATATGAGAAATATAAACATTGCAACTTAGAGCATACACCTCAGGTGGGATATAGGACTGGTCATCTGTCTCTGAATCCTCCTCTGAGGAGCTCCCTGTAACCATCGAGATATATGCTTCAACAGGTACCATTGCCTGCTCTGAAGACCTTGTTTTCACTCCAGATTTTTCCATAACCGGCTCAAATGGCTGATACACATGAAGAGTAGTTCAATATACACAGATTGTCGACAAATGGAATACGTAATAAAAAAAGATGGCATGAGATAATTCACATATATGATGCTTGGCTCCATGGCGGTGCATAATTCACATATATGATAACTGGCTGAAAAACATGGCATTGCATAATTCACATATCTGATGTAGAAAGCAAACAGGAGGCATTCACACAAAGCATGTCTAATCTAAGCAGATGGCATGGCAATGCAAGACACCATATGCATGATATGAGCAATATAACCCATCCAAGTTAGAGCATGCACCTTAGGGGGGAATACGACTGGTCATCTCTCGCTGAATCCTCCTCTGAGGAGCTATGTGTAACCAGCAAGAAATCTGCATCGACAGGTAGCACTGACTGCTCAGAAGACCTTGTTTTCACTCCAGATTTTCCCATGACCGACTCAAATGGCTTATGCACAGGAAGAGTAGATGAATGTATAAACATTGTTGACAAATGGAATACATTATGGAAAAAAATATGGCACAATACAATTCACATATACGATGACTGGCTAAACAGGATGGCATTGCATGATTCACGTATATGATGCCTGGCTAAAGAAGATGGCATTGCATAATTCCCATATACTCCCTCTGTTCCTACATATTTGTCTTTTTAGAGATTTCAAATGGACTACCACATACGGATGTATATAGACATATTTTAGAGTGTAGATTCACTCATTTTGTTCCGTATGTAGTCACTTGTTGAAATCTCTAAAAAGATAAATATTTAGTAATGGTGGGAGTATGATATAGAAACCAAACAGGTGGCATTCGCACAAAGTAAATCTAAACTAAGCTAATGACATATAAGATGTATAATGTAAGCAATGCAAGGCGCCATATGCATGATATGACCAACATCAGCATGCCAGGTTAGAGCAAACACCTCAGGTGGTAAACAGGTGTGGTCGGCTCCTTCTGAATCTCCATCTGAACAGTTATCTTCCTCTGGAATACAATCTGGAAATGCAGGAGGGGGGCCACTTCGCCCACCATGGAGCGGCGTCTGCATGACATTATATTCGCACGCAACGGTCTTCTCTTTTTCTCTACATGTTCAGTACGATTGTGTACAATATCTGACATGCATAATAAAAAAATAGTTAGATTTTGTAAGGCCTAAGGGGTGCATGCAAAAATCAAGACTGATGGTAGCAAACGAGTGGATGGATCCAAAACTAATGATAGCAGGTAGATTATAGCTTCAGTTTAAAAAGATAGACAATGGATCATCTATTGTTTGTTGCCCACCCAACATGAACCACATAGAAGACCCCAGATGAACCAGATAGTAGACAGATACTATTTGTTGCTGGCTCGATATGAGACCCATGGGCAATTCAGAGCTCAAGATTGAACGATAAAGTAGCAGGTAATAATAATCGATGTATAACGTAAGCAAACACGAAAGACTGCGACCTCTCTTCCGGAACTGTGTAGTCCTCGGGTTCATCTGCTCAGTCGATGATGGTAATGCAGTTGGCATGGCTGCCGGCAATGGGGCAGATGATCTGAGGCGGCGAAAGGAAGTCTGCAGGGGGGATCTCTGCTGCAGTGAACGCTTCTGTCGATGGTGCACCTCAGGTGGGGTGGATGACGGCACGGCAGGAGCAGGACATAACACACAGAGTTTTCTTTGACGCCTATCTGAAAATGAAGTAAATCTGTAAGGGCTCCTTAGAATTGGAGGATTCTATAAATGCAGGGACGGGAAAAACACAGGAATAGGATAGGAATGCACATGCAAAATAGAGCATTTGGAAACATAGGATTTCAGTCAACCTGGGTGTTTGGCTCACATGAATTGGAAGAACAGAGGAATGGAGAAACAAAGTGATGCGACGAGTGTACAACCTCTTTGGCATAGCCTTGTGGACCTCAGCATCATTGGGTTGGACGTGGAGGATGGTGATGATACTGGTGTGACTGTCAGATGCGGGGAAGAAGATCCGAGGCCTCTAGAAACGGTGCCGAGGGTACTGCTCCGTTGTGATGGACGGTTCCGTCGTTGGAGCAGCTCCGCTAAGGTGTACGGCGACGAGGTTGAAGCATGACAAGACAGACAACGTTAATTTGAAGTGGGACCCTAATATCATCTGCAATAGATGATGTAAAATACATCACCAAAAAGTGCTAGATGTAAAACGCATCAGCCGCGCCACGGCCGCTCCGACAGATGCTGTAAGTACTGTTCAGTCTGAACTTAACTGAAGAAAATGAACTTCACATTCGAAACTGAATTTTACTGTCGAAACTAATTGAACTAGTAACAGAGCATTGCAATAGTTGTTTAGGGCATTCGAGCACTAGTAGCAGAGAAGCAGTGATCTAAATCAGAAGACGCTCGAGCAGGGAACGCACTACCAGAGAGCAAGTCGTGCAGTAGCACCGCGAGCGAGTGCTAAAGCAGCAACTCCTGTAGCTGCCGGAGGTCGTGCAGCAGCGGCAGCAGCGCAAGCGAGAGCAAGAGCAGAGCAGCAGCACGAACGAAAGCAGGAGCAGTCCAGCAGCGTGATCGACAGTAAGAACAGAGCCGCAGCACGAGCGAGAGACGGAGCAGCTGCAGCTAGTGCCGTTGTGGAAGTCGCCGCCGAGGAAGCAACGACATGGGGGAGACGCCGTGGATGATGTGGCCGGCGACGGCGCCATCGATGGAGACACGCCATGTCTGCTCGGTATCGAGCACCGGCAGCCCCGTGAGATCGAATAAAAGATAAAATGCAGCAGTGAGTGTAGAACCTCCTTGGTGGCGCCGAGTTGGCCTCGGCTTCATCGGAGGAATTGGTGAGGGTGCTGCGGTTCTGGTGGGGCAGGTCAAGACGGCGCTGTGGGGATTGAGGTGGCGCGATAGACGAGGCGAACGTCGGGGCAGCTCCTTGGAGGTGGAGGACGGGGCGGCTGATCTGGCGGGACGACGAGATCGACAACGGATCCTCATCCGGTGCGGTGGATGAGGGACGGCGAGCTGTTGTGGTGGACGACGTAGTCGGGGAAGAGTCTCCGGCTGGGCGGCGGTCGGGAGGCCGACGGAGGAGCGTGGGGTTTCGCGGGTTTTGGCGGCCTAAGTGTACGAATGGGGGGCGAAGGGGGAGGGGGGACCCAAACTTAGGGACGCGCTTGTCCGAAATTTAGGGTAAGTTACCAGCGTACCCCCACCGGTTTTGACACCGCGACGTGGAGCTTCATTTTCGGCTGAGGGGTAGAAGGGGGATTTCGCGTGTCTGGGCTGCGGGAGCGATTTCGGATGAGGAGGGAGTTCTCGCGCGCGTCCAAATTTCGGGATAACAAGGCGCGGCGCGGGTTGAAGAAGCAGGAGTTTCAAAGCAGGTGAGACAAAAGATACTCGAGCTTGAAAATTTTGGGATAACAAGGTGCGGATTCCTTGTTCGGCAAAACAAACTTAACATGTAAAAAAACAATTCATACAAGACACAAGAGAGTCATGTCCCCTTTTACTATATTACTATAGATGCCATTGAAAAAACTACAAGAAAAGTGTAAAAAAATAGGGAGAACAAGATTACCCTGCACAGTACCAAATCGATTCGCACTTCATTCAACAACAACAACAACAAAAATCAATTCCCACCAAAGAAAGAGTAATGTCCCTTTTTATATGATTACAGATGCCATGATCTCGAATTTCAATTTTTGAATCCACGTTATGTTGAATTCAAATATATCGTTAGGTGACCTTGCGGTTTATAATTGATGTAGTCGTACATTTTGATCTTCCATCATATATGAACATTTTACTCCACCATGTGAACATATATATTGTCGTCTACCATATGGACTAAATTTGAATCAATTTTCCTTATTTGAATACGATTGTTGTCAAGTTATACAATAATTTAAATATTATCTTGATAACAAAAAACATACATATAGCAGTAATCATATTTGACTATGAACTACATGTACCATACGCTCTCCAATTCAAATATTTGTATCCATTTTATGTTGAATTCAAATCATACTACATTATTGGTCTAGGTAGCAAGATGTTTGGGATAATCTAAACCCTATTTTCATACGTATAATTTTTGGCTGAATTGGGACAAGTTTTGGTATAAGCCTCTTGCAAAACCGGAGATTCTCTCAACAAGCCTCGTGGTTCCGAGAGGGAACGTGTCACCTTTGTGTGCGAAACGATATACGCTGCCTCCCCCCTGATTTTATTTACAGAGGCAACATAGAACTATATGAGTGCCCTGTTAAATTTTGGAATTATTTCGGGTTCATTTGGCCTTTTTATACATTAATTGAATTTCTGGACTTTTAATGTGCATAATCTAAATATGAATTGCATGCACATGCTCCGGTGCACCAAAGTGGGTTGAAAAATCACATGTGTGTCCTTGGTTGAATTTCTAGGTCCCATGGAAGAAATGAGAATGAAATTCAAACATCTGGGCGTCATGACTCGGCCGAGAACATCGAGAAACTTTGATTTTAAATCATGTAAATCCAAAATTTGATTGGAAATCATGAAACTTGGCATGGTGTCATGTCATGGCACTAACATGTTGTGGTAAAAATTGGGCCGATTTGGAAGCTCGTGGTTCTAAGAGGGAACGTGCCACCTTTGAGTGTGAAACGATATACGCCACCCCCCCCCCTTGAGTTTCTTAACAAAGGCAACATAGAAATACATTAGTGCCCTGTTAAATTTTGGAATTATTCCGGGTTCGTTTGTCATTTTTTATACATTAACTGAGTTTCTGGTCATTTAATGTGCATAAGTCAAATTTGAACTACAAGCACATGCTCTCGTGCACCAAATTTGGTTCAAAATTCACATTTGTGTCCTCGGGTGAATTTCTAGGTCCCATGCAAGAAATGAGAATAAAATTAAAACATCTAGGCATCGTGGCTCGGCCGAGAACATTGAAAAACTTGGTTTTAAAATTCTTGTAAATCCAAAACACGTCTGAAAATCATGAAACTTGGCATGGATGTCATGTCATGGTACTAGCATGTTGTGGTAAAAAAATTGGCCGAATAGGAACATATTTTGGTATAAGCTTCTTGCAAACCGAAGCTTCTCTCAAGAAGGCTCGTGGTTCTGAGAGGGAACGTGCCACCTTTGAGTGCGAAACGATATACGTTGTCCCCCTTGAGTTTATTTACAAAGGCAACATAGAACTACATGACTGCCCTGTTAAATTTTGGAATTATTCTGGCTTCGTTTGGCCTTATTTACACATTAATTGAGTTTTTGGTGATTTAATGTGCATAATTCAAATTTGAACTACAAGAACATGCTCCCGTGCACCAAAGTTGGTTGAAAAATCACATTTGTGTCCTCGGGTGAATTTCTACTCCCTCCTTCCATCTATATAGGTCCTAATGTGTTTTTCGAGGCTAACTTTGACCAAACGTTAGAGCAATAATATATGACATGCAACTTACACAAAGCATACCTTCAAATTTGTATGTCAAAGGAGCTTCCAATAATATAATTTTCATAGTATACATCTCATGTGCTATTTAGCTTGTCAATAGTCAAAGGCTGTATTGAAAAACACATTAGGCCCTATATAGATGGAAGGAGGGAGTAGGTCCCATGCAAAAAATGAGAATAAAATTCAAACATCTGGGCACCGTGGCTCGGTCGAGAACATTGAGAAACTTGGTTTTAAAATCATGAAACTTGGCATGGTGTCATGTCATGGTAGTACCATGCCGTGGTAAAAAAAATTGGCCGAATAGGAACAATTTTTGGTATAAGCTTCTTGCAAATCGGAGCTTCTCTCAAGAAGGCTCGTGGTTCTGGGAGGGAACGTGTCACCTTTGTGTGCATAATTCAAATTTGAAATACAAGCACATGTTCCCGTGCACCAAAGTTGGTTGAAAAATCACATGTGTGTCCTCGGGTAAATTTCTAGGTTCCATGCAAGAAATGGGAATGAAATTCAGAATTCTGGGCGTCGTGGCTGGGTTGGAAACATTGAGAAACTTAGTTTTTTAATTCCTGTAAATCCAAAACACGCATGAAAATAATGAAACTTGGCTTGGTCCCATGACATGGCACCAACATGCTGTGGTAAATTTGCAGTCCGATTTGCGAAGGCGCACACATTAACAATCAACAAAGTCATTTTGGAACAAGTGCTGTCACGTTACAATCGGAAACACAAGTATTATTGAAACGTGGGCGTTCTACTTACTAGTACCATTTACGTGCCGCCACGCGTCCCCATTTTTTATTAGCTAGTAGGCGTCGTGCAGGGTAGCTATTTGAGTACGAGAGGCGTGCGATCAGACCCCTGCGCGTGCTTACCGGGAGGAGAGCCCTTTGACCTCCATCTGCCGTCCACCTCTCTCCTGAGGTCTCCATTAATGGCGCCTGAGCCTCTGTTTAATGGCGTGGCTATGTCTCACTCGACTGAGATTTAAGAGAGAAAAAAGAAAATCTGAAAGCACGGATCTTGATGTAAGATCCGACGGACCTATATAGCATCTACTGCGACTTATAGCAAGACTGATGAATATATAAGGACGAATATTTTTTTTGATCAAAGAAGGGCTTGCCCTTCCGATTTTCATTACTGAAAACCACCACAATTCACAAGAAGTTCAGCACAACTCGTTGAGACACCACAATTCAAGGGGCGGAGGCACAAGGGGCAGTGGAGCACGGTGAGGTCCATCGAGACCTTAGAGAGCTCCATCGTCGGGTCCTATTCAGTCTGCATGATCTCGCCCTCCTCGTGCACAACCATCTCTCGACTTGGGCCGGGGTATTACAAAGCTTTACCGTCACATATTTTATACTACTTCAAGGTGCATTAAATCAACACATGCAAGTATCAAAAGGAGAGTCACGGCATGCATGCATGCGTTGTAATTAATGCATCGGTAAACGCAAATTATTGAAATATATCGAGTGCAGTGCTTTGATGTGTCGCGTCAACTCGTACATCAACGAGAAGTTTGATTATCCTCTCCCTCATGGACTTAACTGCACCTACCTTTGGCTGTATGACAGGTTGGCCACACACCTGTCAGGCCCACCTGTCATACACGCAAAGGCAGGAGCGTCCCTCCCTCGCCCATGAGTGTGGTGGCTGGCAAGACTAGGAGAAGCTTTCGCTACACGCTCTCCCTCCCGCACGGGGTGGACATGCAGCAGTTCAATCGGTGTCAGATGGCCAGAAGCATACTGTAGTACTCCTCGAGTGCAGTAGTACTCCATCATTGTTCGACTTCCCGAAGAGGCGAAGAGCCAAGCGCAGCCCGGACGCTCGTGTGGCAGTTTCATATGTAGAGTAGTCTAGGATAGCGTGTACCGTGCCTGTAAGCTTAAAATCGTTGGGGTCGGCTCCATGCTATGTGGCCGTCTCGAAGCTTTTAAAAAAATTAAAATAGTCTTCTGGCCCTACCTAACACCCTGGTGATTGTAGTTTGCACGCTCATCTGGTCAAGACAGGAATATATATTTTAATTTGTTTTTTTTTTTGAAAAGGGGGGACTCCCCGGCCTCTGCATCAGAACGATGCATACGGCCACATATATTTTAATTTGTGGTGGGTAAATGTTAGAGGTTGCAGCAAATATATTGTACATTGCGGGTCTTTCAGCCAAGTTTAGAGGCAAGCATGTGGGGCCAGTGCTAGGATGTGTCGCATCAACTCATGCAACGAGGAGAAGCTTGATTTTACTACACGCCTTCTCCCTCACCCATGCGCGCGGTTGCTCGCAAACGAGGACAGGCTTTTGCTTAGTAGTACTTCTACAACAAGCTATCCATCCCGCTCGCGGTGGACGGACATGCAGCAGTGGATTCGACACTGTAGAAGCAGTAGTAGTAACATCATTGTTCGTCTTCTCGAAGAGGCGAAGAGCCAAGCACAAACCGAACGTTGCAGTTGCGAACATTGGAGCACGCATATAGCCAGGCTCTTGCATGAGACAAAATTGCTATGTGAGCCCACTATTGTACTAGTACGTACAACTACTTGCTAGTATAGCCCTGTAAACCAGAAAGGAGTATTTGCCCTTCTAGAGATTTCAACAAGTGACTAGACTACACCGAGACGGAGTACATATGGAGCAAAATGAGTGAATCTGCACCGTAAATAAATACGTACTAGTTCTATCATTTTCCTCTCCGAGGTGCACAATATTGAGTATACTGACTAGTCTCTTTTTGACACGCATTTACATTTTTTTACATAGTACAGACGCAAGCGCTCATATACACGCGCATACACTCACCCCTATGAACGCACACACGCATGGCACTATCATCTTGAAACTTACGAAGTCACCATAGGCACCTCGTCGTCGACAATGTAGGAAAATTATGAGGGGGGTCTCTCCAACAGTGTTCCTTGGCTCGCACCTAGCATCACGGTGGTTGAACTTGGAGTCATTCATCTGGTACACGTGGCATCTCAGATCTGGACACAAGGTGACGCGACCTCTCACTTCCTCTGCCATTTGAAGCAGCGCGCCGGTGGAGGGCTAGCATACTCCAATATTAGGTTGGCTCTATGTGATGTGGCAACTTCATATACTAACCGGATGCTGGCTATACTCCCTCTGTAAATAAATACATGGTGTATTGTTTTATTCCTATCGGCGAGGTAACTTAATGTCTTTTTGCTACTTAATAGGATTACATGCAATGAACTAACCACCGCATGTGATGTTTGGTAGTCTCAAGTCATTGAAAGCATGCACGGGCATGGAGGGGGACGCAGCTTCATTGACTTACTACACCTGCCTTTGGGTGTATGACACGTGGGTCCAACGGGTGGCTGGCCAACCTATCATACAGCAAAAGGTAGGTGCAGTAGAGGGGCGAGGAGTAGATGGCCAACACGCACGTGAATTCAACGCAGTCTGCACTTCTCATATAAAGGCTCCCGCCAGTCCAATCTACGAAATCCTACGCACCTAAGGGCAAGAGTGATCACTCCAATCGCAAGATCAGTTGACTAGAAGCTAGACCCATGGAGGCGATGAGCGCGAGCATCAGCCGGCTGTGCCATATGGTCCACGACGCCGGCCTGCATCCTGGCACCAAGGACGGTCTCCAGGTAGTGCTTGAGGCCGCCAGGGCGAGGGGCTGCATGGACGACAGCTTCGTCTCCTTGTTCGACGAGGTCCTCGTCGGCTTCCTCGACAAGTTCACGGTCGTCAAAAAGCTTGCGGACGACCTTGACGTACGCCTCCAGCCCACGCGCCCAGGCTCTGCGATGCCTTCCACCCTCAATAGCCTCTATGGTGACAACCTCTTCGACGCACTGGTGGCCCTGCGACTGCCCGCCGTCGCGCCGGAGAATGTCCACCTCGAGGTCGCGGTCGCCGCGCAGCGCCTGGCGCAGCAAGACACCATCGACATAATCACCCACGTGTATGCGCAAATCGTCCACAAGGACTACTACATGCAAGAGGAGGACGATAGGACCCTGGCCTTCTTGGACCGCAGGGCAACCTTGGATGGCATTGTTTAGAAGCACGTTGAGCTTGCCACCAACGCCGCTGCTCCTCACACGTCGGTTGGTGACCCGGTGCACTAGGGCGTGAGGATGTCGTTGATGGATCCGTATGTATCTTTATCTTTCCGTCAAATCCATGTAGTAATATATGGTACTACTAGTAATTGTCTTACCTTTCGCATCAACTTCATAATTTTCCTACGTACTCCATGCATGAACCGTGCCAGAACCAAACTTCTCATTACTCTAGGGAAAATCGTTATTTCTATCTATCGGTCGCCCCATGGAGCAGAACCAAATTTTACAAGTTACAAGTTCAAAAGGAAAAGCCTGCCATGTTCGCGTCGCACCCCCACACGGTTTGTCCGGCACGCCGCTCAAGGGGGAATGCGTGCTGTGTTGCATTTTCACTTACAAGTGGGACCGCAGTTGAGCAAACCGACTATCGGCAAACCCCCACCCCGCCCACCACGCGATGGCTGAGAAAACAGGAGGGAGAAGAGATGGCTATAGCTAGCACGGACTCCAAGAAAATTGGTGTTGGATGGGACTCGTGTGGGTGGCGTGTGCCGTACTGCTAGACATGAATGCTAGTTATGGCCCATGCCACCCCACTATATCGAGGTGCTGGTTACTCCACTATATCGAGTACGTAGAACAAATTTCCTGGAGTCCGTGCTCGGCCCTCCTCTATCTCTCTTCTCAGCCAGCCAGCAGACGCGCGGAGCCAATCGTCTGTTTGCTCATATGCGGTCCCACATGTCAGTGAAAACTCAAGAGGACCCACTGAACCTGCACATCTTTCACCTCGACGTGCTGGTGATGAAAAACAAATCCAATAAAGATCTTCGGTGGCCGCTTTTGGAGTTACTCAAGAGTAGTAAGATTCTATTTACAGTTTAACCCAAGATGCACATCACGTGGCTTCACCTACCACTCTATTTTCTTGCATGACACGACCTGGATGCTGGATGTCCCACGTGTTGGCAAAAGGAGGAAGAACTCGACCAAATCTTTGGTTGTGCTCTCGGATTAGACTAGTTGTGCTAACTTAAAACTTTATTGTGTAGAATGAATGCAAGTTTTGGTATTGGGAAGAAGAGTACAATGATATATTGATAGAGCACAATTTAGTAGATGTTCTAGCACTTTTAGCTAGCATAGAGGCTAGAGATGAGACTAGTGCACTTGTTGATAGAATAGAGGCTAGACACGTCTACTTCTTTACACTCGAAGAAGAAAGAAGCACGCAAGATTGAGCCTCCACAGATCAACAATGAATGCATCGAAAAGGCACTAATCCAACTTACAGGAGCAGTTATGGAAGTTGGATATCTTCTAAAATGTATTCTTGTGGTTCTTGTTTTCTTTGGTCTTGCTTTTCTAGTCAAAATTTTGGTAATGTATTTCCATGTACAAAAAAATCAATGATGAAAAAAAGATATGTGTTTGCAAAGAAAAATGTACGCGGCCGGGATGCGGTCACGCGTTCGGCGCACGACCACAGCATCCGAGAAATGGCCCGGACACGACCCCATTGCCCTACCCAAACGGACAGAATCCGGGCAAAACAGAGGTCCGTTTGGTGTCATGCGTTGGAGTTGGCCTTACAAGTGGGACCGCAGTTGAGGAAACCGACTATCGGCAAACCCCCACCTCGCCCGCCGCGCGATGGCTGAGTTAGAGAAACGACTAGGTTGAAGAGATTGCTGTAGCACGGACTCCAAGAAATATGGTGTCAGATGGAAGTCGTGCTGGTGGTGTGTGCCGTACTCCTGGACGTGAATGCTTGTTCTGGCCCATGCCACCCTACTACTCCTAGTACTACTTATGGTAGTAGTATCGAGGATTCGAGGTGCTGGTTACGTACAGCGAACACATTAACATATGGCCCACCTCACACTGTGGCCAAATTTCCTGGAGTCTGTGCTAGGTTAAAAAGTGTTCTTTGTGAGGATGGGTAGCTGGTCTCAAGTTTAAAAATTGTTGTATTACGTACGTAGACGTAGAGATAGTGCAGCATGTGAAGCTAGTACAAATAGTGTACTATTGTTGATTGGCCTCATCCGATAACCTGTTGCAATGCACGTACAATTATGTATTCGGAAAATATTTTTTTTGCCTCATCGCAGCACCCACTCAGAGAAGCGGCTCGATAGCCATTCATAAATTTAGTAAGTTTATCACATGCATATCATTTTATTACATAGAACAGGTCATCAACCCACAACAACAACGAGGATAGATTATAAATACTAAAGTTTTCATCACACAACAAATAACAAGCAATGAAATGAACTTCAACACAACCAATCCTCGGCGTTGGAAACGCTTGCTTTGAGCCACAAGTGATTCTCTGGGAAGGGCCAGCTATTGTAAATCTCGAGGCCAACGCAGGACTGATCATCTAGGCTGAAGCGGCCTACTATATCACGACCAGGGTAGGTAACCACTGAAATGTCCGACGTATAGATACAGTTGCTTCTCATAAATGGTAGTAACGTTGTGTCAACAGCAGCTAGATCGGCTTTCACCATCATTGGATAGTTTTGTCCAAGGAAGAGCGAGTTTACTCCAAGAGCGAGCTTACTCCAAGAGTACTAATAAATAACTTTGATGTGTCCCATCAACTCGCAGAACGACGAGAAGCTTGCTTACTACGCCTTCTCCCTCCCCAACGCGTGCGAGGTGGCTCGCAGCACGAGGAGAAACTTTTGCTTACAAGCGGTGGACGTGCAGCAGTTCATTTGGTGTCAGATTGCCAGAAGTACTACTGTAGTACCATCATTATTGTTCGACTTCCGGAAGAGGAGAAGAGCCAAGCGCAAGGTCACCTACTAACCTAGTACAGTACTACTATAGCCAAAGCTGGTCCACCTTTTTAGAGCATGGTTAATAAATATAGGCGGCTCTTGCAGCGGCACATCATTTAGAGCAAGTACTCTCTTCGTAGGAACAAAGGAAGTGAAACAAAAGTTGGAGCATAGGAAAAAAAATCCTATAGCATTCTATCCTATGAATCAAACGACCAATGTAGGAAAATTATGAGGGGGGTCTCTCCAATAGTGTTCCTGGGCTCGCACCTAACATCACGGTGGTCGAACTTGGAGTCATTCATCTGGTACATGTGGCATCTCAGATCTGGACACAAGGTGACGCGACCTCTCACTTCCTCCGCCATTTGAAGCGGCGCGCCGGTGGAGGGCTAGCATACTCCAATATTAGGTTGGCTCTATGTGATGTGGCAACTTCATATACTAACCGAATGTTGGCTATACTACTACGGTACTCACACTCCAAGAAGTGACTCGAAAATCATTCATAAATTGAGTCTATGACATGCATTCGCAACTGAAATGTACCATTCATTAAATACAACAAGTCATCAACACACAACGACAACGAGGATACATGTTGGATTATAGATTATTTCCGACAAAACATTCTAGCAAATACTAAAGTTTTCATCACACAACAAATAACAAGCAATGAAATGAACTTCAACTCAACCAATCCTCGGTGTTGGAAACGCTTGCTTTGAACCATAGGTGCTCTGGGAAGGGCCAGCTATTGTCAATATCGAGAGCAACGCAAGACTGATCATCCAGGCTGAAGCGGCATATATCAGGACCAGGGTAGGGAACCACCGAAATGTCCGAGGTATAGATACAGTTGCTTCTCATAAATGGTAGTAATGTTGTGTCAACAGCAGCTGGGTCGCCTTTCACCATCATTGGATAGTTTGGTCCAAGGAAGAGCGAGTTTGTTCCAAGACTATCAATACTGAACCAGGGAGAAGGTGTTTGCGCTAGCACACTAGTATTCGTCCTGAATACCATGCAACAGGTGTTGGAATAGGTCAGGAGAGGGCGACCATGGGAGACAACACCTGCTTCCTCAGTAGTAACAGTCTGAGTGCACTATATACAGACAAGAAGAGGTGATCCATCGGAATTAGTAGCCAGGCGCCACTGAGTATATAAGTTCTGCTCCTCCGCATGCTCGTGATCATCACCATCGTCATCTCCCCCTTGCTTATAAAATTTTTCAAGTATAGGTGGTGGAATGTTCACACGACCTTGGAAACACAAGAAGAAGGTTAATTAGTAAAGGGAAACTTGCTAACCCGCATGCATGTGGATGAAACAATTATAATTACGGTGGAAGACAAACGTACCGAAACTACGAGGATCCCATGCAAAAACAGTGCCACGAGTGGTGGCAGCAAACACAAGATCCTCGTATTCAATTGCATCATAGTACACATCCGTGTATAGAAACTGATTTTTGAGCAATATCCATCCAGTCGAACCACGAAGGACGACAACAAGCTTGCCGAAGATAGCAACAACTTGATAGTTCTTGTAATTCCAAGAGCGGTTGGGAACTTGACAAATTGCTATCTTCAGTAGACGATAATCACCATGATCGTATTTGAGCGTACGTAGATCATCTGTGTGCTCAACCTCAGGGCACTCGGAGATTTTTGGAAGTGGAATCCGCTGACGAGTGTACACATTCACAAGTTCCCACTCGCAATTGTACCCAATATAAACAACCCAATCTCCATTTGTGCCAGCCCAGGATTTACCCTTAAGCGATGACATCTTGACATCACACGTATCATTATGAAGCGGCATCAACTTGCACAAGGCGAGGCCTCCGTCGTCCGCGCCCATGCAAACAGGCTTATAGCAAAGAAGATAAGGGAGATCAAACCGCTCCTGGACCCTTGGGTTCCTTGTAATGATGTTATTAGTTGAGTCGAGAATGGGCTTGAACGAACCAGCCATGCTAGCCGAGGTGATGACGTCGCACCGATCAATGAGTTCCCCCACCACATCATCTTTCAGATCGGGCAAGAATAACGGGGTCGTTTCTGGCTTGTTCCCTCCATGGAGAAGACGATCGAACAATGGCAGAAGGAAGGGTGAAGGCAAATGGAGGAGGGAGGAAGAGCGTGCGACAGCAGTTCCAAATCGAGAGGGAAAGGCGAAGAGTCGGTGGACGGTTGCCAGTTTGCCATGGTACACGAAGAGGCGCCCCGGCCTACACGTCCTTTCGGAAATTGTAGAAAAGGACTCGCCGTTGTCTCACTGACATGTTGGAACGGGACCACATGTCAACGAAACATCGTGTGTAATTTCTCGTGCAAAATGCGATCTGGCCGCGTTGGCCCAAGGTGCCGCATTATTTCTCGACTTTATTTTTTTAATGGCGTGCCATTCAGTTTTGAAGCACGACTAACTGGTACTGTTTGCAGAGAAAATATAAACTACTCTACCACTACTCCACCTCTAGTACTAGTAGTATAAAAAAGATATATAGGTTGGAGCTTCAGAGCTTTCTTGCTAAGGGCTGCCCACTTGCTTCTCACACTATCACCCTCTCTCCAGATCTAAAAAAGACGGCCTCTCTCTCCCTCCTCACCGGTGGTCACAGATCCGCCGGGGAAGAAAAGGACGTGCAGTGTTGACGCACTCGTCGTCGGCGAGCGAGGTCACGCACTGACGACAAGGCCGTCCTCTCAGACCTAGCGCCCGCGCGGGATGGCCTCTGTCCCCAAGCTCGCTGTCGTAGTGCGTGTGGAGGACGATGACCACGAGTGAAGCCACTTCCCGCCGACCCTCAGGTATGCTACCTCTTTTCGAACCATACCCTTGTTCTTGCTCCATCTGCCATGTCACTGCATGTGGATCTTTTTCCACTCCACCATCTTCCCAATTTGCTATCCTCTGCTCTGCTGGTCACGCAGACGAAAACCTTAATTTGCACTATTAAAGGAAACCCTACTTCATGCAGACTAATCCATGTATGGGTTGAATAAGGAAAGGGAGACTGTACTGTCCAAAAGAGTAGGCATCGAACCCGCATCTAGGTTGAGAAGGGGAAAATCAGTAGCTAAGGAACGAGTCTCGTGTCTCTTGGTTGAAGAAGGGTAGAAAGGCATGACAACGCAATAGAGAATGACCAGGTCGATCGGTTTGTTGTCCTCACATAGGAAAAAGGTGGCTAAACATTAAAAAAATGGAACGTAATCCACATATGCTGCCTAGATATTTGTTGCCCTGGGCAACCATACCTCCCTCACCACTCTATGCGTCCGTGGAGGTACATCGTACTGGTGCGCCCACTGTCCGAATGGGCCTCACATGCTCTTAGTCTAACTTTTTTGCTGTTAGTGTAACGCAGCAGTCAAGTCAAGCAATGCTACTGCTAAAGTGATGCCACATTTAACTAATGCCGCACTCAGTCTAATGCCACCGATAAATTTAAGCAATGCCATTTAATGTCACTGGATTATTTCAGGGTTAGCTGTTGATTGTGGATGTATTAAAGATTTTTCAACTAAGGCATTCTAATGATGTTGCGCAACCAGTATACCAACGATGAAACTTGTTACTACCTTCAGATTTTTGCACTGTTAATGCTTATAGATTACATACCTCACTTTCATGAGATAAGTTAATTTTTTTGTACAGTGTCACCAAAATGCCAAGGCGCTGATGTCATTTTATTTTGGTTAAACTGCACAAAAAATTATGAAGACAAGAAGAAAGGTTAAGAGTGGGCACCTCCTCCTCCAGCTGTTCTCTTGATTCGTTCGATCAAGTTTTTTTGTTTGATCGATTATCAAGATTGGGATAGCAATTTTTAAGGTCCCCCCGAGTTCGAAATGATATTTACCTTGGAGGTACATGGTTTGCAATTTTTATACTATCATTAGTTAATAATGCTAGTTACCTTCAGACTTTTGTATTTGGTTTAATGCTCATGCACAGCTAGTATACCAATGCTAAAACGTGTTACCTTTACATTTTGTATTGTTAATTCTTATAGAAATCTTCCAGTGCCAGAGTTTATTGACATCTGTTCAATAAAACCATTGTACTGTACCCTGTAATAAAATAACTACTCTACTGTTGCACTAGCCACTGGATTAGTGTATATTTGTAGTATTCGAAATTTCGAATGGTGTTGCATTAACGTATGGACATAAATAAAGGGTGGCAAGCTTTCCCAGATATGTGCTCAAGAAAACTACTACCTATTTTTCTATATACTAGTAGACGTTTGGGTACTTTAAACTGAACCGCAAAGACCTCTTATATTAAGGAACAGAGGGTGTAGAGTTCACTCAAATTATCCCAGTAAAGCTAGTGACACCTTTGTTAAAATTAATGTTCATTATGTTATCGGAGGAGGTCTGTAAGTTTGTCTCTAATGCCTGTCGACTACATACCTGACATCATGATGTAATGTTAAGTCATTTCCTTATGTACAGTGTCACTGAATTGTCAAGGCGGTGATGGCATTTTATTTTAGTTGAACTGCACAAAATATGCTTAAAAGAAGAGGAAAAGTCAGGAATCGATCATTCTTTCAGAAAGAACTATATATGCCTTTCTGACATCAGCCTCTGTTGCCTTATTTATTCCTTCAAAAAGGTGGTTAGAAACAGTCTTGCTACCTTTTCCCATTAAGAAATTGGAATGCTTATATTTGTGAGTCTATGCTTCAACTAGTGCCACTTTTATAGTAATCACACTTTCAATATCTATGCAAACAGGGATGCTCGAGTTTAGTGGAACTGCACAAAAAGTCCAACTGGTTCGACATTAGGAGCATGTTTTCTCCCAAACCTTTATATCCAATTGGTGGCACTATGACCTGTTCATTAAGAAGGTACATGGTTTGCTACTATCTTGCTACTCTTTTTGTACTGTCATTAGATAGTAATACTAGTGGTTTGCATGTGAATTTATTGGCAGGGTGGACCTACATTGGAGGTGCAGGACATGATTCAATGACTGGATGCTCAATTTCGGTTGTATCGATTTCACCTCTTCCATCACTACGAACATGGATATCCTTGGTCTGATGAAGAATAGGCGCTATATTTCTGCTCTGAACAAGCAAATCAATTCAGTATGAAATTGTCCAGGGCAAAACATGACTGTATCAAATTGTCCAGTGCAAAACATGACAGATCTAAGCGGAAGAGACATGTTTAAACCGAAAATATAAGGTGGGGTATATGTTTACTAGCTGCTTGATATTTGTGCAGACAGAGATGTCTGCCCGTTGCTATTTAGCAAACACACAAAGTGACCGCAATTTTGGTTGAACTGCACAAGAGAATAGTATAGTCACTGCATGCAGTGCCATTTGAAAATAGACACAGAAAGATTGGATACTCACTTCATGGACTGCAGAAAAGTAGTACTGTACTATTTATTGGCCAACACTAGGTGCTTCGTTTCTTTGGTCTGATTATACACTGGGCATCATTTTGCCTAAGTTAAAGTTTGTATTCCGAAAATAGTCTCGCCGTGCGATCAAGAGAAGACCAAATCATATTGAAGTGGATGTTCCTCCATCATGTGTGGTTCATTCCCATGGTTCCAGCTGTTGGTGAAACCACTTACGTTTGCAAGAGGAATTGTAGACTTCACAAACAAATTTGTCATTCAGTCTGTACTGAATGTTGGCCAAGAGAAGCATCCATGTTAGTAGAAAGAACACATGTTTTCTCTAGATCTTTGCTTTTGGAGCTACATATTTGTATATGATCTGTGAATCATTGAGATGCATTAACATGTTGATCTTATGTATGGGAATCGTACTAGTTGGTTTTAGTTGTGGCTGATCTTTGCTTTTGGAGCTACATATTTGTATATGATCTGTGAATTATTGAGATGCATTAACAGTTCCTTATATCTGTTCGCTCAGTGTTTACAAGTTACCAATCGATCACTAGCTAGCCTACTAATGCGCTCCTGGTTGTTTTAGTTGCGACGCAAGATCCGAAGTGGCAGTTTTTTTAATAGAAATGCCTACCTCTGAAGAAACTGACAAGCTGCTCTGAAGAAAATGACATGCGAATCTGAAGAAACTGCTAGCAAAAACGTTCGCAAATGCCTTATCTCCCAGCTAATGTTCATCAATTAATGCCCTCGGCTGCGACTCATTGCATGCTGCTCCGCGTACTGGCTGCGAGCGATTTTGAGTGCCCGCATGCAGCCGGCCGTAATTAAGGCAGCTAACTGATGTGAAAAAAGATGCGCTTTAATTGTTGCGGGCCTTTTAAATCTGTGGAATCATTATTGACAAGGAGGGAGATGATTCGAGTGCACTCATTTGACCGTAAGGCTGGCGTGCGACCCAGCATAGTCGGGATGGGACGACACAGTCAGAATTTCAGTTTCTCTAGTTTTCCAGGGCAAGCTGGCGCGCTAAGCCATGCCTGCTTCATTATGCATTGAATTCCGATGACCGTCGCGCTACCTTCCGCTTATAAGTACTGTTTCTCGGCCTTCTATGGTGGCACCGTGACCCAACTCGCCCTATCCTCATAAGCCCCCACCAGCCCGACGTTGCTCGCCACTTATCCTCGCTCTCGCCACGTCCGCCATGCCCCCGCTCGTCTGCGATAGGCGTGGCCGGAGGCGGTCACCGCCGGAACTAGTGTTCGGTTTTTCACCGGAAGGCAGACGGAGGGAGGAGGCATTCTATCGGTCTTTAGATGGCAATGCGGAGATCGAGGACTTCTTGGAGCACGACTGCCTGGCAGAGGAGCAGGAGTTGTTGGAGCGCGACTGCTTGGCGGATGAGCAGCGTATCGCCGATTTGCGCCGCCAGCGGGACATGGAGCAGCAGCGCACCGACGCTCTGATTCGCGAGCAGAGCGCCCGAACGTGGGCCGACTACGTGGAGGCCGGCGCCCGGCAAATAGCCATGGAGGCTGTTGGGCACGCACGCGTTTGCGACGCTGAATTTTACTACCAGCTCGTCAAGTGGGTTTCCCGCTTAGAAGCCGAAGCTTCGGTGGACCACGCCGGCATGGAAAGGGCCAACGCGCGCGAGCAACGCGCCCTATCGCACCTCTGGCAAGTCCGAGGCGAGGCGGAGGACGCCGGTGTTCAACATTCAGAGCAAACACCAGCATTTAGCGTGTACCACAGATGGCGGCCGGCATCGTCTAGTTAGCTAAGAGTAAGTTAGTACGTGTACGCTACTAGAGTATTAGTGGAAGTAGATATTTAACTTGGCTATGATGGTTGTCAACGTGGAAGTTCAGTACTCTATATGTGGATCAGACCTGTTACTTTGCTCTGAATGTTGAACTTTCCGTTTGAACATATGGAATGGGCTATTATTATTTTTAAAGGGTTGTATTTGTCCTCCACGGGTTTAGAGGCTGACTTGTGGGCCTACCAAGTTGACGCGTACACAACCAGGAGATGATTGTACGTGGAGAGGATGACAGCAGGGACCCGCCAAGGTCATGGAAGTACGCAAGCAAAGTGCCTCCTTATTTCAATCCAATAAAAAATGGCTCCTCGTAATGGATTTCTGACATCTGGGTCCCATGCCATTGTCAACGTAGTCAATAAACGAGAGAGTTGCACAACGAGCGGCTGACATCAGGGACCCAGCAGCTCGCCCAGTTATTTTTGTTTTGGGTTAATTTGATAAATGCCACTCCAAATCTGGTGTTTCTAAGAAATGCCATTGCAATTTCCAAACTTTGAAAAATGCCATTTCATGCCATCCCTAGTGGCATTTTTCGAAGTCTGGAGTGGCGTTTTTCAAAGTTTGCAAATTGAAGTGGCGTTTTCCAAAGTTTGCAAAAATTGCAGTGGCATTTTTCAAATTTGGAAATTGCAGTGGCATTTTTATGAATCGCCATATTTGTTGTGGCATTTATCTAACTTGTTTTTGAGACGGAAGCAAGGTGTCAACTGGGCTGTGCGGGGCACTCTGGCATGTCTGGACAGCCTTCTCTTCTATGTTTACCACAGACCAGCCCAGTAGTTTTTTTTCTTTCTGAAAATGGCTAGCCCATTTTTTTGTGATTTGCCAAGTAAGTCGCTTTGTCAGGCCTATTGGGCTGCAAATCTTTCAAGATGAGGAGAGCTTCATTCGGCTGGACGAGAAAATGGCCTATCAGTAATGAGAAATGGGCTGTACATTTTTAAAACACATCAAACCGGCAATTACTTTCAAATTTCTTTTTTCCATTTCAAGATTTTAAATTGCATTAATTTTATGCGTGGACAATTTGTTGGATTTTATATTGATATACATTTATTTTTCAAATCAGTTTGAATGTGACTCGAAATTTCGGGATTAAAAACAGTTCAGACCGCACCGAAATATGCAACATTTCGTATAATTTTTTAACCGTGGCCACAATATGGGCTGTAATGCTAACAAAAGAATATGGGCTCCAAAAAAACCTTCAAAATTAGCAAATGGGTTGTAAATTATTAGAAATAATGGCAGATGGGTTGTATGCTGTTTTCCACAGATTTGAGGCTTTCCTAAAAAAAAGTTTGACGCACAAGGAGTGACTGTTGGATGTCCATCCAACGGCCGTCGTGCTTCTTCAACCTCTGCTCTTCCTGCTCCAGCCGCTCAAACAAGCGCCGGCGGGACTGCCTGCTCCCTCCTCCCCGCGGCCGGCTGTGCTGTCGTGCAGGCTTCACCGCCCCATCGTACTCCCATCGCTGGCCTAACCATCCCTCTACTCACCCACACCTGTTGTTATTCTGCGGCGACGGCAGACGAACCTGTAAACCCTCGTATAGTCGTACTCCCCTCCGAGTGGGAAACAACTGCCGAGTCTTGCCTACCTCCGTGTCGTTCCCTTCCTAGGCCTCGCCGTCGTCCACCGCCCTGGTGCTCCCGGCGAGGCCTGGTCAACATGGTCAACGACCGACATGCATCTGAAGTGGACTGTACGTGGAGAGGCTGACAGCTGGGTCCACGGCCGCACGCAAGGAAATGCCTCCTTATTACGCGCAAAATAATGATTCATCCACCTGACATCTGGGACCCACCAAAAGGGCCTCTGTATTTTGTGAAAAAAACGTTACCGCCGCTGACAGCTCGGACCCACCAGCTATATCTTCGCACGCAAGGAAGTGCATCCTTATTACGCACAAAAAAATGAATACTCCCCCTGCTAGCTGGGACCCAGTATAGTGGCAGGCTAACTTGTGGGCCTACTAAGTTGACGGGGACGGAGGGCTTTGTTAACTTAGTCTATATGCACGATTCTAGCTCAAGTGACCGTATGATGTCCATCCAACGGTCGTAGTGCTTCTTCAACCTCTGGTCTTGTTGCTCGAGCCGCCCAAAGCAGCGCCGGTCGTGCCGCCTGCTCCTGCCTCCCGTGGCCGGCTGTGCTGCCGTGGAGAACTCACCGCCCCCTACTATTCCCACCGCTGGCCAGGCCCTGCGGCGACGGCAGCCTCACACCGCAGCCGAACCAGTGAACCCTCGTACTCCTCTCCGCGTGGGCTTCCACTGCCGCGTCTTCCCCGGCTCCGCGTCATCCCCTTCCTAGGCCTCACCGTCGTCCACCGCCCTGGTGCTCTCGGCGCGGCGTGGTCAACGTGGTCAAGGAACGGCTTCCATCGGACGTGGACTGTACACGGAGAGGCTGACAGCTGGGTCCACAGCCGCAGCAAGGAAGTGCCTCCTTATTACGCGGAAAATAATTATTCCTCCACCTGACAGCGGGGACCCACCAGACGGGCCACCATATTTCGTGAAAAAAACGTTTCCCCCTGACTGCGGGGACCCACCAGCTACATCTTCGCACGCAAGGAAGTGCGTCCGGGCAAAAAAAACAATTCTCCCCCTGACTGCTGGGACCCACCAGCTACATCTTCGCAGGCAAGGAAGTGCCTGACAGTCGGGACCCACCTGGTCGAAGAGTACGTAGCATTGTCATTCTGGTCGCGAACGTGTACGTACATACTGGTCGATGTAGAGGCGCGCACGTGTCGTAGTAGAGGCATGCACGTAGCATGTACACGTACGTACAGCGGCCAGTGTGCAAGAAAGAATATACGGCCATGTACGTACATACGGGAAGGGTCTCGAACACTTACTCGCGCATACGTACGGCCAGGGCTCGTGTACATGGCTGGGTCGGAACGGAGAAACAACGTCGTCGTCGTGTTCATGGGGAGCCAACCGGCTGGGTCGGTACGGAATGCGTCGTCGTGTTCATCGGGAGGGCTTGGACGGAACAGCCGATGGAAACGAGGCCTGGCGTACCGCAGAACGGAGGAAACGGCCTTGTGTTCGACCAGCCACGTTTGAAACGGGATCCTGTTCATCGGGAGGGGTCTGGCGTACCGCAAAACGGAGGAAACGGACCTCCTACGGTCGAAATGGGGGTCCTGTTGATCGGGAGGGGTGTGGCGACCGCAAAACGGAGGAAACAGACTTGTGTTGGAGCGCTACGGTCGAAACGGGGGTCCTGTTCATCGGGAGGGGTGTGGCGTACCGCAAAACGGGACTCCACGGGACACTGTTCATCTCCACCGTCGACCCCATCCAGCCTCCACGGGCTACTGTTCATCCACCGTCGACCTCCTCCAGCCTCCACCTGCGACTGTTCATCCACGGGCTCCTGTTCATCCAGCCTCCACCACGCGCTACTCCACCGGCTACTGTTCAACCAGCCCACTCCATGGGCTCCTGTTCAACCACCCCTCCACGGGCTACTGTTCATCCAGCCCTCCACCGTCTACTGTTCATTCTGCCCTCCACGGGGTGGTCCTGTTCATTCTGCCCTCCACGGGGTCCTGTTCATCCAGCCCCAACCGGCTCGATCGATCGGGGTCATGTTCATCCAGAGGCAATACCACGGGGTACTGTTCATCCACCCCCACCGGGAACTATTCATCCAACCCCCCCCCCCCAGCAACGCTCACTTTTCATCCAGAGGCAGCATCGATCAGCTTCAATTAGCAGCAGTAGCGAAGGAATCACTCGATCGGGTTCAGTTAACAGCCATCGATCGATCGCTCGGGTTCAGTAACGCGTAGCCTGCAGTGCAATCACTCGGGTTCAGTTAGAGCCCAACGCCTCGCTCGGGTTCAGTTAGAGCCAACGCCTCGCACACACGCGCGTACGTGTACGAGAGAAACGCGCATCGCTCGGCCCCCGACCTCCCACCGTAACCGTGAACTCCCCGAAATTTTCCTCGCCCTCGCTTCTACCACGGTTTTTTCCGTCTTGGACGGCCCAAAGAATGTCATGCAGCTGCGTCTCCGGCCCGCCCAGGACGAAAAGCCCATTTTCTGTCATGATTTTTTGTCATAGAAGTAGGAGCCCACAACATCTATGATGATACCGGGTTTTGTCACAATTATCGTCATAGAAGTGTCATATGTATGACAGGAAAAAAATTCGTTCGGCCCAAAATGTCACGGATGTGTCTTTTTTTGTAGTGTAATCCCTTTGTGCAGACAATGATTTCTAATACTGGCTGCTAATTTAGATATGTACATGTCATACATGATACTACCTCGTACCTCCGTTCATAAATATAAATCTTTCTAGAGATTCCACTATAGGCTACATACAGAGCAAAATGAGTGAATCTACACTCGAAAATGCATCTATATACATCTGTACGTGGTCCATAATGGAATCTCTACAAAGACATATATTTAGGAAGAGAGGTAGTACATTACACAAAATCGTAGGTGGCATGTAGGAATTCCAGTGCACTAGGCTCCCTTAGAGTGCCTGCTAGTCCAGCACACAGAGTCATGGCTAGTTTATGCTACACACACAATCGTTAATTGGTGGTTTAAATATGCGCAAGGGATATGCAACATGTAGAGATGTCTGAAATTAGCCGTGTTAACTTGCAGATAGGGTTACACAATGAAAAAGTACAAGATGTATGTGGCAATTTCATGGAACATCGCAAAGAAAGGAGAGGCAGCGGCGAGCCTATACAGTGTGCTATGGTAGGTCACTCCTCCATTGCAATCATCGTGACATGTTATTTGTATGTCAGTTCTATCGGCCATGTTTCTTAGGGATAGTTATTACGAGTTATCCTAAGAAAATAGGGACAATTGCATTTTTACCCCTAGTTGGTTCCTACCCACGGGTTTTGCCCTTACTTTTCGAGCCTGCTCAGTTTTGCCCTTACTTTTTCCTTTGTGGTCCCTCGAGTGCCCTTTGACCGTTTGACCAAAACTTTGAAAATTCAAAACTAATTCATATAAACTCAGAAAAATGCAAATAAGATATGAAAATATTCAGATAAACATTACCTTTATGTGCATATCATTTGCATTCAGGACAAAAGCACCCTTTAAGCGACCTGAGGTAATTAATGGTATTAACATTATTAAAAATAAAAAGGTATAAATAATTTTTTTTCATGAATAAAAATTACATGCAAATGTAGGTGATGTTTTCTGAACATCCAGATATCTTATTTGCATTTTTCTGAGTTTGTATCATCTTGTTATGAATGTTCTAACGACATGGATCATTATTTGGAAACTTCATAAAAATGGATACGAACTCAGCAAAATGCAAAAAAGATATCAGGATGTTCAGGAAACATCACCTACATTTGCATGTAATTTTTATTCATGAAAAAAATATTGTTTATACCTTTTTATTTTTAATAATGTTAATAAAATTAATTACCTCAGGTAGTTTAAAGGGTGCTTTTGTCCTAAATGCAAATGATATGCACATAAAGGTAATGTTTGTCTGAACATTTTGATATCTTATTTGCATTTTTCTGAGTTCATATGAATTAGTTATGAATTTTCAAAGTTTTGGTCAAATGGTCAAAGGGCATTCGAGGGACCTCGATGGAAAAAGTAAGGGCAAAACTGAGCAAGCTCGAAAAGTAAGGGCAAAACCCATGGGTAGGAACCAACTAGGGGTAAACATGCAATTGTCCCAAGAAAATAAGCACATGTGAATATAAGCTCCAGGTAATAAGCCAACCAGTTCTTTTCATTCCCTTCCTTTTCAGCTTATCTTTGGTATGATTAGTGAAAAGTCTAGATTGCATTATATTTTTTCATTTTGCTGCCCATATGAAAATTAATTTGACTTGCAAACATCACAAATTGAATCCAGTGCAGTAATTAATATGATAGGAAAATATACCATCACTCTTTGTTCAAAATGCAAATATAAAGATACCATCTACTTGGCACAATCTACTTTGGTCAATGTCTTCCGTAGAGATCCCATTGCCTAATTTAAATGAAGAAGGCATGACCCAAATTTAAATTAAGAACAATTATTTATTGAAATTCGATGGTCCAAGTTGCTGGTTATTATCATGTAGCAACACCACCTGAAAGCATCATATAGTAGCAGCAGTAGCTCATAGCAACTTATCATACAGCAGCAGCAACAGTGTGCAACATCATATACCAGCAGCTCCTCATAGCAATTCATCATATAGCAGCATCAGGAGCAGCTCATAGCAATTCATCATATAGCAGCAGCAGGAGCAGCTCATAGCATTTCATCATATAGCAGCAGTAGGAGCAGCTCATAGCAATTCATAATATAGCAGCTGTAGGAGCAGCTCATAGCAATTCATCATATAGTAGTAGAAGGAGCAGCTTATAGCATATAGCAGCAGCAGCTCATAACAATTCATCATATAGCAGCAGCAGGAGCAGCTCATAGCAATACATCATATAGCAGCAGCAGAAGCAGCTCATAGCAATCCATCATATAGTGGATCAGAATGAAAATTTGCCAAAAAACAGAGGAGATCCTCACCTTGGTGGATGAGCTCATCCTTCAATAGCACCTAAAGGCCACGGCTTGGGAGGAGGGGAGGGGGAATAAGGTGCCTTATGCCGTAGTGTGGCATCGGCCGTAGTTGTGCGGCGCTCGTCGAAGTAGTGCGTTGGACGGACCACAGTGGAGCAGTTGCTGGAGACCATGAAAATGAGGGGCAGCGCCAGAGGGAGGAGCAGCCAGGGAGATTTGGCCCTACCCGCCGGCCATGTAGCCTAGCTGGACAGAGCATCATCGAGGACCAGGCCAGATGGGACCAGTGGCGACGGCTCGCTGGAGGAACCCTAGCGCTGCACGTAGGGGATCGAGGTACAGGGACAGGGGAGAGGAGATGCAAGCGGGCAGGGCAATGAACGCTTGCGTGTTTGTTTTTACTTGAGAGTCAGGTGTGACGCGGGCGTGAGCAGTGGCATTTTGAGTGTAATACAGGCAGACAACAGAGTCATTTCACTATTCCCCGTCCCTTCAATTTTTAGTGAGCTTCTACCCGAAACACCCCCCTCCAAAGCGAAATAAGTTAAGCCCAAGCCCATACCTCAAAAATGACTTCTTTACATCTTTTATGGCTTATTTTGACAATAAGCTCTGAAAAGGCAGAATAGAACTGGCCCTTAACCTACAATTCAATTGTGCGTGCAATGATGAATCACTCCTTCCTGCTATAGTGTACATTTAGGCATCATCATACATGGCATAACCTAATACATGTGCATTCCATTGTAGAATATGGAATATGTAATGTTTATGTTAGTTCATTTGTTGCACATGATGTTTAAATGCCCCTTAAATCTGGTCAGTCAAGTGATGGTCTTTAAGCCTCCTTCTTTGCTTCTTTTCTTGATATGTCAGATTTGCTCACACATCTGTTCAATTGCTTGTTTGTATCAGCCCGCCATACTAGGACTGTTTGCTTTGATTACTTTCTGTTCTTGACCTAACACTCTAACATCGCTTGTCAATGATTTAAACACTAAGGGCTGCTATTGTGGGGGCTTGTCTAATTCATAGGTGACATAAAGGTTTGGTTGTACACTAAGTAGGCTCTCCAAGAGTACCTAGAGATCCAGTTCGAAGGTATGCCTAGTTTTTACATAGTGCACACATAGTAAATGCTCATTTCATTGTGTGCAAGTGCAAGAGATGTGGCATGTTTCATTATGTGGTGATGTTTTTTTATGATCTCATCCTTTTGTGTTGTTCACAGACTGGAAGGTTTGCATATTTATCTTCCAAGGAGATGAGTAACTAGTTTGTATCACCTTGCAGAGGAGGTGCAATGAAGATAAGATTGAGGATTTCCAACTACAAGATGTTCGGAAGGAACCTTGCAAGAGAAGTAGGAGCAGCGCTGAGCCTGTTCAACCAGTTAAGGTAAGTCACTGTATCCAACTCAACAGTTCAATTGCTTGTTTGTTTCAAGCATAGTTAATTTGCTCTTTTCAATTGCTTTATTGGTGCTCAGTTAATGAGATGCCCAAACAATGATCCCTGATGTTGGGTACTTGTATAACTATTAGTTGACATAATTAAAGGCCTTCCCATTTAATTACTCTGGTGAAGTGTGCCTGAAGCTTTGAAGTCTATTAACCAACTATTACTGCATGAGGCTCACAATCTAGTTTATACTAGGCTAATGATTGCATAGTTTTGCTTGTTGTAGTAGGTTTGTATGAATCCCTCTGATGTTCATTATGCTCCCTAAGACTTTAATTGAGCTACAGAATGGCCAACTACTTGCTTACTTATACGCAACGTGTTGTCTAAATTTGTAACTTGTCTGTGTTTTGGATTTGGCCCCAACATCAGGCTCCTCTGGTGAGCTAAGAGAGATTTCTGTACGCGGGCTGCACAGACTTTAAAATATCACCTGCTTATGCTTCATGAAATGTAACATTATTGTTAGTCCTGTTTTGCCATGTACTAAATAGTCTGTCTTGCTCGCCTCATTGTTGTAACTATATTTTTGCCCTAGTCATGTGTACTTACAGAAACATTTCAGGATGAAGTGACATCGACACAAAGATCTGCGAGCAGTGCAGCATGGCCGTTACCAAGTGATTATGGAATTGGAATGTGCTGATGTTCTCAAGCATCAACTAGAGGTGGCAAGACAACATGTACATGATTCTCAACGTAGAATCAATAAGTTGAGACTGGACTTGTAGGTATTAGATGCAGGAGTCAAAAAATGAAATAAGACACTGAGGTAAGCATGAAGGAATTGGAGATTTTGCAGACTAAAAATTGTGCTATCTGAATCTGGCCAATCCTATTTTCTGAAGAGATTATAGTTCAAATGGTACGTTCTGTTGATGCGTGTCCATGATGTATGAGCTTTATTTGGCCAGTGTATGTAATTTGCTGTTTGTGTACGTTTTATTATCACTGGTGTCGAACTATAATGCCCAGTGGGTATATTTGGCTGTAATTTCTTTATTGTATAGTGTAGCATTATTCTACGTTTCTATGCCTTAGTCTTTTTATTTTATAGTGTATGTTTTTTAGAGGCAATAGTATAGAGTAGGATAATTCTTGAATATGCTATATCGTAGAAACGGGGGCCAACACGCCCAAACATTTCCTGGACGCCATACGAACGAACAAACATGTGTAGTCAAAGCAGGCCTTAATTGGGCTGGTCAAAATAATATTTAGTGCATCCCAATTAATGTGGCCCACCGTAACAACGGCTCTTAGCAGGCCGTTAATAGGCTAAAAGCTCGATAGGGCCGTATAAATGGAAATGGCGCGCGGGCCTCTAGCAGGCCGAAATACATGTTAATTTTGTCTCGACCCTTTTACTTTACGGGCCAGTAAGAGGCCGAAAGTGTTATAGGCCAGAGGAGGCCCAATTTGCAAACCAGGCTTTTAACAGGCCGAAAGTCGCGTTGGGCTAAAATGATGCCTTGCAGAATGTGGGGCCCTAATGGACCCAAAGTCAAAGGCCCAACTGTTGTGCGGGCCGTTAACAGGCCGAAAGACAAAATGGGCTACGAGTTGGCCCATTTACCGAATGGGCCGAGGACAGGCCTAAATTCACAGCGGGCTAGAATTGGCCCATCTGTAGAATGGGCCAAGAAAAGGCCGAAAGACGTTTCGGGCCGTTAACGGGCCGGAACTGACGATGGGCTGCTAACAGGCCGAAAGAAGCTCAGGCCGTAAATGGGCCCAAAGACGTAGCGGGCCATTAACGGGCTTAAAATGACGATGGGCTAGAAATTGTCAAATCTAGAATGGGCCTTTGATGGGCCGATTCTGTGCAACTTGTATGGGTCGTGCTTGTAAATGCGTCTAACTCAAGTAGGCCGCTAATGGGCCGGCCCCCTTATTTTGATAGGTCTGGCCTTTTAACCTGAATGTGCCACTGTTGGGCCGAGACACATTTCGACGTATCATAGGAGCGTTCTGTCTATTGGCTGGATGAGAACTGTCCGAACGCCGGCCCGACACGTGGATCCGGCGGCCAATGAGAATTTTACACGTGGAAAATCCCCATTGGTCCGAGCTGTTAACGGGTTATCGGATCCAAACCGGAACCCAATAGCTTAACGGCGACCCGTTACGGTGGATGCCACGTGTCGGTCACCCTTGATGAAAGCACTTTTATGACGCACGATTTATCATCATGGAAGTGGACACTTCCGTGATGATAATTTTGGTAATGTTATGGAACACTTCTACGACAACACATGTATGACTATCTTGATTCTGTCATAGAATCGTCATGGATGTACATGCATGAAAAAAATGTGACCTACTATGACAAACATATATCATCACGGAAGTGTATTTTTTTTTAGTAAATAACAAAGCCCGCGATATATCAAGATCGTGAAATCTCAAGAAAACAAGAGAGAGAGTGATTAAACACATAGCTACTGGTACAAACCTCAGCCCCGAGGGTGGACTACTCCCTCCACATCATGGTGGTCGTCGGGATGATGAAGATGCCCACCGGTGATGATTTCCCCCTCCGACGGAGTGACGGAACGGGGTCTAGATTGGTTTTTTGTGACTACAGAGGCTTGCCGCGGCAAAACTTCTGATCTAGGGTTATTACAGATGGTTTCTCTATTTATAGGATTTTTTGGCATTGGAATCACGCTAAGATGGGCCTCGAGGTGAGAACAACCCACCGGGGCAAGTCGGGCCCCTCAGGCGCGCCCTGATGGGTTGTGCCCTCCTCGTGGCTCTTCTGGACCTCCCACAAAGCTTCGGGGGTCTCTTTTGTTCCAAAAAAATCGTCAAAAAGTTTCAGCTCATTTGGAGAACTTCCATTTCTGCACAAAAAACAACACCACGGTAGTTCTGCTGAAAACAACGTCAGTCCAGGTTGCTTCCATGCAAATCATACCAAAACCATATAAAATTGTTGTAAACATGGCATGAATACTTCATAAATTATAGATACGTTGGAGACGTATCAGCATCACCAAGCTTAATTCCTACTCGTCCTCGAGTAGGTAAATGATAAAAGAAATAATTTATGAAGTGTGAATGCTAGCATAGTGCATAAGTTTAATCAATGATAATTTCAATCACTTTTCCTTGAATCATAACAGTAACTCTTTCTCATAAAACTCATCATGATAAAGTAGCAATTGAGAGCGGATTTTTTGTTGTGGAATGCTACCTATCATATTCATCATATACTCTTTCTTTTGTAGCATGGAAATTTGGACTTGAATGATTCAAAGCAGTAGTCTATAAATTGACATGAAGACTTCAATACTCAAGCATATCAACAAGCAACCATGTCTTTCAAAATATCAACACTAAATAAAGTTATCCCTAGCCCATCATGTTCAATCATTGATCCATTCGCAAAACACACTCAAATATTAGCTACATCCAATGCACAAGTATGAATATAGTGCTCCCTAGTTGGTGCTTTATAAGAGAGAACAGAGACTCAAAATAAAAATAAAAATTTGCATAAAAGTAAATAGATATTCCGTTCACAGAGGGAAGCAGAGATTTCTAGAGGTGTTAGAGCTCAAAGCTTAAATTGAGGGATAAAAATATTTTGGGAGGCATACTTTTCCCATCAACGAAAATGATCGAGTAATCTCCAAGACTTTCCATGCTAGATACATCATAGGCGGTTCCCAAACATAAAATAAAGTTTATTCCTTTTTCCACCATACATTCACACTCCACAACTAGCCGTATCCACAGGTGCCGTCCATACCAACACTTTCCAAGGAATTTATTATTTGACAACATAAAGTAAATTTATTTTTCATTTCGGGACTGGGCATCCCTATTACCATCGTACTCTCATGCAATGACAAGTTAATAAACACTCATCTTGAGAATAACACATCTAGCATGGAAAATGTTAGCCACACCCTGCCGCTTCATGAGCGGTACGAGCATACAAAAAGGAAATTCATTTTGAAAACTAGAGATGGCACATACAAATTTACTCAGAATGGCACGGAAATACCTGATACGTCTCCAACGTATCTATAATTTTTTATTGTTCCATGCTATATTATATTCTGTTTTGGATGTTTAATGGGCTTTATTATACACTTTATATTATTTTTGGGACTAACCTATTAACCTGAGGCCCAGCCCAAATTGCTGTTTTTTTGCCTATTTCAGTGTTTCGCAGAAAAAGAATATCAAACGGAGTCCAAACGGAATGAAACCTTCGGGAACGTGATTTTCGGAACAAACGTGATCCAGAGGACTTGGAGTCAACATCAAGAAATCAACCAGGAGAGCACGAGGCAGGGGGCACGCCTACCCCCCTGGGCGCGCCCTCCAACCTCGTGGGGCCCACGTTGCTCCACCGACGTACTTCTTCCTCCTATATATACCTACGTACCCCAAACCTATTTCCACCGCCGCAAACAGTTGTACCCGTGAGATCCCATCTTGGGGCCTTTTCCGGTGCTCCGCCGGAGGGGGCATTGATCACAGAGGGCTTCTACATCAACACCATAGCCTCTCCAAGGATGTGTGATTAGTCTACCTCAGACCTTCGGGTCCATAGTTATTAGCTAGATGTCTTCTTCTCTCTCTTTGGATCTCAATACAAAGTTCTCCTCGATCTTCTTGGAGATCTATTCGATGTAATCTTCTTTTGCGGTGTGTTTGTTGAGACCGGTGAATTTTGGGTTTATGATCAAGTTTATCTATGAACAATATTTGAATCTCCTCTGAATTCTTTTATGTATGATTGGTTATCTTTGCAAGTCTCTTTGAATTATCAGTTTGGTTTGGCATACTAGATTGATATTTCTTGCAATAGGATAAGTGCTTAGCTTTGGGTTCAATCTTGCGGTGTCCTTTCCCGGTGACAGCAAGGGCAGCAAGGCATGTATTGTATTGTTGCCATCGAGGATAAAAAGATGGGGTTTATATCATATTGCATGAGTTTATCCCTCTACATCATGTCATCTTACTTAAAGCATTACTCTGTTCTTATGAACTTAATACTCCAGATGCATGTTGGATAGCGGTCGATGTGTGGAGTAATAGTAGTAGATGCAGGCAGGAGTCGGTCTACTTGTCACGAACGTGGTGCCTATATACATGATCATACCTAGATATTCTCATAACTATGCTCAGTTCTATCAATTGCTCAATAGTAATTTGTTCACTGTAACACCCCGGATGTAACTTTCCCTATTTGTAACTCCAACTCTTGCCATTTTCGGCTATGTGTTATGATATTCCCTTCGTGGTCGGGTTTTGTCTTTCGTTTTGCATTTTTTTCATGTCATGCATCTCATATCATGTCATCATGTGCATTGCATTTGCATACGTGTTCGTCTCATGCATCTGAGCATTTTCCCCGTCGTCCGTTTTGCAATCCGGCACTCCCACCTCCTCCGGTGCACCCTTCTTGTTTCTCTTCGTGAGTGGGAGTTGAACGATCTCGGAATGGACCGAGTCTTGTCAAGTGGCCTTGGTATACCACCGGTAGACCACCGGTCAAGTTTCGTTCCATTTGGAGGTCGTTTGGTACTCCAACGGTTAACTGGGCAACCGCAAAGTCCTTTTGTGTGTTGCAGCAAAACCCCTCTCTAAACAGCCCAAAACTCCTCTAAGTCTCTTCCATGCTCTAGGTCGTTCGATCACGATCGTGTGGGCGAAAACCGCACTCCGTTTGGAGTCTCCTAGCTCCCTCTAGCTATATATATGCATCCCTCCTGAAATACGTTCGCAGTCCAAACCCTAGCCATCTCCCTCTCCGCGGCCAGACGCGTCCGCCGCCGCCGGACGTTTCTCCACCGCCGCGCATGGCCAATCCCGTGCTGCCACGTGGCCGACCTCGCCGCCCGTACGCCGCGCGCGCCCGCCGGCCCGCCGAAGCCCGCCGCGGGCCCTCCCGTGCCCCGACCCAGGCCGTGCCCCGACCCGGGCCGCGCCCCGCGCGCCTTCCCGCGCCTCCCTGCCGCTGCCCTCGCCGCCTCGCCGCCGTCGCCCGCCGCCACCGTGTCGGCTCCACTCCGCGCCGCCGCCTCCTCTGCCGTCCGCCGGCGCCGCCCTCTCCCTCCTCCCTCAACTCCGGCAGCCCCGCGAGCGAGCTCCGGCCGAAGCTCCGGCGAGCCCGAGCTCCTCTCGCCCCGATCCGATCTGTGAACGAGGACGTTGACTTTTTCTTTCTCCTCCCCTCTTTTTTTTCTGTCCTAAATATTTTGACATTACATGCACCTGTTCATTGCATCATAACTCTCTGCATATAGCTCCGTTTCGTGCGTGTAATATATCGAAATGTTCGCCTCGTGATGCTATTCATTTTGTTCCATTGCAGCATGTTCATTTGAGTCCATCGTGATGCCCAAATCTCTGGTGAAAGAGTGCTAGTTGCTGTTATCTGCTGTTACTTATCAGAACTTGAGGAATTGTTATTTTTGTTGCATTTAATCTGTGCATCTTATGGGCATGAGCTCTACATGTGTTTTGTTGTATGCCATGCCATCTTTACAGAGGTTTATGCCATGTATTTTTGTGATCTCTGTGGTGACTAGCACAAGCATGCAAACTAGGCTTCGTGATGTTTCTGATTTCAGAGACTTGGTAATTTACTAAGTCTTTGTCTGCTGTTATTTTGTTGCTATGTATCCATGTGGCTACAGAGAGATCCATGCTTATTTTGGTGATGTTCAGTAAGAATGTTTTGTAGATATTGTTTGATCCATTCCTGCCTTTGGTTGCAATTATGGAGTGACATAGCATGACTCAATCTTGCTCTACTTTTGCTATAAAATATTTCTGGCAGATTCTTAACATGATATCCAATTTTGCCAAGCTTGTTGTAGTTGTTTCATGCATGCTATGTATTTTATCTTGCCATGAATAGCTTTATAAACATGACATCTTGCTGTAGGTATACTTGTTTTGTCATGCATTGCTTTTTGGTGAGTGCATCAAGCTCACCAAGATGCCTCCATATTATTGTTTCTGCCATGCTCTGTTTTCTGCCAAGTCTGAAACCTGTTAACGAAACTTGCTATGTTTACATGGTTGCCATCATATTTTCTGGTCCCTTTTGGCTTATGGTCTGTAAGGGACTTTTGTCATATGCATTTAGTAGAATACTTCCATGCCTTGCTTTGCCATGTTAAGTTCCTGTGGCATGTTGATTTCATGCTCTGAACATTGCTACCTGATGCTGTTTCAGTCATGTCCAGTAATTTCTCCAAGTCTGTGAACCTGTTATCTTTTGCACTTTTGCCATGCCTGTTTGAAACTGCTGTGGTGTGAACTAGCCGTAGCTCAGTGTTCATCTTTTCTCAAGCATCTCCTGTAGATTAGTGCCATATGCTCTGTTGCTACGTTGGAGTGCTGTAGCATTGTTACTTGTTGCATTCTAAGTGCTATCATGCTGTTAATCGCAGATTCGTGTCATTCTTGCTTTGCTTGCCATTTGCAAACCGTGCATCCGTTTCCGATGATCTTTATATCGATTTCGACCGAAATCATCTCATCTTTCCAGTGGCATGCTTGGTTTGCCAAGTTACTGCCTTGTTAATCTTTTTCCTTCCGGAGCACGCATATGCATCGCATATCATATCTTGCATATCATTCATGTTTTGCATCATGTTGCTTGTGCATTTCCCGTGATTGATTGTGGTTCCATTGCTTGTGTTCCTGTATTGGGCAGAGCTGGGAGACGAGTTCATGAACGAGGAACCTGTTAAGTACGCTTACGAGGATCAAGCTTTCGACAACTCTAAGAACCTTGCAGGCAAGATGACCACCCCTCGAAATCATTTCTATCTTTGCTTTGCTAGTTGTTCGTTCTATTGCCATGGTGCGCTACCTACCACTTGCTATATCATGCCTCCCACATTGCCATGTCAAGCCTCTAACCATCCTTTCCTAGCAAACCGTTGTTTGGCTAAGTTGCCGCTTTTGCTCAGCCTTTCTTATAGCGTTGCTAGTTGCAGGTGAAGTTGAAGTTGGTTCCATGTTGGAACATGGACATGTTGGGATGTCACAATATCTCTTATTATTTTAATGCTTCTATATATTTGATAAAGGGTGGTAGGCCCGGCCTTGTGCCTGGTGTTGTGTTCCACTCTTGCCGCCCTAGTTTCCGTCATACCGGGATTATGTTCCTTGAGTTTGCGTTCCTTACGCGGTTGGGTGATTTATGGGACCCCCTTGACAGTTCGCCTTGAATAAAACTCCTCCAGCAAGGCCCAACTTTGGCTTTACCATTTGCCACCTAAGCCTTTTCCCCCGGGTTTTCGCGAGCCCGAGGGTCATCTTTATTTAAACCCCCGGGCCAGTGTTCCTCTGAGTGCTGGTCCAAACTAGAGCCCTTTGCAGCGCCACCTTGGGGAAACTCGAGGATTGGTTTTAGTTGTACGGACTGCTCATCCGGTGTGCCCTGAGAACGAGATATGTGCAGCTCCTATCGGGATTTGTCGGCACATTCGGGCGGCTTTGCTGGTCTTGTTTTACCATTGTCGAAATGTCTTGTAAACCGGGATTCCGAGACTGATCGGGTCTTTCCGGGAGAAGGTTTATCCTTCGTTGACTGTGAGAGCTTATGATGGGCTAAGTTGGGACACCCCTGCAGGGTATTTATCTTTCGAAAGCCGTGCCCGCGGTTATGAGGCAGATGGGAATTTGTTAATGTCCGGTTGTAGAGAACTTGTCACTCGACTTAATTAAAATACATCAACCGTGTGTGTAGCCGTGATGGTCTCTTCTCGGCCGAGTCCGGGAAGTGAACACGGTTTGAGTTATGGATGACGTAAGTAGGAGTTCAGGATCACTTCTTGGTCATTACTAGATGTTGACCGTTCCGTTGCTTCTCTTCTCGCTCTCTTTTGCGTATGCTAGCCACCATATATGCTTAGTGCCTGCTGCAGCTCTACCTCATTACACCATCCTTTCCTATAAGCTTAAATAGTCTTGATCTCGCGGGTGTGAGATTGTTGAGTCCTCGTGACTCACAGATTCTACCAAAACAGTTGTAGGTACCGACGATGCTAGTGCAGATGACGAAATCGACCTCAAGTGGGAGTTCGATGAGGAACGTGGTCGTTACTATGTTTTTTTCCTGATGATCAGTAGTGGAGCCCAGTTGGGACGATTGGGGATCTAGCTTTTGGGGTTATCTTATTTTCATTTGGTTTTGACTGTAGTCGGTCTATGTGTGGTTTTTGGATGATGTATGAATTATATTTATGTATTGTGTGAAGTGGCGATTGTAAGCCAACTCTCGTTATCCCATTCTTGTTCATTACATGGGATTGTGTGAAGATGACCCTTCTTGCGACTAAACCACAATGCGGTTATGCCTCTAAGTCGTGCCTCGACACGTGGGAGATATAGCCGCATCGTGGGCGTTACATTCACCCACCGTAATACTTATGCTCTTGAGAGAAGCCACTAGTGAAACCTATGGCCCGGGGGTCTATTTTCTATCATATTATTTTTCCAACACTTAGTTATTTTCATTGCCCTTTGATTTTACTTTGCATCTTTATTTCTCTTTCTCATAAAAATACCAAAAATATTATCTTATAATATCTATCAGATCTAACTCTCGTAAGTGACCGCTGAGGGATTGACAACCCCTTTATCGCGTTGGTTGCGAGGTTCTTATTTGTTGTTGTAGGTGCAAGGGACTCGTGTGTGATCTCATACTAGATTGATACCTTGGTTCTCAAAAACTGAGGGAAATACTTACGCTACTTTACTGCATCACCCTTTCCTCTTCAAGGGAAAACCAACGCAGTGCTCAAGAGGCAGCAATACCGCATATAGGTAGGTATGGTGGACTCATGTGGCAAAACTGGGTTTAAGGATTTTGGATGCACAAGTAGTATTCGCACTTAGTACAAATGGAGGCTAGCAAAAAGATCGAGAAGCAACCAACCAAGAAACAAAAAATCACATAAACGAGCATTGAGCATAGCTAACACCGAATAATGCACCACAAGTAGGATGTAATTTCATTGCATAACTATTGAGTTTCATGCTTGCATAGGGAATCACAAACCTTAACACCAATATTCTTACTAAAGCATAATTACTCACCAACATGGCTCACATATTATTATCTCCATATCGCAAAACAATTGCAAGAAATCAAACTTATCATATCCGATGATCTATATGAAAGTTTTTATTATATCCTTCTTGGATATTCATCATAGTAGGACCGATTTCATAGCTTGTGCAAATTATCATCACTAGTATCAACTCTCAAAATAATATAAGTGATGCACAAGAGTGTTCGACAAACTACTCCAAAAAGATATAAGTGAAGATCAAGCAAGTAATTAAGTAAAGGGGTAGCTAATTGAGGATTCTCTCTTATTTAAAAACTTTCAGATCTACGTATTTTTATTAAAATAGCAAGAAAAATCAAAATAAAATGGCATTCTAAGAATATCTCACATCATGCAAAGAAGCAAAACATAGGCTCAACCGACACTAACCGATAATTGTTGATGAAGAAAGGTGGGATGCCTACTGGGGCATCCCCATGCTTAGATGCTTGAGACTGCTTGAAATATTAATTTGGGATGCCTTGAGCATACCCAAGCTTGAGCTCTTGTGTCTTCTTCATTCCTTTTATATCATGGTTTCCCTAAATCTTAAAAACTTCATCCACACATAACTCAACAAGAACTCATGAGATAAGTTAGTATAAATCAATGCAAGAACCTTATCATTCTCTAATGTAGCAACTAACTAAAATTATTATTTAGCATTGCATACTAAATGCCTCTGCATATTTAATACTCCTATCCTCAAATAGAATCATTAAACAGGCAAACATATGCAAACAATGCAAACATAACAGCAATCTGCCAAAACAAGACACTCTGTAATGGATGAAGAAGTATCCATACCTATTTAAATCCAAAAAATCTGAAACACTACCACACTTTAGAGAATTTATCATATCTTATTCTGCAAAAGTGTCAACATTTTATCACATTCTGACATTTTTATTGAAGTAAAAGATGCAAAACATTATTCTAAATAATAGCAAGAAAATCAAAACCAAATAAAATGACGCTCCAAGCAAAACTCATATCATGTGACGAATAAAAATATAGCCTCAAGTAAGGTTACCAATATTGTTGGAGACGAAAGAGGGGATGCCTTCCGGGGCATCCCCAAGCTTAGTTGCTTGGATCTTCCTTGAATATTACCTTGGGGTGCCCCAGTCTTAGGGTCTTGTCACTCCTTATTCTCCTCATATCTATATCTCACCCAAAACATCAATCACACAAAACTTAACGGAACTTCATGTGATGGGTTAGTATGATAAAGACAAATCATTCACTTTGGTACTATCAAAGACAAGATTCATAATTGTTCTCACACCATGCCTACTGTACCTTATCATTTCCATAATTTATATTGAGCAATATAAGCCATAGAAACTAGAAAACAAGCAAACTATGCATTGAAAATAGAATCTGTCAAAAACAGAGCAGTCTGTAGTAATCTGTACTCTAACCATACTTCTGTAACTCCAAAAATTTAAAACATTAGGACGATGTAGGAAATTTGTATATAAATCTTGTTTAAAAAATTCAGAAGCTTTCGTCACTTCTGTGATTTTTGAAAAAAAATACTGGACGCAAAAGTTTCTGTTTTCCAACAAGATCAAATCAACTATCACCAAACATAATCCCAAAGGCTTTACTTGGCACTTTATTGAAGCAAAAGCAATAAAACATGATTACTACAGTAGCTTAATCATGTGAACACACAAAAATAGTAGGGGTAAGTGCTGGGTTGTCTCCCAACAAGCACTTTTCTTTAATGCCTTTTTAGCTAGGCATGATGATTTCAATGATGCTCGCATAAAAGATAAGAATTGAAACATAACAAGAGCATCGTGAAGCATATGACTAGCACATTTAAGCCTAACCCACTTCCTATTCATAGGGATTTTGTTAGCAAACAATTCATGGGAATAAGAATCAACTAGCATAGGAAGGCAAACAAGCAAAACTTCAAGATTTTCAACACATAGAGATGGAACTTGATATTATTGACATACCTACAAGCATATGTTCCTCTCTCATAATAATTTTCAGTAACATCATGAATGAATTCAACAATATAACTATCACATAAAGCTTTCTTTTCATGATCCACAAGCATAGAAATTTTATTACTCTCCACAAAAGCAAATTTGTTCTCATGAATAGTAGTGGGAGCAAACTCAACAAAATAACTATCATGGGATTTAAAATTAAAATCATGATGACAAGTTTCATTGTTATCATTATTCTTTATACCATACATGTCATCACCATAATCATCATAGATAGCAACTTTGTTATCATCATCAATTGAATCCTCTTCCAAAATACTGGATTCATCACTAAATAAAGTCATGACCTCTCCAAATCCACTTTCATAATTATTACAATAAGATTCAACACCCTCCAAAATAGTGGGATCATTAGTACCTAGAGTTGAGACTCTTCCAAACCCACTTTCCTCAATATAATAATCATAAATAGGAGGCATGCAATCATCATAATAAGCTTTCTCATCAAAACTTGGGGGACTAAAAATATCATCTTCATCAAATATAGCATCCCCAAGTTTATGGTTTTGCATATCGTTAGCATCACGGATATTCCAAGAGTTCATACCAACAACATTGCAATCATGCTCATCATTTAAACATTTTTTTATCAAACATTTTATAGAATTCTTCTTCTATCAATTGAGCACAATTTTCCTTTCCACATTTTCACGAAAGACATTATAAAGATGAATAATATGATGCAACCTCAATTCCATTTTGTAATTTTCTTTTTATATACCAAACTAGTGATAAAACAAGAAACTAAAAGATTCAATTGTAAGATCTAAAGATATACCTTCAAGCACTCACGTCCCCGACAACGACGCCAGAAAAGAACTTGATGTCTACTACACAACTTGTTCTTGTAGACTCGTGTTGGGCCTCCAAGCGCAGAGTTTTGTAGGACAGTAGCGAATTTCCCTCAAGTGGATGACCTAAGGTTTATCAATCCGTGGGAGGCGTAGGATGAAGATGATCTCTCTCAAAAAACCCTGCAACCAAATAATATAAATTTTCTTGTGTCCCCAACACACCAAATACAATGGTAAATTGTATAGGTGCACTAGTTTGGCAAAGAGATGGTGATACAAGTGTAGTAATGATAGTAGATATTGATATTTGTAATAGGAACAATAAAGAACGGCAAGGTAGCAAGTAACAAAAGTGAGCGCAAACGGTATTGCAATGCTTGAAAATGAGGCCTAGTGTTCGTACTTTTGCTAGTGCAATCTCTCAATAATGCAAATATAATTGGATCATATAACCATCCCTCAACGTGCGATGAAGAGTCACTCCAAAGTTCCTATCTAGCTGAGAACATAAGAAGAAATTGTGGTCATTTGGATGATGAAGATGGCCACCGGTGATGATTTCCCCCTCCAGCGGAGTGCCGGAACAGGGTCTAGATTGGTTTCTCGTGGCTACAGAGGCCTGCGGCGGCGAAACTTCTGATCTAGGGTTATTTCTGATGGTTTCTCTATTTATAGGATTTTTTGGTGTTGGCATCACGCTAAGATGGGCCTCGAGGTGAGCACAACCCACCGGGGCAAGCCGGGCCCCTCAGGCACGCCCTGGTGGGTTGTGCCCTCCTCATGGCTCTTCTGGCCCTCCCACGAAGCTTTGGGGGTCTAGTTTGTTCCAAAAAATCATCAAAAAGTTTTAGCTCATTTGGAGAACTTTCATTTCTGCACAAAAAACAACACCACGGTAGTTCTGCTGGAAATAGCGTCAGCCCGAGTTAGTTCATGCAAATCATACCAAAACCATATAAAATTGTTGTAAACATGGCATGAATACTTCATAAATTATAGATACGTTGGGACGTATCAATCATACATATTTAGGAGCAATTTTATTGCTTTTTGCACTGATGACAACTTACTTGAAGGATCTTATTAAATCCATAGGTAGATATGGTGGACACTCATGGCAAGAAACTGGGTTTAAGGGTTTATGGAGGCACAATTAGTATTTCTATGTAGTACAAAATTTTGGCTAGGAAAGATCCTAAACAAGCAGCACATGTTGGAGGATCCATAACAATATAACTTCTATGCAAATATGCCCAAACATACCTCATAACTCATTACGTTTTCTTCCTTGTCCAACTTCAACTAATTGATTAAGTTTTAAAATAATTAATGGGTATTCACAATCATAAAATATGTCCAAGATAATATATTTGTATGCAAAAGTTCCCTTCCTTATACTAACCATTCATGAATTGCTTGTATGACCAATATTGTGATTGCCAAACTTCAATAGACTATACTTTCTAAACCCAAAGTGAAACTACTACTAGGCATGAGACAAGCATATTAAGAACATATAATTTCAAATTTATGATATTCAATTCATTCAACAATTTACTCTTAGGATACAAGTGGAGAACGAGAGTAAATGACAAAGTACTCCAAAAAGATATAAGTGAAGATCAACGAGTAGTCAAATGATTAAGTAGCTATATGAGGACTCTCTCTCATTTAGAACTTTCAGATCTAAGTATTTTATTTAAATAGCAAACAAAACAAAAAGGACACTCCAAGAATTGCACATATCATGTGAACAAGTGAAAACTTAGGCTCAACCAAAACTAACCGATAGTTGTTGATGAAGAAAGGTGGGATGCCTACCGGGGCATCCCCAAGCTTAGATGCTTGAGACTTCTTGGAATATTTACTTGGGATGCCTTGGGTATCCCCAAGCTTGAGCTTTTGTGTCTCCTTAATTCCTCTTGTGTCACAGTTTCCCTAAATCTTAAGAACTTCATCCACACAAAACTCAACAAGAACTCGTGAGATAAGTTAGTATAAATCAATGCAAAAACATATCATTCTCTACTATAAAAAATCACTAAAATTATTATTAAACATTGCATACTAAATGCCTCTGCATATTTAATACTCCTATCCTCAAATAAAATTATCAAACAGGCAAACATATGCAAACATAACGACAATATATCTAAACGGAATAGTTTGTAAAGGATAAAGCAAGATTCATACTTATTTAAATCCAAATATTCTGAAACATTACCACACAGTAGAAAATGTATCATATCTTACTGTGTGAAACTTTCAATATTTTTTCACGTTCTGACATTCTGAAGAATTCAGACAATAATAGAAAAACTTTCTGTTTTCGAACAGCAACATATAGACTTGCAAACTGAGCATGGTAAAGGCTACACTTGCCACTTTTATTGAAATAAAAGATACAAAAAAATACCTAAATAACATAAAGCAAATCCTAATAAAATAAAATGATGCTCCAAGCAAAACACATATCATGTGAGAATAAAAATATAGCTCCAAGTGAGGTTACTGATAATGTTGTAGGTGAAAGAAAGACATCCCCAAGCTTGGAAACTTGGGTCTTCCTTGAATATTACCTTGGGGTGCCTTGGGCATCCCCAAGCTTAGGGTCTTTCTACTCCTTATTATCCTTATACGATGTCTCTCCCGAAACTTGAAAACTTCAATCACACAAAACTTAATCGAATTTCGTGAGATAGGTTAGTATGATAAAAAGCAAATCATTCACTTTGGTACTGTCAAGACAAGATTCATAATTATTTTCAAACAATTCCTATTGTAACCTATCATTTCTACAATTTTGTTGACCAATATAATACATAGAAACTATAAAACAATCAAACTATGCATTCAAAACAGAATCTGTCAAAAACAGAACAGTCTGTAATGATCTGAACAAAAACCATACTTCTGTAACTTTGAAATTTCTGAAAAATTAGGAAAGTGTAGGAAATTTGTATATCAATCATGTGTAAATTTTCAGAATTTTATCACGTCCCAGTGAATTGTAGTAATTCCAGCACCGGGCGCAAAAGTTTATGTTTTTGCACAGAATCAAGTCAACTATCATCCACACTATCCCAAAAGCTTTACTTGGCACTTTATTGAAACAGAAGCTACAAACCATGATTACTAAAGTAGCTTAATCATGTGAACACACAAAAATAGTAGGTATAAGTATTGTGTTGTCTCCCAACTAATGCTTTTTAATGCCTTTTTAGCTAGGCATGATGATTTCAATGACGCTCACCTAAAAGTAAAGAATTAAAACGTAATGGGAGCATCATGAATCACAGGAAAATCACATGGTAGGCTAACACACTTTCTATGCATAGGGATTTTGTGAGCAAACAATTTATGGAAGCACGAATTAACTAGCATAGGAAGGCAAAACAAGTATAACTTCACAACTTCCAACACATAGAGAGGAAACATGATATTATTGAGATATGTAAGCATATGTTCCTCTCTCACAATATTTTTCAGTAGCATCATGAATGAATTATACAATATAGCTATCACACAAAGAATTCCTTTCGTGATCCACAAGCACAGAATTTTTATTACTCTCCACATAAGCAAATTTATTCTCATTCGTAATAGTGGGAGTATCATATGAAAATCAAATACATAAATTGTTTCCGCATTAAAAGAGTAATGTTCAGTAAAAGGATATTCAAAATTATCACAATAATTATCACTACTTTTTATAACATAAGTATCATCACAATAATCATCATAAGTAGCAACTTTGGTCTCATCATAATCAATTGACACCTTTTCCAGAATAGTGGAATCATTACTAAATAAAGTCATGACCTCTCCTAATCCACTTTTATCATTGTAATAAGATTCAACACCCTCCAAAATAGTGGGATAATTATTATCTAAAGTTGAGACTCTTCCAAACCCACTCCCATAAATATTGCAATCATCATAAAGAAGAGGCATGCAATCATCAAAACAAATTTGATCATTCAAATTAGCGGGACTAAAAAGATCATCTTCATTAAGCATAGCATCCCAAAGCTTGGGATAAACATTATTTGCAGCAAATAAATTCTCAAACATGTCATTCCAATCAATCATAGCATCCCCAAGCTTGTGGTTTTGCATATTATTAGCATCATCACTCTTATCATTAATAGTATGAATAGCACTAATAGTATAACAATTACTATCATCATAGTTTTCCATGTTGGTGCCAAAAAGATTCTCAAGATTATAAGAAGTATCATTATCTTCCCGATCATAATTATCACAACAAGTAATAGGCATAAGAAAATCATCCTTAATAGTTCCTTTGGACATTGTGCCATAGGACCAAAAAACAATATCATCATCAAGTGTATCACCTTCTACAATTATTTTTGATTCATTCTCATGAGGCACAACAATAATAGGGGTAACATCATTTGGGAGAGATGCCTTTTTACATGTGCTTCTCCTTCTTTTCTTATTCATCTTCTTCACCACACTATGTGTGGGTTCAATCAATTTTTCTGACCTTCTTATTGAAGAAATTGGTTTGGTAGGAAGCTCCTCCTCGTCACCTGAGTCATCATGAGAAACAACATGAAGGAATTGTGAAATATATTCCCTTCCATTACTATTTGTTCTTAAAAGTGCTAGTTATCGACGAGAGGGAGGTGAATAGGCGATTTTTATGGAAGTCTTCAAAACACGAGGTCTTTGAAGACAAACAGATGAAATGAACCTTTTGATATGCAGCGGAAGATAGACTACACTAGACAAGCCATAGTCAAGTAAGCAGTATTGTGAAAGTACAAAGACTATCAACTGCTATGTAGTATGGATTAGAATGGAAGATAGTATGAAGCCAAACAGGTAATAGTCAAGTCAATCAGATCAGGCAAGCAAGCAATGACTTCACGAAGACAAAATGAAATGTAAAGGAAGTGGGGGTTAGAACTAGTTGCTTGGTGAAGACAAGGATTTGGTATACCAGTTCCAGTTGTTGTGACAATTGTACGCCTGGTTAGGGAAGCTGAGATTGAACTCAGAAGACCATGTCTTCACCTTATTCCCCTTGAGCTAAGGACACCCAGTCCTCGCCCAATCACTCTGGTAAGTCTTCAAGGTAGACTTCCAAACCTTCATAGACTTCGTTCACCGGCAATCCACAATGGCTCTTGGATGCTCAGAATGTGACGCCTAACGGGCTGGAGGATTCACGGTCCTCAAGTGTAACAAGTCTTCAAGTCACGCGGATAGAAAGACTTTATTGATGCCTAACACTCTTTGGCTCTGGGTGTTTTGGGATTTGTCCTCGCAAGGATCTCTCTCAAAGGCTTTGGAGGTGGGTTGCTCTCAAACGACAAAAGTCGTGCACTAACTCTGAGCAGCCACCAAAATATGGTGTAGGGGTGGGCTATTTATAGCCTAGAGGCAACCTGACATGATATGTCCGAAATGACCCTGGGTCACTAAGGAACCGACACGTGTCCAACAGTCAGATTTCAAGCACACGCGGCATCTTGGCTTGGGCTACAAGCAAAGCTAACTCATCCAACTCTGGATAAGATTTGCTCTCACTGTCTTCGCTCGAAGAAAATAGGATTTTGGTTGAGCATCACATTAGTCATCTGACTTTGTTCACTTGGATCCCACTTAACAGTACGGTGGTTCCTATGACTCAATAAAGAAGAAAAGAAAACTACGAAACAACTATGTCTTTGCACTCCATAGTCTTCAAGTGAATGTCTTCACATGTCATTATCTTCATCGCGAATGTCTTCAAGAACCACCATTGTCTTCAATGTCTTCATACATTTTTAGGGGTCATCTCTGGTAGATAAACCGAATCAATGAGGGACTACTACCTGTATTATCATGCAATTATCACAAACACATTAGTCCCTCAACGAAGTTTGTCGTCAATACTCCAAAACCAACTAGAGGTGGCACTAGATGAACTTACAATCTCCCCCTTTTTAGTGATTGATGACAAACTGGTTGAAGTTTTCAACGGGGATAAAAGTATGTGAAAGTTAAGGATCATAAGCATTGGCATAGGTTGTGATAGGCTCCCCCTGAAGATGTGCATATAAGGAGTTTGCTTTTGAATGCAAATGCACATGGCAGGTTTTACTTTGTGGAGATCCTCTTCAACACATGAAGACAATTCATCATGCATACATAAGTATAATGAAGGTGAGGAAATGCATAATGATAAATGGGCGTATGCAGAATGACTTCATGCAGAATTTATCATCGCATCACAAAGTAGCAACAAAAGTAGCAGACGACCATCAAGTTTAAGTGTTACAACTCAAGAGCCAAAAAGTTTCAAAACGAGAGTTGTAAGAACTTAGCAAAAATAAGGCAACCACCCCATATGGACCCGCTTGAAGACTATCAACTCATATTCTTCTCCCCCTTTTGTCAGTAAGGACCAAAAAGGTTTGAAGAGATAGAGTGTATAATCACGCTCTGGTGATGAAGATGTTGGAGCAGCAAGGTCGACGTTGTTTTGGGTGGTTCAAAAGGGCCTGGTGTAGAGTCGTGGTGCAGTGAAGCCATCGCTGGAGAAATTGCGTCGTTCTCTTCATCTATGACTCTTGCAACAACAGTTGCAGCCGAAGATGAATACTTGGAATCTTCAATGGAAGGAGTTGGATGCCATCCCGCAGATTGTGGAGGCCTGGAGTCAAACTTGAACTGTTCGGTGAAGCTATCTTCTCGAATATCGTCTTCAGAGTAGAGTAGTGTGAGGCTCTTCCAGGATCACCGACAGGCTTCATGTGCAACTAATGAATTCTTGGTAGCCAGATTGCGAATGCGATTGACATCAACCAGAAGACTTTGCATTTGGCGCTTCAGGCAGTCATGATGCCTATCCTGCTTCTCATGAAGTGATACAAGAAGCTCTCGGTCGTTGAGGACACGGGGACACTTCCAAGGCCTTTGGTAAATAGTATTGGTTGTGGCTTCGGTGTTGGCATGATGTGGCAGACGCAAATTGCCAGCAAGAGGATAATTAGGAGCAGCAGAATTTGGCACATGAATACCTTAAATGGGCTGAGTGAAGCTTTGATGTTCAGAATTTTGCAAGTGGAGTGGCTTCTTGGCAGGCTCAGGGTAGATGGCTTCATAGGACATATCAACATCAGGCAAGAATACAACATGATTGCTGATACGTCTCCAACGTATCTATAATTTTTGATTGTTCCATGCTGTTTTATTATCAATCTTGGATGTTTTATAATATTTTTATAGTCATTTTATATCATTTTTTGGTACTAACCTACTGGCATAGTGCCAAGTGCCAGTTGCTGTTTTTTCCATGTTTCTTACATCGCAGGAAATCAATATCAAACGGAGTCCAAATGCCATGAAACTCCATGATGATTTTTTATGGGACAGATAGAAGGCAATGGGCCCTGGTTGCACCCGGGGGGTGCCCCGTGAGGGAGTCCTGGATTAGGGGGTCCTCGGACAGCCGGACTGTTGGACTATGAAGATACAAGATTGAAGACTTCGTCCCGTGTCCGGATGGGACTCTCCTTGGCGTGGAAGGCAAGCTTGGCAATACGGATATGTAGATCTCCTCCCTTGTAACCGACTCTGTGTAACCCTAGCCTCCTCCGGTGTCTATACAAACCGGAGGGTTTAGTCCGTAGGACCAACAACAATCATACCATAGGCTAGCTTCTAGGGTTTAGCCTCTACGATCTCGTGGTAGATCAACTCTTGTAGTACTCATATCATCAAGATCAATCAAGCAGGAAGTAGGGTATTACCTCCATCGAGAGGGCCCGAACCTGGTTAAACATCGTGTCCCCCGCCTCCTGTTACCATCCGCCTTAGAGGCACAGTTCGGGACCCCCTACCCGAGATCCGCCGGTTTTGACACTGACATTGGTGCTTTCATTGAGAGTTTCACTGTGCCGTCACCGTAAGGCTTGATGGCTCCTTCGATCACCAGCAACGATCCGATCTAGGGTGAGCTTTTCCTCCCCGGACAGATCTCCGTATTCGGTGGCTTCGCACTGCGGGCCAACTCGCTTGGCCATCTGGAGCAGATTGAGAGCTACGCCCCTGGCCATCAGGTCAGGTTTGGAAACTTGAACTATACTGCCGACATCCGTGGAGACTTGATCTTCGACGGATTCGAGCCCATGTTAGATGCGCCGCACAATCACGACAAGCATGACTTAACTCTGTCGTCGGACAGTGTTCGGGAGATCACACCTGCAACTTCTCCGGCCCTCAATCCGGAACAACTTGCGCCATCTGAGGACGGGTGGATTGTAATGCCCACGATGCGGCTATATCTCCCACGTGTCGAGGCACGACTTAGAGGCATAACCGCATTGTAGGTATTGTCGCAAGAAGGGTCATCTTCACACAATCCCATGTGATGAACAAGAATGGGATAACGAGAGTTGGCTTACAATCGCCACTTCACACAATACATAAATTAATTCATACATCATCCAAAATCCACACATAGACCGACTACGGTCAAATCCAAATGAAAATAAGATAACCCCAAATGCTAGATCCCCGATCGTCCCAACTAGGCTCCTCTACTGATCATCAGGAAACGAAACATAGTAACGACCACGTTCCTCGTCGAACTCCCACTTGAGCTCGGTTGCGTCACCTGCACTGGTATCGTCGGCACCTGCAACTGTTTTGGTAGAATCTGTGAGTCACGAGGACTCAGCAATCTCACACCCGCGAGATCAAGACTATTTAAGCTTGTAGGAAAGGATGGGGTAATGAGGTGGAGCTGCAGCAAGCACTAAGCATATATGGTGGCTAACATACGCAAATAAGAGCGAGAAGAGGAGCAACGCAACGGTCGCGAAGCTAGAAATGATCAAGAAGTGATCCTGAAACTACTTACGTTCATGCATAACTCAAACCGTGTTCACTTCCCGGACTCCGCCGAAAAGAGACCATCACGGCTACACACACAGTTGATGTATTTTAATTAAGTCAAGTGTCAAGTTCTCTACAACCGGACATTAACAAATTCCCATCTGCCTCATAACCGCGGGCACGGCTTTCGAAAGATAATACCCTGCAGGGGTGTCCCAACTTAGCCCATTATAAGCTCTCATGGTCAACGAAGGATAAACCTTCTCCCGGGAAGACCCGATCCGTCTCGGAATCCCGGTTTACAAGACATTTCGACAATGGTAAAACAAGAACAGCAAGACCACCCGCTGTGCCGACAAATCCCGATAGGAGCTGCACATATCTCATTCTCAGGGCACACCGGATAAGCTAAGCGTACAAGTACCAACGTAACCCAAGTTGCCAAGGGACGGTCCCGCACGGTGCTCTAGTTTGGACCAACACTCGGAGGAGCACTGGCCCGGGGGTTTAAATAAAGATGACCCTCGGGCTCGCGAAAACCCAAGGGAAAAAGGCTTAGGTAGGCAAATGTAAAACCAAGGTTGGGCCTTGCTGGAGGAGTTTTATTCAAGGCGAACTGTCAAGGGGGTCCCATAAATCACCCAACCGCGTAAGGAACGCAAACTGAAGGAACATAACACCGGTATGACGGGCGGCAAGAGTGGACCAAAACACCAGGCATAAGGCCGAGCCTTCCACCCTTTACCAAATATATAGATGCATTAATTAAATAAGAGATATTGTGATATGCCAAAATATCCATGTTCCAACATGGAACCAACTTCAACTACACCTGCAACTAGCAACGCTATAAGAAGGGCTGAGCAAAAGCGGTAACTTAGCCAAACAACGGTTTGCTAGGAAAGGATGGTTAGAGGCTTGACATGGCAATATGGGAGGCATGATATAGCAAGTGGTAGGTAGCGCAGCATGGCAATAGAACAAACAACTAGCAAAGCAAAGATAGAAGTGATTTCGAGGGTATGGTCATCTTGTCTGCAAGGTTCTCAGAGTTGTTGAAAACTTGATCCTCGTAGGCGTACTCAACAGGTTCCTTGTTCATTAACTCGTCTCCCAGCTCTACCCACAGCAAGAACACAAGCAATGGAACCACAATCAATCACGGGAAATGCACAAGCAACATGACGCAATACATGCATGATATGCGAGATATGATATGCGATGCGTATGCGTGCTCCGGAAGAAAAAGGATGAACAAGGCAGCAACTTGGCAAACCAAGTATGCCACTGGAAAGATGAGATGATTTCGGTCGAAATTGATATAAATATCACCGGAAACGGATACACGGTTTGCAAATGGCAAGCAAAACAAGAATGACATAAATCTGCGATTAACAGCAGGATAGCACTTAGAATACATCAAGTAACTATGCTACAGCACCCCAACATAGCAACAAAGCATATGGCAGTGATCTACAAGAGATGCTTGACAAAAGATGAACACTGAACTATGGCTAGATCACACAATAACATGTTCAAACAAGCATGGCAAAAGTGCAAAACTTATCAGCTTCACAGACTTGGTGAAAATACTGAACATGGCTGAAACAGCATCAGGTAGCAATGTTCAGACCAAGCAAAACACATGCTACAGGAACTTAACATAGCAAAACAAGGCATGGAATGAATCTACTAAATTCATAGAACAAAAGTCCCTTGCTGATCATGAGCCAAAAAGGCACAGAAGATATGATGGCACCCATGTAAACATAGCAAGTTTCGTTAACAGGTTTCAGACTTGGCATAAAACAGAGCATGGCATTAACAGAATTATGAAGGCAACTTTGTGAGCTCGATTCACTCATCACAAAGCAATACATGACAAAAAAAAGCATACCTACAGCAAGATGGCATGTTCATGGAGCTAACCATGGCAAGAGCAAGTTCATAGCATGTATGGATCAACTACAACAACCTTGGCAAAATTGAATATCATGTTAACATTCTGCCAGGAACATTTTATAGCAAAAGTAGAGCAAGATTGAGACATGCTAGAGCACTCCATAAATGCAAACAGGGGCATGGATGGATAGAGCATAACCATATGTACAAAACATCCTTACTGAACATACTCAAAAGAAGCATGGATCTCACTGTAGACACATGGATACATGGCAACAAAATAATAGCAGGTAAAAGACAGCAAAATCCTAAGTCCCTGAAAACAGAAACATCACGAAGCCTAGTTTGCATGCTTGTGCTAGTCATCACATAGATCACAAAAATACAAGTCTTACACCTCTGTAAAGATGGCATGGCATAGATCAAAACACCTGTAGAGCTCATGCATAAGATGCACACATCAAATGCAACAAAAATAACAAAACATCAAGTACTGATAACCAACAGCAGTAAACATCATATATCACTCTTGCACCAGAGATTTGGGCATCAATATGAACTCAACCGAGAATGGCACAATGGAACGAAATGAATAGCATCTCGTGATGAACATTTCTATATATCACACGCATGAAACGGAGCAGTATGCAATGAGATATGCCATGATGAATAGAGCAACATAATATGACAGAAAAGACTTGGAGGAAATTTCGGGGTTCAACCTCTCCAGATCTAGGGTTGGTGGCACGGAAGCCGAGGCGGGGCGGCTCGCTGGAGTATGAGCGTGCGTCGGCCGGAGAAGAGGCGGCGAAGGGCGGCGAGGCGCGGATGGAGGCGATGGGCGGCGGGGTCGCCGGGACTTGGCGCGGGGGGCGGCGCGCGCGGGGAAGTCGCGGCGACGCCGGGCTTCGGCGGCGCCGGGGCGCGGGTGGTCGGCGGAGGAGCGGCGGCGGCCAGCGGAGACCCGGGCGGCGGCGGAGGCGCGGGGTCCGCGGGCGGCGGCCAGCGGAGACCCGGGCGGCGGCGGAGGCGCGGGGTCCGCGGGCGGCGGCGTACGGGATCCGCACTGGCGCGGCGGCGGGCGGCGACTCGGGCCCCATGGGCCGGATCTAGGCCCCGCGGGCCCTGGCGGCGGAGGAGAGAGAGGGGGCCGGCGGCGGTGACGTGGCGAGGTGGGATTGGCCGGGGGCGACGGCGCGGACGTGTCCGGCGGCGGGGTGGACGCGTCCGGCGGCGGGAGGAGGAAGATGCTAGGGTTAGACCGCGAATTTGGAAGGGGAAGGCATATATATAGGTAGAGGGAGCTAGGAGACTCCAAATGGAGTGCGGTTTTCGCCCACACGGTCGTGATCGAACGAACGAGAGCATGGAGGGGGCTTAGATGGGTTATTGGGCTTTTTTGGAGGGGTGTTTGGCTGCAACACACAAAAGGCCTTTACGGTTACCCGGTTAACTGTTGGAGCATCAAATGACCTCCAAATGGAACGAAACTTGACAGGTGGTCTACCGGTGGTGTACCAAGGCCACTTGGCAAACCTCGGTCCATTCCGAGAACGTTTAACACCTGCTCACGAAAAGAGACAAGAGGGGCGCGCCGGTGCATGTGGGAGTGTCGGATTGCAAAACGGACAACGGGGAAAATGCTCGGATGCATGAGACGAACACGTATGCAAATGAGATGCACATGATGACATGATATGAGATGCATGACATGAAAAAAATGCAAAACAAAAGACAAAACCCGACCACAAAGGGAATATCATAACAAATAGCCGAAAATGGCAAGAGTTGGAGTTACAAATATGGAAAGTTACATCCGGGGTGTTACATGGATAGACCCCGCCACGGAGGCCGCACTCTCAGTGGCGATAGAGCCGAATACTGACTTCACCTCCTACGAGAGCCGTGTTGCCGAACCGTTGGATTCATTCCCGGCCACGGGCTCCAAACCGCTTGTGTCCGTGCCTATCGAATCCAATTGGGCACCGATCATGGAGTTTACCTCCGCGGATATCTTTCAGCACTCGCCTTTGGGCGATGTGCTAAATTCATTAAGGTCTCTCTCCTTGTCAGGAGAACCTTGGCTGAACTATGTCCGGCTACAACGGGATGCGGACGACGAAGAAATTCACTCCCAACCCACCACCCACAGTAGACGATTTAACTGACATGCTCGACTTCGACTCCAAAGACATAAACGGTATAGACGACGATGCAGGAGACGAACAGGAACTACCGCCCACAGGGCGCTGGACAGCCACCTCATCACACGATATATATATGGTGGATACACATAAAGAAAACAATGACGAGGAACGGAAGGATGCAGCAAAGGATAGCTCCCTCGAGAAGCAACCAAAGCGACGGCGTAGGCGCCGCTCCAAATCCCGCCTCGGCAAAAACAGCGATAACAGCGCAAGAAAAAATAACACCCCGGTCGACTCTAGAGGAAACGACGACCACATTGACCCAGCGATAGAGCAGGACAAGCCAGCGGACGACAAACATAGTACGGAGCCGCTGTCCGATAACGGCGATGCCGAACGTCGGGCTAATCAACCTATCTCCGGAGAGGAGAACAGTCCGGACGACGATGCACACATCATCCCAGAAAGGCACTTGGAACAAGAGAACCTCCGTGGAAGGCTTATTGCCACCGCGAGGAGTCTGAAGAAACAAACGCAAAGGCTTAAGGCCGCGCAGAATACGCTCAACAGTAGATGGAATAAAGTGCTCGACAATGAAGAAAAGTATGGTGGCAGTCGCCACACAAAGAGCTATCCAAAGCGCAAGTTGTTGCCTGAGTTCGATGATGAGGCCGTAGAGCCTACACAGCCGAAGAATAAAACAGCTGATCAGCCGGATCGACCACCTCGTGGGCGCGATAGGGCGGCTAACGATGCCGCACATAAGTCAACACACGATTTACGTGAGGACTTGCGCCAAAAATCCGGTATGACCAGGTCCATCTATGGATCTAGGAAGCGCGCTCCAGCACAAAATCAAAACCGAATACTACAACCGTCCGAACGCCATGATACATCCAAATACAGGGGTGCCGCACACCCCCTATGTTTCATCGATGAGGTGCTGGATCACGAATTTCCAGAGGGATTCAAACCCGTGAACATAGAGGCATACGACGGAACGACGGACCCTGGGGTCTGGATTGAGGACTTCATCCTCCACATCCATATGGCTCGCGGAGACGATCTCCACGCCATCAAATACTTGCCCCTCAAGCTTAAAGGACCAGCTCGGCACTGGCTGAAGAGCCTCCCCGAAAATTCAATTGGAAGTTGGGAGGAGCTGGAGGATGCTTTTAGCGCCAACTTTCAAGGGACCTATGTCCGACCTCCGGATGCAGACGATTTAAGTCATATAATTCAACAGCCCGGAGAGTCATCCCGAAAGCTTTGGAACAGATTTCTCACTAAGAAGAACCAAATCGTCGATTGCCCGGACGCCGAAGCCTTAGCAGCTTTCAAACACAGCGTCCAAGACGAATGGCTCGCCAGACACCTCGGCCAAGAAAAACCGAGGACAATGGCAGCCCTAACAAGCCTCATGACCCGCTTTTGCGTGGGCGAAGATAGCTGGCTAGCCCATAGCAGCACCAGCGACCCAGGCACATCTGAAGTCCGGGATGGCAATGGAAAACCACGACGCAGTAAAAGCAAGCATCGAAATAACGAAGACAGCCCAGACAACACGGCAGTAAACGCCGGATTTAGGGGCTCTCGACCCGATCAGCGGAAAAAGCCTTTCAAAGGCAACAGAGATGGACCGTCCAGCCTGAACAAGATCCTAGACAAATTATGCCAGATTCATGGCACCTCCGATAAACCTGCAAATCACACCCACAGAGAATGCTGGGTCTTCAAGCAGGCCGGCAAGCTAAACGCCGAACACAAGGGGAGGGAGACACTAAGTGAAGACGAGGATGAGCCTCGCCAACAAAGCACTGGGGGACATAAAAAATTTCCACCAGAGGTCAAAACAGTGAACAGGATTCACATAACAAAACGAAGGAGCAAACATGCACTCCGAGACACATGCGTCGTAGAGCCTGTCACCCCTATCAACCCTTGGTCGGCCTGCCCGATCACCTTTGATCGCAGGGATCAAATGAGAAGTATCCGGCACGGAGGTTTGGCTGCCTTGGTGCTAGACCCAATAATCGACGGATACCATCTCACCCAAGTCCTCATGGACGGCGGCAGTAGTCTTAATATGATATATCAGGACACAGTCCGCAAATTGGGGATAGACCCGACAAGAATCAGCCAAAGCAATACTACCTTTAAAGGAGTAATGCCAGGCCCAGAGGCCCGCTGTACGGGCTCTCTAGTACTAGAGGTTGTATTCGGTTCTCCCGACAACTTCCAAAGTGAAAAACTAACCTTCGACATCGCTCCATTCCGAAGCGGCTATCAAGAACTACTTGGAAGAACAGCTTTCGCTCGTTCTAATGCAGTACCGCATTACGCTTCTCTAAAGCTTAAGATGCCCGGTCCGCGGCATTATCACAGATAGCGGAAATATTGAGTGTTCGTTACGCGCGGAAGAACGTGTGGCGGCTTTAACAGCCGAACACTAAAGGGCCTCTCCAACCAGAATAAATGATCGGTCGTCAAGACCGCGGACACGGCTAGACGAGTCCGGCGCAGCACTAGCTGTAACAGCTTAGATAAACCTGATATTGGTTTGATGGTTATACCCCCATAGGCGGTACCAGGGGCTTCCCGCATGTAAAAAGGACTAGTTCGGCTCGACTTTACTTATCTTGTATTTTAATGGTTTATTAAGAATAACCAATTTTTCGCACGACAACTTTCACCTAAGTTATTCTCTATTACAGATGATAACCGTGCTACACCCTTCCAGGATACGGCACAACGGAGACACAGGCGCAGACGTGCAGCAGGGACCCACTCAAAGGTTTCTTTTTAGATTAAGACCCTGTGTAAACCTTTCTTACTGTCTTTTGTTGCCTCAAATCCTCCGGACACTTAGTATAGCGGAGAAGGATGCTGAAGTTATTGGCATTTCGCCATGTCAGAATAATGCACGTACCTGGACACTCGGGGTTCATTATCAAAGGCGTTGTTCAGCCCGATATATGTTATAAAGACCGAATACCTTAGGGAGTGTTCGGCGTCGCGAGTTTGGCCTTATATGCATCAGCTCTGAATCATGTCTTTGGTCAAATGTTGGGTTTGCCCAGCTCCCGTGTTTTGCTACCTTACGTTCCGCTCTATCGGCTAAGGTGGCACCGGGAGAACTACTGCGATTGTGCCCTGGTTCATCTGGACGAGCACCTCAGTAGAGAAAGCCGAAAACTGACTGTCATGATAAAGCGTGAGACTGGTCAACCACTGGATGACTCATCGGAATCTTCGGGATTCCTCCGCATTAACGAAGGACCGGTTTTCCCGGTCATGTACGTACGCGCACCGTATTCGATGGCCGCGGAAATACCAGGGGCTATATAGTAGCCCCACTGTCAAACTCCTATGGTTAAGTGAAAGTGTTAAAGCAATATAGTCCGATTGCCTTGTTCGCCGCACTACCACCTCCTTAATGGACCAAGACGTTGGATCAAGTGTGAAGACGCGCTTTTGCGAACACCCCCGCATTATATGCGTGGGGGCTGAAGCCGACGACTGCAAACTTTCAGATTATATACTGTCGGATGTGGGGTTCCGGCAAACCCTTAAGGTTCGAACATTGGGGTGCGCGCGAAGTCTCTCCCTCCTACCAATCTACGCTCTAGCTCGCTACGATCTCGCGGATGAACTCGACGAACTCGCAACACAGGAAAACGCGAGGTTTATACTCGTTCGGGCCACCGTTGTGGTGTAATACCCTACTCCAGTGTGGTGGTGGTGGATTGTCTCTCGGGCTGATGATGAACAGTACAAGGGAAGAACAGCCTCCTGAGGTTGAGGTGTTCTTGTGCTTGTGAACTTGTGGCGTGAGGATTCGATGCCTCTACTGTGGTGGCTAGCTCTACTTATATAGGCCCTGGTCCTCTTCCCAAATATCGAGCTGGAAGGGAGCCAACAACCACGGGAAAATTTGAAGGGGGACAGCTAGTACAAGCTATCCTGACAAAAGCGGTCTTCGCCTGCGAAAAGCTCTGGGGTGACGCCGTCTTGGGCTCCACGATGACCTCCACCTTGCCGTCCTCCTGGTCTTGGTCTCGTTGCACCAATATGGCAACCTTTGCCTGATGCCTCGGTACTCTTCGCCTGCGCTGGCCTCCTTAGCACCAAAGAGGAAATAAGGACGATGCGCGCAGTGGCGCCTGCCTGGCGCCCGCCTGGCACCCGCCTGGTACCGTTCGTCATGGCTCACGTCACGAGAGCCTCGTGAGGTTTACCTTGCCTTGATATCTCCGCTCCTCGTGAGCCTGCCTGGCTAGGCCACTCCAGAGGAGGTCTTGCGTCGTCCGCCTCGCGAGGCTTGGACCCTCGCGAGGGTCTTGGGTGTCTTGTTGAAGAAGATAGGCCGTATGGCCTACTGCTTAGCCATGCTGTGGGCCGCAGGCAGGCATGTCTGGGGACCCCCATTCCCAGAACGCCGACAGTAGCCCCCGGGCCCAAGGTGCGCTCGGGCTTGGCTTCGCGGCGAAGCGAAAGGTCAAGTTCGGAGCACCGCGGGCCCCAAAAGCCTGCGGCCTCAGTTGACGCATGGCGGTTGATTGGACGTGGGCCTCTCCGCTTCCTCACGTTGCCTTTGAATCCGCCTGGCTATGTGGCCCCTGCGGCCTGCACAGTTATTCCTCCGCCTCCTGCGCCTTGCTTCCCCAATTCCCTTGCTTCCTTTTGGCTCTGCTTCTCTTCTCCAATCTGACTCGCGCTCTGCCTGCTCCATCGCCATGGCGCCTAAACAAGCTGAGAAGGGGAAGAGTCCTCTATCTCTTCCAGCTGCGCCTCTGTCCTTTGCGCCGGCGCTCGGCCGGTCTCGGGTGCTCAACGACGAGGCCATGGACAAGGTGCGCCCGATGCTTGCTTCCAGCTTCAATGAGTGGGGGAGACGGTGGCTTGGCCCGCATCTCGCACTCGCACGGCTCAGACGGTCACCGAAGTCCCAATCTTCATAGATGCCCCCTGGGCTGGCCTGATTCCACCCTTCTCCGCCTTCTTCAATGTTGTGCTTGAGCATTATCAGATCCACATGCTGCATCTTGGCCCTCAGTCTGTGACTGTTCTTGTTGTCTTCGCCTTCGTCTGTGAGGCCATGGTGGGCATCGCTCCTTCAGTGGCTCTCCTCCGTCACTTCTTCTCATTGCATCTGGCCGACCCTTAGCAATGCTCGGGGTGTGTGAGCTTCCAGGCCATGGTTGCGACGGCGGGCGAGGGGATCGATTTCGAGCTCCCTCCATCCATGAGAGAATTCTGGATACAATGGGTGTTCGTTGATGCCGGTGTGCTCAGTCCTCTGCATCAGGCTCCGTCGGGGCAAGCTGTTCCTAACTCCGGCTGGAGCCATCAGCGGCTCGCGAGCCCCGGCCTTGCCCACATCTGGCTCAGGTTGAGGTTGCTGAAGGATCACGGCGTAACTGCATCGATGGTGGTGAAGGAATTCGTCCAACGCCGGGTCGCTCCGCTTCAACGCCATTCTCGCCCAATGTGGACCTTGTTCAGCGGCCAGGATCACATGAGGTTTCAGGAGTCCGGGCTCCTCCTCGGGACATTGCGAACAGTGCTCAAGGTCCTGACGGGTGTCTTTCTGCCGGCCGAACTGCCTGGGAAGAACTGTTTGTTGTACCGCTGCAAGAATAAGGATGAATTTGTGAAGGACATGCCTCTCTTCGATGAATGGGGGCTGCGACCGATCGGCCTGGAGGGGCCTCGTGAGAACCCCATCGTCGTGGTTCCCTTCCTTGCCCCTGATGCTGAGCTCGCCCCAAGTGACGGTGCAGGTGGGCGAGCTCAGGCGGAGGCCGGCGGCTCGAGTGCTGAGGAGCACGTGCCGAGTGGTGATCCTGGGGCATCGTCTTCAGGAGCCTGTCACTCCCCTCCTGGGGAGTCGTTTGATGAGGAGACACTGCATGCGGCTCCCGTGGCCAAGGCTGCAGGAGCCTCGGGAGGTCGTGGTGAAATGGTGCCCATCTATTCGCCGTAACCGGGCACCCCTGAAGATATTCTTCCGAGCTCTTCTTCGGCCCCGCTGTGCACCAGCCGTCACGTCCAGCATTTTGGTCGTCTTTGTGTGGACTTCGAGGAGCTCCGCAAGAGGAAAGGATCTCCCAGCGGCAGCAACATCTTTGGACCGCTGAAGCGGAGGAAGTACATTGCCATTGACGTGTAAGTATCGTACCGCTGTGGCTCTCTGTGTGTTGCTTTCTTCTTCTGACGCAACTCTTTCAGGGCTCCTTCCACTGAGGCTGCTGAATCTCCTAAGAAATGGCCTCCTTCTTCCTTAACTCTTCCGCCAGTCTCGAGCGCTCCGAGTTCGCTGGTTGCCCTGGTGCAGGGCTGGTTGAATGGGCACTCTTGCCTTCCTGGCGCGTTGAACCTGCGGCCTCGTTGCTCCTCCCCCTTGGTCTGGCGTGGAGCTTGGCAGGCATGCCCAAGACTCCTCCGCTGATTTTTGACGGCAACTTGTTGGCTTCGATCCCTGGCTCCTCTTCGAGCAGCGAGCCCCAGCAGGCTTGGGCTTCTCGTGAGGACAGGCTGGTGTCGGGTGTGGCGCCAGCCCCCAGCCCCCTGCCGAGGGGTGGCATGCCGCTTGACGCCCCGCCCGCAGCCCCCGAGGTGGAGGACAAAGAAGGCCGGGCGTTCGAGCTCAAGCGCGGGCGGAGCATGGTCTGCCATGAGCTCTTCCAGGAGGCGATGAACGCGATGAGCCGGCTTGGTGGAGAGCTCGCGAGTGTCGATTCGCGTCTTGAGGCTGAAGGTCTCCGGCTGGCGGAGGAGCGGCGCAAGCTGAAGGTGGCCATCAACCTCGGCCGCTATCAGCATGACCTTGAGAACGCGAAGGCTGAGGCGTCTCTCGAGGTTTCCTACGATGCCTGCTCACGAGCCTTGGAAGAGGCTCGCGAGGCTGATTGCCGCCGCGAGGCTGCGGAGAAGCGCGCGTGGGAGCTCCAGGCCTGGAGCACGTCTCTTGAGCAGTAGGTGGAGGCGCGCACGGCCGCTCTTGCGTCGCCGAGGGGGACGCCCGCGGAGGATGAGGAGGTCCGGAAGCGTGAGGAGGCGCTGGCCCTGGAGGCCATGGAGCGTAACCGCGAGCTCGAGCAACTGGAGACGAGGGAGCATCAAGTTGCCCAAGCAGAAGACGCCGTAGGGGCTCACGAGGCTGGAGTTGAGGACGAGGTGAACCGCTGGGTGGCCGAGGTTCGCGCGGACCTGGAGGGCAGGTACGACCTGAAGCTGAAGCTCGTGGGCGTGGAGGATGAGGGCAGGGCCGCTGCCCTCAGGCCCAGGTTGGACGAGGCTGAGAGGCGCGCGGAAGCCACGGCCGCTGCCTAGGTCACGGCGCAGGAGGACTTGGCCTCCGCCCGCACCGAGCTGCATTCCCTCCGGAGGCGGGTTGATGACGCAGAGGTCGTCACGAGGCAGAACACGGAGGAGGTGCTCCAACGTCGAACGCTGGAGCGCGAGCATGCCCCCATGCTTCAGGATCTCCGGAACAGGGCCAATATCGCCCTGGGCCATATTTGCGACGTGGAGGCGCCGACCCCTCACTCAAATGATTATGCCAGCCACCTGACCTTCTTCACCGAGGTGGTGACACGCCTGGAGGCTCGATCTGCCAAAGCTCGCCAACTTGTGGAGGAAAGGGGGCGTGGCCTGCTCGAGCACGCTTTCTCCCGTGTCTTTAGCCACCTCCTGAATGCCGACCCCAACTTTGACTTTGACGCCGCCATCGCCCCCGTACCCACGGCTGTCCGGGGCGACCTAGCATGCTGGGTTGAGGACCATGCGGACGCGTTGGTCAGGGCCTTCGCTTCGGAGGATGATGCGGTGGTGGTCGTCGTAGATGAAGGCGACGTGGTCGACGATGGCGACGGGGGCGTCGCCGATGGCGGCGGTGATGCCGATGAAGACGACGATGACGCGAGTGAGGCGTCTGCGGGTGGCGCAGCGAGCGGCATTTCTGGCTGATCCCTTGTTCTCCTGTCATTTCTTCCTGCGTACAAACTCGGGCGTGGCCCTTGGAAACTTGTAAGAGCATTTTGAGAGGGGGAGCCCCTCATGTAAGCAAATTGCATTTTTTACTTTTCCATGCGATGTGAGTTTGTGTCCTTGTGAACTTGTGAATCCTGATGCGAGTTTTCTGTCTTGGTTTACCTTAGTCAGGGCCAGCTTTGAGCTGGCCTACGATGTGTCGAGTTCCTGAGGACCTTACGGAGCTCATCGCCCCATCGGAAGGGGCCCTACAAGAGGTGAGCACCAGTTGCAGCGCGCGCTCGGCGCGCGCGTGCTTCGCGCAGTCCCGCTCGCGAGGAGCTCGTGAGGGAAAGGCGACGGACATGAGTCCCAGACAAAACAATATCCAGAAGGCAAGAAATTGCTCAAACGAGAAAAGGCTCCCCCCGCGCGCATCGATAAAAACTCAGCTTCAACTCAAATCCAGATCCAGAAAGCAAAGCTACAGAAAGAGAGATCCAAAGCAAAAGGCCGCGTCCGGCACCTAGTCTAGTCTTCTGGTCTTCAAGTCTTCTCACCAGCGCGGAGCTAAGTGCTGCCACTAGGCGTGGGAGGGAGCCCCAGGGCCCGAGGCCGGCACCCCTGAGACTCCGGGGCGTGTACAGCCCCAACTCATTATTACGTGAGAGTGTCACGGGCGGCGAGCTTCACAGGCACTGGGCCTTCTTCACAGGTACCGGCCTTGCTTCATATCGCCAGACGAGGGCCCCGCCTCGCGCCACCCTCGACCTCCTCTAAGCCGACCGGTCACTAGGACAACACAGAGGAGGGAAAGAGGATGCCAGCGGTTCCCTCGGCGACCACAGGTCCTCTGCCGGGGGAAGGGTTGTCGAGGCCTCCCCGGCAGAGGGCCTACCTCCGGGTGTCGTCAGGCGTCGCGCGCCGCGGGGAGGGGCCTTGCTCCTGGCTCCCTCTTGGTGGCCCCCATCGTGTCTCCCTTGTTGGAACAGGTGCCACCGTGCCTGGGTCGTCAACCGACACTGCAACCTGGTTCATCTGTAGTCCATGGTTAGCATAAGCCTGTTCCTGAGAGACTAGCGGTACCCTGTAATTGCCGCTGCTGGCGCGATCGTTGTGGTTCTCCGTCGGTTCTTGGAAGGATTTGGCTCCTAGCGCCCCCTCTCCCCAATCTTCTCCAACGAATGAGCCGATGTCGTCCTCTGGTGCGTACCCTTGGTCCACCATGCGCGGCACCTCGCCGTGGTGCCCCACGCTCCATGTTGCTCCGCCGATGATGGCGTCCTGGGGATGACAATACGGCATCCGGCCGGGACCATGGTGGGTGACGCTTGTGCTCGTGCTTGTCGAGGGCGGCATGGGGGAGTTGGAGCCCCCTACGCCGCCGGCCGTGCTGATGTTGATGAAGCCCCCGGGCGTAGTCGATGGCGTGCGAATGTGGTGAGGTTCGCTGCGCGGCCCTGCAGTGGCCTGGGGAGGAAGCCGATAGCAGAAGGGCGGTGCTCCCGACGCCGCTGCATCCAGCAGCTCGGCAACATGCTCCGGCAGCGTATCCCGGCCGCTTTCCATCAGCCTGCACCGCAGCAGCTCCCTTGCCACGGTGAGCGCTGCCCGCATGTTTGCTTGCTCCCGCCGTGAGTGCGGCGCCGTTGCTGCGGCATGGCTTGCTGCTCTTGCCGCAGCCCGTACCTGTCGTGGGGTGAGGGTGGATGACGCCTGGCCGCGCTGCCCGCGCCCGGCGGGGTTTGGCGGCGCCCGTGCCGCTTGGAGTGCAGGGTCGAGACCTTCATGGGCACGCGGCGCTGCCCGGGCTGGCCAGGCTGCCCAGTGGTCGGAGCCGGCCCTTGAATCGCCAGACATCGTGTCTAGGGAGCGTCGGCGAGCTGGCTGGCGGAGAAGAAGCTCCGGCGCACGCCTACCTGGCGCGCCAAATGTTGAATGTGGGGTCCCGGCAAACCCTTAAGGTTCGAACACTGGGGTGCGCGCGAAGTCTCTCCCTCCTACCAATCTACGCTCTAGCCCGCTACGATCTCGCGGATGAACTCGACGAACTCACAACACAGGAAGACATGAGGTTTATACTGGTTCAGGCCACCGTTGTGGTGTAATACCCTACTCGAGTGTGGTGGTGGTGGATTGCCTCTCGGGCTGATGATGAACAGTACAAGGGAAGAACAGCCTCCTGAGGTTGAGGTGTTCTTGTGCTTGTGAACTTGTGGCATGAGGATTCGATGCCTCTACTGTGGTGGCTAGCTCTACTTATATAGGCCCTGGTCCTCTTCCCAAATATCGAGCGGGAAGGGAGCCAACAACGGCGGGCAAATTTGAAGGGGGACAGCTAGTACAAGCTATCCTGACAAAAGTGGTCTTCGCCTGTGAAAAGCTCTGGGGTGATGCCATCTTGGCCTCCATGATGACCTCCACCTTGCCGTCCTCCTGTTCTTGGTCTCGTTGTACCAATATGGCAACCTTTGCCTGATGCCTCAGTACTCTTCGCCTGCGCTAGCCTCCTTAGCACCAAAGAGGAAATAAGGACGATGTGCACACTGGCACCCGCCTGGTACCGTTCGTCATGGCTCACGTCACGAGAGCCTCGTGAGGTTTGCCTTGCCTTGATATCTCCGCTCCTCGTGAGCCTGCCTGGCTAGGCCTCTCCAGAGGAGGTCTTGCGTCGTCCGCCTCACGAGGCTTGGACCCTCGCAAGGGTCTTGGGTGTCCTGTTGACGAAGATGGGCTGTACGGCCTGCTGCTTAGCCACACTGTGGGCCGCAGGCAGGCAAGTCTGGGGACCCCCGTTCCCAGAACGGTGACATATACATATATACATAAACGATCGCACAGGAGGCATAATAATATTTTCAGGCAAAAGTATAAACACAGCCTTTATAGTTCAAATAACATTGTTCTTACAATTGGGATACATGTCACTAGAACATCATACTCTTCGAGCACTGAGCCTCTATTAAACAAGCGCCTTCTAGGACTTCTTCAAAATAGTGCTCGGCAGAAACCTGGCCTACGGCCGAATTCTGGGTTGCAATCGTGGTGGCCTCCATCTCCGCCCAGTATGTCTTGACACAAGCAAGAGCCATCCGCGCACCCTCTATGCACACCGACCTCTTTACAGCATCAATATGTGGCACAGCACCAAGGAATTGTTGCACAAGACCAAAATAACTATTCGGCCTTGATCCCTCCGGCCAGAGACGATCCACGACAGACCTCATGGCAAGCCCGCACAACCTATGGAGCTCGGCCCACTCGGCCATTTGCTCATTCAACAGCAGCGGACGCGCTGGAGCATGAAACTGCGACCAGAACAACTTTTCCACTTCATGATCTTTTTGATCTTCAAAATCCAGGTACGCGTCTACAGAACTCCATAATTGATCCAGAAGGGCATACTTCGGATCCCCGAACTTCGTCCGCAACAAAAAGGGCTTCCCGGCGGTGATATTTCCGGCTTGACGTAGCTCCTCCTTCGCCGCTCTGATTTTCGAGCGGGCTTCCTTGGCTGCTACCATGGCTTTCTCCAGGTCCGCCGTCTTCCTTTGGCTTTCCTTTTCAGGAAGCTCATAACGGTCGGCGGCATCTTTCAACTCAATAGCCATCTTGGCTATTTTCTCTTTGCTCTCGCAATGTGCAGCCTGTTCGGCTTTTAACTCTTCGACCGCCTTTAGGGCGGCCGCATCACTCTTCCTGGCTTGCTCCTTGGCTCAGGCAAGTTCCGCCCGAAGGGTCTCCACGGCGATAGCTCCATCTATAGTCACAACATATTATAGATACTAGCACCATGTTCCTCTTAATATGTATTGATCATTGGAGAATACATACCCTATGCCTCGTCAAGCCGCTTGTTTACAAGCACGATGTCGGCATCTGCCGCATCAAGTTGCCGCTTCAGTTCGGCACTCACCAGCCCGGCTAGCCACCGGACCCACAGCCGCCTGCACATGAAAGCAGCACGGTTATTACCTGGGACTATGATCCTCTATTTGTCATCTTTTTCGACAGCAACTAGAGTCTCAGGGGCTACTATCTACATAGGGCACACCTAGCGTGTGCGGTACCGTCAAAAAAAATATTACTTTGCGTACCTCAAAGCCTCTTAGCAAGCTCACAAAAGCTTCATGCAACCCGCTTTCGGCGGATGAAATCCTCTCAACCACCATACCCATTAGCATACGATGCATTTCTGAGATAGTCACTTGCTCCAGAAGATTCATCAGTGCGCCTGGTCGCGCACCGGACAGTCCCGGACTCTTTCTGTGGCTCTCCTTAGGAGCCGAGTACTCCGGACTTCGGGTGGCCGAAGGGTTGCCCCTGGCCTGGGCGGATCAGGAGAAATCCTCCGTGACGACACCTCAGGATCGCCCGCCTCATGAGGCGGGAGGCACAGGGAGGCGTTTCGCTCTCCATCATCTCCGGAAGAAGATCCCCCAAAGACAAACTCTGTCAAGAAGGGCTATGATCCGAACTACAAGACATACGTCAGGTCATTGATCTCAGAAGTGAGGCAGGTTATATTTACTATAAAGTACTTTCGTTTCCTTACAGCTCGGTGGAGGGCTGGTCCCCTTGCGGGTACTGTGCTGTAAGGATGCCCTCCGGGGTAGGGCCCCCTGACAAAGGTTTCTTCCCTCGTTTGGAAACCATTGTTTCCAAGTCTTCAGAGGCGGCCCTCTTCCTTCCTTGGGGAGAAGGAATTTTAGGTTCTTCTCCCCGGTTATCCTCCTTCGTGGAGCCACTAAATCCCCCGGTTTGGATGAACAATGAGTGAGGCCCGCTTTTGGCTTCTTTATTCCCCCCTTTATCTTCCCCTGATGGCGCTTGATAAGGCGCGAGCTCAAGCATTCTGGCCAATACTGGATCTGTTGAGCCTTCGGGAAGGGGGGCCGAACACCTGATCATCTTCGCCTTTTTTATCCAGTCCTGGTCAAAGAGCGGCTTTTCAGAATGATGTTGTGATAAATAAAGAGACAGCATGTTTGGCCGAGGAACTACTTACTTGGGTATCTGGACGATTGCAGCTCAGACCCGCATCCTCGGTGGTGTCCGGACACTTTATTTGTGATCCGAAGAACAATTTGTTCATCTCTTCGAGCGTCATGCCGAAGAAGTGCTGAATAGCTCGCGGTCCTTCCGGGTTGAACTCCCACATACGGGGAGGTCGACGCTTGCAAGGCAGGACTCGACGAACTAGCATGACCTGCATTACCTTGACAAGGCTGACATCTCTCTCAAGGAGATCTCATATGCGACTCTGCAATATCGGCACATCATTTACTGGCCCCCAGTCCAGCCCCTTGTTGATCCATGACACCAGTTGTGGTGGGGAACCCGAGCGGAAGGCAGGGGCGGCTACCCACTTAGTACCGCGGGGAGCTGTGATGTAAAACCACTCCTGTTGCCATAAGCTGGACACCTCCGGGAAGGAACCCTTTGGCCATGGAACATCGGCGCCTTTTCTCATGACGGCACCTCCACATTCTGCGTGTCGCCCATTAATCATCTTCGGCTCCACATTAAAAGTCTTGAGCCATAAGCCTAAGTGTGGGGTGACATGGAGGAAGGCCTCACACACGACGATGAACGACGAGATGTGAAGGATGGAATCCGGGGCCAGGTCATGGAAATCCAGCCCATAATAAAACATGAGCCCCCTAACAAAGGGATCTAGACTAAGGCCTAGCCCTCGGAGGAAGTGGGAGACGAATACGACACTCTCACCGGGTTCGGGAGTGGGAATGACCTGCCCTCGAGCAGGTGGCCTGTGCGAGATTTCGGCGGACAGATACCTGGCTTCTCTTAGCTTCTCGATGTCCTCCTCTGTGACAGAGGAGGGCATCCACCGACCGTGAAGGTTGGATCCGGACATGATTGGAGGTCCGAAGCGCCTAGCCTGAGCCTTGGGTGTTGGAACTCAAGGTGGGGGAAGGGTTCGATTGAGTGCGAGAAGAAAAGGACAGGCCTTAGCCTCTTTATAAAGAGGGTGAATATCAAGCGTCCTCCGCGTGTCCGTTTGGAACTTGCCTAAAATCGAGGAGTCATACCAACGGGCACGATTGGGTTACCCACACCCGTATTGATGAGAATCTCGTAATAAGGGGGACACGATCTCTGCTTCGACAAGACATGCCAATAAAACCGCCTCGCGAAACGTGCAGTGGCAGGCTGGGAGAAACGGTTCGGATAATTACCAGGCCGTGGTGTGATGTCGCGTTATGAAAAGTTGTCAGCAGGTTAGATTTGTGGAAATATTATTCTCTCTACTGTGGTATGTGGAATTTGTTTTGCAGAGCCGGACACTATCCTTGTGTTCAAAATCTTCTATGGAGTATTCAGAGGAAGAACCCGCCTTGCAATGCCGAAGACAATCTGCGCGCCGAACTCATCATCATTGAAGCCTGGTTCAGGGGCTACTGAGGGAGTCCTGGATTAGGGGGTCCTCGGACAGCCGGACTATATACTTTAGCCGGACTGTTGGACTATGAAGATACAAGATTGAAGACTTCGTCCCGTGTCCAGATGGGACTCTCCTTGGCGTGGAAGGCAAGCTTGGCAATACGGATATGTAGATCTCCTCCCTTGTAACCGACTCTGTGTAACCCTAGCCTCCTCCGGTGTCTATATAAATCGGAGGGTTTAGTCCGTAGGACCAACAACAATCATATCATAGGCTAGCTTCTAGGGTTTAGCCTCTACGATCTTGTGGTAGATCAACTCTTGTAATACTCATATCATCAAGATCAATCAAGCAGGAAGTAGGGTATTACCTCCATCGAGAGGGCCCGAACCTGGGTAAACATCGTGTCCCCCGCCTCCTGTTACCATCCGCCTTTGTAACACCCCGCATGTAACTTGCCATATTGGTAACTCCGACTCTTGCCATTTCCGGCTATGTGTTATGATTTTCCCTCCGTGGTCGGGTTTTGTCTTTCGTTTTGCATTTTGTCATGTCATGCATTTCATATCATGTCATCATGTGCATTGCATTTGCATACGTGTTCGTCTCATGCATCCGAGCATTTTTCCCGTTGTCCGTTTTCCAATCCGGCGCTCCTATCTCCTCCGGTGCACCCCTCTTGTTTTCTTTCATGAGCGGGTGTCAAACTTTCTCGGAATGGACCGAGGCTTGTCAAGTGGCCTTATTATACCACCCGGAGACTACCGGTCAAGTTTCGTTCCATTTGGAGGTCGTTTGGTACTCCAACGGTTAACCGGGCATCCGCAAAGTCCATTTGAGTGTCCAGCAAAAAACCCCTCCAAAACCAGCCCAAAACCCACCAAACTCTCTTCCATGCTCTAGGTCGTTCGATCACGATCGTGTGGGCGAAAACCGCACCTCATTTGGAGCCTCATAGCTCCCTCTACCTATAAATATGTGGGCATCCCGAAATACATTCGCAGTCTCCGGAAACCCTAAAATTTCCCTCTCCGCGGGCGGACGCGTCCAGCGCCCGCCGGACAAACGCGCCGCCGCGCCCGGCCAATCGCAGGCCGCCACGTCATGGGCCGTACCCCGCCGCCACCGCGGCCCGGGCAGCCCGCCGCGGGCCCTCCAGGCCCGTCTCCTCCCCACCGCCCGTCGCCGGCGCCTCGCCGCCGCCCGCCGCCGGCCCCGCCGCGCCCGCCGACGCCCGCGCCCTCCGGCGCCCGCCTCCCTCCGCCGGCGACCGCCGCGTCTCCGGCCTCTCCTCCCCTCCCGCCGGTGAGCCGCGCTGCCGTCCCCTTCCTCCGGCGTCGCTCCGGAAGAGCACGAGCTCGAAGGGCCCGATCCAGATCCGTTGACCAAGGTTGACCCGAGCCCCCCTCTAAATCCTCCAAGTCCTTAGATTTTCTCAGCATGTGCACTTGTTCGTGATGCTATAACTCCGTGCATGTAGCTCCGATTCGCGGGTGTAATATGTCAAATTGTTCGCCTCGTGATGCTCTTAATTTTGTTCAATTGCAACATGTTCATTAGAGGTCATCTTGATGCCCAAATCTCTGTTGGAAGAGGACTAGTTGCTGTTATTCTCTGGTTCTTATCAGAACTTGGAGATTTGTCATTTTTGTATCATTTAATCTGTGCATCTTTTGAGCATGAGCTCTACATGTGTTTTGAAGTATGCCATGCCATATTTCCAGTGGTGTAGTCCATGTATTTTTGTAATCACTGTGGTGACTAGCACAAGCATGCAAAGTAGGCCCCGTAATATTTCTGATTTCAGGGACTTAGTGATTTCTCTAAGTCCCTGTCTTCTGTAATTTTGTTGCCATGTAAACTTGGTGCTACAGAGAGATCCATGCATATTTTGCAGATATTCAGTAATGATGTTTTGTAGCTATAGTTGTAATTGATCCATTCTTGCAATTGTTTGCAATTATGGAGTGCCATAGCATGACTCAATCTTGCTCTACTTTTGCTATAAAATATTTTTGGCAGATTGTTTACGTGTTATTCAATTTTGCCAAGCTTGTTGTAGTTGTTTCATTCATGCTATGTATTTGCTCTTGCCATGGATAGCTTCATAAACATGCCATATTGCTGTAGGTATGCTTGTTTTGTCATGCATTGCCTTGTGGTGAGTGCATCAAGCTCGCCAAGATGCCTTCATATTATTGTTTCTGCCATGCTCTTTTTTATGCTAAGTCTGAAACCTTTTAACGAAACTTGCTATGTTTACATGGTTGCCATCATATCTTCTGGTCCTTTTTGGCTTATGGTCAGTAAGGGACGTTTGTCTTATGCATTTAGTAGAATACTGCCATGCCTTATTTTGCTATGCTAAGTTCCTGTAGCATGTTGATTTCATGCTCTGAACATTGCTACCTGATGCTGTTTCAGTCATGTCCAGTAATTTCAAAGTCTGTGAACCTGTTATCTTTTGCACTTTTGCACTGCTTGTTTGAACCTGTTATGTTGTGATCTAGCCGTAGCTCAGTGTTCATCTTTTATGAAGCATCTCCTGTAGATTACTTTCATATGCTTTGTTGCTATGTTGGGGTGCTGTAGCATTGTTACTTGTTGCATTCTAAGTGCTATCATGATGTTAATCGCAGATTCGTGTCATTCTTGTTTTGCTTGCCATTTGCAAACCGTGCATCCGTTTCCGGTGATCTTTATATCGATTTCGACTGAAATCATCTCATCTTTCCAGTGGAATGCTTGGTTTGCCAAGTTACTGCCTTGTTCAGCATTTTCCTTCTGGAGCACGCATATGCATCGCATATCATATCTTGCATATCATTCATGTTTTGCATCATGTTGCTTGTGCACTTCTCGTGGTTGATTGTCGTTCCGTTTGCTTGTGTTCTTGTTTGGGTAGAGCCGGGAGACGAGTTCGTGAACGAGGAACCTGTTGAGTACGCTTACGAGGATCAAGCTTTCGACAACTCTGAGAACCTTGCAGGCAAGATGACCACCCCTCGAAATCACTTCTATCTTTGCTATGCTAGTTGTTCGCTCTATTGCCATGCTCGCTACCTATCACGTGCTATATCATGTCTCCCATTTTAGCCATGTCAGCCCTAACCATCCTTTCCTAGCAAACCGTTGTTTGGCTAAGTTACCGCTTTTGCTCAGCCCCTCTTATAGCGTTGCTAGTTGCAGGTGAAGTTGAAGTTTGTTCCATGTCGGAACATGGATATGTTGGGATATCACAATATCTCTTATTTAATTAATGCATCTATATATATTTTGGTAAAGGGTGGAAGGCTCGGCCTTATGCCTGGTGTTTTGTTCCACTTTTGCCGCCCTAGTTACTGTTATACCGGGATTATGTTCCTTGAGTTTGCGTTCCTTACACGGTCGGGTGATTTATGGGACCCCCTTGACATTTCGCCTTGAATAAAACTCCTCCAGCAAGGCCCAACTTTGGTTTTACCATTTGCCGCCTAAGCCTTTTCCCCCGGTTTTCGCGAGCCCGAGGGTCATCTTATTTTAAACCCCCGGACCAGTGCTCCTTCGAGTGCTGGCCCAAACCGAGCGATGTCCGGCGCCCCCTGGGTAACCAGGGTCTATGCCAACCCGACGTCTGGCTCATCCGTTGTGCCCTGAGAACGAGATATGTGCAGCTCCTATCGGGATTTGTCAGCACATTCGGGCGGCTTTGCTGGTCTTGTTTTACCATTGTCGAAATGTCTTGTAAACCGGGATTCCGAGACTGATCGGGTTTTTCCGGGAGAAGGTTTATACTTCGTTGACCGTGAGAGCTTATGATGGGCTAAGTTGGGACACCCCTGCAGGGTAATATCTTTCGAAAGTCGTGCCCGCGGTTATGAGGCAGATGGGAATTTGTTAATGTCCGGTTGTAGAGAACTTGTCACTTGAACCAATTAAAATACATCAACAGCGTGTGTAGCCGTGATGGTCTCTTCTCGGCGGAGTCCGGGAAGTGAACACGGTCTGAGTTATGTATGACGTAAGTAGGTGTTCAGGATCACTTCTTGGTCATTGCTAGATGACGTCCGTTTCGTTGCTTCTCTGCTCGCTCTCATTTGCGCAAGTTAGCCACCATATATGCTTTTGCCGCTGCAGCTCTACCTCATTACACCATCCTTTCCTATAAGCTTAAATAGTCTTGATCTCGCGGGTGTGAGATTGCTGAGTCCCCGTGACTCACAGATTCTACTAAACAGTTGCAGGTGCCGACGATGCCAGTGCCGATGTTGGCGTCGATCTCAAGTGGGAGTTCGACGAGGAACGTGGTCGTTACTATGTGTCTTTTCCTGATGATCAGTAGTGGAGCCCAGTTGGGACGATCGGGGATCTAGCATTTGGGGTTGTCTTATTTTCATGTATTGTGTGAAGTGGCGATTGTAAGCCAACTCTTTATCCCATTCTTGTTCATTACATGGGATTGTGTGAAGATGACCCTTCTTGCGACAAAACCACTATGCGGTTATGCCTCTAAGTCGTGCCTCGACACGTGGGAGATATAGCCGCATCGTGGGCGTTACAGCCTTAGACGCACAGTTCAGGACCCCCTACCCGAGATCCGCCGGTTTTGACACCGACACTCCGAGGGGGGCACAACCCACCAGGGTGCGCCAGGAGGCCTAGGCACGCCCTGGTGGGTTGTGCCCACCTCGGGTGCCCCCCCCCCGGACCGCCTCTTTGCTCTATAAATACCACAATATTCCAGAAACCCTAGAACAAGCGTCAAAATATTCATCCAGCCACCGCAGAGTCCAGAACCACCAGATCCAATCTAGACACCATCTTGGATGGGGTTCACCACCTCCATTGGTGCCTCTCCGATGACGCGTGAGTAGTTATTTGTAGACCTTCGGGTCCGTAGTTAGTAGCTACATGGCTTCCTCTCTCTCTCTCTCACTGGATTCTCAATACAATGGTCTCTCGGAGATCCATATGATGTAACTCTTTTGCAGTGTGTTTGTTGGGATCTGATGAACTTTGAGTTTATGATCAGTCATATCTTTTTATATCCATGAAAGTTATATGAGTTTCTTTGATCTCTTATATGCGTGATCTCTTATAGCCTCGTATTTCTTCTCCGATATTTGGGTTTTGTTTGGCCAACTTGATCTATTTATCTTGCAATGGGAAGAGGTGCCCGGTAGTGGGTTCGATCTTACGGTGCTTGATCCCAGTGACAGAAGGGGAACCGACAGGTATGTATCGTTGCTACTAAGGATAAAAAGACGAGATCTATATCTACCGCCATATAGATAAACGGATCTTGTCTACATCATGTCATCATTCTTATTGCATTACTCCGTTTTTCCATGAACTTAATACACTGGATGCATGCTGGATAGCGGTCGATGTGTGGAGTAATAGTAGTAGATGCAGGCAGGAGTCGGTCTACTAATCTTGGACGTGATACCTATGTAATGATCATTGCCTGGATATCGTCATCATTATTTGAAGTTCTATCAATTACCCAACAGTAATTTGTTTACCCATCGTTTGCTATTTTTCTCGAGAGAAGCCACTAGTGAAACCTACGGCCCCCGGGTCTTCTTCTTAATATATTTGCCTTGCAATCTACTTTTCCTTTGCATTTTTATTCAGATCTATTAAACCCAAAAATACAAAAATATCTTGCTGCACTTTATTTTATTTGCGATCTATTATTTCAATCTATCACAATTTTCTCTCGTCACGTGCCTTTTGGCGCAATTACCCGAAAGGGATTGACAACCCCTTTAACACGTCGGGTTGCGAGTGGCTGTTATTTGTGTGCAGGAGTTGTTTACGTTTTGTTGCTTGGTTCTCCTACTGGTTCGATAGCTTGGTTTCATTACTGAGGGAAATACCTACCGTTGTTGTGCTACATCATCCTCTCCTCTTGGGGGAAACACCGATGTAGTCTTAGCAAACATCATCAATTGTGCGCTGAAGGTTGATAGTTGACAATTGAATGAAGCTTGATCAACCGCATGACCCATGGAGCATAGAACTTCAGACCAAAGAGATCAATTCAGAAGCTGCAAGCTGACGGATGAAGAAATCTTGAGTGTTGAATCTGATGCCATTGATGATATAGAAGACCAATGTCTTCATGGCGCCTTCGAGTTTGGCATCAGGAGAGTTGCCTTTGATAGGCCACCGAGTATGCCCCAGAATGTGAAAGACTGTGCGGGGCAAGTACTCGAGGTCCTTGACAAATAACTCTTTGGGATATTCAGCATCATGAGGCAAGGGCTTCATCATACTCAGCATTTGGCTCATATTGGGCTCTGGCTTCTGAAATATGCTCTGCAGTTCATTTTGATGAAGCTGACAACCTGGTTCAAACAACTCACCAGGAGTGGGTAGGGAAGTAAGCTCGATGATGTCTTGAGCTTTGGCTTCATGATTTACATCGCCTGTCATCCACTCAAGAATCCAAGTCTTCGGATCCTTGTTGTAGCCTCTGATGTGAAGAGTGGCATAGAACTGCAACAGTAGCTCTTCATCCCAATGCTCCTTATTAGTCACAAATTGGAGCAGCCCAACATCTCTGAAGCAATCTAGAGCCTCTTCAAGGCATGGCAGCCCAGCAATGGCATCACAATCTAGATGCTTATGTGGAAGAACCCTGTCTTGACTGTATAGAATGCAAGAGTAATAGCTTCGTTGCTGATGGCTCCAAAACCTGTCTGAGGTGATCTTTGGCTTCTTGTAGGGATTCTTGGCGCTGTCGAAGAATGCATTGTGCTCTCTGAAGCTTAGAACACTGAAGGAGCCCTGGGTAGTTGCAGCACTTGGAAGCCTTGGCAATCTTGGCTTCGGCTTCTGGGTTTGAGGCCTCTGCTCCACATGATAATCATATTGTGGACCTGAAGCAGTGGGTGGAACCATAACGGGCCACCTGACAGTGACAAGCTCACCACCATGGTTGTAAGCGCGTCCCATAGTGTGAGGCACTCGTGGAGGAACGGCTGCGTCAGAAGTGGTTGGCTGCACATTATCTTCAGGAGCAGCATTGTCTTCCGGCTCCACATTGTCTTCAGCCATGACATCATGATTGGCTTCAGTGGTGATGGTGGTGGCAGCCTCATTTGCTTCAACATCTATGGATTCAAAGACAGGGGGTCAGGCACAATCACATCTTCTTCTTCTTGCACAATGGTTTCACTGGCAGGGGCAATGACTTCTCTTTCTTCTTCTTTCTCTTCATCGGTTGATGCAGCCGGAATGTCTTTAGCCAACTTGGCTTCAGATTCATGAGCAGACCCGGAAGGGATGGCGTCAGAGAACACTTGACGTGCTACTGAGCTGGTGTGTTGCACATCCTCTTCTGGAATGCTCGACATGGAGACCTGGGGCCTAAGGCCTTTGTGAAGCCTTCGAAATGAGGGTGACGCCGTTGGTGAAGAAGTGGTCTTCTCCATGTCTTCAAGAGTTACTTCTGGGACTCAAGCACCGGAGTGGTGGCTTGAGCTGGTGGAGTGCGGGGAATAACTTCATGCATGGGGGGTGTTTGGGTGTTGCTCTTCCCAAAACTCATCTTGAGTAAATGGTGTCGTGGGACCGCCAATACTGATAAGTTCACTGCTCGTCGGAGCAGGCAATGATACCTGTTTGGGCTCGAGCTGAGGAAGGACTTCATCATCTTCAACACGGTCCTCATGACCAATGTCTTCAGCTGTGTTGGAGTCAGTAGCTCGGATATCTTCAGACTCTGGAGCCTCTGTGGGAGCAGGCTCATGGACAACTAGACGACGCTCTCGATTGGTTGAGGCAGGTAGAGCAACAGAAATTGGTTCAACATTCAGCGTCTCTTGGGCAGCAGCACGCTCTTTTCTTGAAGACTTTGGAGCCCTTGTCTTCAACTTCTTCTTAGAGGGAGCAGCATCAGAGGTGTCTTGATGCTTCCTCTTCATGGCTTCAGCCTTAGCTTGCCGTGTCTTCTTTTGCTCTAAAGCTGCTGAAGGGACCTTTGGCTTCGAGCCAGTCATGCTGGCAGGGAAGACAATGCTTGGTCAGTCCTGCCTTGGAGCTTATGGTTCAACTTCAGCAGTCTTCTTCTTCTTCTTGGCAGCAATCTTGGGGTCAATGCCAGGACGCCCAAGTGCCTTTCTCTTCTCAGCCTCATTGTGTGCTTGGACACACTTCTGCGCATAATACTTCATGCGCTCATGGGAGACTTTGGCTTCTTCACGCTTCTTGTTAAACTGGGCCTTGAGGTCAATCATCATTTGCTTGAAGTTTTGGATATCAGCAACACTGAGCTTGGCCATATGCTTCTTGAATTGTGCCTTCTCATAGTCGATCTTGTTCTTCAGCTCAACAATTTTCTGAGCAATAGCAAGCTCATTGGCTATGGCTCCTTGAAATGTCACGCTGATGTCCACGGGCAGCTCCAGATCATGAATGTTGATTGTGGGATCCTCAAACCATTCATCAATGAAGTTATTGAGAATGTCAGCATCAAATAGAGGCAGATCCTGGAAGATTTCGGCCTCTTGTTTGCTCTTGATCAACATCTCCAGAGCATCATCTGCGAGATCTTCATCGCTTGACAGATCAATAGTGTTTTCCTCATTGCGCGGAATGGCGGCAGGAGTAAGGTCATGCCCAGAAATTTTCTTGGGCTTCTTTGTCTTCTTGGAGACGCGGGATACATCTTCAGATTGCACACTGGATTCAGGAGGTGCAGTTTTCAGTGGCTTCACACTAGAAGCTTTCGGAGCAACAGAGGGCTTGGAAGCTTTTGGCTTCTTTTTCTGCTTTGGGGGCTCATGAGCATCCTCAGAGTTCACATCATCAGCAGACTGATCAACTGTGGCCCGATGTGCTGCAATATGAGAGAGAAGCCCATCAAAGCCATTGAAGGGGCCAATGACATTTGGATTGGCGTCACGAGTGCCATCAGGCCTTGGAGCAGACGGGCCTGGGTTGAAGTTGAGTCCAAAAGCTTTCTTGTTCTTTGCAGCAGACTCCTTTGCAAACAAATAGTTTTGCTTGAACAGATCATCGTCACGACACCATCGAAGAGATGATGGGTCAGCAGCTTCAGGCTGAGGTCCTCGGACCATGCAAGGATAGAAGCCTTTAGCAATGGCTTCAGGCTTCGACTGAGGTTGCAGTTTCTTGTAAATAATATCGACCCACGGGCGCTTGATAGCATTTTTCTCAGCATACTCAGGAGTCACGAAGTTATACTTGAACCATTGCTCTGCCCAATATCTTCTAATCCATTGGATTCTGGACTTGCACTGATTGTAGGTATCTTCAGGATCAGATTTGTATAGTTCAAACAGATCTGGGGGCAGATCCAAGGCAGTATTGCCACGGCGTTGCCTGCCACCTTTCCTTGTAGGTTTGTCAGTGGCCATTGTATTCAGATTAAAAGGCTTCAATACAGTGAATGGCTTCAGACGACTGGTCAGGCAAGAACTAGCTTCAGGAGATTCAATATGATGTTGTAAGAATTCTACAAATGAATGCAAACTATGAGAACAAAGGGATTCTCCCACGGACATGTACCTGTGACAGCATCAGATGCGAGGGAAGGGGAAGAGGTCATATGCATTCTCAGAAGATTTTGAAGATAAATCAGTTCGAAGACATTGACCTCGTAGTGCGAAGACATTCACTTATTTGAAGTGAGTTGGTTCCAGATTTGTACAAATCCATGAATAAGTACAAGTGAGGAATCTAACTAGTTGGGAATGCATAAGTGAATATACTTGCAAGATATGAGATGCAGAAATAGAAAGAAGTGGATTTGGAAGTTTAGAAATCACTTTTGGTATATGTTGACAGATTCAACAGATCAAACAGACGGTAAAAAGTGGGTTTTATTTACCGCACGAAGAACTGCTAGACGACGCGAAGAGGATGTCGAGCAGTCTGATCTCCCGCGCCCTAACTTGGCGGCGAAAGACACCTACGACGGTGGCGGAGAAGACGAGGTCCGTGGCCGGCGTGCAGACGGCGTCGAAGAAGTCACGGCAGCTAAGCGCTTCATCTCCGGCGTCGACTGGAGCTAGCGGTGGCGCTAGGGTTTGAGCGAGATGGCGAGGTCAGAAAAGAGATAATGACCATGCGGGTGGAGTATTTATAAGGTATAGGGCGGCGCAACGCAATTACGCAGGTGCCCCTGGTGGTTCACATCTAAAGGACACATGGCATGCATGCAACTTATTGAGAGTTGAGCCACGTTCCCACGCGCACTTGATTTGTTAGGTGGTCATTCCGGCTTCTCCGGTTTTCAGGCAAAAGAGATAAGGCATTAAAACCAGTTTTCAATGTGTGTTTCTGTATCTTCAGCTGACAGGGACACAGTGGAGATATTCAACACATGTCAATAGAATGCATATGAAGAGACAAAAATAATTTGAGGAAGAAGCACAGAGGGGGTTAGAGTCCGATCACATTCACTTAGTTCAGAAAAAGGCAAGTTTGAAAATAGAGCTATAAGTGAATGCTGTAGAGGACAGAACACACACACACACACACACACATATATATATATATATGTGTGTGTGTATATATATATATATGTATATATATATCAGTGAAGACCAAATCAACATTGCGAAGATAAACTTTGGTGTCAACCCAATGTTGAAGACAAACCAAATACAAAGATAATGCAATCATGATGCCAAATGAAAATCTTCAAGAAAGTTTGGTGGTGGCATTACCCACCATATAGGAAGTATTAGACCCAGACACGGCGCACAATTATCGTGGCGCTCCGAAGTCAAATTCCACATTAGTGTATTCACACTCAGAGGGTAAGTCTTCATTAATTGAAGATATACGTTACTCTGTGTGTTGCACATCTAAGTCATCAATATGCATAAGTGTTAGGATGTGTGTCCATTCATAGGACATTTGAGGATTCTAAGATATTTAGCTCACACCGCAGCTTGCAAAACCTTTTCTCATCCAAGGGCTTTGTGAAGATATCTGCCAATTGCTCTTCAGTGTTGACATGAATGATATCAATGTCTTCCTTCAACACATGATCACTGAGAAAATGATGACGGATTTGAATGTGCTTTGTCTTCGAGTGCTGAACTAGATTGTGAGCAATCTTGATGGCGCTTTCATTGTCGCAGTAGAGTGGCACATGCTTCATGTTGATGCCATAGTCCTTGAGAGTTTGCTTCATCCGGAGAAGCCGAGCATAGCAAGATCCTGCAGCAATGTATTTAGATTTAGCAGTGGAGAGTGATACACAGTTCTGCTTCTTTGAAGACCAACAGACAAGAGATCGTCCAAGAAAGTGACATGTGCCAGATGTGGACTTGCGATCAACCTTGTCACCATCATAACCAGCATCTGAGAATCCAACTAGATCAAACTCTGAGCCCTTTGGATACCATAATCCTAGTGTTGGGGTGTGAGCCAAATATCGAAGAATTTGCTTCACTGCTAGCTTTGGTGCCGCTTGGAATCGGGCACACATGCAAACGTTAAGCATTATATCAGGTCTAGCTGCACATAAGTACAGTAAAGAACCAATCATGGAGCGGTATACCTTTTGATCGAACTCTTTACCATTGTCGTCGGGGCCCAATTGGCCTTTGGTTGGCATTGGCGTTGTGTACCCCTTGCAGTCTTGCATTCCAAACTTCTTTAGGCAATCTTTGAGGTGCTTCTCTTGTGATATGAAGATGCCATTTCTCTGCTGATTGATTTGAAGACCAAGGAAGAACTTCAGCTCACCCATCATGGACATCTGATATTGCTCTTGCATCATATGCCCAAACTCATCACTGTATCTCTTATCAGTGCAGCCGAAGATAATGTCATCCACATAGATTTGGCATAAATATAGTTCACCATCATATGTCTTCGTGAAGAGAGTGGGATATAGAGATCCAGGTTTGAAGCCTTTGCTCTTCAGGAAGTCTTTGAGTGTGTCATACCAAGTGTGAGGTGTTTGTTTGAGGCCATACAGTGCCTTGTTGAGCTTGTATACCATGTCAGGACGCTTTGGATCTTCAAAACCAAGTGGTTGTGCAACATACACTTCTTCTTCAATTTTTCCATTGAGGAAGGCACTCTTTACATCCATTTGGTACAGAAGAATGTTGTTGTGGTTGGCATAAGCTAGCAGTATGTGAATGGCTTCAAGCCTAGCCACAGGAGCAAAGGTTTCTTCGAAGTCAATTCCTTCCACTTGCGTGTAACCTTGGGCAATGAGACGAGCCTTGTTTCTGACAACTTGACCATGCTCATCTTGTTTGTTGCGATAGATCCATTTGGTGCCGATGATGTTGTGCTTGCGAGGATCAGGACTCTTTACTAGCTCCCATACATTGTTCAGCTCAAACTGTTGAAGCTCTGCTTGCATAGCTTGAATCCATTCAGGTTCCATGAAGGCCTCATCAACTTTCTTGGGTTCAGATATAGAGACAAATGCAAAGTGCCCACAAAAATTTGCTAGCTGTTTTTCCCTTGAACGGGTGAGTGGACCACGTGCATTGATACTATCAATTATCTTCTTAATCTGGACTTCATTTGCAACTCGAGGATGTAGCGGGCGAAGATTTTGCCCTTGATGATCATTATCTTCATCTTCAACATTGGCTTCAGGTTGTCCATTGCCTTCATGCTGATTTGGTGCAGAGATGATGATTTCCTCGTCAGCTTGTTCGTCAGCGGGTATGATTTCTCCAGTACCCATTAGCTTGATAGATTCACTTGGTGAAGCGTCATCTAGCACATTTGGCAATGCTCTCTTTGCGAGCCGTTAGTCTCATCGAACCGCACATCCACAGTTTCAACCACTTTATAGTGAAAGAGGTTGAAGTCTCTGTAGGTGTGCGAATGCTTTCCGTAGCCAAGCATAAAACCTTCATGTGCTTTCGGTGCAAACTTTGAATTGTGGTGTGGATCCTTGATCCAGCAGCTAGCACCAAAGACCTTGAAGTAACTGACATTTGGCTTCTTACCAGTCAGGAGCTCATAGGATGTCTTCTTGAAGAACTTATGAACATAAACTCTGTTGATGATGTGGCAAGCAGTATCAATGGCTTCAGGCCAGAACTTCCTTGGAATATCGTACTCATCAAGCATCGTATGTGCCATCTCAATGAGGGTTCTGTTCTTGTGCTCCATGATGCCATTCTGCTAAGGTGTGTATGGAGCAGAGAACTCATGTGTGATGCCCAATGTACCAAGATAAGTGTCGAGGCCGGTGTTCTTGAATTTTGTGCCGTTTTCAGATGTGCTTGATCTTGATGCCATAGTTGGTCATGGCACGATTGGCAAACCGTCTGAAGACATACTGCACTTCAGTCTTGTAGAGAATTATGTGCACCCATGTGTATCTTGAGTAATTATCAACAATAACAAAGCCATAGAGACATGCAGTGGTAGTAAGGGTAGATTAATGAGTAGGGCCAAATAATTCCATGTGAAGTAGCTCGAAGTGTCGTGTTGTAGTCATGATTGTCTTCGAGGGATGCTTGGCCCTTGTCATCTTCCCAGATTCACAAGCACCACATAGATGATCCTTCTTGAACTTGATGCCCTCGATGCCAATGATATGCTTCTTCTTCACGAGAGTGTGCAAGTTCCTCATGCCCACATGTCCTATTCTTCGATGCCAGAGCCAGCACTCAGAAGCTTTTGCTACAAGACATACGGCAAGCTGTGGTCCTACGGAGAAATCCACCATATACAGATTGTCTCTTCGATACCCTTCGAAGACTAGAGATTTGTCAGATTCCATAAGCACAAGGCAATAATATTTTCCAAGTATCACAATCATGTTCAGATCACAAAGCATTGAGACAGACATTAAGTTGAAACCAAGGGATTCAATAAGCATCACTTTATCCATGTGCTGATCCTTTGAGATTGCAACTCTACCTAGGCCCAATACCTTGCTTTTACCAGTGTCAGCGAACATGATGTGACTCTTGCCAGACGGTCGTAGGGTTGAATCCATAAGAAGACTTCGATCACCAGTCATGTGGTTAGTGCATCCACTGTCCATAATCCATTCATTAGTCTTCGGAGCCGTACCCTACAGTGCAGTTAGGGGGAACATTTGTGTGAAGCGCGAACATTTGACGAACAAGCATACTATCAAAGTTCAGATCCTTGTTAGGGAAGATAGGATATTTGTCAAGAAACCCCGGGACGAAATACATAGTAAGACCATTCTGGCACTTTATCTTGCGTCCAACAAGATGTTTTAGGTCCCCGGCTTTAGAGCCAGAAGCCTTTGATTTCCGGCTGGAGACCTTTCCGTGCAAAAGAATTTAATTCTTCTGAACCACCCACATCTTCAGGGGTGGCTTAGAAGCAATGAGTCTAAGTGCAGCATCTGAAAACTTTGGCTTTGGAGCCCTAGCAAATAGCCTTGCAGGGGGTGAATAATACTCATAAGAATAGGCACAAAAGTTCTTTGTTTTATGAACATAGCGGTTTGATGAAACACACTCATATTCATAAGTCTTGGTATGGTTTCCCTACAAAACATTGGCGTTAGGGTGACCTTGTGTGGTCCTCTGTCTGTATAAAGCCTTTGGACCATATGAAGCCTTTGGTCTGGGGTTTGTCTTCTTGGATGCTAATATACCCCCAAAACATCCAGGATCACCATGAAACCCTATTTCCACCGCCGCAACCCTCTGTACCCGTGAGATCCCATCTTGGGGCCTTTTCCAGCGCTCCGCCGGAGGGGGAATCAATCGTGGTGGGCTTCTACATCAACACCATAGCCTCTCCGATGATGTGTGAGTAGTTTACCACAGACCTTCAGGTCCATAGTTATTAGCTAGATGGCTTCTTCTCTCTCTTTGGATCTCAATACAAAGTTCTCCTCGATTCTCTTGGAGATCTATTCGATGTAATTCTTTTTGCGGTGTGTTTCTCGAGATCCGATGAATTGTGGGTTTATGACCAAGATTATCTATGAACAATATTTGATTCTTCTCTGAATTCTTATATGCATGGTTTAATATCTTTGCAAGTCTCTTCAAATTATCAGTTTGGTTTGGCCTACTAGATTGATCTTTCTTGCAATGGGAGAAGTGGTTAGCATTGGGTTCAATCTTGCGGTGTCCTTTCCCAGTGACAGCAGGGGCAGCACGGCACGTATTGTATTGTTGCCATCGAGGATAAAAAGATGGGGTTTATGTCATATTGCTTGAGTTTATCCCTCTACATCATGTCATCTTGCTTAATGTGTTACTCTGTTCCTATGAACTTAATACTCTAGATGCATGCTGGATAGCGGTCGATGTGTGGAGTAATAGTAGATGCAGAATCGTTTCGGTCTACTTGTCACGGACGTGATGCCTATATACATGATCATGCCTAGATATTCTCATAATTATGCGCTTTTCTATCAATTGCTCGACAGTAATTTGTTCACCCACCGTAGAATTTGCTATCTTGAGAGAAGCCACTAGTGAAACCTATGGCCCCCGGGTCTATCTTCCATCATATTAATCTCCCGCCAACGTGTTATTTATGTCACCGTTTATTTTTGCAATCTTTACTTTTCAATCTATACAACGAAAATACCAAAAATATTTATCTTATTATCTTTATCAGATCTCACTTTTGCAAGTGGTCGTGAAGGGACTGACAGCCCCTTTATCGTGTTGGTTGCAAGGTTCTTGATTGTTTGTGCAGGTACGAAGGACTTGCGTGTAGTCTCCTACTGGATCATACCTTGGTTCTCAAAAACTGAGGGAAATACTTACGCTACTTTGCTGCATCACCCTTTGCTCTTCAAGGGAAAACCAACGCATGCTCAAGAGGTAGCAAGAAGGATTTCTGGCGCCGTTGCCAGGGAGATTTGCACCAAGTCAAGTCAAGATTTGATCTCCCATCAACGAGTCATTTCTGGCGCCGTTGCCGGGGAGATCTACACACAAGTCAAGACATACCAAGTACCCATCTCAAACTCTTATCCCTCGCATTACATTATTTTCCATTTGCCTCTGGTTTTCCTCTCCCCCACTTCACCTTCGCTTTTTTATTCGCCTCTTTCCCGTTTGTTCTTCTTTCGCCATGGCCGGATCAAAAAGGGCTAAGGGTTCTCTCCCGGGTTTTAATACTTTGGATAGTCCCTCTGTCCTCTCTAATCTCATAAATAATGATGCTATGGAAAGACCTACCGGGGTTATTAGTGAGGGTTTGATTAATTTCGATGAAGATGGTCCCAGAATTTTTTGTTATTTACTTTATGAGTCTTTAAAAGATGCTTGGGATAAGTTATTAAGGATCCGAGCTAGCTATGTGCGTCAATATCAAATTGAGATATACCTAAAAAGCTTTTATGTTGGCTTACCCTCTTCATTCAAGCAAGTTTTAGATTCTATTTTTGAAGAAGGTATTCTTGAGGGGATCCCATAGATACCTATGAAAAGATGAAAACTATATTTGGGCACCCCATGAGTGAGAAGGTTGAATCCACCTCTCTTTTGTGCTTTTATCAAAACAAAATTATCAACGAAATGAAGGCTAGCTTAGATGCAAATTTCCGTAGCGTGCTTAATCTTTCTTCCACCATTAATGGCCACGTGCTTTCTCAAAACAGAAAGATAAATGCTATAGATAAGAAATTTTCTCTTTTCTTTCCCAACACCAAAGATGGCAATACCTAGATCTATTTTTGTTTTTATGCCTAGCTAGGGGCGTTAAACGATAGCGCTTGTTGCGAGGCAACCCAAATTTATTTTTGTTTCTTGCTTTTTGTTTCTGTTTAGTAATAAATAATTCATCTAGCTTCTGTTTAGATGTGTTTTTATGTTTTAATTAGTGTTTTGTGCCAAGTAGAACCAATAGGATCTTCTTGGGTGATAGTTGTTTGATCTTGCTGAAAAAGACAGAAACTTTGCGCTCACAAAAATAATTGTCAAAATTCACCAGAACGTGATAAATTGCCAATTCCTTTTGCAGTAGATCAATATACATATTTTCCAGGTTATCCCAGTTTTTCAGAATTTTTGGAGTTCCAGAAGTATTCGAACAAATCAGATTTCTACAGACTGTTCTATTTTTGACAGATTCTGTTTTTTGTGTGTTGTTTACTTATTTTGATGAATCTATGGCTAGTATCGGGGGGTATGAACCATAGAAAAGTTGGAGTACAGTAGGTTTAACACCAATATAAATAAATAATGAGTTCATTACAGTACCTTAAAGTTGTGGTTTGTTTTCTTATACTAACGGAGCTCATGAGATTTTCTGTTGAGTTTTGTGTTGTGAAGTTTTCAAGTTTTGGGTAAGGATTTGATGGATTATGGAACAAGGAGTTGCAAGAGCCTAAGCTTGGGGATGCCCAAGGCACCCCAAGGTAAAATTCAAGGACAGCCAAAAGCCTAAGCTTGGGGATGCCCCGGAAGGCATCCCCTCTTTCGTCTTCGTCTATCGGTAACTTTACTTGAGGCTATATTTTTATTCACCACATGATATGTGTTTTGCTTGGAGCGTCTTGTATGATTTGAGTCTTTGCTTTTTAGTTTACCACAATCATCCTTTCTGTACACACCTTTTGGAGAGATACACATGAATCAGAATTTATTAGAATACTCTATGTGCTTCACTTATATTTTTGAGCTATATAATTTCACTCTAGTGCTTCACTTATATCTTTTAGAGCACGGTGGTGGTTTTATTTTATAGAAATTATTGATCTCTCATGCTTCACTTATATTATTTTGGGAGTCTTATAGAACAGCATGGTAATTTGCTTTGGCTATAAAATTAGTCCTAATATGATGAGCATCCAAGATAGGTATAATAAAAACTATCATATAAAGTGCATTGAATAATATGAGAGGTTTGATTCTTTATGATTGTTTTGAGATATGAAGATGGTGATATTAGAGTCATGCTAGTTGAGTAGTTGTGAATTTGAGAAATACTTGTTCTAAAGTTTGTGATTCCGGTAGCATGCATGTATGGTGAACCATTATGTGATGAAGTCGGAGCATGATTTATTTATTGATTGTCTTCCTTATGAGTGGCGGTCGGGGACGAGGATGGTCTTTTCCTACCAATCCATCCCCCTAGGAGCATGCGCGTAGTACTTCGTTTTGATAACTAATAGATTTTTGAAATAAGTATGTGAGTTCTTTATGACTAATGTTGAGTCCATGGATTATACGCACTCTCACCCTTCCACCATTGCTAGCCTCTCTAGTACCGCACACCTTCCGCCGGTACCATACACCCACCATATACCTTCCTCAAAACAGCCACCATACCCACCTATTATGGCATTTCCATAGCCATTCTGAGATATATTGCCATGCAACTTACCACCGTTCCGTTTATTATGACACGCTCCATCATTGTCATATTACTTTGCATGATCATGTAGTTGACATCGTATTTGTGGCAAAGCCACCTTTATAATTCTTTCATACATGTCACTCTTGATTCATTGCATATCCCGGTACACCGCCGGAGGCATTCACATAGAGTCATATTTTGTTTTAAGTATTGAGTTGTAATTTTTGACTTGTAAGTAAATAAAAGTGTGATGATCATCATTATTAGAGCATTGTCCCAATGAGGAAAGGATGATGGAGACTATGATTCCCCCACAAGTCGGGATGAGAGTCCGGACAAAAAGAAAAAAAGAGTGAAAAAGAGGCCATAAAAAAAGAGAAAAGGCCCAAAAAATGAGAGAAAAAGAGAGAAGGGACAATGTTACTATCCTTTTACCACACTTGTGCTTCAAAGTAGCACCGTGATCTTCATGATAGAGAGTCTCCTATGTTGTCACTTTCATTTACTAGTGAGAATTTTACATTATAGAACTTGGCTTGTATATTCCAATGATGGGCTTCCTCAAAATGCCCTAGGTCTTCGTGAGCAAGCGAGTTGGATGCACACCCACTTAGTTTCTTTTGTTGAGCTTTCATACACTTATAGCTCTAGTGCATCCGTTGCATGGCAATCCCTACTCACTCACATTGATATCTATTGATGGGCATCTCCATAGCCCGTTGATACGCCTAGTTGATGTGAGACTATCTTATCCTTTTTGTCTTCTCACAACCACCATTCTATTCCACATATAGTGCTATGTCCATGACTCACGCTCATGTATTGCGTGAAAATTGAAAAAGTTTGAGAACATCAAAAGTATGAAACAATTGCTTGGCTTGTCATCAGGGTTGTGCATGATTTAAGTATTTTATGTGAGGAAGATAGAGCATAGCCAGACTATATGATTTTGTAGGGATAACTTTCTTTGGCCATGTTATTTTGAGAAGACATGATTGCTTTGTTAGTATGCTTGAAGTATTATTAATTTTATGTCAATATTAAACTTTTGTCTTGAATCTTTTGGATCTGAACATTCATGCCACAATAAAGGAAATTACATTGAGAATTATGCTAGGTAGCATTCCACATCAAAAATTCTGTTTATCATTTACCTACTCGAGGACAAGCAGTAATTAAGCTTGGGGATGCTTGATACGTCTCCAACGTATCTATAATTTTTGATTGTTCCATGCTATTATATTATCTGTTTTGGATGTTTAATGGGCTTTATTATGCACTTTTATATTATTTTTGGGACTAACCTATTAACCGAAGGCCCGGTGCAAATTGTTGTTTTTTTGCTTATTTCAGTGTCTCGCGGAAAAGGATATCAAACGGAATCCAAACGGAATGAAACCTTCGTGAGGATAGTTTTTGGAACAAACGCAATCCAGGAGGCTTGGAGTGGACGTCAAGGAAGAAACGTGGAGGCCACGAGATAGGGAGGCACGCCCAGGGGGGTAGGCGCGCCCCCCACCCTCATGGGCCCCTCGTAGCTCCACCAACCTACTTCTTTCGCCTATATATACTCATATACCCCGAAAACATCCAGGAGCACCACGCAACCCTATTTCCACCGCCGCAACCTTCTGTACCCGTGAGATCCCATCTTGGGGCCTTTTTTGGCGCTCCGCCGGAGGGGGAATCGATCACGGAGGGCCTCTACATCAACACCATAGCCTCTCCGATGATGTGTGAGTAGTTTACCACAGACCTTCGGGTCCATAGTTATTAGCTAAATGGCTTATTCTCTCTCTTTGGATCTCAATACAAATTCTCCTCGATTCTCTTGGAGATCTATTCGATGTAATTCTATTTGCAGTGTGTTTGTCGAGATTATCTATGAACAATATTTGATTCTTCTCTGAATTCTTATATGCATGATTTAATATCTTTGCAAGTCTCTTCGAATTATCAGTTTGGTTTGGCCTACTAGATTGATCTTTCTTGCAATGGGAGAAGTGCTTAGCTTTGGGTTCAATCTTGCCGTGTCCTTTACAAGTGACAGCAAGGGCAGCAGGGCACGTATTGTATTGTTGCCATCGAGGATAAAAAGATGGGGTTTATGTCATATTGCTTGATTTTATCCCTCTACATCATGCCATCTTGCTTAATGTGTTACTCTGTTCTTATGAACTTAATACTCTAGATGCATGCTGGATAGCGGACGATGTGTGGAGTAATAGTAGTAGATGCGGAATCATTTCGGTCTACTTGTCACGGACGTGATGCCTATATACATGATCATGCCTAGATATTCTCATAATTATGCGCTTTTCTATCAATTGCTCGACAGTAATTTGTTCACCCACCGTAGAATTTGCTATCTTAAGAGAAGCCACTAGTGAAACCTATGGCCCCCGGGTCTATCTTCCATCATATGAATCTCCCACCAACGTGTTATTTCTGTCGCCGTTTATTTTTGCAATCTTTACTTTTCAATCTATGCAAAAAAATACCAAAAATATTTATCTTATTATCTTTATCAGATCTCACTTTTGCAAGTGGCCGTGAAGGGACTGACAACCCCTTTATCACGTTGGTTGCAAGGTTCTTGATTGTTTGTGCAGGTACGAGGGACTTGCGTGTAGTCTCCTACTGGATTGATACCTTGGTTCTCAAAAACTGAGGGAAATACTTACGCTACATTGCTGTATCACCCTTTCCTCTTCAAGGGAAAACCAACGCATGCTCAAGAGGTAGCAATTGCCTACAAGTGAGGAACATGATAGCCCTGAGGAATTTGATAGATCTAATATCCGACTGTTGCTGTGCTACGCGCCAGCTGTCCCAAAATATCTACCCACCTAACGGTCATATCATTGAAGGGCATTTATGTCTTATCATGTCGGGCTGCTCCCTAGGCTATAAATAGCCGCTCCGAGATAAACTGACACTTGTCATTGAGAGCATCCCATCCTCCGAGGACTTTGAGCAAAAATCATCAAGTGAGGAAAACCCAAACCCAAACACCTACAAACCCAAAGTGATTGAGCATCACTTAAGAGATTGTTCATGTGTGGATCCGGCGCTTGTTACCTTTGAAGACTGTGCATCTTCCGGACGGTTAGGCTTCATGGTCTAGAGCATCCAAGAGGAAATTGTGGATCGCTGAGTGACCGATTTGTGAAGGTTTGGAAGTCACCTGAAGACTTACCATGAGTGATTGGGCGAGGTCTCTGTGACCTTAGATCAAGGAGAATACGGTGAGGACTGTGTGTCTGGGACTGTGTGTCCTCAGGTTTAAATACCTAGCCACTCCAACCAGACGTACAACTTTCACAACAGTTGGAACTGGTCTACCAAATCACTGTCTTCACTGAGCTAACTGGTTCTATTTCCTCAACCCTTTCATTTACTCATTACTATGTTGTGTTCATGATCGTTACTGTTTGAAGACTTTGAATGAAGACTTTCTCAATTTCCTCGGTTCAATTTCTTCAGTCAGTTTGTCTTCTGCCTGCTTATCCTGTGATTACGCTTTCTGTACTCTATGCTTGTTTTCATTTCATCATGATGATTGTGCTTCTGTTCTGTTATGTTTGCATCTGAGTACTTATTCCGCTGCTAGTTGTTCGTGACTTAGGAATTTCCTCACCCTGAAATTCCTCAGTGACGAATTTGTAAAAATCGCCTATCCACCCCCCTCTAGTCGACTTAACGCACTTTTACTTGCTCTTCTTCTTCTTCTTCTTGGATTCCTTGTCCCATTGAGAACACTCAGAGATGTAGTGGCCTAGATTCTTGCATTTGTGCCATGTTCTCTTCTTGTGGTCACGAGTGGAAGCCTCATCATTCCTTGAGTTGGATCTTGAAGACTTTCCGAAGCGGTTCTTTTTGGAGAATTTCTGGAACTTCTTCACGAGCATTGCTAGCTCCATTCCAATGTCTTCAGGATCCTCAGAACTGCAATCAGATTCTTCTTCAGATGAGGAAACATCCTTTGCCTTCAAAGCATAGATTCGGCCATAGTTGGGGCCATAGATGTCTCTCTTCTCAGATAGCTGGAACTCATGTGTGTTGAGCCTCTCAAGTATATTAGACGGATCGAGTTCTCTGAAGTCAGGACGTTCTTGTATCATCAAGGCCAGGGTGTCAAATGAGTTGTCAAGTGATCTCAGAAGCTTCTTCACGATTTCATGCTTGGTGATCTCAGTGGCGCCAAGAGCGTGAAGCTCATTTGTGATATCATTGAGGCAGTCGAATGTGAGCTGGACATTCTCATTGTCGTTCCTCTTGAAGCGGTTGAAGAGATTGTGAAGAACATCAATCCTTGAGTCTCTCTGTGTAGAGATGCCTTCGTTGACCTTGGACAGCCAGTCCCAGACTAGCTTTGCAGTTTCTAGTGCACTCACACGGCCATACTGTCCTTTGGTCAGATGACCACAGATGATGTTCTTGGCGGTCGAGTCCAGTTCCGCGAACCTCTTGACATCAGCAGCGGTGACACCTTCACCGACCTTGGGAACGCCTGTCTTGACGACATACCAGAGGTCAATGTCAATGGCTTCAAGATGCATGCGCATCTTATTCTTCCAATAGGGGTAATCACTGCCATCGAAGATTGGGCACACAGCGGAGACTTTGATTGTCCCTGTAGTCGACATAGCTAACACTCCAGGTGGTTAAACCGAATCACATAGAATAAGGGAGCACCTTGCTCTGATACCAATTGAAAGTGCTAGTTATCGACTAGAGGGGGGTGAATAGGCGATTTTTATGGAAGTCTTCAAAACAGGAGGTCTTTGAAGAGAAACAGATGAAATGAACCTATTGATATGCAGCGGAAGATAGACTACACTAGACAAGCCATAGTCAAGTAAGTAGTATTGTGAAAGTACAAAGAGTATCAGCAGCTAGGTAGTATGGATTAGAATGGAAGACAACATGAAGCCAAACAGGTAATAGTCTTCACACAGTGAAGTAAATCTGATCAGGCAAGCAAGCAATGACTTCACGAAGACAAACTGAAATGTAAAGGAAGTGGGGGATAGAACCAGTTGCTTGGTGAAGACAAGGATTTGGTAGACCAGTTCCAGTTGCTGTGACAACTGTACGTCTGGTTAGGGAGGCTAAGATTGAACTCAGAAGACCGTGTCTTCACCTTATTCCCCTTGATCTAAGGACACCCAGTCCTCGCCCAATCACTCTGGTAAGTCTTCAAGGTAGACTTCCAAACCTTCACAGACTTCGTTCACCGGCGATCCACAATGGCTCTTGGATGCTCAGAACGCGACGCCTAACCAGCTGGAGGATTCACAATCCTCAAGTGTAACAAGTCTTCAGGTCACGCGGACAGAAAGACATCAGTGATGCCTAACACTCTTTGGCTCTGGGTGTTTTGGGCTTTGTCCTCGCAAGGATCTCTCTCTCTCAAAGGCTTCGGAGGTGGGTTGCTCTGAAACGACAAAAGCCGTGCACTAACTCTGAGAAGCCACCAAAATATGGTGTAGGGGTGGGCTATTTATAGCCTGGAGGCAACCCGACATGATATGTCCGGAATGACCCTGGGTGCCTAAGGAACCGACACGTGTCCAACGGTCGGATTTCAAACACACGCAGCAGCTTGGCTTGGGCTACAGGCAAAGCTGACACATCCAACTCCGGAGAAGATTTGCTCTCATTGTCTTCGCTCGAAGACATAGGATTTTGGTTGAGCATCACATCAGTCATCTGACTTTGTTCACTTGGACCCCACTTAACAGTACGATGGTTCCTATGACTCAATAAAGAAGAAAAGTAAACTACGAAACAACTATGTCTTCGCACTCCATAGTCTTCAAGTGAATGTCTTCACATGTCATTATCTTCATCGTGAATGTCTTCATACATTTTTAGGGGTCACCTCTGGTAGATAAACCGAATCAATGAGGGACTACTACCTCTGTTATCCTGCAATTCTCACAAACACATTAGTCCCTGAACCAAGTTTGTTGTCAATACACCAAAACCAACTAGGGGTGGCACTAGATGCACTTACAGTTCTGATCATATTCCATTGGTTTTCCCGTCTTTATATAATTGGCAAGATAAACATTCTCATTGCAATTTATCACACAATACATATAAATTTCCTTTAGATCAAATTCAAGAACTTTCATGAGAATTAATCCTTCAAGCCAATTACTTGTATGTGCTACTTCTTCATACCCCCAAAATAGACTAAGTTCATTACAATGCTCAAGGGTGATCATATCATCACAATATTTGTACACGATTCGATAATAAAATTTTATGCATTGAAAATTAAAATGACCACCTTCATTGCAAATTTCACAAGTAATGGGAAGAAGGGAACATAATTCTCTAGGATACTCATCTAGCATCTTAAGCAACCATTGGGTTCTTTGATATTTATGATTTTTACAAAATCTATCATCCCTTATTAGCATGTTTTCACAAGATCTATGCTCACCACAATAATTGACATGCTTATAAGAAACCATTTTTTCAGATATTTGATCATCGCTAGTGCAATCATCATTAGTATCATGGATATTCATAGCAAGCATACTAACAACATTGCAATCATGCTTATCATTCAAGGACCTAATGCCACACATTTTATTGAATTCTTCTTCTAACAACTGAGCACAATTTTCTGAACCATCATTTTCAAGAAAGACGTCATAAAGATAAAGAATTTGATGCAAATTCAATTCCATTTTTTAGTTTTCTTTTATAAACCAAACTAGTGATAAAATAAGAAATCAAAATATTAAATTGCAAGATCTAAGGATATACCTTCAAGCGCTCACCTCCCCGACAACGGCGCCAGAAAAGATCTTCATGTCTACTACACAACTTATTCTTGTAGACTTGTGTTGGGCCTCCAAGCGTAGAGTTTTGTAGGACATCAGCAAATTTCCTTCAAGTGGATGACCGACCTAAGGTTTATCAATCCGTGGGAGTCGTAGGATGAAGATGGTCTCTCTTAAACAACCCTGCAATCAAATATAAGAAATCACTTGTGTCCCCAACACACCAAATACAATGGTAAATTGTATAGGTGCACGAATTCGGCGAAGAGATGGTGATACAAGTGTAGTATGGATAGTAGATATAGGTTTTTGTAATATGAAAATGTAAAAACAGCAAGGTAGCAAGTGATAAAACGGAGCACAAACGGTATTGCAATGCTTGAAAACAAGGCCTAGGGTTCATAGTTTCACTAGTGTAATCTCTCAATAGTGCCAACATAATTGAGTAATATAATAATCCCTCAACGTGCGACAAAGAATCACTTCAAAATTTTGATCGGAGAATATATGACAAAAATGGGTATCAACCCCTATGCATAGATTACCCAATTTCACAGAAATCCGCGAGTTGAATACCAAAAAACATCAAGTAACTCAATAGAATACGCCATTGTCACCACGGGCATCCACATGCAAGACATAGATCAAGTGATCTCAAATCCAATATTCAATCCAACATAACAAAATGTCGAAGAGCAAGACTCAATTCATCACAACAAGATAGAGAGAGGGAAACACCATATGTTCCGACTATATTAACACAGCCCATGGTTACATCAAGATCATGCCGGATCAAGAACACGAGAGAGAGAGAGAGAGAGAGAGATCAAACACATAGCTACTAGTACATACCCTCAGCCCCGAGGGTGAACTACTCCCTCGTCGTCATGGAGACCACCAAGATGATGAAGATGGCCTCCGGTGATGATTTCCCCCTCCGACAGGGTGCAGAAACAGGGCTCCAGATGGGATCTCTTCGGAACAGAGGCTTACGGCGGCGGAGTCGAAGTTCTAGGTTAACATTCGGGGGTTTTGAAGTATATAATAATTTTCAGTGTTGGAATCACGCGAAGAGGGACCACAGGGGGCACAAGGTATCTAGGCGTGGCCACCCCCAGGCACGTCGGGATACCTTGTCACGTCCTCGTGTTTCTTCTGGTACTCCCTCGAAGCTTCGGGGTGTCTTATGTTCCAAAAAAAAGTTTTATCGCGTTTGGACTTCGTTTGGTATGATTTTTTGGAAATCCAAAAACAAGCAAAAACAGCAACTCACACTGGGCACTAGGTTAATATGTTAGTCCATGAAAATCATATAAAATTCATATAAAAGTGCACCAAAACCATATAAAATTATAATAAACATGGCATCAATACTTCATAAATTATTGATACGTTAGAGATGTATCAGCTAGCTTTAAATTATTCATGCTAAACTCGTATAACTAATAACAAACAAATATATTAAGGATGAAATACCAAGTTTTGTTTCTTTGCCAATAAGCCGGCTTTCTCCATGTCTCGTTCATTTTCCTGGCTCTTCTTGATGGTCCATTTGTGCAGCCTGGCTCGTGACTTTATCTTTCCACACTTAGCATTATTCCGCATATCTTGCGAGATCTTCTTCTATTGACACACGTCAAGATCTAATAGCAAGTCTAGGCTCTGACCTAGGTTAAAAGATATCATATTGCAAAATCTCAGTGGTATCCCTGAAAAAACGGCATGACGCCTCGAGTTTGCCACCCCCATCTATAAATAGGGCGGCAGAGACCCGGGGCCCATTTTCACCTCACGCGCCCGTGCTCTCCTTCTTCCTCGCGACTACTCAAGCTCCACATCGCTCCTTCCCGAGCTCTGCACCCTAGAAGCCGTCGGAGTTCGTCCTCGCCCATCTTCGCCGTCAGAGCTCGCGCGCGTCCATCGCCTTTCGTTCATGATTCGTGCTACCTCTTGAGCTTGCGTTGGTTTTCCCCTTAAATAGGAAAGGGTGATGCAGCAAAGTAGCGTAAGTATTTCCCTCAGTTTTTTAGAACCAAGGTATCAATCCAGTAGGAGACAACACATGAGTCGCCTCGTACCTACACAAACAAATAAGAACCTTGCAACCAACGCGATAAAGGGGTTGTCAATCCCTTCACGGCCACTTGCAAAAGTAAGATCTGATAGAGATAATAAGATAAATATTTTTGGTATTTTTATGATATAGATTGAAAGTAAAGATTGCAAAGTAAAAATAGATTGGAAACTTATATGATGGAAAATAGACCCGGGGGCCATAGGTTTCACTAGTGGCTTCTCTCAAGATAGCATAAGTATTACGGTGGGTGAACAAACTACTATCGAGCAACTGATAGAAAAGTGCATAGTTATGAGAACATCTAGGCATGATCATGTATATAGGCATCACGTCCGCGACAAGTAGACCGAAACGATTCTGCATCTACTACTATTACTCCACACATTGACCGCTATCCAGCATGCATCTAGAGTATTAAGTTCATAAGAACAGAGAAACGCATTAGGCAAGATGACATGATGTAGAGGGATAAAATCAAGCAATATGATATAAACCCCATCTTTTTATCCTCGATGGCAACAATACAATACGTGCCTTGCTGCCCCTGCTGTCACTGGGAAAGGACACCGCAAGATTAAACCCAAAGCTAAGCACTTCTCCCATTGCAAGAAAGATCAATCTAGTAGGCCAAACCAAACTGATAATTCGAAGAGACTTGCAAACATAACCAATCATACATAAAAGAATTCAGAAGAGATTCATATATTTTTCATAGATAATCTTGATCATAAACCCACAATTCATCGGATCTCGACAAACACACCACAAAAAGAATTACATCGAATAGATCTTCAAGAAAATCAAGGAGAACTTTGTATTGAGATCCAAAGAGAGAGAAGAAGCCATCTAGCTATTAACTATGGACCCGAAGGTCTGTGGTAAACTACTCACACATCATCGGAGAGGCTGTGGTGTTGATGTAGAAGCCCTCCGTGATCGATTCCCCCTCCGGCGGAGCGCCGAAAAAGGCCCCAAGATGGGATCTCACGGATACAGAAGGTTGCAGCGGTGGAAATAGGGTTTCGTGGTGCTCCCGGATGTTTTCGGGGTATATGGATATATATAGGAGGAAGAAGTAGGTCGGTGGAGCTGCGAGGGGCCCACGAGGGTGGGGGCGCGCCCAGGGGGCAGGCGCGCCTCCCCGCCTCGTGACCTCCTTGCTTCTTTCTGGACGTCCACTCCAAGTCTCCTGGATCACGTTTGTTCCAAAAATCACTCTCCCGAAGGTTTCATTCCGTTTGGATTCCGTTTGATATTCCTTTTCTGCGAAGCACTGAAATAGGCAAAAAACAGCAATTTGCATTGGGCCTTCGGTTAATAGGTTAGTCCCAAAAATAATATAAAATTGTATAATAAATCCCATTAAACATCCAAAACAGATAATATAATAGCATGGAACAATCAAAAATTATAGATACGTTGGAGACGTATCAATCCGACGAGCTTGTCTGGCGCAGCTTCCCAGATCTGTAAGCCTCCTTTCACCTTCACTATATTTCTGCCGCTATTCAGATGACGTTCATCTCCATCTAGGCATATCTCCTTGCTAGATCTTAATATTACCTAGATTAGATTGGTTTTGTGTATTGTACCGCCTCCATGATACATCTATCTTCTTGAAAATATTTTTCTGCCACGGTAGTTTTTCTCTTCCAATGTCATGGTAGTGTTTGTCTCCATTGCTAGGTTTTTCCACCCCTTTGAACTTCTTTTCCAATATTATCTAGATCCAAAATTTCTGTCAATCTCAATAGTAGTTGTTTGTAGCAAATTTGTAACTCGACAATCTATCACCGCTGCCGGCTTATAGGGCGTAAGACTTCATGAGTAGCCATCTTTAGCTTGATTTTCTTCATCGACTTATATCCCCGCTCTCGCTTTGCAGCTTTACATTCATCATATGCGCAAAGTGATGGCTCAGAAGAACAAACAGAAGAAGAATGAAGACTGGGAAAAATCCATTATGAGTGAACTCTGGCTTACGAAACTGGTGAATTCTGCCTTGTTGCCTCCAAAAGTTGAAATTGCACGGCGTGCACCTTGGGAGGAGACGCTGCCTTAGCCAAGGCAAGGCGAGGTCATCATTTTTGCTGACAATCTCACCAGAGGTTTTGGGCCACCGACTTCTAGATTTTTTCCATAACATGCTTCAGCATTACAATGTGCAGCCCCAGGACCTAGCGCCGAACTCCATCCTCAATGCGAGCAACTTTCAAGTCTTTTGCAAAGATTACCTTCAGATGGAACCGACAGTAAATCTGTTCCTAGAATTCTTTTACCGCAACAAATAGACCGAGTGCAGCAGCGGGCCAGCTTTGGAATGCGGCAGAGTGACAATCCAGAAACGTAAGGATTGCATCTTTCCCCATATGAAGTTCGCGAGCCATCCCAAAGGATGCAAAAAAAACTTATTTTATTTTATTATAAGGATACTTCTCCAGCGGGCCAAACCCCTTTGTCGGGTTATCATTTCACCCGGCTGGAGTAAAATCACCAAATGAACTCCTATGCACCGCCAGAAGAACGAGAGGAGCTAGCACCTATCTACCAAAGGATCAATGCCTTGATTGCTCATGGTCTCGAAGCCACAGATTTGACCCAGTGTTGGGTCGGCTGGCACCTCCAGCCCTTCAGCGTGCGTGCCCAGTTGTTTCATTAGTACACAAGTCGGGTCGATGATGATATGCGTTATTCGCGCAAAGAACTAGAGCCGTAAAAACTCTCCAAAGAGCTTAAGAAGATCTTGGACGGGACTCTTGAAGAAATATCAACAGTGGGTCTTGCTCCCTTTGAAGCCGCTAATCCCACTCCCGCGGTTTGTATACTTCAATTTCTTTTGTCACTTGTATATTTTTATTCCTTCACTTGCTTATAAAAATGTCGGCTTTTATTCGTTCAGCCTGAAACCGACGGGTGGAAAACTACGTATCAAGCTCCCACCACTCCTGATGAAGAGACATAAGAAGATGAATAGTATGAATAAGAGGAGGAGGTTGATGAGGTAGAAGAACTTGACTCTCTTGGCCAACTCGATAACCAACTTGCTGACGCTGGCTCTTCGTAGGATAACACAGGAACCAGCAAGCCAGTTGAAACAGCGGTAACTCCTAGTGCCTCTGATATTGAAACTCTTGGTAGGAGGAGAACTTGACTGGTTGTATGAAAGGTACCCTTTTCACATCCACCAGCTTATTTGGATTCAAACTTATCTTTTAAGAAAATACATCACGCTGAAAGTAAGAAGAGGAAGACCCGGAGCCCTTGCTTAGAAGATCTTCATGAAGGTCTCTCTCTTCAGCCCTCTCCTCGCCGGGCTCGGAGGCAAGAACAACAAGGGCATACAACTTCTTGTCGGAGAGCCGACCAGATGAAGATCCCAATGGATCTGTCATACCATACTTCATCACCTTCATCTGACGCCTCTAGCGCAAGCCAACTGCCTGACTTTACCATAAATGTTGGGTAAGTTTATAAAACTTATTATGTAACCTCAGTTGAGTTCTTTTTCCTCATTTGATATCTTTGGTTGAAATAGGGCCAAGGGAATCATGATCGCGAAGCCGACTGAATCTTCTGCGGCTACAACTGATGTAGAGATGGCCACCTCGAGCATCCCAACGAATGTCACTGAGGACCCGGCTGGGAGGGAGCCGTCCTTGAATAACTAGGTTCCCTCAAAGTCTTAGGATGAGGACCCGGCTCTGGATTAGACGGTTTTCCATGACCAGCCTCTTCCAGAACCTGCATCCCAGGAGGAAAAGAGAAGAAACTCAGCTGATGATAAGCCGGCTAATACCACTATGACTCATGGTGATGTAGAGATTACAGGTTAGAAGTACAATCCACTCACTACCTCCAACGCTCTCTCCAAGATGTTTGCTGAGGAGAAACTGCCTTTGCGCCAAGAACTGGCTCATGCCACTCTCCTGGAGGGGTATGAAGAGATGAGTGTAGCGGCTCTTTATCAACAATATGGGACCCGCCTCATGCAAAACTGGGCTAATGAGAGTGCCTTGGTTGCACTTTTTAAGAAAAAATATGAGGTATATCCTTCTCCTTATCCCCATATGTATGTAGACCCCAAGCCCCAAGTTTTTCATGTGGGGATGACTTGGCGCTTTACATAACATAGGATATCAACTGTGTAGCCCCCAAGGGTCGGGTTGCTTGCCTGTAGTAGCCTCGGACTTGAACTTGCATAAGTAAAACTTCAATCTATGTAGCCCCCAAGTGTCGGGTTGTGTGTCTGAAGTTGCCTGGGACTTAATATTCTCCAAATGAAGCTTCAAATAGGGTATCCCCAAGTGTCGGGTTGTCTCACCTGCGATAACCCGGGGCATTGTATATCATATTAACTTCCATTTTGTACTTGCAGAAATCCAGGCCTGAGTCATACGAAGAAATTGCTAGGTTGTGGCAAGAATTGGTAGCATAAAATAGCAAGAACAAAGCCGCTGAGAAACTGTCATTTGACTTTCATGAATCTCTTTTGAAAGTTACCGAATTTTTTGAAAAGGCAAAGGTAGAGTTTGTAGAACAAAAGGTTGCCCTCATCTGGCAAGCAGAAGATGCACATACCAAACTTGGCCCGGTGGAAGAGGAATTGAACAAGTTGAAAGACCACGTGAGCCATCTTTGCATGGCCACCTTTGGTAAACAATCTCTCTTTAGCCCTGTAGTTGAAAATTGCCATGTAGCTTGATACAAATATGAGTTTCACTTGCTAACTAGTTTTCATTATAATAGGTGATGACCCACAAGTATAGGGGATCAATTGTAGCTCTTTTCGATAAGTAAGAGTGTCGAACCCAACGAGGAGCAAAAGGAAATGACAAGTAGTTTTCAGTAAGGTAGTGTCTGCAAGTGCTGAAATTGTGGAGTAGTTTGCTAGCAAGATAATTTGTAACAAGCAAGTAACAATAGTAGTAACAAAAGTGCACAAAGTTAGACTAATCCTTTTGAGGCAAAGGATAGGCCAAAACGGTCTCTTATGATAAGCAAAGTGTTCTTGAGGGTACACGGGATTTTCATCTAGTCACTTTCAACATGTTGGTTCGATTTGTGTTCGCTACTTTGATAATTTGATATGTGGGTGGACTGGTGCTTAGGTGATGTGCTTACTTGAACAAACCTTGTACTTATGATTAACCATCCCGCAAGCATCCGCAACTACGAGAAAATTATAAAGAATAAATTCTAACCATAGCATTAAACTTTTGGATCCAATCGGTCCCTTACGGAATAGCGCATAAACCGGGGTTTAAGCTTCTGTCACTCTCGCAACCCATCATCTAATTGCTACTCCACAATGCATTCCCTTAGGCCCAAATATGGTGAAGTGTCTTGTAGTCAACATTCACATGACACCACTAAGGGAATCACAACATACATACTATCAAAATATCGAACACATATCAAGTTCACATGACTACTTGCAACATGATTTCTCCCGTGACCTCAAGAACAAGAGTAACTACTCACAAATGATAAATATGCTCATGATCAGAGGAGTATTAAATAGCATATTGGATTTGAACATATAATCTTCCACCAAATAAACCATATAGTAATCAACTACAAGAGGTAATCAACACTACTAGTCACCCACAAGCACCAATCTATAGTTCGGTAACAAGATTGAACACAAGAGATGAACTAGGGTTTGAGATGAGATGGTGCTGTTGAAGATGTTGATGGAGATATCCCTCCCCAAGATGGGAGAGTTGTTGGTGATGATGAGGACGATGATTTCCCCCTCTGGGAGGGAAGTTCCCCCGGCGGAATCGCTCCGCCGGAGGGCAAAAGTGATCCTGCCCAAGTTCCGCCTCGAGGCGGCAGTGCTTCATCCCGAAAGTCCTCTCCTTATTTTTTCTAGGTCAAAATGACTTATATACCAGAAGATGGGCACCGGAGGTGGGCCTGGGTGAGCACAACCCACCAGGGCATGCCTGGGCTCCCTGGCGCACCCAGGTGAGTTGTGCCCACCTGGTGGGCCCCCTCTGGTAGTTATTTGCTCCAATAATTCTTATATATTCCATAAAAAGTCCTCGTGAAGTTTTAGCTCATTTGGAGTTGTGCAGAATAGGTAGCCTGGCGTAGCTTTTTCAGGTCCAGATTTCCAGCTGCCAGAATTCTCCCTCTTGGTGTGTACCTTGCTAATTATGAGAGAAAAGGTATTAGAATTACTCCAAAAAGCATTATTATGGATAAAAACATTATAAATAACAGTAAGAAAACATGATGCAAAATGGACATATCAACTCCCCCAAGCGAAAACCGAAATCGAAAAACATGTCCACATGCTTTGAGAGAGAGGTGTCGATAAAAACAAAATACGGACATAGAAGCATCATGTTGATTATTATAACAGCAACAAAATTAAATATAGGAATTTTATCATAGAAATTTTATCATATACTTCTCATGAATAATTAATAGTTCATCACACAATCGAAGTATAAAGCAAAAACTCTATTGAAAACCAACAAACTATGTTCTCAGTCAACTTTGGAACTACAATTCATCATCTTTTCAAGAAGGGTCATGTATCGGAGCCTTTAGGTAAGTCCACATACTCAACCATCATATAGTCTTCTATGATTGCTAACACTCACCACGTACCCATGAGCAAAACGTTTCAACCGGACACATAGAAAGATAGGGGCTTATAGTTTCGCCTCCCAACGTACTCACCTCAAGGGTGATGTCAACAATAATAACTCATGCTATCTATATTCAACTGGAAATATGTGCCTAGATCTTTCTTCACCACATGATGCTTGCCAAAGGAGAAAAATAAAAAGGAATAGAAGGAAAACTTTGACTCTTTGCATAAAAGTAAATACATAAAAGTAAAAGATAGGCCCTTCGCAGAGGGAAGCAAAGGTTGCAATGCGCTTATTTGTTTGTATGCTCAACCCCTTAGTGGAAAAGAATGTCACGTTGTATTTGCTCTTAAGATGACAACCTTTATTATGCAGTATGTCGCTTTTATTCTTTGCCATCCAAGTTCGCACAACGCTCAATTTTCTCTTACACTAAATGATCTCACACTTTTAGAAGCAATTTTTATTGCCTTTTTGCACCAATGACAACTTACTTGAGGGATCTTGCTCAATCCCTAGGTAGGTATGGTGGACACTTGAAAATAATATTTGGGTTTAAGGGTTTTTGGATGCACAAGTAGTATCTCTACTTAGTGCGGAATTTTTGGCTAGCAAAGATAGGGGCAAGCATCACATGTTAAAGGATCTATGACAATATGACTTCTATCTGAATATAAACAAACATAAACCATTAAGTTGTCTTCCTTGTCCAACGTCAACAATTTTGGCATATAATATTTTGATGAGGGCTCACAATCACAAAAGATTTCTAGGATAGTGTCGGGGATATACCCCGCGGTATGACCCGGCCGGAAGTATGACCCGGCCGGACTTGGCGCTTCATCGTAACCCGCAGTTGGCGACTCATGGGTCTGGCGGTTCACTGGTGTGACGACTCACGAGCCTGGCGACTTAATAATGGCCCCGACGGCGGGTCAGACAGATGACAAGGGCCCAAGGCCCAGAAGGCCGGCTCATGTTATGGTGGGCCGGCTTAAGAGGAAAGCGTAAGGAATATTTCCTTGCAAAGGAAGCAAGACTAGGACTCCACTTGTAATTGAGTAATCCTAAACCTACTACGACTAGTCATGTAACCCACCCCTTCAACTTATATAAGGAGGGGCAGGGCTCCCCAAAGAGGGACAGGTAACAAGAAACAATCTCTAGGGCTAGACACCGAGAGCCGGTTCCCGGCGACTCTCCCGTGATCATAATGAGACCTAGCCTCAAACAGCATGTAGGGTTGTTACCGGATGATGTTTCCCGGGGCCCGAAGCTGTCTAAATTCTTGTATTGCGTCTCTCGATTCCGCTCAACCCCTCTCAAGCTACCACATAGATGCGTTGGCCTCGCGACTAAGTCCTTTCAAAAGGGCATCTGCCGTGACTATTCCACGACAGTTGGCGCCCACCGTGGGGCTCGCGCACGGTGGTGTTGAGTTCTTGAAGGGCTCCCCAAGGATCGAGAAGCTCACGATTGGCTGAATGAAGAAGAACCGGCGCAAGAGAATCACACGGGATTTACTTTGGATCTGGAAGTGTGAGATTTGAGTTGAAGAGAAATTAGAGTTGCAAGATGCGTGCCGCCGCAACCGGGTGATCCGATGAAATCAGGTCAAATTTCGCTATGTCGATGGTAATGGCCGAGACAGACAAAAGTTGCCGCTGCAGTACCTCCAACCCGACGATAACAGATCAACTTTCATCTGCGATTACCAAGTCACTACAAGTCATATCATCGTTCTTTATTTTTTGGAAGAAAACTAGTGCGTGTGGAACAGATCGCGTCCAGGGCAACTGACGTGTACTGGCTCGCTTCAAATTCCGAGGGCTGAAGCAGAAGTGCTATTTTCCGTCTTGGCTGCTGTGTGCGTACGAACAGTAATTACACCAAACCAACACACGGACATGGAGGCCCAAAAGCAACGACCCGTGGCTGGTCTGAACTCTGCCTCCGCTTTCAATCCATCTTTGATGGTCACAGCCACTGGGCGTGAGCCGCCGCCGTCAAGCACCTCGCCTTCAAGCTGCGGCCTTGCCTCCTCCAAAACCGTCGTCGCGCCCGGTCGTTTCCTCCAAGCCGACGGTTACACCTATGCTTGGCCCCCTCCATCGACGTTGCCGCCTGGTCAACAGCGCGCCTTAAGCCGTCCCCGCACTCGAAGGAAAACACGGACGAGGTCTTCATCCAACTGACAGTGACTCGGACTTGGGCTGCAATCTCTGCCTCCGAGCCACCACCAAGTCACCTCCGATGAGCTGCCCTCGGCCCCAGTTTCGCTGCGCCCTGGCCTTGAAGTGGCCACTGTTGGCTGCTGCCGCAGGTTCTGCGCCTGCGCGCCCGTCACCTGAGCCACCAGCCAGCGGTCCCCGTCGCCACGGCTTCTACTTCAACCCGCCGTCGCGCGTTGACCCGGGCTGCTACCACTGCGGCTTCACACCAACCCGCGGTCTCACACTGATGTGGTTACAGCCTTGTCAATCATTGAAAAGAAAGAGGAAAAGAGAGAGACAGAATAAACAGCCACGCATGGGACATCCACTAGCGACACCCCCAACAACCATTTATTTTTCAAGGCATCTCACGTGAAAGACTTTTTTAGTCTGCATATGGATTATCTGTCCAATGGACATCTCACAAACGGTGGCACACAGATCATTTACCGTCCAGATCATCAGGTGATATCCATCCAGTTTACTTTTATCAGTACCTATTAATTTTTTTGAAAACAACCACTCTGCACTATAGTGTTGTTATATACAGCCGTCACCCCTGCGGTCCGGTCTACATCAACATACCGGGCCACACCTGTCTGCGTGAGCTATTTATTGAGTATGAGCAAATCACTGCTTGGGAAGCCCGGTTTTCTTCCAACAAAATTGGAGGCAAATTATCATGTATTATCAGCCGCCGTCTACACTGGATGGTTCAAATGGGCAGGCGCACAAGTAGCCGCCACTACAGTTTCGTTAACTTCAAATAGCTAGTTGGAAGGGACCATTGGCCGAGTTGCAAACACGGCTCATACGGGATCATTTATAACCCGCCGCAGTCACCTCAACCTTTTGTGGATTCACATCGCGCTATCAACGCCAATGATATACACCTTCTGCTATGGTCAAATATGGAGAATCTCGAGCCAACTCCTCGAGTCGTCCTGAGACTCGGGGGCTACAATGGTATGACTCGGCAAAGTTAGCCGGTTTCAATGAATTCAAGAAGTCCGGGTCATTGAAGGGAAAAATAACCCGACCCCGGGGATTACTGCTAGATCGATGAAAATTTAAGGGCCGTCAGAAGATTTCCGGCTCAAAATAAGGATTCTGGTTCAAAATCCAGTTCAAGGACAATCTCTCTCCCACAAAGCACTGAAGCTCTTAATATCCGGTTTAAAATCCGGTTCAAGAAAAATTTATTTACCACAAAGCTTTGAAGCTCTCAAAATCCGGTTCAAAATCCGGTTCAAGGTAAATTTTCCTCTCACAAAGTTTTAAACTTTCAAATCCGGTTTAAGGTTCCGGTTTAAAAAGAATTAATCTCTCGCAAGTTCGAGTTCTCGGAAAGATTAAAGGGTGCCAAAAAGGGCTTGCTGCCACGATGCACGGTTCAAACATGGGTATCCCGCTTTACGGCTTATCTTATTATGGTCACTTGGGGGCGTCCTGTTCAAACATAGGTCGTATTCGAACCAAAGAGAACATAGCTGTTGGTACCCTCTTGATCGGCACACTGCAGAGCTCACTAGGGGGCTTCTTGATCGTATTCGAATCATAGCTCAACCCCTTTTGGGAACCGACGTGGATCGTATTCGAATCAGCGTCGTTAAACAACTCTCAAGGTCATTTGGGGCCTTCCTGTTCAAACATAGGTCGTATTCGAACCAAAGTGAACATAGCTGTCGGTACCCTCTTGATCAGCAACGCCAAAGCCACTGGGGGCTATATGATCGTATTCGAATCTTAGCTTAACCCCTTTGGGACGGTTTTCTGATCGTATTCGAATCAGAAGCCTCAAAATTTTTGAAGTCTCTTTTTGCAAGTAATTTTTTGGATTTTATTTGAAGTTCTTTTGATCATATCTAAAGTGTATATGAGTGGTTTCTATTTAACCCGGCTTGATTTTCAATGATAAATCGCCAGCTTATGACAATCATCATCTATTTGGAAGCATTGGCTTCTAAAGATTGGGTTATCACCCTTACAACACAGGTCATGTAAACCGGCAGTACAAATTCAATATCACAGTGGTTATATGTGAGATATTGTGACCGGCCCTGCGGTAAACCGCCAAGGGATCTTGTGATCTACTTGTGTGCAGGATAAGATTACATTTGGGTGGTTACCCCCCTAGCTTTTGACGTTAAGTCGCCAGGGCATATGTTGTTTAAACTCTGTGCAGGATTTACAGAGCTATGACTTACATAAATGATTAAGTTCAAGCCCATCATCAAAGATTGAAATTGGTGTCTCAAAAGGGTTATCAATTCTTGATTTTCTCAAAGGTTATAAGCCGCCGGGTTATAAAAATTCCGGCTTACAATGGAGGCGTATTAAATTGCCATCGGCCAAGAGCCGCCGGATATTTAAACTCCGGGTTTACTTATCAACAGATGAGGTATTCAAAGTCGCTTTGGCGCAATGGCTATTATTTTATCAATGAATATGATTTATTTTACAATGGAAGGAATAGTCCCGAGTCGCTGCAGGCTTACGACCCGGTACTTGGGGGCTACATTATTTAAATTGAGATCACATCAAATATGCAAGTCCCATGTCACTGCCAGCGTGCACCATGGCACTTGGGGGCTAATGCAAAGTCATTTTTTTCTCACCTCATTGAAGACCCGACTCATCACATCGTAATGAGCCGGCCCTTGGGGGCTACCAATTGCTCCTGTCAAAAATTCAAGGTACACAAGCTTTTAATCCATTATATTGAAAGATCCACTACTCGGTTGGTAGAGTACAAAGCTCTTAACCTTGTGGACGTGGGTTCAAGCCCCATGGTGGAGATTACATCATATGATGTTATTATCAATGAATCATATACAAAGTCCCAGCTCAATAATATCTTACTGAGCCGGCCCTTGGGGGCTACACATTGTTGCTCAAAGTTTACATGATCATATTTACAAAGTCCCTGCTCATTATTGCATAATGACCCGGCCCTTGGGGGCCACACTGGTTGAAGTTTTCATGAGCATAAGGCAATTACAAGTCCCAAGTTGTTGCAAGCATGACAACCCGGCACTTGGGGGCTACAGGTGATATGCATATAAGGAAAGAAAATCTTCAAATTATCAGTTTGGAGTAGACCAGATTAACCCGGTGTTTGCAACAATCATGACCCGGCATCATTTATTTATAACCCGGCAATTTTGGCAATCATAAATCGGCAAGATCTACATCTTTAAGCCGGCTGAATATCAGTTGAATATTTCAAGACCAATATTTTTGTCAAGTCAGAGCATTGAAGGCCGACTCAAATGGATTATTTCTTATAACATTTCTCTACAAGAGCCAATGTCAGCAAATTGGTTATGAAGCTGGCCTATTGACCCGGATTTTTTAGAAGAAGTGCCCGGATTTTTTGCATTGGCAAGGTTTGGACATATCTGTTAAAAGAGATTTGCTATAAGATCTTGAGTATGCATCCAGGAGGAAATGACAAGGACTTAAAGATGATCAGGTGCCGGTTCAGGAAAATATTTAACCCGGAGCACAACCTATCAAGTTTGTTCTTGTGTTTATTTTACATGATCAGTTTAACATGGATAAATTCAAATTAAACTAGGGGCTAATGTCGGGGATATACCCCGCGGTATGACCCGGCCGGAAGTATGACCCGGCCGGACTTGGCGCTTCATCGTAACCCACGGTTGGCGACTCATGGGTCTGGCGGTTCACTGGTGTGACGACTCACGAACCTGGTGACTTAATAATGGCCCCGACAGCGGGTCAGACAGATGACAAGGGCCCAAGGCCCAGAAGGCCGGCTCATGTTATGGTGGGCCGGCTTAAGACGAAAGCATAAGGAATATTTCCTTGCAAAGGAAGCAAGACTAGGACTCCACTTGTAATTGAGTAATCCTAAACCTACTACGACTAGTCATGTAACCTGCCCCTTCAACTTATATAAGGAGGGGCAGGGCTCCCCAAAGAGGGACAGGTAACAAGAAACAATCTCTAGGTCTAGACACCGAGAGCCGGTTCCCGGCGACTCTCCCGTGATCATAATGAGACCTAGCCTCAAACAGCATGTAGGGTTGTTACCGGATGATGTTTCCCGGGGCCCGAAGCTGTCTAAATTCTTGTCTTGTATTGCGTCTCTCGATTCCGCTCAACCCCTCTCAAGCTACCACATAGATGTGTTGGCCTCGCGACTAAGTCCTTTCACAAGGGCATCTGCCGTGACTATTCCACGACAGATAGTATATTTATATGTGAATCTTCTCTTCCCTTATTAATTCTTTCATGAGTTGCATCATTGACTAATGCTATGTTTGTCACTCTCTAATAAAATTTTCTACTTATACTTTTCCTTATGTGGCGCCATCACCTACCATAGGATAGTATATAATCTTATTGATTTATTTCTTTCCTTTTATTTATTTCCTTTCTCTTTTTCTTTCTTTATTTCTTTTCTTTTATTTGCAACATGGAAGTAAAGAAAGCAAAAACTCACACTAAACTTTATTATATAACTTGCACACGATTACAAGGATAAATCACTAAGCAAACTCTCAAAGAAGAAAGGATCGAGCTAAACTTTTATTCATCTAATGCAAAAGATCGAACTAAAACAAGTAGAAGTAATAAGATAGTGGGATGATACAATACAGGGGCACCTCCCCCAAGCTTGGCGGAAGCCAAGGGGAGTGCCCATACCCGATACTCAGTTCTCTTTTGGTGGTGAAGAAGATGATGGTGGTGATGAAGCGATCCTATCCTTAAGGATCAAGAGATTCTCCAATCGACGGATGATGCTCCGGAGATGGATGATATGCTCTTGATGCAGAATATTTCCACGAGTGAGATACTTATTCTGTATGCAAACTATTTCAATGACGTGAAAAGCTTCAATCTCAGCCGGGGTAAGGTGAGTAAGGTAGGGCTTAAGGACATCCTCTTCCTCCTCCTAGGCCAGCAGTGCTTGTGCTGCTACCGGGGATGTATCTAAGGTAGCTTTCTTGCCCTTGTCTCCCTTTACGGCATCCGTAGGCTCCTCCCGCTTCGTCTCGATCTTCATCAACCAAGCATCTTCTTCCATGTTGTTGGAGTAGCAAGAAGACATGATGCCTGGCTTGATAAATCTGATCGGAAACAACAAGAAGAGAGAACAGAGGATTTCTTCGCGATACGGTGACTAACAGGTTCGGGAAGTATATATAGATTTTTTTTATCTTGGAGGACAAGCATACGGGAGAAAAACGGAGTACGGAAGGTGTCCCAGGTGGGCACAACCCACCTGGGCGCGCCGGGCAAGCTTGGCGCACCCTGGTGTCTTGTGCCCACCAGGGGACGCTTCCTAGAAGTTTCTTTATTTCCAAAATTATTAAATATTCCAAAAATGATAAAAAATATTTTTGCGGATTTTTCGGAGTCCGTTTACTTACCGTATCACGTACCTCCTTATTTTCACGATTCTGGAGTGTTCCGGAAGGACTCTTTTATGTCCTCTTCCGGTGTCAAAATTTGGATAATATTACTTTCAACGTTAATGGGCGTACCTGAGATATAATGTTTTATTCATTGCCCATTGACAACCTTCGGGATTATTTATTATGATGGCTCCAGACCGGTAAACCTCCTTGATGACATATGGGCCTTCCCATTTTGAGAGGAGTTTTCCTGCAAAGAATCTGAAACGAGAGTTGTACAAAAGAACATATTCTCCGACTTTAAACTCACGCTTTTGGATTCTTTTGTCATGCCATCTTTTAACTTTTTCTTTGAATAATTTTGCATTTTCATAAGCTTGGGTTCTCCATTCATCTAGAGAGCTAATATCAAATAACCTATTTTCACCAGCAAGATTGAAATCATAGTTGAGTTCTTTAACTGCCCAAAATGCTTTATGTTCTAACTCAAGAGGCAAATGACAAGCCTTTCCATAAACCATTTTATAAGGAGAGATACCCATAGGATTTTTATATGTTGTTCTATAAGCCCAAAGTGCATCATCTAATTTCTTAGACCAATTCTTCCTGGACCTATTGACAGTCTTTTGCAAAATTAATTTTATTTCTCTGTTGCTAAGTTCAACTTGACCACTAGACTGAGGATGATAGGGTGATGCAATTCTATGGTTAACATCATACTTGGCAAGCATCTTACGGAAAGCACCATGAATAAAGTGTGAACCACCATCAGTCATTAAATATCTAGGGACTCCAAACCTTGGGAAAATAACTTCCTTAAGCATTTTAATAGAGGTGTTGTGATCAGCACTACTGGTTGGAATAGCTTCTACCCATTTAGTAACATAATCAACAACAACCAAAATATGTGTAAACCCATTAGAGGAAGGAAAAGGTCCCATGTAATCAAATCCCCAAACATCAAATGGTTCAATAGCAAGTGGATAATTCATAGGCATTACTTGACACTTACCGATATTACCTATTCTTTGACATTCATCACAAGATAAGACGAACTTACGGGCATCCTTGAAGAGAGTAGGCCAATAAAATCCAGACCGCAATACCTTATGAGCAGTTCTATCTCCAGCATGATGCCCTCCATAAGCTTCGGAGTGACATTTCCGTAGGATTTGTCCCTGTTCATGCTCAGGTACACAAGGTCTAATAATACCATCTACTCCTTTATGAAGATGTGGGTCATCCCAAAAGTAATGTCTTAAATCATAGAAGAATTTTTTCTTTTGTTGGTATGTAAAGCTAGGTGATAAATATTTAGCAACAATGTAATTAGCATAATCAGCATACCAAGGAGTATTATGAGAAACATTTATTGCAGCTAACTGCTCATCAGGAAAACTATCTTCAATAGGTAGTGGGTCATCAAGCACATTGTCAAGCCTAGACAAATTATCAGCTACTGGGTTCTCAGCTCCTTTTCTATCAATGATATGTATATCAAATTCTTGTAACAGGAGAACCGAACGAATAAGTCTAGGTTTAGCATCTTTCCTTTCCATAAGATATTTAATAGCAGCATGGTCTGTGTGAACAGTTACTTTGGAATCAACAATATAAGGTCTAAACTTATCACAAGAAAACACCACTGCTAAGAATTCTTTTTCAATATACCTCCTTTCTTAGGAACACAATGAACAGGACTTACACATCTACTATCAGCTATAGGATACATTATACCTGCTTCTAGAAGTTTTTACCACTTCCTTCATTTTTGGATTTAACCGATGTTGGTGATCAATAGCGGGTTTAGCATCAGGTTCCATATTAATTTTGTGTTGACATAGAGTGGGACTAATGCCCTTTAAATCATCAAGAGTATATCCAATAGCAGCTCGGTGCTTCCTTAGAACTTTCAATAATCTTTCTTCTTCATGTTCTGAAAGGTTAGCACTAATAATAGCATGATATATCTTCTTTTCATCAAGATAAGCATATTTCAAAGTGGCTGGCAATTGTTTTAATTCAAACACAGGATCACCTTTAGGTGGAGGAGGACCTCCTAGAGTTTCAATAGGAAAATAGTGTTTAAGCAGAGGACGTTGTTCAAAGAAAATTTTATCTATTTCATGCATATGTAAATCATTTTCATGGTCTAGCAAATATTGTTCTAAAGGATCATAGGTGGTACAGCAATAGAAGCAAGACCAATTAATTCATCCTTACTAGGCAATTCTTTTTCATGAAGCTTTCTACTAAACTTGGAAAAATTAAACTCATGAGATTCATCACCAAAACTAACACCGACAATTTGTTTCTCACAATCTATCTTAGCATTAGCGGTGTTTAAGAAAGGTCTACCAAAGATAATGGGACAAAAGTCATCTTGTGGGGAACCAAGAACAAGAAAATCAGTAGGGTATTTTATTTTCCCACACAAGACTTCAACATCTCTAACAATCCCAATTGGTGATATGGTGTCTCTATTAGCAAGATTAATAGTAACATCTATGTCTTCTATTTTCTGCGGGTGCTATGTCATTCATAATTTCTTGATATAAAGTGTAAGGAATAGCACTCACACTAGCACCTATGTCACATAAACCATGATAACAGTGATCTCCTATTTTAACTGAGATGACAGGCACGCCAACAACAGGTCTATGTTTATCCTTTTTATCAGGTTTGGCAATTCTAGCAGCTTCTTCACAAAAGTAAATAACATGCCCATCTATATCTTCTTCCAAGATATCTTTAACCATAGCAATGCTAGGTTCTACTTTGATTTGTGCATCAGGTTTAGGTGTTCTAATATAGCTTTTGTTAACCACAGTTGAAACTTTAGCATTTCCATTATCCTAACAGGGAAAGGTGGTTTCTCAATATATGCAGAAGGAACAACTGGATCAACATTATAAAGTATAGTTTCTTCTTTTACTGGCACCGGTTCTTTAGTTTCTTTTCTAATAGGTGGGTGATACTTAAACCACTTCTCTTTAGGGAGTTCAACATGAGTAGCAAATGATTCACAAAAGGAGGCTACTATCTCAGAGTCAAGTCCATATGTCAGGGGAAACGACACCTATGGAATCACTGGGATCCCTTCTACCGTTGGCGGGCGCGGGGTTGTGCAAAGAGCAGGTCTGGTAGTCAGCACAAGGATTGTTTACCCAGGTTCGGGCCGCAAGGATGCGTAATGCCCTAGTCCTGCTTTGATGTATATTTGAGTGTTCTTGAGCTCTCGAACTAGCTACGGTGCGTGCCTAGTCCAAAAGATCCGAATCCTTATCCAGTACGCCTCGGGCCTCCTTTTATAAACGAAAGGGGTTGCCACAGTGGCACACAGGAGGTGGAAAGGTATACAGTGTACAAGCTTATTGCCTGTCATTATGGGACAAGGCGCATTAAATGCGCCCCTTAGGTGTCCCGTTGCTTTATTGGGGACGGCAAAGAGGCCCGTCCCGTCCGTCGCGGCTCCGCCTCGCTCCGACACACGTCTAGGCCAACGAGGCATGCAGCGCCACGTAGGCTGGCTGGCTGCTGGGATGGCGTGGTGGTAGGGTCTTCACGAAGATCTGCATGCCACCACGCAAGCGCTTGATGCGTTGGCCTGGAAGCCGCACGTTGCCACGCAGGTGCCTGCCCAGCTGGTTTGGCCGGCAGCTGTATGGGAATGGCGGTGGAGTCTTGGCAGACGTGGGTCTGGCTATGGCCCCGCGGGTGTCTTCGGCAAGGGCCTTACTGGGGCCCCGACAAGGGTCTTTCCGTGGCATCACAGTCGTCCCCGGCAAGGATATTGCCGGAGGTCTCGTGGATTTCCTCGGCGAGGGTCTCGCGAGGATCGTTGTCTTCTGGTCCTCATCTGATCTCGTGTGCTTATGATCTTCACAAAGATCTGCATGCCACCACGGAGGTGCCTCCCGAGCCTTGGTTCCAATGTGGTTGATGGTGTTGGAACCCTAGGGCCCAAGGGTGGCGCACTCTGCTGGCGTTGGGCAAGCTACCCCGGCAAGGCTCTTGCCGGGGCCGCGGAGGCCGCCCCGGCAAGGGTCTTGCCGGGGGAGTCCACCCCGCCCTCTTGCTCTTTGTGTCTCTGGTCTTGGCGTTGCTTTGCTCGTCTTGTGCTTTTGGTTCCTCCCTTTGCCCTACTAAGTGTGGCCGCAGGCGTGGCTCTGACTGCCCGTGCACAAGTAGAGGGGTAAAAAGGAGAGCCCCTACTTTTGTACCCCGACACCATATTTAGTGCTAAACCTTTGAAAAGCATCGGTATCCATAAAAGATTTAACATAGTCATATTTAATTTTAATACCTGACTCTTTACCTTCATCGAGTTCCCAATCTTCAGAGTTGCATTTAATTCTTTCCAAAGGGTCCCACCAGAATTCAATAGTCTTCTTCATAAAAGAACCAGCACAAGAAGTATCAAGCATGGTTTGATCATTACGAGAAAGCCGAGTATAAGAATTCTGGATAATAATTTCTCTTGAGAGCTCATGATTGGGGCATGAATATAACATTGACTTAAGCCTCCCCCAAGCTAGAGCGATACTTTCTCCTTCACGAGGCCAAAAATTATATATATAATTCCGATCACGATGAACTAGATGCATAGGATAATATTTTTGGTGGAACTCCAACGATTCCAATTCCAAGATCCAGTATCATCGCATAGCCTATACCATGCCAATGCTTTTCCCTTCAAAGATAAAGGGAAAACCTTTTTCATCACTTCATCTCCGGGTAAGCCTGCAAGCTTAAACAATCCACAAATTTGTTCCACATATATCAAGTGCATATCAGGATGTTCGGTTCCATCTCCTGCATAAGGATTAGCTAGCAATTGTTCTATCATACCCGAAGTAATTTCATATTCAATATTTTCAGTAGGTGCAGTAGATTGAGGGGTAGCTAATTGTGGTTCCAGACGAGGTGAAGATATCCCGAACAAACCCCTTAAAGGATTGTTTTCCATAGTAACAAGTGACAATAAATTTCAGCACACTATATAAATGTTTCCTTACCAAAGTCCACTTACCAAAGGCGCTTCACTCCCCGGCAATGGTGCTAGAAAATAGCCTTGATGACCCACAAGTATAGGGATCAATTGTAGCTCTTTTCGATAAGTAAGACTGTCGAACCAAACGAGGAGCAGAAGGAAATGACAAGTAGTTTTCAGTAAGGTAGTGTCTGCAAGTGCTGAAATTGTAAATAGCGGAGTAGTTTGATAGCAAGATAATTTGTAACAAGCAAGTAACAATAGTAGTAACAAAAGTGCAGCAAGGTAGCCCAATCCTTTTGAGGCAAAGGACATGCCAAAACGGTCTCTTATGATAAGCAAAGCGTTCTTGAGGGTACACGGGATTTTCATCTAGTCAATTTCATCATGTTGGTTCGATTTGTCTTCGCTACTTTCATAATTTGATATGTGGGTGGACCAGTGCTTAGGTGTTGTTCTTACTTGAAAAAACCTCCTACTTATGATTAACCCTCCCGCAAGCATCTGCAACTACGAGAAAAGTATTAAGAATAAATTCTAACCATAGCATTAAACTTTTGGATCCAATCGGTCCCTTACGGAATAGCGCATAAACTGGGGTTTAAGCTTCTGTCACTCTCGCAACGCATCATCTAATTGCTACTCCGCAATGCATTCCCTTAGGCCCAAATATGCTGAAGTGTCATGTAGTCGATGTTCACATGACACCACTAAGGGAATCACAACATACATACTATCAAAATATCGAACACATATCAAGTTCACATGATTACTTGCAACATGATTTCTCCCGTGACCTCAAGAACAAAAGTAACTACTCACAAATGATAAACATGTGCATGATCAGAGGAGTATTAAATAGCATATTGGATATGAACATATAATCTTCCACCAAATAAACCATATAGTAATCAACTACAAGATGTAATCAACACTATAGTCACCCACAAGCACCAATCTATAGTTCCGGTCACAAGATTGAACACAAGAGATGAACTAGGGTTTGAGATGACATAGTGTTGTTGAAGATGTTGATGGCGATAGCCCTCCCCAAGAAGGGAGAGTTGTTGGTGATGATGAGGACGATGATTTCCCCCTCCGGGACGGAAGATCCCCTGGCGGAATCGCGCCGCCGGAGGGCAAAAGTGCTCCTGCCCAAGTTCCGCCTCGAGGCGGCAATGCTTCGTCCCGAAAGTCCTCTCCTTATTTTTTTCTAGGTCAAAATGACTTATATACCAGAAGATGGGCACCGGAGGTGGGCCTGGGTGAGCACAACCCACCAGGGCGCGCCTGGGCTCCCTAGCGCGCCCAGGTGGGTTGTGCCCACCTGGTGGGCCCCCTCTGGTAGTTATTTGCTCCAATAATTCTTATATATTCCATAAAAAAATCCTCGTGAAGTTTCAACTCATTTGGAGTTGTGCGGAATAGGTAGCCTGACGTAGCTTTTTCAGGTCCAGTATTCCGGCTGTCGGAATTCTCCCTCTTGGTGTGTACCTTGCAAATTATGAGAGAAAAGGCATTAGAATTACTCCAAAAAGCAATATTATGGATAAAAACATTATAAATAACAGTAAGAAAACATGATGCAAAATGGACGTATCAATAGGCAGGAAGTGCACTCTTATTATTGAACTTCCGAAGTTGAAACTACAGGCTATTTATACCTTTATTCAACAGTTGTATGTTGGAGGAGCCAGTGCCATCAAAGCTATGAAAAACAGTGAGGGACCCCCACAAAATTTGTTGGATATGCTAAAAGAATTATCCATTGTTCCAGAATGGATAAAAGAGTTGAAGTTATTTGCTTGCAAAAAGGTAGCCATGCAGGGCGAAAGCTTATCATCCAGAAGTAAACCTGGCTCTCGTTGCTGGCGGGTTTCTAGAATATAATGCTGACAACACTCCATTTGGAAAGGCTGATTTTACCAGGGTATTTAGGGAAACCCAGCAAGTCTCCCGACCGGCGATGATTGGAACATGGTGCTCCCACCCACCCCTAAACCCTAGTCCACTGGCGATCTCCAAAATTCTCTAGTAACTTGGCGATCTACTTCGATCATCTTCTCCGGCGCCCTTCGATCTCCATCCTCATACCCTTTGTGATGGGTTCTTCATATGGATCTACTCTTGGCTTGGATTTCTCCAAGGGTAGAGTTTTTGCTGATGAGATCTACAAGGCTTCAGGCTTCACCGTTCATCCTATGGAGAATATGGGATCCTTCACTCTAGTGGCCTCGTTCAGCAGGCATGATTTTAGGCTCACAGAGGATTCTGTGGCTGTAGTGCTTGAATCTGTGTTGGGAGGCTCTGCCATTGATCTCTTGCTTTCATCCATTGGTGATAAGCTATTCAGCTTTAATGTCTCATGCAAGGATCTAGGTTTTTACATTGTTGATACTCGATCTTTTTCTTGTCCTCAATTCAAATGTTACTTCCATTTGTGGGGTAATGTGGGACTGAATTGGTATCGGGAGTTCAAAATTTGGCAGAAAGAATGTGATGCAGAATGGATTTTGGTTAGCCCATCCAAGTGTAGAGTAGCTTTGGGTCTTCTAGCAATGCATAACCCACCTGCCAAATCGGCTCTTAAGTCCAGATCTAATCTTCAAAAGAAGTTATCTTTTGCTACATTTGACAATTATGATGTTTGCAAAGGGTATAGATATCATGCTTCGGCCGAATGTATTGCTTCCACAGAGAGTGCTCGATATGATATCCCAAATAGGGAACGTGTTGTCATTCATCCGCCTCCGCCCACTGATCTTCATTGGACTGTGGCCTCGCCGCCGATTGTTTTAAGCACGGTGAGCTCATCGGTGATCCAATATCGCCTTGATTTGGGGGGTCCTTCCTCGAATCATGCGCCATCACATTCCGACGGGATTTCAGGATCTTCAAATACATCTTCTTTGGGCCTCGCTGATAATGGCCCAATTGCGTTGGGTACCTATCTTAACGGTGCCAAGCCCATCTGAGGCCGCAACTTATTTTGATAAAATGGTGGATGATATGGTCGATGAAATTGTTACGTGCCAGTTATGCTTCAAGAAGGGTCATTTTTCATCCTCGTGCACGTCAACTTTAAAGTGCTTCGGCTGTTCTCATGTAGGCCATAGAAGGAGAGATTGTGCCCGTTTTGCTAAAAGATTGGGCTAGGTTTGGAAACAAAACCCGCTAATGATGCAACTTCCGAGGTTCAAGCAAGAGGGAGCGAGAATATCTCTCAGACAGGTTCTTTACCAAACTTGGACTCCTCGATTTTGCTAACACCGACCACCTCACCCAGTTCCATCCACCTTGGCCCCAGAACACCTACCAACACCCCACCGGTGACTCTGCCACCACCTTCCGATACTTCCTCGCCGGCCATGGCAAATTTTCCCCCTGACCCAATGAAATATGTCCCTGTTGGGCATCACATCATCGATGGAGGGGATGCAAGGCGGGCATGGACTTTCGTGATGCCGCACGTACCCATAGTGTGCCGCCCTGAAGATTACATGCTCGCTGAGGTGATGTCGGTGCCGCCTACAGACCAGATGGGAGCTGCTAGAGAGGAAGTGGTTGATTGGCTTGAAGCTCATGGATATCAAGTTTGTTCTGTGCAACCATGGATTAATGCATTTGGGTTGTTCCGAGTCAGAGATCCGGCAGTTCGCTTTTCCCTGCTTCAACTCCCCCCTCAAGCTCTTGGGAATGATTGGCTCATCTGTTTTATGGAGCATGATGAGGGTGAGGGTTTTTGTGGGGCTCAGGGTTTTCACCAAGGGCTGCTAATGTTTCCGGGCATCCCTTTGGACCTACGTAACACTAAAAATATAAGGGTTGCAGTGAACACTTTTGGCAAATTTCATCATCGGAATAGTGAAGATCCGTATCTGGTCAGGTCACTGGTTTTTGCATCTTTTCCCGAGGATGTTTTCGTCTTTGGGGACATTGTTCAAGGATTATGCTGCTTGGGGAGGGGCTAGAGTATCATGGACTATACCTATTTACATACTCAGAGCAAACTTTGTTGAACAAATGCCGCAGGATGAGGATTGCATGCCGATCAATGGAAATCCTCGCCCTTTGCCAGGTGTGCCCTTTCCTGAGCTCCCTCGGTTCATATTGCCTCCATACCCTGGTTTAGGCTGGAATGATATTCCCCTACCGCCTCCACCTGCTGATCAGCCAGACATTGGTGACAACAATTGGGACAATGCTGTTTGGGAAGATGCTGAAGACCATCAGGAAGAGCTTGTAGTAGAGCAAGAATCGATGGTCCTTGATCAGTCTGACCAGTCTGTATTTGTGGAGCAACAGAACCACCAGCCTAACTTCGTGCTTATACATGATGAGGAGCAGCCAGCTATGCCTGAAGTGGGGCAACCAGTTTTGCCTGATGAGGAACAGCAAAATCACATTCAGAACCAAGTGGCTCAGTTGGGAAATGTTCCAGTTTATAACCCTGATGAGTGGGCTATGGTTGTTTATCAACCAGCAGTGGTTGCTGTGGAAGAGGAAGATCCACTGGTTCATGATACAGACAACAGCTCTATTAAAGTGGTGTTTGGACCAGAATTGCCCCCAGAGCTAGCTTTGAGGAGGTCTTTTGAGGCATTACTTGACTCTGTCATTATCTCTGAAGTTCCTAAACCTTTGTAGGTGCTGCCTTTTCATTCAGTGATGCTTTCAGAAAGGAGCTGGGATTTAGCTTTCAATGAAGTTCCAGGATTGACTTGGAGTGAGGTCACTGATCAAGTTGTGCAGCACCCTATGGCGAGAGCCCTATTTCCAGCACTGCAAAGCTCTGTTGAGCCTGTCACTGAGACACAGCATCCTAGAGATGCACCTGATGAAAATTTCTCCTTTTCTGCACAAGGAAACAGAAAGGCCAGAAAGCCCAGGAAGACTTTGGCACCAACACCTGTAATGGAAACATCGGTTAGAAGGCGTACTCGTGGTTCTTTGCAGAGGGATGGTTCCAAACCAACCTTTCAGGAATTACCTATGCAATCCAAGAGTAGGAAACCAAAGGCAAAACATTTTTCTGCTATATTGTCTGAGAACATACAGGATGCACCAACTGTTAACCTACCACCTCCAACTCCCATCAACAAGCTTCAAAAGATTGGCCAAGAGCTAGGCATTCCCGAGGATATGATATCTGTGGAGAAGCTTATGGCTGATCCATCTGCTCCTACAAACACTAGTTCTGATGATTAGTACCCAGCTGGTTTATTGGGGGTGGCAGGATTTCTCTTTTGCTCTACTTATGACAGGGTTATTTGATATGTCTTTTATTGTTCCCTGTAATAATTTGACTGTAATCTATGTGGTCTTTATGTTGTAGGTGGCACTATGTGTCATCATGCTATGTTCTTTACTCATATATGTTTTAATGAGTAATGCGTGTGAGAACTGGAATGTGCTTTGTTGGAATGTAAGGGGCCTAAATTTTGATGTTAGGCAAAGGGCTGTCAGGCATAAACTGGATGAGAGTCAGTGTGATGTAGCTTGTTTTCAAGAGACAAAATGCTCCTCTTTTGATTTCAAATCTATCATATCTTTTTGTCCTAAAAGATTTGATAAGTTTACTTATTCTCCTTCTGTGGGTGCTTCTGGGGGCATCTTAATTGTTTGGAATTCTTCTATTTTTTGGGGCAACTTAATTGAGGTTCAGCAGCATGCTGTCATGGTGCAGTTTATCTCCAAGCAAAATAATGAGCAATGGACCTTAATTTCTGTTTATGGGTCCTGTCAAGGTGAAGCCAGAGACATATTTGTCAGTTGGTTATATAATTTGCAAATACCTGTGGGAGAGAACTGGCTTGTAGTTAGGGATTTTAATTTCATCTGGTCAATTGAAAATAGAAACCTGCCTAGTGGGGATTTGAATGATATCTTTATTTTCAATGAATTCATTGCACACCTTGGCTATTGGAATTGCCAATAAAGGGAAGGGCATATACATGGTCTAACATGCAAGATAACCCTCTCCTAGAGCAACTGGACTGGTTTTTTACATCTGCTGATTGGATTTTTTCCTATCCCATGACTGAAGTCCTCCCTTTAGCAAGAACAACCTCTGATCATGTGCCCTGGGTGGTGACCATTAAAACATCCATCCCTAAATCAAATATTTTCAGATTTTAGAATTATTGGGTAGAGCTTGAGGGGTTTATGGATTGTGCTAAGCAGTCATGGCAGAAACCATCTAAACAGTCTCACACTACTGCTAAAATTCTAGATAAGTTCAAAGCTTTGAGATGGGCCCTTAAGAAATGGCAGTTGAATATCTCCAAGCTGAAGGGATTGATCTCAAAATGTAATCAGGTGGTTTCGTCTCTTGATGGTCTAAAGGAGCTTAGGCCATTATGTAGGCCTGAATTTAATTTTAGGAAGGTTGTTAAACTGCATGTGGAAAAATTGCTGCATCTTCAGTTTATATACTAGAAAAAGAGGTGCACAATTAGATACATAAAAGTTGGTGGGGATAACACTAAGTTTTTTCATGCCATGGCTACTGAGAGGCACAAGAGAAATTCAATTGCTAGTCTGAAAGCTATCGATGGTTCTACGGTTTCCCAACATTCACAGATGGATGGTATCATATGGAATTGTTTCAAGAATAGAATGGGGGTCTCTGCTGGAATTTAATGGGTTTTGACCTAAGTGTTTTGCTGACACCAGTTGATGGTTTAGAGTTTCTCATAGAACCTTTTAGTAAAGAGGAAATGGATGATACTGTGAAACACATGCCAATTGACAAAGCTCCTGAGCCAGATAGTTCCGATGGACTATTCTTCAAGAGATGTTGGCCAATTATCTGTCAGGATTTCTATGACCTGGCTGAAGCTTTTCATAATGGTACTGCAGCCTTAGAAAACATCAATGGCTCTTATATCACTCTCATACCAAAGAAGTTGGCTCCTGAAAAGGTTGGTGATTATAGACCAATTTGTTTGACTGGGATGAGACTCAAGTTTTTATCTAAGATGGCTGCTAATAGGTTTCAAAGGATAATTATGAAATGTATTCACAAAAATCAGTATGGTTTCATAAAAAAGCAGAACAATCCAAGACTATATTGGTTGGTCCCTTGAGTACTTGCACCAATGTCACCAATCAAAGAGACCAATTGTTATTCTTAAATTGGACTTTGAGAAGGCCTTTGATTCCATTCAGCATGAAGCTATTTTGCAGATCTTGAAGTATAAAGGATTTAATGAGAAATGGATTTCTTGGGTCAAGCAGCTGCTTTCCACTGGAACATCTTCAGTTCTCTTGAATGGAGTACCAGGTAGACAACTGCTTTGTAAAAAGAGTGTTAGACAGGGAGATTGCCTCTCACCCTTGCTGTTTGTTATTGTTGATGACTTATTGCAATAAGTAGTTAATGATATGTTCAGAAAGGGCATTCTTCGATTGTCTATACCATGTCATGACCAAGATTATCCAATAGTGCAATATGTAGATGATACTCTCATAATCCTGTCAGCAGACAGAACTTAGTTGCTTGCTTTAAAAGATATGCTTCATGTTTTCTCCACCTCAACTGGCTTAGTGGTTAACTATCACAAATCATCCATGGTTCCCAATAATGTTGATGAGGATATAACCACTAGTTTGGTTGCTGATTTTGGATGTCAAGCTGGGAAAATGCCCTTTACATATCTAGGACTGCCAGTGGGTACTACTAGGCCGAAAATGGTTGATTTCATGCCTCTTGTAGATTGCATGAACAGAAGAATGACAGCAAGCTCTTCCTTCCTCAATCAGGGTGAAAGACTTCAGTTTTTGAATTTTGCCCTGTCATCCATGCCCATTTTTTATCTTGGCAGTTTGCTAGTTCCCCTTGGAATTTTAAAGCAATTGGAGGGGATCCAGAGGCAATGTTTATAGAGAAAGCATAGAGATAAGCCTTCCCCATCTTTGGCAGTCTGGGACCTAATTTGTAGACCCAAAAGCAAAGGGGGATTGGGAATTTTGAATCTGGGTGTCCAGAATATTGCCCTATTGCTCAAACATATGCACAAATTTTTAAATAGGAGGGATCTGCCATGGGTCTCTCTTATTTGGGATACATATTATCATGGAAGAGTGCCACAGGGTACAGCCAGCTGTGGTTCTTTCTCGTGGAAGGATATATGCAAATTGCTGGATCATAAATACAACATGGGTACAAATCAACTCTGGAGATTCAACTCTGTTTTAGTCTGACAAATGGAAGATTGGTGATTCTATGGCCCCTCTACAATCAAGGTTTCCAAGGTTATTTTCCTATGTGAGAGATCCTTGGATAACAGTGTCTGAAGCCTTTCAAACACATGATATTGCTCAGATGTTTCACCTACCTTTGTCTAAACAGGCATATCAGGAATATATGTCAATCCAGACTTTGATGACCACCCACAGCAGAGATGTGCGTGTAAAAGATATCGGGTATTGTCAAGGGACATGCAATGCTTTTAAACCCAAGTTGTTCTATTCTTTCATGCATTCTAGTTTGCCATACAACCCTCTGCTGTATTGGATCTGGAAATCATCCTGCACAATGAAAATTAAAGTGTTTGCCTGGATGTTAATCATGGATAGGCTTAACACTAAGGATATGGTTGAAAGAAGGCACTGGCATTTAGATGATGAAGTGAATTGTGTTCTTTGTCCACTGTTGACAAGAGAAACCAGGGATCACTTATTTTTCCACTATAATTTCAGTGTGAGAGTATGGAATTATCTTCAAATCTCATGGTCTTAGGGAGATGATATGAACACCATTGTGCTGCAAGCTAGACAAGACTATGCAAAACCTTTTTTCACTGGTGGTCTTTGTTGCATGCTGGAACATTTGGGTAATCACAAATGCAAAGGTGTTTAGGCATGAACGGCCTAGTTTTAATAAATGGAGAAGTGCTTTCATCCATGATATCACTCTCATGCAGCATAGAGTTAAACATAGATTTAGAGAATAGTTACTGAGATGGATTTCCTTTCTACCTCCTTGAGGTCTTGTTTACTGGTTACCACTTGTAATCCATGTACATTGTAACTTCTGTTCTTAATAAAGTTTAAATGCGGTGGGGGGTTTTCCCTACAGTTTCTAGTCAAAAAAAACATGGTACCAACATCACTCAGGCTTTGGACTTGTCAAGGTTCTAAGTCAGTTATGATAATGAGAATAAGCGCATGGAGCAGCCAAACCCGGTACCTTTTAGCCTTGAATCGCCTCGTAGGCAAAGGACATCCTCTCCCGCGCCACCCGATTCGACTACACCGATGATGCGCGCTCCTCCTGGGGCGAACATTGAAAGTGAAGAAGGAGAGTGTCTGGTGTTGCAGTCGCTGGCCTCAATCCACTAGAAAAAAGATGAGGTAGACAAATCCAGCACTAGCGGTGTTGATACTTCCCATGGTGATAAAGCCGACAAGGGTGGATCTTCCCAGGCTCAAGGGCAACAAGAGAATCCCAGTTGAACCACTATTGAGGACTCGGCAACCACTATTACCAAGGAGAACCTGGCTGGTCCTGCGTAGTCGGAATAATTTTCTTCTTCACAAAACAATATCATTTGGCTCGTGTGGCATGTAATAGGGCTAGAAAACTTTTAAGTCCCTTCTTGGATGATGTGGCTAGGCAGTTAGAATATTTTGTGATGCACTGTTTGCTACATCCATTTTGAATTCTGGCTATGATAGCTCTTATATATAATTGTGTTTATCATAGCTTACCATAGAACTAGTTAAGGCTCGCTAAGCTTTTAACAGTTTAAATGTTATAAAAAAATTGAAATAAATAGTGGAGCACCACTATGATGTGACAAGATGATCCAACAGTGTGATTGTGAAAATATGCATTTATGTGTCCTCGGCAAAAAAATAATCATTCCAGCTCACTACGACATATATATATATATATAATGAACTATTTGATTAGTTTTTGTCTAGGATACATACAGTCGTATTTTTTCAATCACTTCCTTGGATCATGTTATATTATAGGCATGTTGCTTCAGTATTTTTTTCAAGATTTTTAGAAACTTTTTCACCGTCGAAAACTTGAACTAGTTCTGTGGCAAGCTATGATAGAATATCCTAGCTCCTATATATATAGGGTGGGTCTATTCTAATAACACCCTTTAAGACCTTATTCTAATAACACTTCTGCCTTATTCTAATAACACCCCGACTAACCCACGCAAACCGAACCGCGCGTAAAAAAGAAACCCACCCACCTCCCCCCACTCCTCCCCGATCCCCTCCACCTTCTTCCTCCCACGCCTCAGCCCCCGATCCACCAACCCACCGCCGCCCCACCAGGCCGGCCAACTACCACCACCGGTGCTCCGCCCAACCGCCCCACCTTCGCCGGCGCGCCCCTCCCTGCCCGACACCGCCTTTCTGGATGGAGCGCCCCCCAACTCCGGCCTCGCGCCACCCAGGGACTCCCCGGCCTCCCACCGCCCCGGTCGCCCTCACCTGCTACTGCGACGGCCGGATCAGCCACCACAGCAGCCCCACTGACCGGCGCTCCGCACCTCCTTCGCCGTCGCGCCGTGCCACCCACCGCCCCAACCGCCACCTCCCCTGGGTAGCCGCGCCGCCACCTTCCCCCGTGCCGCCAGCCTCCCCCGTGATCACCACCACACCCCTCACCCACGCGCCTTCGCCTCCTCCCCCCCCCCCCCCCCCCCCCCCCCCCCGCCCGCCGTCCAATCAACAGATCCGAGCGTCCGCCGGTCCCCAACGTCCTCTGGATCGGGCGACCATGGAGGGATGATGTGTGGGGTGAGGTCCGGCAGTGCTCCTGCGTTGACGACGATGGGGCGGCCCCCTCTATCGGCGCCATGGATGGCCTACGCAGCCAACACAGACGCGGCCTCGATCTGGGGTACCTCCACAGCGGCCTCGAGCGTCGCAGTGTTCCGACGAAGCAGCTCTGACTGGGTGGATTTGGAACTGCAGTCCACATCGCACAGAGGAGTGCCCCACTTCCTCCTCTCCATGCAGTCCACTGTCAAAGCCAAGGGACTTGCCGTCCCGGGGGCATCAGAGGCAGCTGGCTTCAAAGATTGGAGGGGGTTCGGTTATCTCGGCGGTCAGCGACGAGGGATCCGAGGCAGCCACCGCGCCGACAGCCCCGTGCAGCTCAGTTGGCAAGCCCGTGCAGCTCGGTTGCCACGGCCGACCTCCAAAGCCTCCTCCCCAACCCCGACACTGGACGGCGCCGCCCCGCCATCCCTTCACCGTGATGTAGCTCCGTCGTGCGTTGTCAAGGCGAGGTACTCACTCCCCTCTTCCATTTGCTCCTTTACCTTTCCCTTCCCTTCCCTTCCCTCATACGATAGATTCCCTTCCTTGAGCAGGCTACTTCTCCACCCCCTGGACTCGAAGGATCTGGCCTGATGCGGTTTCGTCAAGCGCCGCCATGGAGGATACAAGTCTCGGGTCCTTCTTCTTCCCAGGTCGCCACTGCTCCGACGCCATGGAAGGTATAACCCCCCTCCTCTCTCTCTCTCTCTCTCTCTCTCTCTCTCTCTCTCTCTCTCTCTCTCTCTCTCTCTGCGCATGGGTCATCGAATTTGCTTGCTACCAAAACATTAGACAGGACAAGTCAAGAAAACTGAACCTTTCTTCAGAGGAGAGGAGGGGGGGAAGTTTGATATTTTTCAGTAGAAAACTTTGACACCAGCGGAAATGCCAAGCTGATTAGGCATAGGAATCCAATACATCCTGATTAGGAAGAGCGCACTAGTAATTGCAGCAGACTTGACTTTGCACTTGTACGTACAGACGGATGAATATATGCATCACTCTTTGTTTGGCATGTCAAAACTGAGACATGCAGATCCATTCATTTGTTGTAAGCATCACCGATGTAGATCAGTTCCTAATGTAGATTTGGGTTTGGACACAGTAGAAACAACACACGCAACTTGACTTGATTCAGTCGGTTAATTTTACTGCTGTAGGTCGTGATGCATGTCATCCCTTCACTGTGATACACGTCTTTCCTTCAACCGACGACAGTCGCGGCAGTGCACTCGTCCCTCTCTCTTCCAGTGGAGTTTGGAGTTTGCTATGTGTCGTTCTTCCGGTTGAATTTGTAGGTTTTTTCCAGTTAATTTTTTAAAAGGAAATCAGTTTCTTTTCCTGAGGTGTGCAGTTTACTTGTGCATATTTTCATATAATTTTGCACTTACTCCTGAAGTGCACTCGATGTGGTCCGCTCTAACAGTTCCCGCAGTTTAGATGGGAGCTTGATGAGGTTCTCATTCAAAATGCACTACTCGACAGCGGTTCAGCAACTCATCCCATGCAGCTCGGTTCGCACAAGCGTGCGGTTTGGTATATAGCCCTATGCAGCTCAATGTGGTGGCGTACAGTTTGTGCATGTTTTTTTACTGCAAGTTGTGCATCGTGCAGTTTGATCTCGGCCACCACCATCTCGTTGTTCCTGCCCTTGCGACGCGGAGGCCGCAGTCCACCCGACGTTGCGCTGCAGTCCGCTCCCAGCCCCTTATCTACAAGTTTGTGGTGAAAAAATTGTGGTTCACGTTGTTGTGTTGGAGAGATCTACAAGATACTCGTTCAATTTTACTTTTTCAGGTTTTGCTTGGCAAAAAATTTCAGTTCTCCCATTCAGATTCTTTTTTGGGCGTTCTGATATCCAGTGTAGTGCGTGTGAGGTACAAAAAATGTGGTCCATATTATTCAACTTGTGTGTGATGCGAGCTGACTGTGCATATTTGTGACGCCCCCGATTCAATCGTACACTAATCATGCACGCAAATGTGTACGATCAAGATCGGGGACTCACGGGAAGATATCACAACACAACTCTACAACATAAATAAGTCATACAAGCATCATAATACAAGCCAGGGGCCTCGAAGGCTCGAATACAAGTGCTTGATCACAGACGAGTCAGCGGAAGCAACAATATCTGAGTACAGACATAAGTTAAACAAGTTTGCCTTAAGAAGGCTAGCACAAACTGGGATACAGATCGAAAGAGGCGCAGGCCTCCTGCCTGGGATCCTCCTAACTACTCCTGGTCGTCGTCAGCGGGCTGCACGTAGTAGTAGGCACCTCCATTGTAGTAGGAGTCGTCGTCGACGGTAGCGTCTGGCTCCTGGACTCCAGCATCTGGTTGCGACAACCAGGTAGAAAGGAAAGGGGGAAAAGAGGGAGAAAAGCAACCGTGAGTACTCATCCAAAGTACTCGCAAGCAAGGAGCTACACTACATATGCATGGGTATATGTGTAAAAGGCCATATCAGTGGACTGAACTGCAGAATGCCAGAATAAGAGGGGGATAGCTAATCCTGTCAAAGACTACGCTTCTGGCAGCCTCCATCTTGCAGCATGTAGAAGAGAGTAGATTGAAGTCCTCCAAGTAGCATCGCATAGCATAATCCTACCCGGCGATCCCCTCCTCGTCGCCCTGTTAGAGAGCGATCACCGGGTTATATCTGGCACTTAGAAGGGTGTGTTTTATTAAGTATCTGGTTCTAATTGTCATAAGGTCAAGGTACAACTCCGGGTCGTCCTTTTACCGAGAGACACGGCTATTCGAATAGATAAACTTCCCTGCAGGGGTGCACCACATAACCCAACACGCTCGATCCCATTTGGCCGGACACACTTTTCTGGGTCATGCCCGGCCGCGGAAGATCAACACGTCACAGCCCCACCTAGGCACAATAGAGAGGTCAGCACGCCGGTCTAAATCCTATGCGCGCAGGGGTCTGGGCCCTTCGCCCATTGCACACCTGCACGTTGCGTACGCGGCCGGAAGCAGACCTAGCCCCTTAATACAAGTGCGAGCTTACGGTCCAATGCGGCGGCGTGCCACTCAGTCGCTGACATCAAAAAGAGCTTCGGCTGATACCACGACGCCGAGTGCCCATAACTATTCCCGCGTAGTTGGTTAGTGTGTATAGACCAAATGGCCAGACTCAGATCAAATACCAAGAACTCGTTAAGCGTGTTATTTTGAAGTAACCGCGGACGCCGTCCAGGGCCAGGCCCACCTCTCGCCTAGGTGGTCTCAACCTGCTCTGTCGCTCCACCACAAAGATCCACTCGCGGGTACTCCTACGAGCCGACCCAACTTTAGTCACCACAGGTATCATGTATAGAGTATATAAGTATATACCCGTGATCACCGCCCAAGTGATCACGGCCCGATAGTATAGCACAGCAGACGGACAAGAATGTAGGGCCATTGATGGAAAACTAGCATCCTATACTAAGCATCTAGGATTGCAGGTAAAGGTAACAACAGTAGTAGCAAGGACAGGCTATGCATCAGGATAGGATTAACGGAAAGCAGTAACATGCTACACTACTCTAATGCAAGCAGTATAGAGAAGAATAGGCGATATCTGGTGATCAAGGGGGGCTTGCCTGATTGCTCTGGCAAGAAGGAGGGGTCGTCAACAGCGTAGTCGGTCGGGGCACCAGCAGCGGTGTCGGTCTCATGGTCTACCGGAGAGAAGAGGGGGAAGAAACAATGAATACAATGCAAACCGATGCATGACATGACAAAGCGTGATGCTAGGTGTTCCCTAACGCGGTAGTAGGTGATACCGGCGAAGGGGGGAAACATCCGGGAAAGTATTCCCAATGTTTCGCGTTTTCGGACAAATGGACCGGAGGTGAAATGTTGCAGGTTCACTATGCTAGGGACATGTGGTGAACCAACGGGCTGCGTATCCGGATTCGTCTCGTCGTTCTGAGCAACTTTCATGTAGAAAGTATTTTCATCCGAGTTACGGATTATTTTATATGATTTTCTAAAGATTTAATCATTTTCTGGAATTATTTAAATTAACAGAAAAGGGAATTATGACATCAGCATGATGCAATGCTGACGTCAGCAGGTCAATAGGTCGGCTGACCGGTCAAACCAGACAGGTGGCGCCCACATGTCAGCCACTGTTAATTAACAGAGTTTAAATTAAACTAATCTGAGGTTAAATAGCTACTGGGCCCCACATGTCAGTCTCTAATTAGTAACTAATTAGGTTTTAATTATTAAAACATTTTAATTAATTAATATAGGCGGTGGGGCCCACGTGTCAGTGGCACTGGGCTGCCTGGTCAGCAGTTGACTGGGTCAACCCAGTCAACTGGGACCCACGGGGCCCACTGGCAGTGGCTCTGGGGTGGCCCCAGGCTAGCCACGTCGGCGGCCGGCGCCGGAGTGACTCCGGCGACCAAAACAACGGCGGAGGCGCTCGGGACTTTGCCGGAATCCACGTACAGGGGGCCATTTGGCCCGTGTGTTGGCGCGTTCGAACGAGTGAGCAACGCCGCATCCAACGCGGGTGGCCACGCGAGCTGCGATGGCCGGAGCTGCCGCCGGCGACAGGGACGGCGGAGACCTGAAGCACGGCGAACTCGCGCGCGATGAAACGGAGGCCAAAACGGGCGGCGCGTTACTCCTACGGCGACTACTCGAAGCCACGAACGCGTTGGTGAGCTCGGCGGACCGGGATGAGCCCTACCGTGATGGCTACGAGCTCGACAGCGGAGCCCGGGCGTGGCAATGGCATCGCGTCGAGCATAGCTTGCTGCGGCGCGTAAACGAAGCTAGGACGGGGAGAGGAAGGGGTGGAGCTCACCGTGCGGGCGCAAGGAGGCCCCGTGAGTGAACGGGAGCACAGAGGGAGGCCGCGGTCGACGGGGATCACCGGCGGCCGAGGCGGAAGGGGACGAGGTGGATCCGGCGCTGTGGTGCCTCCCGGCTCCAACGACGGGCACCGGTCGACGTAGAGGACGACGACGGACGCCTACGGCATGTCGGGGGTGCAGGGCGATGACGGTGGCTGCGGGGACGACGGAGAACGGCGGTGAGCACGCTCGGGCAGTGGGGATCGAAGGGGAGAGGGAGGTGGATCTGAGGGGGGAGGCGCAGAGGCCGAGAGGGAGAGCGGGGGCGAGTGGGAGAGGGGCCCGAGGAGGCGGGGGGCGCTGGCGACCTTATCCTCTCCGGCGTCGGTGCCGGCGAGGTGGTCGGACGGGAGCGCGCCCCTGTTCCGACCCGGGTCGAGGGAACAGGGAAGGAGGCGGCAGGGGAGGCGGGCCGGCGGTTGGCCAGCTGGGCCGCCTGGTCCAGTGAGGGGGGGTTCCTTTTCTTTTCTTTTCTTTATTTTTCTTTTCTGTTTTATTTCACTTTAAAATACTTAGGCACTTTCTAAAAAATTGTTTTCTCCACAATAATTACCAGTGCAATATTTGGCACCCACCGAACATTTTTGTTTTGACTTTTGAAAACTTTGGGTGTTTGTCACTAATTCATTTTTTGAATTTGAGATGTTTTGAACTAACACTGGATTAGCAACAGTAACAGAGATGACATGGCATCATCAGGAGAGTTTTACTGTAGCCTAATTACCCGGGTGTTACAAATCTCCTCCAATACAAGAAATCTCGTCCCGAGATTTAGGAGGTAGAAGGAAACGATGCGGGGTATTCATCACGCAGGCGATCCTCGCGTTCCCAAGTGGTTTCATCCTCAAAATGGTGCAACCACTGGACTTTGAGGAACTTGATCGCCTTCTGACGTGTGCGGCGTTCAGCTTGGTCGAGAATGCGGACCGGATGCTCTTTATAGGAGAGGTCCTGCTGCAATTCGAGCACTTCATGATCCACTGCTCGGATTGGGTCCTTGAAGCAACGGCGGAGCTGTGACACATGGAACACATCGTGAACCTGAGAAAGGTTCGGCGGAAGCTCCAGTTGGTATGCCACTTTTCCACGCCTTTCCAGAATAGTGAATGGGCCAATATAGCGAGGAGCTAGTTTGCCCTTGATTCCGAAGCGGTGAGCACCCTTCATTGGTGTGACTCGAAGATAAGCCTTTTCGCCAGGTTGATAGACCATGTCTTTATGATGACGGTCATACTGACTCTTCTGACGCGACTGAGCAGTCTTGAGATTCTCACGAATAATGCGGACCTGTTCTTCGGCATGTTGGAAAATATCCGGACCAAAGAGTGGACGTTCCCTAGTTTCTGACCAGTTCAGAGGGGTTCGACACTTTCGTCCATATAACACTTCGAAGGGGGCCATCTTCAGACTAGCTTGATAGCTATTATTATAAGAGAACTCAGCATACGGGAGAGATTCCTCCCATTTCTTGCCGAAGGAAATAACACAAGCTCGAAGCATGTCTTCGAGAACTTGGTTGACACGTTCAACTTGCCCTTGCGACTGAGGATGAAACGCAGTACTGAATGACAGATGAGTTCCCATAGCTTCTTGGAAACTTGCCCAGAATCTTGAAGTGAATAAGCTGCCATGGTCTGAGCTAATAACCAATGGAATACCGTGGAGTGAAACAATCCTGGACATATAGAGCGTTGCCAGCTGACTAGCAGTGATCATTTCTTTGACTGCCAGAAAATGTGCAACCTTAGAAAGTCGGTCAATGACGACAAGAATAGCATCATTACCTTTCTGTGATTTGGGAAATCCAGTGACGAAGTCCATCTCAACATGGTCCCATTTCCATTCAGGAATAGAGATAGGTTGCAGAGTTCCAGCAGGCCTTTGATGTTCTGCTTTGATACGACGGCAAACGTCACACTCAGCAACATAACGAGCAATGTCTTGCTTCATATTAGACCACCAGAATCTATGACGGATGTCTTGGTACATCTTTGTACTACCAGGATGGATACATAGAGGCGTAACATGAGCTTCTTTCATAACTTCCTGAGTCATATCCAGGTTTTTCTCTACACATGGCACCACTAGGCGGCCCTTGAAGTACAAAGTGCCATCTTCAGCAATAGTGAAGGATGAGGGCTTTCCTTCTGCGAGGTAGCGCTTAATCTTGTGGGCTTCAGAGTCATAACCATGTATTCTCTTGATGGAGTCCAAGAGATCTGGTTCGACAGCCAGGGTATGGAGCGAACCCTGGGAAACAACCCAGAGGTTCATCTTGCGAAACTCCTTAGGAGGGGGAGCGAGTGCACCCGGAGGAACAATATGGAGGTTCAGCTTTCTGACTTCTTCAACAAGCGAGGCCTGAACTTTGTGAACCTGGAGGTGGTCGCAGTAAGACTTGCGGCTCAAGGCATCAGCCATTACATTAGCCTTGCCTGGCGTATAGGAAATTCCCAAGTCAAAGTCTGCAACAATCTCCATCCATATCTGCTGACGGAGGTTCAGGTCTGGCTGAGTAAACAGATACTTCAGACTTTGGTGGTCAGTGAAGATCTCGCAACGATTACCGAGAAGGTAATGTTGCCACTGCTTCAGCGCATGAATGACAGCAGCAAGTTCGAGGTCGTGAACTGGGTAGTTCTCTTCGTGAGGGCGCAATTGCCGAGGCATAAGCAATCACTTTGCGGTCTTGCATTAGGACACAGCCTAATCCTTGACGGGAAGCGTCGCAGTAAATGACGAAGTCCTTCTTAGTATCAGGTGGAGCTAGAACTGGGGCAGAAGTCAACTTATCTTTGAGTGCCTGGAAACTTTCCTAACATTTGTCTGTCCATTGGAACTTGACGCCCTTATGCAACAGGTTAGTCAGAGGCCTGGCGATCTTGGAGAAGTTCTCGATGAATCGACGGCAATAGCTGGCGAGACCGAGAAAACTTCTGACTTGCTTAACGTTCTTGGGAGGAGTCCAATCAAGGATAGCCTGGACTCGTTCAGGGTTGACGGCAATACCATCCTTAGAGATCACATGCCCAAGATAGGTTACTTCGGGTAGCCAGAATTCACATTTGGAGAACTTGGCATATAGTTGATGCTCTCGTAGCTTTTCCAGCACAAGACGAAGATGTTCAGCATGTTCCTCTTCGTTCTTGGAAAATACCAGGATATCATCCAGATAACCCACGACGAACTTGTCGAGGTAATCCATGAATATATAGTTCATCAGACGGGAGAAGGTGGCTGGAGCATTGGTTAAACCGAAAGACATGACGGTGTACTCGTATGAACCATATCGAGTCACGAAGGCGGTCTTTGGGATATCCTCTTCGCGAACACGGATCTGGTGGTAACCCAACCTCAAGTCGAGCTTAGAGAACACTGATGAACCCGCCAGTTGATCATACAGATCATTGATCTGAGGAAGAGGGTATTTATTCTGAATGGTAGCTTGGTTTATAGGATGGTAGTCTTGAACTAATCGGTTTGTCCCATCCTTCTTCTTGACAAAGAGAGAAGGTGCTCCCCAAGGAGAGCAACTTGGGCGAATGAATCCTTTGTGAAGAGATTTGTTGATTTCCTCCTTAAGCTCAAGGAGTTCATGCGGCGGCATCTTGTAGGGTCGCTTGGCTATAGGAGTGGTGCCTGGTTTCAAGTCGATGATGAATTCGACAGCTCTAGCAGGGGGAATCCCTGGAAGTTCTTCAGGAAAGACGTCGAGGAATTCATGCACGACGGGAATGTTTTCAATGCCCTCGAGTGGTGCAGCGTTCAATGCATTCAATGCATAGAGCCTGGCCTCGGCATTTTGCACCAGATGAGCTTGGTAAGTAACTATTTCATCTGAAGGGTGAAGTAGATGGACGGTCTTAGTGGCGCAAACTATAGAAGCAGTATGCGCTTTCAACCAATCCATGCCCAAAATGAGGTCGATGTTAGACGACTTCAGGATAATGGGAGAGGCATAGAATTCCAGCCCTTCGATTTCCACGGGGACGTCGATGCCAACCACAGAGGTTTGACACTGTCCCACGGGGGTTTTGACCACTACCGAGGTGTTCATCTCCTCCCATTTAACGTCGTGCTTGTATGCAAAATCTTTTGACATGAATGAATGTGATGCACCTGTATCAAATAAAATGGATGCAGGTACTGAATTTACGAGGAGTGTACCCATCACAGTAGCAGGCTGGTCTTGAGCTTCGTTCAGATCAACGTGGTTGGCATGAGCACGACCATAAGACTTAGCATTGTTGTTGCGGGGCTGGTTGTTACCACGGCCAGCTGCGGGAAGGGCAAGTTGATTCTGATTCTGATTGCAGTCGCTGGCACGGTGACCTGGTTGACCACACCTGTAGCACAGACCATTATTGGGAGTGGGAACAGGAGCTTGGGATGGTGGAGCTGGAAGTCTTGGCTGCCTAGATGGTGGTGGAGGCAGACGAGGTGCAGCATAGGTCTGCCTTGGGGCAGATGCATTTGGACGGTACATGTTGTTCGGGATCCATATCTTACGCTTCTGCGAGGGCGGGCCCGAAGATGAGCCCATGTCACGGTTGCGCCTGTGAGAGCTCTGGTATTCCTGCAGACCAGTTTCGACATTGATGGCCTTGTTCACCAAGGTGGCGAAATCAGCAAAGTCATGCACTAGAAGTGCGAGCTTGATGTCAGCTTGAAGGCCGTCACGGAACTTCTCCTGTCTACGGGCATCAGTTGCAATGTCCTCTTCAGCATAGCGGGACAAGTCCAGAAACTCCCGCTGATAAGCTTCAACAGTTTTGTTGCCTTGGGTGAGGTTGCGGAACTCACGCTTCTTCCGGTCCATGACTCCCTGAGGGATGAAGCGAGCACGGAAAGCAGCTTGGAAGTCTGGCCAGGTGATGATTGTTCCAGCTGGCAGAGTACGCCTGTGGCTGTCCCACCATTGACCTGCGGGTCCCTTCAGGAAGAAGGAAGCAAAGGTGACATAGCTGGCAGGGGCTACATCGGCAGACTCCATCTCATAGGTGATGTCACGGAGCCAGTCATTAGCATCCAGAGGCTGAGTTGAGCTGCGTTACACAGTTGGGTTGAGGCGCAAGAATTCCTGCAGAGTTACTGGGGTTGGCTGCTGGTTCATATTGGGGCGAGGAAACTGAGCCATCATATTTTCCATGAATTGGCGGTTCAGTTCGAACTGTTGGATCATACCAGCCATGTACTCAGGTGATGGTGGGGCATTGCCACCACTACCACGACCACCTGGTCTAACCATCCTGCTAATATATAACAGGGGTAGTTCAGCATTGAGAAATTTGCAAAGACAAGAATCATTCATGATGAAACATGCATAATGAAAGGAGCACGATAGCTACTACATAGTAGTCGGCATAACTTACAAAAGGGGTCATGCATAGAGTTCAGTACACAGAGTTCAGTACATAGACTAAAACACCATAGGCGGCACATAGGCTCGCGGCGAATGCATCTAACACTAACAAGCAAGCCTACATCAGTCCCAAGAGGTACTGTGGAGGTAGGTGTAGCCTGAAAGCTGGTAGTGTCGCATCGGAAACTCCACGTCAGCAACCTGGGGTCCGCGAATACTCTGGTGCAGAACCTGACGCTCAGGTGGCAGAAGAGGACCAAGTGCGGGAGAGTAGCCTCCCACATCTGGCCAGCCGACACCCTGGGGCATCACAGTCCTGGCTGGGTAGGTCGCAGAACGGGCAGCTCTCTAGATCGGACAAAGGGGTGCAACAGCGTCAAAGCACGGTAAAGGTGCTGACAGGTGGTGTACAACTCGTGGCGAAGAGCTTGGTTAGCTCGATCCAGCCCATCAGCATGCAGAACCAGGTTCTGATGGTAGAAGGGCTCTCGGGTGACAGTGGAGTAGGCAGCAGTATAGTATCCCTCCGCACCAACATCAGATGCGATGGCAATGTGCCTGAAAGGGGAGGTGTCCAACTCCCGATACTCTCCACGAAGACGTGTCAGAGCAGCATAAGCAGCATCGTGGACAGCCATATCGATGGTCACTCCAACACCATGAGCGGTGTGCAGCACAGTAGTGGAGTCATACTCCCGAGAGTAGAGGTGGACGATGGCACGGTACTGCTCCTAGTTAAAGTCCTGGTACTCCTCGTAGACGGTGTACTCAGGGTGCCAGCGATAACCCAGATAGGTCATCATCTCAGCTAGCACAGCAAGTGATCCCGAGGCACCAATGGCCGTCGTGTGGCGCACGACCTGCCTCGTGGGTTCCATCTGAAAGCAAAGATGTTTCAAAGGAGTTAAATGACGGTCTGGGAATTGTTCAAAATACTATTCTAAGAAATAACTATGGCTTATCCAACTTTGGGGTGAATGTGGTCACGGGATCCTAGTGTTAGAGTTAGTAAATTCGTTTAACCCGAGTAGAAGAGAGTTCAGAGTCCCAGAGTAAAGGTCGAGGAGTAAAAGATCCTAGTACCACCCAATGGCGACGTGGGCCCGTAAGCCACACAGCCATGTTAGTAAAACTTTTGCAATGTCTAGACTCGACTTCGGCACAGGAGTGTGGAAGGGGGATTCCTACAGGCAGTCGGCTCTGATACCAACTTGTGACGCCCCCGATTCAATCGTACACTAATCATGCACGCAAATGTGTACGATCAAGATCAGGGACTCACGGGAAGATATCACAACACAACTCTACAACATAAATAAGTCATACAAGCATCATAATACAAGCCAGGGGCCTCGAGGGCTCGAATACAAGTGCTCGATCACAGACGAGTCAGCGGAAGCAACAATATCTGAGTACAGACATAAGTGAAACAAGTTTGCCTTAAGAAGGCTAGCACAAACTGGGATACAGATCGAAAGAGGCGCAGGCCTCCTGCCTGGGATCCTCCTAACTACTCCTGGTCGTCGTCAGCGGGCTGCACATAGTAGTAGGCACCTCCAGTGTAGTAGGAGTCGTCGTCGACGGTGGCGTCTGGCTCCTGGACTCCAGCATCTGGTTGCGACAACCAGGTAGAAAGGAAAGGGGGAAAAGAGGGAGAAAAGCAACCGTGAGTACTCATCCAAAGTACTCGCAAGCAAGGAGCTACACTACATATGCATGGGTATATGTGTAAAAGGCCATATCAGTGGACTGAACTGCAGAATGCGAGAATAAGAGGGGGGGATAGCTAATCCTATCAAAGACTACGCTTCTGGCAGCCTCCATCTTGCAGCATGTAGAAGAGAGTAGATTGAAGTCATCCAAGTAGCATCGCATAGCATAATCCTACCCGGCGATCCCCTCCTCGTCGCCCTGTTAGAGAGCGATCACCGGGTTATATCTGGCACTTGGAAGGGTGTGTTTTATTAAGTATCTGGTTCTAGTTGTCATAAGGTCAAGGTACAACTCCGGGTCGTCCTTTTACCGAGGGACACGGCTATTCGAATAGATAAACTTCCCTGCAGGGGTGCACCACATAACCCAACACGCTCGATCCCATTTGGCCGGACACACTTTTCTGGGTCATGCCCGGCCGCGGAATATCAACACGTCGCAGCCCCACCTAGGCACAATAGAGAGGTCAGCACGCCGGTCTAAATCCTATGCGCGCAGGGGTCTGGGCCCTTCGCCCATTGCACACCTGCACGTTGCGTACGCGGCCGGAAGCAGACCTAGCCCCCTTAATACAAGTGCGAGCTTACGGTCCAATGCGGTGCGCGCCACTCAGTCGCTGACGTCAAAAAGAGCTTCGGCTGATACCACGACGCCGAGTGCCCATAACTGTTCCCGCGTAGTTGGTTAGTGCGTATAGACCAAATGGCCAGACTCAGATCAAATACCAAGAACTCGTTAAGCGTGTTATTTTGAAGTAACCGCGGACGCCGTCCAGGGCCAGGCCCACCTCTCGCCTAGGTGGTCTCAACCTGCCATGTCGCTCCGCCACAAAGATCCACTCGCGGGTACTCCTACGAGCCGACCCGACTTTAGTCACCACAGGTATCATGTATAGAGTATATAAGTATATACCCGTGATCACCGCCCAAGTGATCACGGACCGATAGTATAGCACAGCAGACGGACAAGAATGTAGGGCCACTGATGGAAAACTAGCATCCTATACTAAGCATGTAGGATTGCAGGTAAAGGTAACAACAGTAGTAGCAAGGACAGGCTATGCATCAGGATAGGATTAACGGAAAGCAGTAACATGATACACTACTCTAATGCAAGCAGTATAGAGAAGAATAGGCGATATCTGGTGATCAAGGGGGGCTTGCCTGATTGCTCTGGCAAGAAGGAGGGGTCGTCAACAGCGTAGTCGGTCGGGGCACCAGCAGCGGCGTCGGTCTCGTAGTCTACCGGAGAGAAGAGGGGGAAGAAAAAATGAATACAATGCAAACAGATGCATGACGATGCATGACATGACAAAGCGTGATGCTAGGTGTGCCCTAACGCGGTAGTAGGTGATACCGGCGAAGGGGGGAACATCCGGGAATGTATTCCCGATGTTTCGCGTTTTCGGACAGATGGACCGGAGGTGAAATGTTGCAGGTTCACTATGCTAGGGACGTGTGGTGAACGAACGGGCTGTGTATTCGGATTCATCTCGTCGTTCTGAGCAACTTTCATGTAGAAAGTATTTTCATCCGAGTTACAGATTATTTTATATGATTTTCTAAAGATTTAATCATTTTCTGGAATTATTTTACTTAACAGAAAAGGGAATTATGACATCAGCATGATGCAATGCTGACGTCAGCAGGTCAACAGGTCGGCTGACCAGTCAAACCAGACAGGTGGCGCCCACATGTCAGCCACTGTTAATTAACAGAGTTTAAATTAAACTAATCTGAGGTTAAATAGCTACTGGGGCCCACATGTCAGTCTCTAATTAGTAACTAATTAGGTTTTAATTATTAAAACATTTTAATTAATTAATATAGGCGGTGGGGCCCACGTGTCAGTGGCACTGGGCTGCCTGGTCAGCAGTTGACTGGGTCAACCCAGTCAACTGGGACCCACGGGGCCCACTGGCAGTGGCTCTGGGGTGGCCCCAGGCCAGCCACGTCGGCGGCCGGCGCCGGAGTGACTCCGGCGACCAAAACAACGGCGGAGGCACTCGGGACCTCGCCGGAATCCACGTACAGGGGGCCATTTGGCCCGTGCGTTGGCGCGTTCGAACGAGTGAGCAACGCCGCATCCAACGCGGGTGGCCACGCGAGCTGCGATGGCCGAAGCCGCCGCCGGCGACAGGGACGGCGGAGACCCGAAGCACGGCGAACTCGCGCGCGATGAAACGGAGGCGAAAACGGGCGGCGCGCTACTCCTACGGCGACTACTCGAAGCCACGAACGCGTTGGTGAGCTCGGCGGACCGGGACGAGCCCTACCGTGATGGCTACGAGCTCGACAGCGGAGCCCGGGCGCGGCAATGGCGTCGCGTCGCGCACAGCTTGCTGCGGCGCGTAAATGGAGCTAGGACGGGGAGAGGAAGGGGTGGAGCTCACCGTGCGGGCGCAAGGAGGCCCCGTGAGTGAACGGGAGCGCAGAGGGAGGCCGCGGTCGACGGGGATCACCGGCGGCCGAGGCGGAAGGGGATGAGGTGGATCCGGCGCTGTGTTGCCTCCTGGCTCCAACGGCGGGCACCGGTCGACGTGGAGGATGACGACGGACGCCTACGGCATGTCAGGGGTGCAGGGAGATGACGGTGGCCGCGGGGACGACGGAGAACGGCGGCGAGCATGCTCGGGCAGTGGGGATCAAAGGGGAGAGGGAGGTGGATCTGAGGGGGGAGGCGCAGAGGCCGAGAGGGAGAGCGGGGGCGAGTGGGAGAGGGGCCCGAGGAGGCGGGGGCGCTGGCGACCTTATCCTCTCCGGCGTCGGTGCCGGCGAGGTGGTCGGGCGGGAGCGTGCCCCTGTTCCGCCCGGGTCAGGGGAACAGGGAAGGAGGCGACAGGGGGAGGCGGGCCGGCGGTTGGCCAGCTGGGCCAGGTGGGCCGGTCTGGCCTGTGAGCTGGGTCGCCTGGTCCAGTGGGGGGGTTCCTTTTCTTTTCTTTATTTTTCTTTTCTGTTTTATTTCACTTTAAAATACTTAGGCACTTTCTAAAAAATTGTTTTCTCCAAAATAATTACCAGTGCAATATTTGGCACCCACTGAACATTTTTGTTTTGACTTTTGAAAACTTTGGGTGTTTGTCACTAATTCATTTTTTTGAATTTGAGATGTCTTGAACTAACACTTGATTAGCAACAGTAACAGAGATAACATGGCATCATCAGGAGAGTTTTACTGTAGCCTAATTACCCGGGCGTTACAATATTTTTTATAGAAATAAAACTCCTCCATGGTCGCGGCGTGCAGTTCCCAGTGGATGTTGGTGAAGTCGTGTTTGTGTGTGTGTTTCAGTCCTGTGTGTACTTTCTTTTTCTCTTTTTTATGTGGATGTTTGCTTGTGCAACTTATATTGAATGTATGTTTTCAGTATTATTCTATCATTCGTGCAGTGCACTTATGTCCCCCATGTAGTGCGCTAGACCATGGCCATGCAGTTCGTCAGCCCAACGCCCGAGTGGCATTTTAATTTGTTATTAAATTTGTTGAGAAAAACAAACGCACTTCATTTAAAAAAGGTTGGATAGAAGGCCCTTGAAATTCACTATTCGTGTGTCCCCGTGCAAGTTTGTTATAAAAAATGGTGGTTCACTCAAAAAAATAATGCAGTGCATTTGCCTCGTCTTTGCAAGGAGACAAAAATGTTAGGAAGATGACAAAGAAATAATGCTTTTCACTTTCGGTCGTGTAGCAATTCACTGACGCCCAACGTGAAGTGCGCAAAATGCTAGGAAGAAAAAAAAACTCATGTGGTTCACTTGCGGTAGTGTCGTGGTGCACTTACTCCCAATATGAAATATAGAAAAATGTTATGGAAACGACCAAAAAAAATGCTGGTTCACAAAAAAAGAAATCATGCAGTGCACTTGTTCGTCTGATGAAGTGCGGGTTTTAGTCTCAAGAAGTGCGGTTTGCTACCTCGTTTGGGAAAATTTACGTCCCACAAAAAAGAAATCATGTAGTGCACTTGTCCGTCTGATAAAGTGCGGGTTTTAGTCTAAAGAAGGCGGTTTGCTACCTCATTTGGGAAAATTTACGTCCCACAAAAAAAATCATGCAGTGCACTTGTCGGTCTAATGAAGTGCGGTTTTTGGTTTGAAAACAGTGCAGTTTTCTGTCTGATGCAGTACATACGACGATTTTGGGTCACGAAAAAACAGAGTGTTCGCATTTCGTTAAAATCAAAATTGTTGTCAAACCGTAAGGAATCAGAGAGTGTCCTACATAAAAAAAGTTGCACCTCGTCGATATCTTTTCAATGGCGTATAATTCAAATCATTTCGACGAGCGGTTTGCAAAAATTTCACGAAAAACGGCCGCTGCCTCCCGTCGTCAGCCGCACGACTTACAAAATTAACTAAAAACCGTAAGGAATCTCGAAAATATTCCAACATACGAGAGTTGCACCTTGTCCATATCTTTCCAACGGCCTATCATACACCTCGTTTCGAGAAACGGTTCAAAAACTGGAGCTAAAACAGTACCGAAAATTGTAAATTTTTTGAAAAAACGCAATTCCGCGATTTATTAAATTAAAAACTGCTCTTAGACCGTAGCGAATTAGAAAAAATAATTGATATGAAAAAGGTGCGCCTCGACGATATCTTCCCAGCGGTCTATCATTTGCTTCATTCCGATGAGCTGTTTAGAAAAATACGCGAAAAAACGCTCGCTGCCACTCGGTGTGCGCCATACCATTTTCAAAACTGCTCTTAAACAGCGTGGAATCTCGGAAAGTGTTTAACATGGTGAAGTTGCGCCTAATCCATAGCTTCTCAACAGTATATTACACGCCTCGATATGATTAACGGTTAAAAAACTAGAGCGAAAAAGATATCAAAAAAACACAGTGTGCGGTTTTTTTTGACACGAAGTTCACTCGCGTGAGTACTGCAGCACACTTGGTTCAAACAATGACGTGCACTTGCGTTGAGCGTGCAGTGCGGAAGTGTTATCAGAATAGTTATTCTGCTAATATTAGCAGAATAGACCGGCTGTATATATATAGGACTGAGCTATTCTGTTTCGCGTAACAGAATATTATTCTGTTTTGCCACTTGAACTGATGGTTTCAGGCGACTGTACTGACGATTTTCATCATGTCGAACTGATCCTCCTCGATTTTTTTCATCGGAACGGGGCATGTAATATATCATTGGAAATCTCTTGACATCTAGATTACAATAATATAGAACTTTTTTTGCAAAATCATCATGGTTTAAGTGCAGTTTTGAAAGAGCCATTTTATTCAAAACTGTTTTGAAGAAAACGGTTTTTTCAAAACTGCTCTTAAATCATGATGATTTTGCAAAAATGTTCTATATTATTGTAATCTAGATGTCAAGAGCTTTCCAATGATATATTACATGCCCTGTTCTGACCGAAAAAATCAAGGAGGACAAGTTCGACGCCTCGATTTTCATCAGTACAGCCGACTGAAACCATCAGTTCAAGTAACGAAACAGAATAATATTCTGTTACACGAAACAAAATAGCTTGGATGAAACCGTCAGTCCAAGCTATTCTCATTACACTCTTAAGAGTCTTATTCTCCTAAAAACGCTTATTCTTGTAACACCCCACCTCCACGCCGCCACCCCTCCCCTCCAAGCCTTCTACCGCGGCAGCGACCAGGAGCGCCGCCTCCCTTCCCTCCCCGCCTCCTACTGCGGCAGCGGCCGGGAGCGCCGCCGCCCTACCCCTCACCGCCTCCTTCTGCGGGAGGGGTTGGCAGGGATGCCGCCCCTCCCCTCCCTGCTTTCTCCCGCGGGAGCGGCCTAGGAGCACCGCCGCCGCACCACTCCAGGCCTACTTCCGCGGCAGCGGCCTCACAATGCCATCGCCCCACCCCTCCAGGCCTTCTTCCACGACAGTGGTCTCGGAGTGTCACTGCCTCGCTCCACCCGACCTTCTTCTTCCGCTGCGTTGATACGTCTCCAACGTATCTATAATTTTTTATTGTTCCATGCTATATTATATTCTATTTTGGATGTTTAATGGGCTTTATTATACACTTTTATATTATTTTTGGGACTAACCTATTAACCGGAGGCCCAGCCCGAATTGTTGTTTTTTTTGCCTATTTCAGTGTTTCGAAGGAAAGGAATATCAAACAGAGTCCAAACGGAATGAAACCTTCGGGAACGTGATTTTCTTAACAAACGTGATCCAGAGGACTTGGGGTGGACGTCAAGCAATCGACGAGGAAGCCACGAGGCAGGGGGCGCGCCTACCCCGCTGGGTGCGCCCTCCACCCTCGTGGGCCCCTCATGGCTCCACCGACCTACTTCTTCCTCCTATGTATACCTACGTACCCCCAAACCATCAGAAGGAGAGCCAAAACCCTATTTCCACTGCCGCAACCTTTTGTACCCGTGAGATCCCATCTTGGGGCCTTTTCCGGCGCTCCGCCGGAGGGGGCATTGATCATGGAGGGCTTCTACATCAACACCATAGCCTCTCCAATGATGTGTGAGTAGTTTACCTCAGACCTTCGGGTCCATAGTTATTAGCTAGATTGCTTCTTCTCTCTCTTTGGATCTCAATACAAAGTTCTCCTCAATTCTCTTGGAGATATATTTGATGTAACTCTTCTTTTGCGGTGTGTTTGTCGAGATCCGATGAATTGTGGGTTTATGATCAAGATTATCTATGAACAATATTTGAATCTCCTCTGAATTCTTTTATGTATGATTGGTTATCTTTGCAAGTCTCTTCGAATTACCAGTTTGGTTTGGCCTACTAGATTGATCTTTCTTGCAATAGGAGAAGTGCTTAGCTTTGGGTTCAATCTTGCGGTGCTCGATCCCAGTGACAGTAGGGGAAATGACACGTATTGTATTGTTGCCATCGAGGATAAAAAGATGGGGTTTATATCATATTGCATGAGTTTATCCCTCTACATCATGTCATCTTGCTTAAAGCGTTACTCTGTTCTTATGAACTTAATACTCTAGATGCATGCTGGATAGCGGTTGATGTGTGGAGTAATAGTAGTAGATGCAGACAGGAGTCGGTCTACTTGTCATGGACGTGATGCCTATATACATGATCATACCTAGATATTCTCATAACTATGCTCAATTCTATCAATTGCTCGACAGTAATTCGTTTACCCACCGTAATACTTATGCTATCTTGAGAGAAGCCACTAGTGAAACCTATGGCACCCGGATCTATTTTCCATCATATTAATCTCCCGTCAACTAGCTATTTCTTTTCCCGTTTATTTTGCTTTCTTTACTTTTAGTCTTTACCATAAAAATACCAAAAATATTATCTTATCATCTCTATCAGATCTCACTCTCGTAAGTGACCGTGAGGGGATTGACAACCCCTTTATCGCGTTGGTTGCGAGGTTCTTATTTGTTTGTGTAGGTGCGTGGGACTCGAGCATGGTCTCCTACTGGATTGATACCTTGGTTCTCAAAAACTGAGGGAAATACTCACGCTACTTTACTGCATCACCCTTTCCTCTTCAAGGGAAAACCAATGCAGTGCTCAAGAGGTAGCAGGCGTCGGCCTCGCAAATCAGCGTCGCGTTAGGATCCGTTGCATTCCATCCTCTGCTAGATCCGATTTTGTGTTGCCTCGACATCGCACTAGTCAGACAAAAAAGAAGTGCTCGCAAGGATCCTTTCTCCACCGCTAGTACCTAGATGCAATCTTATGCGAGGTTCAGCTCAAAACTTCCATCTCGACTGACATTGAGTCAAGTTCAAATCGCCCATGAGCTACTGAAGAAGCGCAAAGAGAAGTGGACTGCACAGGTGAATGCAAGAGAGCTGCAGACGGAAACAAAGGGAACTTCCTGCAAACGCGAAGACACATTGCAACATGAGGTAAGCAGTTCATTTCTCATTCGCCATCAGTACACAAAGTTCAATACATCTCCAAAGCCGTTGTAGTGCATTTACTTCAGTTTGTCGCTAGTAAAGCTACAGTGCGATTGCTGAGTTATGCAATACAGTTGCATAGCTACACCCTCAATAATGAAGCAGTGTGTTTTGCTTCAGTTCAACCCGCGTGATGATGCAGTCCAACTGCATTACTTCGCAATACCCTTTTTAAGTCAATGCAGTTCGCATCATTTAGTTCATTTCGCCTGACAATGCAACTCGGTCGTTTTGTGCAGGAAGTTCAGTTCACCAGACAAAAAATGCCACAGATAAATCCCAACCCAGAGCCTCTGAACTACATGGTGAGTCAAGTTTCTGGAAACACTAGATGGGTAACTCCTGAGATACCTCAAGGATCCTACACTACCACTAATAGGGTGCAATACTCTCCGGAAGAAGATTTTCCCAGGAAGAAGAGGTAGTGGAATATGGCGACGATGTCACCTTCATGTGGGAGGGCACTCACCAATAGGATGGTGTTGATGATGATGATGATGATGATGATCATGATGACGATGACGATGAGCCAATAACAGTTCTTAAGCCACACTACAAGCAAGACTTCACTACATTTGGACACCATGTCCAAACAGACAACAATGATGTTGTTGACCATGATGATGATGATGTCCCGCTGCCTCGACAATTTCAAACTAATCTAGTGAGACATCACTACAACACAGGATTACCACCGCATGCACTAGCAGCACAAAACAGAGCTCCGCGTGCACCTGCTGCACAAAATAGAGCTCTGCGTGCACCTGCTACATCAAGTTCAATGCAGCGACCACCAAGGGTCCCTCGGCCAGAAGTCAACGGTAGGAGCAAGTCTTCCTGACTGCTGCCACCACGAGATCCTCAAGTATACAACTCTGTTAAAACCTGTGACGCCCCCAACTCGACCGTGCACTCATCATACACGCAAGTGCGCATGATCAAGCCCGGAGACTCACAGGAGGATATCACAACACAACTCTAGACACAAATAAAATAATACAAGCTTTATATTACAAGACAAGGGCCTCGGCGGCTCGAATACATAAGCTCGAATACACAAGAGTCAGCGAAAGCAACAATAACTAAGTACAAACATAATTAGACAAGTTTGCCTTAAGAAGGTTGAGCAAAACAACGTCATCTAGATCAAAAAGGTGCAGACCTCCTGCCTCGGAGCCTCTGAACTACGCCTGGTCATCGGTCTTCACGTAGTAGTAAGCTTCGTCGGTGTAGTAGTAGTCATCTATGGGGTCAGCCGACTTTGGGGCTCCGTCATCTGATCGCAGCAATCGGGTATCAGGGAAAAAGAGGTAGCAAAGAAACCGTGAGTACTCATCCAAAGTACTCGCAATACTTAAATCAGATCTATGCTAAGTATGCATCGGTATCAAAGGAAAGGGGTTGTATCTGTGGACTAAACTGCAGAAATGCCAGAATAGAAGGGACGACCTAGCCTAATGAAGACCAGCCTCTTGCAGCGTCTTGCAGCAACAGAAGAGAGTAGAATAACATATCATATAGTAACAAGTATATAATAGCAACGCCCAGAGATCCTTCCTCGTTTACCCTGCGAGGAAGTCCGGAACCACCATATTAGTTTAGTAACACCAGTATCTAGTTCTACTTGTAGTAGATCGGGATACAACTCTGAGCGGCCGTTACCATGGACATGGCTATTCGAATACATATACTTCCCTGCAGGGGTGCACCAACTTACCCAACATGCATGATTAACTCTGGCCGGATACACTTTTCCTGGTCATGCCTGGCCTCGGCTGATCGACACACCGTAGACCTACTTAGGCGATACGTCTCCAACTTATCTATAATTTTTTATTGTTCCATGTTGCTATATTATCATTCTTGGATGTTTTACAATCATTTTATAGCAACTTTATATCATTTTTTGGGACTAACATATTGACATAGTGCCGAGTGCCAGTTGTTGTTTTTTGCGAGTTTTCTACTTCGCAGAAAATCAATTCCAAACGGAGTCCAAACGCAGCGAAACATTTTGGACATTTTTTGGGACCAGAAGACACACGATGGGCCACGGACGTACCAGAGGGGGGATCCGAGGGGACCACAACCCACCTGGGCGCACCTGGAGGCCCAAGAGCGCCCTGGTGTGTTGTGCCCACCTCGGCCGCCTCCCGCACCGCCTCTTTGCTCTATAAATACCCTGAAAATCCAAAAACCCTAGGGGACTCGACGAAACACAATTCCAGCCGCCGCAAGTTCAAGAAACCACAGATCCAATCTAGACACCATCACAGAGGGGTTCATCATCCTCATTGGTGCCTCTCCGATGATGCGTGAGTAGTTCTTTGTAGACCTACTGGTCTGTAGTTAGTAGCTAGGTGGCTTCCTCTCTCTCTCTCTTTTGATTCTCAATACAATAGTCTCTTGGAGATCTACATGATGTAACTCTTTTTGTGGTGTGTTTGTTGGGATCCGATGAACTTTGAGTTTATGATCAGATCTATTTTATCCATGAAAGTTATTTGAGTTTTGATCTCTTATATGCATGATTGCTTATAGCCTCATATTTCCTCTTCGAATCTTTGGTTTAGTTAGGCCGACGAGATCGATTTTTCTTGCCATGGGAAGAGGTGCTTTGTGAGGGATTGAATACCTCGCTGCAATCTATTGTTATTTATTTTATCTCGCATTCCCGCGAGATCTATTTATCCAATCTACTACAATTTTATCTATTTACCCGGGAGGGATTGACAACCCCTCTTTTACGTCGGGTTGCAAGTATTTGTTCTTTGTGTGCAGGTACCGTTTATATAGTGTTGCATGGTTCTCCTACTGGTTCGATAACCTTGGCCTCATCACTGAGGGGAATACCTACCGTAGATGTGCTGCATCATTCCTTCCTCTTTGGGGAAATACCGACGTAGTTCAAGCCGCATCAAAAGGAATTTCTAGCGTCGTTGCCGGGGAGACATCATCAACATGTATCAGGTTCCTAATCACAAACCTCACCTCCTTGCAATTTACATTATTAGCCATTTGCCTCTCATTTTCATCTCCCCCACTTCACAAAAAAATTGTTTTATTCGCCCTCTTTTTCGTTCGCGTTTCTCATTGGATTTTTTGCTAGGTTTTGTCACCATGAGTGACTTTGGTATGGCAGAAACAGATGATGGCCTAACTCCTAAATTGGACGAACTGGAAATCTAGATGCAAAAACTTTTGTTTTGGGGCAAGGGAATGTTATAGGAAAAGAACATATCCAAGAATTTTTTGGTTGTGTTAGAAATTTAAGTCTTGACGATGTTCCTATACTTAAAAGTACTAAATCTTATGCGGAAGCTATTTCAACACTAGTTCTGAAACTTGAAAATAAATTTACTCGCACCCATACTACCTTGCAAAGATTGTTTTTTGAGTTACCCATTATAAAGAATCCCAAAGCCAAAAAGTTGGCCACCCTTGTTCTTATGAATGAATTTGATTACATAATACGAGAAGCTATGAATTTTTTTTATTTCTATGGTATGAATCGTGAAAAACCAGTGATAGATGAGATTCATTATAATAGTGATTTTGTGCTAAGACATTTGCTTGGGGATAATCAAATCCTTGATGGGAATCTTAAAAAGGAAGTCCCTGTTTTAGAAATAATCCAACAAGTTTTCAATGATGTTAATCAACACTATTCTTGGATTGTTGCCGGAAATCAAAGGGATAAGATGATAAGCAACTTGATAGTGCTAAAGTCTCTATGGATAAGGTGTTTTATGTTGTTTTTGCAAAACCTCCTGACAAAAACACCTCTAAGGAAAATGATAATAAAAATGACAATACTTGAATCTATGCTTTATGCCTAGCTAGGGGCGTAAAACGATAGCGCTTGTTGGGAGGCAACCCAATGAACAAAATTTATTTTTGTCTTTTTATTTTTATTCTTGAGTGTTTGCACAACTATCCTACTATTATGATTGTGTTTTTATGTTTTAATTAGTGTTTGTGCCAAGCAAAGCCTTTGGGATCATGTTGGGTGATAGTTGATTTGATGTTGCTGAAAAACACAAACTTTGTGCGCCAGTCGCAGACTTATTAAGAATCACAGAAGCGTGATAAAATTCTGATTTTTTTACACAAGACTGATATACAAATTTCCCATGTTGTACTAATTTTTAAGAATTTTTGGAGTTACAGAAGTATTCGAAGTTTTCAGATTTCTACAGACTGTTCTGCTTTTGACACATTCTGTTTTCTTTGTGTTGTGTGCTTATTTTGATGAATCTATGGACTCTATCGGGGGTATGAGCCATAGAAAAGTTGGAATACAGTAGATATAATGCAAAATAAAATATGAATGGGTTTGCAACAGTACTTAGAGTAGTGAGTTGCTTTGTTATACTAACGGCTCTCACGAAGGTTTTGTTGAGTTTTGTGTGATTGAAGTTTTCAAGTTTTGGGCGAGATCACGATGGATGAAGGAATAAGGAGTAAGAAGAGCCTGAGCATGGGGATGCCCCACGGTATCCCAAGCTAATATCTAAAACAGGAGCAAGCAACTAGGCTTGGGGATGCCCGAGTGGCATCCCCTCTTTCTTCTAACGACCATCGGTATTTTACTTGGAACTATATTTTTATTTGTCACATATCATGAGTTTTGATTGGAGTGTCTTATATGATATGAGTCTTTGCTTGTTTTTTTGTCGGGGTAATAGACCACGGGTACCCCGAAGACGGCAAGACAATATTTCAAGACATCGGGGCTAGCAAAGCCCCTCAGTCCGACTGCTCAAGATGCCCAGGCGGCCCCCTGTCCGACTGCCCGGGCCGACTCGCCACCCGGCCTGCTCCCCGCCCGGCTGCTCCAGCCAGCCGGCTGCCGACTGCGCCAACCAGCCGGCTGTCCGAAGTCAACCGCCGACACCGACGAGACGGCCGTACCCGACACTATGCACGCGTCACCTCAAGTCAGCATGTACGGTGTCACTTGTCCCTAGGCACTATTCATAAAGTGACCCAGGTCACAAGCATGACACCCCCACCATGCTCCCTTGCTCCCATGCCACCACATAGCCTACATCCTAAGCTAGCTCACACTATATAAGCTAGCACATATCCATCCATCCACACTCAGGCTCCCACGCATGGAGAGACCATCCCACACACTCACGCATGCATGCTCAGGCACATGCGGCCACACACACACTTGTGCTCATATGCATATACGAGATCAGGTGCCTATGGCACTGATCTCAGATACATCTCCAGGAGCACTTTATACTGCCCGATGTATGCCCCACATATATATAGATATGCAGGAGTAGGGGTATTATCTCTTCGGAGAGCCCCGAATCTGAGTAAACTCGTGTGTGCTACTCGCATACCCGTCCCTGGATATTCCGGCGGCAGTCTTGCCCTAACCTTAAGCCACCCTATGGCATCTGTCGTCTCGCAATCCCCCCCCCCCGCCATGAGAATACCACGACAGTTGGCGCCCACCATGGGGCAAGCTGTTGTTGGTTTCGCAGTCCGGGCGGGACCCCTTTCGCCATCATCACCACGGCGTCGCGTCGTCTCTCCGGTAGCGCTCGGGGGCCCGACATCGACACGCCCCCGGAGCGGCCGCGAGGGGTGGCGCGTCCTCGCCGTCGGCCTCTTCGTCATCACCACCGCAACGCCGGCCGTCCGTCCGCGCGCGTGACGTGCGCGTTGCCTCGCTTCGGTCGGCCGCATCCATCCACGCGCCGCTCGCGTCTGCTTCCCTCCGCGTTGCGCCTTGCTTCGGCTGAAACGCGCGTTCACTCCTCGATATACCATCTATGCAAGCTAGCTAGATGCAAGTTAAACAATGGTCAAACTATAGCCATACATTGCCCATACACTTCTCAGATGCAGGTCAGACGCGACCTGTACACTTCCCAGATGGTGGATGTGCACTAAGCTCGCATCCACTGTTCTCCGCGGGCGCATACATGCGTCCATCCCCGGTCTCCCCTGCGGCTCAGCTCAGCTGTGCGGCCTCTGCATCCGCTCGCTGCCATCACACAAACCTACGAGCGACCCCTGCTTAGGCGCCGCTGCTGCCTCCGCCTGCCGCTGCCGCCGTTTCCTCCACCACACTGCTCTACTCCGCGCTCGAGCGCCCCCACCGCTGGCTCGCGTCATCCCCGCACTCCCGCGCGCCCTGCGAGCTGCGTTGCCCCCGTGCATGCTAGCGCTGGCCCTCCATGCCTCGTGCTCGGCCGCGTAGCTCTGCACCTGCTACGCGCACGTCGCCTCCTGCGGATCCCGTCCGTGACCGCCCCAACCTACATCGCGCCCCCGCACTGCTCCGCCCCGCGGCTGCCGGCTTCCCACTGGCCGGCTCCGCCCCATGCCCGCCGACTTCGCCCTGGTGGCTCACCTCCGCGCTCCTGGCCGCCTGCAAAGCTTTCGCCGCCTCACACCCCCCGCGTCAAGCCGCCGGCTCCACGCAACTCGGCTCCTCCGCGGCCGTGCAACCGCGCCCGGCGCCGGATGCTCCACCCCTCGAGCGTTGGCCCCGCCGGTTGCAGCCTCTGACTCGCCGCTAGCCGGGTCCGCCTCCGGCCGGCTGCCCGCGACCTGGCTCCCTGACGCCGCCCTCCGCCTGGTCGGGTCTGGCCTCCTCCGCCATCCGGCCTCCAGCACGCTCGCTGGCCGAGTCGCTGCCCCGCGCGCTAGCTTGCCCGCTCGCCTCCGCGTGCCAGCCCAGCCGCCTCGCCCTGCTTCGCCCCTGGCCAGCTCCGCCTCGTAGGGCGGCCTGGCCCCCACACCCGGATGCCGACTCCTGGCCTCCCGCAAGCCGGCCCTGCGCCGCTGCTCTGTCCGCGTCGCCCCGCCGTCCGGCTCGCCACGTCCGCATGTGCCGCCTCACGGCACCCACTCCACCATCGTGGTTGCACGCTGCAGCCGGCCCGACCCCCTCCGCGCTGGCCCCGCCAGCCGCCGCGCCTCCAGCCGGCGCCGCCACCCAACTGCCGCCTTCTGCCCGCCACCCGGCCGGCTGCTAGCTCCGCGCCGGCTCCTGCTGCCCGGCTGCACAAGCCGATTATGTACAGAGAGAAAGAAGAAAATAGAAGTGGCCGAGTGCCCATAGCCGGGTGCTAAAAAAAGAAAGACTCCACGTCTGCCTGCCCGTAGCCGCAGAAGAGAAAGAGAATGAAAAAGATTCTTGCCAAGTGAAGAAAAGTCAGGCCGGGTGCCCAGCCGGCTGACTGAAAAAAGTAATAAAAGAAGAAGGAGATAAATGCGAGACGGTTGCTCGTTTCCAGAAAGTCCGACTGCCCAGCCGGATGAAAAAGAAATGTGCGTCCGGCCGCCCACATCCGGACAAAGAGAAGAAGAAAAAAGCATCAACTTCAACAAAGAAGACAAAGTAGTTGCCGGGAGATCTGGCCCGACTGCTCAGCAGTCAGCTCGAATCTCAGGGGCTACACCCAGCGGGTGCGCTGACGCGCCCTCGCAAGGAAGAAGACAAGGTAGTTGCCGGGAGATCCGGCCCGGCTGCTCAGCAGTTGGCCCGAATCTCGGGGGCTACACCCAGTGCGTGCACTAGCGCGCCCCCACGGAGGATTGCAAGAAACAAAAACAAGAGACAAAAGAAGAGTTTTGCCCGGCTGCCAGCAGCCGGCAGAAGAGAAAAAGAAGAAAAAGGGTGCTGCAAGACGCCTCGACGCCTGGCCGGTCGAGCCTGACCAGCCGGGACCCCCTTCGAGCACACGGAGGCTTGAAGGCTACACCCAGCGGGTGCCCGGCGTGCTCCGCAAGCGCCGAGCCACGCCGGCTGCCTTCGGCAAACTCTGCCTCGGCTACACGAAAATCTATGTGAGCTCCTCACCCGCATATTTTTTCACCGCGAGAGCACGGATAACCTCGAGCGATGCTCGGGGGCTATCTCCGCATTTTATTACAATTGCATCACTGTTCACCCCGGCGCCAACCAAAGTTGGCCCGGAGGCTGGTCGCTTGGCCTGAAACGTCCATTCCCGCAGACGGCTTAGTAGCGTGCGCGGTACCAAAGGCTCACTCTTAGTCACAGACCCTAGAGCGGCTGTCCGGCTAGCAAGAGCGAACGCTGGAGGCCACCCACACGAAAAACGTCTCGGGAGAAAAAACGGCTCTGGCGACCCGGTCGTTTGCTTTATGAGTATCTGCTCGGTTAAATCCGCTCCCAGAGTCTGAGTACTGTACACTCCACCCCGCGGGCCACTCTCAACCACAGACCGCAGAGCGGCTGTCCGGCACGTGAGAGCACAAGCCAAAGAGCGGACGGAACACAAAAAAGATTAAAGGGGGCTCGGATGAAACCGAGTCGGCACCCTCAACATAAAACTTGCAATGCTAAAAGCAATCATTTGATATATCTGCGTGGACTAACTTTGTCTTTTGCATGATCATTTCCGTGGGGAACCCCCCTCCTCGCTCGGAGGCTGCACCCAGCGGGTGCGCTTGCGCGCCCCCGCCGGAAGCAAGCCACGTCGGCTGCGGTCCGCAGCCGGCCATCATCGACATCTTCTACATCAACACCCGCTAAAAAAACCTTTGCCCAACTTTGCCAAGTTGCCCAGAGGCTCGGGGGCTACTGTCGGGGTAATTGACCACGGGTACCCCGAAGACGGCAAGACAATATTTCAAGACATCGGGGCTAGCAAAGCCCCTCGGTCCGACTGCTCAGGCCACCCAGGCGGCCCCCTGTCCGACTGCCCGGGTCGACTCGCCACCCGGCCTGCTCCCCGTCTGGCTGCTCTAGCCAGCCGGCTGCCGACTGCGCCAACCAGCCGGCTGCCCGAAGTCAACCGCCGACACTGACGAGACGGCCGTACCCGACACTATGCACATGTCACCTCAAGCCATCATGTACAGTGTCACTTGTCTCTAGGCACTATTCATGAAGTGACCCAGGTGACAAGCATGACACCCCCACCATGCCCCCTTGCTCCCATGCCACCACATAGCTTACATCCTAAGCTAGCTCACACTATATAAGCTAGCACATATCCATCCATCCACACTCAGGCTCCCACTCATGGAGAGACCATCCCACACACTCACTCATGCACGCTCAGGCACATGCGGCCACACACACACACTTGTGCTCATATGCATATACGAGATCAGGTACCTACGACACTGATCTCAGATAGAGCTCCAGGAGCACTTTGTACCGCCCGATGTACGCCCCACATATAAAGACATGCAGGAGTAGGGGTATTATATCTCCGGAGAGCCCCGAACCTGGGTAAACTAGCGCGTGCTACTCGCATACCCGTCCCTGGATATTCCGACGACAGTCTTGCCCTCACCTTAAGCCACCCTGTGGCATCTGTCGTCTCGCAACCCCCCCCCTGAGAATACCACGACATTTTTCTTTTTATTTTGTGTCAACTATCCTTGCTGGACACACCTACTCCCTTCGTAAACTAATATAAGAGTGTTTAGACCACTATTTTAGTGATCTAAATGCTCTTATATTAGTTTAAAGAGGGAGTATTTGAGAGAGCCAAAATCATGTTATGACTTGTTAGAATTGCTCTCTATGCTTCACTTAAATCTCTTTGAGCTATGAAATTGCTCTAGTGCTTCACTTATATCTTTTTTAGCATGGTGTGCTTTAGTATTTTTGAAGAAATGCTCTCATGCTTCACTAAATTTATTTGAGAGTTATTAAAAAATTTAAGAAATTCTCTCATGCTTCACTTAAATTATTTTAAGAGAAGAAACTTTTTATGCTCATGTTCTTCACTTAGATTTGTTTGAGCTATCAAAAGAAACATATGAAATTAGTCTCAAAGTGATAGATATTCAAGCGGGATATAATAAAAACTTTCATGAAGATCATTGGACAAAATAAACTTGATTCTTTGTAATAGTTTTGCGATATGATGATATAATATGTGAGTCACGTTGATGAGTAACTATGCTTTAGTAAGAATATTGATGTTAAGGTTTGTGATTTCCTACGCAAGCATGAAAGTCAATAGTTATGCAATGAAATTGCATCCTACTTGTGGTGCATTATTCGGTGTTAGTTATGCTTAATGCTCGCTGATGAGATTTTTTGTTTCTTGGTTAGATGCTTCTCAATCCATGATTGGATCAATGATTGAGCATAATGGGCTAGGGATAACTTGCTTTAGTGTTGATATTTTGAAAACATGGTTGCTTATTGATATGCTTGAGTATTGAAATCTTCATGTCCAAACTAGACTATTGGTTTGAATCATATAAAAGTCCAAATGTCCATGCTACAAAAGAAAAGAATACGTGATGAACATTTTAGGCAGCATTCCACATCAAAAATTCTATTTTTATCAGTTACCTACTCGAGGACGAGCAGGAATTAAGCTTTGGGATGCTGATACATCTCCAACATATCTACAATTTTTGATTGTTCCATGTTGTTGTATTATCATTCTTGGATGTTTTACAATCATTTTATAGCAACTTTATATCATTTTTTGGGACTAACCTATTGACATAGTGCCCAGTGCCAGTTGCTGTTTTTGCTAGTTTTTTAGCAGAAAATCAATACCAAACGGAGTCCAAACGCAGAGAAACTTTTTGGAGATTATTTTTGGACCAGAAGACACACGATGGGCCAAGGAAGTACCAGAGGGGGCTCCGAGGGGAGCACAACCCACCTGGGCGCGCCTGGGGGTCTACAATGAACTACTCACGCATCATTGGAGAGGCACCAATGAGGATGATGAACCCCTCCGTGATGGTGTCTAGATTGGATCTGTGGTTTCTGGAACTTGCAGCGGCTGGAATATTGTTTCGTCGACTCCCCTAGGGTTTTTGGATTTTCGGGGTATTTATAGAGCAAAGAGGTAGTGCGGGAGGCGGCCGAGGTGGGCACAACCCACCAGGGCAGCGTGGGTTGTGCCCACCTCGGCCGCCTCCCGCACTACCTCTTTGCTCTATAAATACCCCGAAAATCCAAAAACCCTAGGGGAGTCGACGAAACAATATTCCAGCCGCTGCAAGTTCCAGAAACCACAGATCCAATCTAGACACCATCACGGAGGGGTTCATCATCCTCATTGGTGCCTCTCCAATGATGCGTGAGTAGTTCATTGTAGACCTATGGGTCCGTAGTTAGTAGCTAGATGGCTTCCTCTCTCTCTCTCTCTCTCTTTTGATTCTTAATACAACGGTCTCTTTCAGATCTACTTGATGTAACTCTTCTTGCGGTGTGTTTGTTGGGATCCGATGAACTTTGAGTTTATGATCAGATCTATTTTATCCATGAAATTTATTTGAGTTTTGATCTCTTATGTGCATGATTGCTTATAGCCTCGTATTTCTTCTTCGAATCGTTGGTTTAGTTAGGCCAACTAGATCGATTTTTCTTGCCATGGGAAGAGGTGCTTTGTGATGGGTTCGATCTTACGGTGCTCAATCCCAGTGACAAAAGGGGAAATGACACGTATGTATCATTGCTATTAAGGATAACAAGATGGGGTCTATTCCTACATGAATAGATCTTGTCTACATCATGTCATCATTCTTATTGCATTACTCCGTTTTTCCATGAACTTAATACACTAGATGCATACTGGATAGCGGTCGATGTGTGGAGTAATAGTAGTGGATGCAGGCAGGAGTCGGTCTACTAATCTTGGACGTGATGCCTATATAATGACCATTGCCTGGATATCGTCATGATTATTTGAAGTTCTATCAATTGCCCAACAGTAATTTGTTTACCCGCCGTATCCTATTTTTCTCGAGAGAAGCCACTAGTGAAATCAACGGCCCCCGGGTCTCTTCTTTATCACCTTTGCCTTCGAGATCTATTTTTATTCGCTTTTATTTTCAGTTCTATTATTCCAAAAGCCCAAAAATACCTTGCTGCAGTTTATTGTTATTTATTTGATCTCGCGTTCCCACGAGATCTATTTATCTAATCTACTATAGTTTTATTTTCAGATCTATTATTCCAAAAACTGAAAAATACCTTGCTGCAGTTTACTGATATGTCTCCAACGTATCTATAATTTCTAATTGTTCCATGCTATTATATTAGCTGTTTTGGATGTTTTATATGCATTAATATGCTATTTTATATTATTTTTGGGACTAACCTATTCACCTAGAGTCCAGAGCCAGTTCCTGTTTTTTCCTTGTTTTTGAGTTTCGCAGAAAAGGAATACCAAACGGAGTCCAGAACGGAATAAAACCTTCGCGACATTTTTTCTTGGACCAGAAGACAACCATGAGACTTGGAGATGAACTCGGAGGAGCCACGAGGCAGCCACAAGGACGGAGGGCACGCCCAGGGGGTAGGCCGCACCCTCACCCTTGTGGGGCCCCCTGACCCTCCTGACCTAATTCTTTCGCCTATATATTCCCAACTATCCCCAAACCACCAGAGGCATCCATGAAAACACTTTTCCCCGCTGCAACCTTCTGTACGTGTGAGATCCCATCTAGGGACCTTTTCCAGCACCCTGCCGGAGGGGGATTCGATCATGGAGGGCTTCTACATCAACTCTATTGCCCTTCTGATGAAGCGTGAGTAGTTTACCACAGACCTACGGGTCCATAGCTAGTAGCCAGATGGCTTCTTCTCTCTCTTTCATTCTCAATACCATGTTCTCCTCGATGTTCTTGGAGATCTATTCGATGTAATACTTTTTTGCGGTGTGTTTGCCGAGATCCGATGAATTGTGGATTTATGACCAGCTTATCTATGAATATTATTTGAATCTTCTCTAAATTATTTTATGCATGATTTGATATCTTTGTAATTCTCTTAGAACTATCGGTTTGGTTTGGCCAACTAGATTGGTTTTTCTTACAATGGGAGAAGTGCTTAGCTTTGGGTTCAATCTTGCGGTGTCCTTCCCCAGTGACAGTAGGGGCACCAAGGCACGTAATGTATTGTTGCCATCGAGGATAAAAAGGTGGGGTTTTCATCATATTGCTTGAGTTAATTCCTCTACATCATGACATCTTACTTATTGCGTTACTCCGTTATTTATGAACTTAATACTATAGATGCATGCTGGATAGCGGTCGATGTGTGGAGTAATAGTAGTAGATGCAGAATCATTTCAGTCTACTTGACACGGACGTGATGCCTATATTCATGATCATTGCCTTCGATATCGTCATAACTTTGTGCTTTTCTATCAATTGCTCGGCAGTAATTTGTTCACCCACTGTATCATTTGCTATCTTGAGAGAAACCTCTATGGAAACCTATGGCCCCCGGGTCTATTTTCCATCATACAAGTTTCCAATCTACAATGTTAGTTTCCGATCTACTATTTCTGCAATCTTTTACTTTCCGATCTATAAACCAAAACTACCAAAAATATTTACTTTATCGTTTATCTACCTCTGATCTCACTTTTGCAAGTAACCGTGAAGGGATTGACAACCCCTTTATCACGTTGGGTGCAAGTTGTTTGATTGTTCGTGCAGGTATTCGGTGATTTGTGCGTTGTCTCCTACTGGATCGATACCTTGGTTCTCAAACTGAGGGAAATACTTATCTCTACTTTGCTGCATCACCCTTTCCTCTTCAAGGGAAAAACCAACGCAAGCTCAAGAAGTAGCAGGAAGCATTTCTGGCGCCGTTACCGGGGAGATCTACGCCAAGTCAAGACATACCAAGTACCCATCATAAACTCTCATCTCTTGCATTACATTATTCGCCATTCGCCTCTCGTTTTCCTCTCCCCCACTTCTAAAATGATTTTCGAAAAGATTTTCCTTTTTCTTCGCCCCTCTTCCGTTCGTCTTCTAGTTTGCTTTTTGTGTGCTCGTGTGTTGGATTGCTTGCTTTGTCACGATGGCTCAAGAGAATACCAAATTGTGTGAATTTTCCAACACCAATAACAATGATTTTATTAGTACTCCAATTGCTCCCGGCACTAGTGCAAAATCTTATGAAATTAATGCCGCTTTGCTGAATCTTGTTATGAAAGATTCTAGCCTTCCTAGCGAAGATGCCGCATCCCATCTTAATAGTTTCGTTGAGTTATGCGATGCAAAAGAAAAAAGATGTGGATAATGATATTGTTAAATTGAAGCTATTTCCGTTATAACTTTGAGATCGTGCTAAAACTTGGTTTTCATCTTTGCCTAAAAATAGTATTGATTCATGGAATAAGTGTAAAGATGATTTTATTTCCAAGTATTTTCCTCCCGCTAAGATCAACTCCCTTAGGAACAATATTATGAATTATAAGCAACTTGATCATGAACATGTTGCATAATCCTGGGAGGGGATGAAATTGATGATACAAAATTGCCCTACTCATGGTTTGAATTTGTGGATGAATACAAACAATTTATGCCGGATTGAATTTGGCTTCTAGAAATCTTTTAGATTCGGCCGCGGGAGGTACTTTTATGGAAATTACTTTAAGTGAGGCTACTAAACTCCTAGATAATATTATGGTTAATTATTCTCAGTGGCATACCGAAAGATCTTCCACTAGTAAAAAAGTGCATGCAATTGAAGAGATTAATGTTTTGAGTGGAAAGATGGATGAGCTTATGAAATTGTTCGCTAGCAAGAGTGCTTCTATTGATCCTAATGATATGTCTTTGCCTACTTTTATTGAAAATAATAATGAATCTATGGATGTGAATTTTGTTGGTAGGAACAATTTTGGAAATAACGCGTATAGAGGTCATTTTAATCCTAGGCCGTTTCCTAGTAATTCCTCTAATAATTATGGTAATTCCTACAACAACTCTTATGGAAATTATAATAAGATGCCCTCTGATTTTGAGAATAGTGTTAAAGAATTTGTGGGTTCGCAAAAGAATTTCAATGCTTTGATTGAAGAAAAATTGTTAAGATTGATGATTTGCCTAGGAACGTGGATAGAATTTCTCTTGATGTTGATTCTTTGAAACTTAGATCTATTCCACCCAAGCATGATATTAATGAGTCTCTCAAATCTACGAGAATTTCCATTGATGAGTGCAAAGAAAGAACCGCTAAGATGTGTGCTAAACGAGATTGGTTTGTAAAAACGTGTTCTTCTAGTTTCCGTGAAAATAATGATGAAGATCTTAAAGTGATTGATGTGAGTCCTATTGAATCTTTGTTTTCCAATATAAATCTTGATTAATATGGGACTGGATATGAGTCAACTTTAGTTAAAAGGCGTCCCAATGATTCGGAGTTTTTAGATCTTGATGCAAAAATGATAAAAGTGGGATTGGAGAAGTCAAAACTTTAAGTAGCAATGAACCCACTCTTTTGGATTTCAAGGAATTTAATTATGATAATTGTTCTTTAATAGATTGTATTTCCTTGTTGCAATCCATGTTGAATTCTCCTCATGCTTACGATCAAAACAAAGCTTTTACTAAACATATCATTGATGCTATGATGCAATCTTTTGAAGAAAAGCTTGAATTGGAAGTTCCTATCCCTAGAAAACTTTATAATGAGTGGGAACCTACTATTAAGATTAAGATTAAAGATTATGAGTGTCATGCTTTTGGTGATTTGGGTGCTAGTGTTTCCACGATTCCAAAAACAATGTGATGTGTTAGGTTTATGTGAATTTGATGATTGTTCTTTAAATTTGCATCTCGGGGATTCCACTATTAAGAAACCTATGGGAAGGATTAATGATGTTCTTATTGTTGCAAATAGGAATTATGTGCCCGTAGATTTAATTGTGCTTGATGTAGATTGCAATCCTACATGTCCTATTATTCTTGGTAGACCTTTCCTTAGAACGATTGGTGCAATTATTGATATGAAAGAAGGAAACATTAGATTTCCGTTTTGGTTAAGGAAGGGCATGGAACAATTTCCAAGAAATAAAATTAAATTTCCATATGAGTCTATTGTGAGAGCTACTTATGGATTGCATAACAAATATGACAATACCTAGATCTATTCATGTTTTTATGCCTAGCTAAGGGCGTTAAACAATAGCGCTTGTTGGGAGGCAACCCAATTTTATTTTTGTTTTTGCTTTTTAGGTTCTGTTTTACAATAAATAATTCATCTATCCTCAGGGTGCAACAATCTCTAAGGTTGCACCCTTGGTAGTGGCTACGGTTCGCACACAAGTGGCCAACAGGAGACTGGTGTGTGATGCTCTGGGCAGGCATGCCTGGATGAACGACGTCGTGGGTAACCTATGCACGGAAGGTTTGACGCAGTTCATCGGACTTTGGGAGATCATCTCGGAGGTTCAATTGGAGGAACAGATGGAGGACCGTCCCATTTCGACTTGGAACGAGTCAGGAGCTTACACAACATCGTCCACATACAAGATGCTTTGTGGGGGAGGAGTGAGATTTCACTCATTCGGAGCCATCTGGAAATGGTGGGCTCCACTGGCGTGTAAGATTTTTATGTGGTTGGCAGTACAATACCGGCTGTGGACGTCGGATAGAAGGACGAGACATGGGTTGCAAGACCAATCCTCTAGATGCTACTTATGTGACCAAGAGGAAGACACGGTGGACCACATTTTGCAGCAGTGTGTGTTCTCGCGGCAAGTGTGGTTTCGTTGTATTGCCAGAATGGGTTTGAGGATCGAGCTTTGCTCGGCAAATGACTCTAGGTTGGTGCAATGGTGGACGGAAGCTAGGAAACAAATTCACAAGCAAACTCGGAAAGGGTTCGACACGTTCGTGATGCTAATCTGTTGGACTCTTTGGAAACAAAGGAACGTGAGGGTCTTCAGCTTGGGTCAAGTCAAGAATGAGGGTGACACGATGGACATGATCTTCGACGACTTGAGGACTTGGGCCACGGCAGGAGCATTTGGAGGACAACTAGTTCCCGAGTAGTCGAGTATCGTGTAGGAGTGGGGTGGAGGCTTGGTTTGGGTCGGCCTGTGACTCCTAACTAGCATAATTGTAATCTCTTGTACTTTTTTTTCTCTCTTCTATAAAGCTGAGGTACGCCATTGGCGTACCCTCAAAAAAAAGATGTGGTTTTTGTGTTTTAATCAGTGTTTGGGCCAAGTAAGACCTTTGGGATCACTTACGGTGATAGTTGATTTGATCTTGCTGAAAAAACAAAACTTTTGCGCTAAGGAAAACAATTATCATTTTTAACAGAAGCGTGATTTTGATTTGATTCTTTTGCAAAAGATTAATAAACAAATTTCTTAGGCTTTCCTATTTTTTTAGAATTTTTGGAGTTATAGAAGTATTCAAAATATCCAGATTGCCACACACTGTTCTGTTTTTGACAGATTCTGTTTTCTTTGTGTTGTTTGCCTATTTTGATGATTCTATGGGTAATATCGGGGGGTATGAACCATGCAAAAGTTGGAATACAGTAGATATTACACCAATATAAATAAAGAATGAGCTCACAACAGTACCAAAAGTGGTGATTTATTTTATTATACTAACTGAGCTTATGAGATTTTTTGTTGAGTTTTGTGTTGTGAAGTTTTCAAGTTTTGGGTAAGGATTTGATGGACTATGTAATAAGGAGTGGCAAGAGCCTAAGTTTGGGGATGCCCAAGGCACCCCAAGGTAATATTCAAGGACAACCAAGAGCCTTAGCTTGGGGATGCCCCGGAAGGCATCCCCTCTTTCGTCTTGTCTATCGGTAACTTTACTTGAGGCTATATTTTTATTCACCACATGATATGTGTTTTGCTTGGAGCGTCTTGTATGATTTGAGTCTTTGCTTTTTAGTTTGCCAAAATCATCCTTGTTGTACTCACCTTTTGAGAGGGACACACATGAATCATGATTTATTAGAATACTCTATGTGCTTCACTTATATCTTTTGAGCTAGGCAATTTTGCTCTAGTGCTTCACTTATATCTTTTTAGGGCACGACAGTGGTTTTATTATATAGAAATTAATGGACTCTCATGCTTCACTTATATTATTTTGAGATTGTTTAAACGGCATGGTAATTTGCTTTGGTTATAAATTTAGTCCTAATATGATAGGCATTCAAGAGGGATATAATAAAAACTTTCATATAAAGTGCATTGAATACTATGAGAAGTTTGATTCCTTATGATTGTTTTGAGATATAAAGATTGTGATATTAGATTCATGCTAGTGAGTAACTGTGAATTTGAGAAATACTTCTGTTAGAGTTTGTGATTCCCGTAGCATGCACGTATTGTGAACCGTTATGTGATGAAGTCGGGGCATGATTTATTTATTGATTGTCTTCCTTATGAGTGGCGGTCGGGGACGAGCGATGGTCTTTTCCTACCAATATATCCCCCTAGGAGCATGTGTGTAGTACTTTGTTTCAATAACTAATAGATTTTTGCAATAAGTATGTGATTTCTTTATGGCTAATGTTGAGTCCATGGATTATACGCACTCTCACCCTTCCACCATTGCTAGCCTCTCTAGTGCCGCGCAACTTTCGCCGGTACCATACACCCACCTCAAAACAGCGACCATACCTACCTATTATGGCATTTCCATAGCCATTCCGAGATATATTGCCATGCAACTTTCCACCGTTCCGTTTATTATGACACGTTACATCATTGTCATATTGCTTTGCATGATCGTGTAGTTGACATCGTATTTGTGGCAAAGCCATCGTTCCTAATTCTTTCATACATCTCACTGTTGATTCATTGCACATCCTGGTACACCGCCGGAGGCATTCATATAGAGTCATATTTTGTTCTAAGTATCGAGTTGTAAGTAAATAAAAGTGTGACGGTCTTCATTACTAGAGCATTGCCCCATGTGAGGAAGGGATGATGGAGACTATGATTCCCCCACAAGTCGGGATGAGACTCCAGACGAAAAAAAGAGGCCAAAAAAATGAGAGAAGGCCCAAATAAAAAAAATTGAGAGAAAAGAGAGAAGGGACATTGTTACTATCCTTTTACCACACTGGTGCTTCAAAGTAGCACCATGATCTTCATGATAGAGAGTCTCCTATATTGTCACTTTCATATACTAGTGGGAATTTTTCATTATAGAACTTGGCTTGTATATTCCAATGATGGGCTTCCTCAAATTGCCCTAGGTCTTCGTGAGCAAGCGAGTTGGATGCACACCCACTTAGTTTTCTTTTGAGCTTTCATAAACTTATAGCTCTAGTGCATCCGTTGCATGGCAATCCCTACTCACTCACATTATCTATTGATGGGCATCTCCATAGCCCGTTGATACGCCTAGTTGATGTGAGACTATCTCCCTCTTTTTGTCTTCTCCACAACCACCATATTCTATTCCACCTATAGTGCTATGTCCATGGCTCATGCTCATGTATTGCGTGAAAGTTGAAAAGGTTTGAGAACAAAAAGTGTGAAACAATTGCTTGGCTTGTCATCGGGGTTGTGCATGATTTGAATATTTTGTGTGTTAAAGATGGAGCATGGCCAGACTATATGAATTTGTAGGGATAAGCTTTCTTTGGCCATGTTATTTTGACAAGACATAATTGCCTTGTTAGTATGCTTGAGGTATTATTGTTTTCGTATCAATATTAAACTTTGGTTTTGAATCTTATGGATCTGAACAATCATGCCACAATAAAGAAAATTACACGGATAAATATGTTGGGTAGCATTCCACATCAAAAATTCTGTTTTTATCATTTACCTACTCGAGGACGAGCAGGAATTAAGCTTGGGGATGCTAATACGTATCCAAAGTATCTATAATTTTTGAAGTATTCATGCCATCTTTACAACAATTCCATATGATTTTGGTATGATCTGATTAGAACTAACCTGGACTGACGTTGTTTTCAGCAGAACTACCGTGGTGTTGTTTTTGTGCAGAAATAAAAGTTCTCGGAACGAGCTGAAAATTAACGGAGAATATTTTTGGAAAATATGAAAAATACTAGGAAAAAAGATACTAGAGAAGAGTCCCGGGGCCACCACAAGGGTGGAGGGCGCCCCCCCTAGGGCGCGCCCCCTGTCCTTGTCGTCGCCTTGTGGGTCCCCTTGACTTGTCCCCGACGCCAAATACTCCTATAAATTGAGGAAACTCCAAAACAAAACCTAGATCGGGAGTTCCGCCGCCGTAAGCCTCTGTAGCCACGAAAAACTAATCTAGGCCCTCTCTGGCACCCTGCCGGAGGGGGCCATCATCACTGGAGGCCATGGAGGAGGATCCCAGAGGGGGCCGTCATCGCCATGGAGGCCAAGGACCAGAGGGGGAACCTCTCCCCATCTAGGGGGGAGGTCAAGGAGGAGGAAGCACAAGGGGGAGAACCTCTCCCTCACTCTCTCTCTCGGTGGCGCCACCATCCTCATGTCTTTTACGCGGTGCATTCTCCCGCTCCCCGCTGTAATCCCCTACTTGAACATGGTGCTTTATGCCACATATTATGATCCAATGATGTGTTGCCAGCCTATGATGTTTTGAGTAGATTTCTTTTTTCTTTTGGGTTGATTGATGATATAGATTGGTTTGAGTTGTATGTTTTATTTCGGTGCTGTCCTATGGTGCCTTCCGTGCCGCGCACACATGAGGGATTCCCGTTGTAGGGTGCTGCAATACGTTCATGATTCGCTTATAGTGGGTTGCTTGAGTGACAGAAGCATAAACCCAAGTAAGGGGGTTGTTGCGTATGGGATAAAGGGGACTTGATGCTTTAATGCTATGGTTGGGTTTTACCTTAATGATCTTTAGTAGTTGCGGATGCTTGCTAGAGTTCCAATCATAAGTGCATACGATCCAAGGAGAGAAAGTAAGTTAGCTTATGCCTCTCCCTCATATAAGATTGCAATGACGACTACCGATCTTGTTAACAATTGCCTAGGACAATTCCGCACACCAACCCATCATTATTCCACACTCGCTATTTATAATATATAGTAATATATTCTAACTTTATGATAACAACACCTACTTTTATATTTTAGTTCTCCGATATCATACAAAGTTATCCTCTTCATACCCACAATGTATTTTTATTTCTTGTTTCTAGATGGAAGCAAACGTTCGGTGTACGTAGAGTCGTATCAGTGGCGGATAGGACTTGAGAGAATATTGATCTTACCTTTAGCTCTTTGTGGGTTCGACACTCCATACTTATCACTTCCACCTTTGGAAATTGCTACGATGATTCCTTGCACTTGGGGATTATCAGGCAATGGCGGAGGAACCGTCTGCCAAGCTTCAACGTGGTGATATGTCCGACAAGACCAGCAAGGTCGACGATGTTCAGGTCCTCAGTGGGAAATACGACTAAACAACCACGCTCAAAGAGGTTGATCTCCATGGCAAGGAGATGATGGAGGTCATCTGCACCAGCAATCCAGACGAAGCCGACGAGATGATCAGGAGGGTCAGGATGAGGCGCAGCAGCTTGTATCCTAGCTTCATCGGTGTTAATGTGGAGTTTACCAGGGAAGACGAACCTCCGCAAAGGGTAGCAGTTCTGCAATTTTGCGTAGAGTAACTCTGCCTGGTATGCCACATCACCGTAGCCAAAGAATAGTGAACCATCCTACTCACTGAACCTCTTCATGCATCCGTTTAATTAGTACTACGTCCTAAAATTTCATTAAACTAGTACCAGTGTAGTTTCTCAACTAGATGTACTAGTGTAGTTTAACTAGATGTACTAGTGTTGTTTCTCAAGTAGATGCACTAGAATAGATTTTGAACCTGGTGCACTGGATTAGTATCTTAAATTGTTGCACTAGATTAATTTTTGAACTTGATGTACTAGTGTTGTTTATGATCCTGATGCACTAGTGTAGTTTCTGGACTTGATGTAGTAAAAGTAGTTTTTGAACTTGTTGTAGTAAAGTAGTTTCTGAACTTGGTCTGATGGTATTTTCATCAGCAAAAAAAGTAAAACTTGGTGAAGCACTGGTATATGTTTTTTTGTTCAACAAAGAAACTAAACTAGTACTAAGCAGCAGATAGATCATTAACTCAACTGTAGATACCAAAAGAAAAATAACATGGTGCACTTGAATTTGATTTTTGAACTTTGTGTACTAGTTTCTGAACTACATTCATCCATGAATTATACTATATAAGCATATACTTCATGGATTCATCACTTCTAAACCAAAATTGAAGAATTAGATCATGAAAAAACACTAATCTTCAATATGTCTCTCCCCTTGCAGGCCCAAGCGCCTCGATGCGCTCCTGAAGAAGGAGAAGTTGTACACCTTTGTCGGTTTCAGCATTGAAGGTGACAAACAGATGTTGAAGAACTCAAGAAAGAAGTACGACTCTTTGGCTGATGTTGCATCCATCTTGGTCCACCCATTCTACAGCAACATGAAGAAGAAGATCAACAAGGAGGAAGATCATAAACTGTGGGGGATCAGCCCGTCGCCAGAGGTACTCATTAAGTACGTAGCGATAGATGCGTATGCCACCTATGAGTCATGGAAGAAAATCGACAACATCAAACAAGGTCTAGACAGGGCAAAAGAGGAGGAAGAGAACCCCTACTACCACTATGACTTTTAGGGATGAGGAAACATCAAAGTCTGCCTTCGTGTTGCTTGTGCGTGTGCTTGTCCTTTCTCTTGTTTAAATTCATAGTTTGCTTTTGTTATGTTAAAATAGTATGCTTATGTCATGTGTGTCAGGTTGAACAAGTTTGCTTATGTGGTTGAACAAGTTTGCTAGCTTGCTATTTTGTTTATCCATCATGTGAAGTTCAAGTAGCTTGTGAATGAAACTTTGTGGCTGCTCTTTAGCACTATTTGTGGAGCAACTAACCACACAGTCTTAAGAACAACAATACTAGCAGTCTTGGACTCTCAGTACGGCTTAGTTTTGTACGCAAGTACTATCACACTAAATAGTGCCAGAAGAACACTGAAAATAAGAACAACAAAAAAGGTGCCATCGCACTAAAAAAGTAAGTTCCAGCCGAGGAAAACATTCAGTACTAATAAATCATGCTTTCTAAATAGGCTAGAAATTTAACAAGTACTACAACAAAAAGGCTAAGAAGCATTAGTTCGCATTTCATGAGCATTGACATGCTAAGGATAACAATGCCAGTACAATAGAAAGCTGAGTATAGCTTAGTTGGTATGTAAGTACTTCCATACTAAATAGTGCCAGAAGAACACTGAAAATGATCACAACAAAAAGGGACAAAACACACTACAGAGATGCCAGTTCAACCCGAGGAGAACATTCAGTATTATCATGCTTCTATCATGCAACTACATTCATAAGCACTACAACAAAAATGCTAAGAAGAATCAGTCTACATTACTGGACCAGTCAAGTACTAGTTTTTTTAATTGACCACCTAGGGTGCAGGTCGGCCCTATGTAGGAGGATACTTGGACTCAAGCCCATAGCGAACCATTGGCGAATCCATCGCAAACCACACTGCATGGGGCCAACCGACCAGGCCCCACATGTCACGAAACAGAGAGCGAGCACCGTGTATCAGTGCTCAAGTAAGTATACAAAGGAGCTCGATCCCTAAGCCTCGGCAACGCTTATAAACCGGTCGAGAGCCCCCTCGACTACCGAGGTGGGACTAAACTCACAGCACAGGTGCAGACGCCAGCGCACAGCTGAGCCGACGAGCTATTTTGGCCAAAAAGGGCCCAATATGCCTGCGCGTTGGAAGCCTGCCAAGCCTACAAATTATACTCACCCCATAAGACCCGTTGAAGGAACTAGAGCGGGAGAAATTGTAACGCACCGAGTCCGATGCGCCATGTGTCTTCCAGTTATTCGCCGTCATTGTCATGTCATTCTGCTTGCGTGTTGCATTTTTCCATGCCATCATGTGCATTGCATCCTTATATTTTCAAAACTTGCATCCGTCTGGGTCTCCCAGTTCCTTCCGTTGTCCGTTTCGAGATCTGACACACTCACACGCGCCCTCGGCACCTCCAAAATATTATTATATAAGTGGCATAAAAATGTTCTCGGAATGGGATGAAAGTTGGCGTGCGGTCTTATTTTAGTGTAGGTAGACCGCCTGCCAAGTTTCGTCGCATTCGGAGTTCGTTTGTTAGCCCAACCGTTAAACATATAGCCGCAATATAGTCGGTCAAACGTCATTTTCGGTCTCCGGAAACTCGTGTCGGGCTGCATTCCTTCCCTCTCATCTCAGCCCAACCCCTCTTCATAGCTCACTAAACTAGCCCACTAAAACCCCCTTCGACCGGAACCATCAGATCACGATCGGAGGGCTCTAAAAGCCCCTAGAACCCCAAACCCTAGCCCCCCTGCCTATTTAAACAGCCCCCTTGCCATTTTTGGGCAGCCTAGCCCCCTCCACCTACCTCTAGCCTCTCCCTCCTCAAAATCCGCGCCACCAGCCGCAGCCAACCCCCTCCTCCTCGATTTCCGGCGCTGCCCAGCCACATCCCGCCACTTGGCGTTGCCGCCGCCGCGCCCCGGACCAATCCGGGCGCGCCACATCGCCACCCCGCGCCCCGCCAGCCATTCCCGTGTCGCCATGTGGCCTCGCCACGTCGCCCCAGCACCTCCACCGCTGTCGGACCGCCCAGGCCCGCGGGGGGCCCCCGAAGCCCATCCGGGCCCGTAAGAGCCGCCCCCTCCCCTCCCCCCTCGCGTCGCGCCGTGCCGCGCCCTCGCCATCACGCCTCGCCTCTCCGCCACCTCCTGATGCCGCTCCGGCCACCGGGGCCTCGTCGGAGCCTCGACCCCGCCGCCTCAAGCGCCACCACCGCCGACCACCTCGCCGCCCGCTCGTCCCGAGCCCTGCGCCGCCCCGCGCGCTCGCCGCCGGCGAGCTGCGGCCGGATCCGCCGCCTCGCGGCCAGCGCCGCCCTGATCCACGCTGGAACCGCCGCCTCGCTCGTCGCCGGCCGGATGCGTGCCCGATTCGCAAAGCCCCCGACCCGATCCGCGTCCCCCGTTGACTTTTCGGAGGGTATAAATTCGTCTGTCCCTGCGTTTTCATGTGATGTGTGCATGTTCATCATGGCATAACTTCATGCATGTTGCTCCGTTTTACATGTATGATATATCAAAATTGTTCATCTCTGAGTGCTCTAGAAGGTTTTATAGTTTGCATGCATGTTACTGTTCATCTTGATGCCTTAATCCTCGTTGAAGAAGTGCTAAATGTTATAAACTGCTGAAGATTGTCATAAGTTGCTGATTTGTCTTTTTCATAGCATTTTGTGTGTTTATCTTTTGAGCATCACGTCAACAAGTTTTAGGAGCATATTCATGCCATCTTTACAGTGGTGCGATCCATGTATTTTTATGTGACTTTTAGTGAGTGCATCAAGCTTGCAAAGTGTGCTACTTGATGTTTGATGTTTTCTGAGACTAGTAAAATCTGTTAAGTCTGTAGCTGTTACATTATGTTGCCATGTTAACTTGATGCTACCGTCGTATCCATGCATAATATTGAGATGCCTAGTTGACATGTTTTGATGTACATGTTATGCTCTATCATTCCATGCCATTTTATGCCTCATATATGTCGTGTAGCATATGTTGTCGTTGCCATGAACATGCCTAAATGATGTTCTAGTTTTCTGTTAACTTCATGATGCCCTGTTGTGAGCTTGTTATTAATTAATCTATGCCACTTTTGGAGATGCTCCAATTACATGAATTGAATTATGATATGCTTATTTTGTCCACATGCCAAGTTTGATAATTAGACTTCATATGGCCTATTTTCCAAGCTTGCAAACATGTCTACTTGTCGCTGTTTCTGCCATGTTCAGTTTATTCCACTAAGTTTGTGAATCTGTTATGACTTGCAATCTTATCTTGATGAATGTCATTGATCTAGAGGTTATATGGAGATTCTTAATAATCATGTTTTGCCATGTTTAACCTGTTCTTTAATTCCATGCTTTTTTTGCCATGATCTTGCACTGTAGCATGTTTGTTTCATGCCTCGAACATGTTAACATGTTATTTCTACTCACATGTATGTCATGTTTTTCACTAAGTCATAATCTGTGTTATCAAGTTGCTTTTTGCATTGATCATATTGGATTAATCTTGATGCCTATAAACCTGAACCTTGATGATATTTGAAGCATATTGTTTGTACTTGAAGTGCATATCAAGTTTGTGTCCATATGTTCCCTGTAGCATGTTGTTTCCTTGATTGCAAAGTGCTTAGTTGCTGTTTTGGGCAGATTGTGTTTGAAACTTGTATCGAGTGTATGTGTTCAACCGTTGCTCCGTTTTGAGCATGCTCTACATGAAACTTGCTTGGTTTTGCATGTAGTTTCATGTTACCTTGTTGCATCCTTGTTTTGGAGTGTTTGTGATGTTGTTTTGTTTGCATTTGCATCAATGACATGTTTAACTTGTTTTGCTCATATGTTCTAGGCCGTAGCTCCGAATCAAACGAACTTTATATGTAACATGACTAGAAAAACGTGTAGATCATCTTGGTGCACTTTAACTTGTTGTTTAACAACTTTAACATAATGTTTTGTTCAGATCTGGACCGATTTTGAAATTTGCATATGAGGACTTACCGGAATTGTTATATGTTGTTTCCGGCCTCTTTTAAACTTGCTTTGATGTGTTGTTCTTGTATGCATCATCTCTTGCCATGAGTAGCATCATTTAGACTTGTCATGCATTATACTTGGTTGAGCATCATGTCATGTTTATGTGTTGTGTGTTTAACATGTTGTTTGCTTATTTCTGGTTGCGCTCCTACTCGATAGTTCTTGTTTCGTTGCGATTGTGAGGATTCGTTCGACTACGTGGGATCATGTTCTTCATCGACTCGTTCTTTTTCCTAGTGGGATTTCAGGCAAGATGACCGTTACCCTGAATCTCACTACTATCTTTGCTATGCTAGTTGTCTCGATGCTATCGCTATGCCGCGCTACCTACCTCTTGTTTATCAAGCCTCCCAAATTGCCATGATAGCCTCTAACCTTTTCACCCTTTCTAACAAACCGTTGTTTGACTTTGCTCAGCCCCTCTTATAGCATTGCTAGTTGCAGGTGTAGTTGCAGGTTGTTCCATGTTGAGACATGGTCATGGATATCTTGGGATATCACAATATTTCTTATTTAATTAATGCATCTATATTTAAAACAATAATGAAGCTAGCCAACTCACCTCCACAAGGCTCCCCCGATTGCAGCTTCGTTGGCCGTTGGATCTGGTCATCTAGAGTGTCTGAGCCGCAAGATCTTTGCCTGCTGTCAAACCTGATTTCACCTTGTGGTTGTTCTGGCTGTCCAATGACTGATGGGCATGTTTATTGACTGGGTTGATCCATCTCGCGTGAAAAAAGCTTTCGCCCAATCCCCGCGCGCGCTCCGCTCCCGATACTCGTCGCAAGCCAGAGCCCACACCCGCACCAACCCTAGCCTCCACACCTCAACTTCCTCCCTCGCTCCGCCCCAACCCTAGCCGCCACACCTCTGCTTCCTCCCTTGCTCGACGCCATAGGCACCGCAGCCCCTACCTCCTTCCTGCTCGTCCGGATAGCCGCCGTCCGCCGCATCCTTTCTCCTCCTTCCTCCTCCCTGGTCCCCGCTGGCGCCCCTCGCCCTCGTCCTCGGACAGGGGGCCTCCCGCATGGACGGCCGGGTCTTCAAACCGGGGGTAGAGGAGCTGGGGAGGGCCAAGAGGCCGTAGGTGGGGGTGGATCAGCTAGGCCGGAGACCTCTGATTGCTTAGGCCCCATGGCAGCAGCTGGATTGGGGCGGCGGCGGAAGGCCATGGAGGGTGTGGCGCATGCGGGCGGAACCAACATGGGTTGGTGGAGCGACGGATGCGGGCAGGGTCAGCAGTTAGGGGCACTGCGAGGAGTGGAAGGCAGTGGTCATGCGCCAGATCGGAGCTGCAGCAGCAAGGAGCTGGTGGTGGTTCAGGTTTGCCTGTATGGCCGTCAACTCCAGCCCCGACCCGGACAGTGCCATGGGTCCGGCGAAGTGGTCCACGCTGAGGAAGAGGGAAACAACACAGGGAAGAAGCCGGCGTTCTTGTGGTTTGTCCTCCTGTCGATTTCCCCTCTTGCCTGATCTGATTTTGTGGTGAAAACAATGGTGGATTTCTCTGCTGGGTGGTCAATTTTGGGGTTGATGTATGCCCTCGATTCCTTCCTTTTCTGGTTCCTTTCCGGCTTGCTATTCATGCCGTTGCAATGGTTAGAAGAAAGGGGACCCAATACAGCTTGTTACAAATCATTTCAAAGTTTCCTTGAAAGACACCATAGATGAGTTCTTTCATCATTATTTTGTTTGGATCTATCCTTGTTTACTTTGTTTTTTAGTTCCATGTGTAACCATCAGATGCCATTGCTCTTTTATTTAATTGAATGCAGGTATATCTGAGGTATTAGGACGATAGGCCAGTGGATGGAAAAGGTGTTGGTACAAAAGTCATTGACAAACTGTAACAGGCTTATGCATCTGAGATTCCTATGATGGCGAAAAAGGTATTTTCCATTGGTACTCTTCCACAATTCAACAATGAGTTTATTGTTGGGTTTGCATTCCCATTCCTACAGGTTCTTGCCTTCAAAGGTGGGGTGACATTACCCTTGCTTGCTTGCAAGCTGTTCAATGAAATGCCTATGCAATCAGAAAACATCCTTATCTTTTGTTTCATCTTGCTGCTGCTAGAAACTGGTTTGTTCTTAGTGCTGCTAGGGAATTTAGAGCTGTAGATAAAGGCTTGCAGTAGGAGGGTGATCATTACGCCGGTGAAATAGCAGATCGTATAGGGTTACTGCCATATCGTTCATTTGCGTGCTCTGGACTGCATATTTTTGCCCTTGGGAGATTAAGCCGTTGTGGTGTTGCTTGGTTAGTAGACGATGGGATAACTTGTCAGTTCAGTTTAGATATGCATGCATGACCTAATAATGATGACTCATAATCTTAGGTTTAAGGTGTTTGGTTTAGTCAAGTGTGCGTCAAGGAGATGGCTAGCCGCACAATGCTGGGTATAGAAAGAACGCCATATCGTTCATTTGCGTGCTCTGGACTGCATATTTTTGCCCTTGGGAGATTAAGCCGTTGTGGTGTTGCTTGGTTAGTAGACGATGGGATAACTTGTCAGTTCAGTTTAGATATGCATGCAGGACCTAATAATGATGACTCATAATCTTAGGTTTAAGGTGTTTGGTTTAGTCAAGTGTGCGTCAAGGAGATGGCTAGCCGCACAATGCTGGGTATAGAAAGAACCAATTGTTATACACATGATAGTTAGAGGCATTATGAAGGAATTGCTATGAAGTGGTTCGGGCTAGAGAATGGAAAATATAGTAGTTGCATAAAAAATATTTCTAGAAAGTTGTATCGGTTTCAGAGAATGTTTAATATAGTTGCTGCATAAGTTTCAGAGAATGTTTAATATAGTTGCTACATAAAAAGATTGATAAGAGTCTCATGCCAATAGAAATGTACGTCTGGATTATCTAGCATATTTTCCCCACTGGTTGACTATATTTCAGCATTCAAATAAAAGCACCCTGGTTTGGGTTGAAACCTGAGGGAAATAAACAATCTGATTGATCCAATATGAGGGAGTGAATTTATTAGTTGATAGTCGATAGTTATTAGTTGATTCCCTAATCTGATTGAAGTAGTCTGACGAATGTTTATTTACTTATTAGTGACAAGACATTGAATGTGGAACATTACAGAGAAATGATTGACAATTTGACAGAAGTATTAGATGAGTTTCGGACGACAAGGTCGCGTATGGAGTACTTTCACCATTAGGTTTCCATTGCCCGGCTCGTGAAGGTATGATGTCTCGATACCTAATTTGCTTATTTTTACTTGTTGAGGGTTATAGGGGTTGTTTGGTTTTCGCCCAGACTAGCCCTGCCAACGCACCGGCGAGCCAAAAAATTGGCGCAGCTTTTCGCCGCCCGCGTCTCGCCCGCTGTTGGCAGAAAAAATGAACTGCAGATGCGACGGGAGCATTGGCGCGCCAAAACATGGGCTGCAATCCAAGCGGCGCCTTGGCACTTGGTCAATGCCAATTATTTGGCTCGGCAGGCTGGGGCTCCCAACCAAATAGCCTCATATAACAGGAGGGAGCCCTATTGTTGAAAATGTTTGAAAGAGATCGACAAACAGTATAGCTCTTAGCACACATATGTTAATTTCGTTTTTTGGGTGTATGAATGCTGCCCTATCACATGAGTCATACGATTTATAAGTTGCACTGTCATATGATGAATTCACGGTATATCAGGCTTAAATTGGACTTTTATTTGGAGAGGTGAAGTATGGATAATCGACGTCTGAAGGAAAATAAAATGCTCGCAATATGTTTCAGTTCATATGATAAATGTCTCATGTTTCTCCTGTGCAATATTAGGCTGAAGTCCGATTTTTTTTCTCTGTACTACTCAAGCTTGATTCTATCTCAAAACCCCAAACAAAACCTGCGTATCTTTTTCATTTATACATTCGTAATGATGTGATGTACTAACCAGTTTTTGTAAACCTGATGATCCAACTATATATTTTAATCATGTATGTGCTTGATGATTAGGCACATGTAAGTGCTTTTGTCATATTGCTCAAACAATGATCTGCTACCACTGAAGTTACTGATCAGATACTAATCGTGTTTATACATCCAACCCCGCGACAAGGCATTGGCTCCAACAACTGTTGCATAATGTGACAGTGGTTGGTGTGGGACGACCAGGCATAGGGGTACCTTCCCAGCCAGGCCTGGATCATGGGGATTTGATCAGTTCACAACAATAATACAATCTCTTGTGAATTGCAGGTGTAGTAGGTTGTGTGGTGTTGGTGTAGTTTCAACCTTCTAGAAAAAGAAAATGTTGTGTTGTGTGTGTGTCGATACATCAACAGCAGTTCAAGCTGGTTTGCTTATACAGTAATACTGTGAACACAAGCTAAGCAAGCTGTTTTCTGTCTTTTTTCATGGTCTTGCAGTGTTTTTTTTTGTTACCGAGGTTGAACATGTTTACTAGGAAAGTAGTAGCACATTATGCGGCTGCAATTCTCAACAATTAAAACCTGAAATAATACCTTTTCAAGTCCTTAGGAACTAAATTCAGTCCCACTCGGACAGCCCATCTCCATGAGACTTCCATATCAAACTGAAATTCAATTTCCTCTCATTAGCCAAAGCATGCCATCACGTTTTCTTTGCTGCTGTTTTGGAATTATTTCAGTATTGAGTGAGTTCTTTTTTGTAAGTGTACTTTATATGTTCATGACTGATCTTTTAAATTAATTGTTGTTCTTTTACAAAATTGAGAGTTCTTTTTTGTAAGTGTACTTTATATGTTGGTGACTGATTTTTTAAATTAATTGTTGTTCTTTTACGAAATTGAGCATAAAGAAAAAGAACGAAGAAAAAATGTTTAGCTAAATAGGCAAAGCTGCTGATGTTTACTTGGTGTAGACCCTTGATGGGCCATGCATTTCACTGCTTTCTGCATTCCTGGACTGTAAGAATCTTGCGGAGGTGCTCCTCTATTTTCCTGTTGCTTTCTCTGTCACTCGCATTTAAATTTGCCACTATATTGGTTTTCAAACATGATGTGTATTGATCCAAGGATGAAGAGAAGAAGAGTTGGGATTGTGTATCTGTGATTGTACACGTCCAAGGTGCCATACTTGTCTGCATTTAAAATTTCTTTTTCTTGGAACTATTGGCATGTAGAGGAGGCTGCATTTTATTTGCTGGTGTGTTAGGCACATAAGAAACTGGTTTTGCCTTTTTCACAAACCAAGCTGGGGCTAGCTTCTGATGTATATGGTCCCAGCTCCATTTTTATTGTCAAAAAAATCAAGTACAATGTTAAATGTGTTGGTTCACATGCCAATTGTTCATGTTCTTCAGGCCTTGATCTTACTATCCTATCTGAATATTCCTTTTATGACAATCATAGGTTTATGTGATTGGCGGGGATGGAACAATGAGAGGAGTAGTGGCGATATTCGAAGAGTTTAAACGGTGTGATTTGAGGATATCCATTACAGGGATCCCAAAAAACTTGGACAACGACATTGACATCATAGACAGGGCGTTTGGGTTTCAAACTGCAGTGGAGAGTGCTCAGTAGGCAATCGACGCGGCACATGTGGGGTTGTGAATATTGTGGATGGCATTGGTCTTGTCAAACTTATGGGAAGGAGCACGGGCCACATTACTCTTCATGCCACCCTGAGCAGCCTGAGATGTTGACTTATGTTTGAATCCTGAGATCGATTTCCATGTTGAAGGGAAGGGGCATGCTGTCGTTGTTGTTGCTCAAGGCGCTGGTCAGGAGTTGATTCCCCGGATTGATGACCAGAAGCGAGAGCAGGATGAGTCTGGCAACATGTTGTTCCTTAACGTTGGCCTTCTTCTATAAAGTTTACATGCAACTCACCTGCATGGTTAAAAAAGCTACTACTAATTTAAATGTTCTGTTTCTTTGAAGATTACTCATTTCTCTTACCGTTGTTGCATCGAAACAATTGTATTTTGGCCGCTTGCGCTCATTTTATAGGAGATTGAGATGTGGGATAAGCTACTACCAAATGTTTGGTTCCCATCAAACCGGTTATTTGCCAATAAAATAAAGGTTCCTTTTTTGAAACAGATGAAAGGACAACACTGCATAAGGGAGTTTTGCCCTTTGGGAAGGTTATTGTTTGCTGCTGTGATTAAACGTAGGAAATTTATATACAATCATGTAACATCTGGACTCTGTTTGTGGTAATTTTTTTCCCATTGTAAAAAGCCATGTTGCAAAAGGTAGGTGTTTTGGGTTTTAATTCAGGGATGTGACACCAATTATGGGTTTGATCTCCAAATGTGTTTGAACATAATTAAGTAAAGGAAGATATCGCGTCACATCTTCGTGGTAAAGTTGTATGTCATATACCTTGTGCCATTTGGCTCTATGCATGCTACCCTGGTTGCTAAAACCTACTTCTACTAGCAAAGTCAAATATTTTCAAAACACTTTGGGTTTGACATGGTCTTTGCGCTTGCTCAAACATAAAGATACTGAAAAATGCAAATATTTTCAACGAGCACGTGGTATCAAATTGGACTTTGTGCCATTTGGCTCAGAGATAAATTAAAATGTGTGTACATCTTATTATAGACAATAGTCTTCATTCTTTTTTATTAAAGGGGGTAAATTTGGTTATCATATGTCCTTGCCCACAACTAAACCAACTAAAACATGAATTTTGTTTTCAACGCGCATATGGATTCAACAGATCTGTGCGTCATATGTCCTTGCAAAATGTTAACTATTTTCATCGACAACATGGTTTTAGCGGGTCTCTGCGCCATTTGGCGCAACGGGTCAACTAGTACTTGGTAAAGGGTGGAAGGCTCGGCCTTATGCCCGGTGTTTTGTTCCACTCTTGCCGCCCTAGTTTTTCCATATCGGTGTTATGTTCCTTAATTTTTGTGTCCCTAACACGGTGAGGGTTTATGGGCCCCTCTTGACAGTTAGCTTTGAATAAAACTCTTCCAGCAAGACCCAACATTGGTTTTAACATTTGCCATAATAATATTGAACTAAATAATTAATTGGCATAGGGCGTCATGAACCCGAGGATTCTTTTCTACGTACAGGGGGGCCAGTGCTGATGGTGCTGGTCCAAACTAGAGTCGTGTGTGGCTTCCCCCGGGGCAACTCGGGTCTCAGTTGCTTTACGCTGTGCTCATCCGGACGTTGCCTGAGACGAGATACGCACGGCTACTATCAGGGTGTCGACGCGCCGGGAGGTCTTGCTGGACTTGTTTTTACCATTGTCGAAATGTCTTGTGCACCGGGATTCCGAGTCTGATCGGAGGGTCCAACGATGGAGGATTGTCTCCGCGGATCGTGAGCTTGTCATGGGCTAAGTTGGGACACCCCTGCAGGGTTTAATCTTTCGAGAGGCGTGCCCACGGTTATGTGGTAAATGGGAATTTGTTAATATCCGGTTGTAGTGGACTTGAAGTAAACTCAACTAAAATACACCAACCGCGTGCGTAACCATGACTATCTCTTTTCGGGGAAGTTCGAGAGGAGAACACGGTTGGGTTATGTTTGAACGTAAGTAGCCCAGGATCACTTATTGATCATTACTAGTTTGCGACCGTTTGCGTAGTTTCTCATCTTACTCTTGCACTCGTAAGTTAGCCACCATACAATGCTTAGTCGCTTGCTGCAACCTCACCATTTATCCAATCCTTACCCTTTAAGCTTTGCTAGTCTTGATACCCATGGTAATGGCTGAGTCCTCGTGGCTCACAGATTACTACAACCACAGTTGCAGGTGCAGGTAATGTGATGTTCATGACGTGAGAGCAATGTTTACCTGTTTTGGAGTTCTTCTTCTTCTTCGTCGATCTTGGGTTAGGTTCCTGGTCGGCAGCCTGGGCTAGCAGGGTGGCTGTCGTTTGAGTTTCTATTTGTGTTTCATCCATAGTCGGATGTTGTTCTCATGTATGAAGTTTGATGTATTCATGTGGCATTGTGTGCCTTTGTATGTATCCCCAACTATGATGTAATGGTACGATGTAATGATATCCACCTTGCAAAAGCGTCTTCAATATGCGCTTCTATTCTTGGTGGGACCTTCGAGTTCCTTTAGGATAGAATCACATATTGGGCATGACAAGTTGGTATCAGAGCCTCGACCGACCATAGGAGCCCCCTTGATTGTTCGTAGTTGGCCGTTGTCGAGTCCAGAAGAAAACTGATTTCTGAGTCTAGTTATATCAGAGAGTAGGACTTCTTTTACTCCTCAACCCCTTCGTCGCTCTCGTAAGAAATCTTGATGTAGGTGTTTTGACTTTCTCCTCTCCCCCTTCAAATGTTTTTAGGATCACGCAGGCTTCTTTTGATCGTTGTGTTCTCAATCCTCTTTTTATCCGGCGCACTTCTCTTCGATTTATTCGACCCTCGTCGTCTTTTGCGAGAGCAATCCTCAGTTCTTTCTCAAACGACGTTGTTTTCCCGTCGGAAGTTGTCTTTCTTTTTCCCACCCGCCCACCCTTTTTCTTCTCAGAGCCGGAGTCCGTAATTGAGTATCCATCCTACTCGTGCGAAGCCTTTGCATTCTATCCTCAATTATTTCAACCGGTGTTTTCTCTTTCAAGTTATTCGTAAGTTCCCCGTTCCAAGTTGCCTTTGTTTTACCCACCCTCCCACCCCTTTTCTTCCCGAAATCCGAGACTCTATTCGAGCATCAATTTCATCCGTGCGGAGCCTCTTCATTTGTTCCTCAATTCTCTCAACCGGTGAATTCTCGTCAAGTTCATCATTGTTCGTCTCGTTTTCTTTCCGGTGGATTCAATTCTAGTTTTTTGGATTGATCATATTATTTTCCTTGGCTCAAATGTTTTCCCTTGCTCGTTCGCCTCTCGCCATTTAATCATTCCGTAGTGCTCAAGACATCTCAGAAGATACATGTTTGCATTCAATTATTTCGAGGTTGTCACCTCATTCAAGTCTTTCAGTTGTTCCGATGCATCAGCTCTCTCTCCAACAATCCTTTCCAATGGTGTTTCTTTTCAGTGGGCCCTAACCCACAGGTCTTTTCCCAGGATCTTACCTGACTCTTCTATTTTTCCTAGAGTTATTCTCAAATTCTTTTCGAAGTTTGACGTAAGAATGAATTTCATCAGTCAGATGCTTTTCGAAGATCGACTCCAAATTATTTTCATTGTTAGTTCAACCTCTTCGCTTTTCATTCTTCCGGAGTATCTCAACAATTTTGGTGGTGTTTCTCGTCGTCATTCTCAACATTTGAAGACCGAAGAAGAGTTTTCCCCTAAAATCTTCTCCGTTCTCTCAGAGATTCGTGGTGCTAGCTTGTTGCTATCCTCTTATTTGTTCTGATCGTCAAGAATCCCTTTCTTACCCATCCGGAGTATTTCAGGAGTTGTCTTCCGTTTCGATCATCCGGAGGCCATCATTTAAGAATATTCCTTCGTTCCAAGTTTTCAGCTTCGTTCTTCAATTATTCTAAACTAATGCCACTTCATTCGTATCCATGTTCGTACCGGTGCATCATTCAAGAATTCTTTAGTAAGCTTGTGATCTCTTCGTTCTTTTGCATCTAAATTCACTCAAGTATCTTCGTTCGTTTTCTAATTCCTCCCGGTGATTCATTCTCTTTCTTCATTCATTTTGTCAAATTCTTACGGTGGTTCGTTCAAGATGCCTTTTCCTTTGTTACCATATCAATTCATTCGTTCTTTCCAGTCCTACCGGTGGTTCAGGAAGACCTTCCCAAGTTTTGTGCTATATCTCCCCTTAATCTTTTCCAACACGAATAAGTTGTATGCAATCCATTTCTTCGCATCAATTTAATTGATGAAGGATAAGCATAACATAATTCTTATTCTTCTTTCATCAAGTTGAGTAATCCCTTCCTTTGGAATTTGTTCATGATGAATAAACTCTAATCCTAAGTGTTTTCATCTTTTCTTCTCCGAAGTTTAATGTTTCCTCGGGCATCTCGTCGGAACCCCCGTCTAAATCATCGCAAGGCTTAAATCTTATTCTTTTCATCCTTCAATTCCATCTCATCATTCTTTTGTTACCGGAGTTCTTCACGGTGATTCGTAAGGATTTAATTCATTCTTCAAGTGTTCATCAAGATTCTTATTGGAGGAGTGCAAGTATCTTTTCTTCTTGCGTCTCGAAGTGCAATTAATTCTCCGTATTCTTTTGAAGTGGAGTTTTGCATTTCTTCATTCTTCTCAGCTATTCAATCATTTCTGTATGTGGCCAGTTATCACCTCATAATTTTAGAGATGTTTTCCATGAGTCCACATCAAGCTTATTCTTTTGTTGTTGATTTTCTCAACAACTCTGTTCAATCATTCCCTCTAAGGATGCTTTCAAATTCATTCGTGGTAGAAGATGTCATTTTCTTCTTCGTTCTTTTCATTCAACTCTTTCAATTCTTCCGGAGGCGTTGTGTTGTCCCTCTTGTCAAGTATCGTTCAATCTTCTCAAGTTCATGTTCTATTCTTTCCATGTTCAGCCGGACTGCTGCCTAAATTTCTTTGTTATTATTCCTTTTCTATCTTCTTCTAACCGGAGTAGTTTCAGAATCTATCTTGCTCCTTGAGCTTTTGATTCTCGTCATAATCGCCGTTCCTCTTTTCTACCTGAGTGCTCTCGACTTTCTTCACCTTCTCTCTTGTGTTCTTGTTTCACCTCATCCTCTTCTCTTCCGTCTCGTTCCTAAGATCTCGGGACGAGATCTCTTGTTAGTGGAGGAGAGTTGTAACGCCCCGAGTCCAATGCGCCAGGTGTCTTCCAGTTACCCGCCTTCATTGCCATGTCATTCTGCTTGCGTATTGCATTTTGCCATGTCATCATGTGCATTGCATCCTCATGTTTTCAAAACTTGCATCCGTCTAGGTCTCCCAGTTCCTTCCGTTGTCCGTTTCGAGACCCGACACACTCGCACGCGCCCCCGACACCTCTGAAATATTATTTTATAAGTGGCATAAAAATGTTCTCGGAATGGGATGAAAGTTGGCGTGCGGTCTTAATTTAGTGTAGGTAGACCGCTTGCCAAGTTTCGTCGCATTCGGATTTCATTTGTTAGCCCAACCGTTAAACATACAGCCGCAATATAGCCGGTCAAACGTCGGACGTTTTCGGTCTTCGGAAACTCGTGTCGGGCTGCATTCCTTCCCTCTCATCTCAGCCCAACCCCTCTTCACAACCCACTAAACCATCCCACTAAAACCCCCTCTGATCGGAACCATCGGATCACGATCGAAGGGCTCTAAAAGCCCATAGAACACCTAACCCTAGCCCCCTGCCTATTTAAACAGCCCTCCTTGCCATTTTGGGCAGCCTAGCCCCCTCCACCTACCTCTAACCTCTCCCTCCTCGAAATCCACGCCACCAGCCACAGCCAACCCCCTCCTCCTTGATTTTCGGCACCGCCGCCACCGCGCCCCGGACCAATCCGGGCACGCCACATCGCCATCCCGCGCCCGCCAGCCACTCCCGTGCCGCCATGTGGCCTCGCCATGTCGCCCCAGCGCCTCCACCGCCGCTGGCCGCCCAGGCCCGCGGGGGGCCCCTGAAGCCCATCCGGACCTGTACGCGTCGCCCGCTCCCCCCCGCGTCGCGCCGTGCCGCGCCCTCGCCATCGCGCCTCACCTTTCCGCCACCTCCTGACATTGCTTCGGCCACCAGGGGCTCGCCGGAGCCTCGACCCGGCCGCCTCAAGCGCCACCACCGCCGACCACCTCGCCGCCCGCTCGTCCCGAGCCCTACGCCGCCCCGCGCGCTCGCCTCCGACCTCGCCATCGGCGAGCTGCGGCCGGATCCACCGCCCCGCAGCCAGCGCCGCCCCGATCCACGCCGGAGCCACCGCCTCGCTCGTCGCCGGCCGGATCCGCGCCCGACCGGCAAAGCCCCCGACCCGATCCGCGTCCCCCGTTGACTTTTCGGAGGGTATAAATTCGTCCAAGTCCCTGTGTTTTCATGTTATGCGTGCATGTTCATCATGGCATAACTTCATGCATGTTGCTCCGTTTTGCGTGTATGATATATCAAAATTGTTCATCTCTGAGTGCTCTAGAAGGTTTTATAGTTTACATGCATGTTACTGTTCATCTTGATGCCTTAATCCTCGTTGAAGAAGTGCTAAATGTTATAAACTGCTGAAGATTGTCATAAGTTGCTAATTTGTCTTTTTCATAGTATTTTGTGTGTTTATCTTTTGAGCATCACATCAACAAGTTTTAGGAGCATATTCATGCCATATTTACAGTGGTGCGATCCGTGTATGTTTATTTGACGTTTGGTGAGTGCATCAAGCTTGCAAAGTGTGCTACTTGATGTTTGATGTTTTCTGAGACTAGTAAAATCTATCAAGTCTGTAGCTGTTACATTATGTTGCCGTGTTAACTTGATGCTACCGCTGTATCCATGCATAATATGGAGATGCGTAGTTGACATGTTATGCTCTATCATGCCATGCCATTTTATGCCTCATATATGTCCTGTAGTATATGCTCTCGTTGCCATGAACATGCCTAAATGATGTTCTAGTTTTCTGTTAACTTCATGATGCCCTGTTGTGAGCTTGTTATTAATTAATCTATGCCACTTTTGGAGATGCTCCAATTACATGAATTGAATTATGATATGCTTATTTTGTTCACATTCCAAGTTTTATAATTTTAGACTTCATATGACCTATGTTCCAAGCTTGCAAACATGTCTACTTGTCGCTGTTTCTGCCATGTTCAGTTTATTCCACTAAGTCTGTGAATCTGTTATGACTTGCAATCTTGTCTTGATGAATGTCATTGATCTAGAGGTTATATGGAGATTCTTAATAATCATGTTTTGCCATGTTTAACCTGTTCTTTAATTCCATGCTTTTTGTGCCATGATCTTGCACTGTAGCATGTTTGTTTCATGCCTCGAACATGTTAACATGTTGTTTCTACTCACATGTATGTCATGTTTTTCACCAAGTCATAATCTGTGTTATCAAGTTGCTTTTTTCATTGATCATATTGGATTAATCTTGATGCCTATAAACCTGAACCTTAATGATATTTGAAGCATGTTGTTTGTACTTGAAGTTCATATCAAGTTTGTGTCCATATGTTCCCTGTAGCATGTTGTTTCATTGATTGCAAAGTGCTTAGTTGCTGTTTTGGGCAGATTGTGTTTGAAACTTGTATCGAGTGTATGTGTTGAACCATTGCTCCGTTTTGAGCATGCTCTACATGAAACTTGCTTGGTTTTGCATGTAGTTTCATGTTACCTTGTTGCATCCTTGTTTTGGAGTGTTTGTGATGTTGTTTTGCTTGCATTTGCATCAATGCCATGTTTAACTTGTTTTGCTCATATCTTCTAGGCCGTAGCTCCGAATTAAACGAACTTTATATGTAACATGACTAGAAAAACGTGTAGATCATCTTGGTGTACTTTAACTTGTTGTTTAACAACTTTAACATAATGTTTTGTTCAGACCTGGACCGATTTCAAAATTTGCATATGAGGACTTACCGGAATTGTTATATGTTGTTTCCGGCCTCTTTTAAACTTGCTTTGATGTGTTGTTCTTGTATGCATCATCTCTTGCCATGAGTAGCATCACTTAGACTTGTCATGCATCATGCTTGGTTGAGCATCATGTCATGTTTATGCGTTGTGTGTTACCGTGTTGTTTGCTTCTTTCTGGTTGTGCTCCTACTCGATAATTCCTGTTTCGTTGCGATTGTGAGGATTCGTTCGACTACGTGGGATCGTCTTCTTCATGGACTCGTTCTTCTTCCTAGCGGGATTTCAGGCAAGATGACCGTTACCCTGGATCTCACTACTATCTTTGCTATGCTAGTTGTCTCGATGCTATCGCTATGTCGCGCTACCTACCACTAGTTTATCAAGCCTCCCAAATTGCCATGATAGCCTCTAACATTTTCACCCTTCCTGGCAAACCGTTCTTTGGCTATGTTACCGCTTTGCTCAGCCCCTCTTATAGCGTTGCTAGTTGCAGGTGCAGTTGCAGATTGTTCCATGTTGGAACATGGATATCATGGATATCTTGGGATATCACAATATCTCTTATTTAATTAAAATCAGCCTTATGGTGTTTTGTTCCACTCTTGCCGCCCTAGTTTCCATCATACCGGTGTTATGTTCCTTGATTTTTGCGTCCCTAACACGGTGAGGGTTTATGGGCCCCTCTTGACTGTTCGCTTTGAATAAAACTCTTCCAGCAAGGCCCAACATTCGTTTTAACATTTGCCGTAAAAATATTGAACTAAATAATTAATTGGCATAGGGCGTCATGAACCCGAGGATTCTTTTCTGCATACAGGGGGCAGCGTTGATGGTGCTTGTCCAAACTAGAGTCGTGTGTGGCTTCCCCCGGGAAACTCGGGTCTCAGTTGTTGTACGCTGTGCTCATCCGGACGTGGCCTGAGACGAGATACGCGCGGCTACTATCAGGGTGTCGGCACGCCGGGAGGTCTTGCTGGACTTGTTTTACCATTGTCGAAATGTCTTGTGCACCGGGATTCCGAGTCTGATCAGAGGGTCCCGCGATGGAGGATTTTCTCCGCGGATCATGAGCTTGTCATGGGCCAAGTTGGGACACCCCTGCAGGATTTAAACTTTCGAGAGACGTTCCCGCGGTTATGTGCCAGATGGGAATTTGTTAATATCCGGTTGTAGTGGACTTGAAGTAAACTCAATTAAAATACACCAACCGCGTGCGTAACCGTGATTGTCTCTTTTTGGGGAAGTTAGAGATGAGAACACGGTTGGGTTATGTTTGAACGTAAGTAGTCCATTGATCATTACTAGTTTGCGACCGTTTGTGTAGTTTCTCATCTTAATCTTGCACTCGTAAGTTAGCCACCATTCAATGCTTAGTCGCTTGCTACAACCTCACCACTTATCCAATCCTTGCCCTTTAAGCTTTGCTAGTCTTGATACCCATGGTAATGGGATTGCTGAGTCCTCGTGGCTTACAGATTACTACAACCATAGTTGCAGGTGCAGGTAATGTGATGTTCATGACGTGAGAGCGATGTTTACCTGTTTTGGAGTTCTTCTTCTTCTTCGTCGATCTTGGGTTAGGTTCCTGGTCGGCAGCCTGGGCTAGCAGGGTGGATGTCGTTTGAGTTCTTGTTTGTGTTTCATCCGTAGTCGGATGTTGTTCTCATGTATGAAGTTTGATGTATTCATGTGGCATTGTGTGCCTTTGTATGTATCCCCAACTATGATGTAATGGTACGATGTAATGATATCCACCTTGCAAAAGCATCTCCAATATGCGCTTCTATCCTTGGTGGGACCTTCGAGTTCCTTTAGGATAGAGTCATATATTGGGCGTGACAGAAATAAATTGTAAATTACAACAAAAAATTTCAAAACCTGAATATAGAAAAGCTCAAATACATGTTCGCAGGCAATAATTTGAAAAATAAAATAAAATAAATTTAGCTCTGCAGCACGACCAAAGGAATTTAAAAACACTAAAAAATGATACTTTAATTGTGGAGACCTTAACAAGCTATCTACTAAATGCAGGTAATTTAAAATAGGCAATTAATTTTTACTTGGAAGTTCAACTACTTATATTCAGGAAGTTCTAGACATATTTATTGCTAAGTCTGCTTAATTTCTTCTTTAAGTAAAAACCGGCTAGACCTCAATTAACAATTTTGCCGTAAATAATCTCAATGCGAATTGACTTCAATTCGGACAGATATAAGACAATAGTACTAGAAAATAGAAAACCAGGAAGCAACAGTCTACTAATGCTGCATCCCGACATCAATATTTTCAAAGCCCTATGCTGTATGAAAAACAATTCAGTCCTCACATTACTATACAATCAGTACAAAAATAGGATACAAAAACAATACAAGTCCCACTTAGGTTCAGACAATTGAAAATAAAATCAGACTCACTTTTGAGCAACAACTCCCAATCCAGTGGAAAAAGTGTTCAGTTCAACCGGTGTAAAAGCCTTTGGTGCGAATAGACTTAACCAAAACAAATCGCCATGAAAAAGATAAAAGTGAAATAGCTATTCAAACAAATTATCATCACACAAAATAGTTTATAAAATGTTGTGCCACACTAAGAAACATCACAATGCCGCGATGGTTATTACATAGTTGACAAGACATCCAAATCCTACATAAAAACATAAGGCTACAATGTTTTCAAGAGATAAATAGCACAAGTATCCCATCACTACACAATGATCATTTATTCTTTTATGCACCAGGAGCCAAAGCTTGAATCTCCACAAGAAGCTCCGTCACCAAAATCTGGTTACTCCGGTTGAACACGATTGAATACAAATACTCAGCACTCCAATCTACAATACAGGTCTGCAAACAAAAGACAAATAATAAAATGATAACAGTGAAAAAGGAAAAGATGACCAGCCAAAGACAGCAAGGGAAAGCTAAACTAGAACTTACGTCATCATTTTGAATATTCTCAACGACCTTTTCAATATCATATGTTTCTGCAAACTTGAGAGAATAGTGTTCACACTCATTCAGCCCTTGGAAGGGAACAACGACGAACCATGGTCTCTTTGCAATAACACTCCAATTGGGCTGGCTGCTTGCATTATACTAAGCCTCGCCATACACAACCTTCATGACTTCGACCAATCTAGTGAATTGTAAAAAAATAATGAAACTACACATATCAGGTCTCACAAAAGCAGAAACAAAAAAGAGGAAATATTCATCTAGTCGAGATAAGGCTTTAGCTAACGGAAATCAACATCACTCACAATTTTCTCACACTCTTTGTGATAGGTGTTCTTTGAAGGATGATGATTCTTACCGTACGATAATGGGTCAAGGATGTCAATGGACTTTCGGTACCGATTCATGGTGTACAAGAAATAGTGCGACACACTCTTGCTCTTTGATATAACCATCGGTTTGTATAAAGGCATCATGCAAGTTTCACAGTGAGTAAGTCTTCCCCATATCGAACATAGCCCCTGAACTCTCTCGCTGCCCGTTCGACATTAAAGTCATTGGTTTCATCGCTGAAAAACAAACAGTCGATCACAACCTGCAAAAAACGCAACAAAGAAAATACACAGGGAAAAATATCAGTAAGAAAAGTATCGAAATAACTCAAAAAACAGTAGACATATGTATTTCAGACAAGAAATGGTCTAATTTGTTACTGTGATGAAATATGGACTCAACAAGACCCTATCACCAGATGTTAAATCAACATTTCTCTCAGGATTTTTCTTTCAATCAGTGATAAGGAAGTCCATTGCACCCCCCTCCATAAGCTCTCCAGGTGCAAAAACTTCCCAGATGCGATTGCCAATGAATCAAGTTACGTTATCATCGGTCTGAGGTATCAGTGAGAATGTAGTCATGTAGCACACACAAAAAAGTAGGGAAAACAAGATAAGGCATTCATAGCAGTTCAAGTTAAATATACTAAACAAGTGAAGTTCTATATGTATAGTAGTGAGAAAACAGAAAAAGAAAAAGGTGAAACATAATGACAGATACTCACTCAGCGTACTTCACGCGTCCTTCATCACTAAGGAGGAGATCATACAACTTTCGAGCCTTGTCCAGGTGAGGGAATTTATAAGGGTGTAGCTCCCGCATGGGGGAGCAGAACTTAATCGAAGCTCTGGGTGCACGCTTCGTGCTTCTAACATTGCCAGACTCCAACGCATGATCCTTCCTAGCAACACTGGCTCTACGCCGCACTATTGTAGCAAGAGGGGAAACACTCTTGGCAGCAACAATCCTGGTGACCCTTCCCATCCCAGCAATCTTATCAAACGCGTCATCATCACTGTCTGTCAACTCAACTATAGGCTTCTTGGGTGTAATGGGGCTCTCTGAATCAGCGGCTTTAGAACCTTTGGGAGCTCCTGATAATCCCCAAGTGCAAGGAATCATCATAGCAATTTCCAAAGGTGGAGGCGATAAGTATGGAGTGTCGAACCGACAAGGAGCTAAAGGTAAGATCAATATTCTCTCAAGTCCTATCTGCCACTTATACGACTCTACGTACACCGAACGTTTGCTTCTATCTAGAAACGAGAAATAAAACTGCGTTGTGGGTATGAAGAGGATAGTTTTGCGTGAATCGCAGAACTAAAAATATAAAAATGGTTGTTGTTAACATAAAGTTAGAATATATTACTATATATTATAAATAGCGAGTGTGTAATAATGATGGATCATTGTGCGGAATTATCCTAGGCAATTGTTAACAAGATCGGTAATCATTATTGCAATTTTATATGAGGGAGAGGCATAAGCTAACATACTTTCTCTACTTGGATCATATGCACTTATGATTAGAACTCTAGCGAGCATCCGCTACTACCAAAGATCATTAAGGTAAAACCCAACCATAGCAGTAAAGTATCAAGTACCCTTTATCCCATACGCAACAACCCCCTTACTCGGTTTTAAGCTTTTGTCACTCTAGCAACCCACTATAAGCGAATCATGAACGTATTGCAACACCCTACAGCGGGAATCCTTCATGTGTGCGCGGCACGGAAGGCACCATAGGACAGCACCAAAATAAAACATACAACTCAAACCAATCTAGATCATCAATCAACCCAAAAGACAAAAGAAATCTACTCAAAACATCATTGGGTCATAATATGTGGCATAAAGCACCATGTTCAAGTAGGGGATTCCAGCGGGGTGCGGGAGAGTGGACCGCTTAAAAGAGATGAGGAAGGTGATGAAGATGGTGATGTTGATGAAGACGATCACTTCGGCGATGGTTCCCCCAGTGGCACTCCGGCGCCACCGAGAAAGAGGGTCTCCCCCTTGTGCTTCCTCCTCCATAGCCTCCCCCCTAGATGGGGAGAGGTTCTCCCTCTGGTCCTTAGCCTCCATGGTGATGATGGCCCCTTCCCACTTCCTCCTCCATGGCCTCCGGTGATGATGGCCCCCTCCGGCAGGGTGCCGGAGAGGGCCTAGGTTGATTTTTCGTGGCTACAGAGGCTTGCGGCAGCGGAACTTCCGATATAGGGTTCTTTTCAGGGGTTTTGGCATTTATAGGAATTTTTGGCGTCCGTCTCACGTCAAGGGGGTGCTCGAGGGGCCCACAAGCCACAGGGGCGCGCCCTGATGGCTTGTGGCCACCTCTTCCACTTCCTGGCCCAGCTCCGATGCTTCGGGGGTCTCTTTTGGTCCATAAAAAATCACCATAAAATTTCAGCCCATTCCGAGAACTTCTATTTCTGCACAAAAAACGACACCACGGTAGTTCTGCTGAAAACAGCGTCAGTCCGGGTTAGTTCTAATCAAATCGTACCAAAACCATATAAAATTGTTATAAACATGGCATGAATACTTCATAAATTATAGATACGTTGGAGACGTATCAGCATCCCCAAGCTTAATTCTTGCTCGTCCTCGAGTAGGTAAATGATAAAAGAAATAATGTCTGATGTGTGAATGCTAGCATAGTGCATAAGTTTGATCAATGATAATTTCAATCACTTCTTCTAGCATCATTCTTTATCATAAACAGTAGCTCGTCTCATAAAACTTCTCATGATCAAGTATCAAGCTATTCACATGTTGAAGTATAGACCATAGACTTTCTTGAAAACTAACAAACTATGTTTTCAGTGAGCAAACAATTGCAATTCATCTTATTTTCAGGAAGGGTCTATGTAAGAGCTTTGATTTAGCAAATTCCACATACTCAACTATCATATAGTCTTCCATGATTGCTAACACTCAAAGCATATTTTTAGAACCAATAGCATCCGTCGAACACAGAGAAAGACAGGGGCTTAATGTTTCACCTCCTAACTTATTTATCATATAGATAATTGTCAACAATAATAATTCATGATCAAATATATTTGAATGGACATATATGCTTGGATCTTTCCCCACCACATCATGCTTGCCAACTAAAGAATAGTTGAGGTTGAACTAAGAGGGAATGCTATTGACTCTTTCATAAAAGTAAATACATGAAAGTAAAAGATAGGCCCTTCGCACAGGGAAGCAGAGGTTGTCATGCACTTTTTATTTTTGGATGTGCAAACCCTTAATGCAAAGGAACGTCACGTCGTATTACCCTTTGTGATAGCAACCTTTATTACGCAGTCCGTCGCTTTTATTTCTTTACCATCACAAGTTTGTACAATGCTTATTTTCCTTTATAATAAAAGATCATACATATTTAGGAGCAATTTTTATTGCTTTTTGCACCGATGACAACTTACTTGAAGGATCTTATTCAATCCATAGGTATATATGGTGGACACTCATGGCAAGAAACTGGGTTTAAGGATTTTGGATGCACAAGTAGTCTCTCTACTTAGTTCAAATTTTTGGCTAGCAAAAGATCCTAAGCAAGCACCACATGTTGGAGCATTCATAACAATATAACTTCTAAACAAATATACCTAAACAAAACTCATTACATTGACTTCCTTGTACAACTTCAACTAATTTTCTCAAGTTTGAAAATAATTATTGGGGCTAACAATCATAGAACATGTACAAGATAGTATATTTGTATGTGAATCTCTCTTCCTTCAATATTCTTTCATGAATTGTTCAAGTGACCAATGTTGAGTTTGCTAACTTTCAATATATTTAACCAACTATACTTCTTATATGTGAATTCATTACTACCCATGGGATAAGCATATGAAACATATATAATTTCAGATTTATTATATTCAATTCATTCTACCATTTACTCATAGGATCTAAGCGAAGCACGAGAGAAAATGACAAAACTACTCCAGAAAGATATAAGTGAAGATCAACGAGTAGTCAAATAGTTAAATAACCATGTGAGGTCCCTCTCTCTCATTAAAGATTTCAGATCCAATGATTTTATTCAAACAACAAGTAAAATTAAAATATGCTCCAAGAAAAACACATATTATGTGACGAACAAAAATATAGCTCCGAGTAAGGTATACCGATAATTTTGAAGACGAAAGAGGGGATGCCTTCCGGGGCATCCCCAAGCTTAGGCGCTTGAGTCTTCCTTGCATATTACCTTGGGGTGCCTTGGTAATCCCCAAGCTTAGGGTCTTTCCACTCCTTATTCTCCTCATATTGATATCTCACCCAAAACTTGAAAACCTCAATCACACAAAACTTAACGGAACTTCGTGAGATGGGTTAGTATGATAAAGAGCAAATCATTCACTTTGGTACCGTCAAGATAAGATTAATAATTGTTCTCACACAATGCCTACTGTACCATATCATTTCTACAATTTATATTGAGCAATATAAGCCATAGAAACTAGAAAACAAGCAAACTATGCATCGAAAACAGAATCTGTCAAAAACAGAACAGTCTGTAATGATCTGAACAATAACCATACTTATGTTACTCCAAAACTTCTGAAAATTTAGGACAACCTAGGAAATTTTTATATCAATCTTGTGTAAAAAATTCAGATCAAAATCACACTTCTGTGATTTTTTTAAAATTCTGGCAATGAGCGCAAAAGTTTCTGTTTTTCAGCAAGATCAAATCAACTACCACCATAGATCATCCCAAAGGTCTTACTTGGAACTTTATTGAAATAAAAGCTATAAAAAATGATTACTACAGTTTCGTAATAATGTGAACACACAAAAACAGTAAGGGTAGGTAATATTGGTTTGTCTCCCAACAAGCGCTTTTCTTTAATGCCTTTTTAGCTAGGCAGGATATTTTAATGATACTCTTCCCAGCCCAATTTCATTGATAATCTTATTCATAATCTAAAAGATATAAGTGAAGTTCATATAGCATTCTACAATTAATAAAGATTGACCAATATCCAAGCTCAAAATATATAAGTGAAGCACACGAAGCATTCTATAAAGCCATACTCAAAAGATTTAATTGAAGCACAAAGAGCATTCTATAAAGCCATACTTAAAAGATTTAAGTGAAGCACATGAAGCATTCTATAAATCAATGAAGGAATATCTCATACTAGCATGGTGCATAGAGGAAAAGAAAATGAAAATAAACACAAAATACCCAAATCATGTGAACAAAACAAAAAGCAAGGTATGCAGATAATTGTTGAAGAAGAAAGATGGGATGCCAACCGGGGCATCCCCAAGCTTAGATGCTTGGGTATCCTTGAAATATTTACTTGGGGTGCCTTGGGCATCCCCAAGCTTGAACTCTTGCCTCTCCTTATTCTTCTCATACCGATAACTCCTCGATCTTCGAAGACTTCATCCACACAAAACTTAACAAAAAACCTTGTGAGATCCGTTAGTACAATAAAGCAAATCACTACTATTGGGTACTGTTGTAAACTCATTCAAATTTCATATTAGCATTATATCTACTGTACAGTTTCAAGAGCAGCTAAAGTAGTTACCTAATAAGATAGATGAATATTCCACGAAGCCTACTCTCAAGGAACAACTCGAATCACTGCTGACGCGGGACTTGCTTTCGCACGGGGAGTTGGATAAATTACCCAATTCCGTCTCGTCTGACCTTTTATTGGTTTTGTTTAACTTCACTATGGTGCATACCCCCCGATATTACCCATAGATTCACCAAAATAAGCAAACAACACAAAGAAAACAGAATCTGTCAAAAACAGGACAGTCTGTAGCAATCTGGAAACTTAGTATACTTCTGTAACTCCAAAAATTCTAAAAAATTAGGAAAAAATAAAAAAAATTGTATAGTAATACTGCGTAAAAATTTCAGAAACTTTTTATGTTCCATTAAAAATGTAAATTCAGGCACTACACCCAAAGTTTCTATTTTTGCACCGCACAAAGCAAACAAGCAATCTAATCATCCTAAAACCGAAACTTGGCACATTATTTTTATAATACAATGGATATATACAAGGGGATAATTATTTTTGAGAAACTTCCATGAAAAATTCTATATTGTTTCCATGAGCATGAACACAAGTGTTCAAGATCGACCCTCACTTCTCCAATGCATAACCTTCCAATCACTTCTATTTTTGAAAACGTTTTTAGGCATAAGAGGCAAGTAATTTTTTGTATTTTGCATTTTTTTGTTTCACCCACAATTAAAGAAAACAAAAAAGGAAAACAAAATCTACTTAGTGAAGAAAGCAAACAAGCACACACGAGAATATCAACCTCACGTTATTGCTCCCCGACAACAGCGCCAAAAAAGAGCTTGATAATCCCCAAATGTAAGGAATCATCATAGCAATTTCCAAAGGTGGAAGTGATAAGTATGGAGTGTCGAACCCACAAGGAGCTAAAGGTAAGATCAATATTCTCTCAAGTCCTATCTGCCACTTATACGACTCTACGTACACTGAACGTTTGCTTCCATCTAGAAACGAGAAATAAAACTATGTTGTGGGTATGAAGAGGATAGCTTTGCGTGATATCGGAGAAAAATATATATAAAAATAGGTGTTGTTAACATAAAGTTAGAATATATTACTATATTATAAATAGCGAGTGTGGAATAATGATGGATCGGTCTACGGAATTATCCTAGGCAATTGTTAACAAGATCGATAATCATTATCACAATTTTATATGAGGGAGAGGCATGAGCTAACATACTTTCTCTACTTGGATCGTATGCACTTATGATGGAACTCTAGCAAACATCCGCAACTACTAAAGATCATTAAGGTAAAACACAACCATAGCATTAAAGTATCAAGTCCCCTTTATCCCATACGCAACAACCCCCTTACTCGGGTATAAGCTTCAGTCACTCTAGCAACCCACTGTAAGCGAATCATGAACGTATTGCAACACCCTACAGCGGGAATCCTTCACGTGTGCATGGCACGGAGGGCACCATAGGACAACACCAAAATAAAACATACAACTCAAACCAATCTAGATCATCAATCAACCCAAAAGACAAAAGAAATCTACTCAAAACATCACAGGATGGCAAAACATCATTGGATCATAATATGTGGCATAAAGAACCATGTTCAAGTAGGGGATTACAGCGGGGTGCGGGAGAGTGAACCAATTAAAAGAGATGAGGAAGGTGATGAAGATGGTGATGTTGATGAAGACGATCACCGCAGCGATGGTTCCCCCGGTGCCACTCGGGCGCCACCGAGAAAGAGGGTCTCCCCCTTGTGCTTCCTCCTCCATGGCCTCCCCCCTAGATGGAGAGAGGTTCTCCCTCTGGTCCTTGGCCTCCATGGTGATGATGGCCCCTTCCGACTTCCTCCTCCATGGCCTCCGGTGATGATGGCCCCCTCCGGCAGGGTGCCGGAGAGGGCCTAGATTTATTTTTCGTGTCTACAGAGGCTTGTGGCGGCGGAATTTCCAATCTAGGGTTCTTTTCGGGGGTTTTAGAATTTATAAGAATTTTTGGCATAGGTCTCATGTCAAGGGGGTGCTCGAGGGGCCCACAAGCCAAAGGGGCGCGCCCTACCCCCCAGGGCGCACCCTGATGGCTTGTGGCCACCTCGTCCACTTCGTGGCCCAACTCCGGTGCTTCGGTGATCTCTTTTGGTCCATAAAAATCATCATAAATTTTCAGCCCATTCCGAGAACTTTTATTTCTGCACAAAAAATGACACCACGGTAGTTCTGCTGAAAACAACGTTAGTCCGGGTTAGTTCTAATAAAATCATACCAAAACCATATAAAATTGTTCTAAACATGGTATGAATACTTCATAAATTATAGATACGTTGGAGACGTATCAGCTCCCAACCGACCCTTGATAACACCAGATCTTGTCTTCTGAGGAGAACGCCCCAGCTCCAAGAACTGGCTGCCAAAGATTCTGTAGTCATGCTCCCCAAGATCCAACTACTCACCTACAACAAAAAGGAGGAACCCAAACGATAAGTTCAACTACAAAATTCATAAGAGTACTAGTCAAGAGGGCAAGTTGGAAACAAAGACAAAAAGACATGCACACGTACAAGGCTCAATGCCAAAAAAACGGAAGTCGACCTCAAGCACATCACTAGTCGAACAAGTATACAAAAGAGTCTTTCTAATGTCAGGAATATCTTCAAATGTGTAATCCAACATTTCAACCACACCATCCTCACGGCAATGATAAGACTTGCAACTTTATGGCATAAAAATCCAGAACAATTCCTGTCAACCAAAAAAACAAAGGATACATTAAAAATAAAAATACACAAACATGTCAAAAACTGCAAAACTATGAACAACAAGAACAGAAAACAACTAAAAAATTTCATGAAAAGGGATACTCACGTGTTTTCCTGCCATGGCACACGAAAAACTCGCTAGAGAAATCATCTACACGCACCGGAGAGAACGGTTTGGCCCTATCTACACTGACTTCCCTCCAGAGCCTCTTTATATTATCTGCCATCATCCTAAAAAATCTAACCGTGTCATCCCAGGTTTCATCACGGAGTGAATCCACGCACTTGAAGCAACAACACTTTAAATTGAGAATAACCAAGCACCAATGGCCAACATCGTCACCAGGTACCATGCCAGGCACAAATGGTGGCGGATCAAAAGTAGGGAAAAGAAGCTGGAAAAAACAAGTGCAGAAGAAAATGAATTCAACAATTATAAATGAAACTAATAAACAACCTTCAAAAAAATAATCAAGCGCGAGAAGGAAAAATTCATCAGTCCTAGCAGATCACCAAAACATAAGTTCTAAATGAGTAAGAACCTCAATACAAAAAAAAATAAAGCAGGCTACAAAAGTTTATTTGGACAGCCAAAATTGCAAGGAACATAACAGTTCAACTTCGTTACTAGAATGAGTTCAACTCTGAACAAGAGCACAACCTTTAAACTAATAATCAAGCGCGAAAAGGAAATTCATCAGTCCTAGCAGAACCAAAACATAAGTTTTAAATGAGTAAGAACCTCAGTACAAACAAAAAATAAAGCAGGCTACAAAAATTTATTTAGACTGCCAAAATTGCAAGGAACATATGAGTTCAACTTCGTTACTACAATGAGTTCAACCCTGAACAAGAGCACACATTATTTCATCAGTTCAGGAAAAAAAGGATTAACAAAAGGATGAGTCACGTACAAAGTCATAACTATCATCCCCTGATCTTGTGAACCACTACCTCACGTTGTCATTGATATTTCCATCAAGTATCTTTGTCTATTATACGGGACACCAAAAACTGTCAGAAAATTGTCAAATAACTTATCAAACATGATGCAGACCAGTAAAGACAATCAAACCAAAAATAAAACTTAAACAAGCAATGCTCACTGTCACCCATCTGGGAATAATCAGCTTGTTAGTGGCTTGGTACTTTTCACGCAGACAATATAGAACAACATCAGCTGCATCTGAGTTGAGCATGCCACCGAGGATGAACACAGAATCCACCTTACCAACGCTAGCATCACATTCCTGATTTTGAAGCATTGGCTTATCACTGAGCAAAAACAAAGGATGTGAAGAATCAAACAAAGTGTGATGTCAACAATAATCCGAGCAGAGAAAAGAAAATAAACAAAAATGATTTAGGCACAATAATTACACTGAATCCATCACTAACCGTTTCCCAGGGTTCGTGTGCAACCTCGTAACAGCGAAGAAAGATAAATCAACCTTGGCAGCATTAGCACCATCTGCTTACACAAAAAAAGGAACAAACAAAAAAGTTCAAACAATACAGGGGAAACACGGCCACCACATCATATATGAGAAGTACAACAAAAGGGGGCACCAAACAGTAACACAAATTCTTGCCTGCACTTTCTGGGTTCGACGACGGTAAATCCTGTGACGACAGCAAGTTGACTGCACTTTCAGGATTTGACGACAGAAAATCCTGCAACGACAGGAGCACCTCCTGCGTCAAGGGGCCGGAAGAAATTGACATAAGTAAATAATCATCTTCGGATGGCACCTCTTCCACGCTAGACACCACAGTGCCTTCCAATGTATCACAGTAGTCAAGCCCTCTAGGCGGGAAATTTTCTAGATGAAAATCCTCAGAATTAGAACCATTATCATTCTCAGTGCTACAAACACCAGAAGATTTGCCATAAAGTATGCTCGCACCACCAACATCCTCATTAGCAACCTTGGCACCCAAGTCACAATTAGTGCTAAGTGGAACACCACCAGCATCACCAGCACCGGTCGCCTCATGCTCAACATCAGGAATCTGAAAAAGAGAAAATTCTGACAGTAAATAAAATGAGTAAAACTAATAACCAAAAAAGCCCACAAGAAGTGCACAGAAGGAACTTTTAAAACTACAAAAACAGCAGGGGAAAGATGCATAAAAAATAATGCAAGCATATATAACAAACCTTAGAAGCATCTGCAGCATCATCACCAACGTTGCTGCTGCTAACATTCAAAGGAACATCACCGATGGGTGAATGAGACTCATCACCATCAATAGGGTCCTGAACGATAGTAACAAAGGAAAAATGAACAGGTAAGGGGTGCACATGAAAATTTAATAAAATTTCTAAATAGTAAAAATAAAACTACCCTTGCTCTTATTAACAGACAAATCATTCACTCCACCGTCAACAGCATCAGCCTCAACACCATGAGTGCTCTCCTACATCAAACATAATAAAAAAAAGATGAGCAAGTTCAACTATAGTACTGACTACAGAACAACCTAGTAAAAATTCAAAGATCAAAAGTTGAGTTACCTCAAGAACAGGAGACTTGAAATCGACATCATTCTTATGGTGGTCAGAAACATTAGCCTCAGTATCATCAGTAGTCCTCCCGACAGCAGCCTCGTTCTGCTCCATTTGCTAGATAACAACATCAACATCTTCTTCATATGGCTTGCAGCAAGAGTCTTGCATAGCTCTGAAACGCTTGAGAGTGTTCAACAGGCGTGTCGAGCTCTGAATAAGGTGAGCAGCACCATCGCGCATATCGCTAATGAAAATTTTCTCCATCTCAACATAGTCGGACACTTCATCAGCATTAAATCCCGACCAGCAGGAGGAATGCCATCAATACGGCTCAGACGCTCAACTATAGTTGGGACCTTTTCCAGCTCAAAATTCACATTAATAAAAATATGCTTGACGCGCTCCAACGTAGAAACAACTACATCAATACCAAAACCTGGCCTCTGAGAAGCACTAGCCTTACTAGGGCCAGGTGGGATATCACCAGCGCCCTCTACACGACGACCATCTCTCAACTGATCCTACGGTGATGCAATCCTGGGAACCCGAGACGGAATCTCCAGGACTGGCCGTTTATAGGTCCGAAAAATGCCACTTCCTCTAGAGTTTTCCACTGGGAACGAGAAAAGGGTAACAAATCAATGCAACCAAGAGAAAAAATATCACCTAATTAACATATTTAAAGCCTCAGTACTAATATGTTGTCACAGTCAATGCAGTGCCAAATGTTTACACACATAGGTAATATGACAAAAACAAGAGCGCCAGTTAAACAAAAAAAGGCAAGTCAGTCCTGAAGAACAAATTTAAAACTCACAAGCTTCAGACTGACCAGACTAAGCAGATAACTATATACTACACATGTAAGTCCACCAAAACAGTTGCACTTTAAAAAATGACTAAAATACCAGGATATAAACAAAGCTCACCGGAAGCTTCCCAAACATCCACGTCCTTGCATTTGCATTGCCTTTTCGTATTAAATCTGCATCAGCAACATCAACGAGCTTGGCCTGGTTGATGAAACATATGCAGGGGACTCGCATGTCAATCTCCGGAATCTTGCCACGGATTAGGCAGTCAAGATACATTAGTATAGGCCCTATAGCACAGCCTGTGATTGCCTTCCCCAAGGTAACACCATTTTGCTAGCTCACAACAGCCCTTCTAATCTCATCAACCATCAGCTGGCAATAATCCATATTAGCCATGTCCTCGATGATGAGGTTCTCAAACATTGCTACTTCCCTGGAAACCCGAGTGGCTAGACTAGGCAACACGACTTCATGAAGACAATAATGAATAACACCTGCAGACCCAAGTCATCTTTTTCAGGATCATTCACAAGCACCCTGAGCTTATCCCTCAAATATTTCGTCTTGATATCCTGGCTTCTGCTGTTGCGAAGATCTGATCTTAACTGCACCAGAGCAGCATCGTATCCGTCCTCGGACGGCCTTGGTGCAGAACGACCACCACGAGGGAACCCAAACAACTGTTGTATGCTATGACTAGTGATGCAAAGCTTCTTATTGGCCTCACCCATGTCAAGAGTCATGGTATCAGGATCTATCTTCAGATACAAGACCCCCTTAAGAGGGTGCAAAATGTTAGACTTCACCTTCCAATCAAAGATAGAACCAAAACCAGTTGCATGAACTCTGGCCGCATGGCGTACCTTGAGCAAACGAGAAGAAATATCTATCTCTTTCAGCGAACATCGCATAGTTACATTCAAACATTGTGAGTCGCCATCATCCACAACAACACTTTGCTTTGTTCCTCTTCTCTGCTTGACCGGACTCCTCACGCTGACATGCTGAAAGGAAATCAAAGAAAGCATGATTTAGGTAAATGAATCTAAAAAAACAAAATAAAACTACGAAGGCAAAAAAGATGCATGAACAAGTTCAACTAATAAACCAGCTACAGTACAAATGTATATACAAGACCAAAAAACATAAAGACCAAAACCACTAACACAAATTTCAAAAATGCATCAAGCCTCACCTGGCTACCATCCCTACCAGGCCACAACTCATGCTTGGAAGTACAACTAGTACAGTACAAACACATATATAAGAAAAGTTGAACTAGAAAAAGTTGAACCAAAATCATTTGAGTACCAAAAAAAGTTGAACTAAATAGTAATAAAAAGATACTAGAGATCACACAGCTTCCAGACATCAACACATTAACTATGTACCCTACTTATGTCAAACTAGAACAAAGCAATATAACTTAATCATGCAAACTAATAAACGTAGCAGAATCTCAAATACTGCACACACACACAAAATACATACAAGTGCATCTTCATCTTCAGAATTAACTTCAAGATCATCTCCTTCAAATGAAGGATCTTCAGCCTCCACACGAGCATGCTTCTTCACACCTTTGTTAACCTTTGCATGAGGAACTTTGCGCTTCTTATTTTCCTTCAAAGAAGAGCGCTTGGGAAGAGGAGACGAATAAGACTTATTATATGCCAAAACTCATGGACTCCGGCGAACGGGGGAGCCACCAAGAGTGCTTGGACCAATCTTGACAGCAACTTTATCTGCATCGGTTTTGCTATCACCGGCCTGACAAGCAGCTTTCACGAGTGGGCTACACCTTGGCGTGCCATCAGAATTTTGATCTACCAACTTCCTCTTCAAAATAGCTCTTTTCACCTCGACTGCATAACAAGGAAATACTTGAGTCAACCGAGTCTGCAACGAGTTCATCTTGGCACGTGATGAACCACAAGTATAGGGTATCAACCGTAGTCCTTTCGATAAGTAAGAGTGTTGAACCCAACGAGGAGCAGAAGGAAATGTCAAGCGGTTTCCAACAAGGTATTTTCTGCAGGCACTGAAATTATCGGTAACAGGTAGTTTTGTGATAAGATAATTCGTAACGAGTAACAAGTGTAGCAAAGGTCCAGAAAGGTAGCCCAATCCTTTTTATAGCAAAGGACAAGCCTGGAAGAACTCTTATATAAAGCAAAGCGCTCCTGAGGACATATGGGGATTACTGTCAAGTTAGTTTTCATCATGCTCATATGATTCATGTTCGTTACTTTGATAATTTGATATGTGGATGGACCGGTGCTTGGGTGTTGTCCTTACTTGGATAAGCCACCCACTTATGATTAACCCCTCTCAAAAACATCCTTAACTACGAAAAAAGAATTAAGATAAATCTAACCATAGCATGAAACATATGGATTCAAATCAGCCCCTTACGAAGCAATGCATAAACTAGGGTTTAAGCTTCTGTCACTCTAGCAACCCATCATCTACTTATTACTTCCCAATGCCTTCCCCTAGGCCCAAATCATGGTGAAGTGTCATGTAGTTGATGTTCACATAACACCACTAGAGGAAAGACAACATACATCTCAGCAGAATATTGAACGAATACCAAATTCACATGATTACTTATAACAAGACTTCTCCTATGTCCCCAGGAACAAACGTAACAACTCACAAAGCATGTTAATTTTCAAGATCAGAGGGGTATTTAATATCATTAAGGATCTGTACATATGATCTTCCACCAAATAAACCAATTAGCATCAACTACGAAGAGTAATCAACACTACTAGCAACCCACAGGTACCAATCTGAGGCTTTGAGGCAAAGATTGAATACAAGAGATGAACTAGGGTTTGAGAGGAGATGGTGCTGGTGAAGATTTTCATGAGATTGACCTCCCTCGATGAGAGGATCGTTCGTGATGATGATGGCTTTGATTTCCTCCTCCCGGATGGAAGTTTCTCTGGTACAATAGCTCCACCGGAGCCCTATATTGCTTCTGCCCAGGTTCTGCCTTGATACGGCAGCGCTTTATCCCGAAAGCTCTCTTCTTATTTATTTTTCTAGGTCAAAACCCTTCACATAGTAGAAGATGGGCACCGGACGATGGCGAGGGGGCCCACAAGCCCTAGGGCGCCCCCAGGCTTGTGGCCTCCTGGTGGGTCCCGTTCTGTTGTTTCTTCACCCAATATTTTTATATATTCCAAAATAATTCTCCGTAAAGTTTCAGGACATTCGGAGTTGCGCAGAATAGGTATCTCAGATTTGCTCCTTTTCGGTCCAGAATTCCAACTACCGGCATTCTCCCTCTTCATGTATCTTGTAAAATAAGAATGAAAAGGCATAAGTATTGCACCATAATGTGAAATAACAACCCATGATGCAATAAATATCAACATAGCATGATGCACAATGGACGTATCAACTCCCCCAAGCTTAGACCACGCTTGTCCTCAAGCGAAAGCCAAAATCCATAATCATGTCCACATGTCTAGAGATAGAGGTGTCGATAAAATAAAATACGGACATGAGGGCATCATGATCATCTTTAGAACATCAACATATGGTCATATAACTTCTCATGCTAAAGTGATAAATTGTTCACAAGGTAATGTACGAAGCAAAAACTTTATTAAAAACTAACAAACTATGATCTCGGTCATTAAAGCAATTGCAAATTATCATAATATCGGAAAGAGTCAACGTAAGAGCTTTAACTTAGCAAGTCCACATACTCAACCATCATTTAGTCTTTCATGATTGCTAAAACTCACGTGATATTATGAGATCAAAGCCTCAATCGAACATAGAGAAAGATAGGGGATTACAGTTTTGCCTCCCAACATTTTACCTCTAGGGTATACATGTCTGGATCATCCCGAACACATAGTGCTTACCAAAAAGAGAAATATAAAAAGGAAGGGTGAAGATCACCTTGACACTTGTATAAAGGTAGAAGGTAAAAGTAAAAGATAGGCCTTTAGCAGAGGGAAGCAGAGGTTGTCATGTGCTTTTATGGTTGGATGCACGAAATCTTAATGCAAAAGAACGTCACTTTATACTGCCGCTTGTGATAAAGAACTTTATTTTGTAGTCCATCACTTTTATTTCTTCCATATCACATGTTCGTATAAAGTTTATTTTCCTCACACTAAAAGGTCATACATATTTAGAGAGCAATTTCACCGCTTGCACGGATGACAACTTACTTGAAGGATCTTACTCAATACATAGGTAGATATTATGGACTCTCATGGCAAAACTGGTTTAAAGGATTTTGGGATGCACAAGTAGTATCTCTACTTAGCGCGGAAGTTTTGGCTAGCATAGGATGAGAAGCAAGCTCAACAATGTTAGGGGATCCATGACAATATTATTTCCATTCAGATATAAGAAAATATAGCCCATCATGTTGTCTTCCTTGTCCAACATCAACTTATTAGCATATAATATTTTAATGAGTGCTCACAATCACAAAAGATGTCCAGTATAGTGTATTTATATGTGAAACGTCTCTTTCTTTATTACTTCCTATTAATTGCAGCAGTGACCAAACCTATGTTTGTCAACCCTCAACAAATTTGTGACATACTTCTTATATATGAAGTCATCTCTTTCCATAAGATCATTATATAATCCTTTTATTTCTTTTATTTTATTTCTTTTCCAAGATCAAAGCAAGAAAGTAAAGCCCTCAACTCAAAACTACTCTTTATTATATAACTCCCGGACTTGATTACATAGATAGGACACAAAGCAAAACTCAAAGACTAAATCATACTAAAACTTTTATTCTACTAGATGATGATAAAACCAAAAGGATCGAACTAAGATAAACAGTAAAGATAAAGGTGTGATGGTGATACGATACCGGGGCACCTCCCCCAAGCTTGGCACAAGCCAAGGGGAGTGCCCATACCCATGTGCTCAAGTCTCTTTCTTCAGGGGTGGTGATGATGGTAAAGTTGATGAGGTATTTGTTGGCTTTATTAAAGTACCCTCCTGATCCTGCAATTCTTGGAGCACACGTTGGAGCATATTTGAATTCTTCAGAACTTCCTCCAAAAGATGCTTATTTTCAGGCCACCAAGAACCTTTCCATGCATTACTTTCACTTGGATGGGATATGCCCCAATTGGAGGGTATATGTGCATAAGGAGTATTCTCCACTCTGTAGTTATGAACCAAATTATGAAAGTTGTTGCGATGTAACCTATGTAAGGGCCTCCTTGGGGGAAGTCCTCATTGTATCTCTTGGCCTTCATGGTTTCTTGTAGTCCCTAATGGTTGATGGGGATTTGGAATAGTGAAGATGCCAGCCAGAGTGCCTCTCTCTAAAACTGGAGGGTGGACCTCAAGCGAATCTCCTTCACCCTCCTCCATCATGACTTCCTCGGCATCCTCCCTCCCGAGTTCCATCTGCATCAACCAAGCATCGTCTTCCACATTGTTGGAGAAGGAAGAAGACATGATGCCTAGCCTTGAAAACTCTGGCAGAAAATAGCTCAAAACAAGAACAGAGGATATTGCCGTGATACGGTGGTCAAAACCTTCAGGAGATTATATAATGAATGTTTACCGTGCAAAACAAGTACTATGGGAGAAAACAGAGTCCGGAGGGCACACAAGGTGGCCACAAGCCTGGGAGGCGCGCCCAGGGGGTAGGCGTGCCCTCACAGCTTTTCACCTCCTCGTGTGCTATTCGAACTACTTCCTATTTTCTTGATTTTTTAAATATTCTAAAACAAAGTAAAACTGTTGTTGCAAAACTTTTGGAGTCAGTTTACTTACCGTATCACATACCTATTCCTTTTCAGGGTTCTGGAGCGTTCTAGAAGGTTTCCCTTATGTACTCCTCCGGTGTTATGGTATGAATTATATTAGTTTCAACCTTTATGGGAGTATGTGAGATATAATGTTTGATTCTTTGCCCATTCACCACCTTCGGGTTATTGCCCTCGGCATTGTTGATCTTGATAGCACTGGAACAATAAACTTCCTCGATTATGTAAGGCCCTTCCCATTTGAGAGAAGTTTTCTTGCAAAAAATCTTAAACGAGAATTGTATAGCAAGACACGGTCACCTACATTAAATTCACGCTTTTGTATCCTTTTGTCATGCCATCTTTTAACTTTTTCTTTAAAAAATTTGGCATTGTCATAGGCTTTGGTTCTCCATTCATCGAGTGAGCTAATGTCAAATAACCTATTTTCACCAGCAAATTTGAAATCATAGTTGAGTTCCTTGATTGCCCAATAAGCTTTATGTTCTAGTTCGAGAGGTAAGTGACATGCTTTCCCATAAACCATTTTATATGGAGACATACCCGTAGGATTTTTATAAGCTGTTCTATAAGCCCATAATGCATCATCAAGTTTCTTAGACCAATTCTTCCTAGATCTATTAACAGTATTTTGCAAGATCAATTTTATTTCTCTGTTACTTAATTCTACTTGAACACTAGACTAAGGATGATAAGGAGATGCAATTCTATGGTTAACATCATACTTAGCAAGCAATTTAGGAAAAGCACCATGAATAAAGTGTAAACCACCATCAGCCATTAAATATCTAGGGACTCCAAACTTTGGGAAAATAACTTCTTTAAGCATTTTAATGGATGCGTTGTGATCAGCACTACTAGTTGGAATAGCTTCTACCCACTTAGTAACATAATCAACAGCAACCAAAATATGTGTATACCCATTGGAGGAAGGAAAAGGTCCCATATAATCAAATCCCCAAACATCAAATGGTTCACTAACAAGTGAATAATTCATAGGCATTTCCTGGCGTCTAATTATGTTACCAATTCTTTGACATTCATCACAAGACGTGACAAACTTACGAGCATATTTGAAGAGAGTAGGCCAATAAAAACCAGATTCTAATACCTAGTGTGCAGTTCTATCTCCAGCATGGCGTCCTCCGTAAGCCTCAGAGTGACACTTGCGTAGGATATGTTCATGTTCATGCTCAGGTACACAACGTCTAATAACACCATCTACTCCTTATTTATAAAGGTGTGGGTCATCCCAGAAGTAATATCTTAAGTCATAGAAAGACTTTTTCTTTTGTTGGTATGTAAAAATAGGTTGTATAAATTTAGCAACAATAAAATTGGCATAGCCAGCATACCATGGAGAACTACGAGAAGCATTTATCATAGCTAATTGTTCATCAAGAAAGCTATCATCAATAGGTAGTGGGTCATTAAGAATATTTTCTAACACAGACAAGTTGCCTGCTAGGGGGTTCTCAGCTCCCTTCCTATCAGTAATATGTAAATCAAATTCTTGTAGCAAAAGAATCCACCTAATGAGTATAGGTTTAGCATCTTTCTTTTCCATAAGGTACTTACACTGGTACGCGTCGGTGCTATACAAAAGGTTTTTAACCCCTTTCTGCGATGGCATCTGGAACCGTCGCCTAGTGAATGACAACGATAGGGGGGTCCTTCCCACATGACCCAGAAATCGTCGGGGATAGGGAGCCTTGATGCATATAGTTTTCCGTATATAACCGTTTCCGATATCTCGAATATCCCAAACGCTTCATCCTTGCTACTCGTTTGTGCTTGCATTGCCATCATAGTCGGAGTTCGGTGGTTTTACCTAAAACCAGGCAGATTCCAAGCTCGGGAGCTTTCTAGGCAGATTCCAGGCACGGGAGTTTTACAATGCCGGGCACATCACAAATAGTTCATGATTATCCGTGCCGGCAAAGATCGCCCGCTCCACCTCCACGAGCTCCGGGTGCTGCCGGCAGAGCTCTTGCATGTAGGCCTCGTCGGCAGCCTCGGCCTCGAGGCGCTCCCACGCCTCACTGTCCTCCCGCGCCAAAGCCGAGCTTACCACCCCTGGCTCCGGCGGAATGAGGTCGACCGGACGTGTGCCGAAGGGGAAATTGAGCCTAGCCATCGCGCCGTGGTAGTGGACCTGCTAGTGGTCGTACTCCATGGCCTCAAGCTCGGCCATGTGGAAGCTACCGAGACACCGGCGGGTGTGGGTCTCTTGATCTGTAATCTCGGCGACCCACGTCGCCCACCGCCGCTGCCGGACCCCGAGGTAGGACCTCGTCGGCTGCCGGGTCCGAGGGAGGACGGGGAAGTCCTCGAACCGGCGTAGGGGCGCAGCAGCGGGCGGATCGGGGGACCGGAGACGGTGGATCAAGCCCGCGGAGGATGACGGGGAAACCTCACCGGCGTCGGGCGAAAAGGCCGTGATAAACCTCTTTTTGGCCATTGGCTCCTCGAGCTCCCCGACACACAGGCAGAGGTTGAGGATGGAGATGCTGGCAATGGCGGCGACCTACCAATGGTTTCGAGGGTTGTGTATGTCTGTGTGAGCGAAGGTTTTGGGGAGTGTGTGGTGTGTGTGGAGGGGGGCGGGGGGGGGGGCAAGGTGGTGTTTGAGGAAATACTGCGGCAACTGAAAATTTTACTAGGCGGGAGTAACAAGGCGGGGCTACTGAAAATTTGGATCAAGGGCAAGCAGATATTTTTGAGATTACGAGGGATGCAGAGGCGGGAGTAAAATGTCGGGGCTACTGAAAATTTGAATCAAGGCACTGAAGCAGAGCGGGAGTAACAGACATCGCACACGGTCCGCACATACTAATCGTGTGCTATCAAACATTAAAACCTCCCAGGCAGTAGATATTTTCGAGATTATGAGGCAGTAATATTTTCGAGATTGCGAGGGATGCAGAGGCGGGAGTATTTTGGAGCAAGCTAGTGTGCTTGACACGCCGGCTGTGGACTGTAGCCGACGCACCTTCTCGCGTAAGACATAGGCGTACTATACACCGACGGTGCTCCAGGATATTTTGTGCTACATCTCACACTGTTGGTGATAATAAACTGTGTGGAATCTACTTGATTTTTCATCTTGATTTGAATTACATAATGGGGTCACAGCGGCACTGGACGGTGTTTGAATTGCTACACCTTTTATCTGTAGTGAACATGCAACTATATGTGTGTCGTAAAAGAATTGGAATTATTCAGGGTTCGTTTGGACATTTTATACATTAAACTGGTTTTCTAGCCATTTCAGGTGCACAATTGAAAATTAAACTATATGCACATGCTCCGGTGCATATAAATTGTTTGAAAAGTCAAATATGTGTCCTTGGATGCATGCTTAGGTCCCATGCAAGAAATGGGAATGAATTTCAAACACCCGGGCACTGTTGATTACCGGCAAATCGTTGAGATACCTGGTTCTTAAATTCTAGTAAATCCAGAATTCGTCTGAAATTCATGAAACTTGGAATGGTATCATGGAGCGACATCAACATGCCCTGGTAAAAAATCTGTCCCATTTGGGGCAGGTTTGGGTATAAGCTTCTCACAAACCAGAGCTTCTCACAACAAGCCTGATGGTTTCGGTACGGAACATGCCACCTTTGGGGACGAAATGATATCCGTTGCCTCTTATTGCTTTCAAAAAATTCTAGTGTCAACATAGAACAACATGAGTGTTGTGTTAAGTTTTGGAATTTTTCATGGTTCGTTTGAACATTTTTATACATTAACTACGTTTTCTAGGCATTTTATGTGCATAATTCAAATTTGAAATACATGCACATGCTCCAGTGCATATAAATTGGTTGAAAAATTAAATCTATGCCTTTGGGTGCATGCTTAGGTCCCCTGCAAGAAATGGGAATGAATTTCAAACACCAGGGCACTCTTGATTGCCGGCAAAATGTTGAGATACCTAGTTTTTAAATTTTTGTAAATCCAGAACTCATTTGAAATTCATGAAACTTGGCATGGTTGTAACGCCCACGATGCGGCTATATCTCCCACGTGTCGAGGCACGACTTAGAGGCATAACCGCATTGTGGTTTTGTCGCAAGAAGGGTCATCTTCACACAATCCCATGTAATGAACAAGAATGGGATAAAGAGTTGGCTTACAATCGCCACTTCACACAATACATAAATATAATCCATACATTATCCAAAATACACACATAGACCGTCTACGGTCAAGATCCAAATGAAAATTAGATAACCCCAAATGCTAGATCCCCGATCGTCCCAACTGGGCTCCACTACTGATCATCAGGAAAAGACACATAGTAACGACCACGTTCCTCATCGAACTCCCACTTGAGATCGATCCCATCATCTGCACTGGCATCGTCGGCACCTACAACTGTTTTGGTAGAATCTGTGAGTCACGAGGACTCAACAATCTCACACCCGCGAGATCAAGACTATTTAAGCTTAAGGAAAGGATGGTGTAATGAGGTGGAGCTGCAGCAGGCAATAAGCATATATGGTGGCTAGCAAACGCAAATGAGAGCGAGAAGAGAAGCAACGGAACGGTCGTCATCTAGTAATGACCAAGAAGTGATCCTGAACTCCTACTTACATCATCCATAACTCAAACCGTGTTCACTTCCCGGACTCCGCCGAGAAGAGACCATCACGGCTACACACACGGTTGATGTATTTTAATTGGGTCAAGTGACAAGTTCTCTACAACCGGACATTAACAAATTCCCATTTGCCTCATAACCGCGGGCACGGCTTTCGAAAGATAATACCCTGCAGGGGTGTCCCAACTTAGCCCATCATAAGCTCTCACGGTCAACGAAGGATAAACCTTCTCCCGGAAAGACCCGATCAGTCTCGGAATCCTGGTTTACAAGACATTTCGACAATGGTAATACAAGACCAGCAATGCCACCCGAATGTGCCGACAAATCCCGATAGGAGCTGCACATATCTCGTTCTCAGGGCACACCGGATTGTCCAAGCTTCCGGTAGGCCAGCCCAGAGTTGCCCCTGGTGGCCACCGGCGGCTGACAGGTTGGACCAATACTCAGAGGAGCACTGGCCCGGTGGTTTAAATAAAGACGACCCTCGGGCTCGCGAAAACCCGGGGGAAAAGGCTTAGGTGGCAAATGGTAAAACCAAAGTTGGGCCTTGCTGGAGGAGTTTTATTCAAGGCGAACTGTCAAGGGGGTCCCATAAATCACCCAACCGCGTAAGGAACGCAAACTCAAGGAACATAATACCGGTATGACAGAAACTAGGGCGGCAAGAGTGGAACAAAACACCAGGCATAAGGCCGAGCCTTCCACCCTTTACCAAAATATATAGATGCATTAATATAATAAGAGATATTGTGATATCCCAACATATCCATGTTCCAACATGGAACCAACTTCAACTTCACCTGCAACTAGCAACGCTATAAGAAGGGCTGAGCAAAAGCGGTAACTTATCCAAACAACGGTTTGCTAGGAAAGGATAGTTAGGGGCTGACATGGCAATATGGGAGGCATGATATAGCAAGTGATAGGTAGCGCAGCATGGCAAAAGAACGAACAACTAGCAAAGCAAAGATAGAAGTGATTTCGAGGGGTGGTCATCTTGCCTGCAAGGTTCTCAGAGTTGTCGAAAGCTTGATCCTCGTAAGCGTACTCAACAGGTTCCTCGTTCACGAACTCATCTCCTAGCTCTACCCAAGACAAGAAAACAAGCAACGGAACCGCAATCAATCACGAGAAATGCACAAGCAACATGATGCAAAACATGTATGATATGCGAGATATGATATGCGATGCATATGCGTGCTCCGGAAGGAAAAATATGAACAAGGCAGTAACTTGGCAAGCCAAGCATACCACTGGAAATATGAGACGATTTCAGTCAAAATCGATATAAAGATCACCGGAAACGGATGCACGGTTTGCAAATGACAAGCACAACAAGAATGACACGAATCTGCGATTAACAGCATGATAGCACTTAGAATGTAACAAGTAACAATGCTACAGCACCCCAACATAGCAACAAAGCACATGGCAGTAATCGACAGGAGATGCTTGACAAAAGATGAACACTGAGCTACGGCTAGATCACAACATAACGAGCTCAAACAAGCATGGCAAAAGTGCAAAAGATAACAGGTTCACAGACTTTGTGAAATTACTGGACATGGCAGATATCAGCATCAGGTTGCAATGTTCAGAGCACGAAATCAATATGCTACAGGAACTTAACATAGCAAAACAAGGCATGGAAGTATTCTACTAGATGCATATGACAGAAGTCCTTTACTGACCAGAAGCCAAAAAGGACCAGAAGATATGATGGCAACCATGTAAAGATAGCAAGTTTCGTTAACAGGTTCCAGACTTTGCAGAAAACAGAGCATGGCAGAAACAATAATAAGAAGGCATCTTAGTGAGCTTGATGCACTCACCACAAAGCAATGCATGACAAAACAAGCATACCTACAGCAAGATGGCATGTTTATTAAGCTATCCATGGCAAGAGCAAGTACATAGCATGTATGGATCAACTACAACAAGCTTGGCAAAATTGCATAACATGTTAAGAATCTGCCAGAAATATTTTATAGCAAAAGTAGATCAAGATTGAGTCATACTATGGCACTCCATAATTGCAAAAAAAAAGGCATAAATGGATCAACTACAACAATATCTACAAAACAGCCTTACTGAACATCTCCAAAATATGCATGGATCTCTCTGTAGCATCAAGTTTACATGGCAACATAATAACAGCAGGCAAAAACTTAAGAGAAATTACTAAGTCTCTGAAATCAGAAACATTATGGGGCCTAGTTTGCATGCTTGTTCTAGTCACCACAAAGATCACAAAAATACATGGCATACACCACTGGAAAGATGGCATGGCATACAACAAAACACATGTAGAGCTCATGCCCATAAGATGCACAGATTAAATGATACAAAAATAACAAATCTTCAAGTTCTGATAAAAACCAGTAGATAACAGCAACTAGCACTCTTGCACCAGAGATTTGGGCATCAAGATGGCCTCTAATGAACATGGTGCAATTGAACGAAATGTAGAGAATCACGAGACAAACATTTCCATATATTACACGCGCGAGACAGAGCTATATGCAGAGAGTTATGATGCCATGAACAAGGGCATGTATCGTAATTATCACAGGACTTGGCGAAAAAATGGGGGAGGAAGAAAGTCAACGCACAGGTTACTGGATCGAGATCTGGCCCGATGGGGTCTCGAGCTCGACGGGGCGGTGGACGGAGATGTCGGCCGGCGACGGAGGAAGGAGAGGAGGCGGCGGGGCGCGACGAGGAGGACGGCGGGGCTCGCGGGCGACGGCGGAGGAGAAGCACGCGGCGGCGGCGGCGAGCACGACGGAGACGCGGGCTCGCGCGGGCCCTCCCTGGGCTCCGCGGGCCGGCGCGGTACGGGCGGCGGCGGGTCATGTGGCGCAGCGTGATTCGTCGGGGACGACGGCGCGGACACGTCCGGCGGCGGGGTATTTTGTCCGGGCGCGAGGTGGAAGAAGGGTAGGGTTTGGACTGCGGATGTATTTCGGGAGAGGTGCAAATATATAGCTAGAGGGAGCTAGGAGAGTCCAAATGAGGTGCGGTTTTCGCCCACACGATCGTGATCGAACGACCTACAGCATGGAAGAGAGTTTGGTGGGTTTTGGGCTGTTTAGAGAGGGGTTTTTGCAGCAACACACAGAAGGCATCTGCGGTTACCCGGTTAACCGTTGGAGTACCAAACGACCACCAAATGGAACGAAACTTGACCGGTGGTCTACCGGTGGTATACCAGGGCCACTTGACAAGCCTCGGTCCATTCTGAGAACGTTTGACACCCGCTCATGAAAGAAAACAAGAGGGGTACGCCGGAGGAGATGGGAGCGCCGGATTGCAAAACGGACAACGGGGAAAATGCTCGGATGCATGAGACGAACACGTATGCAAATGCAATGCACATGATGACATGATATGAAATGCATGACATGGACAAAATGCAAAACGAAAGACAAAACCCGACCACGGAGGGAATATCATAACACAAAGCCGAAAATGGCAAGAGTTGGAGTTAGAAATATGGAAAGTTACATCCGGGGTGTTACAATGGTATCATGGAGCGGCATCAAAATGTCGTGGCAATAAATTTGTCCCATTTGGGGCAGGTTTGGGTATAAGCTTCTCACAAACCAGAGCTTCTCACAACAAGCCTGATGGTTTCGGTACGAAACGTGCCACCTTTGGGGACGAAACGATATCCGCTTCCTCTTATTGCTTTCAAAAAAATTCTACTGCCAACATAGAACAACAGGAGTGTTGTGTTAAGTTTTGGAATTTTTCGTGGTTCGTTTGGACATTTTTATACATTAACTGGGTTTTCTAGGCATTTTATGTGCATAATTCAAATTTGAAACACATGCACATGCTCCAGTGCATATAAATTGGTTTAAAATCAAATATGTGTCCTTGGGTGCATGCTTAGGTCCCATGCAAGAAATGGGAATGAATTTCAAACACCAGGGCACTGTTGATTGCCGGCAAAACATTGAGATACCTCCTTTTTAAATTCTAGTAAATCCAGAACTCGTCTGAAATTCATGAAACTTGGCATGGTATCATGGAGCGGCATCAACATGTCGTGGTAAAAAATTTGTCCCATTTGGGGCAGGTTTGGGTATAAGCTTCTCACAAACCAGAGCTTCTCACAACAAGCCTGATGGTTTCGGTACGGAACGTGCCACCTTTGGGGCCGAAACGATATCCGTTGCCTCTTATTGCTTTCAAAAATTTTCTAGTGTCAACATAGAACAACATGAGTGTTGTGTTAAGTTTTGGAATTTTTCGTGGTTCGTTTGGACATTTTTATACATTAACTAGGTTTTCTAGGCATTTTATGTGCATAATTCAAATTTGAAATAGATGCACGTGCTCCAGTGCATATAAATTTGTTGAAAAATCAAATATGTGTCCTTGGGTGCATGCTTAGGTCCCATGCAAGAAATGGGAATGAATTTAAAACACCATGGCAGTGTTGATTGCCGGCAAAACGTTGAGATACCTGGTTTTCAAATTCTAGTAAATCCAGAACTCGTCTGAAATTCATGAAACTTGGCATGGTATCATGGAGCGGCATCAACATGTTGTGGTAAAAAATTTGTCCCGTTTGGGGGAGGTTTGGGTATAAGCTTCTCACAAACCAGAGCTTCTCACAACAAGCCTGATGGTTTCGGTACGGAACGTGCCACCTTTGGGGACGAAATGATATCCGTTGCCTCTTATTGCTTTAAAAATTTTTCTAGTGTCAACATAGAACAACAGGAGTGTTGTGTTAAGTTTTGGAATTTTTCGGGGTTCGTTTGGACATTTTTATACATTAACTGGGTTTTCTAGACACTTTATGTGCTGAATTCAAATTTGAAATACATGCACATGCTCCTGTGCATATAAATTGGTTGAAAAATCAAATCTGTGTCCTTGGGTGCATGCTTAGGTCCCATGCAAGAAATGGGAATGAATTGCAAACACCAGGGGACTGTTGATTGCCGGAAAAACGTTGAGATACCTGGCATTTAAATTCTAGTAAATCCAAAACTCGTCTGAAATTCATGAAACTTGGCATGCTATCATGGAATGGCACCCGACATGTTGTGGTATTTTTCGTGTCCATTTTGAGAGAAGGCGCACTCAAATAACAGCCAACAAAGGCATTTTGAAAAAATAGCTGCCACTTTAATATCTCAAACGTTTGTATAATTCAAACCGTGTGCGTTCTGTTAGCCATTCACGTGACCCACGTGTCTTGGTTTTAATGGCTATAGGAGGTGCCGTGCGGACAACTGCTTGACTGAACGGGAGGTGTGCGAGCACAGTCCAGTGCGCAGGCTCATCGGAAAGCGTGCAAGCTGTTCAACGCAGGATCTGTGCATCTCTTCAACGCAAACGGTTCAGATTACGGTATACAAATTAAAGCCAGACTTCAGCGCTAAGCCAAGAGAAACTGCGATTAGTCAAAATATGCAGCTAAAAATCAATAGCACTATCTATTTTTTGCAACAAAAATCCAGTAATTAAGCATAGATTTCATTCATAGTGTCAGTGTACAAAAAGTAGGGGCTCTCCTTTTTACCCCTCTACTTGTGCACGAGCAGTCAGAGCCACACCTGCGGCCACACTTAGCAAGGCAAAGGGAGGGAGCAGAAGCACAAGAATACCAGAGCAGCGCTCCAGCCTGGAGCACAAGACGGGCAAAGCAACGCCAAGATGCCGGGGCGGCCTCGACGGCCCCGGCAAGAGCTTTGCCGGGGCAACTTGCCCAACTCCAGCAGAGCGCACCACCCTTGAGCCCAAGGGTTCCAACACCATCAACTGCATTGGAAACAAGGCTCGGGAGGCAACTCCGTGCTGGCATGCAGATCTTCGTCAAGATCATAAGCACACAAGATCAGCTGAGGACCATAAGACAACGATCCTCGGCAAGATCCTTGCCGAGGAAGTTCACGAGACCCCTGGCAAGATCCTTGCCAGGGACAACCGCATCACCGCGGCAAGAACCTTGCCGAGGACACCTGCGGGGCCACAGCCAGACCCACGTCTGCTAAGACTCCACCGCCGTTCCCATACAGCTGCCAGCCCAACTAGCTGGGCAGGCACCTACATGGCAACATGCGGCCTCCAGGCCAACTCAGCAAGCACCTGCGTGGTGGCATGCAGATCTTCGTGAAGACCCTACCACCACGCCATCTCAGCAGCCTGCCAGCCTACGTGGTGCTGCATGCCTTGTTGGCCTGGACGCGTGTCGCAGCGAGGCGGAGCGGTGACGGACGGGACGGGCCTCGTTGCTGTCCCCAATACAGCAACGGGACACCTAAGGAGCGCATTTAATGCGTCTTGTCCCGTAATGACATGCGATAAGCTTGTACACTGTAGACCTTTCCACCTCCTGTGTGCCACTGTGGCAACCCCTTTCATCTATAAAAGGAGGCCTGAGGCGTACTGGAGAGGGATTCGGATCTTTTGGACTACGCACGCACCACAACTAGTTCGAGAGCTCAGGAACACTCAAATATACACCAAAGCAGGACTAGGGTATTACGCATCCTCGCGGCCTGAACCTGGGTAAACGATCCTTGTGCTGACTGCCAGACCCACTCTTTGCACAACCCCGTGCCTGCCAACCTTAGAAGGGATCCCAGTGATCCCATAGGTGTCGTTTCCATCGACATCTTTGGCGCGCCAGGTAGGGGGCGCAGTTGTGAAAATCCGGTCTAGCAGTTAGTTTATCAGTTCTTCGTCGCCATGGCTCCCAAGACGAAGACGATCACAGCGATCGGTTCATCGGGGGCCGAACGGCCCGTACCAGTGCGGGCGAGTGGTGGGGCGGTCGCGGACGGAAGCCGAGGCGCGGCCCGCGAACACCCACATCGCTCTGGCAGTCAAAGCTTGGCGAGCAGCATCGTTCATGCGCGAGACAACGGGCCGCACGCCGCCAAATCCAAAGACGGAGTCGGGCCCCCCGCGGGTGGCGTGGGGCCCTCCAGGGGCGGCGTCGTGCCACCCATGGCGGCGCAGTGACTTCCAAAACGCCTACACCGGCGCCCATGACGCGCTCTTCCCAGGTTGTGCGCGACGAGCAGCGTCACCACGCTGGTGACCCTAGGCACCGCCGTGGGAAGAGTCATGTGCGTCATTTGCGGGACGTAGAAGGCCAGCATGCATGCTGAGACGCTGGCGAAAATGGCGCACAGCCGCCAGGCCGTGATAGAGCTCCTTCTAACATCGTTAGAAGTCGGAGCGCGTCACTGTCCATGCAGCTTTCGCCACCACCCACGCCAGCAGAAGCTTTGGCGCGCGCAGTTGCTCCTCGACTTTCCTCCTGCTGCAGAAAAGCTCGACGAGTGGAGAGCCACCATCCGAAGCCTCGTCGGTGTTGCCAACAAAGATGAGCCACGACCAGCGGGGCTCTCAGGACAGCGCTCCGTCGAGCCGCCGCATGCCAGTGGTGGAAGGATCGGAGGTGCTGCGGCCACGGTGCACTCTCCTCCTTCACGCGAGCCACCCCGGGTGTCGACCCGTTGTGATGACGCTTGTAATAACATTTCCATAGCGTCGTCCGACCCACGGACCCACCGCGATCAGCGCCAAGTTCTTCGGGAGCGAGCCCATGAAGATGCTCGAACCACCATCGAGCGTCGGTGCGATGCACGCCACCAGTCAGATAGGCGGGCGGGGCCCACTGTGGACCACCCAGCACTAGGAGGCTCTGGCGACCTACCCTACGAGGTGGGTCGCCCAGCCTTTACCCGTGAGCTGCGGCAGTTCGAGTGGCCCTCCCACCGCATGTTCAAGCCCGATGTCGGCGAGAAGTACAATGGCAAGACTCATCCGTCGGAGTTCCTCAGCATCTACACCATTGCCATGCAAGCTGCTAGAGCTCGCGACGATAAGGTGCTCGCCAATTACTTCATGTTGGCACTTAAACCCAATGTCATGTCATGGTTGATGCACTTGCCTGTGGATTCCATTTCTTCTCGGTCGGATTTGTGTCATGAGTTTATTGGCGCCTTCACTAGGGGCCACCAAGCTCATGGCCAGGCGAGTGATTTGCATATCATCCCCCAGAAGGAAGGTGAAAACTTGCGCAAGTACATACAGAGGTTCAGCCGGGTGCAGTACAACATCCCAGATGTTCATCTCGCCGCCATGATCAACACACCATCAGAATGTGCGCAACCGCAAGATGTGTGAAGAGTTGGCAATGAACAAGGTCAAAGATGTGGCCGAACTTTACGTTATGGCCGATAGGTGTGCTCGAGCTGAAGAGGGGAGGAAGTGCCTCGGCGAGGACGCCGGTGCGGAAACCGACTCCACAGACGAAGACACAACCACCCCGACGAAGAAGGGCCGGCGCCGCAACAGGAAGCGCAAGGGCAAGACCGTGCTTGCCGTCGAGGGATCCGAGGACACCGGCGTTGCCAAGAAGGCCAAGGCAGACGACCCCGGCAAGGAAATTGCCGGGTGTGCCGCTTGTCGGGCCTTGGCGGCTGCCGACAAGCTAGGAGGCTCTGACAAGCAATACTTCAAGATCCACCGCACCAAGGGCCACGACCTCCAGAACTGCCGACAAGTTGAGTTGCTTGCCGAGAAGCAAAAAGCTGAGTATGAGAGGCGGGGCAAGGAGAAGGGTCAGGATGGTGCTGAAGGATCCGGCAAGAAGCGTGGCGGCCAGGGGGGTCGCCGCGGCAAGGATAACTAGCAAGAGAGGCCCGCTCGGGGCCGCGACAAGAAGCAGGAAGACGACGGCCATGACGAGGACGACGAGTCCGGCGAGCATGAGTTCCAGAAAGCTATGGAGGCCATGTGCGTCGACAGTGGCGCCTCACTGCACACTTCTCACCGCCAGATCAAGCAGTGGGCGCGTGAGATCACATCAGCAGAACCATCACTCGATGCTCAAAAGCCACTGAAGTGGTCCAGCACGCCTATCATTTTTGGCGCCGAGGACCACCCGGATTGCACAACTGCGGTCGGGTGCTTGCGGTTGTTGGTTTTGGCAACAATATGCAATCTCAAGGTGACAAAGATGCTAGTTGACGGCGGGGCCGGTCCAAACTTGATCTCTCCTGTTGTGATCAAAAGGTTGCAGATTACTGACGGAGACCTCGAAGAGACGGGCACATTTCAAGGGGTCAACCCGGGAAAGAGCCAGCCGAAGGGAAAGGTCACGCTGCCTGTGACGTTTGGAGGCGAGTTGAACTACAGGATGGAGAGGATTGTTTTCATGTAGCTGAGATCCCCTTGCCCTACAACGGGATCCTCGGCCGCCCAGCACTAGCCAAGTTCATGGCGGCATCGCATTACGCCTACAACATGCTGAAGATGCCTGGGCCGATGACCATCATCATCGTCCCCTCCGATAAGAAGGATGCGCTGATTTGCACTGACCAACTCTACCGGGAGGCAGTTGCAGCGACTGCCGCCAAGGCACTTGCTCCCGCCGCCGAAGCCCCGGGGGGGGGGGGGGGAAGAAGACTGGCAAGGCCTCTCGCACCCACTCCGGCAAGCGCACCTCTTCGGAGTGTTGTGCTCCCGTCGAGGAAGTGCCAGAGAGCTCCACCAGAAAGAGAAGAAATCCAGAGCTGCACAACCAGAGACCAAGGTGTCCGTCAAGGAGGATGGCACGGGAGGGGCTTTCACCATAAGCTCCTCCCTTGACAGCAAATAGGAAGGTGCGCTCATCACCTTCCTGCGGGCGAATGTCGATGTGTTTGCATGGCAAGCATCCGACATCCCCGGCGTTTCCAGGGAGGTGATTGAGCACCATCTTGCTGTCTGTCCTCATGCGCGACCCGTCAAGCAGAAGGTCAGGAAGCAGGCTTTGGAACGGCAGGAGTTCATCACGGAGGAGATCAAGAAGTTAGAAGCGGCAGGCTTGGTAAGGGGAGTGCTCCATCGGAAGTGGTTGGCCAATCCGATGGTGGTGCGCAAGGCGAATGGGAAGTGGAGGCTGTGTATTGATTTCACAGATATCAATAAGGCTTGTCCAAAGGACCCTTTCCCGTTGCTGCGCATTGACCAGATTGTTGACTCCACGGCCAGGTGCGACTTGTTGTCATTCCTTGACGCCTACTCAGGATACCAACAGTTCTTCATGACAAGAGAAGATGAAGAGAAGACAGAATTCACCACCCCATGTGGTACATATTGTTTTTTATGAATGGCTTTCGGGTTGAAGAGTGCTGGCTCGACGTTTGCAAGAGCAGCCAACATTGGTTTTGAGCCCCAGCTACATACAAGTATGGAAGCTTATATGGATGACATAGTGGTCAAAACGAAGGACAAGGCGACACTTGTACAAGATTTAGAAGAGACGTTTGCGAATTTGCGCAAGATCAACCTCAAGCTGAACCCTGAGAAGTGTGTCTTCGGTGTTCTGTCCGGCAAGCTTCCCGGGTTCTTTGTGTCACAGCGTGGGATCGAGGCGAATCCAGATAAGATCAAGGCCATTGAGCAAATTGAGGCGCCTAGGTGGATCAAGGATGTGCGTCAGCTCACTGGCTGCGTTGCCGCCAAGAGCAGGTTCATTTCCAAGTCTGCCGAGCGTGCCCTTCCTTTTTTTCGAAATCTTGAAGAAGGCGGGCCCAATGGAATGGACCCCAAAGGCCAAAGCAGCACTACAGGATTTGAAGAAATACCTCTCCTCTACACCAATACTGGTTGCGCCTAAACCACAAGAGCCGTTGCTGTTGTACCTAGCGGCAACGAACCAAGTGGTCAGCATCGCGCTAGTGGCGCAGAGGGAGGTCGACGAAGAGGCAGTGACAACGGCAGGACTGGCGGATGACGAGCTAGAGCCCCCCCCCCCGCTCGGGCAGGGCCTGATGCCGGCAAGGCAAGGCCCCCGGCGGAGTCTGACACCGGCGGGACAGGGCCTGCGCAACCAAATGAGATAGTGCAGAAGAACAAGATGATGCAGTACCCGGTTTACTTTGTCAGCTCCCTCTTGTAGGGGGCTAGGTCAAGGTACTCCGGTGTGTAGAAATTGCTCTTCGGCCTCCTTATGGCCTCGAGGAAGCTGCGTCATTACTTCCAAGCACACGAAATCACCGTCTTCACCCGCCTCCCGTTGCAACGGATATTGCATGACCCAGATGCAACCGGGAGGATTGTGGAATGGGCCTTGGAACTGTCGAGCTTTGGCTTGAAGTTTGAAAGCACTTCGACAATTCAGAGTAGAGTCTTGGCGGAGTTCATTGCGGAATGGACCTCAACGCCCGACGAGGAGATTCAGGAGACCGCCCTCCCCGGCAAGGAAGCAACTCATGACTGGATTATGTACTTTGACGGGGCTTTCTCGCTGCAAGGCGCCGGTGCTGGTGTGCTACTCGTCGCACCCACCGGAGAGCACCTCAAGTATGTAGTCTAGATGCACTTCCCTAGGGAGATGTCAACAAACAACACCGCCGAGTACGAGGGGTTGCTTGCCGGTCTCAGGATCGCGGCAGACCTCGGGATCAAGAAGATCATCGTCAGGGGTGATTCACAGCTTGTCATCAAGCAAGTCAACAAAGATTATCAAAGCCCATTGATGGAGGCCTACATCGACGAAGTGAGGAAGCTAGAAGAGTGTTTTGATGGTATACAAGTGGAGCATGTTCCCCGAGTGGAGAACGGCATCGCCGACTACCTGTCGAAACGCGCTGCCTTCAAATTGCCTATGGAACCAGGTTCTTTTGTGCTTCGATTAACTCAACATCCGTTGAACCATCGACAGGGCAGAACAAGTGGAGGAAATCAGGCCCCGACAAGTACTTTCTCGCCGAGCTCCCAGGAGCCACCGGCAAAGATGTTGCCGTGGACGCTAAGCCTGCCATGGGGCAACAGACTCCGGTAGGGCGTCAAGCGCTGGCCGTAGAGACATCCGCTCCCATGGCAGAGGAAATGCCTTTGGCCCTTGCCGTCGAACCCCAGGCTCCGGCATGGGCACAACATACCATTCGATTCCTCCAAATAGGGGAACTCCAGGAGGAACAGGAAGAAGCGGAGAAAGTAGCCCGTCAGTTTGCCATGTATCAGTTTGTCGATGATGTTCTGTACAGGAAAAGACCAAATGGTGTGAAATTGAAGTGCATTCCCCGGGAGGAAGGACTGGAGCTGTTGGCAGAGATACACAGAGGCATATGTGGCTCCCACGTAGGGTCGAGGGCCCTTGCCGGCAAGGCATTCCGGCAAGGTTTCTTCTAGCCCACAGCCCTCCAAGATGCAATGGCACTAGTAACCAAGTGTGAAGCGTGCCAGTTCCATTCAAAGAAGCTTCATCAACCAGCTCAAGCTCTCCAAACAATCCCTCTTTCCTGGCCATTCTTGGTCTGGGGGCTCGACATACTGGGCCCTTTTCCCCGTGCTGTCGGGGGCTTTGAGTACTTGTACGTTGCAGTCGACAAGTTCACAAAGTGGCCGGAGGTGGAGGTAGTGAGAAAGGTGACAGCACAATCAGCCGTCAAATTCTTCAAGGGGCTAGTCTGCCGTTTTGGTGTGCCAAATAGAGTCATCACCGACAACAACACACAGTTCACGAGCCACGCCTTCATGCAATACATCCAGGACCTCGGCAGCAAGGTCTGTTTTACTTCTGTTGCACATCCACGGAGCAACGGCCAGGCTGAGAAGGCAAATGCTGAAGTGTTGCAAGGTCTCCGGACAAGGACTTTTGACAGGCTACGCAGGTGCGGGCGACGCTGGATTGATGAATTGCCGGCGGTTATTTGGTCGATCAGAACAACACCAAATCGAGCCACCGGCCAAACACCTTTTTCCCTCGTTTACGGGGCAGGAGCAGTTCTCCCCACAGAACTCACGTACGGGTCACCTCGAGTGCTCGCTTATGATGAGCTTGAGCAAGAGCAGTTGCGGCAAGATGACGCAACGCTCCATGAGGAAGATCGTCTTCGGGCGGCTGTGCGAGCAGCACGCTACCAGCAAGCCTTGCGCCGCTACCATAGTCGCAAGGTTCATGCCCGAAGCTTTGAGGAAGGCGACCTTGTTCTTCGGCACGTTCAGTCAGCCAAGAATTCCAACAAGTTGACGCCAAAGTGGGAAGGCCCTTATCGGGTAATACGAGTCACCAGGCCCGTTGCAGTGCGCCTGGAGAATGAAGATGGCGTTCCAGTGAGCAATTCCTGGAACATCGAACATCTTTGCAAATTTTACCCATAAGGCGCGGTTGTCGGGCTCCCCGGCAAACCACCTTTTGTACAAGCCTTGTCGGCAAGGCATGTAACCCTTTGTACAAAGCCAGGCCCAGACCCTGAGCATAAATAAATGAAGTGCTGGCGCCCTAAGTTTTAGCATGCATGCTAGGTTGAGTCTCTCTCTGTGTTAGGGTTGATATTGCTTGGCGGCGACTAACCCTTAGCATAGAGGTCGAGTATGCATATCTCAATTCCTTCCCGTCCTTTTTTGGTTCGCAGGGTGCATGGACATTTCTGCTGAGCTATTTTGGGAGAAAAGAGAACAGGCCGACGCCCGGACCCCGACAAGCGAAGGTTACCGGGGGATGTAGGTCTGAGAATCCAATCACGGCAAGCCAAAGTTGCCGGGGGCTGCGACATCAGATAAGTCTTTCTCCCCCACTCTGTGCCTCCGTATGAAACTTGAACGTATAAGACTTCGCTCGCTCTCATACCATCTTGCTCCCTCTGTCCCGTGTCCAAAAACCTTACTTTGGGCCGGAACTTGGTTGTAGTGTGATGGGAAGGGGGGGCGAGCGAAGGGCCTAATCCTACTCGGCCCCTACCTCCGCCAAGGGCGTGAGTATAGCCGAGCTATAGAGCAGGAGGACGGCAAGGTCTGTTGCCGGGATACAATGTTTACCTTGAGATAACGAGGACGCGTTCCTCGGTGTGGCCCTCGCCCACGCGCAAACAAAACTCGACAAACACCCTTATTTTCATTCATACGTTGTAAACAAGTACAATTCATGCGGAATGAGTACACGAGCGAGGGGATTACAAGGTCTAAATTCTACCAAGGCCCGCATGCTTACAAACTAAAAAAAGATAAGTGCCCCATGATCCCCGTTCTTGCCCCTTTCCTCGCAGGTGCGGCAGGTGAAGGCAAAAAGGGGGCGACGGGGAACGCGCCGATGGAGAGCTTGACGAGGAAGGCCCTCGGCAGGGCACGTGGCCAAGGGAGGGGCGACGCGGTCAGTCGGAGTCGGTGTCCCGCCGCTCGACACCCTCGTCGTCGCTGTCGCTGTCCTCCTCGTAACTCCCGCTTGAGGAAGAGTCTTCATCATCGGAGGAGCTCTCCACGTAGCACTTTAGGCGAGTTCCAAAGTCTCCAAAGACCTTGACGGAGAGCAGGCCGTTCTCCATTAATTTGAAATAGAGAACGAGCCCCGCCGTCAGGCTGTGGATGCGAGCGAAGGTCTTCCATCCGCGACAAAGATACATGACGTGAGGGGCGGGAAAATCGACATCAACCCGCGTGCCGCCATTCCCGCAGCTCCTCATATGCAATCTCAGAGTCTGCGGCGGGTTGAGCTCCATCTCCCGAGCAAAATCGAGTGGGGAGACGGAGATGACGGCCCACTGGCCGGTGCAGCCTGATGAAGAACTCGCGGGGCTGGTCCCCAACGTGGCCCTCCGTTGGGGGAGGGACCGCCAGCGGAGGCGAGGCCGGTGCGCCGCCCCGTCCTCCTCTTCCCCAAGCGCCATGGCGACCTCTGCCTTGCCCCCTCCCTCTTCCCCTCGTGGCCGGCTCTGCCGCCACGAGCTCTTGGGAAGGAGGGGCGCGCTGTCGAGTGGAGACTCTCGTCGCCACCGTCGAAGCACCAGCACGCCCTCTCGCCATAGCAGAAGAAAGAAAGAAGCCAAGGTGGAAGGAGGCGGATGGTGAAAGATTGAGGGGTGCCATCCCCCTCCCCTTCTTATAAAGGGGCGGGGTCGGGGCTCGGCCACCCCACTCAACCAATCCGGCCATCAGGAGCGCGAGGAATTGAGACCGACCCGCGGCTCCAATCAGCAGCGGCCAGGTTTCCCGCCTCGTCATTCAAGGCCCGCACCCGCCGCCTACCATCTTCAAGGCATGGGGGACATGTGGCGAGCAAACAGAAATCGAGGGGACAAGTGAGGCGACCATTTTCCACCTCGTGATCATAGGGAACGGACGCCTCGAAGGCCACGACCCGAGTCCACTCAGTAAATGAGCCGCGCCGCCGCGTCTTCCTCTTTTTATGGGGAAGGCACGAGCCGCCTCTTTACGACGATGTGACGCATGAGGGCAGCAGCAGCCCCACGCACGACCACCATGTCACACACGGCCCTCCATGTCGCGCATTCAACGCGGGTCGTGGGGAAGCGCAGCGAGCGAAGGAGTTACTGCGGTAAAAATCCGCCCCGCCTGCCCGCGCACCATTCTGGACCTAGCCCAACAACGCGTCGCGCTTATGTGTGGCCCAGGCCCGAGGGCTCCTGTCGGTGTACAAAAGTAGGGGCTCTCCTTTTTACTCCTCTACTTGTGCACGGGCAGTCAGAGCTGCACCTGCGGCCACACTTAGCAGGGCAAAGGGAGGGAGCAGAAGCACAAGAATACCAGAGCAGTGCTCCAGCCACGAGCACAAGACGGGCAAAGCAACGCCAAGATCAGAGACACAAAGAGCAAGAGGGCAAGGTGGACTCCACTGGCAAGACCGTTGCCGGGGCGGCAACCGCGGCCCCGGCAAGAGCCTTCCCGGGGCAACTGTAATGCCCACGATGCGGCTATATCTCCCACGTGTCGAGGCACGACTTAGAGGCACAACCGCATTGTGGTTTTGTCGCAAGAAGGGTCATCTTCACACAATCCCATGTAATGAACAAGAATGGGATAAAGAGTTGGCTTACAATCGCCACTTCACACAATACATAAATATAAATCATACATCATCCAAATACACACATAGACCGACTACGGTCAAGATCCAAATGAAAATAAGATAACCCCAAATGCTAGATCCCCGATCGTCCCAACTGGGCTCCACTACTGATCATCTGGAAAAGAAACATAGTAACGACCACGTTCCTCATCGAACTCCCACTTGAGGTCGATCCCATCATCTGCACTGGCATCGTCGGCACCTGCAACTGTTTTGGTAGAATCTGTGAGTCATGAGGACTCAGCAATCTCACACCCGCGAGATCAAGACTATTTAAGCTTATAGGAAAGGATGGTGTAACGAGGTGAAACTGCAGCAGGCACTAAGCAGATATGGTGGCTAACATACGCAAATGAGAGCGAGAAGAGAAGCAACGGAACGGTCGTCATCTACAAATGACCAAGAAGTGATCCTGAACTCCTACTTACGGTCATTCATAACTCAAACCGTGTTCACTTCCCGGACTCCGCCGAGAAGAGACCATCACGGCTACACACGCAGTTGATGTTTTTTTAATTGGGTCAAGTGACAAGTTCTCTACAACCGGACATTAACAAATTCCCATCTGCCTCATATCTCGTTCTCAGGGCACACCGGATGACGGAGCTGCACATATCTCGTTCTCAGGGCACACCGGATGAGACTAGCTACGAGTAAAACCAGTCCTCAAGTTTCCCCAAGGTGGCCCCGCAGGCAGCTCGGTTCGAACCAACACTCGAAGGAGCACTGGCCCGTGGGGGTCTAAAATAAGATGACCCTTGGGCTCGAGAAAACCCAAGGGAAGTGTAGGTGGTAGGTGGTCAAATGGTAAAACCAAGGTTGGGCCTTGCTGGAGGAGTTTTATTCAAGGCGAAATTTCAAGGGGGTCCCATAAATCACCCAACCGCGTAAGGAACGCAAAATCAAGGAACATAACACCGGTATGACGGAAACTAGGGCGGCAAGAGTGGAACAAAACACCAGGCATAAGGCCGAGCCTTCCACCCTTTACCAAATATATAGATGCATTAATATAATAAGAGATATTGTGATATCCCAACATATCCATGTTCCAACATGGAACAAACTTCAACTTCACCTGCAACTAGCAACGCTATAAGAAGGGCTGAGCAAAAGCGATAACTTAGCCAAACAACGGTTTGCGAGGAAAGGATGGTTAGGGGCTGACATGGAAATATGGGAGGCATGATATAGCAAGTGGTAGGTAGCGCTGCATGGAAATAGAACGAACAACTAGCAAAGCAAAGATAGAAGTAATTTCGAGGGTATGGTCATCTTGCCTGCAAGGTTCTCAGAGTTATCGAAAGCTTGATCCTCGTAAGCGTACTCAACAGGTTCCTCGTTCACGAACTCGTCTCCCGGCTCTACCCAAATAAGAACACAAGCAAACGGAACGACAATCAACCACGAGAAGTGCACAAGCAACATGAATGATATGCAAGATATGATATGCGATGCATATGCGTGCTCCGGAAGGAAAATGATGAACAAGACAGTAACTTGGCAAACCAAGCATGCCACTGGAAAGATGAGATGATTTCAGTCGAAATCGATATAAAGATCACCGGAAACGGATGCACGGTTTGCAAATGGCAAGCAAAACAAGAATGACACGAATCTGCGATTAACAGCATGATAGCACTTAGAATGCAACAAGTAACAATGCTACAGCACGCCAACATAGCAATAAAGCATATGACAGTAATCTACAAGAGATTCTTGACAAAAGATGAACACTGAGCTACGGCTAGATCACAAAATAACAGGTTCAAACAAGCATGGCAAAAGTGCAAAAGATAACAGGTTCACAGACTTAGTGAAAAACTGGACATGGCAGAAATCAGCATCAGGTAGCAATGTTCAGAGCACGAAATCAACATGCTACATGAACTTAACATAGTAAAACAAGGAATGGCAGTGTTATACTAAATGCATATGACAAAAGTCCCTTAATGACCATAAGCCAAAAAGGACCAGAAAATATGATGGCAACCATGTAAACATAGCAAGTTTCGTTAACAAGTTTCAGACTTAGCAGAAAACAGAGCATGGCAGAAACAATAATATGAAGGCATCTTGGCGAGCTTGATGCACTCACCACAAGGCAATGCATGACAAAATAAGCATACCTACAGCAAGATGGCATATTTATGAAGCTATCCATGGCAAGAGCAAGTACATAGCATGTATGGATCAACTACAACAAGCTTGGCAAAATTGAATAACACGTAAACAATCTGCCAGAAATATTTTATAGCAAAAGTAGAGCAAGAATGTGTCATACTATGGCACTCCATAATTGCAAACAAGGGCAGGAATGGATTAATTACAACAATATCTACAAAACATCCTTACTGAACATCCCCAAAATATGCATGGATCTCTCTGTAGCATCAAGTTTACATGGCAACAAAATAACAGCAGACAAAGACTTAGAGAAATTACTAAGTCCCTGAAAACAGAAACATTACAGAGCCTAGTTTGCATGCTTGTGCTAGTCACCACTGAGATCACAAACTGGCATACACCCCTGGAAAGATGGCATGGCATACAACAAAACACATGTAGAGCTCATGCCCATAAGATGCACAGATTAAATGATACAAAAATAACAAATCTCCAAGTTCTGCTAAGTAACAGCAGACAACAGCAACTAGCACTCTTGCACCAGAGATTTGGGCACCAAGATGGACTTTAATGAACATAGTGCAATTGAACAAAATGTAGAGCATCACGAGACGAACAATTCGATATATTACACGCACAAAATGGAGCTATATGCAGAGAGTTATGATGCGTTGAACATAGAATATACTGCAAAATGCATAGGACTTGGAAATATTTCGGGGAATCTCGGGGTCAACCTTTGGGTTTGACCAGATCGGGATTTGGCCGAGGGAGCTCGCCGGAGCGGCCGGAGGTTCGAGGTCGCCGGCGTCCGGCGTGGAGGAGAGAGACGGCAGGGCGGCGAGGTGGAGGAAGGAGGCGGCGACGGAGGGCGATGGCGGCAACGGGCGGCGCCGGCGGGCACCGGGGCGGCGGCAAGTGACGGGGGCCGGCGGAGCTCGGCGAGGCGACGGTGGTGGGGCACGGCGAGGAGACGGCGAAGCGGCGGCGGCGGCGCGGGAGAGGAAGGCGGCGGTGCGCGGAGGCGGAGCGGCGGGGTGGCGCGCGCGGCGTACGGGCCGGGAGGGCCCGCGGCGGGCCTGGCGGGCCGGCGCGGTGGAGGCGGCCGGGGCGCTGACGTGGCGGCCTCCGGTTCGCCGGGCGCGGCGGCGGGGACGTGTCCGGCGCGGACCGGACACGTCCGGCGGCGGAGAGGGAGCGGGGCTAGGGTTGGACTGCGAATGTTTTCGGGAGGGGATGCAAATATATAGCTAGAGGGAGCTAGGAGAGTCCAAATGAGGTGCGGTTTTCACCCACACGATCGTGATCGAATGACCTAGAGCATGGAAGAGAGTTTGGTGGGTTTTGGGCTGTTTAGAGAGGGGGTTTTGCTGCAACACACAGACGGACATTGCGGTTACCCGGTTAACCGTTGGAGTACCAAACAACCTCCAAATGGAACGAAACTTGACCGGTGGTCTCCCGGTAGTATACCAAGGCCACTTGACAAGCCTCGGTCCATTCCGAGAACATTGGACACCCGCTCGCGAAAGAAAACAAGAGGGGTGCGCCGGAGGAGGTGGGAGTGCCGGATTGCAAAACGGACAACGGGGAAAATGCTCGGATGCCTGAGACGAACACGTATGCAAATGCAATGCACATGAAGACATGATATGATATGCATGACATGAAAAAAATGCAGAACGAAAGACAAAACCCGACCACGGAGGGAATATCATAACACATAGCCGAAAATGGCAAGAGTTGGAGTTACAAATATGGAAAGTTACATCCGTGGTGTTACAATACTCCACCACTACGAGAGGAACTCGTCCCGAGATCTAGGACTGAAAGAACTCCGGATATTCAGAACGGAGATGGTCCTCGCGTTCCCAGGTGGCTTCTCGGTCGGAATGGTGCGACCACTTCACTTTCAGGAATTTGATTGACTTGTTGCGAGTCTTGCGCTCAGTTTCTTCAAGAATAGCAACGGGGTGCTCATGATAAGACAGATCTTCTTGGAGGTCAATCTCTTCGAAGTTGATGGTGCGCTCAGGCGTCTTGAAACACTTGCGGAGCTATGACACGTGGAACACATCGTGCACGTTCGCGAAGTTGGAAGGAAGCTCAAGTTGATAGGCGAGGTCGCCTCTTTTGCCAACGATCTTGAAAGGACCCACGTATCTAGGGGCAATCTTCCCTTTGATAGCGAAGCGACGAGTGCCTTTCATTGGAGAGACGCGGAGGTAGACATGGTCTCCGATCTCGAAAGCCACATCATGGTGCTTACTATCATACTCTTCTGGCGCGATTGCGCGGCTTTGAGATTTTCACGAATGACTTTACACATTTCTTCAGCTTCAGTGATTAAGTCATTGCCAAGAAGTTGGCGTTCACCAGTCTCTGACCAATTGAGAGGAGTACGACACTTTCTGCCATAGAGAATCTCGAATGGGGCCTTGCCCGAACTTGCTTGGAAGCTGTTGTTGTAGGAGAATTCAGCATATGGAAGACAATCTTCCCATTTCATGCCAAAGGAAATGACACAAGCCCTGAGCATATCTTCAAGGATTTGATTGACTCGCTCGACTTGGCCACTAGTTTGAGGATGGAAAGCTGTGCTGAAGCGAATATTTGTGCCCATGGCCTTCTAGAAGGAGTCCCAGAACTTAGAGGTGAAGATGCTTCCACGATATGAAGAAATCAATTGTGGAATGCCGTGCAAAGAGACAATCCTGGAGGTGTATAGCTCTGCCAACTGAGCTGCTGTGATGGATTCTTTGATTGGAAGGAAATGAGCCACTTTAGAAAGCTTGTCGATGACAACGAAGATAGCATCATTTCCGCGCTTGGACTTTGGAAATCCAGTCACGAAGTCCATTTCGATATGATCAAACTTCCACTCTGGGATAGCAAGAGGTTGGAGGAGACCAGCTGGTCGTTGGTGTTCTGCTTTCACTCTTCGACAGACATCACATTCATTCACGAATTGGGCGATTTCTCGCTTCATTCGAGTCCACCAATACGACTGCTTGAGGTCATGGTACATCTTCGTACTTCCAGGATGAATGGAAAGAAGATAATTGTGCGCCTCATTCATAATGACTTTCCTTAGATCACCTTTAGGAACCACAATCCAGTCCTCGAAGAATAAAGTGTCTCTGTCATCAATGCGATAGCACTTGTATTTGGAAAGACCCTTGTCGATACCACGTTTCACCTTCTTCACCATGGTATCCAGGAGTTGTGCCTCACGAATTTGATCTTCCAAAGTAGGAGAGACTATGAGGTTGGCAAGAAAGCCTTGAGGAACAACTTGGAGATTCATCTTGCGGAAAGCTTCACAAAGATCCGGTTGGAATGGCTTGAGAATTAGGCTGTTGCAATAAGCCTTCCTGCTCAACGCATCTGCAATGACATTGGCTTTGCCTGGAGTATATTCAATACTCAGATTGTACTCTTGAATCATTTCGACCCATCGAGTCTGCCTGAGGTTGAGGTTGGGCTGAGTGAAGATGTACTTGAGACTCTTGTGATCGGTGAAAATGTCCACTTGTCTTCCCAACAAGAGATGTCTCCACGTTATTAATGCATGGACAACTTCCGCCAACTCAAGATCGTGAGTGGGGTAGTTCTTCTCATTGGTCTTCAAATGACGAGAGGTATAGGCCACAACTTTCTTCTCTTGCATTAACACAGCACCGAGACCTTGGAGAGAAGCATCACAGAAAACTTCAAATGGTTTGGATTCGTCAGGAGGAGTTAAGACAGGAGCTGTGACTAGTTTCTCTTTGAGAGTGTTGAAAGCAACGTCACACTCAGGAGACCAGACATACTTCACATGCTTCTGGAGGAGGTTGGAAAGAGGCTTTGCAATCTTAGAGAAATTCTCAACGAATCTTTTGCAATAGCTTGCAAGCCAAGAAAACTGCGGAGCTGCTTGACATTCTGAGGAGGTTCCCAATTCACAATTGCAGACACCTTCTCGGGGTTAACAGCGATGCCCTTGGCAGAGATGATGTGACCAAGGTAAAGAACTTCATCAAGCCAAAACTCACATTTTGAGAACTTCGCATAGAATTGATACTCTCTGAGCTTGTCGAGCACCAATCGCAAATGTTTGGCATGATCCTACTTATTCTTGGAGAAGACCAAGATATCATCGAGATACACCAGGACGAATTCATTGGTATATGGGTTGAAGATGAAATTCATCATCCGAGAGAATGTTGGAGGAGCATTGACAAGACCGAAAGACATGACAGTATATTCATAAGAACCAAAGCTTGTTCTGAATGCTGTCTTGGGAATATCCTCTTCACGAATGCGAATCTGATGATAACCCATACGAAGGTCAAGCTTGGAGAATACTTTAGCACCTTTGAGTTGCTCGAATAGCTCATTGATGTAGGGAAGTGGATACTTGTTCTTGATTGTCTTCTTGTTCAATGGACGGTAGTCGACACAAAGTCGGTCCGTGCCATCCTTCTTCTGGACAAAAAGAACACCACAACCCCATGGAGAAGAACTCGGCCTGATCAAACCCAGACGCTCTTGTTCATCGAGCTGTTTCTTCAATTCCTTCAGCTCCTTGGGTCCAAGCTTGTATGGACGCATGCAAACGGGTTCAGTGCCGGGCTCAAGATCGATAACGAACTCAACTGGCCGGTGAGGAGGCATACCCGGAAGCTCTTCTGGAAAGACATCTTGGTACTCACAAACGACTGGAATCTGAGAGATGGCATTCAATTCGCCCTTCTCATTGAGAGAAAATAACCGAATGGTTTCATCACGAGCGGCATAAATGATGACATCCTCAGAAGAATGTGTTAAATGAATTTCCCTGGCAGCACAATCAAGTTGAGCCTTGTGCTTAGAAAGCCAGTCCATCCCGAGAATAAGATCAATATCCGAATCACCAAGAACAATAGGAGAAGACAGAAATTTATAGTTCCCCATCTTGATGGAAACATCCGGAACCATCATGCTAGAGCTCAAACGCTTAGCCGGAGAAATAACTTGCATTGCTCTAGATAATTCCTCTGTGTCAAAATTGTGCTTCGATGCAAAAGGGTATGACATGAAAGAATGCGATGCACCAGTATCAAATAATTTTTTTGCAGGAATATCATTAACTGGAAGATTACCCATTATCACATCAGTAGATTCCTCCGCTTGAGCTGCATTCATCATGTTCACCTTAGCAGACTTTGGATTATGCTTGACCACTGCATTGCTGGAAGATCTGACAGGAGGAGGAGGCGGAAGACGCCTTTGGTTGAAGCACTTGTTAGCGTAGTGACCTTTCTGCTGACACTTGTTGCAAGTCACCCCTGAGAGTGGACGGTGATAAGGAGCATTGGACTTTGGAGCTTGATTCTGAGACTTGTTCTGATAGCCAGAGTTGGCAGAGTGGGAAGATCCATGGCCACCTTTGTTCTTCTGCTGGTAAGGCTGACGAAACGGAGGAGGAGGAGGCAACCAGAACTTCTGTTGCTTAGCAGCCACAAGTGAGGAAGAAGAAGACTGAACTGCGTCTCTGACTCTCTTCTTAGAAGCCTCACACTTGAGCTGAGCAGCCTCTTGCTTCAGTGCCATGTTATAGAATTGATCAAACTGAGTAGGATCAACAAGAACGAGAGCTAACTGCAGATCCTCTCTAAGGCCACCTCTGAAGTGATAGATCATGCTCTTTTCATCAGGAACGTCTTGTTTAGCGAAGCGAGCAAGTTTCTGAAACTGGATGTTGAATTGATACACAGACATGTTGCCTTGCTTGAGATTGCGGAACTCCTCACGCTTGCTCTCAACAACACTTTGTGGAATGTGGTGAGCTTTGAAGTCCCGACAGAAGTCAGTCCAAGTGATCACACGACCTCCTCTGGAATCTTTGTATTGTTGATACCAATCAGCAGCTTGGTCCTTGAGCTGAAAAGAAGCGAACTTGACATAGTCCTCAGGCCTGACATTGCTACATTCAAAATGCTTGTTGATGTCCACGAGCCAATCATCGGCATCCGTGGCCTCGGCACAGTAGCTGAAAGACTTGGGCTGATTTGCGAGAAACTGGTTGAGGGTAGCGAAGTGAGGCTGATTGTTGCCTTGACCTTGATTTCCTTGATTGCCTTGCCCTTGGGTGCGTTCTTGCAAGAGTTGCAGAATCATCTGAGCATTGGCGTTGGTGGCTGCCATGATAGCTTGCCATGCCTCCGGAGGTGGAGGTGGTGGCGGAGGGTTCGCCTGACTCCCTTCATTGCGATCCGGATTCTGACGCGTTGGCGGAGCCATCCTGAAGAGGGTGACATCCGTTAGCATCTTAATAGACAAATAGGCAAGTAGAATCAACGGATAGAAATTGCAACATATAGTCTTCACAATAAACATTCGAACGAGGATGAACGAATGAATTCCATAGTAAATCATCACACTTTCGTTAAGTTGAGAAGCCACTTAGAAAAACATATGGAATCAACATTTGACTTCGAAGCAACTCGAATACCACAATTCCAAACAAAAAAAAGTATTGGCTTGCAGAATAAGCCGGAACAAACATATGATAGAGATTTCGTCCGAAGTTTTCGTGGTGGGGCCCACACGGGCTCAATCGTACAGCACCATCATGTACAAGGCAGTGCACATGACATACGAAGCGTCCCCGAGTCGGCATAGCCAAGGACTCTTTAAGAAACTACGAGACCACTGTAAAACCAACCATGGAAAGGCGGACCACTAGACGTCGAACCCCAATCTCATATCATGCGTCTGTCGGAAGGATATCCTAAGAGCTACTTGAATTCCCACTTATAAACTCCCGAAACTTTCTGGTTATGCAATCTGGTGTTGGGGATACAGGGGACACAAAATATATCACCCAAACTAGCAATCCCTAGATCCAGCTGTATCCATCCATCAACACATAACCAAGAAACCTTCGGAAATCGTGTACCTCAACCTTCGAAAAACATCCGTTATACGAGTTATGGCAATACTCCCGAACTCCCGCCCCAGTACTGGGTGGCGTCGAGGTGATCTCACCAACAACTGCATAAAAGAGATTTCGATGTCGGCGAAACTCAGGTATTCCAGAACTGCAACGATAAAATTGTGACGACAACACCTCGGAGCTCAACTCCCCGGGACACTGCCACAACCCCTCAATGTTAGGAGGCACCAAGAACAATGTTCTCGTCACAAAACCATCAGAACGATTCTAAGATACCCGCGTGATCCTAAATTTTTTTAGTGAAATTTGAGGAGAGAAGAGTCAAAACTTCTACGTCAGGAGACCTCACCAGAGCGACGAAGGGACTGAGGAGTAAAAAGAATCCTACTCTCCGATATATATAATCCTAAAACTCAAAACATTTTTGTTCTAGACTCAACAACGCCAGCGATTCGATCAAGCAGGGGGCTCCTAAGTCGGGGATGGCTCTGATTACCAACTTGTAACGCCCATGATGCAGCTATATATCCCACGTGTCGAGGCACGACTTAGAGGCATAACCGCATTGTGGTTTTGTCGCAAGAAGGGTCATCTTCACACAATCCCATGTAATGAACAAGAATGGGATAAAGAGTTGGCTTACAATCGCCACTTCACACAATACATAAATATAAATCATACATCATCCAAATACACACATAGACCGACTACGGTCAAGATCCAAATGAAAATAAGATAACCCCAAATGCTAGATCCCCGATCGTCCCAACTGGGCTCCACTACTGATCATCTGGAAAAGAAACATAGTAACGACCATGTTCCTCATCGAACTCCCACTTGAGGTCGATCCCATCATCTGCACTGGCATCGTCGGCACCTGCAACTGTTTTGGTAGAATCTGTGAGTCATGAGGACTCAACAATCTCACACCCGCGAGATCAAGACTATTTAAGCTTATAGGAAAGGATGGTGTAACGAGGTGAAACTGCAGCAGGCACTAAGCAGATATGGTGGCTAACATACGCAAATGAGAGCGAGAAGTGAAGCAACGGAACGGTTGTCATCTACAAATGACCAAGAAGTGATCCTGAACTCCTACTTACGGTCATTCATAACTCAAACCGTGTTCACTTCCCGGACTCCGCCGAGAAGAGACCATCACGGCTACACACGCAGTTGATGTTTTTTTAATTGGGTCAAGTGACAAGTTCTCTACAACCGGACATTAACAAATTCCCATCTGCCTCATAACCGCGGGCACGGCTTTCGAAAGATAATACCCTGCAGGGGTGTCCCAATTTAGCCCATCATAAGCTCTCACGGTCAACGAAGGATAAACCTTCTCCCGGAAAGACCCGATCAATCTTGGAATCCCGGTTTACAAGACATTTCGACAATGGTAAAACAAGACCAGCAAAGCCGCCCGATGTGCCGACAAATCCCGATAGGAGCTGCACATATCTCGTTCTCAGGGCACACCGGATGAGACTAGCTACGAGTAAAACCAGTCCTCAAGTTTCCCCAAGGTGGCCCCGCAGGCAGCTCGGTTCGAACCAACACTCGAAGGAGCACTGGCCCGTGGGGGTCTAAAATAAGATGACTCTCGGGCTCGCGAAAACCCAAGGGAAGTGTAGGTGGTAGGTGGTCAAATGGTAAAACCAAGGTTGGGCCTTGCTGGAGGAGTTTTATTCAAGGCGAACTGTCAAGGGGGTCCCATAAATCACCCAACCGCGTAAGGAACGCAAAATCAAGGAACATAACACCGGTATGACGGAAACTAGGGCGGCAAGAGTGGAACAAAACACCAGGCATAAGGCCGAGCCTTCCACCCTTTACCAAATATATAGATGCCTTAATATAATAAGAGATATTGTGATATCCCAACATATCCATGTTCCAACATGGAACAAACTTCAACTTCACCTGCAACTAACAACGCTATAAGAAGGGCTGAGCAAAAGCGATAACTTAGCCAAACAACGGTTTGCGAGGAAAGGATGGTTAGGGGCTGACATGGCAATATGGGAGGCATGATATAGCAAGTGGTAGGTAGCGCAGCATGGCAATAGAACGAATAACTAGCAAAGCAAAGATAGAAGTAATTTCGAGGGTATGGTCATCTTGCCTGCAAGGTTCTCAGAGTTGTCGAAAGCTTGATCCTCGTAAGCGTACTCAACAGGTTCCTCATTCACGAACTCGTCTCCCGGCTCTACCCAAACAAGAACACAAGCAAACGGAATGACAATCAACCACGAGAAGTGCACAAGCAACATGATGCAAAACATGAATGATATGCAAGATATGATATGCGATGCATATGCGTGCTCCGGAAGGAAAATACTGAACAAGGCAGTAACTTGGCAAACCAAGCATGCCACTGGAAAGATGAGATGATTTCAGTCGAAATCGATATAAAGATCACCGGAAACGGATGCACGATTTGCAAATGGCAAGCAAAACAAGAATGACACGAATCTGCGATTAACAGCATGATAGCACTTAGAATGCAACAAGTAACAATGCTACAGCACCCCAACATAGCAACAAAGCATATGACAGTAATCTACAGGAGATGCTTCATAAAAGATGAACACTGAGCTACGGCTAGATCACAACATAACAGGTTCAAACAAGCATGGCAAAAGTGCAAAAGATAACAGGTTCACAGACTTTTTGAAATTACTGGACATGACTGAAACAGCATCAGGTAGCAATGTTCAGAGCACGAAATCAACATGCTACATGAACTTAACATAGCAAAACAAGGCATGGCAGTATTCTACTAAATGCATATGACAAAAGTCCCTTACTGACCATAAGCCAAAAAGGACCAAAAGATATGATGGCAACCATGTAAACATAGCAAGTTTCGTTAAAAGGTTTCAGACTTAGCATAAAAAAGAGCATGGCAGAAACAATAATATGAAGGCATCTTGGCGAGCTTGATGCACTCACCACAAGGCAATGCATGACAAAACAAGCATACCTACAGCAAGATGGCATGTTTATGAAGCTATCCATGGCAAGAGAAAATACATAGCATGAATGAAACAACTACAACAAGCTTGGCAAAATTGAATAACATGTAAACAATCTGCCAGAAATATTTTATATTAAAAGTAGAGCAAGATTGTGTCATTTTATGGCACTCCATAATTGCAAAAAAGGGCACGAATGGATCAATTACAACAATATATACAAAACATCCTTACTGAACATCCCCAAAATATTCATGGATCTCTCTGTAGCATCAAGTTTACATGGCAACAAAATAACAGCAGACAAAGACTTCGAGAAATTACCAAGTCCCTGAAAACAGAAACATTACGGAGCCTAGTTTGCATGCTTGTGCTAGTCACCACAAAGATCACAAAAATACACGGCATACACCCCTGGAAAGATGGCATGGCATACAACAAAACACATGTAGAGCTCATGCCCATAAGAGGGACAGATTAAATGATACAAAAATAACAAATCTCCAAGTTCTGCTAAGTAACAGCAGACAACAGCAACTAGCACTCTTGCACCAGAGATTTGGGCACCAAGATGGACTTTAATGAACATAGTGCAATTGAACAAAATGTAGAGCATCATGAGACGAACAATTCGATATATTACAAGCACGAAACGGAGCTATATGCAGAGAGTTATGATGCGTTGAACATAGCAATATACTGCAAAATGCATAGGACTTGGATATATTTCGGGGAATCTCGGGGTCAACCTTCGGGTTTGACCAGATAGGGATCTGGCCGAGGGAGCTCGCCGGAGCGGCCAGAGGTTCGAGGTCGCCGGCGTCCGGCGTGGAGGAGAGAGACGGCGGGGCGGCGAGGTGGAGGAAGGAGGCGGCGACGGAGGGCGATGGCGGCAACGGGCGGTACCGGCGGGCACCGGGGCGGCGGCGAGTGACGGGGGCCGGCGGAGCTCGGTGAGGCGACGGCGGCGGGGCACGGCGAGGTGACGGCGGCAGCGCGGGAGAGGAAGGCGGCGGTGCGCGGAGGCGGAGCGGCGGGGTGGCGCGCGCGGCGTACGGGCCGGGAGGGCCCGCGGCAGGCCTGGCGGGCCGGTGCGGTGGAGGCGGCCGGGGCGCTGACATGGCGGCCTCCGGTTCGCCGGGCGCGGCAGCGGGGAGGTGTCCGGCAGGGACCGGACACGTCCGGCGGCGGAGAGGGAGCGGGGCTAGGGTTGGACTGAGAATGTTTTCGGGAGGGGATGCAAATATATAGCTAGAGGGAGCTAGGTGAGTCCAAATGAGGTGCGGTTTTCACCCACACGATCATGATCGAACGACCTAGAGTATGGAAGAGAGTTTGGTGGGTTTTGGGCTGTTTAGAGAGGGGGTTTTGCTGCAACACACAGACGGACATCGCGGTTACCCGGTTAACCGTTGGAGTACCAAACAATCTCCAAATGGAACGAAACTTGACCGGTGGTCTCCCGGTAGTATACCAAGGCCACTTGACAAGCCTCGGTCCATTCCGAGAACGTTTGACACCCGCTCGCGAAAGAAAACAAGAGGGGTGCGCCGGAGGAGGTGGGAGTGCCGGATTGCAAAACGAACAACAGGGAAAATGCTCGGATGCCTGAGACGAACACGTATGCAAATGCAATGCACATGAAGACATGATATGATATGCATGACATGAACAAAATACAGAACGAAAGACAAAACCCGACCACTGAGGGAATATCATAACACATAGCCGAAAATGCCAAGAGTTGGAGTTACAAATATGGAAAGTTACATCCGGGGTGTTACAAAAATTGCCCAATGCCAGCAGAGCGCGCCACCCTTGAGCCCAAGGGTTCCAACACCATCAACTACATTGGAACCAAGGCTCGGGAGGCACCTCCGTGGTGGCATGCAGATCTTCGTCAAGATCATAAGCACACAAGATCAGATGAGGACCAGAAGACGACGATCCTCGGCAAGATCCTTGCCAAGGAAGTTCACGAGACCCCCGGCAAGATCCTTGCCGGGGACAACCGCATCGCCGCGGCAAGACCCTTGCCGAGGCCTCGGCAGGGCCCTTGCCGAGGACACCCACGGGGCCACAGCCAGACCCACATCTGCCAAGACTCCACCTCCGTTCCCATATAGCTGCCAGCCCAACTAGCTCGGCAGGCACCTACGTGGCAACGTGCGGCCTCCAGGCCAACTCAGCAAGCACCTGCGTGGTGGCATGCAGATCTTCGTGAAGACCCTACCACCACGCCATCTCAGCAGCCAGCCAGCCTACGTGGCGTTGCATGCCTTGTTGGCCTGGACGCGTGTTGCAGCGAGGCGGAGCGGCGACGGACGGGACGGGCCTCGTTGCCATCACCAATAAAGCAACAGGACACCTAAGGAGTGCATTTAATGCATCTTGTCCCATAATGATAGGCGATAAGCTTGTACACTGTATACCTTTCCACCTCCTGTGTGCCACTGTGGCAACCCCTTTCGTCTATAAAAGGAGGCCCGAGGCATACTGGAGAGGGATTCGGATCTTTTGGACTACGCACACACCACAGCTAGTTCGAGAGCTCAAGAACACTCAAATATACACCAAAGCAGGACTAGGGTATTACGCATCCTCACGGCCCGAACCTGGGTAAACGATCCTTGTGCTGACTGCCAGACCCGCTCTTTGCACAACCCCGCGCCCGCCAACCGTAGAAGGGATCCTAGTGATCCCATAGGTGTCGTTTCCACCGACAATAGAGATTAAGCAACCGTTCTCACCGCGAAGCGAGACAGCCTTGGACCACCGCCCGCCTCGCTCCCACTGGTCTGTATTAATGGCACGGCTAAGCAGCCGCACCCCCCATCCTTGCCACACACACAATCCTCTCTCTCTCTCTGCCCGCATCCTCGACGCCGCTCTGAGTCCTCAAAGCCGTCAGTGTATGAGGATGCCGCCGAAGCGCCCCATCGGAGGGAGTGGCGATGCCGGGGCTGCTGAAGCACTGGAGCACGGCGTGAATATGGAGATAGAGGTTTCTGTCGCCGCCAACGAGGTCGAGAACGAGGCTGCCAACAAGCGGAGGCGGGTCGAGAAAGAACCGCAAGCGACTCCACCAGGCCTAGACTTCATCAACAACCTCCCCGATGATATGTTGAGAGTCATCATATCCCTCCTCCCAATCAAATATCGGGCGAGGACACCCGCCCTTTCCCGACGATGGCGCGCCCTATGGCTCCTCACCCCTCTGGACCTCCTCGACGCCCACGAGCTCTGCCATGGCTATCGCCAAAGCTTGGATGCGTTCTCCAAGATCCTCGACAGTCACCATGGCCCAATCAAAGGCCTTATCACGGGCAAGTTCCGTTCCAATGGCAAGGACCGAGCCAAGCTTGACGAGTGGTTCCGACCCCCGCCATAGATTAGCTCGAGAAGCTCAGTTTTAATGATGGGCATATACGCTTGCTGCCAACGTTCGCGCTCCGCTTCGTGCCCATGCTGCGCCTCGCCAAGTTCATGAACTACCATACCCCCCCACTTAATGACACGCCCGCTCTTTTTCTACCACGACTGAAGCACCTCGAGCTCGTCGCCGTCTGCATCCCAAAGGATGACATGGAGCGCCTGCTCCGCGGCTATACTGCACTCGAGTTCCTTCGTCTTCAGGCGATGAATTGGTCGAGTACCTTCCACATCACCTCCAGGACTCTCCGGACTATTTATGTGTGTTGCTGGTGCTGCAATGAGGGATCACAAAAGTTAGACCACAATATGGTCATTGAGGACACACCTTCACTTGAGAGATTAGTTGTAGTTGATCAACAAGGTCCAACAAGAATCAATGTCATTTCTGCGCCGAAATTGACAGTGGTGGGTTACTCGTCTGTCAAATACTACTACTTTCAGGTACAACAGTCGCCTTATACCTCTCCTTCTTGATATCAACATTATTTCTAGTTTTGAAGATGTATGCCCGTCTGTCATCCAGCAAAGCTTCACCCAGATTCTGGGCACAGTGAAGGTCTTGGCACTAGAATCTGTCGGCCCCAACCTGGACCAAGTTGTCAGTTGCCTGAGATGCTTTCCATGCCTGAGAAGCTATATATCAAGGTGATGTTCCTTTCCTGTTAAATGTTAACCATAAGGGAGTTTAATTTTTTGCACCTTTTCCCAAGTTTACAATGACAATGTACTACGATTTCTGAAAGAATTTTGGAGGATTTTAGGACATACACCCCCACCCCATATTGGTTGCTTGATTCATATGGTTACAATCCATAAGCATTTCTCCTTTGGATTCATCTGTACTAGTTTTCTTAGGGAATTTTTCATCCAATCCAACCTCTTGTGAAGAAGGCTACATGTTTCTAGATTGTAATCAAATGCCCATGTTAATCATGTTAGATCGAAGATGGCACGTTGGTGCATTTTACAGATCCTGCAAACCAAATGGGCGTGTATCAGTGTTCAAAACTTCATGTAGGCACTAACACATTCTCATCTTTTGCAGATAATAATAGGCCCGGAGGTGGATAATGTTTATAACGACAATCACATCGAATGCCTGGATCTGCATCTCTCAAATATTACTTTGAACTCCTACCAAGGGACCTTACCGGAGATTACACTCGCCAGGTTCTTTCTTACTAGAGCAAGGGTGCTGAGGGTACTGAGGTTGAACACGCATTTAATTAGGAAAGATGAATGGTATGATTATCAGAGCCGACAGGTACTGCGGAATGGAAGAGCCTCCCAAAAAGCTAAACTTCGTATTGGAAGACCATATGCCGGAGCAATTGGAAGTCATTGTGCCAAACCAAAACATGACTTGTTAGCGGATGATCCCTTTGCAGAAATGACGATGCTTGCAATGTTTGAATTTGGGTGTTGTAATCTTTGAATTTGAACCTTGCAATATTTATGGCATTTGTTATATTGAACCGTTTCTGTTCTCTTGTCTCACTGCAAACAGTTCATCCGAGTGAACCGCATGTCGTATATCGCACACACCTTGATCTGACTGACCGTTTCTTTTGTGTTGCCTAATCACAAACAGTTCATCCGAGTGAACCGTATGTTGTACATCGCACACACCTTGATCTGGCTGACCATTTCTTTTGTGTTGCCTAATCACAAATAGTTCATCCGAGTCAACCGTATGCTGTACGTCGCACACACCTTCATATGGCTGCCCGTTTCTTTTGTTCCTCCTCATCGCAAATGGTTGATTGAACTGAACCGTGTGCCCTACATCGCACACGCAACTAAAATTTGAACCATGTTTGATGCATCCTACATCGCAAACATTTTGCACCTTTTTTGACGCTTTTTTACACCAACATTTGCGATTATCGCATCGCACACAGTTTCGTCGAAGGGTCTCTGATCGTAGTGTCGCGTTAGTAGCATCCTGCAGTAGTGTTAATAGCAGCCTGAACTGTGTGAAAAATTACTTTGGAATCAACAATATAAGATCTGAATTTATCACAAGCAAAAACAACTACTAAAAATTCTTTTTCAGTAGTAGCATAATTTCTTTGGGCATTATCGAGAGTTTTACTAGCATAATGGATAACATTTAATTTCTTATCAACTCTTTGTCCTAGAACAACACCAACAGTATAATCACTAGCATCACACATAATTTCAATGGGTGGATTCCAATCAGGTGGTTGAACAATAGGTGCAGAAATTAAGGTTTTCTTAAGTATTTCAAATGCTTCTACACAATCATCATAAAAAACAAATGGAACATCTTTTTGCAAAAGATTAGTGAGAGGCCTAGAAATTTTAGAGAAGTCTTCAATAAATCTCCTATAGAAACCAGCATGACCAAGGAAGCTTCTTGTACCTTTGATATCTTTAGGACACGGCATTTTTTAAATAGCATCAACTTTAGCTTTATCAACTTCAATACCTCGTTCGGAGATATTATGCCCCAAGACAATACCTTCATTAACCATAAAGTGGCACTTCTCCCAATTCAAGACAAGGTTAGTTTCTTCACATCTCTACAAAACTCGGTCAAGGTTGCTTAAGCAATCATCAAAAGAAGTTCTGTAAACGAAAAAATCATCCATAAAAACCTCAACAATCTTTTCACAAAAGTCAAGAATATAGCAGTCATACATCTGTGAAAAGTAGCTGGTGCATTTCATAAACCAAAAGGCATACGTATATAAGCAAAAGTACCAAATGGGCAAGTAAAAGTAGTTTTTTCTTGATCCTCTTGTGACACGGGTATTTGGGAAAAACCAGAATATCCATCTAGAAAGCAGAAATGTGTATGTTTTGATAGTCTTTCTAGAATTTGATCAGTGAAAGGTAGAGGATGATGATCTTTCCTAGTAGCTTTGTTTAATTTTCTAAAATCAATTACCATCCTATAACATGTGATGATTCTTTATGGGATAAGTTCATTTTTATCATTAGGGATAATAGTAATATCTCCCTTCTTAGGGACACATTGAACAAGGCTTACCCATCTACTATCAGCTATGGCATAGATTATACCTGCTTCCAGAAGCTTTAATATTTCATTTCTTACCACTTTGTTCATCTTAGGATTTAATCATCGCTGGTGATCAACAACTGGTTTAGCATCAGGCTCCATATTAATTTTATGCTGACATAGAGTGGGACTAATTCCCATAAGATCATCAAGAGTATAACCAATAGCGGCATGGTGCTTCCTTAGAGTTTTCAATAATATCTTTTCTTCATGCTCTGAAAGGTTAGCACTAATAGTAACAGGATATATCTTCCTTTCATCAAGATAAGCATATTTCAGAGTATCAGGTAATTGTTTAAGATCGAGCACAGGATCACTCTTGGGTGGAAGAGGATCTCCAAGAGTCTCAACAGGCAAATTGTGTTTCAAAACTGGCATTTTTTTTAAAGAATATCTCATATATTTCGTTTCTTTCATTCATAAACAAATCATTTTCATGGTCTAGCAAATATTGTTCTAAAGGATCAGTAGGAGGCACGGCAATAGAAGCAAGACCAATAATTTCATCTTTACTAGGCAATTCTTTGTCACGATGTTGTCTACGGAATCTGGAGAAATTAAACTCATGAGATACATCCCCGAAACTTACACTAACAGTTTCTTTCTCACAATCTATCTTAGCATTAACAGTGTTCAAGAAAGGTCTACCAAATATAATGGGACGAAAATCATCTTGTGGGGAACCCAGAACTAGAAAATCAGTAGGGTATTTAATTTTCCCACACAGGACTTCAACATCTCTAATCCCAAGTGGTGTGACAATATCTCTATTAGCAAGCTTAATAATAACATCAATATCTTCTATTTCAGCAGGTGCAATATCATTCATAATTCCTTTATATAAAGTAAAAGGGATTGCACTCACACTAGCACCCAAATCACATAAACCTTGATAACAATGATCTCCTATTTTAACAGAGACAACAAGCATGCCAACAACATGTCTATGTTTATCTTTTTCATTGGGTTTACCAATTCTAGTAGCTTCATCACAGAAATAAATAACATGCTCATCAATATTTTCACCCAAGAGATCTTTAACCGTAGAAACATTAGGTTCAACTTTAATTTTTTAGAGGGTGTAGGTGTTCTTGTATAACTCTTACAAACTACATCTGAATCTTTAGCATGTTCTTTTATCCTAACAGGAAAATGTGGTTTCACAACATAAGCAGTAGGAATGATTGGATCAACATTATAAGTAATGGTTTCTTCTTTAGCTTTAATGGGTTCTACTACTTTTACTTCAATGGGAGGATGGTATTTAAACCACTTCTCCTTAGGGTGATCAACATGAGTAGCAAAATATTCACAAAAAGAAGCTACTATCTCAGAGTCAAGTCCATATTTAGTGCTAAATTCACAAAAAACATCGGTATCCATAAAAGATTTAACACAATCAAACTCAAGGTTTATACCTGACTCCTTACATTCGTCGAGCTCCCAATATTTAGAGTTGTGTTTAATTATTTCCAAGAGATCCCATTTAAATTCAATAGTCTTGTTCGTAAAATAACCAGTACAAGAAGTATCGAGCATGGATTGATCATTACAAGAAAGCCGAGCATAAAAATTATGTATAATAATTTCTCTTGAGAGCTCATGATTGGGGCATGAATATAACATTGACTTAAGCCTCCCCCAAGCTTGAGCGATACTTTCTCCTTCACGAGGCCAAAAGTTATATATATAATTCCTATCACGATGAACCAGATGCATAGCATAAAACTTCTGATGAAATTCCAATTTCAACCGGTTGTAATGCCAAGCTCCAATATCATCACATAGCCTATACCATGCCAATGCCTTCCCCTTCAAAGATAAACAGAAGACCTTCTTCTTGACAACATCCAGAGGTAAACCTGCAAGCTTAAATAATCCACAAACTTCATCCACATAGATTAGATGCAAATCCGGATGTAATGTTCCATCTCCTGCATAAGGATTAGCTAGCAGTTTCTCTATGATACCCAAAGGAATTTCATAATAAATATTTCCAGTAGGTGCAGTAGGTTGAGGAGCGACTCTTTGCTCTTCTGGTCGGGGTAAAGATAACCTGGACAAGCCCCTCAAAGGATTATTTTACATAGTGACAAGTGACAAAATATTTTAGCACGTAATATAAATGTTTCCTTACCAAAAGCGCTTCACTCCCCGGCAACGGCGCCAGAAAAGAGTCTTGATGACCCACAAGTATAGGGGATCAATCGTAGTCCTTTCGATAAGTAAGAGTGTCGAACCCAATGAGGAGCAGAAGGAAATGACAAGCGGTTTTCAACAAGGTATTTTCTGCAGGCACTGAAATTATCAATAACAGATAACTTTGTGATAAGATAATTGTAACGGGTAACAAGTAACAAGTGTAGCAAAGGTGCAGCAAGGTGGCCCAATCCTTTTTATAGCGAAGGACAAGCCTGGACAAACTCTTATATAAAGCAAAGCGCTCCCGAGGACACATGAGAATTACTGTCAAGTTAGTTTTCATCATGCTCATACGATTCGCGTTCGTTACTTTGATAATTTGATATGTGGGTGGACCGGTGCTTGGGTGCAATCCTTACTTGGACAAGCCTCCCACTTATGATTAACCCCTCTCGCAAGCATCTGCAACTACGAAAGAAGAATTAAGATAAATCTAACCATAGCATGAAACATATGGATCCAAATCATCCCCTTACGAAGCAACGCATAAACTAGGGTTTAAGCTTCTGTCACTCTAGCATCCCATCATCTACTTATTACTTCCCAATGCCTTCCCCTAGGCCCAAATCATGGTGAAGTGTCATGTAGTCGACGTTCACATAACACCACTAGAGGAAAGACAACATACATCTCATCAAAATATCGAACGAATACCAAATTCACATGATTACTTTTTACAAGACTTCTCCCATGTCCTCAGGAACAAACCTAACTATTCACAAAGCATGTTAATGTTCAAGATTAGAGGGTTATTGAATATCATTAGGGATCTGGACATATGATCTTCCACGAAATAAGCCAACTAGCATCAACTACGGAGAGTAATCAACACTACTAGCAACCCACAGGTACCAATCTGAGGTTTTGAGGCAAAGATTGAATACAAAATATGAACTAGGGTTTGAGAGGAGATGATGCTGGTGAAGATGTTGATGAAGATTGACCCTCCCTCGATGAGAGAATCATTGGTGATGAAAATGGCTTTGATTTCCCCCTCCCGGAGGGAAGTTTCCCTGACAAAATAGCTCCGCCGGAGCCCTAGATTGGTTCTGCCCAGGTTCCGCCTCGAGAAGGCGGTGCTTCGTCCCGAAAGTTCTCTTCTTATTTTTCTAGGTCAAAACCCTCCATATAGCAGAAGATGGGCACCGGACGATGGCCAGGGGGCTCACAAGCCCTAGGGGGGGGGGGGGGGGGTAGGGCGCGCCCCCAGTCTTGTGGCCTCCTGGTGGGTCCCCTTCTGTTGTTTCTTTGCCCAATATTTTTTATATATTCCAAAATAATTCCCCGTGTGATGTTTCAGGACATTTGGAGTTGTGCAGAATAGGTATCTCATATTTGCTCCTTTCCGGTCCATAATTAGTTCCAGCTGCCGGCATTCTCCCTCTTCATGTAAATCTTCTAAAATAAGAGAGAAAAAGCATACGTATTGTACATAATGTGAAATAACAGCCCGTCAAGCAATAAATATCAACATAAAAGCATGACGCAAAATGGACGTATCAGCAGGCATCGTAGTTCCACCAGCCCCTGGATGACGAGTACCACTAGCCTCGACAACACCTTCATCATGCCCAGCTTCTGCGCCATCGTCGGCATGTGGATGGATGCAAGCAGCCTTTTGATGTCGTTCCAACTCCTTTCTCTTAAGAAAACCACTCTATTTCTTTCTTACCCTTTCATCCTCCAACTGTAGTTGCAGACCAACATCATCATCTTGAGTAACAGGCTCAGTGCCATCCACACTTTGATACTGAGTAACTGACAAATGCAAACTCCCATCTCCATCACCAAAATTTAGGGAATAAATCCCATCATTAATATCTTTGACAACATCACTAATGTCCTCAGGAGCACGATGGCTATCATTCACTGCATCAATCAAATAACATAAGCACACAAAAATAAAATAAAACAAACAACACTACAGGAACAAATACATAAGATGCATGACAACACACGCAAACAAAAGGAATAACTGATGTGACTCAAAACATTTATGTAAAGAGGAAATAACAGAGTAAGACTAGCAACACTCGCAAGTTCTTCTAGAGGATTTGGTTTATCATAAATAGACAAGATCTTGAAGGGGATATGACTTGTCAGAATCAGGAGGTACTGGCACTCCAACATCTGCAACAACATAATAGTCAGCAAAAAAACTAGTATGCGAAAATACGATCAAGCACTCAGTTCAATCCTATGAACCCTACCAGTGCACAAAAATGACATTACGTCAGTTCATGAACATGACCAGCAAATACTAAATCATACAATAGCACAACTGGCACAACCTAGTTCAAAATGTGCACCATTTCAACATGCTAGCAGTTCTTTTCAAACTGGTAAAAACTATTCAGATGGCACTAGTCAGTTCAAATTGTACATGATGTTCAGTACTACAAGTATAGGTGGAGGTTAAAACGACCTAAAAATACACATACCACACAATCCGGGGCAAAATCAACAACTAGTAATATCCATACAACAACTATATGAATCATAGGACAAAAACCTATTATACACCAGATCTAGCAAAGACCAAGCACCTAACACAAAGAAAACTTAGGCTCAACATAACTAATTACCTGCATACACGTTCTTGTGACTCGATGGCGTACCCATCGAGATCTACAAACCAGTCAACCGCTGATCCAGACCTGCAAATCACACGAGGAAAACTTAGGGTTCTTACAGATTAGAAAGCAAGCACACCGAACAAGCAAAAATCTTACCACCAAGCAGGAAATCCACCACCGAACCAAGATACCCGCGCGCCCCTCGCCGTGAAAAACCACAACACAAGAAATGTCTCCTCGCAAAGACTAACAAGAATGCCGGGAAGGGAAAAGTTAGAAGCTAGCAAAATCAAGAGTCGGTGGGAAGGAGAGGGGACTGGAGGGGAGAGGAAAGGAAACAACAAGCTACACAAAGCTTCTCCTGAAGTTCCAGCCACTAGACGATGCTCATGTGGCGACATTGGAGAAGTAGGTTCCTGTGGCGAAGAGGAGGGGGGAAGGAAAAAGAAACAACTTTCACTACAGACGAGACGGTAGAGGGAAGTGGAGAGGAGGGGAAGTTAAGAGGAGATTGAAAGAAAACCGAACGCCCAAAGCCCACTATCTGAGAGAGAAAATGGCCAAAGCCCACGATCTCAGGGAAGTTACTAAACATAATAATATTAATTAAATATATTAAAAAACAACAACTGAAATAGTACGTAAAAAATAAAGACAATCAGTTCAATCAATACTATCACAAAGGTACAATTAAATAACTTAGATAAATTATTCAAAATTAATTACAAAATTCTTAGAAAAATAATAATAGTAAGTGCACAAAAAATTAAAACTAACACTACACTTTCAGTCACAAGTAACATAACAAACACCCTTACTGCTACTTGTTCTTAACTTTAATAGTCAAACCTCACGCTTGCGCGCACTCGCCTCGCGCTAACACGGCAGTGCGCTTGCTTGATAGGCGCAGTGCGGTTATCCCGTTCCCCTCGAACACCCCCCAGCACCCCTAAGATAAATAGGGGGGTCACAGATGTGACAGACTCGCCTCTCCATGCAGCGCTGCGGCACGCCGCGTCATCGCCTGCTCTGTCTCGTTCCTGGCTCATCCCCGTCCCCGGCTCGGGCTCCGCTAACATGGCAGTGCGCTTGCTTGACAGGCGTAGTGCGGTTATTCTGCCACTCCCCACCCAAACAACCGCACCCACCAACACCCCTAAGATAGATAGTGGGGTCACAGATGTGACGGACTCGCCTCCGCATGCGACGCCACGACATGCCGCTTTGTCCCCTACTCTGGCTCGTTCCTGGCCTAGCCTCGCCGGGGTGGGAGAGGGGGGTCCCGACACCCTCCCTGACCCCCAGCTCGGCCTCGCGCTAATGCAGCAGTGCGCTTGCTTGACACATGTAGTGCGGTTATTTTGTTTTCACTCCTGAACAATCTCACCCCCAACACCCCTAAGATAGATAGTGGGGTCATGTTTGTGATGGACTCGCCTCCGCATGCGACGCTGATAACCCACAAGTATAGGGGATCACAACAGTTTTCGAGGGTAGAGTATTCAACTCAAAGATTCGACACAAGGGGAGCCAAAGAATACTTGTAAGTATTAGCAGTTGAGTTGTCAATTCAACCATACTTGGAGACTAAATATATGCAGTAGCGTGATCAATAGCACAATAGTATGATAGTTTGATAGCAGCAGCAATGATAGTAGCAGTAACAGTAATAGTAGTAGCAGTAGTTTTGTAGCAGTTGTAACAGTAGTAAATTAGCAAGAAAAATATGTGAAAAACTCGTAGGCATTGGATCGGTGATAAAGTTGGATAACATTCATCATATAACAGTCATAACCCCAGGGCGACATAGAACTAGCTCCAATTCATGAATGTAATGTAGGCTTGTATACCGTAAATATTCATATGTGCTTATCGAAAAGAACTTGCATGACATCTTTTGTCCTACCCTCCCTTGGCAGTGGGGTCCATAAAGAAACTTAGGGATATTAAGGCATTCTTTTAATAGAGAACTAGAATAAAGCATTAACACACAATGGATACATGAACTGCTCAAATTACAGTAATCACCGGAATCCCAATTATTGTCAGCTTGGGGTATGCGGATCATAACACATAGCAGGTGTATACAACTTCCAAGATCATATCAAGAGCACAAATATATTTGCAAGAACATAAACGGTCCAGATCTGAAATCATGGCACTCAGGCCCTAGTGACAAGCATTAAGCATAGCAAAGTCATAGCAACATAAATCTCATAACATAGTGGATACTAGGGATCAAGCCCTAAAAAAACTAACTCGATTACATGATGAATCTCATCCAACCCATCACCGTCCAGCAAGCCTACGAAGAAATTACTCACTCCCGGCGGTGAGCATCGTGAAATTGGTGATGGAGGATGGTTGATAATGACGAAGACGAAAGATCCCCCTCTCTGGAGCCTCGAATGGACTCCAGATTTGGCCTCCCGATGAAGAATAAGAGGTGGTGGCGGCTCTATATCGTAAAACACAATGAAACTTCCTGCCTGATTTTTTCTCAGGAAATAGGAATTTATAGTATCCAGATTAGGGTCTGCGGAGCCTCAAGGGGCCCACTACCCACCAGGGAGTGCTAGAGGGGGTGGCGCGCCCTGGTGCCTAGTGGGCAGCAGGCCCCCCCTCCAGTGGGTCTTTGCTCCAATATTTTTATTTTATTCCAAAATAAATCTCCAAAAAGTTTCATCCAATTCCGAGAACTTTCATTTCTGCACAAAAACAACCCCATGGTAGTTCTGCTGAAGACAGCATCAGTCCGGGTTAGTTTCATTCCAATCATGCAAATTAGAGTCCAAAACAAGAGCAAAAGTGTTTGGAAAACTAGATACAACAGAGACGTATCAACTCCCCCAAGCTTAATTCAATTCTTGTCCTCAAGCAATTCAGTTGACAAACTGAAAGTGATAAAGAAAAACTTTTTCTTGTGTCCATATATATGCTTAAATAATACCCAAGTTTTCAGCAAAGATCATGACTAACCACACAAATGATAACTCTTAGAAATTATATTCACTCATATTAATGGCATAATCAACTAGCGAGCAATAATAAAATATCTCAAATGCCAACACTTCGTCAAAACAATCATGATATAATATGACAATAATGGTATCTCACTAGCCCTTTCTGAGACCGCAAAACATAAATGCAGGGCATCTCCATAGTTTAAGCAGTGACTAAACATTGTAATTCATGGTAGAAGAGATCCAGTCATGATGCACACAACATTAACTATACACAATGCATGAGAATGACAATAGTGCTCTTAGGACTGGTGTTTTTTTAGAAGGTGGTGACTCAACAATAAAAGTAAAATAACATAAAAGTAAATAGATAGGCCCTTTGCAGAGGGAAGCAGGGATTTGCAGAGGTGCCAAAGCTCGAAGCTTAAATCAGAGATAAATATAATTTTGGGAGGTATACCTTTCCTATCATTGTTATGACCAAGAGTTATCAATATCTTCCATGCTAAACAAGTTAGAGGCGGTTCCCAAGCAGTAAAAGTAAAGTTTACTTCCCCTCCACCAACAAACACAAGCCATGGCTAGCCAAATCCTCGGGTGCCCTCCATACCAACAACAGTTCGGGGGAATTTGTTTTATTATTATTGCAATTTTGATCGTGGGACTCGGCATCCAGATTACCGGCCCCTCTCGTGCAAAGATGAATGAATAAACACTCATCATGACAATATCCCGCTTAGCATTGAAGATACTAACCGCCCCCTGTCACTCCATGAGTGGTATGGGCACACAAAACAGATGTTCATTTGAATATTTAGAGGTGGCACATGCAAATTTACTTGGAGTGGCAGAGTTATATCGCATATAGGTAGATATAGTGGACTCATCTGGAATAACTTTGGTTTAAGGATTTCGATGCACCAGTAGTATTCCCGCTTAGTACAAGCGAAGGCTAGCAAATAGGTTGAGAAGTGACCAACTAGAGAGCGAAAACGGTCATAATCATGCATTATGAATAATTAACATTGAATACTAGCATGAGTAGGATATAATCACCATGAACATAAATATCGTTGAGGATATGTTGGTTTTGAATCAACTACATGCGTGAACATGTGCCAAGTCAAGCCACTTCAAACATTCAGAGGAGGATACCATATCATCATACTACATCACAATCATTTTAATGCATGTTGACACCCAAGATAAATCATTATCCACTCCTAGCTACATAAGCATGGCATGAGAAACTATAATATCTAATTGTCATCATAAACATGTTTGATCATAATTTGCTGAATCATGGATACTAACTTAAACATATTTACAAAAACAAAAACAAGTTGATTTCATACCGGCTTTTCCTTGCCACAGTCACTTCATCAAATATCATCATTATTGCCTTTCACTTGCACGACCAAATGATATGAAAATAATAATAGTGCAAGAGCGTCGTGGACTAACACTACCTCAGGATGCTGCTAACGCGACACTACGATCAGAGACCCTTTGACGAAACTGTGTGCGATACAATAATCGCAAACGGTGGTGTAAAAACCATCAAAAAAGGTGCAAAACGTTTGCGCTGACGGATGCATCAAACACGGTTCAGATTTTAGTTGCGTGTGCGAAGCAGGGCATACGATTGATCCAGACAAACTATTTGCGATTAGACAGAACAACAGAAACGGGCGGCCATATCAATGTGTGTGCGATATACGGCATACAGTTCGCTCCGATGAACTGTTTGCTATTAGGGAAAGCAACAGAAACGGTCAGCCAGATCAAGGTGTGTGTGATATATGGCATACGGTTCAGTCGAATGAACTGTTTTCGATTAGGGAAGAGAACATAAACGGTTCAACTTAACAAGATGTGTGTGATACGCGGCAAAAAGGCCCGGAGGTTAATTTGAGAACAAGTACACATAGGTTAATTTGACATACATGACTTATAAGTTTCACATAAATCATATCACTTTTTTTGGAAAACATTTAATTGCGTTGAATGTATATAGTGCTCCGTACGATTAGTTGAATTAACCTCGAGATCCATGTTTTGGAAACATGTCGTAAAGTAACGGGATAGACCTTCATTCAAGCCAATCAACATGTGTTCAAAAAACAAAAATTATCAAAAAGTAACGAGATAGACCTTCTTCAAGCTAATCAACATGTGTACAAAAAACAAAAAATGTCAAAAATTACAAAACAAGGACCTCGAGGTTAATTCAACTAATATGATGGAGCACTATATACATTCAACGCAATTAAATGTTTACAGTGACCCATCACATCAGATAGTTTAACATCGAGGCCACTTCCCGTCCGGTCACCCATCTGATGACTACTCAAGCCTCAACACACTTAACTTGGGAGTTCTGTTAGATGATCTATCGGTAGGGAAGCTGGTCCTTGCTGCTCTAGGATCCCTCTTTGCATCCTTTATTGGGCGCCCAGATGACCGACTGTTGTTGCCCAATGGTCAATGCCACGTCCCCCGTGAATGTGCCCGGCATGACCGATGGTGTACTCGAGGTCGAAGCCGACCACTTGGTACTTGTCCTCACGTGGGTGTCCACTACGTGATGCGTGGTGAACTGCCCACCGTTGTCGTCGCCGGCCACTGGGAGCGCCATTGGAGCCACGGGGATCGACATTGGAACCGCTGGATGTCCTCTCTGTATGTGTCGTCGTGGGTGTGCTTATTGTGTCATGTGACGCGAGAGATGAAGATAAATGGCCACAGGAATAAATGGGGGCTGGGCGGCCTGGATTCTCTGCGTGTCTGCATGGCAGTTTTTACAGCGGGTAATTGAATCGTCGCGCCACGCCCGGCGCAACCGCATGCACACGAACGTGCGTGATCGTGCGCCGGCCCCAAACACTGGCAGCACAACTTATAAATTGATGGATGGAGTACTAGTTACATTGATGCATATAATTAAGCAAAGGGATCACACATGTCTGTATTAACTGGAACGAGAATGCAATAGCACAATAAGAATTAAGGCCACGATGATGCGATCGCAGTGGTGGTTACAAGAGGCAAGAAGAAAGATGCATCCATCAACGTATGACCTCCTCCTCCTCAACTTAGTGTGCCGGGCCACCCACCGGCGGCTAAGGAGCGACGGCTTTTGTGGCGAGGTCAAGGTGCTTCTCTGCAAAGGCATCCAAGGCTTCCAGCCGATTGAGGAAGGCCAACGTCATAGCGTCCTCACTGGCCTTGTAGATACATATGTACATGATTTGCTCGTACACGTGGATGTGTGGGTTGACGAATTCTTGCAGGGCGAGGCGCCTCGCGGCGAGTGCGACCTCCAAGTGGACATTCTTCGTGGCGTCGGTGGGCAGTCGCAGGGCCACCAGTGCTTGAAAGAGGTTCCGACCATGGAGGCCGATTAGGGTGGCTGGAAATGAGGAGCCCGGGCGCGCGGGCTGGAGGAGTACGGTGATATCGTCCGCGAGCTTCTTGACGATGGTGAACATGTTGGTGGTGGGAACGATCATCTGGTCCAACTAAGAGTCGTAGCTGGCGTCGATGGCGGCCATCCACCAGTCGGTCGCCATCACCGTCTGGAGACGATCCTCGGTGCCATGCCGCAGGCCGGCGTCATGGACCATCTAGCACAGCCACTGGCCACTCGTGCGCATCGCTGCCATGGGTCTTGTGTGAGCACTTTTGCGGTTAGTGTAGGTGCTTAGGCAAATGCTTAGGTGCGTACAATGTGGTAGATGCATTGGAATGGAGGGGCGCCTTTATATGAGTGCAAACTGTCTTGCATTCACATCGTGCTGCCTCTTTTCCCGGTCCTCCTCCCATTACTTCCCTCATGCATTCACGATGCTAATTGAAGGAGGATGCATCATTGGTCGTTCAACATTTCGGGAACCGCTACCCTCTCCCTCGTCTGCATTAAAGCCGTATCGGGAACTATGCCGCCCGCTGTCAAATCGAATAGTACTGCGCCGCCCGCTGCATGCCCAGCTGAACACGCCTCCTCGCCTCCATATATGCTTAATTACTGAATTTTAGTTGCAAAAATTAGATACTGCTAGTGATTTTTAGCTTCATATTACAAATCGCAGTGTTACAAGGTTGACATTCATTCAAATTTCTTGCATGGGACCTAAGCATGCAACCAAGGACACGGATTTGAATTTTCAACCAATTTATATGCATTAGAGCATGTGCCTGTAGTTCAAATTTGAATTATGCACATGAATGCATAGAAAACTCACTTAATGTATAAAAATGTCCAAGCGAACCCCGAAAAATCCCAAAAATTGACACAACACTCCTGTTGTTCTATGTTGACACTAGGAAAAAATTGAAATCGAGAAGAGGCAACGGATATCGTTTCGTCCAGAAAGGTGAAATGTTCCCTACCGAAACCATCACACTTGTTGTGAGAAGCTCTAGTTTATGAGAAGCTTGTACCCAAACCTGCCCCAAATGGGACAAAAAAATTACCACGGCATGTTGATGCCGCTCCATGATAGCATACCAAGTTTCATGAATTTCGGACGAATTTTGGATTTACTAGAATTACAAAGGCAAGTACGTCAACGTTTGCCGGAGAGCCACGGTGCCGTGGTGTTCAAAATTCATCCCCATTTCTTGCATGGGACATAAGCATAAACCCATGGACGCATATATGATTTTACAACCCATGTTGGTGCACCCGAGCATGTGCATGTAGTTTAATTTTGAATTGTGCACCTGAAATGGCTAGAAAACCAATTTAATGTATAAAATGTCCAAACGAACCCTGAATAATTCCAATTCTTTTACGACACACATATAGTTGCATGTTCACTACAGATAAAAGGTCTAGCAATTCAGACACCGTCCATTGCCGCTGTGACCCCATTATGTAATTCAAATCAAGACAAAAATCAAGTAAATCCCACACAGTTTATTATAACCAACCGTGTGAGATGCAACACAAAATATCTTGGAGCACCGCCGGAGTATAGTACGCATACGGCTTACGCGAGAAGGTGCAACAGCTACAGTCCATAGCCCGCTCTGAATAAGGGACCGTGTCGGATGACACTTTGCGCGCTAGTTTTTTCGCTGAAGCGATTCCAAATTTTCGGCTTCCGCAGAAATATCTACCTCCCCGTCCCCTCTCCCTTACCAAAAGCCACATTTCCCCTGTTTCCACCTTCCTTTCCAAGTTGAAACCTTCACTCCTTGCTTGCAGCGCCGCCTCCTCGCCGGCAACCCTCCTTCACGCTGCTCAGCCTCGCCTATCCAGGCAGGTAATCCACACCCGACCCCCATTCTCCTCCTCCTTCCACATCCCACGTGCCCCGACCGCTGGCGCGGCACCTCTCACCCAAATCACCGACCCCTCCACCAAATAAGCGTCGCCCTAAGCCATGGTGCATGCAGTATAGCCAGGATCTCAAGGAGCATTTGGCAGCGGAGAAGCAAATCGTGGCCGCACGCGCGGATGAGGTCGCGATGGCTGCCATTCGTGCCCCCCCAGATCTTGGAGGAGCACCTCGCCATCGAGGCCGCCATCGATACCTCGCGTGCCGACGTCGCGACGTGGTTGGCTGCTTTAAACGACAGTTCGTGGCATTTTTTCGAGGCCACCGTCGGTGCCTTCGACGAAGACTACGAGGTGTTTTCTCAGCGTGCACGTGCTTACCTCATCTCGAGAGCTAGAAGGTTGGTGCCCGGAGCGGCTCAGGCAACTCACCACTATGATGAGGGCACCCACGATGCGGAGGCCTCGCCCTCTTCCATGTCCAAGGAGCCAATCATCATCGATATCTCCAACAATGAGGAGTAGCTTGTCTTATTAGCTCACTATAAGGACCCATGTTCAGTTTGCTAGCTACTGCCTTTCTTTAACAAATTCTAGTGAATTGTGCTATCTACTTTTACCATGCAATCTTCGGCTCTAATGTATATGTTCTATATGTTGTGCAATGTGGTGTTCAGTTATCTGTTTGGTTCAATTCTGCAAATGTGATGTTCAATTCTTCAGGGTGCAATTTTCCAAGTTGTCAAACATGCTTGGTTTGGTTAACTGTCTAATCTTCTATTAGGAGTATGTTATATTGTGCAATGTGGTGCTCAGTTAACGTTTGGTTCATTTGTTGTGGTGTTTAGTTAACTGTTTGGTTCAATTCTGCAATGTGATGTTCAATTGTTGTGGGTGCATTATGTTATTGTATACCATGTGAGAAATAAATCGAATTTGGCTGTACTAAATACATGAGAAACAAACACAATTGCTATATTTCCAAGTTGTTAAGCATGCTTGGTTTGGTTAACTGTCTGATCTTCTATTAGGAGTATGTTATATTGTGCAATGTGGTGCTCAGTTAATGTTTGGTTCATTTGTTGTGGTGTTTAGTTAACTGCTTGGTTCAATTCTGCAATGCGATGTTCAATTGTTGTGGCTGCATTCCGTTATTTTATACCATGTGAGAAATAAATCGAATTTGGCTGTACTAAATACACGAGAAACAAATACAATTGCTATATTTCCAAGTTGTTAAGCATGCTTGGTTTGGTTAACTGTCTGATCTTCTATTGTTATATTGTGCAATGTGGTGCCGAGTTAACGTTTGGTTCATTTGTTGTGGTGTTTAGTTAACTGCTTGGTTCAATTCTGCAATGCGATGTTCAGTTGTTGTGGCTGCATTCTGTTATTGTATACCATGTGAGGAATAAATCAAATTTGGCTGCACTTAATACATGAGAAACATATACAAGTGCTATATTTTCTAGTTCTTAATCATGCTTGGTTTGGATAAATGGGTTTTCCATGTGGCTTGAATTAGTCTGATGAATCTGCAATGTGCTTATTTTTCATCAACATATTTTACTGATAGCATGGGAACCCTTACTTGACCTGATGACTAACTACCTTATATGTGTTGTAGGGAAACAATGGGAAGCACTGAGGTTTACAATCGAGGTTAGCACGTGCATGGTCCGTTGTCAAATAGCACATTATTGTGCAATTGCAGGAACCATTCTAATATTTAGGTTTTTAACAATTTAGTCTTGCACATGTAGGTCCTGCTGCCAGAGGTTTTGACCCACTGTTCGACCCTTTTTGCATATGGGGAATGGGTTGTCCATGAATATCAATCAAGTCAAGAAACTCAGAAAGATTGTTAGGATAAAGAAATTAGCGGCAAAAAAATAAAATCTTTGTCTGCACAATGAAGAAGACATCAATTCACTACAAGATGGTACTAACTATTATACCTTGCCTTTTTTTTATTCCTTTGCCGCATTTCCAATATAGAGAAGATATTTATGCACATCCTTGTTTTCAGGCCTTTCCAAAGCAGTTCACTGATGATTACCTCTCAAACCACCTCTATGGTCAGGAGGTGAGGAAAGTTTTCATACAACACCCACGGTTCAATATTGAAGTGTTCCTGAAGAGGACGAAGGATGGACAGTCAATCATCCACAGGCACTGGCCTAAAGTTGCAAAGACCTTCAACATGAATGAAGGCTCAATATTCGCCTTCCGCTTCATCAGTTTTCCAGATGAGATGCATCTGTCTATGTACCGTCTATGATGCTAATTTCGAAAGGTTCTTGATGTTGCATGTGAAACTTGGTGCTGGTGCAGTTGTGTAATGGGGTAGCTGAGTGCTGAAGCTATATCATGTTGTACTCGGATGTATTTCAATTATGAAATCCTGCTTCCTTAATATGGAAATGAAATATATTATGTGCTTAATTTGAATGTCAATTAGATTAATAAATGGATTATTAATAATAGGTCAATTAGCCTGCTAATTGGGTTTTCCTATTGCAAATGGTTATTGAGAAAACACTGTGGGCGATGACCTCAGGCAACGCAGATAGTTTCTAGGAATAAACCGTGTTGGATTAATGAACAATCACACATGACATTCTATTGAAAACTATTTGCGTTACGCCACCTTGCGCAAACGTTTTCCTTGGAGTGAATGTGTGGGATGTATATACGAATGGAAACATTTAGCGGGGACTGACTGTGTGGGATGTACTTACGACCGGAAACGATTTTGCCTGTATAATTGTATTTTTTTAGCACTATTGTACGTATAACTGTATTTGGTCGCTCGCTGGTCGCACACGACCTCATTTTGCTGAGCGTGTGTGCCAGGAGGGCATATCCCCGACGGTTTCTGGTCGTGTGGGAAGGACCCCCCTATCGCAGTTACTCACTAGGTGACGGTTCCGAACGCCGTGGCGGAAAGGGGTTAAAAACCGTTTGTATAGCACCTCGCTGTACCAGTGTAAGCTAGAATTTGCAAACATTTTATTCAAAGCAGAAGACAAAATAGTATGGGCTCTTTGTTAGATCAACAATAGCGCAAATGAGAGCCACTCAACATTTTCATCGTGATGTTCTCCTCATACTGACTCAACAAAAGAAAATAATTTCAGAGAAACACACTGAAATATTTTTGGAGTTTTAAATTTTTTTAAGGAAGCAAATTAAAAGAACAAAAAAATGAGAACCATTTACACGGGAAATCTCCCAACAAGCAAAAGAAGAAACGGTAAATCTTTTTGGGTTTTCTTTTAATACTACAATAAATTAAACTAGAAAGAAAAACTGAAAAGAACCGAGAAATATTTTTTGGATTTTCTCAAAGTTTTTCAAACACACAAGAAGAAAGCGAGAAAATAAAACTAATATGGATTATACAAGGAAAGAGGATGAACACCGACAACCGGAATGAAATGTGTGAACATGAATGTAATGTCGGTGGGAAACACGTACTCCCCCAAGCTTAGGCTTTTGCCTAGCTTGGTAATCATCATCGCTGGTCTAGGTAATAATCAAAGTGGTAGCTCGTGGAGGATCTCGGTGCCTCCTCCTATGCCTGGCGAGTAGCTTCTACTGCCGCGTTGTACTCACGTGCTTCGCTCTGATAAATTTAATATCTTCCTTTACCCTGAATATCAAAGAGAGCAGGTGCAGGAAAAATAACAGGTACAATGGTTTTTTTATCAAACATCAACTTATAATAATAGTTTTGAGCTCTATACTTAATAAACTCGTGGCGTTGCATCGCATCAAAGTCTAGATATTGGTTAGGTAAAATAGGATCATTAGGCAAAGGTGAAACCCCTAGCCTTGCAGCTACGCGAGAGGCATAAATTCCTCCATAAAAATGAGCACTATCAGCATTGCGTTGTAGCCTTCGTGCCACAATTGCTACTAGATTATAACATTTAATGCCTGTTAGAGCAGTATGTATGAGGCTCAAGTCCGGGGCATAGAGTGAACTAGAGTCTTGTTTGCCTACAATGCATTTACCATTAAAAAGCACAAAGTAACAGATGGAGGGAAATTGTATACTTTTTATTCTAGCTTGTGTAACTCCTCTATTCTCACCACAACAGAGGCTACTCAGGAACATCTCATAATCAGATTTTGATGGTTCGTCTAGCGAACCCCAACACGGAATTTTGCATCCATCATAGAATTCTTCTAAAGGCATAACATAGGCTCTATCATAAAGGCAAAATGAGACTCTAGAATCACGAGAATGGTACTTAAATTTTTTGGTGAACGATTGGATGAGATTGTGATGTTGAATACACTTATCTGTGATGAAGGGAGAGAGCTCAGTGTTATGAACGTACTGATCAAATTCTTCTTTAATACCCGCACCTATCATGAACTCATCACATGGCCAGAGGCACGATTTGGTATCGCATCTCGTACCGAGCTTGCCCTTGGCTCAACATAAGCCTGTCGTATCGAGCTCTCACTCGAAGATGCCTCCGAGGACCTCCTCCTTGAAGAACTCCTCCTAAAGAGGTTCATTTTTGTACGAACAAATTTCTGAAATTTTTGGGTCACAAAATAATATCGATAAAACTTCACAAAACTGATAACAACTACTCATATGGATGTATAGAGGCTATATCAAGCATTCAAACTACTTGGAACTCATAGAATTCAACATGCAAGCTCATTTTTAGTAGCACCAAGAGTATCTAATTACTAAAAATATAAATCACTAAAGCAAAAACTAATTGGAGAAACGGAGCTCCAAGCAAAGAGATCGAAAATCTCAGGTTTGGGAGCAAGAACACGAGAGAGAGAGAGAGAGAGAGAGCTACGGGGATTTTTTTTCTGAAGGTGAGTGAGGATGTGAGCTAAGGGAGTAAGTGGGGAGTCCTTTTGGGCTCACTACCCACCAGGGTGCACCAGAGGGCTGTGGCGCACCCTGGTGCCTAGTGGGTACCTGCGGCACCCCCTGTGGTGTTTTCAGCGCCAGAAATTCTCAAATATCCAGAAAAAATCGTGTTAATTTTAGGTCATTTTGAGCACTTTCATTTTTCGCACTTTTTATTGCATGGATAATTCAGAAAACAGGATATTCATATCATTTTATTGTATTTAACTAAAAATAACAGGAAATATAAAATGATTACAGAAGGTTGTGCCTACTATATTCATCGACCACATGCCTCTCGAAAATAATCCATTAATAAGGTTGATCAAGTCTTATTAAACACCATTTTCGATTAGCATGAACCCGAAGAATCTTCGTAAAACACTAAGTTACCTTAACAAGGATAAGCATCTCCTCAACAATAAGTGTTTCATACTTCTTTTTGACAATAGGAAGAGGAATTTGAAAACTTCCAACGGTAATTGTCAGGGTCTTTTCAATAACATTAATACCATTCACTTGAAATTGTTTCTTTGGAAAATGCACCGTATGCTCATTACCATTGACATGAAAAGTGACCTTGCTTTTGTTGGAATTAATAACAACCCCTGCAGTATTCAAAAAGGGTCTACCAAGGATCATCGACATGTTGTCGTCCTCGGGCATATCAAGTATAACTAAGTCTGTTAAAACAGTAACATATGCAACCAGAACGGTCACATCCTCACACACACCGATAGGTATGGCAGTTGATTTGTCAGCCATTTGCAATGATATTGTAGTGGGTGTGAGTTTATTCAAATCAAGTCTTTTGTATAAAGAGAAAGGCATAACACTAACACCAGCTCCTAAATCACATAAAGCAGTTTTGACATAATTTCTTTTAATAGAGCATGATGTAGTTGGTATTCCTGGATCTCCTAAATTCTTAGGTACTCCATCTTTAAAAGAATAGTTTGCAAGCATGGTGGAGATTTCAGCTTCAGGTATTTTTCTATTATTAGTGACAATATCATTCATATATTTTGCATAAGCGGCCATCTTTGAAATATCAGTCAAATGAGTATGCAAAAAGATTGGCCTAATCATTTCATCAAAGCATTCAAATTCTTCCTCATCATTTTTCTTAGATGGTTTAGGTGGAAAGGGCATGGGTTTCTAAACCCATGGTTCTCTTTCTTTACCATGTTTTCTAGCAACAAAGTCTCTCTTATCATAACATCTATTTTTAGTAGGTGGGTTATCAAGATCAACAACAGGTTCTATTTCAACATCATTCTCTGGTTGTTTATCAATATATGGTTGAGCATCTATATGAACATCATCATTGTCATTATCATTATCAGTAGGTGAATGTTCATTACCAGATTGAGTTTCGGCATCAGAAACAGAAACATCATTATCATCCTCAGAAGGTTGTTTTACCTCAGGTTCACTAGAAGTATGCAAAGTTCTATCATTTTTTTTTCTTTTTCTTTTTAGAAGGACTAGGTGCATCAACATTAATTCTTTGAGACTCTTGTTCAATTCTTTTAGGGTGACCTTCAGGATAAAGTGGCTCCTGAGTCATTCTACCTCCTCTAGTCATTACTCTAACAACATGATCATTCATATTATTATTCATTTCATTGAGCAATTCACCCTGAGATTTAGCAACTTGTTCTAACTGAGTTTGGACCATAGAAGCATGTTTACTAACACCTTTGACATCATTAACAATTCTAAACAACAAGTCACTCAAGCAATCAATCATGTATGCATTTCATTTCAACTGTTTCATAACATTTGCATTAAAATGATCTTGCTTAATAATGTAATTGTCAAATTCACACAAGCATTGACTAGGAGATTTTATTGTAGGGAATGTCACCTTCATCAGACTTTATATGAGAATTTACCTCTACCACCTGTGGTGGTGTGTCAAGACCACGTATTTCTTCAATAGGTGGCAAATTCTTAACATCTTCAACTTTAATACCTTTTTCTTTCATACATTTCTTTGCTTCTTGCATATCTTCAGGACTAAGAAATAAAATAGGCCTCTTCTTCAGAGTGGGTTTAGGCGGTGGTTCAGGAAGTGTCCAATCATCGTAATTCTTTAATATATTATTCAATAGTTCCTCAGCTTGTTCAATAGTTCGTTCCCTGAAAACACAACCAGCACAACTATGTAGGTAGTCCCTAGAAGCACCGGTTAGTCCATTATAGAAGATATCAAGTATTTCATTTTTCTTAAGAGGATGATCAGGAAGAGCATTAAGTAATTGGAGAAGCCTCCCCAAGCTTGTGGGAGACTCTCTCCTTAAATTTGCACAAAGTTAAATATTTCCTGTATGGCAGCTTGTTTCTTATGAGTAGGAAAATATTTTTGAGAGAAGTAATAAATCATATCCTAGAGATTACGCACACAACCAGGAGCAAGAGTATTATACCATATCTTAGCATCACCCTTTAACGAGAAAGTAAATAACTTGAGAATATAGTAATAGCATTTTTTTCATCATGAGCAAATAGGGTGGCTATATCATTTAATTTAGTAAGATGTGCCACAATAGTTTCAGTTTCATAGCCATGGAAAGGATCAGATTCAACCAAAGTAATTAACTCTGGGTAGACAGAGAATTCATAATCCTTATCAGTAATAAAGATAGGTGAAGTAGCAAACTTAGGATCATATTTCATTCTAGCATTCAGATATTTTTCTTTCAATTTGCATAGTAATTTCTTAAGATCATCTCTATCCTTACAAGCAAGAAGGTCCCTAGCTACCTCTTATAACCCTCGGGTATCTTAAGCAATTCATATCTAAGAGAGCTAGGTCTAACAGGTGTTTCATAATATTCTGTTTCAATAAATTCATCAGGTTTAGTAATCTCATTGGTTTCAAGATTCTCAATTTCTTTAGCTCTAGCAAGTTGTTCATAAAGAAATTCACCTAGTGGTACATTCTTATCAAGCAAAGTACTAGCATCATCAATAGCATCATTCATAGCAGAAGTAGTATCTTCAATAACTTGCGACATATAAGGATTAATAGCAGGTGGTGGTGTTGCAAGCTTACTCAAAACAGAAAGTGAATCAAGTGCAGAGGTAGATAACAGTTCCTTACCTCCCCTCGTCTTAGAGGGAATGATCTTAGTTCTACCATCCTTAAGATTCTTCATAATGATCAACAGATATAAACCCCAAGTGACTTAACAAATATAGCTATGCTCGCTGGCAACAGCGCCAGAAAAAGGTTTTGATAACCCACAAGTATAGGGGACCGCAACAATTTTTGAGGGTAGAGTATTCAACCCAAATTTATTGATTCGACACAAGGGGAGCCAAAGAATACTTGTAAGTATTAGCAGTTGAGTTGTCAATTCAACCACACTTGGAGACGAAATGTATGCAGTAGCGTGATCAGTAGCACAGTAGTATGATAGTTTGATAGCAGTAGCAATGATAGTAGCAGTAATAGTAACAGTAGTAGCAGTAGTTTTGTAGCGGTTACAACAGTAGTAACTTAGCAAGAACAATATGTGAATAACTCGTAGGCATTGGATCGATGATAACGTTGGAGAATATTCATCATAAAATAGTCATAACCTAGGGCGACACAAAACTAGCTCCAATTCATCAATGTAATGTAGGCATGTATTTCATAAATAGTCATACATGCTTATGGAAAAGAACTTGCATATCATCCTTATCCTACCCTCTTGTGGCAGCGGGGTCCATAAGAAAACTACGGGATATTAAGGCCTCCTTTTAATAGAGAACCGAAACAAGGCATTAACACATAGTGAATACATGAACTCCTCAAACTACAGTAATCACCGAAAGAATCACAATTATTGTCACATTGGGGGTATGCAGATCATAACACATAGCAGGTGCATACAACTTGCAAGATAGGATCAAGAACACAAATATATTGGTGAAAACATAAATGGTTTAGATCGAAAATCATGGCACTCGAGCCCTAGTGACAAGCATTAAGCATAGCAAAGTCATAGCAACATCAATGCTAGAACATAGTGGATACTAGGGATCAAGCCCAAACAAGACTAACTCGATTACATGATGAATCTCATCCAACCAATCATCGTCCAACAAGCCTACGAAGAAATTACTCGCTCCCGACAGTGAGCATCATGAAATTGGTGATTGGGGATGGTTGATCATGATGAAGACGGAAGATCCCCCTCTCCGAAGCCCCAAACGGACTCCAGATCTGGCTCCAGATGAAGAACAAGAGGGGACAGCGGTTCCGTATCATAAAACGTGATGAAGCTTCCTCCCTGATTTTTTTCTCGGGAAATAGAAATTTATAGTATCTAGATTAGGGTCAGCGGAGCCTCGAGGGGCCCACTACCCACCAGGGCGCGCGAGAGGGGGTGGCGCGTCCTGGTGCCTAGTGGGTCTTTGATCCAATATTTTTCTTTTATTTCAAAACAAATCTCTAAAAAGTTTGGTCCAATTTTGAGAACTTTTATTTCTGCACAAAAACAACACCATGGCAGTTCTGCTGAAAACAGGTCAGTCCGAATTAGTTTCATTCAAATCATGCAAATTAGAGTCCAAAACAAGAGCAAACGTGTTATAAAAAGTAGATACGATGGAGACGTATCAGACGCCGCGGCACGCGGCGTCGTTGCCTGCTCCGGCTCGTTCCTGGTTCGACCTCGCCGGGGGTGGGGGAGGGGGGTCCCAACCCCCACCCCACCCTCGGCAGTGCACTTGGTTGACAACGCAGTGCGGTTATTCTCTTCCCCCCTCCCCCCAAACAACCGCACCCCCAACACCCCTAAGATAGATAGTGGGGCCACGGATGTGACGGACTCGCCTCCGCATGCGACGAGGCGGCACGCCCAATCGTCGGCTGTTGCGGCTCGTTTCTGGCTCGGCCTCGCGCAAACGCGGCAGTGCGCTTGCTTGACGGGAGCGGTGCGGTTCATTTTCTACTCAATTCCATCATGCAAACGCTAGAACTAAAAAACATGAAATCAAAAATAAAAAGGTTACAACGGAAAAAAGAAGTCAGCCAAAAGGGGGGACTATACTCCAGTTATATATAGAAATGCAATGTAGTTCAAAAACGGAAAAACTAACGCCCACACGTGTGGGCGTTTGCACATCGCCCACACGCCTCCATCACCACTCATTTTGCCACGTATGAACAGATGACATCAGCAGAAATCTTTTTGGTTTTCGGCTTAAAAATGTTTTATGTCCTAATTAAAAAAGTGAATTAAAAATCCGTTTTCACCATTAAATCCGTCTCGACGAGATTTTCAAAACTAGAACCCATGTTGATATGTTTTGACGAAATTTTTTTTGCCCAAAAGTTGCCATGAGTTTACACTGTAGTTGCCATAGTGCTTGAACTAAAGTTGCCATGTGGTAATTTTAGTTTGTAGATCATGGCAATTTTAGTTTTTCGATGATGGCAATTAGAGTACTTTAACCATGAAAATATTTTTTGTATGACAAGTCTAGTTTCTTAATTCCCTGTTTTATAATATGTCATTTACTTTAAATGTAGAAGAAAATAGTTGAAACATATCATGGCAACTTCAGTGTAAACATCATGGCAATTCATGTGCAATAGACACGGCAATTTTTAACCAAAAAAAAATTCGTCAAAATATATTGATATGAGATCTAATTTCGAAGATCTCGTCGCGAGGGATTTGCCCATGAAAACGGATCTTCAATTGGATTTTTCATTTAAGAGATAAAACATTTTAAAAACAGAAAATCCAAAAAGATTTCCACTGCATGCATGCGGTGACATGGCGTAGTGTGTGTGCTACAGGGCGTGTGGGCGGGTTTGGCTCCCACCACACGTGTGGGCGTTAGCGTTGTCCTTCAACAAACAACACGGAATGTAGTGCCATTCTGCTCGAGCGTTTTTTTGCCGATAAAATAAGATAAATAAAAGGTGATGGCTACAACAGAAATGATGCATGCGGAACACACATTGAAGAACCAGATTTCACATATGTTAAGGCATATCTCTCTAAATGTAGTTTTGGTGATTGATGACAACACGTTTGCGGACTAATCGTGTGCTTTGAGCATTTCAGAGATTCATCATTTGGCACGAGACGATTTCTTTCCCCTCGGAGTGTCATTCAAGACGGTGTAGCTCTTTCGCTTCTTTTGGTGGATTAGTTTCGTAGGAGTCACCGTACTATCAAGAGGGGGTCCGCTTTGGTAAGGCTAGGGTGGAATCAACACGTACACATCCTCTTTGCACCCTCTGAGCCTTTCCGCGTCATTGGAGATATCTTTCCTCTCTCTTTGGGCTGAGTCTGGTCCCAGCGGTAGTACCGCGGTACCCAGCGGTAGTACCGCTTAGGGGTCACAGGCGGCAGTACCGCTCTGCAGCGGTAGTACCGCCGGTGGGTCCTCAGCAGTAGTACCGCTACGGTACCAGGCCCCTACCGCGTCAACTCGAGGGGTCATTTTTCGTGTCGGATTGTGCGGTACTTTGCAGCGGCAGTAGAGCGGCAGTGCCGCTCATGAGCGGTAGTACCGCCCTACCACCGCGGCGGTACCGCTCGGGTCCGTATCTCTCCTGCCCTCCGAACTCTGCGGTAGTACCGCCCAGGGGTGCGGTAGTACTGCTGTGCCCAGCGGTAGTACCGCTGCCTCCCGCGGTAGTACCGCTCCTGTGGGGCTGTTTTGGGGGGTAATGGTTGGATTGTTCCCCCCACTATATAAGGAGGTCTTCTTCCCCAAAGTTGACCTACCTCTTCCCCCAAAAGCTCCATTGTTGCTCCAAGCTCCATTTTCGCCCGATCTCTCTCCCTAGCCAGTCAAACTTGTTGATTTGCTCGGGATTGGTTGAGAAGGCCCCGATCTACACTTCCACCAAGAGAAATTTGATTCCCCCCACTTATCCCTAGCGGATCTTGTTACTCTTGGGTGTTTGAGAACCCTAGACGGTTGAGGTCACCGCGGAGCCATAGTCCATTGTGGTGAAGCTTTGTGGTGTCGTTGGGAGCCTCCAATTAAGTTGTGGAGATTGCCCCAACCTTGTTTGTAAAGGTCCGGTCGCCGCCTTCAAGGGCACCAATAGTGGAATCACGGCAACTCGCATTCTGTGAGGGCGTGAGGAGAATACGGTGGCCCTAGTGGCTTCTTGGGGAGCATTGTGCCTCCACACCGCTCCAACGGAGACGTACTTCCCCTCAAAAGGAAGGAACTTAGGTAACACATCCTCGTCTTCACCGGCTCCACTCTTGGTTATCCTGTCCCTTTACTTTCGCAAGCTTACTTGTGTTAAATCCCTTGCTTGCTTGTGTGCTTGTTGTCATTGCATCATATAGGTTGCTCACTTAGTTGCATATCTAGACAACCTACTTTAATGCAAAGTTTAAATTGGTAAAGTAAAGCTAAAAATTGTTAGTTGCCTATTCACCCCCCCTCTAGTCAACTATATCAATCCTTTCAATTGGTGTCAGAGCCTCGTCTCTTTATTAAGGACTTTACCGTCCGAAGAGTATGGTTGACGTCGTAGACGGTGTGGAGGAGCACTCCGGTGTGAATCCGGTCTCGTCTACGGGAGATGGGGGTACCTCGGTCTCTCGTGAGGAATTCAATGTGGCGTTGGACACATTGAAAACCTCCATGACTACCGAGGTCGAAAGCATGGTTAATAAATTCTTAGATGGGCTTAAACTTTCCACCGCACCGTTGAAAGTGGGTGATCCCGCCAACAAGGTGACGGATGCTACCTCCGACAAGGGGGAAGCTACTAGCGAGAAAGCTCCTTCTTCTAGTGGTAAAAATGGCACCGGCATCTTTGCCCACGTGGAACCTCCACTTGTCTATGGTGGACCGCTCCCTTCCACTCATTTGAATCATGCCGGACAGGCCCCTAAGATTGAGAAGAATGTAGATTTTGATTCTTGGGTCTATCGTTTTAAGCGTCATTTAAATCATGTGAACACTAACCTTTGGAGAATCATTGAAGAAGGTTTCTATCCGCATGACCGAAGTAACTTCACTCCTAGAGAAGTTGTGGATCATCAATTCAATGAGAATGCTCTCTTCATCATCCAAGAAGCAATCCCACCCGAAGATCTTCCTCATCTCCGGCCCTACACCGTGGCCAAAGATGCTTGGCTCCAAGTTGTTTCCCTCTATCGGGGAAGCACAAGCATTCAACGCTCCAGCTATGAAGTGGTGCAAGATGAAGCCGATGAGTTTGCAATGAAAGAAGATGAAGAACCTCGTGAGCTTTTTCGGAGAGTAACCAAACTCGCGGTCTCTCTCCGAGATCATGGAAGTAAGGACACGGATGACAATTGGATCAAGTGCAAATTCCTCAAGGCAATGATGCCTACCACAAAGCCATGTCCTCCGTCATTCGTCAAAGGCCGGACTTCCACACCTTGTCCTCAAGTGAAGTGTTGGATGAGTTCGTTGCCATGAGCATCTTGGACAAGACCGCCGACAATGCGGTCCTTCGCTCTCAAAGAGTAAAGAAGCCCAACCTTGCTCTAAAGGCCAAGGTTAGTATGGAGGAAGAGGATGAAGAGGAAGAAGAAGAAAGCAACCTCGAAGATACGAAGTATGCCTATCATGAACACATGGCTCTTGCTTCAAGGCAATTTTGGAGCAAGAAGAACACAAGGCCAAACTTCAACAAGAACAATTCAAGTGGCGCAAAGGGCAAGCAACGAGTGAGGACTTGCTTCAATTGTGGCAATGTGAGCCACTTTGTTGCGGAGTGCCCTTACGAGAAGAGGGAAGACAATGGTGGCAAGCTCATTCGAAAGGACAAGTCCAAGTCGTTCCCCAACAAGAGCAACTTCACCAAGAAGACTCCTCCCAAGGCATTGGTGGTACAAGAAGAGTACAATGAGGATGATGACGATGATGAAGATGGTGAGTCGGGTGCCATGGCCTCCGTTGCCATTGCGATGACTCCACGGATGTCTCTCTTCGACTCACCCAATGAGAACCTCACCGCCAAGTGCCTCATGGCTAAAGCCACCAACAAGGTAACCCCCAACATCAAAACTACCATCATTAATAATCCTTCTTCGATGGATAGCATTGATGAACATGAGGGGACAAATGTGGAGGAAAATGAGTTTGAGACCTTTATGGGTAAACTCAAGGGTAAATCCAAGAAGCACTTCGTTGCTCTCTTGGAACAACTTGGTGAAGCCAATGACATGATCGAGGCTCACGAAGATACCATCTCTAAGATGGAGGGGCATAGTCGTGACTATGCCGATGAGATTTCGGATCTTTCCAATGCTCTTGACGAAGAGTGTGGTCTTCGTTTGGCTCTTGAGGAGTCATACAACGATGATCATGCTAAGTTAAAGAAAGATCTTGATCATGCTCTTGTTGTGTCTCGTGTGCTAAACTCCGAGAAGGCAAAGCTTGGGGTTGATCTTGCTAGACTCAAAGAGGAGTTTGACATTCTCGACAAGGCTCACAAAGTCTTGAAGGGTGTTCATGCTAGCCTCAAGGAGTCTCATGATCAACTCCAAGTGAAGCTAACTAAGGAGAAAGCCACCTTTCCTCATATGGTGTTAATTGATAATGCAAATGCTACTAACCCTTGTTGTGAGCATGTGCATCTTGTTGAGGAGAATGCTAAGTTGAAGGAGCATCTTGAGAAAGGCCTTGTGTCATGCATACAAGGTGAGAAGAACCTCAACGACCTTTTGAGCAATCAAAAGGAAGTTGTGGCCAAGGAGGGGATTGGGTTCGCACCCAAGCCCAAGAACAAGAAGAAGAATGACAAGACCAAACGACCTCCTCCTCTCAAGCAAACTTTTGTGAAGGAGGGAGAGGGTGCTTCCAAGGAGAAGAAGAACAATTGGAAGGGTGGCGATGTCAAGAAGGGCAATGCCACCCCTTCCAACAAAGCCGGCGACTTTAATCCTTCTTATGTGCTATGCCGTGCTAGTGATGGGCATGTTTATGCCAAATTTGTTGGTTCTCCTCATGAGTATATTGAATGGTCTATTTGGGTTCCTAAGACCCTTGTTACTAACATCAAAGGACCCATTACAAAATGGGTACCTAAAACCAAGCATTGATCTCTTGTAGGTGTTTGCTTCCGGTGGGGGATCATGGTTGCTCGATAGTGGAGCTACAAATCATATGACCGGAAGCAAGGACTTGGTGGTGGACGTGCACAAGATTCCATCTATGCCCACCAATGTCGAGTGGGGTGATGCCTCGTCTTCTAAGGTATCAGGACTCGGCAAAGTAGTCATTTCTCATGATCTCACGGTCGATAAAGTAATGCTTGTTGAGTCCCTTGCATACAATTTACTTTCCGTTCGTCAACTTACAATCATGGGTTTTGCCACCTTCTTTGATATTGATACGTGGCCCTCTTGTGGAGCAAGACTCTTAAAGTAGCCTTTGTTGCGCATGTCGAGAACGGTCTCTATGTGATTAACTTTCCGGAGCGACCCACTAAGACCGCGACATGCCTAATGGCTAAAGTTGACGTGGGATGGCTTTGGCATCGCCGTTTAGCCCATGTCAATATGAGATCTTTGCAAAGTCTTCTCAAGGGGGACCATGTCCATGGACTAACAAACGTTAGTTTTGCTAAAGATCGTGCTTGCCGTGCTTGTATCGAAGGAAAGCTTCATGAGAAGGCTCACCCTCCCACGACTCTCATTTACTTGAAGAGGCCTTTGGAGCTCCTTCATTTGGATCTCTTTGGGCCTCCATCCTTTGATAGTCTTGGGGGTAGAAAATATTGCTTGGTGATTGTGGATGACTATTCAAGATACACTTGGGTGTATTTCTTCAAGAGGAAGAGTGAGACCCAACAAACCGTCATTGACTTTGCAAATGAAGCCCAACGTCAACACAATGCAAAGATCTTGACAATAAGAAGTGACAACGGCACCGAGTTCAAGAACTACACCTTGGATGAGTTTCTTAGTGATGAGGGGATCAAGCATCAATATTCCGCACCTTACACCCCTCAACAAAATGGTGTTGCGGAGAGGAAGAACCAGACGTTGATGGATGCCGCAAGGACCATGATGGTGGAGTTCAAGTCTCCATACAACTTTTGGGCCGAAGCCATCAACACCGTGTGTCATGCATCCAATTGGATCTATCTCCGCAAGGGCTTGAACAAGACTCCATATGAGATACTCACCGGTAACAAGCCCAACCTCAAGTACTTTCGGGTGTTCGGGTGTAAGAGTTTCATTCTCAAGAAAGGTCTTCAGTTGTCTAAATTTGAGGCTAGAGCTTATGAGGGCATATTTGTTGGTTATGCTACAAACTCTCATGCTTACCGTGTCCTCAATAAATCCACGAGAGTTATTGAGGAGACGTGTAACGTGGAGTTTGATGAGAATAACGGCTCCCAAGTGGAGCAAAGTGGCACTTGTGATGTAGGTGATGAAATTCCTCCTCAAGCCATAAGAAGAATGGGTGTTGGTTTTATCCTACCCATTGGGGAACCCCTTGTGGCCGAAGGAGAAGGACAATGCTCCACTCAAGTGGAGCCATCACCAACCCAAGGCCCACATACTTCCGAAGAACAAAGTGAAGGCCCTCAACCTCATGAACAAGACCAAGGGCAAGATCATCCTCAAGACGGTGGTGACACACCAAGTGATGCCCAAGGTCAAGTTCTCTCCTCCGAGCAAGTTCAAGATCAAGAACAAGCTCAAGACGGCGCTGTAACGCCCATGATGCGGCTATATCTCCCACGTGTCAAGGCACGACTTAGAGGCATAACCGCATTGTGGTTTTGTCGCAAGAAGGATCATCTTCACACAATCCCATGTAATGAACAAGAATGGGATAACGAGAGTTGGCTTACAATCGCCACTTCACACAATACATAAATATAATCCATTCATCATCCAAAATCCACACATAGACCAACTACGGTCAAAATCCAAATGAAAATAAGATAACCCCAAATGCTAGATCCCCGATCGTCCCAACTGGGCTCCACTACTGATCGTCAGGAAAAGAAACATAGTAATGACCACGTTCCTCATCGAACTCCCACTTGAGCTCGGTTGCGTCATCTGCACTGGCATCGTCGGCACCTGCAACTGTTTTGGTAGAATCTGTGAGTCATGAGGATTCAGCAATCTCACACCCGCGAGATCAAGACAATTTAAGCTTAAAGGAAAGGATGGTGTAATGAGGTGGAGCTGCAGCAGGCACTAAGCATATATGGTGGCTAACATACGCAAGTGAGAGCGAGAAGAGAAGCAACGCTACGGTCGCGAAGCTAGAGATGATCAAGAAGTGATCCTGAAACTACTTACGTTCAACATAACCCAGAAACCGTGTTCACTTCCCGGACGCCACCGAGAAGAGACCATCACGGCTACACACGCGGTTGATGTATTTTAATTAAGTCAAGTGACAAGTTCTCTACAACCGGACATTAACAAATTCCCATCTGCCTCATAACCGCGGGCACAGCTTTCGAAAGATAATACCCTGCAGGGGTGTCCCAACTTAGCCCATCATAAGCTCTCACGGTCAGCGAAGGATAAACCTTCTCCCGGAAAGACCCGATCAGTCTCGGAATTCCGGTTTACAAGACATTTCGACAATGGTAAAACAAGACCAGCAAAGCCACCCGAATGTGCCGACAAATCCCGATAGGAGCTGCACATATCTCGTTCTCAGGGCACACCGGATTGTCCAAGCTTCCGATAGGCGAGCCCAGAGTTGCCCCTGGTGGCCACCGGCGACTGATAGGTTGGACCAATACTCAAAGGAGCACTGGCCCGGGGGTTTAAATAAAGATGACCCTCGGGCTCACGAAAACCCAAGGGAAAAGGCTTAGGTGGCAAATGGTAAAACCAAAGTTGGGCCTTGCTGGAGGAGTTTTATTCAAGGCGAACTGTCAAGGGGGTCCCATAAATCACCCAACCGCGTAAGGAACGCAAACTCAAGGAACATAATACCGGTATGACGGAAACTAGGGCGGCAAGAGTGGAACAAAACACCAGGCATAAGGCCGAGCCTTCCACCCTTTACCAAATATATAGATGCATTAATTAAATAAGATATATTGTGATATCCCAAAATATCCATGTTCCAACATGGAACCAACTTCAACTTCACCTGCAACTAGCAACGCTATAAGAAGGGCTGAGCAAAAGCGGTAACTTAGCCAAGCAACGGTTTGCTAGGAAAGGATGGTTAGAGGCTTGACATGGCAATATGGGAGGCATGATATAGCAAGTGGTAGATAGCGCAGCATGGCAATAGAACGAATAACTAGCAAATCAAAGATAGAAGTGATTTCGAGGGTATGGTCATCTTGCCTGCAAGGTTCTCAGAGTAGTCGAAAGCTTGATCCTCGTAAGCGTACTCAACAGGTTCCTTGTTCACGAACTCGTCTCCTGGCTCTACCCACAACACGAACACAAGCAACGGAACCACAATCAATCACGGGAAATTCACAAGCAACATGATGCAAAACATGTATGATATGCGAGATGTGGTATGCGATGCATATGCGTGCTCCGGAAGAAAAATGATGAACAAGGCAGTAACATGGCAAACCAAGTATGCCACTGGAAATATGAGATGATTTCGGTCGAAATCGATATAAAGATCACGGGAAACGGATGCACGGTTTGCAAATGGCAAGCAAAACAAGAATGACACGAATCTATGATTAACAGCATGATAGCACTTAGAATGCAACAAGTAACTATGCTACAGCACTCCAACGTAGCAACAAAGCATATGGCAGTAATCTACAGGAGATGCTTGACAAAAGATGAATACTGAGCTATGGCTAGTTCACACCACACCAGGTTCAAACAGGCATGGCAAAAGTGCAAAAGATAACAGGTTCACAGACTTGGAGAAATTACTGGACATGACTGAAACAGCATCAGGTAGCAGTGTTCAGAGCATGAAAATAACATGCTACAGGAACCTAACATAGAAAAGCAAGGCATAGCATGAATCTACTAAATTCATAGAACAAAAGTTCCTTACTGACCATAAGCCAAAAAGGATCATAAGATATGATGGCAACCATGTAAACATAGCAAGTTTCGTTAACAGGTTTCAGACTTGACAGAAAACAGAGCATGGCAGAAACAGACATTATGAGGGCATCTTGGTGAGCTTGATGCACTCATCACAAAGCAATGCATGACAAAACAAGCATACCTACAGCAAGATGGCATGTTTATGAAGCTATCCATGGCAAGAGCAAATACATAGCATGAAAGGATCAACTACAACAACCTTGGCAAAATTGAGTAACACGTAAACAATCTGCCAGAAATATTTTATAGCAAAAGTAGAGCAAGATTGAGTCATGCTATGGCACTCCATAATTTCAAACAAGGGCAGGAATGGATCAACTGCAACAATATCTACAAAACATCCTTACTGAATATCTCCGAAAGGAGCATGGATCTCTCTGTAGCCACATGGATACATAGCAACAAAATAACAGCAGTCACAGACTTAGAGAAATCACTAAATCCCTGAAATCAGAAACATCACGAAGTCTAGTTTGCATGCTTGTGTTAGTCACCAAAGAGATCACAAAAATACATGGCATACACATCTGTAAAGATGGCATGGCATACATCAAAACACATGTAGATCTCATGCCCATAAGATGCACAGATTAAACACAACAAAAATAACAAAACCCTAAGTTCTGATAAGTAACAGCAGGTAACAGCATATAGCACTCTTGCACGAGAGATTTGGGCATCAAGATAGACTCAAATGAACACGGCACAATGGAACAAAATGAAGAGCATCTAGAGACGAACATTTTGATATATTACACGCACGAAATGGAGCTATATGCAGAGAGTTATGTTGCAATGAACAGGAGCACATATTATAAATTATCTAGGACTTGGAATATTTCGGGGGAGGAAGAAAGTCGACCTTCGGTGAGATCTAGGGTTCGGGCCGCCGGAGATCAGGGACGGCCGGAGTTGCTGCTCGCCGGAGCTCGAGAGGAGGAGGGTGGCGGGGCCGACGACCGGAGATGGAGAGGAGGAAGATGGGGCGCGGCGCCGGCGCGGCGTGGAGCCGCGACGGCGCGGAGTCCGGCGCGGCCCGCGGGAGGGCGCGGCGGAGGCGGCGCGGCAACCGGTGACGGGGAAGCGGCGAGGCGGCGAGGTCCGGCGGAGGACGGCGGCGGCGCGCGGGCGGAGGAGGCGCGGAGGGCGCGGGCGGCGTCCCGGGCCGCGGGGGCCGGGAACGGGCTCGCCGGGCCGCGGGCGTACGGGTGGTGGCGCTGCCACGTGGCAGGCTGGGAGAGGCCCGGCGCGGCGGCGGGTGCAGTGTCCAGCGGCGGTGGACGCGTCTGGTGGCGGCGGGGCGATTTGATCTAGGGTTAGGGGTGGTTTTTGCCCGAGATTTTGGAGGGGGGAGGTATTTTTATAGGTAGAGGGAGCTAGGAGACTCCAAATGGAGCACGGTTTTCGCCCACACGATCGTGATCGAACAACCGAGAGCATGGAGGAGACTAAGAGGGGTTTTGGGCTGTTTGGAGGGGGGGTTTGCTGCAACACACAAAAGGACTTTGTGGTTACCCGGTTAACCGTTGGAGCATCAAACGACCTCCAAATGGCACGAAACTTGACAGGTGGTCTACCGGTGGTATACCAAGGCCACTTGGCAAGCCTCGGTCCATTCCGAGAACGTTCAACACCCGCTCACAAAAAGAAACAAGAGGGGTGCGTCGGAGGAGGTGGGAGTGCCGGATTGCAAAACGGACAACGGGGAAAATGCTCGGATGCATGAGACGAACATGTATGCAAATGCAATGCACATGATGACATGATATGAGATGCATGACATGAACAAAATGCAAAACGAAAAACAAACCCGACCACGAAGGGAATATCATAACACATAGCCGAAAATGGCAAGAGTTGGAGTTACAAATATGGAAAGTTACATCCAGGGTGTTACAGGCGCTCAAGATGATCAAGTGAACGCTCCTCAACTCACCACCGAGGAGGAATTGGAGCGTCGTGTCACCAAGATTGCTTCCAATCTCTCCACCAAGGGTCATCTCATGAAGAATGTGCTTGGAAGCATTCAAAAGGGGGTAAGCACTCGTAGAAAATTGGGAAACTATTGTGAATATCACGCGTTTGTCTCTTGTGTGGAACCCCAAAAGGTATATGAAGCTCTCGAAGATCCGGATTGGCTCAATGCCATGCATGAAGAACTCAACAACTTTGAGTACAACAAGGTGTGGAGATTAGTGCCAAGGCCAATGGGGAACCACAATGTCATTGGAACCAAGTGGATATTCAAGAACAAGCAAGATGCTCATGGGACCATCATCCGCAACAAGGCACGATTGGTGGCACAAGGCTACTCCCAAGTCGAGGGTATCGACTATGGTAAAACCTTTGCTCCCATTGCTCGTCTTGAATCTATTCGTTTGTTGATTGCTTATGCTTCTCATCACAACTTTAAGTTGCAACAAATGGATGTGAAAAGTGCTTTTCTTAATGGTCCTATTAATGAGTTGGTTTATGTCAAGCAACCCCCCGGATTCGAGGATCCCTACTTTCCCGATCATGTGTATCAACTCGATAAGGCACTCTATGGCCTTAAACAAGCCCCCCGTGCGTGGTATGACCACCTTACCGAGTTGTTACAAGATCGTGGGTTTGAAGTTGGGCTAATCGACCCCACTCTTTTTACTAAGAAGGTCAAAGGGGAGTTTTTTGTGTGCCAACTATATGTTGATGACATTATCTTTCGTTCCCCTAACAAAGCTTTCAATGAGGAATTTGCCGCACTCATGACCTCAAAGTTCAAGATGTCCTCCATGGGAGAGTTGAAGTTCTTTCTCGGTTTCGAAGTAAAGCAAAGAAGAGAAGGAACCTTCATCAACCAAGCCAAATACACTCAAGACATGCTCAAGAGATTCAAGCTAAGTGATGTCAAGCCGGCGTCCACTCCAATGCCCACCAAGTGCCAACTTGACATCGATCCCAATGGTAAAGTGGTGGATCAAAAGGTATATCGCTCCATGATTGGTTCATTACTTTACCTTTGTACATCTAGACCGGATATCATGTTTAGTGTGGGAATTTGTGCACGTTTTCAAGCCACACCTAAGGAAAGCCACTTTGTGGCGGTCAAGCGAATCTTTCGATATTTGGCTCATACCCCAAACTTTGGCTTATGGTACCCAAGAGGAGCAAACTTCAAGCTTGTAGGGTATTCAGACTCCGATTGGGCGGGAGACAAAGTGGATAGGAAATCCACTTCCGGAGGGTGCCAATTCCTTGGTTGCTCTTTGGTAAGTTGGTCTTCTAAGAAGCAAAGTTGTGTGTCTCTCTCATCCACCGAAGCGGAGTATGTGGCAGCCGGGAGTTGTTGTGCACAACTCTTATGGATGAGGCAAACTTTAAAGGATTACGGTGTCATTTGTGACAAAGTGCCTCTTTGGTGTGACATTGAAAGTGCCATCAAGATTTCTCTCAACCCGGTGCAACACTTCAAGACGAAGCATATTGAGATTCAGTATCACTTCATCAGGGTTCATATTAGGCGAGGGGAGATCAAGCTCAACTATGTCAACACTCATGATAAGCTTGCAGATATTTTCACGAAGCCGTTGGATGAAGCAAGATTTCGCGAGTTAAGGCATGATCTAAATATCATTGATTCGAGCAATGTTGCTTGAACACTTGCACTCCCCACCATACTCAACTCGTTATCTTGTTTAGGTGTAGGCATGGACATAGGGGGAGTGTTGTTCTCTTAATGAACTCTCCCTCCCCTTATTATGCATAAATTGATCAACTCTTTCACATTAGCCATTTTCGATGGTACTTGTGCTTCAAAGACGAGTTTTGGTCATGGGCCCAAGGATAATTCTTCGCGGTGCCATACCAATTGACTCAAACATAGGTGGCTCCGGCCACCGCCCTCCCCTTTGGAGAGGCTGTGTCTTGTGGTTGGTCCTCGTTGTCTCTTGCTTCTCTTTCTCTCTGCCTTGTCTTAGTCTCCTTTTATTGCCTTTTTGTTTTTCCTTTCTCTTTGAGCTAAGCCTTTGTGCCTAGTCTTTGGGGTATTGGCTGGGCGGTACTACCGCTGGTTGTGCGCGGTACTACCGCTTATGTTGACAAGTGGTACTACCGCCCACCCGAGCGGTACTACCGCTGGGGGCGGGATCAGGGGGTTATGTCGGGGCAGGGGGAGGTTTCTCCTCCCCCATACCCATTCGCACCGCCCCCTCGTCCCTCTTCCTCTCTCCAGCGACTCCTCATCGCGGGAGGGCTCCGACGGGCCGCCGTCTCCGGGCCATCCCTCTCCATTCCCTTCGGTGGAGTCGATCCCCACCTCGTCCTCTTGCCATGGATGCCGGTATTGCCCTCGTTCCTTCTCTCTTTTTGTCTAGTTCTCAGATCTAGCGTTTTGGGGCAATAGTGGTTGCATCTCTAGATTTTTGGCTAAATCTTGGCTTGAGTAGTTTGGAGAAGGCGTCTAGACTGTGTGGATTAAGTTTTGGTAGGATTATTTTTGAATTTGGCAGTCCGGTAGTGCCGGGTCTGACCACAGCAGTAGGAACCGCCGGTTCCCAGTCTTGCGCGGTACTACCGCTCCCGCTGGAGCAGTACTACCGCTTGCGCGGTACTGCCGCCTATGGCCAGCGGTATTACCGCTGCCTGCCAGATTCCATCATTCCTCTACCACTGTTTGATCCATGTTGTTTTGTTTGGAGGCTTACGCTTTTTCTTTCGTGTTGGTTTTTCTGTTCGTGTGTTTGGTTCCAGGTGGTGAACGTCCTGAGGAGCAAGTCCGCCGTGTCAACCCCGGTCGTGCAACATCAAAGCGCTACCGCACCTCTGAGTCAGTAGGTGCTTCCTCAAGTGCGGCTCCTCCGCCTCATCATCAGAAGAAACTTGCCAACAGGCCGAAGCCAAGGGGCAAGACTGTGACTGAGTTGTCTGCTAAGGAGTTCTGGGAAAGGCGTCGTCGCAACCCCTATGCGGAAGACCAAGAACCCAATTTTGTCAACCGCCCGTTCTGGAACCGCTTGCAGTTTGCCATCTACTTTGATGTGATCAAGGCCAAGAAGAATCTCTATGTTGATGTTCGCTCCATCGACACGGATGCCATGGAAAAGGATCCTGAATACTTTGGTGAAGCTCTTCAGATGTGTGCTCAGCTCAACATTCTCAGAATCATGCAGTTCAACAAGGACTTTGATGTAGATTTGGTGGCTCAATTCTATGCTACTGTCCATCTTGGCACTAATGAAGAAAGGACTCTGACCTGGATGACAAATGGCAAGTTATTGTCTGTCAAGTGGAAGGCCTTCATGGAGTTACTTCAGGTGGAAGATCACGGTCTTGAGACTCCTGTCGGCTTTCGCCCTCACCGCAACGTCAACTCCACTCACAAGCAAGCCCTCTAGCCCTACTGCACTGTGAAGGTTCACCCTGTGACTAAGAAGGAAACCTATGAGTTGTCTACCTACCTGGACATCCTTCATCGTGTCTTTCGAGAGACCCTCTTTCCTAGCATCGGGAATCTGGATATGGTCCACTCCTATCTCGTGGATATGCTTCTCTTCTGCCAGCATGAGAAGGAAGCAAACACTGGCGAGTCCCTGGACATTTCTCATGTTATGTGGTCTGAACTTCTCACTGCCGTTTCTGAGCGCAAGTGCCCGATCTATGGTCCGTTCATCATGCTGCTCATTGAGAAGGCCTGGGCACGTGTCTATCCCCAGGTGATGCTGGAAACTGGAGAATTGGTCTCTCATGAGATCAAGCGTCTGAGGAAGAAGGACAGTTGGGGCACCCCAGCCCCTAAATCCGGGGGTCCATCTACTGCTGCTGACATGGAGACCGAGGACGGGGCTGAGGCCGATGATGACGATGAGGATTATGAGCCTTCTGGGACAGAGCCCTCTTGGGCAAAGAAGATCAAGTGCAAGATGAAGAAGCTCTTCTGCATGGAGTCTCGTGGTCAGTACATGTCTCATGTGGCTGAGAAGAAGGCCAGGGGCGTCATAAGGAGCTCATGCGTCAGCTGGGTGCGACCGTTGTCAGTGGCTCTGAGGGCCAGATCACTGAGGAAGAGGAGTGGATTCAGCAGCTGTAACGCCCACGATGCGGCTATATCTCCCACCACAACTTAGAGGCATAACCGCATAGTGGTTTTGTCACAAGAAGGTCATCTTTGCACAATCCCATGTAATGAACAAGAATGGGATAACGAGAGTTGGCTTACAATCGCCACTTCACACAATACATAAATATAATTCATACATCATCCAAAATCCACACATAGACCGACTACGGTCAAAATCCAAATGAAAATAAGACAACCCCAAATGCTAGATCCCCGATCGTCCCAACTGGGCTCCACTACTGATCATCAGGAAAAGACACATAGTAACGACCACGTTCCTCATCGAACTCCCACTTGAGGTCGATTTCATCATCTGCACTGGCATCGTCGGTACCTGCAACTGTTTTGGTAGAATCTGTGAGTCACGAAGACTCAGCAATCTCACACCCGCGAGATCAAGACTATTTAAGCTTATAGGAAAGGATGGTGTAATAAGGTGGAGCTGCAGCGGGCACTAAGCATATATGGTGGCTAACATACGCAAAAGAGAGCGAGTAGAGAAGCAACGGAACGGTCGTCATCTAGTAATGACCAAGAAGTGATCCTGAACTACTTACCTCATTCATAACTCAAACCGTGTTCACTTCCCGGACTCCGCCGAGAAGAGACCATCACGGCTACACACACAGTTGATGTATTTTACTTGGATCAAGTGACAAGTTCTCTACAACCGGACATTAACAAATTCCCATCTACCTCATAACCGCGGGCACGGCTTTCGAAAGATAATACCCTGCAGGGGTGTCCCAACTTAGCCCATCATAAGCTCTCACGGTCAACGAAGGATAAACCTTCTCCCAGAAAGACCCGATCAGTCTCGGAATCCCGGTTTACAAGACATTTCGACAATGGTAAAACAAGACCAGCAAAGCCACCCGAATGTGCCGACAAATCCCGATAGGAGCTGCACATATCTCGTTCTCAGGGCACACCGGATAAGCGAAGCATACAGGTACCAACATAACCCAAGTTGCCAAGGGACGGTCCCGCACGGTGCTCTAGTTTGGACCAGCGCTCAGAGGAGCACTGGCCCGGGGGTTAAAATAAGATGACCCTCGGGCTCGCGAAAACCCGGGGGAAAAGGCTTAGGTGGTAAATGGTAAAACCAAAGTTGGGCCTTGCTGGAGGAGTTTTATTCAAGGCGAACTGTCAAGGGGGTCCCATAAATCACCCAACCGCGTAAGGAACGCAAACTCAAGGAACATAATACCGGTAAAACAGAAACTAGGGCGGCAAGAATGGAACAAAACACCAGGCATAAGGCCGAGCCTTCCACCCTTTACCAAATATATAGATGCATTAATTAAAGAAGAGATATTGTGATATCCCAACATATCCATGTTCCCACATGGAACAAACTTCAACTTCACCTGCAACTAGCAACGCTATAAGAAGGGCTGAGCAAAAGCGGTAACTTAGCCAAACAACGGTTTGCTAGGAAAGGATGGTTAGAGGCTGACATGGCAATATGGGAGGCATGATATGGCAAGTGATAGGTAGCGCAGCATGGCAATAGAGCGAACAACTAGCAAAGCAAAGATAGAAGTGATTTCGAGGGTATGGTCATCTTGCCTGCAAGGTTCTCAGAGTTGTCGAAAGCTTGATCCTCCTAAACATACTCAACAGGTTCCTCGTTCACGAACTCGTCTCCCGGCTCTACCCAAGACAAGAACACAAGCAATGGAACCACAATCAATCACGAGAAATGCACAAGCAACACGATGCAAAACAAGAATGATATGCAAGATATGATATGCGCATATGCGTGCTCCGGAAGGAAAATGATGAACAAGGCAGTAACTTGGCAAACCAAGCATGCCACTGGAAAGATGAGATGATTTCGGTCGAAATCGATATAAAGATCACCGGAAACGGATGCACGGTTTGCAAATGGCAAGCAAAACAAGAATGACACGAATCTATGATTAACAGCATGATAGCACTTAGAATGCAACAAGTAACTATGCTACAGCACTCCAACGTAGCAACAAAGCATATGGCAGTAATCTACAGGAGATGCTTGACAAAAGATGAATACTGAGCTATGGCTAGTTCACACCACACCAGGTTCAAACAGGCATGGCAAAAGTGCAAAAGATAACAGGTTCACAGACTTGGAGAAATTACTGGACATGACTGAAACAGCATCAGGTAGCAGTGTTCAGAGCATGAAAACAACATGCTACAGAAACTTAACATGGAAAAAAAGGCATGGCAGTATTCTACTAAATGCATATGACAAAAGTCCCTTACTGACTATAAGCCAAAAAGGACCAGAAGATATGATGGCAACCATGTAAACATAGCAAGTTTCGTTATCAGGTTTCAGTCTTAGCAGAAAACAGAGCATGGCAGAAACAATAATATGAAAGCATCTTGGTGAGCTTGATGTACTCACCACAAAGCAATGCATGACAAAACAAGCATACCTACAGCAAGATGGCATGTTTATCAAGCTATCCATGGCAAGACCAAGTACATAGCATGTATGAAACAATTACAACAACCTTGGCAAAATTGAATAACACGTAAACAATCTGCCAGAAATATTTTATAGCAAAAGTAGAGCAAGATTGAGTCATGCTATGGCACTCCATAATTTCAAACAAGGGCAGGAATAGATCAATTACAACAATATCTACAAAACATCCTTACTGAACATCTCCGAAAGGAGCATGGATCTCTCTGTAGCCACATGGATACATAGCAACAAAATAACCGCAGTCACAGACTTGGAGAAATCACTAAGTCCCTGAAATCAGAAACATCACGAAGCCTAGTTTTCATGCTTGTGCTAGCCACCACAGAGATCACAAAAATACATGGCATACACCCCTGGAAATATGGCATGGCATACAACAAAACACATGTAGAGATTATGCCCAGAAGATGCACAGATTAAATGCAACAAAAATAACAAATCCTCAAGTTCTGATAAGTAACAGCAGATAACAGCAAGTAGCACTCTTGCACCAGAGATTTGTGCATCAATATGGACTCAAATGAACATGGTGCAATGTAACAAAATGTAGAGCATCACGAGGTGAACATTTTGATATATTACACGCACGAAACGGAGCTATATGTAGAGAGTTATGATGCAATGAATAGAGGCATGTACTGTAAAATAATATGACTTGGAAATATTTCGGGGGGATCTCGGGGTCAACCTTAGGGGTTGACTGGATCGGGATCGGCCGGAGTTTCTGCTCGAGGTCGCCGGCGCTGGAGCTGCTCACCGGAGCGGAGGAGGCCGGAGGAGAGGAGTGGAAGAGGCGCCGGACGGGGAGGGGCGGCGGGGGCGGCGTCCGCGGTGGCGGGCTGGGCGAGCTCGGGCCCGCGGCGGCGCTGGCCGGCTAGGCGTGCCGAGCGAGGCGGCGGGCGACGGCGATCCGCGGAGGCGGCGGCGATCGGCGGCGGGGCGAGGCGCCCGGGCGGCGGAGAGCGCGGGCCCGCGGGGGCCGGCTGCGGGCTCCCCGGGCCGCGGGCGGCGCGGCGTACGGGCGGCGGGTCGGGTGACACGTGGCGGCGCCCCGTTGGCTGCGGGCGTCGGTGGAGAAACGTCCGTCCGGCGGCGCGGAGGAGCCGGTTAGGGTTGGACTGCGAACGTATTTCGGGAGGGATGCATATATATATAGCTAGAGGGAGCTAGGAGAGTCCAAATGAAGTGCGGTTTTCGCCCACACGATCGTGATCGAACGACGTAGAGCATGGAAGTGACTTAGATGGGTTTTGGGCTGTTTAGAGAGGGGTTTTGCTGCAACACACATACGGACTTTGCGGTTGCCCGGTTAACCGTTGGAGTACCAAACGACCTCCAAATGGAACGAAACTTGGCCGGTGGTCTCCCGGTGGTATACCAAGGCCACTTGACAAGCCTCGGTCCATTCCGAGAATGTTAATCACCCACTCACAAAAGAAAATAAGAGGGGTGCGCCGGAGGAGGTGGGAGCGCCGGATTGCAAAACGGACAACGGAGAAAATGCTCGGATGCAAGAGACGAACACGTATGCAAATGCAATGCACATGATGACATGATATGAGATGCATGACATGAACAAAATGCAAAACGAAAAACAAAAACCCGACCACGAAGGGAATATCATAACACATAGCCGAAAATGGCAAGAGTTGGAGTTACAAATATGGAAAGTTACATCCGGGATGTTACAGCTGCACTGTCCGTGGACCGATTCCGACACCGAGCAGTTTCCGACTGAGGATGGCAGTGCAGATGACCCTGCCGGGATGTGATGAGAGAGCTCCTCGGTTTGCCTTCACCTGGAGCCGTAGCGTCGCTCTTTGCCCTTTTGGTGTCTTGATGCCAAAGGGGGAGAGAGCTTAGGGATTTGCTTTATGGTGTGCTTTATGATGTCGTCGTTTTCTTTGTTGTGTCGTTGTGTTTTCTCGTGATTTGCCTTGTTTGGTTGTGTGCCAGTGAGACTAAGTTCCAGACATATGGTTGTTTGGTTGTGTGCCAGTGAGACCTAAGTTCCAGACATATGGTGTAAGACATATGCTACCTTATCTTTATCTATGTCTTTTTAGTACTTTGGTATCTTATGAGTTGCTTGTCTATCCTGTTATATTACCTGCTCTCATGTATCCTATGCTTAGGTTGTTGGACTATAAAATATAGGGGGAGTGTTGATCCTAATGTGTGTGTCCTACATTCCAAAGGCACTACTAACTAGGTGCACACATTCAGGGGAGCCCGTCTATATTTTGTAGTTCTAAGTATCTTTACTTTCATGATATATCCTTGTGCAAATCCCTGGTTGTCATCAATCCACCAAAAAGGGGGAGATTGTTAAGGCATATCCCTCTAGATGTAGTTTTGGTGATTGATGACAACATGTTTGCGGACTAATCGTGTGCTTTGAGCATTTCAGAGATTCATCATTTGGCACGAGACGATTTCTTTCCCCTCGGAGTGTCATTCAAGACGGTGTAGCTCTTTCGCTTCTTTTGGTGGATTAGTTTCATAGGAGTCACCGTACTATCAAGAGGGGGTCTGCTTTGGTAAGGCTAGGGTGGAATCAACACGTACACATCCTCTTTGCACCCTCTGAGCCTTTCCGCTTCATTGGAGATATCTTTCCTCTCTGTTTGGGCTGAGTCTGGTCCCAGCGGTAGTACCGCGGTAGTATCGCTTAGGGGTCACAGGCGGCAGTACCGCTCTGCAGCGGTAGTACCGCCGGTGGGTCCTCAGCAGTAGTACCGCTACGGTACCAGGCCCCTACCGCGTCGACTCGAGGGGTCATTTTTCGTGTCGGATTGTGCGGTACTTTGCTGCGGCAGTAGAGCGGCAGTGTCGCTCATGAGTGGTAGTACCGCCCTACCACCGCGGCAGTACCGCTCGGGTCCGTATCTCTCCTGCCCTCCGAACTCCGCGGTAGTACCACCCAGGGGTGCGGTAGTACTGCTGTGCCCAGCGGTAGTACCGCTGCCTCCTGCGGGGCTGTTTTGGGGGGTAACGGTTGGATTGTTCCCCCCACTATATAAGGAGGTCTTCTTCCCCAAAGTTGACCTACCTCTTCCCCCAAAAGCTCCATTGTTGCTCCAAGCTCCATTTTCGCCCGATCTCTCTCCCTAGTCAGTCAAACTTGTTGATTTGCTCGGGATTGGTTGAGAAGTCCCCGATCTACACTTCCACCAAGAGAAATTTGATTTCCCCCACTTATCCCTAGCGGATCTTGTTACTCTTGGGTGTTTGAGCACCCTAGACGGTTGAGGTCACCGCGGAGCCATAGTCCATTGTGGTGAAGCTTTGTGGTGTCGTTGGGAGCCTCCAATTAAGTTGTGGAGATTGCCCCAACCTTGTTTGTAAAGGTCCGGTCGCCGCCTTCAAGGGCACCAATAGTGGAATCACGGCATCTCGCATTCTGTGAGGGCGTGAGGAGAATACGGTGGCCCTAGTGGCTTCTTGGGGAGCATTCTGGCTCCACAGCGCTCCAACGGAGACGTACTTCCCCTCAAAAGGAAGGAACTTCGGTAACACATCCTCGTCTTCACCGGCTCCACTCTTGGTTATCTCATCCCTTTACTTTCGCAAGCTTACTTGTGTTAAATCCCTTGCTTGCTTGTGTGCTTGTTGTCATTGCATCATATAGGTTGCTCACTTAGTTGCATATCTAGACATCCTACTTTGATGCAAAGTTTAAATTGGTAAAGTAAAGCTAAAAATTGTTAGTTGCCTATTCACCCCCCTCTAGTCAACTATATCGATCTTTTCAACATAAAAATCAAATCATGTACATAAATAAAACAGACGCTACACATGGAGTGCGCCGAATCTGCACCCGTGCTCAGCTGCACCCACGCTTACGGAAAAAACCAAAACAAATACAAAAAAATTCCAAAAATTGAAAAAAAGAATTGTGTGGTAGATAATTAGATGCGTGAGGTTCGCTGAAAAATTCAACTCGTTTGGACATTTGAGCAAGTCTGTGCAAAAAAGACAAAATTGGGGTCTGTAAAAAAGTTTACTGTTCATGAACTGTTTTGACCCGATTTGTCTTTTTTGCCGAGACCTACTCAAATATCCAAATGAGTTGAAATTTGATGCGGACCTCACGCATCAAATTATCTACCACACAAAAACATTGAATTTTTTGAATTTTTTTAGTATTTATTTTGAATTTTTTACTGACCGGGAGCAGCTGAGCCCGGGCTCGAGGATGAATTATCGCTACACATGCCATAATTGTAGCCTTCATACAAATTATTTGCAAACATGATACCAATGGATGGATGGGCCCGCTTGCTCTCCCGAACGCGTAGCCTTACCAACGATGATGGTGCGGGCGAGCTTTCTCCACCACCAAAGAGAAAGAAACGCACGTCAGGATTCGATGCCGATCACTCTCCTAGCTGATCGAAGGCGGCAACCTCTCTTTCCTTGGCCACGCACGACTCACGAATCAAAAGCGGGAGCTAGAAGGAGCGTACGTGTTTCCATCGGTGGTGCTCCCAGATATTTCCACGATCGTGAAGGGTGGCGAGAAGGAGAATCGTATTATTATTTTTAACTTTGGTGGGGGGCATAATTGAGACGGAAGAGAATGATCGGGATGTGAGAGAAAACGACGGTGCACGGGACGCTGGACCATTCATATCTTGCTGCCGTCAGCTGCGGCACCCCAGTAGAGAATCTTGCTCTCAAGGCAATAATTGAATTGCACAACGAAGAATTGAGTGGGCCAGCGGTGCTACCACCACGTCGAACAGGTGCATCTTGCATCCGGAACCAGGCAGCCTCAAATGGACAATCCGACATGTGGACACTCTGCTCCTTGCGATTTGCTGCTGCTGCCGCGACACGTTCACACATACACTGTTCTTTTTTCTTAGAGCTGACGTACACTGTCGTTGCATCGCCTGGGCCGGACGGGCGTATCAAAAATGTAGATCAAGCGCATCTACAATGACACGTCACTAACATGAGCTTCTATACATCTGCGGACGTTCATGGATAGCGTCCAGTCACCTCTTAAATGCACGTTCACAGCCGTGTCTCCCATATGCAACCTTCAATTCCGTGCAATGCCTGGAACATGAAAAACAAAATGTAGATCAACATATACATAGCATTCACATAGGATCGTGCATAGCAAGTTCGACATAAACGAGTTCAATAGACAAGTTCGTCATAACTTATAAAGCAAAAGATGATAGCTGTTGAAGGCAATGCTGTATTACTCGGGTGCACAGCGCATGTATATAAGTACAAGGACAGCCCTCAGCCTCATCTATACAAGAAAACTAGAGGCGGGGCCGGTAGGAGATTATCCTAACAGATACACGCACATAATATGTTCAACACCTACCCCCCCCCCCCCCTAGTCGATACGTCACCAGTGACGCATAGACTGGACCGGAACTCCTCAAATGTAGGCGTCGGTAACCCCTTGGTCATAACATCGGCAAACTGCTGAGCGGTGGGAACATGAAGAACGCGAATGCGCCCAAGAGCCACCTGCTCTCGCACGAAGTGAATGTCGAGTTCAATGTGCTTCGTGCGACGATGATGAACGGGGTTGGCGGAGAGGTAGACCGCAGAGACATTGTCGCAGTAGACAATGGTGGCCTTCGGGACGTCAAGGAGCAACTCCTGGAGAAGCTGCCGAAGCCACGAGCACTCGGCGACGGCATTGGCCACAGCACGATACTCAGCCTCGGCACTGGAGCGGGATACCGTGGGTTGTCGTTTAGACGACGACGATATGAGCGAGGGACCCAGGTAGACGCAGTAGCCTGAAGTAGAGTGACGTGTGTCTGACAGCCAGCCCAATCGGCGTCACTGTAGGCAACAAGGTTGGTCGAGGGCGAGGCCGTCAGCGTAAGACCCAGAGTCGTGGTGCCGCGGATGTACCGAAGGATCCGCTTCACCGGGTTCCAGTGAGTGTCGCGAGGGGCGTGCATGTGGAGACACACCTGCTGGACGGCGTACTGCAGGTCCGGCCGAGTGAGCGTCAAGTACTGAAGGGCGCCAACGATTGAGCGGTAGAACGCCGCATCTGGCGCGGGTGAGCCGTCGAGCGCAGAGACCTTGGCCTTCGTGTTGATAGGCGTGGGGACAGGCTTGCAGTTAAGCATGCCTGCCCACTCAAGGAGGTCATGCGCATACTGCTACTGGTGAAGAAAGAACCCGTCGGCGCGTCGTACCACCTCAACACCGAGGAAGTAGTGCAACGGGCCGAGTGTAACACCCACGATGCGGCTATATCTCCCACGTGTCGAGGCACGACTTAGAGGCATAACCGCATTGTGGTTTTGTCGCAAGAAGGGTCATCTTCACACAATCCCATGTAATGAACAAGAATGGGATAAAGAGTTGGCTTACAATCGCCACTTCACACAATACATAAATAAATCATACATCAATCAGAGTACACACATAGACCGACTACGGTCAAAGCCAAAAGAAAAGAAGATAACCCAACTGCTAGATCCCCGATCGTCCCAACTGGGCTCCACTACTGATCATCAGGAAACGAAACATAGTAACAACCAAGGTCCTCGTCGAACTCCCATTTGAGCTCGGTAGCATCAACTGCACTGGTATCGTCGGCACCTGCAACTGTTTTGGTAGAATCTGTGAGTCACGAGGACTCAGCAATCTCACACCCGTGAGATCAAAACTATTTAAGCTTATAGGAAGGAAAGGGTAGCGAGGTGGAGCTGCAGCAAGCACTAGCATGTATGGTGGCTAACAAACGCAAATAAGAGCGAGAAGAGGAGCAACGGAACGGTCGTCAACTAGTAATGATCAAGAAGTGATCCTGAACTCCTACTTACGTCAAACATAACTCAAAAGCCGTGTTCACTTCCCGGACTCCGCCGAAAAGAGACCATCACGGCTACACACGCGGTTGATGTATTTTAATTAAGTCGAGTGTCAAGTTCTCTACAACCGGACATTAACAAATTCCCATCTGCCACATAACCGCGGGCACGGCTCTCGAAAGTTTATACCCTGCAGGGGTGTCCCAACTTAGCCCATTATAAGCTCTCACGGTCAACGAAGGATATTCCTTCTCCCGGGAAGACCCGATCAGTCTCGGAATCCCGGTTTACAAGACATTTCGACAATGGTAAAACAAGACCAGCAAAGCCGCCCGATGTGCCGATAAATCCCGATAGGAGCTGCACATATCTCGTTCTCAGGGCACACCGGATAAGTCAAGCTACGAGTAAAATCAGGCCTCGAGTTTCCCCGAGGTGGCCCCGCAGGCTGCTCGGTTCGGACCAACACTCGAAGGAGCACTGGCCCGGGGGGGTCTAAAATAAAGATGACCCTTGAGTCTGCAGAACCCAAGGGAAAAGGGGATAGGTGGTAGCAAATGGTAAAACCAAGGTTGGGCCTTGCTGGAGGAGTTTTATTCAAAGCGAACTGTCAAGGGGGTCCCATAAATCACCCAACCGCGTAAGGAACGCAAAATCAAGGAACATAACACCGGTATGACGGAACTAGGGCGGCAAGAGTGGAACAAAACACCAGGCATAAGGCCGAGCCTTCCACCATTTACCAAGTATATAAATGCATTAATTAAATAAGAGATATTGTGATATCCCAACATCAACATGATCCAACAAGGAGCAATCTTCAACTTCACCTGCAACTAGCAACGCTATAAGAGGGGCTGAGCAAAAGCGGTAACATAGCCAAACAACGGTTTGCTAGGAAAGGATGGTTAGAGACTTGACATGGCAATATGGGAGGCAGGATATAGCAAGTGGTAGGTAGCGCAGCATGGCAATAGAACGAACAACTAGCAAAGCAAAGATAGAAGTGATTTCGAGGGTATGGTCATCTTGCCTGAAATCCCGCAAGGAAGAAGAACGAGTCCATGAAGAAGACAAATGGATGTAGTCGAACGAATCCTCACAACTCTGGAACGAAAACGAAGCTAACGAGAGAAGCAACCCGGAAAGAAACAAACAACATAGTAAAACAACCATCACATAAACATGGCATGATGCACAAACAAGTATGATACATGTCCGGTTTAATGAGGCATGGCATGACAAAATGCAACAAACAATACTACAAATTAAGTGGAGCTCAATATGCAACAAGTTGCATATTGACAAAACACCACATCAATTATTTAGTTCTCTCTCGTTTATGTACCCAACAATATTAAATGTTATTAAACATGGCAAGAGGTGAAGCATGGTAAGACTATCTATCTAGGCAAGTTTAAATGAGGCCGGAACAACAAACAACAATTCCGGAAAATCCTCATGTCCATATTTTAGATTTGGTACTGTTCTGCCTAAAACCATATTTTATTGTTGCTAAACAGTAAAACAAGGTGCACCATGTTAATCTATGCATTTTTCTACCCCATTTACATATAAAGTTTAATTAAATCCGAGCTACGGTTATTTAGTTATGAAATAAATCATTTTAACATGGCATATATGCAAAATTAAATAAACAGCAAGTTTAAACATTTTAAACATGGATGAGTGCAGCATAATATGAAACTAGACAAAATTCTAAGCATTTTACATGTTTAAATCATTTTAATCCGATGCACGGTTAAAGAGTTATTATATGCATGATGTTTGAGGGTTTTTCTATAAAAACTGCAGCTCTTGGATAATAGCTAAATCGTTGAGACTGAAAAAAAACAGGAACTGGGCCGCAACAGGGGGCGGCTGGGCGCTCACCAAGGGCTCGGCCCAGTCGGAAGCAGAGGAGGCCGGCTTTGGGCGGCAGGGCTGGGCCTTGGCGCTGGGCCTCGCAGGCAGATCAAAGCGAGAGGCAGGGCGTGGTCAACGCAGGGGGGCGGTGTTCTGTCGCTCGAAGCAGAGGCGAGGCAAAAGGCAGGGGCGAGGTCGACACGGCGACTCTGGGGCTCCGGCAAGCGACGGGGAGGCCTGCGGGAGGTGGGACGAGCCGGACGACGTGGACTCCGTCGAAGGGCGCGGTCGGTGGAGCCCTTGGGAAACGGACGAGCTCTTGTGGGGGAAAAACATGGCCGGCGGTTAGGACGTGGAGAGGAGGAGGCAGAGGCAAGGTCGCGGTGGAACGGCTGCTCACCTAGGCGACGACGACGGCAAGGCCGCCGGAGGCCTGGGTCGGAGCGGAGGAGAGGCCGGGGAAGCTCCGTGGCGACGGCGGCGAGCTTCCAAGGGACGCGGCTGGGACGAGCGGGCACTCGCTGGATGCGTCGTCCTCCTCGCGCAGTAGAAGAAGGGGAGGCCAGCAGGGTCCTGGACGGCGACGCGGTGACTGGACGGTGAGGTAGGAGACGAGACGGGCAGCGCTTGAAGCTTCGGCCATGGCTCCTGTGAAGGTTCAGAGAGAGGTAGAGAACTGCGTGAGGGAGAAAAACATATGGAGGAACGAGAAATAAGGGGAGGCGTGGTCTGGCCTGACGGAGGTGGTCGGAGGCTGCGGTGGCGATGGGCAGTTGGCTCGGGCGCTAGTTGGGCCATTGGGGAAAACGATGGAGGTAGGTGGGTGAGATCCCGAGGAAGGAGGAGGGAATGGACACGGGTGGCGGCGGCGAGGAGGATCCCTAGAAATTAGGGATTTGGTCTCGGGTTAGACTAATATATATAGCAGATGAATTTAGGTTAGGGGATATTTGGTCCGTTCGATCGTAATCGGGCGGTCGAGAATAAGTAGGCTAGAGCGTCCAATTAAGAAAACGGAGATGTTTTATAGATGTTTGGGGATGATCCGAATCCAACGGTAACAACAAACCGGGTCGGGTACGGGACAACTTTCGGACGCGCGGGAGGGGATCGCGGGCTGACGAGAGAGGTTAGTTGGTTTGACAAGAGGGAACCGAAAACACGGTTGGTCTCGGAACGGTCAACGAAGACAAGGGGGGAACGCGGCAACTACGAACGAATGCAAGTTTTAAAAACAATGACGACAACGAGTGCCGATGCAATGCGGATGATGCGATGATGAATGCAACAAACAAATAAAACACACAACGATAACGAAAAATATGGAAGGCGACTGGAGCGTCGGTCTTGGGCGTTACACGGAGGTCCTTAATGGCGAACTCGACGCTGAGACGAGCAGTATGCTGGCGAAGGAGCTCTGGCCAGGAAGCCGTCAGAATGATGTCGTCGACGTAGAGGAGCAGGTAAGCAGTCGCCGAGGCCTGATGGTAAACAAACAGCGAGGCATTGGAGCGAGTAGCTCGGAACCCAAGCTCCTGCAGAAAGCTGGCGATGCGCTGGTACCAGGCTCGAGGGGCTTGCTTCAACCCGTATAAGGAGTGGGAGAGCAAGCACGCGTGGTCAGGATGAGCCGCGTCGACGAAGCCAGTGGGCTGCTAACAGAAGATCTTCTCCGAGAGATGGCCATGCAAGAACGCATTCGACACATCCATCTGATGCACCGGCCAGGCGCGAGAGACCGCGAGCTGAAGAACCGCGCGAATCATGCCCGGTTTGACAACCGGGGCGAAGGTGTCGGTGAAGTCGACTCCAGCACGCTGCCGGAACCCGCGGACCACCCACCGAGCCTTATAGCGCTCGAGAGACCCGTCAGGACGAGTCTTATGCCGGAAGACCCACTTGCCCGTGATGACGTTGGCATGGGGGGGCGCGGGACAAGCTGCCAGGTGCGGTTACGCACCAGCGCGTGGAACTCCTCCTGCATCACAGCGAGCCAATGCGGATCGCAAAGCGCGGCTCGAGCTGACAAGGGGAGGGGTGACGGTGCAGACGTCGAGGCAGGGAGGAGGTACTCATCCGCGGAATAGCGCGTGCTGGGTCGGTGAATACCGGCGCGAGCACGGGTGACCATGCGGGTGTTTGGGGCGGCCGGCGGGGACGGCGAGGATGAAGCCGGCGACGAGGCCGGCGAGGCCAGTGAGGGGGGGTCTACCGAGGGCGAGGTCGACGAAGAGCCCAGCCGGGTCACCTGTGAAGCCGTCGAGGAGCCAGGGTCAGGCGCATGGGATGCGCTCGGTGACCGGGCTACGGACTCAACGGGAGTCAGGGCGCCGTGGCTGCCGGCGAGGATGCAGCAGGGCCGGCGGGAGAGCCTGGGGCGGCGGGTGAAGGGTCCGGGTCCGGCGCCGCGGACCCAGACGAGGGCCCAGGCGCTGCGGGGGCGCCAAAGCCGGGGGGAGGCCCACACGCTGCAGGGGGCCCGAGTGCAAGTGAACGGCCTCCGCGAGGAGCTCCAGGGGGCGCGGGTGACGATGGCGACTCGACCGGCGGCGGTACCTGGTGAAAGGGAAAAGACCTATCGTCAAAGTAAATGTGCCGAGAAGTGAAAACTCGGCGGGAAACCGGATCATAGCAATGATAACCTTTTGTGTTTGGTGGGTATCCGAGAAAGATGCATGCCACAGAGCGAGGTGCGAGTTTATGAGGAGTAGTGGAAGCGATGCTAGGATAACAGAGACACCCAAAAACACGAAGGTCATCGTAGGAGGGGGGCTACCGAAGAGGAGATGATTGTTGGAAATATGCCCTAGAGGCAATAATAAATGGTTATTATTATATTTCTTTGTTCATGATAATAGTCTATTATTCATGCTATAATTGTATTGTCCGGAAATCGTAATACATGTGTGAATACATAGACCACAACGTGTCCCTAGTAAGCCTCTAATTGACTAGCTCGTTGATCAACAGATAGTCATGGTTTCCTGACTATGGACATTGGATGTCATTGATAACGGGATCACATCATTAGGAGAATGATGTGATGGACAAGACCCAATCCTAAGCATAGCATAAAAGATCGTGTAGTTTCGTTTGCTAGAGCTTTTCCAATGTCAAGTATCTTTTCCTTAGACCATGAGATCGTGCAACTCCCGGATACCGTAGGAGTGCTTTGGGTGTGCCAAACGTCACAACGTAACTGGGTGACTATAAAGGTGCACTACGGGTATCTCCGAAAGTGTCTGTTGGGTTGGCACGGATCGAGACTGGGATTTGTCACTCCGTGTGACGGAGAGGTATCTCTGGGCCCACTCGGTAATGCATCATCATAATGAGCTCAATGTGACTAAGGCGTTAGTCACGGGATCATGCATTGCAGTACGAGTAAAGAGACTTGCCGGTAACGAGATTGAACAAGGTATTGGGATACCGACGATCGAATCTCGGGCAAGTAACATACCGATTGACAAAGGGAATTGCATACGGATTGAGTGAATCCTCGACACCGTGGTTCATCCGATGAGATCATCGTGGAACATGTGGGAGCCAACATGGGTATCCAGATCCCGCTGTTGGTTATTGACCGGAGAGGCGTCTCGGTCATGTCTGCATGTCTCCCGAACCCGTAGGGTCTACACACTTAAGGTTCGGTGACGCTAGGGTTGTAGAGATATATGTATGCGGAAACCCGAAAGTTGTTTGAAGTCCCGGATGAGATCCCGGACATCACGAGAGGTTCCGGAATGGTCCGGAGGTGAAGAATTATATATAGGAAGTCCAGTTTCGGCCACCGGGAAAGTTTCGGGGGTTACCGGTATTGTACCGGGACCACCGGAAGGGTCCCGGGGGTCCACCGGGTGGGGCCACCTATCCCGGAGGGCCCCGTGGGCTGAAAGTGGAAGGGAACCAGCCCTTAGTGGGCTGGGGCGCCTCCTTGGGCCTCCCCCCATGCGCCTAGGGTTGGGAACCCTAGGGGGAGCTTCCCCCTTGCCTTGGGGGGCAAGGCACCCCTTCCCCCCTTTGGCCGCCGCCCCCCCTTGGAGATCCCATCTCCCTGGGCCGGCGCCCCCCCAGGGGGCCTATATAAAGGGGGGGAGGGAGGGCAGAAACCAACAGCCTTGGGCGCCTCCCTCCTCCCCTGCAACACCTCTCTCTCTCTCTCGCAGAAGCTCGGCGAAGCCCTGCCGGAGACCCGCTACACCCACCACCACGCCGTCGTGCTGTTGGATCTCCATCAACCTCTCCTTCCCCCTTGCTGGATCAAGAAGGAGGAGACGTCGCTGCACCGTACGTGTGTTGAACGCGGAGGTGCCGTCCGTTCGGCACTCGGTCATCGGTGATTTGGATCACGGCGAGTACGACTCCGTCATCCACGTTCATTGGAACGCTTCCGCTCGCGATCTACAAGGGTATGTAGATGCACTCCTTTCCCCTCGTTGCTAGTAGACTCCATAGATGCATCTTGGTGAGCGTAGGAAAATTTTAAATTATGCTACGATTCCCAACAGTGGCATCATGAGCCAGGCCTATGCGTAGTTACTATGCACGAGTAGAACACAAAGCAGTTGTGGGCGTTGAGTTTGCCAATTCTTCTTGCCGCTACTAGTCTTTTCTTGTTTCGGCGGCATTGTAGGATGAAGCGGCCCGGACCGACCTTACACGTACGCTTACGTGAGACAGGTTCCACCGATTGACATGCACTAGTTGCATAAGGTGGCTAGCGGGTGTCTGTCTCTCCTACTTTAGTCGGAACGGATTCGATGAAAAGGGTCCTTATGAAGGGTAAATAGAAATTGGAAAATCACGTTGTGGTCATACGTAGGTAAGAAAACGTTCTTGCTAGAAACCTACAAACCACGTAAAAACTTGCAACAACAATTAGAGGACGTCTAACTTGTTTTTGCAGCAAGTGCTATGTGATGTGATATGGCCAGAAGATGTGATGAATGATATATGTGATGTATGAGATTGATCATATTCTTGTAATAGGAATCACGACTTGCATGTCGATGAGTATGACAACCGGCAGGAGCCATAGGAGTTGTCTTTATTATTTTGCATGACCTGCGTGTCATTGAATAACGCCATGTAAATTACTTTACTTTGTTGCTAAACGGTTAGCCATAGAAGTAGAAGTAATCGTTGGCGTGACGGCTTCATGAAGACACAATGATGGAGATCATGGTGTCATGCCGGTGACGAAGATGATCATGGTGCCCCGAAGATGGAGATGAAAGGAGCATAATGATATTGGCCATATCATGTCACTATTTGATTGCATGTGATGTTTATCATGTTTTTGCATCTTATTTGCTTAGAACGACGGTAGTAAGTAAGATGATCCCTTATAAGAATTTCAAGAAAGTGTTCACCCTAATTGTGCACCGTTGCGAAGGTTCGTTGTTTCGAAGCACCACGTGATGATCGGGTGTGATAGATTCTAACATTCGAATACAACGGGTGTTGACGAGCCTAGCATGTACAGACATGGCCTCGGAACAAACGCAATACACTTAGGTTGACTTGACGATCCTAGCATGTACAGACATGGCCTCGGAACACGGAGGACCGAAAGGTCGAGCATGAGTCGTATAGAAGATACGATCAACATGGAGATGTTCACCGATTTTGACTAGTTCGTCTCACGTGATGATCGGAAAAGGCCTAGTTAAACTCGGATCATGTTTCACTTAGATGACGAGAGGGATGTCTATCTGAGTGGGAGTTCATTAAATAATTCGATTATATGAACTCAATTATCATGAACTTAGTCTAAAATCTTTACACTATGTCTTGTAGATCAAATGGCCAACGTTGTCCTCAATTTCAACGCGTTCCTAGAGAAAACCAAGCTGAAAGATGATGACAGCAACTATACGGACTGGGTCCGGAACCTGAGGATCATCCTCACAGTAGCCAAGAAAGATTATGTCTTAGAAGCACCGCTAGGTGAAGCACCAATCCCAGAAAACCAAGACGTTATGAACGCTTGGCAGCAGCGTGCTGATGATTACTCCCTCGTTCAGTGCGGCATGCTTTACAGCTTAGAACCGGGTCTCCAAAAGCGTTTTGAGAAACATGGAGCATATGAGATGTTCGAGGAGCTGAAATTGGTTTTCCAAGCTCATGCCCGGGTCGAGAGATATGATGTCTCTGACAAGTTCTTCAGCTGTAAAATGGAGGAGAATAGTTCTGTTAGTGAGCACATACTCAGAATGTCTGGGTTGCATAACCGCTTGTCTCAGCTGGGAGTCAATCTCCCGGATGACGCGGTCATTGACAGAATCCTCCAGTCGCTTCCACCAAGCTACAAGAGCTTTGTGATGAACTTCAATATGCAGGGGATGGAAAAGACCATTCCTGAGGTATATTCAATGCTAAAATCAGCTGAGGTAGAGATCAGAAAAGAACATCAAGTGTTGATGGTGAATAAAACCACTAAGTTCAAGAAGGGAAAGGGTAAGAAGAACTTCAAGAAGGACGGCAAGGGAGTTGCCGCGCCCGGTAAACCAGTTACTGGGAAGAAGTCAAAGAATGGACCCAAGCCCGAGACTGAGTGCTTTTATTGCAAGGGAAGTGGTCACTGGAAGCGGAACTGCCCCAAATACTTAGCGGACAAGAAGAAGGCCGGCAACACCAAAGGTATATGTGATATACATGTAATTGATGTGTACCTTACCAGTACTCGTAGTAGCTCCTGGGTATTTGATACCGGTGCGGTTGCTCATATTTGTAACTCAAAGCAGGAACTACGGAATAAACGGAGACTGGCGAAGGACGAGGTGACGATGCGTGTCGGGAATGGTTCCAAGGTCGATGTGATCGCCGTCGGCACGCTACCTCTGCATCTACCCACGGGATTAGTTTTAGACCTCAATAATTGTTATTTAGTGCCAGCTTTAAGCATGAACATTGTATCTGGATCTCGTTTAATTCGAGATGGCTACTCATTTAAATCCGAGAATAATGGTTGTTCTATTTATTTGAGAGATATGTTTTATGGTCATGCCCCGCTGGTCAATGGTTTATTTTTGATGAATCTCGAACGTGATGTTACACATGTTCATAGTGTGAATACCAAAAGATGTAAAGTTGATAACGATAGTCCCATATACTTGTGGCACTGCCGCCTTGGTCACATTGGTGTCAAGCGCATGAAGAAGCTCCATGCAGATGGACTTTTGGAGTCTCTTGATTACGAATCATTTGACACGTGCGAACCATGCCTCATGGGTAAGATGACCAAGACTCCATTCTCCGGAACAATGGAGCGAGCAACCAACTTATTGGAAATCATACATACCGATGTGTGCGGTCCAATGAGTGTTGAGGCTCGCGGAGGATATCGTTATGTTCTCACTCTCACTGATGATTTAAGTAGATATGGGTATGTCTACCTAATGAAACACAAGTCTGAAACCTTTGAAAAGTTCAAGGAATTTCAGAGTGAAGTCGAGAATCAACGTGACAGGAAAATAAAATTCTTATGATCAGATCGTGGTGGAGAATATTTAAGTCACGAATTTGGTACACACTTAAGGAAATGTGGAATAGTTTCACAACTCACGCCGCCTGGAACACCTCAGAGAAACGGTGTGTCCGAACGTCGTAATCGCACTCTATTGGATATGGTGCGATCTATGATGTCTCTTACTGATTTACCGCTCTCATTTTGGGGCTATGCTTTAGAGACTGCCGCATTCACTTTAAATAGGGCTCCGTCGAAATCCGTTGAGACGACACCGTATGAATTATGGTTTGGGAAGAAACCTAAGCTGTCGTTTCTAAAAGTTTGGGGATGCGATGCTTATGTCAAGAAACTTCAACCTGAAAAGCTCGAACCCAAGTCGGAAAAATGTGTCTTCATAGGATATCCTAAGGAAACTATTGGGTATACCTTCTACCTCAGATCCGAGGGCAAGATCTTCGTTGCCAAGAACGGGTCCTTTCTAGAGAAGGAGTTTCTCTCGAAAGAATTGAGTGGGAGGAAAGTGGAACTTGATGAGGTGATAGTCACCCCTTCCGAACCGGAAAGTAGCGCAGCGCGGGAAAATGTTCCTGTGGTGCCTACACCGACTGGGGAGGAAGTTAATGATGATGATCATGAAGCTTCGGATCAAGTTACTGAACTTCGTAGGTCCACAAGGACACGTTCCGCACCAGAGTGGCACGGCAACCCTGTCCTGGAAATCATGTTGTTAGACAACGGTGAACCTTCGAACTATGAAGAAGCGATGGCGGGCCCGGATTCCGACAAATGGCTAGAAGCCATGAAATCCGAGATAGAATCCATGTATGAAAACAAAGTATGGACTTTGACTGACTTGCCCGAAGAGCGGCGAGCCATAGAAAACAAATGGATCTTTAAGAAGAAGACGGACGCAGATGGTAATGTAACCATCTACAAAGCTTGACTTGTCGCTAAGGGTTATCGACAAGTTCAAGGGGTTGACTACGATGAGACTTTCTTACCCGTAGCGAAGCTGAAGTCCGTCCGAATCATGTTAGCAATTGCCGCATACTATGATTATGAGATATGGCAGATGGACGTCAAAACGGCATTCCTTAACGGCTTCCTTAAGGAAGAGTTGTATATGATGCAGCCGGAAGGTTTTGTCGATCCTAAGAATGCTAACAAAGTATGCAAGCTCCAGCGCTCAATCTATGGGCTGGTGCAAGCATCTCGGAGTTGGAACATTCGCTTTGATGAGATGATCAAAGCGTTTGGGTTTACACAGACTTATGGAGAAGCCTGTGTTTACAAGAAAGTGAGTGGGAGCTCTGTAGCATTTCTCATATTATATGTGGATGACATACTATTGATGGGAAATGATATAGAATTCTTGGAAAGTATAAAGGCCTATTTGAATAAGTGTTTTTCAATGAAGGACCTTGGAGAAGCTGCTTATATATTGGGCATCAAGATCTATAGAGATAGATCAAGACGCCTCATTGGTCTTTCACAGAGTACATACCTTGACAAGATATTGAAGAAGTTCAGTATGGATCAGTCCAAGAAGGGGTTCTTGCCTGTATTGCAAGGTGTGCAATTGAGCACGGCTCAATGCCCGACCACGGCAGAAGATATAGAAGAGATGAGTGTCATCCCCTATGCCTCGGCCATAGGGTCTATTATGTATGCCATGCTGTGTACCAGACCTGATGTAAACCTTGCCGTAAGTTTGGTAGGAAGGTACCAAAGTAATCCCGGCAAGGAACACTGGACAGCGGTCAAGAATATCCTGAAGTACCTGAAGAGGACTAAGGATATGTTTCTCGTTTATGGAGGTGACGAAGAGCTCGTCGTAAAGGTTTATGGAGGTGACACAGATCTGGATGACTCGAAGTCACAGACCGGATACGTGTATATATTGAATGGAGGAGCAGTAAGCTGGTGCAGTTGCAAGCAAAGCGTCGTGGCGGGATCTACATGTGAAGCGGAGTACATGGCAGCTTCGGAGGCAGCACAGGAAGCAGTCTGGATGAAGGAGTTCATTACCGACCTAGGGGTGATTCCCAATGCGTCGGGCCCGATGACTCTCTTCTGTGACAACACTGGAGCCATTGCCCTTGCGAAGGAGCCCAGGTTTCACAGGAAGACCAGGCATATTAAGCGTCGCTTCAACTCCATTCGTGAAAGTGTTCAAAATGGAGACATAGATATTTGTAAAGTACATACGGACCTGAATGTAGCAGATCCGTTGACTAAACCTCTCCCAAGGGCAAAACATGATCAACACCAGGACGCAATGGGTGTTCGAGTCATCACTATGTAACTAGATTATTGACTCTAGTGCAAGTGGGAGACTGTTGGAAATATGCCCTAGAGGCAATAATAAATGGTTATTATTATATTTCTTTGTTCATGATAATAGTCTATTATTCATGCTATAATTGTATTGTCCGGAAATCGTAATACATGTGTGAATACATAGACCACAACGTGTCCCTAGTAAGCCTCTAATTGACTAGCTCGTTGATCAACAGATAGTCATGGTTTCCTGACTATGGACATTGGATGTCATTGATAACGGGATCACATCATTAGGAGAATGATGTGATGGACAAGACCCAATCCTAAGCATAGCATAAAAGATCGTGTAGTTTCGTTTGCTAGAGCTTTTCCAATGTCAAGTATCTTTTCCTTAGACCATGAGATCGTGCAACTCCCGGATACCGTAGGAGTGCTTTGGGTGTGCCAAACGTCACAACGTAACTGGGTGACTATAAAGGTGCACTACGGGTATCTCCGAAAGTGTCTGTTGGGTTGGCACGGATCGAGACTGGGATTTGTCACTCCGTGTGACGGAGAGGTATCTCTGGGCCCACTCGGTAATGCATCATCATAATGAGCTCAATGTGACTAAGGCGTTAGTCACGGGATCATGCATTGCGGTACGAGTAAAGAGACTTGCCGGTAACGAGATTGAACAAGGTATTGGGATACCGATGATCGAATCTCGGGCAAGTAACATACCGATTGACAAAGGGAATTGCATACGGATTGATTGAATCCTTGACACCGTGGTTCATCCGATGAGATCATCGTGGAACATGTGGGAGCCAACATGGGTATCCAGATCCCGCTGTTGGTTATTGACCGGAGAGGCGTCTCGGTCATGTCTGCATGTCTCCCGAACCCGTAGGGTCTACACACTTAAGGTTCGGTGACGCTAGGGTTGTAGAGATATATGTATGCGGAAACCCGAAAGTTGTTCGGAGTCCCGGATGAGATCCCGGACGTCACGAGAGGTTCCGGAATGGTCCGGAGGTGAAGAATTATATATAGGAAGTCCAGTTTCGGCCACCGGGAAAGTTTCGGGGGTTACCGGTATTGTACCGGGACCACCAGAAGGGTCCACCGGGTGGGGCCACCTATCCCGGAGGGCCCCGTGGGCTGAAAGTGGAAGGGAACCAGCCCTTAGTGGGCTGGGGCGCCCCCCTTGGGCCTCCCCCCATGCGCCTAGGGTTGGGAACCCTAGGGGCGGGAGCTTCCCCCTTGCCTTGGGGGGCAAGGCACCCCTTCCCCCCTTTGGCCGCCGCCCCCCCTTGGAGATCCCATCTCCCTGGGCCAGCGCCCCCCCAGGGGGCCTATATAAAGGGGGGAGGGAGGGCAGCAACCTACAGCCTTGGGCGCCTCCCTCCTCCCCTGCAACACCTCTCTTTCTCTCTCGCAGAAGCTCGGCGAAGCCCTGCCGGAGACCCGCTACATCCACCACCACGCCGTCGTGCTGTTGGATCTCCATCAACCTCTCCTTCCCCCTTGCTGGATCAAGAAGGAGGAGACGTCGCTGCACCGTACGTGTGTTGAACGCGGAGGTGCCGTCCGTTCAGCACTCGGTCATCGGTGATTTGGATCACGGCGAGTACGACTCCATCATCCACGTTCATTGGAACGCTTCCGCTCGCGATCTACAAGGGTATGTAGATGCACTCCTTTCCCCTCGTTGCTAGTAGACTCCATAGATGCATCTTGGTGAGCGTAGGAAAATTTTAAATTATGCTACGATTCCCAACAATGATGTGGTGCAAAGTTCCCACGAGCATGACTCGGACGGATGTTGATGAGGAGAGAGGCGGTGGAGAGGGCGTTTGGCCAAAACCGAGGCGGGATGTTAGCGTCGAAGAGAAGAGTACGCACACAATCATTGAGGGTGCGAAGGATCCGTTCGGCGCGACCATTTTGTTGCGAGGTATACGGGCAAGTGAGACGAAGAATCGTGCCATGTGTGGCAAGAAGGGTGCGAACCCCGGCGTTGTCGAACTCCTTCCCGTTGTCAGTCTGCAAGGCATGAATGGGACGCCCAAACTGCATAGCGACATAGGAGTAAAAGGTAGTGAGAACGGAGAGTGCATATTTTCTCTGCAACGGGAAGGTCCACACATAGTGCGAAAAATCATCAAGTATGACAAGATAGTATAAAAACCCGTATTACTGGCAACAGAAGATGTCCATAAGTTACTATGAATCAACTCAAATGGATACGACGCCACCGATGAGGACGCACTAAACGGAAGGCGGACGTGCTTGCCGAGACGACAAGCATGACAAGTATGATCATCGGTTTTATTACACGTGAATCAAAAAGTCCTAAGAATATGACGAAGGGTGGCCGGGTTTGGATGTCCCAGCCGAGCATGCCAAAGGTCCACCGTGGCGGAGAGAGCGACCGGAGCGGATGTGGAGGTGTCGGTGGAGTGCGCCGGATATAGGCCGTCCGGGCTGTCACGTCGATGGAGCACCATCCGGGTACGGGCGTCCTTGACAGAAAAACCCACTTCATCAAATTCAACAGTTATAGGATTTTCACGTGTAAGAGAACGAACGGAAACTAGATTGGTGACTAACCCAGGTGAAACTAAGACATTAGACATATGTATAGGCATGGAGGTAGACGGAAAAGAACCATGACCGACATGAGTAATGGGAAGGGATGACTCGTGCCCAACAGTGATACGACATGCGGTAGAAACTGGATATGCGGAGTTGAGGTTACCAGGGTTGGAAGTCATGTGGGCGGTAGCCCCGATGTCCATATACCAGTCGCCGCCTCCGGTGTATGTGTTGGGTGTAGGGGCGGAGTGAAGTGCCGCGAGAAGGGCCGGATCCCAGGGAGCGGCGGGAGTGCGGCGGCCGCGGCAGGGGGCGTGGCGGGGTAGGCGGGCATGGCCGCGGGTTAGCCACCCGGGGCAGCATACGCAGGCGCGGCGGTGGGGTAGACGCCCGGGGCGGCGAACATCGCCTGATGGACGTCGGGGCGGGGGCCGAGGATCCCAGCCGGGACGGGGGCCCGCGGGACGGGCATCATGTACGCGTGGACCACCCCGGTCCAAGGGTTGGGCGCGGCGGCCCAGGGGGCCGGGGACAGCTGCTGCGGCAGCGGCTGGCGCCACCCCCCCCCCCCCCCGCGCGCCGTGTTGCTATTGCTGCTTCTTTCCGCGACGCCCCACACGGCGACGATCAGGGGCAGGGGACGGCGGCTGCGGAGCCGTGGGAGGTTTCCGCGGCGAGCGCTGTGTGCATGGCCCGGGACTTCACCATCTTCATCCTCCTCTCCTCCAACCGAAGATAGGCCACAACCCGAGGAAAGGTCGGGTCCGGAAGGAACGTGAGGTTGGAGGCCGTGTTGCTGAACTCTTCGTTCAGGCCGGCGGTGAGCATGCTAAGGAGGAGCTCGTCGGAGACCCGCTCCCCGAGGTCGCGAAGCTCGTCAGCAAGTTTCTTAAGGCGCATGCAATAATCGTCGATAGACGAGTCAAGTTGATGGTAGCCAAAAAACTCTTGCTGAAGGAACACGCGGCGCTAGAGGGCGTTGTCGAGGAAGAGCCCGTTCAGCTTCGCCCACACCGTCTGCGCGTCATCAGCGTCGCAAATGATGGTGTGGAAGATGTCCTTGGAGATGGTTTGATACAGCCAACAGGTGATGGTGGCGTCGATGGTCAGCCAGTCGTCGTCCGCGAACATGAGGTCGGAGTCGACGGAGCCATCAACGTGATCGATGAGGTGGTACTTGCGGAAGACAAGGGAGAAGTAAGTCTTCCAGGTGTAGTAGGTGGAGGTGGCGTAGTCGAGGATGACGGGCACGCAGGCGAAGATGTCATTATCGCGAACGACTTCCACCGGGGGAGGGGCCGGACCTTCGAAGGGGTTGGAGGGAAGGGATGCGGCGGCGTGGGGAGAGGCCATTGGTGCGGCGCGGCGACCGAAGTGGTGGCGGCGCGGTTGGGTGGTGGTGATCGGGTGGGGAGGTGGCTCGGGAGAGGGAGGCGGCTCGGGTGGAGAGGGAGATCGGGTGGGGAGGCGGCTCGGGAGGGAGAGGGAGATCGGGTGGGGAGGCGGCTCGGGAGGGAGAGGGAGATCGAGTGAGGGAGAGGGGGATTGGGAGGCGCACGCGGTGGCGGGGTATGGGTGCGGCGGCGGCGCGGGTAGATGGCGGCGGCGGGGTGCTGCGGCGGCGGCTAGGAAGGAGCGGAAGCTAGGGTTGGATCAGGAAGGAAACTGGTACCATGTTGATGGCAATGCAACTCTCGATGTATTACTCGGATGCACAGCGCACGTATATAAGTACAAGGGCAGCCCTCAGCCTCATCCATACAAGGAAACTAGAGGCGGGGCCGGTAGGAGATTATCCTAACAGATACATGCACATAATATGTTCAACAATAGCAAACTACATACTTGATATGGAGGGGATGTCGGGTACCACCGCTTCCTTGCCGTGGCGAAAGGCCTCGGCATAGGCGTCCACGGCCGGTGGGTGGTCGTCATCGTCTATGGTGTTGCTATCGTCGGACGAGGGCGAGGAGGGGATGCCGGCGAGACGTCAGACGGCACGTGACAGCTCCTTGGCGAGGCGCTTTGCTTTCGTCGTGTCCATGACCTTTAGATGGGTGAGCCACTAGAACTCCTTGATGGCCAGTTGTGTTGCCTTTGTAGTTCTCTGGCAGCGGGCGTCTGTCCACTTCATGGAGCAGCTTGTCCTCCGAGTCTGAGGGCACCGTCCGGCAGGACCCGCATCCGGAATGACTAGATCCGGCCTCCACCGCCCTCAGCCAAGCGCGACGAGCCGCCTTGCCTCTGATTTTGGGAAGCGCTGACAACGCAGGCTAGCAAGCATCGTTGAGCGGGAGGAGCATATCCTAGAGGGGGCGACTGCAGAGCTCGAGGAGGCGCAGGGGAAGACCGCGGAGCATGACAGGCCGGTGCCAAGCAGGACGAGCCGGCACGGTCGACCATGAAGTTTGACCACCTGGGATCACGTGGAGCTCGAGCTCCCGTACCCGTTGATGAGGACATAGACCTGGGGTAGGGTAATAGGCCTGACCTATACGTCCTACCTAAGGTCCTTGTCCGAGAAGCAAATAGGTTCAAGAGTAAATAGAGGGGACCCAACAAAGGTGTCGAGTGCAATCCACTCGACCTACCATTCACTCGGAGACCCCCTCTTATTTAGGTCACTCGACCACTAAACCACTCGACGTGCAGAAGACCTAAAGCCACTCCGCGCAGCAACGGTCGGGCATTTACCCTTAGACTTAATAGTCATTTATAGCACTTTACTACGGACGTTACCTGTAACGCTCCTTCTTTATGAACATTGAACCCTGTGTAACGGAGGGAAGCTGGGGTCCTGGCGCACTCTATATAAGCCACCCCCCTCCTCTGGGACAAGGGTTCGCACCCCCTGTAACACACACACACATATAATCCAGTCGACCGCCTCCGGGCTCCGAGACGTATGGCTATTACTTCCTCTGAGAAGGGCCTGAACTCGTAAAACTCGTGCGTACAGCTTCTCCATAGCTAGGATCTTGCCTCTACATCCCTACCCCCCCCCCATTCTACTGTCAGACTTAGAACCACGACAGTTGGCGCCCACCGTGGGGCAGGTGTTTTAGCGACTTGTTGGAGAAGTTGCAAATTTTTCCGATCCCCATCAGCATGGTTTCAGGCGGAGGATTAGCCGAGGGCCGCGAGATCCGTTTCCGCGCGCTCGTGTTCGTCGCCGACGACTCCGCTTGGCTCCAAGAAGCTCCACTCGACGTCGAGGCGCTCCCCGTCCGCGGGGCAACGCACTTTCGCGCGTGCGTCCGCGACGTCCTCCTGCGGCAGCCGTCGACCCAGTATCGGTCGGCTCCGGTGGCGTCTTCACTCCCTGCTGCCCGCCGGCACAAGCGTCCCGGTCGGTCGAGGCTCCAGCGGTGGGTGAGGCACGCGGTGGCTCGCCAGTCGGCCACCCCCCAAGTCGCGGTAATCGAGCCCGACGAAACTCTCTATGGCCTGTTAGACCTGTCGACTGGCTCCATTGAGACCGCATCCGAGTGCGACAGCAGTGACCCCGCGGCGGAAGTCCTGATGGTCAACGGACTGCGCAGTCCTCCTGGCTTCCCCCGTGACGACGGTGGTGATGGCAGAGGCGATCTATCACGTGTCCACGAGGAGTACCGCCCCGAGCCCCTCTCTTCGCAGCAGAGGGAAGAGTTTCGCCGCCGTAACATGGATGCACTTCACACTCCTATCGTTGGAGAAACCCCCGAGGCCCGGGCCTTGGAGGAGGTGCGCCTGGCCAACTTGGCTGAGCGCACTCGACTGGAGAATCTCCAGCACGCACTCGACGAGCATGCTCGGCAGCGAGTTCCTGAATCCAGTCGACGACAACTCTTTCCACCTCCAACCCAGGTATATCGAACTCCGATCCAGAATCTCACGGCTGCTGCCCGAATAGCAGAGTCGATTCAGCCTTCCCAGCCGGAGGCTGGTAGGGGTTTGATGCAGATCCGAGCTTTGCTTCGGGCGGCGGGGGAGCAGAACACAGCAGTGTCACAGTCTCAGAATAGGATTCATAGTAGATCTGTAATGGCAGACACGGTTCAGTCGGCTCACAGCCCAAGATCACCTCCAAGGCGTGAGGGACGTGGAGATCGACAGGATCAGTACAGAAACCGTGAGCAGTATGATCGTCGTCGAGTACCCACGCCTCCCCCAAGGAGTGGGTCATACGCGCCTCGGCAACACGATGACAGGCGCCCTCACAGTGGTGGGCGAAGGATTCCAGTCGACCCCCGGGAGCCGGGCTTTGACGCGAGATCCATTCTCGTTCAAGGTCTTGTTGACAGGAACAGAACACACATAGATGGCCATGATAGAGATTACCCGACCGGCAGCAGGGTGCATGTTTCAGGTCCCAAGTGTTTCAGCATAGCCATCAGAGCAGCAGTGATTCCTCCCAACTTCAGGTTGGCGACTGGAGTCAGCAAGCTCACTGGTGAGTCCAAGCCTGACACTTGGCTTGAGGACTACCGAGTGGCTGTGCAGATTGGTGGTGGCAATGATGAAGTGGCCATGAAGCACCTTCCTCTGATGTTAGAGGGCTCAGCCAGAGCGTGGTTGAATCAGTTAGCACCTGGCGGTATTTATAGCTGGGAAGAGCTTGCGCGAGTGTTTGTCAGAACATTTGAGGGTACACGCAAACGGCCAGCAGGGCTAACAGAGTTACAGTCTTGTGTGCAGAAGTCGAATGAAACTTTGAGAGATTATATCCAGAGATGGATCACGTTGCACCACACGGTGGAGAATGTGTCTGATCACCAAGCAGTTTGTGCCGTCAAGGAAGGCGTCAAGTATCGAGAATTGAATCTGAAGTTCGATCAGACCAGAGATATGTCTCTGAGTCAAATGATGGAAACTGCCACCAAGTATGCTAATGGTGAAGAGGAGGATCGGCTCCGGAGTGGCAAGCACAAAACAGTCGCCCACGAAACCGGGGGAGGGAACTCCAGTCGGAAGCAGAAGCGCAAAGCCGAGCCAGCTGCTCCCGGAGAAGCCTTAGCCGTGACTCAAGGAAAGTTCAAGGGGAAGCCCAAAGGGACATGGAACCCCAAGAAAGTAAAAGATCAAGATGGAAATGATGTGTTGGATTCACCATGCCACATTCACACCAAAAAAGGTGAGGAGGGTAATCTCATTTACCCGAAACATACCACTCGACAATGTCGGCTCCTAATCCAGCAATTCCGAGAGAAACAGCCCAAAGAGAAGGAGAAAGAATCAGACAAGGTTGAGGATAAGGAAGAGGACGATGATGGTTACCCCCACGTCAATTCAACTCTGATGATTTTTGCTGACGTTGAGAGCAAAAGTCGACTGAAAGTCATCAACAGAGAAGTGAACATGGTCGCTCCAGCGACGCCCAGTTATTTGAAGTGGTCTCAGACTGCCATTACATTCGACCAGTCTGATCACCCAACACACATAGCCACCCCTGGGAGGCAAGCGTTGGTGGTCGACCCAGTCGTCGAAGGCACTCGGTTGACTAAGGTTCTGATGGATGGTGGCAGTGGCCTTAATATACTGTATGCGGAGACCTTGAAGGGAATGGGCATTCCGATGTCCAGACTTAGTGAAAGCAATATGAGTTTCCACGTAGTTATTCCTGGCAAGAAGGCTGAGTCACTCGGCCAGATCGCCCTCGATGTGGTTTTCGGTGATTCCAAGAATTACCGCAAAGAAAAGTTGACGTTTGAAGTTGTGAATTTCCAGAGTGTGTATCATGCTATTATGGGCAGGCCGGCTTATGCACGTTTCATGGCTCGATAATGTTACGTTTACCTCAAATTGAAGATGCCTGGTCCCAAAGGAGTGATCACTATCACTGGCAATCGGAAGAAGGCAGAAGAGTGCTTCCAGAAAGGCTCAAAGATCGCCGATGCGCAAATGGCAGTAGTGGAATTGCAGGAGTATCAAAAAAATGCAGATCCGAGTGATTTGTTGCGAGCTAAGAAGCCTGCCACGGATTCAGCATTTCAGTCATTTGGTGAAACGAAGCCGATTCATATTCACCCGACCGATCCCAATGCTGCTCCGACTCACATTTCGACAACACTCGACTCGAAATAGGAAGAAGCGCTCATCCAGTTCCTCCGTGAGAACTGGGACATCTTTGCATGGAAACATTCTGACATGCCGGGTGTTCCCAGGGGGTTGGCTGAGCACCGTTTGCGACTCGACCCAAAAGTGAAACTAGTCAAAGAACATCTTCGACGGTCCGCCGTACAGAAGAGAAAAGCGATCGGTGAAGAAGTGGCTCGGCTCCTAGCAGCTGAGTTTATCCGAGAGATTTACCACTCCAAGTGGCTAGCCAATGTTGTCATGGTCCGCAAGAAGGACGACTCACTTCGCATGTGCATTGACTTCAAGCATATCAATCGGGCCTGCCCGAAAGATCACTTTCCTCTCCCCCGCATTGATCAAATAGTCGACTCGACTGCAGGGTGTGAACGCTTGTCCTTTTTGGACGCTTATTCCGGGTATCATCAGATGCGACTGTATGGACCCGATGAGATAAAAACAGCTTTCATCACTCCATTTGGGTGCTTCTGTTATGTCACCATGCCATTCGTCCTGAAGAATGCTGGAGCCACATTCATGAGGATGATTCAGAAGTGTTTACTCACTCAAATCAGTCGGAATGTGGAAGCATACATGGATGACATTGTGGTCAAGTCACGTAAAGGTTCCGACCTGTTGGCTGACCTTGCTGAAACTTTTGCCAACCTTAGAAGGTATGATATCAAGCTTAATCCATCAAAGTGCACATTCGGAGTTCCAGGCGGAAAATTACTCGGCTTCCTCGTTTCCGAACGGGGGATCGACGCTAACCCAGAGAAAGTTGGTGCCATTCTTCGAATGAAACGCCCTGTGCGTGTGCACGATGTCCAGAAGCTTACAGGTTGTTTGGCCGCCTTAAGTCGATTCATTTCTCACCTTGGTGAAAAGGCATTGCCTCTTTACGGACTGATGAAGAAGTTTGATAAGTTCGAGTGGACTCCTGAAGCTGATGCAGCATTTGTAGAGCTCAAAGCCCTGCTTTCCACCCAGCCGGTGCTTGCTGCCCCAATCAGCAAAGAGCCTTTACTACTTTACATTGCAGCCATTGGACAAGTCATCAGTACAGTACTTACGGTCGAGCGGGAAGAAGAAGGAAAAGCCTATAAAGTTCAGCGCCCAGTATATTATGTTTCTGAAGTTTTGACTCCATCAAAACAAAGATATCCACATTATCAGAAGCTTGTTTATGGGATTTATATGACCACGAAGAAGGTTGCACATTATTTCTCTGACCACTCCATTACAGTCGTCAGCGACGCTCCATTATCAGAGATTCTGAACAATAGAGATGCAACTGGTCGAGTGGCAAAGTGGGCGATTGAACTTCTTCCCTTGGATATTAAGTTTGAGGCAAAGAAAGCTATCAAGTCCCAAGCAATAGCAGATTTCCTCACCGAGTGGATCAAACAGAAACTGCTGACTCAAGTCCACTCGGAGCACTAGACCATGTTCTTTGATGGTTCCAAGATGCTGAATGGTTCCGGTGCTGGGGTGGTACTGGTATCCCCCCGAGGAGACAAGCTCAGATATGTTCTCCAGATTCACTTTGATTCCTCCAATAACGAAGCGGAATATGAAGCACTCTTATATGGGTTACGTATGGCCATCTCACTCGGCGTCTGTCGCCTCATGGTCTACGGGGACTCAGATTTGGTAGTCAATCAAGTGATGAAGGAGTGGGACGTCAGAAGCCCAGCTATGATTGGTTACTGCAATGCGGTGAGGAAGTTGGAAAAGAAATTTGAGGGGTTAGAGCTCCATCATATACCCCGACTGAAAAATCAAGCAGCTGATGATTTGGCAAAGATAGGTTCCAAGAGGGAAGCCATTCCCAGCAACGTGTTTTTGGAACACATTCATACACCTTCAGTTCAAGAAGATCCTTTCACTGAAGAGCCCCCGCAGCCTAAGAGTGCCACAGATCCGACTGAAGTCGAAGTCCCAGTCATGGTCGACCTGATCATGGAGGTTTTGGTCATCACTCCCGACTAGACAGTGTCATTCATTGCGTATATCCTTAGGAAGGAACTCCCAGAGGATGAAGAAGAGGCTCGACAGATCGTCCGTCGATCCAAAGCCTTTACTGTGATAAAAGGACGACTGTTCAGGGAAAGCGTAACCGGAGTCAGCCAGAAATGCATAACACCAGAAGAAGGTCGAGTGATCCTCAACGACATCCACTCTGGGACCTGTGGTCACCATGCGTCCTCTCGGACCATTGTGGCCAAAGCATACCGAGCCAGATTTTATTGGCCACGAGCAAATGAAATGGCGAAAGATATAGTCGACAAATGTGAAGGCTGCCAGTTTTACTCCAATATGTCCCACAAGCCTGCGTCAGCCCTGAAGACTATTCCACTCGTCTGGCCCTTTGCTGTTTGGGGATTGGATATGGTTGGACCCCTGAGGACTGGTAGGAGTGGCTTCACTCATGTGCTTGTAGCAGTCGACAAGTTTACCAAATGGATTGAAGCCAAGCCTATCAAGAATCTTGAAGCCAGTACTGCCATCAGCTTCATCAGAGAATTGACATTCAGATATGGAGTTCCGCACAGCATCATCACTGACAATGGGTCAAACTTCGATTCTGATGAGTTCAGAGCCTTCTGTGCTTCCCAAGGCACACGAGTCGACTATGCTTCAGTCGCCCACCCCCAGTCGAATGGACAAGCAGAAAGAGCAAATGGCTTGATTCTCAAATGACTGAAACCCCGATTGATGCGTGATCTCAAGCACGCAGCAGGTGCCTGGGTCTATGAACTTCCATCAGTTCTTTGGGGATTGAGGACAACTCCCAATCGGTCGACTGGTCGAACTCCATTCTTCTTGGTTTATGGAGCTGAAGCTGTTCTACCGAGTGAATTGCTTCACAATGCACCCCGAGTCGAGCTCTTCTCTGAAGATGAAGCAGAACAGGCCCGGCAGGACGCAGTCGATCTCCTAGAGGAGGAAAGAGAGATGGCCTTAATCCGGTCGAACATTTATCAGCAAGACTTGCGTCGATTCCACGCCAGAAATGTGAGGGGTCGAGCCTTTCAAGAGGGAGACTTGGTTCTTCGAGTGGATCAGCAAAAACCACACAAGCTCACCCCTGCTTGGGAAGGTCCCTTCATTGCCACCGGAGTTATCCACAATGGAGCATACCATCTTTACAATGTCGAGCATCAGAAAGACGAGCCACGGGCTTGGAACGCGGAGCTGCTCCGCCCCTTTTATACTTAAGTACTCATTCGGATGAGATGTAATAAGAAATACCTTTGTAGTTTGTTCATCAAAGACAAGAGCTTTACAGTCTTCCTAAATGGTTGTTGTTGCTTTTGTTTGCGTCTGAAATCCCCAAGTGGGTGACTTTGCCGCGAATCCGTTTCGCCTAAAGTTTGTAAAATCCTACCGAGTGATGGGCAAGCCTCTCACTCGGAGGCTTAGCTGCAGTCCAGTACTCGCCTAAGTTTGTAAAATCCTACCGAGTGATGAGCAAGCCTCTCACTCGGGGGCTTAGCTGCAGTCCAGTACTCGCCTAAGTTTGAAAAATCCTACCGAGTGATGAGCAAGCCTCTCACTCGGGGGCTTAGCTGCAGTCCAGTACTCGCCTAAATTTGAAAAATCCTACCGAGTGATGAGCAAGCCTCTCACTCGGGGGCTTAGCTGCAGTCCAGTACTCGCCTAAGTTTGAGAAATCTTACCGAGTGATGAGCAAGCCTCTCACTCGGGGGCTTAGCTGCAGTCCAGTACTCGCCTAAGTTTTAAAAATCCTACCGAGTGGTGAGCAACCCTCTCACTCGGGGGCTTAGCTGCAGTCCAGTACTCGCCTAAGTTTGAAAAATCCTACCGAGTGGTGAGCAACCCTCCCACTCGGGGGCTTAGCTGCAGTCCAGTACTCGCCTAAGTTTGAAAAATCCTACTGAGTGGTGAGCAACCCTCCCACCCGGGGGCTTAGCTGCAGTCCAGTACTCGCCTAAGTTTGAAAAATCCTACCGAGTGGTGAGCAACCCTCCCACTCGGGGGCTTAGCTGCAGTCCAGTACTCGCCTAAGTTTGAAAAATCCTACTGAGTGGTGAGCAACCCTCCCACTCGGAGGCTTAGTTGCAGTCCAGTACTCGCCTAAGTTTGAAAAATCCTACCGAGTGGTGGGCAACCCTCTCACTCGGGGGCATAGCTGTAGTCCAGTACTCGCCTAAGTTCGAAACACGCCAATATCCGCAAGGACGACGAGGTGCAGGCCGACTGCAACCTTCTCTTTCGGAGCTGCGCCATGAGTACAATGTGCGCTCCATCACTATCCGCAAGGACGACGAGGTACAGGTCGACTGTAACCTTCTCTTTCGGAGCTGCGCCACGAGTACAACGTGTGCTCCCTCCCTACCCGCAAGGACGACGAGGTGCAGGTCGACTGCGACCTTATCCTTCGGAGCTGCGCCACAAGTACAACGTGCTCCCCATCCTCATCTGCAAGGACGGCGTGGTGCAGGTCGACTGCAACCTTCTCCTCGGAGCTGCGCCATAAGTACAATAGCTGCATCTCAAGTACAAAGATTATTCCAATTGAAGAGCAAATTCCACTCGAAGGCAAACACAAGCATATTCAGAGATAAACCAAGTTCAGATAAATCCTAAAGTTCCGGACGATGGATCAAAAGTATTCGAGCATCAAGCCCGAAGAAGTTCAACGATTACACAATCACTCGGCATTCTGAGGCAAATAAAGGCGGAGCATAATGTTTCTCGGTCACGCGTCAGGAGAAGGACTGGCTGGGTCGCAGAAACTGTCAAGGTCTATGTTGTCTGCAATGCGAGTGGCGGCGTCAAGGAAAGTGTCCATGAAGGATTGGAAGGTGTGCCTCTTTGTGTTAGCAACCTTGAGCTCCGCCAGCTTGTCTTCTTTGACGTCTTTGCAGTGCACTCGGACCAAGGACAACGCGACATCAGCGCCACAGCGAGCAGATGACTTCTTCCATTCTTGCACTCGGTCAGGTATTTGATTCAGTCGAGCCATCAGATACTCGAGGTCTTGAGACAGTTCCGCCTGAGGCCAGAGTTCAGTATCAACCCGAGTCATCGCTGCCTTCAGGCGGGCAAGATAAGCAACCGCGCTGTCCATGCGAGATTCCAGTCGCAGCACATTCATCGCAACATCATCCTTGACTGGACAATTTATGGGATCGAGACCCGTCTCGACCCGCCCAGTTTCCGCTTCAAAGTCTTGGCAAAGCTCTGCACAGTTGAGTAAATGGTGAGTCGACGATATGATCAGGCTTGATAGTCGACCGTAATAAGTCAGTCAATCGTCAGTACCTTCAAGTTTTAGGACCAGCTTTGCAGCAAGCTGGCCTAGATAAGACTCCAACTCGCCCTTCTTGGCCTTGAGGCTCCCAAGCTCGTCAGTCATCTTGTCCTTGTCTTTCTTCAGTCGCTCGACCTCCCGATTGGCGACAGAAACAACAGTCTTCAGTTTGGAGTTCTCTTCTTCTAACTTGCCGACTGAAGCAAGCTTCTTGTCAGCAAGCGCCGTTTTCTCTCGCGCTTCCTTCTGTGCAGCAGCAAGATCCAGATCCTTCTTCTCCAAAGCCTGCTTCATTTTCTCTAAAGAAACAACATTCTTCAGACGGGCTTGGAGTTGATGGTTTTCACTACATACATCTGCTCGAATGGAGTCACTCGGTTCAAAAAATGGAAAGGAAAAGTGCCAGCAGTGAGATAGACAGTTGACGATTGGTTACCTCCCATGGCAGCTACTTCATCACGAGCAGTCTTGAGATTCTTCTTGGCCAATTCCAGATCAAGGTGGAGGCTGATTTGCTGCTTGTTCATTGTAGAAAGCTGAGCCCCAAGATCACAAGATTTCTGCAGTATAAGCCATATCAGTTGACTGAGATAAAAACACATCACAGTGATAGCTACTCTAAGACTACCACCAAATCAAACATTCAACGGCAGTCTCGGGGACTACACCCAGTGGGTGCACTTAGCGTGCCCCCACTGGTTTGAATAAACACTCGACATGGCCTGCCCAGCGCGAGAGTAAAAAAACAGTTCTCAGACCATAGTCGACTGCCCGCAGTCAACCACGGTCTCGGGGACTACACCCAGTGGGTGCACTTAGCGTGCCCCCACTGGTTCTGGTTTCATTCGACCTGGTCCGTCCAGACTGAGTGACAAAATTCAGATTCTCAGACCACAGTCGACTACCCGTAGTCAACTATGGTCTCGGGGACTACACCCAGTGGGTGCACTAAGAGTGCCCCCACTAGTTCAAAGATTCAATTCAAGACGACTCAAATTGACTCGTGCAACTTCAAAACAGTCACACCCCAGTGGGTGATCGGATGAGAAGTATGATCAATCAGAAATCAACTAACCTGGACATTGGTCTGCAGAGCAGCTCCGGCGTTGAAGGCCACCTGACTGGCCTCATGCACCACTTTCATTTGCCCCATCACAAGGTTCAACTGAAGAAGAGCTTCCTTGGCGGCAGTCGGTGGGTCGTCCGGGGTTTGATACGCAGTGAAAAGCGATGATGGCAGAGCAGTCGGAGCAACCGCTGAGTCTGATGCGTGGAGTTGTATTGGTGCAGCAGAAGTCTGGGCAGCTGATCCTGATGGGCAATCAGTCGACAGCGGGATAGCGAAAGTGACGTTGGTACGTGCCGGATCTGTCGATCGCTCGACTGCCGTCCCAGGCATCTCAGTCGACTGAGGAACCTGGGCCTCAGGCGCTTTCCCGCTCAGTTCCTTGTCCCTCCTCCTCCTTCCCCTCAGCGGTACTTCTTCTTCATCGTCTGGGAACACAACAACGTCCCGTGGTGCTGCAACAAACAGAGAAAGTCAAAGAGATAGCTGACAAACAATCCAGTCGTCCAAATAAATTCGAGTCGGGCAGACTTACTGGCTTTGGAGGTAGCTGCATCGTCGGTTTCCTCGTCGTCTGGGGTCTTGTCGATATCCATATCAGTCGCAGCCGAGGCCGGGCTGTAAAGGTTCATCATCCACTCGGTCAGTACAAGAGAATCGGTCAGAACAAGAAAATACGGGGAGAACATTTACCCAGAAGCAACAGGAACGTCCATCTTGATTCTAGGCAAGGTCTTCCGAGCCTTCGAAGGATTGATCTTGGGCTGCTTGGTGACCTTCTCAGCCAATTCTGGAGTCGAAGACCGAGCGCGCTTTTGAGATGGAGCGCTCGAGGCCACAGCCTTGCCGCGCCTGCCCGCGAGATCATGGTACTGATTGGGTCTACGTTCGGAACGAGGTGGTGAGTCGGCTACCTCCTCGTCGTCCGACTCATCGCTCTCATCTTCATCATCGTCAGCTGGTGACTCCCACTCGCCGCTCTCCTCCACGCTGTCCTCGCCTTCATGGTCCTGCTCCAGAGCTTGTTCGCCATTGGGCATTGAGTACATCTCTGTATAAATCTACAAAACAAGGAGCCGAGTGGAAATCAGTCGGATCAACAAACAGTCAGAAAACACATCCAAATTCAATCAGTTATAGTGGCCAAACCTTGTCTGGCTGGTTGCTGTCGCTGAAAGGGTTGACTCTCCTGGCGCCCCTAGGGTTGTCCTTGTTCCCGGTGATGCCCCTCAGCCACCGGGCCACTGTTTTGGCCGCCACCTCCTCCGGATGAACCCGAGCGGTATCACCAGCCCCGGAGTACATCCACATGGAGTGGTCACGAGCTTGGAGTGGTTGAATGCGCCGACTGAGGAACACCTCCAGCAGATCCATGCCGGTGACACCTTGGTTGATCAGTTGAACTACTCTCTCGACTAGCATGCCCGTCTCCGCCTTCTCCGCGGCGGTCACTTTCAACGAAGATGGAGTTTGAACACGATCAAAAGAGAAAGGGGGAAGTCCAGTCGACTGGCCTGGGGTCGCGATATCCTGGCAATAGAACCAGGTCAACTGCCAGCCCCTGACCGACTCAGGAAGAGTCGTCGAAGGGAAGGAACTCCTCTTCCTCTTCTGAATACCTAGACCCCCACACATCTGGATAACATGAGTTTTCTCGTCGTTCGAGTTCGCTTTCTTCACTGTTTGGGAGCGGATGGTGAAAATGTGCTTGAAAAGACCCCAGTGCTGTCGACACCCCAGAAAATTCTCGCACATGGACACGAATGCGGCAAGATATGTGATGGTGTTGGGAGTGAAATGATGGAGTTGAGCCCCGAAGAAATTCAAGAAACCTCGAAAGAAGGGGTGTGGAGGAAGCGAGAAGCCGCGGTCGACATGAGTGGCGAGCAGAACACACTCACCCGGTCGCGGCTGTGGCTCCGTTTCCCCCTCTGGCAGCCGCGCAGACTCATGGACGATCAGCCCTAACTCGGCCATATCGTCCAAGTCTTCCTGCCGAAGTGAGGATCGGATCCAATCTCCCTGGATCCAACCCGACGGCAGCCCCGAGCGCGATGAAGATCCCCGATTCGTCTTCTTGCTTTTCACCGCCCCCGTCGCCTTCTTCGCGCGTTCCAGCGCCGCCGTTTTCTCCTTCCCCATGGCGGTGGAGCGGCGGCGTCGAGAGTGGAGAAGCTGAACGAGGTAAAGGAGCAAGAGGAAGAAGAAGGAGAATGGGCACGCACAGTGCGGACGCCTCGGCCTCGCCGCTTTTAAAGGCCTACTTCTGAGTGGCTGACGCGTGGGCCCAGACGATCCTGTCAAATCCCTTAACAGTCGCACACGGGATACGTGGCGAAAAAGGTGGCGCGGAAATCAAAACGTCCTACTTATCTACTCCGCTTACCACGGAGCGCTCCGCCTAGCGCGCTTCCACCAAAATTTCGAATCCCGTGAAATCCGGGATCCTCTACAACCGATCACGCCAAAGATTCCATGTCAAGGATAACACTCGACGGATGACGTTATAAAAACCAGTCGGTCATTTCTGAATCGATCAAGGCGACTAAAACGAAGCCGAAGTTCCAACAACTGGCATCATTTGGAGATGAAAGCAAGAGTCAAAGCAAGGTCAACTTCAACCTTCTTTTCACTCGGACCTCAATGCATTCGGGGGCTAATGATGAGGACATAGACCTGGGGTAGGGTAATAGGCCTGACCTATACGTCCTACCTAAGGTCCTTGTCCGAGAAGCAAATAGGTTCAAGAGTAAATAGAGGGGACCCAACAAAGGTGTCGAGTGCAATCCACTCGACCTACCATTCACTCGGAGACCCCCTCTTATTTAGGTCACTCGACCACTAAACCACTCGACGTGCAGAAGACCTAAAGCCACTCCGCGCAGCAACGGTCGGGCATTTACCCTTAGACTTAATAGTCATTTATAGCACTTTACTACGGACGTTACCTGTAACGCTCCTTTTTTATGAACATTGAACCCTGTGTAACGGAGGGGAGCTGGGGTCCTGGCGCACTCTATATAAGCCACCCCCTCCTCTGGGACAAGGGTTCGCACCCCCTGTAACACACACACACATATAATCCAGTCGACCGCCTCCGGGCTCCGAGACGTATGGCTATTACTTCCTCCGAGAAGAGTCTGAACTCGTAAAACTCGTGCGTACAGCTTCTCCATAGCTAGGATCTTGCCTCTACATCCCTACCCCCATTCTACTGTCAGACTTAGAACCACGACACCCGTCCCCGTCCAGCCGCAACCGACATAGGGCAATGCGGAGCGCAAGCTCCCTGTCGTCCGGGGCTTCATTACGGAGTCCTTCAAGAACCTGTCCTAGTCGATGGAGCTGAATTAGCTACTGGAGCTGGACATGGTGGAGGGGAGGGGAGGAAGCGGGAAGGGAAAAAGACAAGGAGTCGAAATGGACGGTCGAGAGAATGTGTACTTTGTCTAGGGTTTGGTCCGGGATTGGATATTTGTGGAGACAGGGTGGGCTGGCATGTGCACGCATCTGGACGCATCTGAACTGCCTCATATTCGCCTCACATATTGACTGTGGTTGGGAGAGGGCCAGAAAACACACACACACATAGGATCCGTCATGTAATTTTTATGACCGAGTAATGACCAGACCATCCTCCCGGGACACAGATGGGTTTGAAGGGGGCGGATGTATATAGATGCTCTAACGTGCCACCATGGTCGCCGTGAAACATAATCCTGTCAAAAATCATCTTCCCTTCTGACGAGTTGTTTTTCCTTTTTGATTGATTTTTTAGGAATTTTTCTTTTTGATTGATGAGTTGGCCCTTCTGACGAGCTAACAAACGTCGGAGAGGTCGGCGATTATTGCGGGAATCTTGCGCTACGCTAGATCGTATCATTAGGCCAAGATATTTGTTTCTGTTCAGGGTCCTTGGACTTTGCTAGATCCGTGTCCCAATCGCTATGGATCCTCTGCCTTCTTGCGACAACAGTTCAAGCCGAGCGACATCTGCTATTTCTCGTTTTCTAAACTGTTACTACTAATCTGGTGCTATTGTTTTCTTTTCAAACCGTCACTATCGGTACTACTACCTTTTTCTTTGCTTGAGTTGCTGTTAGTGCACGGCAACCTAATGTTGTCATCATGTTATGTGGACAGGCAATGTTAAATGCAGATTTTTGTTCGTAAAGGGTCATTAGGTGCACTATATCTAATGACATTAAATAGATGTTTAGATATACTCCCTCCGTCTTAGTTTACAAGTCCTACGCGTATACCTAGGTTGCCAATTTTATCACCATAATAGAAACTATATAACACAAAAATTATACCATTTGAAAATAGAACACCAAGTTGAGGCTAAGATCTACTATGTCTAGGTTAAGATATGATTGCTTTCTCTTTCCTAATAATTAAATAGAGTGTCACATCAAATGTTTACCTATGAAATAGTGCTAAATATAAGCATTGAGAGTGTCATTAGGTCAAAACATATGGTTAGAGAATTTCAGAGCCAACAAATGGTATTGACTCTCAACGGCAAAACGAAAATGACCTCGGAACACAAGAATAGGTTGGTGATGGTGAGCTAGGTGTCACAACAATTTTGAACTCTTGCTCGTCGCCTCTCAATGAATCATAGATTTTTTTTATCTCAGACTTTTAGCATCTCAAAACAAACACACTTTCTACCATCGCATCATTTTGCATGAATTTGATGGCATTCGCGTTGTGTGACCGTAGGAATGAACACCCGCTGCTTTTTTTTTCTTCTCCACTCCAACCCACCCGTGTTATCCATCGTTGTTCCTCTTGCACTCCACCACCAATGTTGCAGTAGTCTAGCCTCCTCCCCCACACCCGCCAGCTGTAAGAAGCTGCCCTTCGGTAGCCTCCCTCCTCCTTCGCAGGGACCCCGCGCCGCACGCCCCCGCCGATGGTCTAGGCAACAGTGGACGCCCCCAAGGACAATGAAGCGAGCGACGCCAATGCGGGCGTTGTACTTCCAAATTGAGGCCGCATGAGTGTCTTCGTCTAAGGGCGGCGCCATGGCTTTTCCTCCTCCACTGATCCAACTGCCCTGCCTCACCCACGGCGTACTAACCTAACAATGGTTGCATCCTAGTAAGTCGGTTGCATCGTGGGGGTTTGCCGTCGGCCTTGTCAAGCATGGCTGCAAGTACCTCTTTCCTCACCCATCGGCCATTCCCCTTCTTCTCCCCATTTCTTCTTCCTACTCTGTCTAAATCTATGCATGTGCACAGGCTGGTCCTATTGGGCGGCAAGGGCACCCTTGCCGAGCCGGCGGAGGAGGCGCTGTGGGGCCGGAGGGGTGGTGACAGTCATGGTGGTGGGGTTCGACTTCGCGGCCTACGACGTAACGGCCGTCGGTGCTATGATCGAGTTGGTGTGGCGCTGCTTCGGGGCCTACGACCTAGACTCTCTAGTCAACTACTGCCTCCTACTAGGATATGCATAAACTACTGCCTCCATTCTGCTAGTTCTATCCTTACAGAGAAAGCTGCACAAATCATGCTTTGTTAAGATTGAAATGTGAGTAATGTTTTGCTGCTTAGAGGAGAAGATGATTATACAGAGAATTATGGCATTTTTTTTATTTTTTGGTATTGTAATCACCATTGATAACGATAAAACATGGGCAAACTATTCACATAAATGTCTATGCCATTTTCCCACACATGGAAACTTCATGTTTTTGTGTTTATACAATACAATTGTTCAATTGGCAATGTCATATGTCACATATAGGTTGTAATGCATGTTGTTACGATCGCAAATTATGTTTTTGCCTTGGGAAAACAACCCATACGAAATACTCAAGTTAGCTCATAGCATGATACATTTTTGTCCATGGCTAATTTTTAAATTTTTTTTTCTCTATGGCAAATTATGTCATGATCTACAGTTTTTGGTTTCTTTTGCCATCTATGGCAAATTTTGAACTCATTTGTCATATGATGTAGAACAGTATTTTTTTTGAATTGCCATGTGAACATCACACTATTTTTTCTGATTTTTCCATCAATGATTCATAGCATTTGGTAAGTCTCCATTTTTTGCCATGGCAAAATTAGTTGTCATGAAATATGTTATTCAAAAATTATATACCATGGCAAATTTGCGTCACATCGCATGTCAAACTCTTCTTCTTCAAAATAGCATCGCAAATTCATATATGCACATTTTTCCATTATCTTATAGAGCATGGCAAAAAATATTTACTGTCTTTACAAATTTTGTAACAAAGAGAAATAGATGCATGGAAAAGTTACATTTTTTGGTACCATATCAATTTTGCTTTATGATCCATGGAAATTTTATTTTATGGATCATGACGAATTTTAGTTTATGGATGGCGAAATTTCTTCTTCTTTTTTCATTTCTTGCAAGCATGGCAATTTTATTGTTACCATGACACTTTGTACATTGGACCATGTCAATTTAGTTGATGCCTTTTATTTGAGCATCATGTGAATTAGTTTTGTTTGTATCATGGTAATTTTTACATTATGGAAAATTTACACTAAATTTGTCATCATGGAAACTTAAACATATTTTCCCACCAATGCAACTTTCTAACCACAATGACAAGCATCTCGTGTGCATCGTGTCAAATTTACTCTCTCTTTTTTGCCATCATGCCAAACTTGTACATGGCATGGACAATTATCCTTTTATTTTACATCATGACAAATTTTCTTTTCTTTGCAGCATTCCAAAATTTTACCTTTTATGTGCCCATAGCAATTTCAGTTTTATGGATGATGGCAAATAGAGTTTATGCATCATGACAATTTACCTTTTATTAGATAAGCACCTAGAATCACGCACACACATTTTTGTTAGCAATAAGCTACTAACAGCTCCACACCTTCGGTCGTTTCCGGTGCGCATAGGACACATCACTGACAAATGAAGAGCCCACTACATCCCAAAAGACTAGGTTGAAAGGAGTGTGGCACTCTTCCTTATAAGGTGGTCCTAGCCTTCTTCCGTAACCGAGGTGGGACTAAAATGACTCACAACGCCCAACGGCCAGTAGCCTAAAATACATGAATTGCTTAGTTGTTTAGAGGTAGGTGGGGTTACACGCGAATGACTAGTGTCGTCTACCAATGGCCAAGTTCCACGCAACATGCACACACTGCCTATATATGTGCTCACTTGACACACACAAACCGTACCTGGGTGGGATGTCTGATACGCTTCATGAACGACTTTCTGTTGGGAGTTCAAAAAGAAATTGGGCTTCCTGTTGGGATTCATCTTGGTAACCGATGTCGGCATAGTCATCAGCACATGTAGGTGTGACAGTGACATTCCCCTCCCCCCGCAACTTGTCCCCAAGCTGGTGCTCATGGGAAACACTGACGGGCAAATTTGACAATTTTGACCTCTGGACAAAATCAATTCACAGAATGAACTGCCCGTAAAACTATTTCACACCCCTGACCCTTTTGTGTAGCGCCCGCCACGCCGGCGCCACACCCTACGGTGCAGCGCCTAGCTCGGGGGCGTTGCACCTCTGTCCACCGTGGCAGCCCTGGGCCCCGCATCCCGCAGTGCAGCGCCTCCGAGCTAGGCGCCACATGTGTAATGTGCAGCGCCTAGCCCACGGGCGTTGCACATTGACTTAGATGCAGCCGCCGCGCGCTAGGGCTCCCGCACCCACCCCATTCTTCAGCAGTTACAGAAGCATCGTTGCGGCGGCTGGCTCCTCTCCCCCTCTCAATCCCATCTTCAAAAATCTTCAGATCTGACGATTTGGCCCGTGGACTCCTTCATCAATCCATCCTAGAAGGTACTTTTCTCCAATCCCCTTCTTTCTATCCATAGAATGTATGCTATTTCGGAGATTTGGGGAACCCTTGTTTGAATCTTGCATGTATTAGATTTGGGGAACTTTTGTTTAAATCTTGCATGTATTAGATTTGGGGAACCCTTGTTAGATTAGAATGTAGTTTGGATAGATAGGTTGACATGTTATTTATATAGTTTGGATACATAGGTTGACATATTATTTATATGGAAAAGATATTTGTATTGAATCTTGCATGAAGTAGGCCTAGTTTAGTTTATTGAAATTATATTTGTATTGGCAAGAATGCTTTGGATACATATGCTTTGAATTTTGCATCTAGTAGGCCTACTTTAGTTTTTTTGAATTGAAAAGATAACTGTGTTGACAAGAATGCTTTGTTGAAATTGTTAGGATGGTTTGGCTTCTCGATGATCATTGGGACAAACAACACCGGTCGTACGCTATGTCGGTGGAGCAGCGGGTAATACTGAAAGTGGCCGGTGTTATGAATTTCGTATTTTTTCAAACACAAATGCCCTATATGTAATGTTATGATTTGTTTGTTTGTAGGAGCTTGCACCTCTGAAGCTTCGGTCTCACGGGGTCACCCTTGGATGGATGCGCTATGATGAGCGGTATACACCGTATGTAAGGGAGGCAGGACTTCTCCCTTTCATTCAGTTGGTCCGCCGGTCGACGCCACCTAACAATGCTGCAGCTGTTGGAAATATGCCCTAGAGGCAATAATAAAATGGTTATTATTGTATTTCCTTGTTCATGATAATTGTCTATTGTTCATGCTATAATTGTATTAACTGGAAACCATAATACATGTGTGAATACATAGATCACAACATGTCCCTAGTAAGCCTCTAGTTGACTAGCTCGTTGATCAATAGATGGTTATGGTTTCCTGACCATGGACATTGGATGTCATTGATAACGGGATCACATCATTAGGAGAATGATGTGATGGACAAGACCCAATCCTAAGCATAGCACAAGATCGTGTAGTTCGTTTGCTAAGAGCTTTTCTAATGTCAAGTATCGTTTCCTTAGACCATGAGATTGTGCAACTCCCGGATACCGTAGGAATGCTTTGGGTGTACCAAACGTCACAACGTAACTGGGTGGCTATAAAGGTGCACTACAGGTATCTCCGAAAGTGTATGTTGGGTTGGCACGAATCGAGACTGGGATTTGTCACTCCGTATGACGGAGAGGTATCTCTGAGCCCACTCGGTAATGCATCATCATAATGAGCTCAATGTGACTAAGGAGTTAGCCACGGGATCATGCGTTACGGAACGAGTAAAGAGACTTGCCGGTAACGAGATTGAACGAGGTATTGGGATACCGACGATCGAATCTCGGGCAAGTAACATACCGATAGACAAAGGGAATTGTATACGGGATTGATTGAATCCCCGACACGTGGTTCATCCGATGAGATCATCGTGGAACATGTGGGAGCCAATATGGGTATCCAGATCCCGCTATTGGTTATTGGCCGGAGAGGTGTCTCGGTCATGTCTGCATGGTTCCCGAACCCGTAGGGTCTACACACTTAAGGTTCGGTGACGCTAGAGTTGTTATGGGAAATAGTATGTGGTTACCGAAGGTTGTTCAGAGTCCCGGATGAGATCCCGGACATCACGAAGAGTTCCGGAATGGTCCGGCGGTGAAGATCGATATATTGGACGAAGGGTATTGGAGTCCGGAAGTGTTCCGGGGGTACCAGGCTATGGCCAGCATGACCGAAAGGCGTTTCGGGAGCCCCGACAAGTGTTGGAGGGCCTCATGGGCCAAAGGGGAAGGGGCAAACCAGCCCACTAAGGGGTGGTGCGCCCCCCACACCCTTTCCCACGTTACTTGGGGAGGTGGGGCGCCTCCACCTGGCTTGGGAGGCAAGCCTCCACCTGCTTGGCTTGGGGGGCAAGTCTCCCTAGGATTTTCCCTAGGGAGATCCAATCTTCTTGGCCGCCGCCCCCTAGGGGAAACCCTAGGGCGCCTCCCCCTCTCCCCTTGCCCCTATATATAGTGGAGGGGTGGGAGGGCAGCCACACCTCTTCCCTGGCGCAGCCCTCCCTCCTCATACACCTCCTCCTCCTCCTCCGTAGTGCTTAGCGAAGCTCTGCCGGAGAACCACGAGCTCCATTGCCACCACGCCGTCGTGCTGCTGGAGTTCTCCCTCAACTTCTCCTCTCCCCTTGCTGGATCAAGAAGGAGGAGACGTCCCCGGGCTGTACGTGTGTTGAACGCGGAGGCGCCGTCCGTTCGGCGCTAGATCGGAACTTCCGCGATTTGAATCGCTGCGAGTACAACTCCATCAACCGCGTTCTTGTAACGCTTCCGCTTAGCGATCTTCAAGGGTATGAAGATGCACTCCCTCTCTCTCGTTGCTAGCATCTCCTAGATTGATCTTGGTGACACGTAGGAAAATTTTGAATTATTGCTACGTTCCCCAACAGCAGCACTCACCGCGCTTATTGATCATTGGAGGCCGGAGACACACACTTTCCATCTTCGGACCGGGGAGATGACCGTGACGCTCCAGGATATTGCTATGATCACCGGTCTTCCTATCGATGGGAATCCTTTATGTATGAACACCGATTCTGATCGATGGCGCGCGCAGATGCATGCCCTTATCGGTATGGTTCCTCCGGAGCCTCAGGAACCAGAAGCAGAAGACAAGAAGAAGGAAAGAGTCGCAGCCGACGCTACTTTCACGTGGATATCATCGAACTTCAGTACTTGCCTTGAGGATGCTAATGAGGACATGGTGAAGACATATGCTCGTGTCTACATGTGGTACGTGATATCCAGGACTATGTTTGCTGATGGCACAGGCAAGAATGCTCCATGGATGTGGCTGAAGGCGTTGACCGTCTTCGATAGCAAATGGAGTTGGGGTTCAGCGACACTGGCTTACTTGTATCGACAGGTATGAAGTTGTTTCCTTTTCACTTCATTGATTCATTATCAATGCGCTCTTGCGGCAAATTTGACCATGTTCTCTTTTATGTGCAGTTGGACGAAGCCTGTTGTAGGCACACTGGAGGTATTGGTGGTTGTCCGCTCGCACTTTCCATATGGAGCTGGGAGCGTTTGCCGGTTGGACGACCGAAGACCGTGAAGTACGAGGATTGGGACGACAAAGACGACCCACTACGGCTCCCCACTTGGGCTTACAAGTGGGATGTGTTAAATGAGACGACGGATGATCCCTCGGTCATGTACAAGTTGTACAAGGGCGAGCTGGACGCGATCTGAGCAGGTGAACCGACATTGCATAAGTGATTATCATGCTTGTATCGTAACTCGATATCAATTTTGCATTCAATCCCATTTTGCAGGTGGAATGGGAGCCGTATGGAAAAGGAGAGTTTTGGTAACCCTATGGAGTTCAGGCTGAATCTGATGTGCACTAGGGATAGGGATCTCTGGCATATGCGATGCCCACTGATATGCAACTGGGCGGTTGAGCTTCACCTGCCATATCGGGTGTTCCGCCAGTTTGGTTTGTTCCAGCCACACCCGCCGGAGTGGAAGGACACGGACAAGTTGCTACACGCGTAAGATATAATTAACCTTGAGCACTTAGCAGCTTCTCGACGGTTTCGATGATGCTAATATTTTATTTCTAACTTGCTGGTTGGATAGGAAAAAGCAGCGGAAGATCAACAAATGGATATATAACGTATGGCATGACGATATATATCCATTTGTTGATGCATTGCTAACTATATCCTCACACACGGTCTGTCCATATCTTCTGTTGATGCATAGGTTACTGATGATATGACCGTGGGGACGTACCAGGCTCGGTATGCATACGAGTTGAAGCCTAGGAAGGGAATCAACAAGTACACACCTGAAGACTTCACCCAAAGAGGCCAAAGAGGCAAAAGGACGGTCGGCACCTCGCGGATGGCGGCTTTGGATGACTATGTAGATGACGTGGAGGAACCGGAGCCGGAGCCAGAGCGGGTTCCTCTTCCTAGGAAGGTGAAGAAGATAAGCGTCAAGAGGGGGGAGGAGCCAGCAAGCGCGGAAAGCACTAGTTATCGTCCTTTATTTATAATGTTGAACTTAGAGTGGAATTTGTTATGTCGTTGAACTTGGAGTGGTGGTAGCTCTTAGTAATGTGGAATTTGTTATGTCGTTGAACTTGGAGTGGTGGTAGCTCTATGTTAAACTTGAACTTATTGTGATGGTCCTTTCTAAGAAATGATGTCTTTCGTGAACACTTTTTGAACATTAATGTTTATTATACGAAATGTTGAACTGTGGCTGAAAATGACCCAGTCTGAATGACAAAAAAACACCAAGTGTTTGTGCGGCGCCTAGCTGGGAGGCGCCACACTCTACGGTGCAGCGCCTAGCAGCTAGGCGTTGCACTGTACAGTGTGGCGCCCCCAGGCTAGGCGCTGCACAAACACTTAGCGAAATTTTTGGCCCAAACTGGAGGCCTACCTTCTGTTGCTCTCTGGATAGGTACAGACTTGTGCAGCGCCTAGCCTGGAGGCGCCACACTCTACAGTGCAGCGCCTAGCCGCTAGGCGTTGCACGGTACAGTGTGGCGCCCCAAGGCTAGGCGCTGCACAAACACTTAGCGAAATTTTTGGCCCAAACTAGCGCGCATCGCATTTGACGCTCTCTCTTTTGCCTTCCTCTCCTTCTCAAGCTCCTCTTCCTTCTTCTTCTTTAGCTTGGTTGCATCCTCCTCTCTAAGCTTCTTCGCAGCCTTCTCCCACCATCCCGCCATCTCATCTTCGCCATCCTCCTTCATCGTTGGTTTGTTGGGTTGGGAAGCCGCCATACCTACAATGAGTGAAACATAATGGTTAGTAAGGACAATAAGAACAAATGGAAGCACATATGAAAAAGAAGAACATATGAAAAACAAGAACATATGATACATTATAGTTAGTGAGGAACATACGGAAATGGTCCATCTAGGTATCCAAACATTCCTCTATAACGAACTTGCCCTTGTCCATCACCACGGCCAAGTCCACCACCAAGGCCAAGACCATCACCAAGGCCTAGACCATCACCACGGCCATTACCACCACGACGAGCTCTACCACCACCACGGCCTAGACCACCACCACGAGCTCTACCACCACCACGGCCTCTTGTAAGTCCTAGTTGCCGACCTCTTTGTTGCCTAGATCCTCTTTGGCTAACACTTGGTTGGCTTGGCACTTGTTGGCTACCACTTGGTTGCCTTGGCACTTGTTGGCTACCACTAAGTTGGCTACCACTTGGTTGCCTTGGCACTTGTTGGCTACCACTAGGTTGGCTACCACTTGGTTGGCTTGGCACTTGTTGGCTACCACTAGGTTGGCTACCACTTGGTTGGCTCCCTTGTGTAGCTCCTTGTTGGCTTGGGCTTGCATCATTTTTCTTGGACCTTTTCCTTGGTTTCGTACATTTTCTTTTGTTGTGGCCATGACCTTTGCACTCCCCACAACGGGAGCTCTCACGAGGCTCTTGGAATTGGTCATTGCCCGCTTCGCGGCGGCCACCATGGCCCCATCCGTCCATGTCGCCTCTAAGACACTTTGTCTTACGTCTACCCCGTTTAACAACCTTCAACTCCGGATCCGGCCATAGTTGAACTCCATGATACTCCGGCCATTGTGATTGGTCAAAGTATGGGTGAAAGCGGGGAGCCCATGTTTTCTTGACCGTCATGATTGAGAACTCCGACTCCCTCACGGTGCGTGGGTGATTGATGTCCACATTCCTAACGCGACCGGCGGTATACAAGTGTGAGCATGGGAGATGAAGCAACAATGGCCTCCCGCAAGTGCAATCACATTGTGTTAACGACACCTTGAAAGCCCAACCTCCATGTTGCCGGCCATCGTTTGTGGTTCCTCCTGGCTCTTTCACTTCGTACTTCCACTCTTCGTTATCATATAATATAGCTTCTTCCGAGTCCGCCTTCCGTGATTGAAATACCAACCATTCATCAACTTTGGGTGGGAACTTGTACTTGTACTTCCGTGGGTTCTCACCCGCTATCTGTGCATCGGTTTCCATCGAGTACTTTACAAAGTACGCATTCATCTTGTCAAATGTGTATTGAACTATTGCCGTCATGGGTAATCCACGTGCACCTTTGAGCACCCTATTGAAGCATTCGGCCATATTGCTTGTCATTTGACCGTATCTCCGGCCATCTTCATCAAAAGCACGTGCCCACTTGTTCCGGTATTGAATGTGCCTATTGAGAAAGTCTTGACCCCCGGGATCAAGTTTTTTGTGTGCGAGCAATTTGTTGTACAAAGTGGCGAAGCGCTTATCGGAGAAAGCGAGACAACAATCTTGAAGATCATCGGCCAACTCCTTAAGGCCACATGCCCTATAGAAGTTCGAACAAAAGTGCCTCATGCACCATCGATGGTGCAACGGAGCATGCCCGGGAATGTCAATCTCCACCGCGTTAAGAATTCCTTGATTCCGATCCGATATGACACAAATTTCCTTTTGAGCGTGTAACACCTTCGTCCTCAAAAGATGCAGAAACCACTCCCAGTTGTCATTGTTTTCCACCTCAACCAAAGCAAATGCCAATGGCAACACCTGGTTATTGGCATCACTTGCTATCGCAACCAACAAGGTGCCCTTGTATTGTCTGGTCAAGAACGTGCCATCAATTATGATGACCGGCCTACAATGTTCGAAAGCCCTCACACATTGCTCGAACGCCCAAAAAGCATGGCCAAATACTCTGACTTTCCTTCCTTCATGAACCGTTGTTTGGTGCCCATGAGGCTCGACCACATGAACCATGCCCGGGTTTGTCGCGGCCATGGCTAACAACAACCTAGGGATTCGGTTGTATGCTTCTTCCCATGTACCATACAACATCTTAAATGCGGCTTGCTTCGCCTTCCATGCCTTGCCGTATTTCACCTTGTAATGAAAGATGGCTTTCACAAGGTCAATGACATGTTGGACGCTCACTGTTGGAAGTGTGGATATTGAGTTGGAGAGCCTGTAAGCGATGAACTCGGACGTGAGTTGTTTGTGGTCTTGGGACACAATCTTGCCATCCATCCTTTTGCCTTGGCACATGTGAGTTGGCACACAACTCACTACATGCCAAGTTGGACCTCCTTTCCATGGTCTTGCACGCACAATCCACGGACATATTTCATCTTCACATGCACATGCAACCGTGTAGCGCACATTGACGTCCGAGTTCACCACCTTGTGTGGACGATAATGCGTAACCGAGTAGTTGTCGAGCCACATCTTCAATTCCAACAAGGTGTCGAACTTAGAACCTTTAGCAATCCGGTTCTTGTCGTCTACCAAATCACGGTGAGAGCTTGGCCTAACCCCAAGAGGTACACATTGGCCACCATCTACCACGGCTTCATCCGCGAGACTAACATCCTTGAACAATGTAGTCCGATGATCCCGACCAAATACCTTCTCGAAAGCTTTGGCCTCCTTCACCGTGAACCCCTCCGCATCAACTTGTTCATCGGGACCATCGTCATCCGAGTCCGATGCATATGCACGGGAAAAAGGGATGGAATGGTCCATTGTCTCTTGCAAATGATATTTGTCGAGATCACCCACATTGTTGTCATGGAGATCAACTTCATTGTCATCGTCCGCATACTCATCATTGTCCTCTTGCAAAGCTTCATCTTGGTTGTTTGTAAACGGGCTCAATGTTGGCCTCACTTCTTTGGTCAAAAGAGGTTCAACAATTTCATCTCGCTTCAAGGGTGGGGGGCTACTAGCAACCAAAGGGGAGGGGTTCCGGTTCAAGTCCAAATGTAAACTTGAATCAACCTTCTTCGTTGCAAATAACTCAAGAGCCTTGTCTAGTGATTCGGCCACTGTCTCCTTGTATGCAACCCAACGTTGCTCCGAGTTGACACGCATTGTCTTCCAACGGATGTGCATTCCAAAACCAACATTATGCCTTCCCTCCAACTCAATGATATCACTAGGGTCCATCCAATTCAAATCTTTCCTAACTTGTTGCAAGAGCTCCGCATAGCTAGGACTACTATCAAACACCATGTCAAGCTCATCCGGGTCCGGTTCTATATTGTCTTTCAAAAAGGCGTCTTTGTCCCCATGATGAACAAACACACATGTTCTTCCCATCCCTATAAGCATTCAAAGAACACGGAATAACATTGCTTCCATGAGTACTAATCCAAGGATTAACACGGAATACAAACCCTAATATATATATCAAACAATAACCCTAACCCTAACCATAACCCTAACCCTAACCATAACCCTAGCCCTAAACCTAACCCTAGCACCAACATAAGAACACCCATAAGAATAACCCTAGCATACTAACAAAGCCTAATCATAGAAATTGGCAAACAAACATCTCACATGTCCATGCAAATCTCTAGATCCAAACAAAACTAGGGTTTCCCTAAACTAGCAACAAATGAGCAATGGGAGAACTTTACTTGGATCAAAACAAGGGGATCGGAGAATATTACCTTGAGGGAGGGTTTGACTTCGAAATCCACGGACAAATTCTTCAAATTTGCAAGATTTGGGAGAGGATTTGAGAGGGGGAGAGAGTGGGAGAGGGGGCAAAGCTCGGGGAGAGAGTGGGAGAGTGTGTGGTGTGGGGGTGGGGAAGGGGGGCAGCCAACTGGCTGGATAAGTCACAGTGCAGCGCCTAGCCGCTAGGCGCTGCACATTACATGTGTGGCGCCTAGCGGCTAGGCGCTGCACTTTACATGTGTGGCGCCTAGCTCGGAGGTGCTGCACTGCTGGGTGCGGGCCCAGGGGCTGCCATGGTGGACAGGAGTACAACGCCGCCGCGCTAGGCGCTGCACAGTAGGGTGTGGCGCCGGCGTGGCGGGCGCTACACAAAAGGGTCAGGGGAGTGAAATAGTTTCGCACCCAGTTCATTCTGTGAAATGATTTCGTCCCGAGGTCAAAATTGTCAAATTTGCCACACTGACGCGACTCATCGAGATCTTCCCGGGTAGTGAAGGGCTCAGGTTGGTCTGACCACTATATGCGGCCTTTCGAGTGCTGTCATCGAGCCACGCTGATGGAAACAACGCTTCAAAACACACACACACACACACAAGGAATTGAGATAAGGAAAATCAATAAGGGACAACGGCCACAATGATGTGAATGAAAAGAAGACAAAGAGGTTTGACAAGTTCGTGGAGACACAAGACAAGAAGATCAAACTACAAGAGAAGAAGGCCAACGTTGACCAAGAAGATGTCAGATTTGGATCTAATGCGATGAAGATTGTGCAAATGTATCGTGCTAGCGTGTTGAAGCGCTAGGCATACGCTTCAGAGGAGCCGACCGAATAGTGATGAATTTGGTACGGACAGCCAGGCCAGGATAGAAAGGGCTGCCATCTTTTGGTATCGGTTTGATGTAAAAACTTCTTGAACATCGGTGCATTTTGGTTACGATTGCATCTATTTATAATGCTAAATTGTTATTGATCTACATACGCATGTCAAGTGAAAGAGGTCATACCCGACATATGGTGCATCGGGTTAAATGGTCAGCTCCCCTACCACCATCCACAGGCAAGCTCCCCTACCACCACCATCCACAAGCATGTCCTGACATGTCTACGTACGTTTGGTGTGTCCGATTCAGTGCATGGCGTTGGAGTTGCCCTTGGTTCCATTGCTTTCTTATAGCATCTTCAGCCGCACCCTCAACAAGGCCCCGCAGACGATTTTTTGTCGCCAGCGTCGAAAAATCGATCCAGTCGCGCCCCCAAAGGTCCTTTTTTTGCCGGCTCGGGCCTAAATTGGAGCCGGCGGACCCAGGCCGAACCCGGCGCGGGGGGCGCTTGGGGGCGCCGGCCGAATCGTTTTTGGCGCGAAAAGCGGCGGACCCTCCTTGGCAGCGACTCGGCTCTTCTCGTCGCTTCGTCGTCCTCATCGCCTCGGTTTCCGTGGGGGAATCAATGCCAAAGATGTCGCGCCGGTCAGCCTCCTCCATTGATGCCTCACGGGCGGCGCAGTGAAGACGGGGCGACGCGCGTCCCTCGCCCGCCACGCGTACACACAGCGGCCACGCGGGCGCCGGCTATATAAGCCGCCCCCTCCCACACCGGTGAGCCACGCATAGACCTCGCTCTCCACCGCCGACGCCCCCATTCCTCCCTCTCTTCTCGGCGTTTCCAATTCACCCAATGGCCGAGCGCTACCCAGGCTATGACGCGGCGGCGAACGGCTTCGGCCGCCGCCACCTTCACGAGGACGAAGCCCGGCTTATCCATGAGGCCGAGTACCCGGTCCCGCCGGACATGCGCGTGCCCAGGGCGTGGAGGATAAGCGCCGGCGGGGTCCCGGTGCCACCGCCGCCCACCAGGGCGGCCAGGCGTGCGGAGATCGCCCGTATCCGTTCCACTCTGCCGCTGGCGGCGAGAGAAGGGCCGAGGTACACCCCCGACAGCCCGCTGTGGGAGACGTACTTCTGTCGTCGCCACGCCGAGCAGCTCGAGGCCACTAACGGCATCGTGCCCTTCGCGAAGCACAACGCCGACGGCCGCCGCCGATGGTGGGGCGTGCCCGACCGCACGCTGGAGTCCGTCCTCGAGTACATCGAGGGCGGCAACACGCCGAGGCTAGAGTACCCCACTCCCCCATCGAGGGCCCCTCACCGTAGCTTCAGGGCGGCGGGCGGCGAGATCGACATCGGGTCTACTCTAGTAGTGTCTTTTTTTTCCTTCTTTCGTAAAATATTTGATGAACTCATCAAAGTTTGGTTAAATTTGCGACTTGTTTGTGCGAATGTGGGACCGGATTTTGTTTTTCAAAAAAACCAAAATGCAACGTGGGGGCGGCGACTGGGGAGCATCTCGCCCTCAACACACGGTTTAGCGCCGGTTCGCCCCAGGCGGCAATTTTACGCGCCCCCTGGGGGGCCAACGGCTGAAGATGCTCTTAAATGCAACTACTGAAACCTTGTCTCATAGCTATCCACCATTATTTGTCAAAATACATGTTTCCTCATGGCACAGAAAGCAAATTTCTACCCATAAAATATGTTCAATGTGAGGGGAAAACAGGTATGTGCGTTGCACTGCCGAACAAAGGTGCAACGAGGTACAATTCCTGCTGTGCAGGGTGTCCCCAGTTGACAACCATGAACAAAAAATTCAACGTAACAGATGTACCCAGGCTACAAATTAGATTGAATACAGAGATTCTAGTATTCGGGCTGCTTTATTTCCTCACTCATTTGCTGGGAAAGGGAAAACATGATCTTACAAAGGAATTGAAAACGACTTCTTCAGCTTCTCTACCTCCAAATAAGCATTAGAGTATGGGAGAAACTCCGAGAAATGGCTTTGCATAAGATCATTGATGGCCACAGCGAGCTTTGGAATCTCCATTATCTCTTCGTTGGTCAGCTTCCTAACAAACCTGGCAGGGTTGCCAGCCCAGAGTTCGCCAGTCGGAATCCTCCTCCCTGGGGCCAGGACGGAGCCAGCTTCAAGGACTGAGTTAGTTTCAACCAATGAGCCTTCCATTAGGATGGAATGCTGACCGATGATGCACTCAGGTTCAATAGTGCATGAGCGCAGAAGACAGTACGCACCCACTGTCACATACCGGTCAACAAGGGTCTCAGCTGGAAGACCTGTGAACAAACGAAGCAGAAATGAGAACCAACAACTAACGCAAGGTATCACCAAACATTATAGGTTAACATACATACAAAGGGCACGTGGAAAAAACCAAACAGCCCCCAAAGTAGCACTATTACTTCAGGGTCTGTTCAGTTTACAGGAAAATCAAAGGGGAACTTTGAAGGAATGCTATCCTATAGTTTTTCTCCCTGTAGCAGGGTTCCGTTCAACGGAATGGATGAACACGAAAATGTAGGAAAGATTTCACGGAACCTCAATTTTGCAGGAAAACAAACATGCAAAGAGAGAATTTTTTTGGCCGAAAGCCCAAGGCGATGGCCTTGGTACCAAATAGAAAAGTCGATCATGTAGCTACTTACTGTCAAATCAGCATGCAGCAGCATGCAACCTGAGTAATAAATATAAGGTGGGTTGCTGCTGCTGCCTTTTCTAGCCAGTCGTTCCTTTGGTTCTCATACAGTCCACAGAACGCCCACTAGTCTCCTCCGGTTCCTATTCCTTTCTTTTGCTACTCCAAAACTTTCCAGTTCCTATGATTTCTTCAGTTCATATGTTTCTTATTTGACCCTGTTATGTGGACCAACCCATCAAAACATGGAGTCTTATTCCTTAATTAGAGTCCTAGTTGATTAAGCATCTTTGTTGAGAAAGAGTCCAGTCAGTAGAGATCTTGTTAGAGTTTGAATAGATTTACCCGCTTTTTGGTCAAGTCTTTTCTAGAGAAGAATACTATCGTTTACTCCCTCCATTCCTAAATATAAGTCTTTTTAGATATTCCAATAAGGACTACATACGGAGCAAAATGAGTGAATCTACACTCTAAAATATGTCTATATACATCCGTATGTAGTTTGTATTGGAATCTCTAAAAAGACATATTTAGAAACGGAGGCAGTACTTTTATCTACTTTTCAGTAATTAGGGTTAGGTAAATAGTAGATTCTTCCAATCTGGTATCAGATCCATCTACGATTGCGGGCAAATAAATCAAGATCAAGGCTGTAGAGCAAATGAAGATCATTAGGAAGCAATTGGAGGCCTTCACACGCCAACGAGCCGAGGATGCGCTTGACGTCGCTTGAGCAACGGCTATCGGCGCTGCCGCCACCTCCAGATTCCACAGCTGCAGCAGCCGCCCATGACGCCACCTCTGCCCCAGGCCCTCCTCTAACGACGACTCGCCCCTGGTGCTTCCCCTCATCAATGGCACCTCTAGTGTCCCCTTTTCCAGTGGGGGTAATCGCCACCGCCTCCGCCGGCGGACCTCCACCCGCTGGGCCGATTGCCCACCCCACCACCCCCTCACTTTCCTGCCTTTCACCTCTACTTCCCCACGCAACAAAACCCTGTGCTGACCACTGCCAACCACTCTCAGCCGCCAACACATTTTTACCACCTCTAGCCATCTCCTTACTCGCCACAGCCACCCCCTAACATCAATCTGGACCACTTGGCACCCTCACCCTACAGCCCAATCCCCCCCCCCCCCCCCCCCCCTAATTTGCCACCCACCTACCAGCAGCAGCCGTACCATCGGCAGCAGCAACCCTACCATGAGCAACAGCAGCAGCCGCAGATTTTCACCGCCGCCTCTACCACCTTCATGCCTACACCTGCCAACCGGTTTCATATGCCGTTATGGCCTCACCCCCCTCCACAACCCATCTATGGATCCACCCCGTCCATCTCCTCCCTTCCGCCCCTACCAAACAATCACCTTGGATGAGGTTCAGATTCTGGTTCAGGCATGCCTCGGTTCCACAAAGCTTGACTTCCCGGCGTATGATGGTTCGGTCGATCCTCTTAGTTGGCTCAATAGGTGTGAACAGTTTTCTCACGGACAGCGCACAGACGTGGCTGACAAAGTCTAGACTGCAGCCTACCACCTCACCAATGAGGTTTAGTTTTGTTACTTACAGCTCAAGTGCGATCTCAGCATGCCGACACAGTTGCAGTTCAAGGAAGCTTGCCACTTCCAGTTTGGGCTGTCACTCCGCGCAAATACCTTGGGCGAGTTGGCACGTCTGCCGTTCACTTCCGCGGTCGCCGACTACACCAGCAGATTTCTAGCGCTCATGTGCCGCAACAATTAGCCATTAACAATGTCCCAACAACGGTTTCTGTAGAAAGCAGGGCTGCCCAATGGTCTTCTCATTGACCTCAAGCTTCAGCGGCCATCTGACCTCCACACCGTTATCTCCTTCGCCAAGGCCTATGAGCAGCGGCATTTCCCTCCAACGACACACCAAGTACATTGTCGGATGCCCTAACTCATACATACCGGCTACAAGCTTTGGGTGCCAAGTAGTTTCATGTTGCATATATTCAACAATGAATGGAGCTGGTCATATTGCCCTTGTTATCTTTTTTATCTGTATCTCATGCACTCGGTCATACTACAAATTGCTCAACTATATCTGTCCAGACCAGGAATTTCCAGCTATCGGTGATAGACTGGAAACTGGTTGCTGACCACCATAATCCATACCCATATCTGTAATACATACATACATACATACATATATATATATACACACACACACACTAAGAAGCATGGATACGGGGACGGAAACACAGGGATACACATACGGGGATACGGGATACGGCATTTTCCAAAAACAGCCATTCGGGGATACGGCGGGGTATATAAGTATTTAGGAAAATAAATAAGAAAGTATTTAGAAAAATAAATATGAATAAGGATTTAATGAGAATTTTTTAGTACTGGATATATATTGTCTCCTTTCTATTCATCAAAGACTGAGAGCAGTCCACTCAGAGCCCATGTAGCTCTCCGTCCACTTATAAGCCCATGGAAGTCTCCGTCCACTTAGAGCCCATGTAAGGCTCAATTCCAGAAAACCCTAGACTAGTAGCGCTCCAGCCATCCCCAACTTCCCATTCTCGTAATCCCTTTCTCCAGCCGCCAGTGAAGAAACGACAGCGCCGCCAAATCGGCAGCTTCCATCACCCATCTTCTCCCTGCACGAATCTTCTTCCTCGCTGGCCACCACACTCCCCATCTTTCTTCGTGCCGGAGCTTCTTCCTTGTTAGCGGCCGCCTTGCCATCTTCCTCTACCAAGATCTCCTTCCTTGCTAGCAGCCCTCGAGGTTACCTGCTCGACCATGGTTGCTATCGGGAGGAGAACTGGGCAGCAGCATGGTCACTGGAGGCTGGTTGCCGAGTCCCCACCGTGTCCACGCCATATCTAGGCCGTATCCCGATTTTATTTCTTTTTTTTAATTCGAAAAAGTTGGGATACTGCAGGATACGCGTATCCAGCCGTATTCGGGGCGTATCCCTGTGTCCCCCCGTATCAGGACGGCAAATCGGCAGTTCTGGCCGTATCGGTGCTTCTTAGTATATATACTCTCCCTCCGTCCGAAAAAAAGCTTGTCCCTCAAATGGATGTATCTAGCACCAAGTTAGTGCTAGATACATCCATTTGAGGGATAAGCTTGGGACAAGCTTTTTCGGACGGAGGGAGTATATATATACTGCTGCGCTAAAGTGCACCTGAGCGCAAAGCGGCGCAAAGTTGCTAATCGTGCGCTCCGGTCAGACTGCCACGCACCACGGCCTCCGTCCCTCGCCTCTCTAATCAACCAACCATCAAACTTCACGTATTTTTCTTCGCCTAGTAGTAAATTTAGGGGGAATCTAGTAACCATATTAATTTTGTTACTATTGCCCCCAATCGTTCACCGTCCGCGCACATAATTAGGGTACATAGTAATGAACAAGAGGAAAGATAGTAAAAGAATTTATTACGTTACTGCTGCATGATCTAGTTTTCTCTCTAATCAACCAACCATCAAACTTCACATATTTTTCTTCCGCCTAGTAATAAATTTAGTGGGGAATCTAGTAACCATACTAATTTTGTTACTATTGCCTCCCACTCGTTCACGGTCCGCGCACATAATTAGGCCACATAGTAATGAACAAGAGGAAAGATAGTAAAATAAGTTATTACGTTACTGCTGCATGATCTAGTTTTATTAGTGTCCGCTACCATTTTCATGGCTCGTAAAATAGTTATGGTATATAGTAATCAACCATCGAAACCGTTACCATCTGGACAATTGCTCCTAGTAAATGTAATGAGCATTAGTAGTAATAAGAGTTCTCCAATGGTAAAGTGAGAGTATTTGCTCAAGTAATGGATCATGGGTACAACTATTAGGGATTTTCACATGGCAAATCACCGTAAAGGTTAAAAGTTTCACACTATAGTAACACATGGAGTGCAAATTACTACATGTGGCTTGACACTTACGATCAAAAGAAAGTTGGGTACCACGTGGGGTGGGATGGATCGGCGGAATGGTGCATGCAGTTACTTTTTTCCTAATCTGGTTACGGCTCAGTAGGCAGCGCGCATAATAATAATTCTAAGCTCTGGCTCACTTTAGCAAGCCTATATATATAGCAAGGTGCGTTTCTCCGATTTTTTGATCCCTTCACCCATATTGTATTTTTTGAGATTTTTCTTACCCAAGGTGGTACTGATTTTTTGTGGTCCATCTAGCAGCAGCGGCCCATCAGACCAGCCCTCCATGCGTCTGCGTCCGTGAAGGACTGCGGCCCAGGCCCATGATGCCTAGGAGAAGAGGCAAAAAGATAATGGCTGGTTCCAGGGATCGAACTCCCGACCAGTGGAGCAGTCTCGACCACGGCGTCCAACTGAGCCACCTCATGCTCGTGTGAAGAAGAGAGGATTCGTTCCTATTAAAAAGTACCACCGTGCTTCCCTACATTTTATTCCACCGATTTATATACTTCTCTGATCTGAAATCAGTAAACCGCCTCAAGAACCAATAATAAGAGGGCAAGAAGTGTGTTTCATTTGCTCGCGAATATTGAGCGGGAAGGATCCTCCAAGGAGAGAGAAGCGACCAAATAAATAACGAAAAAGACGCAGCTACATAGAGGGCGTCTCGAAGAAAAAGGGAGATCTCAATAATAGAATGGAAAAAACTGAAAAGCACGCAGCTACACAGCGCGAGCACGCCTCAGAGGAAAAATAAGGACCTAGCCGTGCTTTACGAGACTAAAATCAAACGCCCTAGGCTACGGCACGAGCACACCTCGGAGAAAAAAATGGACCCAATCATGCTTTACGGGATCAAAATCGAAGGCCCCAGGGTGACGCGGAGACAAGCCGGCACGATAGATCATGAGGTTACTTTAATCGAAGGAAAAATGATATTTGAAAAAAGGAAAAAGTTGAGTGCATGGATATGCACCTGGATTCAGGCTACCAACTCACGCCTCTGTGTCCAATCATGAAGCGGGTCGAGACGTGCTTGCATGCGCTAACACTAGTGATTGACGGGAGCATGCCTGCCACAGTGTTGTTTTGGACGAACAACTAATTTGAGTTGTTTTCTCCTAACAGTTATCGAATTATCGCTCAAATTAATCGATGCAGTGCACTGTTGCTTAGGGACGGTCAGGCTGCTGTGACGGCAGCCTCATACTTCCCCGAACATGCTCATTACACCTATTCTTGCAACTACGGGTAAATTTTGTTTCTTTTCTTCTCCATGAATCCTAAACATATGGGCATTCTGAGTGTTCTTCTCTAAGATTTCATATTTGAAGCATGATGTTTGCAATCACACCCAAACCAAAATGTTTCTTTTCGGATCAAAAAAATGCACCGCTTCAAAACCATGTTTATTGGCTAAGAACATGCATTTTTTCTCTTTTTTCTCCCGTTGCAACGCACGGGCATATTTGCTAGTAACAACTATTTGTAATAAGAAGCAATGCAGGATACAAGATACAACACATCCAAGCTAAACCTCAACTGACTAGTTTTACGAGCTGCCATCGGGCCTCACGCTTAAGCAATTCGACTAAGAGAAAAAAAAACATAAACGTCTTATCTTCTCAGAAGCATTCAAGGAAATTTAAAATAAGAACAAGCATTTGTAAACAATAAAAGTAGAGATCAAATGCCAATACACTTTATAGGGTAACCTGACTAAGTTGAGTTGGCTAAATACACTGAAGGGTAGACACATGGATTAACCTAAAAGTAGAATTGGCCACAGGAAGCAACAACAAGGAATAATCAGAATTTGACTTTGACCAACCAAAGCATAGAAACGGCATTTGTAAACAAAAAAAGTAGAGATCAAATGCCAATGCACTTTACAGGGTAACCTGACTAAGTTGAGTTGGCTAAATACACTGAAGGGTAGACACATGGATTAACCTAAAAGTAGAATTGGCCACAGGAAGCAACAACCGGGGAAAATCAGAATGTGACTTTGACCAACCAAAGCATGGAATCGGCATGAACTCCACAATCCAAATAAGGATAAATGATTGAATAATTTTCTTCCTGTGCAGCTTAAGAGTTCAACCGGAGTGTTGCATTCAACGATTACGAGTCGAACGACTAGTCTAGAGTAGTCGCTCGACTAGTCTATGAGTCGCAAGCTGGCTGTCGACTCGGTTTCTCGTGTAGACTACTTGTACGAGTCGAGCCAGTCATCGACTAGTCGAACTAGTCGACATGTTCGAGTCGAACGACTCAAAAAACTGGGGGAGTATAAATACGATGCCTCATCCCGCGGGAGACCTAATCCTTTCTTTCCCCTCCTCACCTGGACGCGCCCGTCGAGCCCTCCTCGCGCCGCCGGCCGCTGGACGCCCGCCGCCGCGGATCTGAAGCTCCACCGTCGCCGGCCCCACGTCGCGGATCTGAAGCTCCACCATCGCCTTCGTCTCGCGCCCCTCCTCGCGCCGCCGGCCCCTCGTGCTCTTCTCCTCTTAAGGCAGGTGAGCCTCAGTGCTGCTCTGCCTCGCTGCTGGACTGCTGGTGCTGCTCTGCCTTGCCCCTCCTTTCTCCTCCTCTTTCTTTTTGGCTTGCCGCTGCTGTTGCTCTGCTCCGCTGCTGGACTGCTGGTGCTGCTCTGCTTGCTGTTGGTGCTGCTCTGCTCGCAGATAGACTGCTGGTGCTGCTGTGCTTGCTGCTAGTTGCTGGTGCTGCTCTGCCTCAGTGACTCCACTTTGCTTGTTTCAATTGTATACTGTACTTGTATACTTATATAGTGTAATACTACATACTACTACTAGGTATTATTAGTTATGTACTGTAAGTTCAGTGCTACAGTACCATGTCGACTAGTCTCGCACTAGTCTATGAGTCTCAACCTTGGAACGACTCGTCGACTCGTAAACGTTGGTTGCATTTCAGGTGTGGCGTGGCTAGTGTCTAGGCTAGGGTTTGGTATTTCTACTGGTTGGATAAATAGGGGCTCAGGGGGTGATTTGTCTGGTTTAAGATAGTTGAGGGGATTAGAGATAAGTATGTTTAGCACCCTAAACTATTAGGTCTGGGACACTATTCCCCCTACTCTATTTTCAGGTATAAAAGAACCCCCCCCCCCCCCCCCCCCCAATATAATTGAACCGGATGGTAAATCACGTAATCCAACTTTTTTACCCGGTTCAGGTTACGTCATGCCAGTTTATGGCTTTTCTTCATCAATCACATCTTTCGACTCTTTGTGTCATCACCCTATCTCTCTAATTACCTTGCCTTGTTTTTAAGTTGCTCCTCGCCCGTTCTTATCCTCGATTCTAGATAGGATGCATCAAGGCGTACTCAAGAATCCTTGTCAATGCATGTACTAGAAATTTAGAATCTCATCAAATTGGTTCAGCTACAACCAGCAGTAAGCTAGCGGAACTAGCAATCAATTAGATGTGCAAAGCTAGCTAGACAAGGTCCATTGATTTTTCGTGGCAGCAACAACTAAAGTAACTGATCACGACTACCTAGCTATTTGCTGCAACTCCGATGTTCCATAAGGGAAGTCGATCAGCTTGCGGGATAAGCAGCTTCACGTGTGGTACGTTCTCGACTTGCTCCCGGTAGAAAGTACCAAGCAGCTAGCTTTGCATATCAAGTCGTTCTTGCCTGAAAGCAATCGGCAAGTTGAGCCTAAGGACATTCGGCCGCCACAAGGTTGCAATCGATCAAGGCAGCTTCTCCTGCGCCGCTCTCACCCCAGCCGAGATCAGCGCGTTGAGAGCCCTCACCTATTCACCCTCTCTATAGCTCATCTACATCATTGCCGTTGCCTTAAACCACGGCTGCACTCGCATATCGCACGACGGAGAGGAAGCTAAGTGAAATGTTGTGGACCAGAGATTTATTAGAAGAACTGAAGATATTGAAGACTAGTTGTATGAATTTGTGGTGTGATAACAAATCAGCAATCAACATAGCACACAATCCAGTGCAGCATGATACAACCAAGCAAGTGGAAATAGACAGATTCTTCATCAAAGAAAAGCTTGACGCTGGGATCATCAAGATTGAGCATGTGAGTTGTGGGCAAGAGATTGCAGAATGCTTGACTAGAGGATTAGTAACTAAAGAATGCAATCTGGCGTGTGACTAGAGGATTGGTAAGGGAAATGATAGATATCTATCACCCCTCTTGAGGGGGGGTGTTGGATGAGGGGCCCATGTATTGCTGACCCAAGTGGCCCAGGCGCATGGTGGCTGACATAATAGAAGAGAAGCAAAGGGTATTGGAAAAGAGACTGACACGAGAACAAGAGAGTGAGCCGCCATGGCAATTGACAGCAAGCTGGTACGCCCCCCTCCTCGTTTTCAACACCAACAAACGAAATATAAAGAACGGTGTTCATCTCAAGAATGCCGCGCATAGACCTCCGAAATGTAAATTACCTTCAGCTCTCCCAGTCAAATTACCCCAAATCCAAATCATCAAACTTTATCACTAGAGAAGGATGCTAGAGAAAGGGGTCAGGACATTATCAAATTATTACCCAATTACTATTATTATTACTCCCTCTGTCCCATAATATAAGAGCGTTTTTTACACTACTTTTTGTATTATGGGACGGAGGGAGTAGTAGATCCATATTACTTGTCGCTCAAACGGATGTATCTAGACATATTTCAGTGCTAGATACATCCGTTGAGCCACAAGAAATATGGATAGGAGGGAGTACAGTTATTATTATATTTCACGAAAGATCAAATTATCCAATTAATTAAGATATAACCAATCGCTCGTCCAATTAGGACGGAATCATACCAACCACAGCACCACATACTAGCTAATTCATCCGAGAACATTCCGCAAGCAGGCATAGTGGTCAGATCTGGGTACTAGACAAGGTAGAAGAAACAGATCGCATATAGAATGGGAAGACCTGTAGAGGCCGACCAGGCGGCGTGGAGGACGGACCGCTCCTGGACGTTGGCGCAGAACCCAAGAGTGATCTTGTTGAGGTCGCCCCGCAGCACGGAGCCGCTCCAGACGGAGGCGCCGTCGTGGACGGTGACCTGCCCGGCGAGCACGGCGTCGGGAGCAACGTACGCGTCGACGGCCACCTTGGGAAGCCACTGCCCGAGTGGTACTAGCTGCCGCTGCCCGCGGTAATCCCACCGCACCCGATCCGCACCTGCCGCCGCGGCTGCGACGTGGGGTGGTGAGGACGATGGCGCAGCTGGGGCGGTGGCGGTGGAGGAGAGGATCCGGCGGAGGGAAGGCGCCGCGGCGGCGGAGGCGCGGCGAGAGAGGCGAGACAGGGAGGCGGCGGCCATGGTGGCGTGGTGGTCCGGGAGGTGCGTGGGTCGGGCGAGCAGGCGGTCTTCGTCGCTCTCTCAGACAAGCGCGCCTGGGCTCGGCTTTGTGTGCAAACGGGCTTTTGCAATCGTGCCGGAAAAAAAGGGGAGAAGCTCAGTTTCCCTAAAAACAAAGAAAATATAAAGAAAAGGCTCGATTGTTATAGCTCACTAGATTCGTATTTTCGATATGAATTCAGTGGTATAATTTTTGTTCCCGCCGCAGTTGGTCCCGTTGATTAAATTTATGGTCAAACTCAGATCTCGGAAAGCGCGGGCGCACTATATTGTGGAATGGAGGAAGTACTAAATTTGAGACATTTATTTTGGGACCGAGGTAGTAGCACATATCACTGCTACCGATTTTGTCAAAAAATGGGGTGTGTATTCAAATTAAATTGCTCCAACCTCTCCAGGCGAGTAATACACCGAGTAATTAGTCTCAGCCTTGGATTTCAAGAACTTTAGCAATTTAATCACGTCTTGTTCAGCTTCCCCATGCAAGGTTCAGGCGACAGATGTCTGTGGGTGAACTATCAAGGTCGTGTAAATTCTCACTGCATTATCGTACATTGTGTTATCTCTATAAGTTGCAGATTAGTCTATATCCTGTGAATCAACCCATGTATCTTTATGTGGTAAGCAATCGAAACAATTCAAAAAAAAACATGTATCTTTATGTGTAAAAAGTTGGCCAAATTATACACCTTTTGAAAGAAAACCATGTCATGGATGAATAGCCTACATGCAGCACACAAAATTAAATATCTCATAAATATCTAAAAATGCTCTATCACATCACACTTAGTTATAGCTCCTGCCGGGTATGCGTGGGCTGCATGCAGGCCATCTTAACCGGTTTGTCGGGTCCAAGCAAAGGCATCACTGACCTGAATATGCAAACAGTTATTTTAATCCAAATTTTTAAAAAGTAGTCACACCTCATGGTTGATCAGGCGGAAATGAATGATTGAGATGGAACTACAATATTGAAACTATAATTGTCGAATGATTGATAATGTGACTTATACCATCAGAATAATAGTAAGTGTGCACGTGCAACACATGTATACACCAAGGAATTTAATTTCCTCATTCCTCCTAATTAGGCGGCACATATTTGAGCAAAACAAACTAAATCCCCTCTTAATCTAACCACAGATCACGTGATGATCAATTGGCATTTTCAAAAAAATTAGTACACTATGGGTAATTGAGCATTCACAAAGTCTAGTCACATATCTCTGGTAATGCTACTCCTTTAATTATTCTATCAAAACAAACTACCATATCCCTGCGTTAACCACCATATGCACATCCATGTGACAATAGCATGTGCCTTTCACCTGGCATGATTCTTGGGGCAAAAGAACATCATGCAACATTTGTTAAGAGCACTTACATGGAGGCTGAACATATGTTGATTCCTGAAACTGCTAATGCGCAGCCTATTTTGACCTTAAATGATGAAGCAAGCATGCACTTTGCAATGTGTTTTTAGCTAAAGATTTACCTATGAATCTGTGGGGTCCTACAACTAGCGGACCAGGAGTGTTGCGAAGGAGGTTGCGGGCTAGTGTCGCATGGAGGCAGCAAGCAACCAGGTAACACTAAGATATATCATGAGATCAAACAAAATAACAGGGCAATGCAAGAGATTCCCAAAAATAAATGGATATGATGAGGCTTAATCTTGTTTGTACCTTTGATTGTGTCTATTACAGCGTTCAAAAGTTTCTTGTTATAGTTTTTTAAGTAGCACAAGATAGTTACTCAGTATCACTGCCGTAGCAAATCCAAAACTCACAAGTCCACAACCTTAGAATGGCGACTTTTTCCTTAATACCCTGGGCATCAAATCCAAGTTGTAGCACCAGGAATCTGTCATATATTTTAGATGATTTACATGGTGTAGTTCCATTAATAGTTAAGAAAAATGACCTCATACCTCTATGTTGCTGGCCAAAGAATGCATGAAGTAAACTTCTACATGTCTCACAGAAAAGAAGGTCTTGCATTGCGCTTGCTTAGTTCATTTGCATTAAGGAAGTGAATCTAAATTATTGTAAAACCTACATCATATACCTCGTTTAACGCAGGATTCTGAATTGAAACGGTTGTGATGCACCTTGAAAATTGTAAATATGATCATGATCTACAAAGATAACTACCATATACGCAATCATAAACCTGTGTTTCAGTCCTGCATCCATGATCTTCAGAGGAAGCCAGTTAAGGCAATGGTAAGGAAAACATGCATTTCAGTTCCGGAAGGATATGCAATAGCCATGACATGCGGTGTAGTTCTGGAAGGAAACTACCATCTTGGAGAACATATTTAAATGAATTATTATAATTCTGGCTTTTTAGCGGCACCCCTGCATTAAGCCATTAATCACATGACTTTTTAGCAGTACTTGCTTATTATTTGTTAAAATTTGACACCAGAAAAATACTAAACCAAGAAAGCAGAGTACCTAGTTCTGGGAAATTACCACCAAGTTCTGATAATCAGTTTACCACTGGCCAACCCGTGCTAGGAGAATGGGTGTAGCCGTGTAAATGCCCAAGCAACAAAGATGGAAGTGGCTCTCGATCTGGACGCGGCTACAACTCCCACTTTTTGTCCTCAAATTTTGGACCCTGATAAGTATCACACGTGTGCCACAAACACACGGCAACTCCGAATGTTTTATATGAAAAGTTTAGTGACGTGAGGATAGCAACTTTAGTTGTCAAGCATGGCAACTTCTTTTCGGATGTCAGGTTTTATTTTTTTGGGTTTGTTTTTTCTTTTCGGATGGCAACTTTAGTTGTAAAAAACGTCAGGACTTGAGTGCTTCGTGCCACATGTGTGGCACTTATCATTTGTGTTGTGGAATTGTCATGGCAGATGTCCTAGTGAAAGGACTTAGTCGTGGAGCCATCGCAACTAGGAAGCGAGAAGGGGTTAATCGGGACAAAGGACACGAGGTTTATACTGGTTCGGCCCCTTGCGGTGAAGGTAAAAGCCTACGATCCAGTTTTGAGTGGGATTATGTATGTATCGATAACCAGGGAGCGGATCCGCTTGACCTAGCTCTCGATTTGATGTTACTTGCCCTAAGTCGCCGCTGGGTCGTCCCCTTATATACACGGGTTGACGCCCTGTGGCCTACAGAGTCCCGGCCGGCTCATATACAGTGTCCGGATCGGTGACTAGTTAATCTTGCCTTATAATACAAGTCATACCATTACGGCGGTTTATCACTACGGGCCTTAAGTCGCCTGTTGGCTTTGGGCCCTTAACTAAACTGCCATCTTCAAACTCGGTCTTGGGCTTCGAGAGTCTTCGTAGGTATAACCCGTCCCCTCCTGGGCGGGTCATACCTAACAGTTATATCCCCAACATTAGGCCCCAGATTGATTTGAACTGGTTCATGTCAATCTTCAATACTTAAGCAAAATCTTCCGCTCTTCTCTTGTATAAATTTTTTGTAACCCGCCATGACGTCATCCTTTGGATTTATGGTGACCCGCCATGACGTCATCTGCCATTAATGCACGTTTTGCCCAACGTATCTCAACAGATCTTTTATCTTAATAACCATCCCGAGAATCGAGGCGTCTTTGTAGTTGGATAATTATATTTCCGGCCTCCTCGTTTTTCGCGCCCACTTATCAGTCTTCCCTTATAAATAGGCACGACCAGGTCTTCCTCATTCTCCCCTTTCCTCGTCTTCTTCCTCTCGCAACCCTACTGCCACTCGAGCTCCGCCGCCACCGCAGAGCACCTCGTCTTCCTCGACCTCGGCCGCTGCATCAACCTGAATCAGTCCAGAGAACGGCGGCGACTCTCCGCGGTAGATCTGCAGCTGTAAGTCTTCGCCTTCCCGCTCCTCAGATCCGCATTAGGGTTTTCAAGTTCCTCTGTGTTCTTCATAGTTCATCGCATTTTCTTCGTAGCTTCTCCACTGCACCCTCTTTTGATCTAAAAGAAATATAAAGCTCATGCGGTAACTGTTTTGCATCTATTTCAGATGCTAGTAGACCCCCTTTTCTTGTACAAAGGCCTCTTTAGAACAGATGAACTCCTCTGCATTGGTTTGTTAGGTCTAGAATATTTTTCCTTTTCTGAGCATCCATTGATCCGAAAAAATGATTGCGATCTGTGAAACTTGTTTTCAAACACTTAGGCAAAAACTGTATTTGTTAGATCCACCTAGCCATGGCGACTCTTATCACCGGTTTAAAAAGGCAATGCTCAATCGATAATCCTGACCACCCATGGCGGTTTAAATAACCTGACATAATAAGCCATATACCATTAGACCCCTTTGTAAGCCGCCACTTTGAATATGTATTGTAATACTTGTTCTCCGGCTTAAGTTTAAACCGGCAATTTCACTCTTTGTTAGGCTTCCATCTTCACAATGCCGCCCAAAGCACCCAAAGCACCCGTTACATGCAATTGGGTCAAATCCATCGTCACGGAAAACACACTTGCTGATTTTGTGAAGACTGGCTATCTGCCAAAGAAGGAAATCATGTCCTACCGTGCTCCTGATCCAACAGAGAAAGAAACTCAACCCAAAAAGGGGAAGTCGTCGTCTTTACTGATCACATGAACCGGGGTTTTTCTCCACCCGGCTCAAAGTTTTTTAGAGACGTCCTGCTCTTTTTTGACCTCCGAGAGCACTTTGTCACTGTAACAAAATACACCAGGGTGAACTCCGCCGAGGAAGCCCCCGCGTTGCCTCCTCTGGCGACTCGGGGGAAACCCTAGTCGCGCCGCCGCCGGCCACTCCCCACCCCTCCCCCTGCTTCGCCGCCGCCGGAGGGAACGCAGGCGAAGCCGTGCGTGACCCAGGGAAGGCGGCGGGGGGGCTCTCTTCGTCGGCTCTGTTCCCGCGCCGGTGTCGCAGCCGCCAGGTGGTTCTAGATCCGCGCCGCTCCGGGGCGGCGGCCTCTCGTCCTTGCGGGAGGGCCGCGCGACAGAGGGCGTCGGTGGCGGTGCTGCTCGGCGGCTGTTGCCCTGTGGCGGGCTGCGGGGTCAGATCTGGATCCCTCAAGGTGCGGCACCCTGCGCGAGTTCGTGGCAGCGCTGGGGGCTCTCCACGGCCATGGGGGCGCGGTGCATGCCGCCCGTGCTCCGGTGGTGCTGCCCAGGGCGCGTGCCGGCGTCGCCCTGTGGCTCGCGTTGGGGATCCGGGCAAGGCGTGCTTGGCGGCGGGGATGGATCTGGCTGGTGGTGGTCGGGGTGAGATGGTCAGGATACGGCATGACTGGATCTCCACTCTGGTCGACGCTGGTGCTCGCGGTGAGTGGTGGCGTCACCAGAGGTACCTTTTTGCTTGCTCCGGCGGGGACACTCGTCGACGAGTTGTAGGAGGTGGTAAGGTCTCGTGCTCTTTGCTTTGCCAGACTGGGCGGCCGGCGTAAGCGGTGAGGTTCGAGGTGCGATGCTTCAGGCGAAAGCCTGGTGTCGGCCTTGTGTCGACAGCGGTGACGGTGACGCCTTTGGGCGCCATTTTTTCCTTCTTGGAGGAGTCATTGTGAAGCTCCCGCAGCTCATCCTTACAATGTGCTCCGGGCGAAAGCCTAAGATCCACGGTTGGATCGGACTACGACGATGTCATTGATGTCGTTACCCCCTTGGGGGCGCAGTCTTGGAGCCATTGATCCGTTGTTGGTCGTTTCTAGTCTTGGCTCGAGCACGATTGGTCAGGCTGGGGATGTGGGGTGTCTGGTGGTGGTGGTGGAAGCGATCTATGGGTATGGCTACTGCCTTGGTCATCCTGGTGCTATCTGCTGACCTCTCTTTTGGGGGCTCGTGGCATCGGTGAAGTCTCGGAGCTCAGTGCCCTTCGGCGACGCATGAGGTTTGGTTGCCTCGCATAGTGTTATGGTTCTCTCTATTTGTGATGGTGGCCGTGGTGTGGCTCAGAGGAGGTGCAGGGCTGTCTCGGCGAAACATTGCCCTTCGGCGCGGTCGGCGGCTCTCTCTATCGCGTCGTGCCTCGGCAGTGGGATGCCCTTCGACGGTGGTTGCGACTCTCCTAGCTCTTCAAGGTGCAGAGTGATCGCAGTGCAGCAGGCAACTTCTTCTCTACGTCTACTCGGTGTTGATTCTCCCTTCGACTGATCCAACAATGCTAGTTTCCCGTTTCTTCTCGGTCTGCTTAATGGTGTTGGGTGCTAAGTTCTTGGTGTTGGCTAATTGTCATAGCTTGTTTCTGGTTCTTCTCTGTTGTTCCTTATTCCTTCTTGTGTGTGTTGGGTGCTACTTCCTGTGGACGTTGTGTTGTATCTCAGTCCCTCTTATGATAATGAAAATGGTTCAGGCAGGCGTAAGCCCGCCGTAGCACCGTCAAATTTTTTGACCTCCGACCTCAAGACATTGGGCCCAACTCTGTGTCTAACATCTGCAACTTTCAAGTGTTCTGTGAGGTGTACCTTGGAGAAGAACCCAATTTTCTGCTCTTCAGAGAATTATTTTACTTGAACCGCCAGAATGAACGTGCCAACGGGCCTAGCTTGGAACTTGGTGGGATCTCAATCCATCAACGGAGAGACTGCATTTTTCCGTATGCCAATCCACCGAGTCACCCCAAGGACTAGAACCAGACATGGTTCTATTGTCAAGATACTTCTCTGGCTGGTGAGAACCCTCTGCCCGGCTTTCGCGCCCTGCGCCTCGAGTCTACCCATCCTCTACCGGATAAACTGTCTCCTGCTGAACGCCAGAAACTTGCCCCCACCCTGAGTAAAGTCAAGGCTTTTTTGGGGAATGGCTTAAATGGCATCGATCTGGTCCGGGTTTGGCTTGCCTGGCGGGTTATCCCATTGAGCCGCCGCCCTGGTTTGATGTGCGACTACACAGGCCAGAAAAATAATCCTTTGCGGCACAACCCTGACGATTTACCTGAAGACGTCATTGATGATATGACAAGTCACTCCTGAATGAGAGCCTGGCAGACTGTGGCAAAGTAGGCTTAAGTCCTTTCTGCAAAGCTAACTCGGCTCCAGCGGTAAGCCGCTAATTTTAAGCATTTTTACTTTCACCTTTGAAAGTTTTATCCTTACTCAAAACTCTTGTTGTAATTTATAGGCCACTGACGAATTTTGGAAGGCCAAGTATGATCATGAAGCTACAAAGAGAGCCAGAAAGGCCAAGAAAGCCGCCCGGAAGGCCGCTGCCAGGAAGAAGGGGAACAAGCCCAGCGCCTCAGATTTGCTTCATTTAGAAGATACCTCTGAGTTGGAGGTAGCCCTTGACTCTCTTGGCTCCTTTTTTAATTACCTTATTGACACTGATTATCAGCAGGAAGACACGGGAACCAGTCATGGAAAAGCTGAAGAGGTAACTATCATTTCTTCTGACTCCGAGCCTTTGCCAAGACAGAAAATCCGAAGAGTAACCCGGAAAGCAAGATTTTCACATCCCTTAGCTTATCACGATCCTCAATTTCTTTTGAAGCGGCAGATTCATGAGAGCCGGAGGCAGACCCGGGCAAGTAAAGATGCGGAACTCTCCTCCGGCTTACCCAATGCACCAAGAAAGCGCCGGAACGAGGTCACCTCCGATTTATATCCCTTTTATCCTTTGGCGGGTCTCACTCATCAACCACTCAATTCTTCTGACTCAAATTATCAGGAAACTTCACCTTCTTCCGGTGAATCAATGTAGTCCAATATGCTGGCTTTTAAAACCGATCCAGGGTAATGATAACCTGCTTATCTTGTATTCATTTCAATTTACTACACTTGTACTGACCTTTTGATCTTATGCAGTGGCCAAGCAAAGCCCAGCAAGAGGGCAAAGAAGAACAAGCCGGCCGAAGAGCCGATCTTAAATGAGCCGGAACTTGGAACGGCCGCCCCTGAAGCCTCCACTCATGAGCCACCGCCTGAGCCAGCTCATGATATACCGACGCCCACTGCTAACCCGCCTGTCGAGCAAGCCGTCGATGGTTCTGAAAACCCAGAAGTCCCTAGCCTTGCCAGGACGGACGATCCTCAAGATGCTGATGTTGAAATCACCAAGACCGGCTTTACTGAGCCAGGGAGACCAACCGTGCTGGCCAAATGTTCTGCCAAGGATGAACTTCTGGAACGCCGCCGGGTTAAATTTGACGTCACTGAGTATACTCACATGAGTATTGGCGAAGTTTTTTCTGGCTATATGAGCCAAGTGCACAGCAGTCGTGACACCGAAATTGATATGGTGAAGCAAATGTATTAGAAATTTGAGGTACAACCTTTTCTCCACATTCATTTATCCTTACCATGCCAGCCCCCAAGTCTATTGCTTATGATGAATATGTTGTAGACTTTTAGAAACAAATTTAGCAATATTAGTAACTTACGTGAATTTAAGATACGAAAAAAACCCGGCTTATTCCGTAGTCCCCAAGGGCCGTCTTAAGCAATATGTTTGAGCCGGTCCTTATCATGCTTGAAGTAAATGAAACACTTTGTAATCGCAATATGCATTAGCCCCCAAGTGCCAAGTATCTTTGCTTGCAAAGTGCTTGGGACTTACTATCATGAACCGCCACCGTAAGCAAAAATTCTTCAGTATACATTAGTCCCGAAGTGCCAAGTGTTATTGCTTGCAAAAGACTTGGGACTTAATATTGCCTCATGAAAATCCTGATTTTGACCCGGTATTTGTACAGGCCACCAATAGTCAATTTGAATCGGAAATATCTGACTTGAAGAACCGCCTGGAAGCTCAGGAGATTGAAACTAAAAAAGCCAACTCCAAATTCGAGTTCGGCGTATCTGAACAAGAAAAACTGAAAAAAGGCTTTGAAGTGGAGAAGAAGGCCTAGGCTGATGAAAAGAGCGCCTTGATCAACCGAGCTGAGAAGGCAGAGGCGGCTCTTGCAGAAGCAACCGCCGAACTATCCGGTTTAAAACGCCATATATCTCAGATGGTCTCAGCAATCTTTGGTAAGCTATTCTGCTAGTGTTAGATATGTGAGTCTGTCAAATGAGCATAATATTGTCATCAACTCACCTAACATTGTAATGCAGGGCCCAGGAGTTCCAATCTGAACCAAAGCATGTTGATAAAGCTGAAGGCGGTTTATACGCTGGTGGAGCAACTCTACACCGGGTCTCAACGTGCTTTAGCCGCAGTGGCCCTGTAAAATGAAGCTCCCACTCTCCTATCAGATGTATTAAAGCGGCTTGCTGTGCTACCTCAGCGGTTTAAGGAATTAGGGCGATCTTCTGCGAGAGCCGGAGCCGTAGCTGCATTAAGCCGGGCCAAGGCGTGGCTACCGGAGCTAGACCTGGCCGACATCGCCATTGGGTATCCAAGCTTAAAGGAGGACGTCACACCTTTTGGACAGGAGGACTTCACCACTTGTGTTAAGGAAATACGCCCTGTGGCGACCCTGATTGCTGATGACACAGATCTTACCAAGTATCATCCGGGTTATGACGCTGAAAATCGGAGGATTCCAATGCCGCATTATGAAGTGATCAGCCTGATCCCTCCAATTCGTAAGCATACCTTCGCACCTGAAGTTGACCCGGTCGGATTAATTGATGATGAAGCTGAATTTGAAGCTTTGAGTGGCATTGACTGGTCATCATCAACCTTCCAGGACAGGGAACAGGATGGAGGAGCGGAAAGGGATGATCCGGAAGCTTCAGGCCAACAACACAATTGATCCGTCGGGCGGGTCATATTTATACTTTGCTGAAAAAACAATGTTAATCATTTGGACTCGGGGAGTCATGTAATAGGATAGACATAACTTGGTTTTGTCGTGCCTTCGTGCACGTGTTTGCTGCTCAATACTGTTAAGCCGCCATCTTATATTCATCCATATTATGCTTATCATCTGTTTTCCTTATGCTTTAAGAAAGCTTTTAAACTGTACTGCATACAAAATAAATCACAAGTCCCTTGGCGGCTTACCTCAGGGCGGGTCATATATCTTACATAGAACCCGGAATATGAAAAAGAGTCATAGATAAGCCGGTTATCAATTATAGCTTTGAAATATAACTATAATATCATACCTACGATCCTTTGGTTTACACTGCCGGTTTATGTGACCCGAACAGTTTAAGGGTGACAACTCAATCCTGTAAAAGCCGGTACTTCCACACATATGATTACTATTATATGCTGGCGACTTATTGATTAAGGCCAAGCCGGGTTAAATAGAAGCTACTCATTATACGCTTTCCACAGGATCAAAAAACTCTTAAGACAAACTCAAAAAAGACTGTTTGTAGAAAACGTCAGAAGAAATAAACAAAATTTTGAGGCTTCTGATTCGGATACGACCAGTAAACCGTTCCAAAGGGGTTAACCTAGGATTCGAATACGATCATGTAGCCCCCAGTGGCTTTGGCGTTGCGCCGATCAAAAGGGTACCGACAGCTATGTTCTCTTTGGTTCGAATACGACCTATGTTTGAACAGGAAGCCCCCAAATGACCTTGAGAGTTTTTTAACGACGCTGATTCGAATACGATCAACATCGGACCCAAAAAGGGGTTGAGCTATGATTCGGATACGATCAAGAAGCCCCCTAGTGAGTTTGGCAGTGTGCCGATCAAAAGGGTATCGACAACTATATTCTCTTTGGTTCGAATACGACCTATGTTTGAACAGGAAGCCCCCTAGCGACCATGAGGTTTAACGGCTAGATTCGAATACAATCATGAGCTGGACCAAGAGAGTTAAGCTAGATTCGGATACGATCAGCCCCCAATTGGTCGTTTGTGGTTTAGAATGATAAGAACATATGATCATTGAGGATGAAAAGGACAGAGGTCCTGCTTTATTATTTATCATAATATATACATCTCAAAATATGTACATCACGAGAGCCGGTGGCTCAAGTGTAGTAAGGCCAAAGATGAGCAATGTTCCACGGCCGGCGGGTCTCCTCCTCCGACTTACGTGAGTCTTTGTGCTCTCGAACATCGATAAGGTAGTATGACCAGTTGTTCACGTTCTTGCTGACCACAAAGGGCCCTTCCCAAGGTGGGGATAGCTTGTGCGCATCAGACTGATCCTGGATGAGTCGGAGCACCAAGTCACCTTCTTGAAAGGTTCTGGACTTAACCCGGCGGCTGTGATAACGGCGCAGGTCCTGTTGATAAATCGCCGAGCGGGCTACTGCTAAGTCACGCTTCTCATCCAACAGGTCAAGTGCATCCTGACGGGCTTGTTCATATCATTTTCAACACAAGCCGCCACACGGGGCGAGTCATGACGGATGTCACTCGGTAGAACCGCCTCTTGCGCCGTAAACCATGAAGAAAGGCGTATAACCCGTGGATCTGTTAGGTGTATATTGATGTTCCATATCACAGAAGGCAACTCCTCCACCCAACAACCCGGCGTCCGCTGCAAAGGAACCATAAGCCGGGGTTTGATGCCTTTCAAGATTTCCTGATTTGCTCTTTCAGCCTGCCCATTGGATTGGGGTGAGCTACTCATGAAACATCAAGCCGGATATGCTCACGTTGACAGAACTCTTCCATGGCACCCTTAGACAGATTAGTACCATTGTCAGTTATAATACTGTGTGGAAAACCAAAGCGAAAGATCACCTTTTTCATGAATTGAACTGCCGTGGCTGCATCACACTTACTGACTGGTTCTGCCTCAACCCACTTGGTGAACTTGTCAACCGCCACCAAGAGGTGGGTCTTTTTATCTTTGGACCTTTTGAAAGGCCCAACCATGTCAAGTCCCCAGACTGCAAACGGCCAAGTAATTGGAATCATCCTCAATTCTTGAGCCGGCACATGAGCCCGTCGTGAGAATTTCTGGCAACCATCACATTTACTGACTAGATCCTCCGCATCAGCATGAGCCGTCAGCCAATAAAAACCATGACGGAAAGCTTTGGCCACAAGAGATTTTGAACCGGCATGATGGCCACAATCTCCCTCATGAATCTCACGAAGAATTTCTTGACCCTCCTCACGAGAAACACAATGTTGAAACGCTCCAGTGACACTGCGATGATGTAACTCCCCATTGACAATCGTCATTTGCTTAGACCCCCAGGTTATCTGCCTGGCCAAGGTTTCGTCCTCAGGCAACTCGCCCTGGGTCATGTAAGCCAAATATGGCACTGTCTAGTCTGGGACAACGTGAAGAGCCGCCACCAGTTGTGCTTCCAGGTCAAGAACAGCCAAGTCTTCCTCTGTAGGTAACTTGACAGAAGGGTTATGCAAAACATCCAAAAAGGTGTTAGGTGGTACCGGCTTACGCTGAGACCCCAGCCGGCTTAAAGCATCGGTTGCCTCATTCTTTCTTTGATCAATGTGTTCCACCTGGTAACCCTTGAAGTGTCCAGCAATGGCATCAACTTCACGGCGATAAGCCGCCATAAGGGGATCCTTAGAATCCTACTTGCGTGATACTTGTTGAGCCACTAAATCTGAGTCGCCAAAGCACCTTACCCGGCTTAAGCTCATCACTTTAGCCATCCGAAGACCATGGAGCAAGGCCTCATACTCAGCTGCATTGTTAGTACAGGGAAACATCAACCGGAGCACATAACAAAATTTGTCACCTCGAGGGGAAGCTAAAACAATTCCAGCCCCCGAGCCTTCCAATTGCCTGGACCCATCAAAATGAATGGTCCAATATGTGTTGTCCGGCTTTTCCTCAGGCATCTGCAGCTCCGTCCAATCGTTGATGAAATCCACCAGTGCTTGAGATTTAATAGCAGTGCGCGGCACATACTTCAAACCATGAGGCCCAGTTCAATGGCCCACTTGGCGACTCGTCCCGTGGCCTCTCTGTTTTGAATGATATTGCCCAAAGGAGCAGAACTGACCACAGTGATGGGGTGACCCTTGTAACACCCCGCATGTAACTTGCCATATTTGTAACTCCGACTCTTGCCATTTCCGGCTATGTGTTATGTTTTTCCCTTCGTTGTCGGGTTTTGTCTTTCGTTTTGTATTTTGTCATGTCATGCATTTTCATGTCATGTCATCATGCGCATTGCATATGCATACGTGTTCGTCTCATGCATCCGAGCATTTTCCCCGTTGTCCGTTTTCCAATCCGGCGCTCCTATCTCCTCCGGTGCACCCCTCTTGTTTTCTTTCGTGTGCGTGTGTCAAACTTTCTCGGAATGGACCGAGGCTTGTCAAGTGGTCTTCTTATACCACCCGGAGACTACCGGTCAAGTTTCGTTCCATTCGGAGGTCGTTTGGTACTCCAACGGTTAACCGGGCATCCGCAATGTCCATTTGAGTATCCAGCAAAAACCCCCTCCAAAACCAGCCCAAAACCTACCAAACTCTCTTCCATGCTCTAGGTCGTTCGATCACGATCGTGTGGGCGAAAACCGCACCTCATTTGGAGTCTCCTAGCTCCCTCTACCTATTTATATGTGGGCATCCCGAATTACAAACGCAGTCTAAACCCTAGCCTTCCCCTCCTCGCGCCACCGGACGAAGCCGCCGCCGCCCGGACATGTCCGCCGCCCTCAGCCGCCCCCCCGAGCCAGTCGTTGAGCGCCACGTGGCCCCGCGCCGCCGGCCCGCCGGGCCCGCGCGCCGCCCCCGAGCCCGTCCCGAGCCCGCGGCTCCCCGCGCGCCCGCTCCCGCCGCCGCCGGCGCCGCCGAGCTCGCCGGCCGGCCCGCCGACCCGCCGGACTCCTCTGCCGCCGCCGCGCCTCGGCAACCCCGCCGCCCGTGCCACGGCGTGCCGCCGCCCGTGCCCTCGCCGCCGGCCTCCCCTCCGGCTCGCCGCCTCCTGCCTCCGCCAGAGGCCCCGCCGGCCTCTCCTCTCCTCCCGCCGGCGAGCCACCCACCGGAGTCCCGAGCCCGAGGATCCCCGATCCAGATCTCTCTGTGGTGAGCGTTGACCTCCCGAGCCCTTCTTTTTTTCTCAAAAGTCCTCATATTTTATCCGCATGTGCCTCTGTTCCCGATGCGATAACTCCGTGCATGTAGCTCCGATTCGCGCGTGTAATATGTAAAATTGTTCGTCTCGTGATGCTCTACATTTTGTTCAATTGCACCATGTTCATTAGAGGTCATTTTGATGCCCAAATCTTCGTTGGAAGAGGGCTAGTTGCTGTTAATCTCTGGTTCTTAGCAGAACTTGGAGATTTGTCATTTTTGTATCATTAAATCTGTGCATCTTTTGAGCATGAGCTCTACATGTGTTTTGAAGTATGCCATGCCATCTTTCCAGTGGTATAGTCCATGTATTTTTGTGATATCTGTGGTGACTAGCACAAGCATGCAAAGTAGGCCCCGTAATATTTCTGATTTCAGGGACGGTGATTTCTCTAAGTCCTTGTCTGCTGTAATTTTGTTGCCATGTAAACTTGATGCTACAGAGAGATCCATGCACATTTTGGAGATGTTCAGTAAGGATGTTTTGGAGATATAGTTGTAATTGATCCATTGCTGGAATTGTTTGCAATTATGGAGTGCCATAGAATGACTCAATCTTGCTCTACTTTTGCTATAAAATATTTCTGGCAGATTCTTAACATGACATGCATTTTTGCCAAGCTTATTGTAGTTGGTCCATACATGCTATGCAATTTTTATTGCCATGGATAGCTTCATAAACATTCCATCTTGCTGTAGGTATGCTTGGTTTGTCATGCATTGCTCTGTAGTGAGTGCATCAAGCTCACAAAGAGGCCTACATATTAATATTTCTGCCATGCTCTGTTTTCTGCTAAGTCTGAAACCTGATAACGAAACTTGCTATGTTTACATGCTTGCCATCATATCTTCTGGTCCTTTTTGTCTTATGGTCAGTAAGGGACTTTTGTCATGTGCTTTTAGTAGAACACTACCATGCCTTGGTTTGCTATGTTAAGTACCTGTAGCATGTTGATTTCGTGCTCTAAACATTGCTACCTGATGCTGATTTCTGCCATGTCCAGTTTTTCACTAAGTCTGTGAACCTGTAATCTTTTGCACTTTTGGCATGCTTGTTTGAGCTTGATATGTTGAGAACTAGCCGTAGCTCAGTGTTCATCTTTTGTCAAGAATCGCCTGTAGATTACTTACATGTGCTTTGTTGCTATGTTGGGGTGCTGTAGCATTGTTACTTGTTGCATTTTAAGTGCTATCTTGCTGTTTACCGCAGATTCGTGTCATTCTTGTTTTGCTTGCCATTTGCAATCCGTGCATCCGATTCCGGTGATCTTTATATCGATTTCGACCGAAATCATCTCATATTTCCAGTGGCATGCTTGGTTTTCCAAGTTACTGCCATGTTCATCATTTTCCTTCCGGAGCACGCATATGCATCGCATATCATATCTTGCATATCATACATGTTTTGCATCATGTTGCTTGCGCATTTCTCGTTGTTGATTGTGGTTCCGTTTGTTTGTGTTCTTGTCTTGGGTAGAGCCGGGAGACAAGTTCGTGAACAAGGAACCTGTCGAGTACGCTTACGAGGATCAAGCTTTCGACAACTCTGAGAATCTTGCAGGCAAGATGACCACCCCTCGAAATCACTTCTATCTTTGCTATGCTAGTTGTTCGCTCTATTGCCATGCTCGCTACCTATCACTTTCTATATCATGTCTCCTATTTAAGCCATGTCAGCCCTAACCATCCTTTCCTAGCAAACCATTGTTTGGCTAAGTTACCGCTTTTGCTCAGCCCTTCTTATAGCGTTGCTAGTTGCAGGTGAAGTTGAAGTTTGTTCCATGTCGGAACATGGTTATGTTGGGATATCACAATATCTCTTATTGAAATAATGCATCTATATATTTTGGTAAAGGGTGGAAGGCCCGGCGTTATGCCTGGTGTTTTGTTCCACTCTTGCCGCCCTAGTTACTGTTATACCGGGATTATGTTCCTTGAGTTTGCGTTCCTTACGCGGTCGGGTGATTTATTGGACCCCCTTGACAGTTCGCCTTGAATAAAACTCCTCCAGCAAGGCCCAACTTTGGTTTTACTATTTGCCGCCTAAGCCTTTTCCCCCGGGTTTTCGCGAGCCCGAGGGTCATCTTATTTTAACCCCCCTGGGCCAGTGCTCCTTCGAGTGTTGGTCCGAACCGAGCAGCCTGCGGGGCCACCTCGGGGAAACTCGAGGTCTGGTTTTACTCGTAGCTTGACTTATCCGGTGTGCCCTGAGAACGAGATATGTGCAGCTCCTATCGGGATTTGTCGGCACATTCGGGTGGCTTTGCTGGTCTTGTTTTACCATTGTCGAGATGTCTTGTAAACCGGGATTCCGAGACTGATCGGGTCTTTCCGGGAGAAGGTTTATCCTTCGTTGACCGTGAGAGCTTATGATGGGCTAAGTTGGGACACCCCTGCATGGTATTATCTTTCGAAAGCCGTGCCCGCGGTTATGAGGCAGATGGGAATTTGTTAATGTCCGGTTGTAGATAACTTGTCACTTGACCCAAGTAAAATACATCAACTGCGTGAGTAGCCGTGATGGTCTCTTCTCGGCGGAGTCCGGGAAGTGAACACGGTCTGTGTTATGTATGACGTAAGTAGGTGTTCAGGACCTCTTCTGGGTCATTGCTAGGTGACGTCCGTTCCATTGCTTCTCTTCTCGCTCTCATTTGCGCAAGTTAGCTACCATATATGCTTTTGCCGCTGCAGCTCCACCTCTTTGCACCATCCTTTCCTATAAGCTTAAATAGTCTTGATCTCGCGGGCGTGAGATTGCTGAGTCCCCGTGACTCACAGATTCTACCAAAATAGTCGCAGGTGCCGACGATGCCAGTGCAGATGATGGCGTCGATCTCAAGTGGGAGTTCGATGAGGAACGTGGTTGTTACTATGTGTCTTTTCCTGATGATCAGTAGTGGAGCCCAGTTGGGACGATCGGGGATCTAGCATTTGGGGTTGTCTTATTTTCATCTGGATTTTGACCGTAGTCGGTCTATATGATTGTATTTTGGATGATGTATGATAATATTTATGTATTGTGTGAAGTGGCGATTGTAAGCCAACTCTTTATCCCATTCTTGTTCATTACATGGGATTGTGTGAAGATGACCCTTCTTGCGACAAAACCACTATGCGGTTATGCCTCTAAGTCGTGCCTCGACACATGGGAGATACAGCCGCATCGTGGGCGTTACACCCTGGAAATACTGCTTAAGCTTCCGGCTTGCCATGAATACCCCATAAACAAGTTTCCGCCAATGTGGATACCTTTGCTTGGACTCAATCAGCACCTCACTGATGTAATTAACCGGCCGTTGAACTGGATGCTCCTTTCCAGCCTCCTTGCACTCCACCACAATGGCCACACTGACGGCACGTGTGTTAGCAGCCACATACAGTAATAAGGGCTCCTTATCAATAGGAGCAACAAGGACCGGTGGCTCAGACAACTGTCTCTTCAAATCTTCAAAGGTAGCGTTAGCAGCATCACTCCAGACAAAATTGTCCGTCTTCTTCATCATCTGGTACAGTGGTATGGCCTTCTCACCTAACCGGCTTATGAACCGGCTTAAAGCAGCAATACGGCCCGCCAAACGCTGAACGTCATTGATACACGCCGGCTTAGCCAAAGAGGTGATTGCTTTGATCTTCTCCGGGTTAGCCTCAATGCCTCTTTTAGAGACCAGAAAATCCAAAAGCTTGCCAGTTGGCACTCCAAAAACGCACTTTGCCGGGTTAAGCGTCATCTTGTAGACCCGGAGATTATCAAAGGTTTCCTTCAGATCATCTATCAAGGTCTCCTTCTCTCTGGACTTCACCACAATGTCATCCACATAAGCATGAACGTTGCGCCCAATCTGATTGTGGAGACAGTTCTGCACACATCGCTGATAAGTCGCCTGGGCACTCTTAAGCCCAAAAGGCATAGACACATAACAGAAGGCTCCAAACGGAGTGATGAAAGCCGTCTTATCCTGGTCCTTAACTGCCATTTTGATCTGATGATATCCAGAATAAGCATCCAAGAAGCTCAAAGATCACAACCCGCCGTAGCATCAATGATTTGATCAATACGAGGGAGAGCGAAAGGATCAGCTGGGCAAGCCTTATTTAAGTCCGTGTAATCCACACACATACGCCAGGTGCCGTTCTTTTTGAGCACAAGCACCGAGTTAGCCAACCATTCTGGGTGAAAAACTTCAACAATAAACCCGGCCGCCAAGAGCCGGGCCACCTCCTCACCAATAGCTTTACGCCTGTCCTCATTAAACCGCCGAAGAAACTACCTGACCGGCTTAAATTTTGGATCAATATTAAGAGTGTGCTCAGCGAGTTCTCTCGGTACACCCGGCATGTCAGAAGGTTTCCATGCAAAGATGTCCCGGTTCTCACGGATGAACTCGATGAGCGCGCTTTCCTATTTGGGATCCAGATTGGCACTGATACTGAACTGTTTAGATGAGTCGCCTGGAACAAAATCAACAAGCTTGGTGTCATCGGCCGACTTAAATTTCATTACCGACTCGTGTTCCGTGGTTGGCTTCTTCAAGGACGTCATGTCCGCCGGGTCAACATTGTCTTTATAGAACTTCAACTCCTCTGTTGCACAAACAGATTCAGCGTAAGCAGCGTCACCTTCCTCCCATTCCAAGGCTATCTTCCGGCTCCCATGCACTGTGATGGTGCCCTTGTGACCCGGCATCTTGAGTTGCAGGTAAACATAACACGGCCGTGCCATGAACTTTGCGTAAGCCGGTCGCCCAAACAATGCGTGATATGGACTCCGGATTTTGACCACCTCAAAGGTCGACTTCTCAGCCCTGGAATCATGCTCATCCCCAAAGGCTACTTCCAGCTCAATCTTACCCACCGGGTATGCCGACTTACCAGGCACTACTCCATGGAAAACAGTGTTGGATGTCTTGACATTTTTATTAGTCAATCCCATGCGACGAAAGGTCTCATAATAGAGGATGTTGATGCTGCTGCCTCCATCCATGAGCACTTTTTTGAAATTGTATCCACCAACTTGAGGTGCCACCACTAAGGCCAAGTGACCCGGATTGTCAACCCGGGGAGGGTGATCCTCTCTACTCCATGTGATAGGCTGCTCAGACCATCTTAGATAACGAGGGACCGTCGGCTCAACAGCGTTCATGGCCCTCTTATGAAGTTTCTGGCCCCTTTTGCACTGACTGGTGGTGAACACATGATATTGTCCACTATTCAGTTGCTTCGGATTACTCTGGTACCCGGATTGCTGCTGCTGCTGACCTCCCTGGCCAGATTGCTGATTATAACCACCTTGGTGACTTTGAGGGCCCTGGCCATGAAAGCCGCCACCACCTGAGCCGCCGCCCGGGCCATGAAAACCGCCACCGCCTGAGCCACCGCCCGGCCCGTGATTACCGTCGAACATGTTAGAATTCTTGAAAGCCTTCATAATCGTACAGTCTTTCCACAGATGAGTGGCCGGCTTCTCCCGGGTGTCGTGCCTTGGACAAGGCTCATTCAGCAACTGCTCAAGGGTGGGACCTGACCCGCCAGACCGAGGAGGTGGCCTCCCCTTGCACCGTTGATTGTTGCCCTGTGTACTCGCCACAAACTCCGAGCTACCATCAGCCTTACGCTTATTATTGCCTCCTTGATTCGCCGGGTTATGCTGAAGACCCTTAGCGTTACCGTTCTTATTTCCCTTCCCTGTCTTCTCTTCATCAGACGCGGGATCCTTGGTACTATCAGAATCGGCGTATTTAACCAGAGCCTCCATCAGCTGGCCCATGTCATTACAATCGCGCTTGAGCCGCCCCAACTTCTGTTTCAGAGGTTCAAAATGGCTATTTTTCTCCAACATTAAGACTGCAGAGCCGGCATCCATCTTATCAGATGAATGTATTATTTCCTTCACCCGGCGCACCCAATGGGTCGTGGACTCACCTTCCTCTTGCTTGCAATTAGTCAAGTCCACAATCGACATGGGCTGCTTGCATGTGTCCTTAAAGTTTTGAATGAATCGGGCCTTTAACTCGGCCCAGGAACCAATGGAATTAGGTGGCAGTCCCTTTAACCAAGTGCGGGCCGTTCCATCCAGCATCATAGTGAAGTACTTGGCCATTGCCGCGTCACTTACCTCCAGCAATTCCATGGCCATCTCATAACTTTCAATCCACGCCCCGGGCTGCAAGTCAGCCGTGTAGTTAGGCACCTTCCGAGGTCCCTTAAAATCCTTGGGCAAACGCTCATTACGTAGTGTCGGCACTAAGCAAGGGACACCTCCGGTTCTCGTGGTCGCGCCCGCCTCAATAGAAGTCGTCGGATAAACCGGAAAAGGTTGGTAAGCCGCCTGCTCCATCGCCTGCTGAGCCGCCCGCTCAGCCTCTTGGCATACCCTATCTTGATTAGCCAAGTTAGGGGCTCCATCTCGCGCCGGGTCTCGCCCACCTGGCTGATCACGGCGCCGGACGTTGCTTGAAACTGCCGCCGAGTCCATATGCCTGCTGTAACTCGGGCTCCGGCTCGGACGAGGGGTCGAATGAATCCTGTCTCGACTGTAAGAGTATGCCTCCTGCTGTACCAGAGCCGTCTGAAGAAGTTCTCGGACCCTTCGTGTTTCAATTGCCGTCGGAGAGTCGCCCTCCACCGGGAGAGCGCCAATCACGCTGCCGCAGTGATCATGTTCTCCAGCGGGTTAGAATAATGACCCGATGGTGCTGGCACATACTGAGGCGGAGTAGTGTTCACTCGGGGAGGTTCTGTCACCCGTGGCTGAACCGGCGCCCCAGCTCCGGGTGTCGCAGCCGGATTTACCTCTGGCGGATTACTGGGACCTGCACCGGGTGTGCGGAAGAGATTTCTAGGATCATAGATTAAAGGCAGACGGGATTAAGACTTCTGGTGCCTTCTCCTCATGACCTCATTTGATGCGTTTAGATCCATCGTGAGCTGGAACGCTTCTGATTGAAGCTGCTGGGCTCGAGCATCCAAAGCCGCCCGCTCCGTAGCCAATCTGGTGACTTCAGCTGCTAGGTTTTGCTTGGCTTGTGTTATCTCCTCACTTAACCGAACCACCTCTACATCATGCTCAGCTTGATCCGCCGGATTAACTGTGGCGGTTAACAGGGTTGTCAGTCTATCCGTGAGATCAATCAGCACCTGAGCCGGCGAGTGCACATGGCCTCCTGCCCCGGCTGCCGCTGACCCGGAGGTTATTGCTGGCGCAGCCGTAGAGTTTTGACCTGGTTGAGTGCCGGCCATGAAGATCCCTACTCTGCTCGGCGGCTCAAAGGGATCCGGAATACTGCTGCCATCGGAACAGCCCCCAAGCCCGCCGTCTTGTAGCTGATACAACGAATCCGTCTCACCCATGGAAGACTCATCGTCAGAATAGATGGCCGTCTCACTGCCAGACACGGATCCTTCAGGAAGTCCTCCTCCATGGACGCATCCCACGAAGGCACGCTTCATGGCGGGCGAAGCCTGGGTGGGTCTCGCACGCTGAGCCGTCTCGATGATGTCGGTGCAGGTGTTCGGCTTAGGGCCCGGCTCGCCGATCCGGCCGATGAAGACGTGAATTCCGCCGAAGGGGACCCGGTACCCGTACTCAATTGAGCCAGCGTCGGGGCCCCAGCCCGCGTCGTCGATGTAGAGCTTGCCGCGATGACTCTTGGTCATCCGGCCCATAGCGTATCCCTTGAGCCCTTCGAAGCTGCCCTTCAAGAACTCAAATCCACCGTGCGCTGGCCCCGCGGTGGGCGCCAACTGTCATGGAATTGTCACGGCAGATGTCCTAGTGAAAGGACTTAGTCATGGAGCCATCGCAACTAGGAAGCAAGAAGGGGTTAATCGGGACAAAGGACACGAGGTTTATACTGGTTCGGCCCCTTGCGGTGAAGGTAAAAGCCTACGATCCAGTTTTGAGTGGGATTATGTATGTCTCGATAACCAGGGAGTGGATCCGCTTGACCTAGCTCTCGATTTGATGTTACTTGCCCTAAGCCGCCGCTAGGTCGTCCCCTTATATACACGGGTTGACGCCCTGCGGCCTACAGAGTCCCGGCCGGCTCATATACAGTGTCCGGCTCGGTGACTAGTTAATCTTGCCTTATAATACAAGTCATACCATTACGGTGGTTTATCACTACGGGCCTTAAGTCGCCTGTTGGCTTTGGGCCCTTAACTGAACCGCCATCTTCAAACTCGGTCTTGGGCTTCGAGAGTCTTCGTAGGTATAACCCGGCCCCTCCTGGGCGGGTCATACCTAACAGTTATATCCCCAACAATTTGGGTAAAATCTTGTTTTTTTAAGTCAGTGAGATTTCTTCCTCACAAAACTTTTTTATACTAGTACAACAGAAGGTCAAGTTTGTTGCCAAAAAAGATTCGGAATGTTTTGACCTTTTCGCGATTACTATTTTTTCCTATATTAGATGCATATACATCCGAGAACCTCGGAGCATTTCCCCTCATTTCTCGACTTATCCTTCTCGCCCCTTCGAGAGAGCTCCTGAGAGTCGTAGATGACGTCCTGTTCCTGGCCCGATCCCAACCTCTCCGGATGGCCATGCCGGACAGAGTAGGGCCTGCAGATAGTAGTCTTAGGTCTATGTCATGTTTTCGCCGTGTTGTGTTTGGCGAACTATTGAGTCTGAGCTCTCCATCACCGCCTCCAAGCGGCGTTCGATGGCTGCCATACACTCCACAAGCTCATTGTCCATGGTGAATGGTAACAACTGGAGGTGGATATGGCCTTTGCTCCGCAAATAAGCTCAAGGCATGGCAATTTGGGCTGCAGGCTCTCCCATCCTTCTCTGCTGCCATGGTGGTGGAGGAAAAGTGGTGGATGAGTTTCTTCCCAAGTTCTTCAGACCGGTCGATGTGTTAGGGATGATTCTCGTTGTGGTGCTCCTCATATTGATGAGTGATATTTTTACGCTCATCACATCGCTGTTTAAACCAGGCTATTTCGAAATTTTCAAGAAAATCACTCCGATATTGCCGCTAAAAACTAATGAATGTGAGAGATCACGAAATCCTTTGTTTAAATTGTTTCGGTGGGGAAAGATCCCAAACATGGAGATAAATCATCACTTAGAAGGAAACAAGGAAAATGTAGATTAAATGGAAGGAATTGGAGGCGCCGCCAAGTAAACAGAGCGCAAGACGATGTCTGGTATGAGCGCACGTGCTCGTACCAATGGTCATACCAAGTGTGAGGAGCTCCAAGAGATCCAACTCTCCAACATTTATAAAAGGGGCCAACACCAGAATCCCAACAGGGAACGAACAAGAGAGCGTCTAACACCAAAGAAGCCATCTTCCAACCATAGCGGCCACCATTTCCCGTCTCATTTCCATAGCGCTACCATCACCATCACCACAGCAACCACCAGTGTCAGAAAGTTTTAGTACGGTAGCGGAAAGCCAATCCTTGGGGATTCATGAGGTGTAGTCGTTAAACGACAAATGCTTCTGTATGAATATTTATTCTTAATAATTGAGGTAACTCCATGATACGGTAAGGGCCTACAGTTGGACAAATGAAGCAACACAAGGTTGTGGAGGAGCAACTCCACCTTGCCGCTACAATGTGTACATCACAAGTTTTGAACAGGGCCATTTCCAGAAAATCGGGGGCCCGGGCAAAAACCAAAATGTGGCCCAAAATTTCGAACAATTCACATAAGAGAAGAACTAATATGGGTAAATCATACTCTCACTTATTATATAGTTTCCAGTATGTTTTATTTGTACCTTATTTGGGCATATATAAAATACTAATGCTTAAAAGGTAAATGGATAGCAAAGCAATAAACTAACCTCATGTTCTACCAAAAAGTAGCATCCATCTAGTATTTCTTGAAATAAAGTCTTCAATCATATCTTCGTAATTTATCTTCTCTAAGACAACATTTTCAAGTGCTATTATCGCCAATCCATTGAGCCTTTGTTGTGTCATAGTAGAACACAAGTAGGATTTCAACAGCTTGAATTTAAGAAAACTCCTTTCTGCAGATGCAACAGTCACAGGAATGGTCAACAAAATTATGTATGTAATAATAGCATTAGGATAGATTGTGGAGTGCTTCTTCAAATATTTGAGAATGTTAAGAGGACCCATAGATTTCTGAAGTGAATCCTGGACGAAAATGAGCTTGCAAAACAATTCAGGCCCGTCAGTATCTGTATGTTCTCCACGGTTAAGTGCATATTCAAGATTAACAGAAGCAACCATCATACTCTTGTCCACTACTAAGGAAAACCCTAGCAGTAGCGCAGGTATTAGGTATATCAGTAGCGCGGGCACCCGCGCTACTGATACGACATTACAGCTAAACTGTAGTAGCAGCGCGTGTTGGCCCGTGCTACTGCTATACATGCGTAGCAGTAGCGACCATTGTAGCAGCGCGCTACTACTAATAGCTGCAACGCTTTATATTAAGCCGCGCTACCGGTAAGGGCACGTTGCTGCTAACTTTACTCCCCTCGCTACTGCTAATATTACTAGTTTCTGTTTTTTCTGCATAATTGTTTGTATTTGAACAGACTTTATACAATAATCTTTAGCACATACAAATGTCATCATCATACACATACAAATGTAATCATAACATATACATACAAATAGTCTCATCAAATCATGCCATCATCATAATCATCATCCAACACAAAGTGGTCTCTCGCCATCATCTCGAAAATAGCGATACAAGTCTCGAATACTTGCAACTACATCGCTTTCCATCTAAACAATGATATACGTGAGAAGAGCTATCACTATGAGTGAGAGCGGAACTATGCAGTACATGAGGCGGCGGTTATGAGTCAAAAGTGGACAAAGCTCTTCTTGACAAGGCTAGATCTAGTTAGGGAGGTACATAGGTCACTTCACTAAATGCTAGATCTACCTAGCTAGCTAGTTTGGGAGGAGACAAGTTCAACTAGTGGAGGGGGAAGGAAAAAGAGAAAGGAGATGCATTAATGGAGGTGGTGTAGTTAGCTAGGAGTACTAAAGAGAGAGAAAGATAGGTAGAAGAAGGAGAGTAATGGGGGGACAAGTAGTGAGGAAGAAGCAAGTGAGGGAGAGAGGAGGTGGGAGCTAGGGGAAAGTGAAGGAAGAGAGGATGGGGGAGGGGGAGGGGGAGGGGGAGGGAAAAGGTGGTATGGTTGCGGTTTAGTAGTAGCGCTGGGCGCAAAATGTGATGCTGCTAATTGGATAGCAGTAGCGCGCTTCTGGCAGACGCGCTACTGCTAAGCAGGGCCCGCCATGTGGCCAGGTTCAAAATTGGCAGTAGCGACCTGCAAAAAAAGCGCGCTACTACTATTACATTAGCAGTAGCGCAGTTAACGTGGGCGCGCTACTGCTAAACCTAGGGTGGCAGGAACGGTCGGTCAATTTTAGTAGCAGCGTGGTTCTACCAAGCCGCGCTACTGCTAAGTTGGTAGCAGTAGCGCCTGTTTATGGCCCGCGCTACTGCTAATTAGCAGTAGCGCCCCTTTTTGTCCCGCGCTGCTGCTAAGATTATGCGTATAAGGTTTTCTCTAGTAGTGGTCATCTAATGAACGTAGCCTATTTGAAGATTCAAGAACAAAAGCTAATAATTTTTAAGCGATCAGACATAATATAATTAGTTTAAATAGCAACGACTAGATGACTAGATCATTCGGATACAAGAAAATAAATTAGAAAAGGAACCTTGCTCTTGAAGATTAAATTATAGTTGGTAGTCTGGGCATGGGGGTGTCTTCTCGTCCTGAATGACTGAACCCTGATTGAAGCAAAGGTGAAAGAACTACAAACGACAACAGGCGTGGGCGTGGGCGTCTCCCTGTTGCATCTTCACGGCAAGAAGATGATTAGCTGATGGGCGCTCGGATTGGATCAGATGCAGCCAACTACGATAGGACTGCTAGGGCATCGCCAATCGCCAGCCGCGAGACTGAAACAGCAACGCTTCCGATCAACGAACATTTGTATCCTGAACCTCTACCACTTTCGGTGGGGCCATCCGTTCATTAAGTTATGTCGGATGTGGGGTTCCGGCAAACCCTTAAGGTTCGAACACTGGGGTGCGCGCGAAGTCTTTCCCTCCTACCGATCTACGCCCTAGCTCGCTAAGATCTCGCGGACGAACTCGACGAACTCGGGACACAAAGAGACACGAGGTTTATACTGGTTCGCGCCATCGTTGTGGTGTAATACTCTACTCCAGTGTGGTGGTGGTGGATTGCCTCTTGGGCTGATGAAGAACAGTACAAGGGAAGAACAGCCTCCTGAGGTTGAGGTGTTCTTGTGCTTGGTGTCTTGGCGGGTGAGAGCTGGGTGAATTGCTCCATGCCCCCTACTGTGGTGGCTAGCTCTACTTATATAGGCCCTGGTCCTCTTCCCAAATATTGAGCGGGAAGGGAGCCAACAACGGCGGGCAAATTTGAAGGGGGACATCTAGTACAAGCTATCCTGACAAAAGTGGTCTTCGCCTGCGAAAGGCTCTGGTGGTGACGCCGTCTTGGGCTCCACGGTGACCTCCGCCTTGCCGTCCTCCTGGTCTTGGTCTCGTTGCACCGATATAGCAACCTTTGCTTGATGCCTCGGTACTCCTCACCTGCGCTGGCCTCCTTAGCACCAAAGAGGAAACAAGGACGCTGCGCGCGCTGGCGCCTGCCTGGTGTCGTTCGTCATGGCTCACGTCACGAGAGCCTCGCGAGGTTTTGCCCTGCCTTGATATCTCCGCTCCTCGTGAGCCTGCTTGGTTAGGCCACTCCTGAGGAGGTCTTGCGTCGTCCGCCTCGCGAGGCTTGGACCCTCGCGAGGGTCTTGGATGCCTTGTTGATGAAGATGGGCCGTACGGCCCGCTGGCTTAGCCACGCCATGGGCCGCAGGCAGGCAGGTCTGGGGACCCCCGTTCCCAAAACGCTGACAAGTTATTATTTGGGCCTCTAGGCTCTAGCCTTCCAGGCAGAGGGACATGTTGGTCGTTGCCTCGTTGGTTTCCTGAACGTAGTACTGGTTTTTTAGCGATCTTTTAGTGACGAGCAATAAAACGCAATGTTTCTATACTGGTTATTTTTTATGGTGGGAGCCCCTCGATTTTGGAGGCCCTGTGTGGTCACTCACTTCGCTCCCCCTCATCGACGGGCCTGGTTTTGAAGGAACTACTTCAAGGTTTTGCACTAGATATCGCTCTATGGGGCGGAGGTAGGGCTGATATGCCAGTAGGAGTTCAATCCAAAACTCATAGAGCACAGGATCTAGTCCAAGATCTTAGATAGGAGCAACAAGTCTATGGTACACAAGATCTAGCACAAGGTCTAATCCAAAACGAGCTCTTGATAGCAACAATGATTTGGGGCTCCTTGGAATATTTCTCTAACTGTTTCCCTCGCACAAGGACTACGCGCATTTATTTTACTTGGCTCTCACACGGCTATGGGCTATATACCACTTTTCACTCTATGCCTATTTTCTCGTGTTCACTTTGCATGTTACACCTCCTTCTATGACTTTGCCATGAAATTGCGACCCTTACTTGCATTTACACATGATTCACCATTCTACTATTTTCATGTGTAGTTGCATGCTTGGTGGAGATCCTAGTTGCCATCGCCATGTGTACCTTGTGCCCCATGCTATTGTTGCTTCTTGTGTTGGGAGAGTCATGATGTTCCATCCCTATTTGACTTCTTGCCCATACAATGATGATACTTTGCTCATATATTGTTTTCATGCTTGTAAAATGTCATGTCCATTATGTATGCCCACTATTTGCACACATGACATGATTGCCATGATAACCTCCAGTATGTTGCATAGCACTACTAGCTTACATGCCATGATTACTATGCTTACTTGCTTGCTTGCCTCACACATGATACATACTTGCTCGTTTCATTGGGTTGATAGTATATATTTTCATGCCCATCACATGATTTGTCTAGATTATTGTTCCTTGTCTCCATTAGTTGCATCTCTCATATTACCTAGTAGTGAGTGCAACAATGCTATGCTATTGAAATTGAGATTACACTCGCTTTCTCCTTTATGTTTGGAGACTTGGACTTTTTACTTGTGAAGCATGCTTGTTTGTGCAATGTCTCCAACGTATCTATATTTTTTGATTGTTCCATGCTATTACAGTATCAATCTTGGATATTTTACATACACTTACAAGCAATTATGTATCATTTTTTGGGACTAACCTATTACTTAGTGCCCATTGCCACTTGCTGGTTTTGCCTTTTTTTGTTTTTCAGAATATCAGTACTAAACGAAGTCCAAATGCCACGAAACTTTTTGGAGATTTTTTCTGTACAAAAGAGACCCTGGAAGCTTCGGGAGGGGCGAGAAGATGGACAGTGGCCCACGAGGCACCAGGGCATGCCCATGGGGGGTAGGGCACGCCTTGGTGGCTCATGGGGCCCACGTGGATCCGTTTGATCTAACTCCACCTCTTTAAATTCTCTAAAATCAGGAAACCAAGAAAGGAGTCCATGAAATACTTTTTCTGCCGCTGCAAGTTCCTATTCTCGAGAGAACCCATCTGGAGGCCTTTTCCGGCACTCTGCCAGAGGGGGAATCAATCATAGAGGGGCTCTACATCAACCTTGCTTCCCTTCTGATGATGTGTGAGTAGTTTACAACAGACCTACGGGCCCATAGTTAGTAGCTAGATGGCTTCTTATCTCTATTTGATCTTCAGTATAATGTTCTCCTCAACGTTCTTGAAGTTCTATCTGATGTAATCACTTTTTGCGATGTGTTTGTTGGGACCTGATGAATTCTGAGTTTATGATCAGATCCATGAATATTATTTGAGTTTTCTCTAAACTCTTTTATGCATGATTGTTATAGCTTCGTATTTCTCTATGATCTATTGATTTGGTTTGGCCAACTAGAGATTGATTTATCTTGCAATGGGAGAGGTTCTTCGTGATGGATTCGATCTTGCGTTGCTCAATCCCAGTGATAGAAAGGGACATGCCACATATTGTATCATTGCTATCAAGGATAAAAAGATGGGGTTTATTCACGCATAAGTTTGCTTTGTGAAAGGATCGAGAAGAGGTGTCTAGAGGGGGGGGGGGTGAATAGACTCTAATCAAGAAAAATTGTAGTTTTTAATATCTTTAAGTTGAAGTGGAGATTTAGCACAAGTTCACACATTCACAATACATATCAAGCAAGCATGATAAGAGTATATGAGCAGCGGAAAGTAAAGCATGCAAATTGCAAGAATGTAAACGGATGGGATTGGAGTGTGTAAACGCAATAGGAGACTCGGAGATTTTTTATCCGTGGTTCCGATAGGTGGTGCTATCGTACATCCACGTTGATGGAGACTTCAACCCACGAAGGGTAACGGTTGCGTGAGTCCACGGAGGGCTCCACCCATGAAGGGTCCACGAAGAAGCAACCTTGTCTATCCCACCATGGCCTTCGCCCACGAAGGACTTGCCTCACTCGGGTAGATCTTCATGAAGTAGGCAATCTCATCGCCCTTACAAACTCCTTGGTTCAACTCCACAATCTTGACGGAGGCTCCCAAGTGACACCTAACCAATCTAGGAGACACCACTCTCCAAGAGGTAATAAATGGTGTGTTGATGACGAACTCCTTGCTCTTGTGCTTCAAATGATAGTCTCCCTAACACTCAACTCTCTCTCATAGGATTGGATTTGGTGGAAAGATGATTTGAGTGGAAAGCAACTTGGGGAAGGCTAGAGATCAAGATGTATGTGGTTGGAATGGAATATCTTGACCTCAACACAAGTGTAGGTGGTTCTCTCTCAGAAAACGTATGTTGGAAGTGTAGGCATGTTCTGATGGCTCTCTCCACGAATGAAGAGTGGGTGGAGGGGTATATATAGCCTCCACACAAAATCTAACCATTACACACAATTTACCAAACTCGGTGGGACCGATTCAGAGAACTCGGTCAGACCGATTTAGTTCAAAATGTGAACATTAGGATTTTCGGTGGGACCGAATAGATCAACTCGGTGGGACCGATGTGCTAGGGTTAGGGTAAAGCCTCATCTCGGTTTGACCGATTACACAAACTCGGTGGGACCGATTTGGGTAATAAGCAAAACAGAGAGTTGGCCAAGCAAACTCGGTGGGACCGATTGCATATCTCGGTGAGACCGAAATTATTGCAATAGGCAACAGAGAGTTTGCAAGCCCATCTCGGTGAGACCGAGATCCCATCGGTGAGACCGAACTGATTAGGGTTTCTGGCAGTGGCTATGTCAAGAGAACTCGGTGGCGCCGGGTAGAAAGTTTCGGTGGGGCCAAGTTTTGACTTTTGGTTTGGGACATATTTGGATGTGAGAAAGTAGTTGAGGGTTTTGGAGCATATCACTAAGCACTTTGAGCAAGCAAGCCATTAAGCAACACCTCACCCCTCTTAATAGTATTGTCTTTCCTATGGACACAATGTGATCTTGGATCACTAAAATAGAAAATGCAGAGTCTTGAGCTTTGAGCTTGAGCCAATCCTTTGTCCTTGTCATCTTGAGGGGTTCCACATCTTCTTGTGCACGCCACTCCATTTTTGAACTTATCTGAAATATGCTAGGCGAAAACATTAGTCCAACAAGAGATATGTTGACATTAATTACCAAAATCACCCAGGGAGCACTTGTGCTTTCAATCTCCCCCTTTTGGTAATTGATGACAACATACATCAAAGTTTTAGATAAAGGTGTAGAGAATAACAAGTAAAGCTTTGGAAAGACATGTAACATGCATAGGCTCCCCTACATGTATGCAATCATGTAAATATGGAATAGGAGCATGTGAATGCATAAGCATGACAGAGTAAGCAATGTGTTACATGTATCTTGGCTATATGCATCAGAGCAAATGATGTGAGTATAGGAAATGTACCTCCATGCTCATGAGTCCTTCTTGCAAACAGTATGTACATCAGCAAGAAATCCTCATCCACATGACTGTGATGCATATACTTACCTTGTGGTCTTGAGTTGGCTTAGGAAGTAATGAACCTGAGTAAACAAGGTTAGATAACACAAATACATCTACTAGCCAGAGCAAACAAAAGAAACCACAAGAGTACCAAGACTGGGATGACATGTAGAGAGTGAGTACTGAGTACTCTATTGGATATAGACATGTCCCCAAAGGTAAAGATATGCAATGAATTCAAAGATTTCCTTCCCTTAGATGTCTTGCTCCCCCTGAATCTTGCATGGGATATTGGGAGAAGATAGGGAACAGAAAATCAGAGCAAATGCAAACAACCAAATATGAACATGTCTTTCCCCTCTTAAAGACATGTGACTTCTATCCTCTTGAACACCAAGCATCTGGGGTCTTTGATGTGGTACTTCTTTGAAGAACTCTCTCCCCCTGAGTATTCTCTCTCCCCCTATAGAAATGATTAAGCTTTGATGTGATCTCTCTCTCCCCCTTTGACATCAATTTCCAAGAAGGGCTCTTCTGGATTTTTGTTACAGATGGGTTTGGTCCTTGACTCACAGAGCAAAGCAACATGTTGAATGTGATGCTGGTAGAGGATAAGAATCATTGAGTGGAGCTGGAGCAAAGATGCAGGATCAAGTGGCAAGTTGTCTTTTCTGCAGTGAAATCGGTGGCACCGAGTTGTGTGCTTCGGTTGCACCAAAAGAAACAGACCGGTGGGACCGAGTTCATCACAGAGAAAACACTTGTCACCTCAGCTCACTAAGCAGATAAAATCTCATAAAGATTTGCAAGGAATTAACTGGAAGATTTGCAATGAATTGGATCTAGGGAATGCAGAACAAAAATAAACAGAGAAGGGAAAAAAATATGCATGAGACAAATGCAAGAGCACGGAGAAACACAAGAGAACTTCATCTAGAATTGGTCGGCGACAAAGTCACCTATGTTAGAGTATATTGACTTAGGAGTCAAGTGAGGGCACTTGATCATAGGTCATACTCATCGTTTAAGCTCAAAATGGGGTTACCATTTTTCGTTTAAGAATCTTGATGTATTCACATCTTGTTGAGTAGCTTTGACCCATGACTTGGAGTAAAGCTTATCTAAGATGGAATAACATACCTTGGGTGGTGGTGTTGATCTTGATCATGTAGTTGAACTTGTGTGGGTTGCTCAAGATTGATGTAGCTCATCAAGAGTTGGGAGCACCACTTGGAATTTGAGTTCATCTACCTAGATGGGTTAGTTTTGCAAGGAAGAGCACTTGTGTATCCAAAATGACAATCATAAAACTTAATATAGAATTTGTCAAAGGATATGTTTGAAGAGTTTCATGCTTCCTTGTTTTCAACCACCATTGTGTAGAGACTTGGTGATGTAGAGATTGCTTAAGATATGAGTGAGTTGCAATCTCATGGATTTAGATTCATCCAAGTACCTACAAGGGTTAGATAGCATGCAAGGGTGCACGTATATCCAAGACATATGAGTAGCATATTGAAAGAAATATCAAGGATTAGTCAAAGGCTCATGCCTTGCATGTATCCAAATGGAGTTCCTACTCCAAGTTTGAAGCATCAATGATATTCAATTCTCCTCTCAAACGGCAAAATACTTTCTCATCAAGCGGTTTGGTGAATATATCTGCCAATTGCTTATTGGTACGAACATGCTTAAGATCAATGTCACCTTTAGCAACATGATCTCGAATGAAGTGATGACGAACTTCAATGTGCTTAGTTCGAGAATGTTGCACGGGATTGTGAGCAATTTTAATAGCACTTTCATTGTCACAAAGCAATGGAACATGTTTCACATATATCCCATAATCTTTAAGAGTTTGGGTCATCCAAAGTAACTGAGCACAACATGAACTAGCGGCAATGTATTCCGCTTCGGCGGTGGATAAGGATACCGAGTTTTGTTTCTTGGAGGACGAAGACACAAGAGATCTACCAAGAAATTGACAAGTACCCGAAGTGGACTTTCTATCAACCTTATCCCCGGCATAGTCCGAATCGGAGTAGCCGACAAGATCGAAAGAAGACCTCTTAGGATACCAAATGCCAAAATTTGGTGTGTGTATTAAGTATCTCACTATCCTTTTCACAGCCTTAAGATGACACTCTTTAGGGGCCGCTTGATATCGTGCACACATGCACACACTTAGCATAATATCAGGACAAGAGGCACATAGATATAACAATGAACCAATCATAGAGCGGTAAACTTTTTGATCAACCGGTTCACCGTCCTTAGTCAAGTCAAGATGTCAACTAGTGGGCATGGGTGTATTCATACCTTTGCATCTTGCATATTGAACTTCTTGAATAAGTCCTTGGTGTACTTTGTTTGAGAAACAAAGGTACCTTCCTTAGTTTGCTTGATTTGCAAACCAAGAAAGAATTTGAGTTCACTCATCATGGACATCTCAAACTTCTCCGACATTAGCTTTCCAAACCTCTCACTAAAATGAGGGTTAGTCGAACCAAGTATAATATCATCAACATAAATTTGGCACACAAATAGTTCTCCATTAACCCTTTTAGTAAAAAGAGTAGAATCTATTTTACCAATTTCAAAGCCTTTTTCAATAAGGAACTTGGTCAAGCATTTATACCACGCTCTAGGAGCTTGTTTAAGACCATAAAGAGCTTTGTGAAGTTTGTAAACATGATTAGGTTTCTTAGGATTGACAAAGTCGGGAGGTTGCTTAACATAAACTTCCTCCTCAATTTCACCATTTAGAAAAGAACTTTTAATGTCCATTTGGTATAAGGTGATATCATGGTGATTAGCATAAGCTAGTAAGATGCGAATGGACTCAAGTCTAGCAACGGGGGCATATGTCTCAGCATAGTCCATACCTTCGACTTGAGTGTAGCCTTGGGCGACTAGACGAGCTTTGTTGCGGACAACTTGACCATCTTCATCTTGCTTGTTTCGAAACACCCATTTGGTACCAATGATGTTGTGGTTGTTGTCGGGCTTCTCGACCAATGTCCACACTTGGTTTCTCTCAAAGTTGTGTAGCTCTTCATGCATGGCATTTATCCAATCCGGATCTTCCAATGCTTCTTCAACCTTCATAGGTTCAATGCTAGAGATGAATGAATAATGTTCACAAAAATTAGCCAAACAAGTTTTAGAGCGAGTGATTCTCCCGGTTTGGATATCATTGTAGATTTGCTCGACGGGATGGTCTTTGGCGACTCTTGCTCGAACTCGTGGGAGCTTTTGCTTTGTTCGGGGTGGAACATCTTCTTCATCTTGTCCTTCTTCTTGGCCTTCTTCATTATTGACGCTGTCATTCTCTTGTCGTGGTGGTGAGGGAGGTTGATGAGGTTCATCTTGGTGTACTTCCTCGTTTTCTTCACCTTGATGTGTCCCACTTGTGGATTTCTACCTGTTGAGCACTGCCTTGGTTTTCCCTTGAAGAGGAAAGGGTGATGCAGCAAAGGAGCGTAAGTATTTCCCTTAGTTTTTGAGAACCAAGGTATCAATCCAGTAGGAGGCTACGCGCGAGTCCCTCGCACCTACACAAAACAAATAAATCCTCGCAACCAACGCGATAAGGGGTTGTCAATCCCTACACGGTCACTTACGAGAGTGAGATCTGATAGATATGATAGGATAATATTTTTGGTATTTTTATGATAAAGATGCAAAGTAAAATAAAAGCAAAGTAAAAAGCAAAGGAAATAACTAAGTGTTGGAAGATTAATATGATGAAGATAGACCCGGGGGCCATAGGTTTCACTAGTGGCTTCTCTCAAGAGCATAAGTATTTTACGGTGGGTGAACAAATTACTGTTGAGCAATTGAAAGAATTGAGCATAGTTATGAGAATATCTAGGTATGATCATGTATATAGGCATCACGTCCGAGACAAGTAGACCGACTCCTGCCTGCATCTACTACTATTACTCCACACATCGACCGCTATCCAGCATGCATCTAGAGTATTAAGTTCATATGAACAGAGTAACGCCTTAAGCAAGATGACATGATGTAGAGGGATAAACTCATGCAATATGATAAAAACCCCATCTTGTTATCCTCGATGGCAATAATACAATACGTGCCTTGCTGCCCCTACTGTCACTGGGAAAGGACACCGCAAGATTGAACCCAAAGCTAAGCACTTCTCCCATTGCAAGAAAGATCAATCTAGTAGGCCAAACCAAACTGATAATTCGAAGAGACTTGCAAAGATAACCAATCATACATAAAAGAATTCAGAAGATTCAAATATTGTTCATAGATAAACTTGATCATAAACCCACAATTCATCGGTCTCGACAAACACACCGCAAAATAAGATTACATCGAATAGATCTCCACGAGAGAGGGGGAGAACATTGTATTGAGATCCAAAAAGAGAGAAGAAGCCATCTAGCTACTAACTATGGACCCGAAGGTCTGAGGTAAACTACTCACAGTTCATCGGAGAGGCTATGGTGTTGATGTAGAAGCCCTCCGTGATCGATGCCCCCTCCGGCGGAGCTCCGGAACAGGCCCCAAGATGGGATCTCGTGGTTACAGAAGGTTGCGGCGGTGCAATTAGGTTTTTGGCTCCGTATCTGATCGTTTGGGGGTACGTAGGTATATATAGGAGGAAGGAGTACGTCGGTGGAGCAATAGGGGGCCCACGAGGGTGGAGGGCGCGCCTGGGGGGGTAGGCGCGCCCCTACCTCGTGGCTTCCTTGACTTAGGGTCCAAGTCTCCTGGATCATGTTCGTTCCAAAAATCACGTTCCCGAAGGTTTCATTCCGTTTGGACTCCGTTTGATATTCTTTTTCTGCAAAACTCTGAAATAGGCAAAAAACAGCAATTCTGGGCTGGGCCTCCGGTTAATAGGTTAGTACCAAAAATAATATAAAAGTGAATAATAAAGCCCAATAATGTCCAAAACAGAAGATAATATAGCATGGAGCAATCAAAAATTATAGATACATTGGAGACGTAACAAGCATCCCCAAGCCTAACTCCCGCTCGTCCTCGAGTAGGTAAATGATAAAAACAGAATTTTTGATGCGAAATGCTACTAGGCATAATTTCAATGTAATTCTTCTTACTTGTGGTATGAATATTCATATCCGAAAGATTCAAGACAAAAGTTTAAGATTGACATGAAAATAATAATACTTCAAGCATACTAACTAAGCAATTATGTCTTCCCAAAATAACATGGCCAAAGAAAGTTCATCCCTACAAAATCATATAGTTTAGTCATGCTCCATTTTCGTCACACAACAATGCTCTCATCATGCACAACCCCGATGACAAGCCAAGCAATTGTTTCATACTTTAGTAATCTCAAACTTTATAAACCTTCACGCAATACATGAGCGTGAGCCATGGATATAGCACTATGGGTGGAATAGAGTATAATGAGGGGGGTTATGTAGAGAAGACAAAAAGGAGAAAGTCTCACATCAACGAGGCTAATCAATGAGCTATGGAGATGCCCATCGATTGATGTTAATGCAAGGAGTAGGGATTGCCATGCAACGGATGCACTAGAGCTATAGATGTATGAAAACTCAACAAAAGAAACTAAGTGGGTGTGCATCCAACTTGCTTGCTCACGAAGACCTAGGGCACTTGAGGAGGCCCATTGTTGGAATATACATGCCAAGTTCTATAATGAAAAATTCCCACTAGTATATGAAAGTGACAAAACAAGAGACTCTCTATCATGAAGATTATGGTGCTACTTTGAAGCACAAGTGTGGAAAAAAGGATAGTAGCATTGTCCCTTTTTATTTCTTTTTTGGGCCTTTTTTGGCCTTTCTCTTTTTTTGGGACAATGCTCTATTATGATCATCACACTTCTATTTATTTACAACTCAATGATTACAACTCGATACTAGAACAAAGTATGACTATATGAATGTTCTGGCGGTGTACCGGGATATGCAATAAACCAAGAGTGACATGTATGAAAGAACTATGAACGGTGGCTTTGCCACAAATACTATGTCAACTACATGATCATGCTAAGCAATATGACAATGATAATGTGTCATGATAAACGGGATGGTGGAAAGTTGCATGGCAATATATCTCGGAATGGCTATGGAAATGCCATAATAGGTAGGTATGGTGGCTGTTTTGAGGAAGATATAAGGAGGTTTATGTGTGAAAGAGCGTATCATATCACGGGGTTTGGATGCACTGGCGAAGTTTGCACCAACTCTCAATGTGAGAAAGGGCAATGCACGGTACTGAAGAAGCTAGCAATGATGGAAAGGTGAGAGTGCGTATAATCCATGGACTCAACATTAGTCATAAAGAACTCACATACTTATTGCAAAAATCTACAAGTCATCAAAAACCAAGCATTAAGAGCATGCTCGTAGGGGGATAGATTGGTAGGAAAAGACCATCGCTCGTCCCCGACCGCCACTCATAAGGAGGACAATCAAAGAACCTCATGTTTCAAATTTGTTACATAACGTTTACCATACGTGCATGCTACGGGACTTGCAAACTTCAACACAAGTATTTCTCAAATTCACAACTACTCAACTAGCACAACTTTAATATTACTACCTCCATATCTCAAAACAATCATCAAGCATCAAACTTCTCTTAGTATTCAACACACTCATAAGGAAGTTTTTACAAACCTTGAATACATAGCATATTAGGATTATTTAAGCAAATTACCATGCTATTTAAGACTCTCAAAATAATCTAAATGAAGCATGAGAGATCAATAGTTTCTATAAGAAAAATCCACCACCGTGCTCTAAAAGATATAAGTGAAGCACTAGAGCAAAACTATATAACTCAAAAGATATAAGTGAAGCACATAGAGTATTCTAATAATTTCCGAATCATGTGTGTCTCTCTCAAAAGGTGTGTACAGCAAGGATGATTGTGGTAAACTAAAAAGAAAAGACTCAAATCATACAAGACACTCCAAGCAAAACACATATCATGTGGTGAATAAAAATATAGCTCCAAGTAAAGTTACCGATGGAAGTAGACGAAAGAGGGGATGCCTTCCGGGGCATCCCCAAGCTTTTGCTTTTTGGTTTCCTTAGATTATCTTGGGGGTGCCATGGGCATCCCCAAGCTTAGGTTCTTGCCGCTCCTTGTTCCATAATCCATCAAATCTTTCACACAAACTTGAAAACTTCACAACACAAAACTCAGCAGAAAATCTCATGAGCTCCGTTAGCGAAAGGAAACAAAAGACCACTTCAAGGTACTGTAATGAACTCATTCTTTATTTATATTGGTGTTAAACCTACTGTATTCCAACTTCTCTATGGTTTATAAACTATTTTACTAGCCATAGATTCATCAAAATAAGCAAACAACACACGAAAAACAGAATCTGTCAAAAACAGAATAGTCTGTAGTAATCTGTAACTAACGCAAACTTCTGGAACTCCAAAAAATCAGCCAAAATAGGACGACCTAGACAATTTGTTATTGATCAGTAGCAATTGGAATCAGTATTTTATCACGTTCTGGTGATTTTTAACAATTATTTTCATGAACAGAAAGTTTCTGGAAATTTCTGCAAAATCAAATAACTATCATCCAAGAAGATCCTATAGGTTTAACTTGGCACAAACACTAATTAAAACATAAAAACACATCTAACCAGAGGCTAGATCAAATATTTATTCCTAAACAGAAGCAAAATGCAAAAAACTAAAAATAAAATTGGGTTGCCTCCCAATAAGCGCTATTGTTTAACGCCCCTAGCTAGGCATAAAGCGAGGATAGATCTAGGTATTGCCATCTTTGGTAGGTAATTCTTCAATGAGGCATCTACCATCCTTAGGAATTTCTTTCTTTTTATTGATTATCAAACTTTTAGGCACAAGATCGAAAAATTCATTTGTAACAAATGGTTCCTTAATTATAGTAAACAGATTGGGATGAATACTTATAGATTTGAGATCCGCAGTTTCCTTACTAGAGAATTCACCCTTATTTTTAGGAACATACATAAGCTTGGCAATTTTAGTAGGAGGACTTGGAGTATTCTTTACGAAAGAAAAAGCGGTTCCCAAGTTGGTAATGATATCCTCAAGTTTATCGATTCTAGTAGAATCCTGATTTATTTTCTCATTAACTATGGGTTCCTTCTCTTTAATATTTTTCAAAGTGACTCCTACTTTAGATCCATATTGAGTGATTCGGTTATGGATCTTTTTATCCAAATTTTCAATTAACTCTACGGTAGCAACCTTATTTTCAATAATTTCAAGTCTTTGCATTACATGCTCCAAAGTTAACATAGTTCCATTAACCAAAAGAGGTGGTGAGCCAAACAAATCTATCATAGTGTTATAAGAATCAAAAGTATGGCTACCCAAGAAGTTCCCTCCGGTAATGGTATCAAGGACATATCTGTACCAAGGAGTAGCGCCTACATAAAAATTGCGAAGAAGAACGGAAGTAGATTGCTTCCGGGTAGATCTATTTTGAGCATTGCAAATTCTATACCAAGCGTCTTTTAGATTTTCTCCCTCCCTTTGCTTAAAATTTAGAACTTCATTCTTGGGAGACAACGGAGAAGATAGAGGACTAGCCATAAAGACAAGCAAACAAAAAAGAGGCAAACGGAAAAGAGAGGGCGAATAAAACGGCAAGGGTGAAGTGGGGGAGAGGAAAACGAGAGGCAAATGGAAAATAATGTAATGCGGGAGATAAGGGTTTGTGATGGGTACTTGGTATCTTGACTTTTGCGTAGACCTCCCCGGCAACGGCGCCAGAAATCCTTCTTGCTACCTCTTGAGCACTGCGTTGGTTTTCCCTTGAAGAGGAAAGGGTGATGCAGCAAAGTAGCGTAAGTATTTCCCTCAGTTTTTGAGAACCAAGGTATCAATCCAGTAGGAGGCTACGCGCGAGTCCCTCGCACCTACACAAAACAAATAAATCCTCGCAACCAACGCGATAAGGGGTTGTCAATCCCTACATGGTCACTTACGAGAGTGAGATCTGATAGATATGATAGGATAATATTTTTGGTATTTTTATGATAAAGATGCAAAGTAAAATAAAAGCAAAGTAAAAAGCAAAGGAAATAACTAAGTGTTGGAAGATTAATATGATGAAGATAGACCCGGGGGCCATAGGTTTCACTAGTGGCTTCTCTCAAGAGCATAAGTATTTTACGGTGGGTGAACAAATTACTGTTGAGAAATTGACAGAATTGAGCATAGTTATGAGAATATCTAGGTATGATCATGTATATAGGCATCCCGTCCGAGACAAGTAGACCGACTCCTGCCTGCATCTACTACTATTACTCCACACATCGACCGCTATCCAGCATGCATCTAGAGTATTAAGTTCATAAGAACAGAGTAACGCCTTAAGCAAGATGACATGATGTAGAGGGATAAATTCATGCAATATGATAAAAAAACCATCTTGTTATCCTCGATGGCAACAATACAATACGTGCCTTGCTGCCCCTACTGTCACTGGGAAAGGACACTGCAAGATTTAACCCAAAGCTAAGCACTTCTCCCATTGCAAGAAAGATCAATCTAGTAGGCCAAACCAAACTGATAATTCGAAGAGACTTGCAAAGATAACCAATCATACATAAAAGAATTCAGAAGATCCAAATATTGTTCATAGATAAACTTGATCATAAACCCACAATTCATCGGTCTCGACAAACACACCGCAAAAGAAGATTACATCGAATAGATCTCCACGAGAGAGGGGGAGAACATTGTATTGAGATCCAAAAAGAGAGAAGAAGACATCTAGCTACTAACTATGGACCCGAAGGTCTGAGGTAAACTACTCACACTTCATCGGAGAGGCTATGGTGTTGATGTAGAAGCCCTCCGTGATCGATGCCCCCTCCGGCGGAGCTCCAGAACAGGCCCCAAGATGGGATCTCGTGGGTACAGAAGGTTGCGGCGGTGGAATTAGGTTTTTGGCTCCGTATCTGATCGTTTGGGGGTACGTAGGTATATATAGGAGGAAGGAGTACGTCGGTGGAGCAACAGGGGCCCCACGAGGGTGGAGGGCGCGCCTGGGGGGTAGGCGAGCCCCCTACCTCGTGGCTTCCTCGAAGCTTCCTTGACTTAGGGTCCAAGTCTCCTGGATCATGTTCGTTCCAAAAATCACGTTCCCGAAGGTTTCATTCCGTTTGGACTCCGTTTGATATTCTTTTTCTGCGAAACTCTGAAATAGGCAAAAACCAGCAATTCTGGGTTGGGCTTCCCGTTAATAGTTTAGTTCCAAAAATAATATAAAAGTGAATAATAAAGCCCAATAATGTCCAAAACTGAAGATAATATAGCATGGAGCAATAAAAAATTATAGATACGTTGGAGACATATCATGGATGCTTCCGGATCAACTCTTGGTTCACCTTGTCGTGATGTAGAAGCTTCCACTTGGATGGACGAGGTACTCTCCTTCACCTCCGTTGGACGAATCTTGCCGATAGACAAATCTTGGATTGCTTCCGAAGGGTCTTTGTGTCCTACATTAATTGGTAATTGCTCTACTTGCAAGATGTTAGATTCATCAAACTTCACATCTACTGTCTCTTCAACCTTTCGGGTGAAATTGTTGTAGACACGGTAAGTGTGAGAGTTTGAGCCATAACCAAGTAGGAAACCTTCATGAGATTTAGGAGTAAATTTAGAACGATGATGCTTATCAAGAATGTAGCACTTTGAGCCGAATACTCGTAAGTATCCAACTTGGGGTTTGTTACCGGTGAGGAGCTCGTATGCCGTCTTGCGGAGTAGCTTGTGAAGATACAAGCGGTTTGTTGCATGACAAGCTGTCTCAACCGCTTCCGCCCAAAAGTGTTTTGGAGTCTTGTACTCATCAAGCATCGTTCTTGCCATCTCAAAAAGAGTTCGGTTATTCCTCTCAACAACCCCATTTTGTTGAGGCGTGTACGTAGCCGAGAACTCGTGTGAAATCCCTTCTTCGTCAAGAAAGGTATCCACATTTGTGTTCTTGAACCCGGTTCCGTTGTCGCTCCGAACCTTCTTGATCTTCACGTCAAATTGATTTTGGGCCTTCCTAGCGAAGTTTTTGAAGATCTTTTGGACCTGCGATTTATCATCAAGAAAGAACACCCACGTAAATCTTGAAAAATCATCGATGATGACTAGATCAAATGAGTTACCACCGAGACTCTTGTAGGCATTGGGACCAAAGAGATCCATATGAAGTAGCTCGAGCGGTCTTCTCGTGGTCATGATGTTCTTCACGGGGTGACTTCCTCCAACCTGTTTTCCTGCCTGACAAGCACTACAAAGTCTATCCTTGTCAAATATAACATCTTTTACTCCAAGGATATGATCACCTTTAATAAGCTTATCAAGATTTCGCATGCCCACATGACCTAGCCTTCTATGCCACAACCATCCTTTAGAAGATTTAGCAATTAAGCAAGTTCTAGGTTGATCCTCTTTAGTGAAATCAACAATGTAAAGATCACCTCTACGTATACCGGTAAAGACCATTTTATGATTGTCTCTTCGAAAAACTTGGCAATCTACTTCAGTAAATAGGACATTGAAACCGAAATCAGCAAGTCTAGATACGGAAAGTAAATTGTACCCAAGAGATTCAACGAGCATCACATTTTGTATGGAGCTATCATGTGAGATGGCCACCTTACCGAGGCCAACCACCTTACCCTTTGAGTTATCACCAAAAGTGACATACTTTCGAGGGCAGTCGTTTTCAGCAAGCTCACGAAACATATCTTTGTCTCCGGTCATATGATCAGTACATCCACTATCAAGGACCCATTCCTTTCCTCCAGCCATGTAGCCGCGAAGATTTGCCATAAGACCAAAGTGTCTCATCGCATCATCAAGATCATAGTCACTATCATCATCCTCATCATAGTATCCATGTTCTATATTGTCTTGTGATTGATCAAATCCTAGAGAGGGTAATTCATTAGAAGTAGGATTGTAACAATGTTCATTTCTATGGATTCTAATGACTTTGGAAATGATATTGCTAATAATTCCAACATCTCCTTTGGCACGCATGAGATCACGAAGCTCAAATAGACAATCATCAAACTTAGGATCACTAGTACTCATCTTACTCAAGGCTATAGACCTATGGATAATTTCGTCTAGATTTTTCAAGGAATAATTTGGAAATCGTTCCTCAAGAAATCTCCATATAGTATAGGCACAACCAAGAGTGGGTAATCTAGCAATCAAATTTTTGGGCAATCCTCTAATGATAAGATTGATAGTTCTAAGATTGCGAATCATGTCAAGATCCTCATCGGGTGTGGGATGCAAAGGGTCAATATGAGGTGCACAAGGGCTAGTAATGTACTTGTTCAAATGATATTCATTGAAAATCTCAAGCATCTCATTTTCCACTCATGGAAGAACTCTCCATCAAGAATAGGCACTCTACGTCTAAGACTCCCCAATTTAGACACATCCATCTTCCTCAAAAGGTGTTTAAACCAAAGCAATGGAGACCAATGCTCTGATACCAATTGAAAGGATCGAGAAGAGGTGTCTAGAGGGGGGGTGAATAGACTCTAATAAAGAAAAGTTGCAGTTTTAAATATCTTTAAGTTGAAGTGGAGATTTAGCACAAGTTCACACATTCACAATACATATCAAGCAAGCATGATAAAAGTATATGAGCAGCGGAAAGTAAAGCATGCAAATTGCAAGAATGTAAAGGGATGGGATTGGAGTGTGCAAACACAATAGGAGACTCGGAGATTTTTTCTCCGTGGTTCCGATAGGTGGTGCTATCGTACATCCACGTTGATGGAGACTTCAACCCACGAAGGGTAACGATTGCGCGAGTCCACGGAGGGCTCCACCCACGAAGGGTCCACGAAGAAGCAACCTTGTCTATCCCACCATGGCCGTCGCCCACGAAGGACTTGCCTCACTCGGGTAGATCTTCATGAAGTAGGCGATCTCCTTGCCCTTACAAACTCCTTGGTTCAACTCCACAATCTTGACGGAGGCTCCCAAGTGACACCTAACCAATCTAGGAGACACCACTCTCCAAGAGGTAATAAATGGTGTGTTGATGATGAACTCCTTGCTCTCGTGCTTCAAATGATAGTCTCCCCAACACTCAACTCTCTCTCATAGGATTGGATTTGGTGGAAAGATGATTTGAGTGGAAAGCAACTTGGGGAAGGCTAGAGATCAAGATGTATGTGGTTGGAATGGAATATCTTGACCTCAACACAAGTGTAGGTGGTTCTCTCTCAGAAAACGTATGTTGGAAGTGTAGGCATGTTCTGATGGCTCTCTCCATGAATGAAGAGTGGGTGGAGGGGTATATATAGCCTCCACACAAAATCTAACCGTTACACACAATTTACCAAACTCGGTGGGACCGATTCAGAGAACTCGGTCAAACCGATTTAGTTCAAAATGTGAACGTTAGGATTTTCGGTGGGACCGAATAGATCAACTCGGTGGGACCGATGTGCTGGGGTTAGGGTAAAGCCTCATCTTGGTTTGACCGATTACACAAACTCGGTGGGACCGATTTGGGTAATAAGCATAACAGAGAGTTGGCCAAGCAAACTCGGTGGGACCGATTGCATATCTCGGTGAGACCGAAATTATTGCAATAGGCAACAGAGAGTTTGCAAGCCCATCTCGGTGAGACCGAGATCCCATCGGTGAGACCGAACTGATTAGGGTTTCTGGCAGTGGCTATGTCAAGAGAACTCGGTGGCGCCGGGTAGAAAGTTTCGGTGGGGCCAAGTTTTGACTTTTGGTTTGGGACATATTTGGATGTGAGAAAGTAGTTGAGGGTTTTGGAGCATATCACTAAGCACTTTGAGCAAGCAAGCCATTAAGCAACACCTCACCCCCTCTTAATAGTATTGTCTTTCCTATGGACACAATGTGATCTTGGATCACTAAAATAGAAAATGCAGAGTCTTGAGCTTTGAGCTTGAGCCAATCCTTTGTCCTTGTCATCTTGAGGGGTTCCACATCTTCTTGTGCACGCCACTCCATTTTTGAACTTATCTGAAATATGCTAGGCGAAAACATTAGTCCAACAAGAGATATGTTGACATTAATTACCAAAATCACCCAGGGAGCACTTGTGCTTTTCACTTTGTCTACATCATGTCATCTTCCTTAATGCGTTACTCCGTTCTCTATGAACTTAATACTCTAGATGCATGCTGGATAGCGGTCGATGTGTGGAGTAATAGTTGTAGATGCAGAATCATTTCGGTCTACTTGTCCCGGACATGATGCCTATATACATGATCATTGCCTTGGATATTGTCATGATTATTTTCTTTTCTATCAATTGCCCAACAGTAATTTGTTTACCCACTGTATGCTATTTTCAAGAGAGAAGCCTCTAGTGAAAACTATGGCCCCCGGGTCTACCTTTATCATATATTAAAGATCCTAAAAATACCTTGCTGCAATTTTACTTTATTTATTTTGTTTTGTATTTTTGTTCGGTCTATCTATCTATCTATCACCATAAAATTTAATCTTACAATTAACCACCAAGGAATTGACAACCCCTTGTCCGCGTTGGGTGCAAGGATTTGTTATTTTGTGTGCAACTGTTGTTAACGAGTTATTGTGTGATTCTCGTACTGGATTGATAACCTTAGATTCATAACTGAGGGAAATACTTATCTCTACTACACTGCATCATCCCCTCCTCTTCGGAGAAATCCGAATGCAGCTCACAAGTAGCAGGAAGAATTTCTGGCGCTGTTGCCGGGGAGACATCATCAACATCTATCAAGTACCTACGCATAAAATTTCATCTCCTTGCATTTATTTTATTTGCCTTTGCCTCTCGTTTTCATCTCCCCCACTTCTAAAAAGTTTTTACTAAAATTACAAAAAAATATTTTTCGTTTGCCTTTTTCTTGTTTGCTTTTTGCTTGCTTGTTTGCCTCTTTCAGTATGACTAGCATAACTGTCTCTCCTTTGTCACCAGATTTTGAAGTTCTATATTTCAAGCAGAGACGAGGAGAAATTTTGAAAGATGCTTGGTATAGATTAATGGAATCTTATCATGTTTGCACTATAAAGAGGGATATAAAAATTTTGCTTTGCAATTTTTATGTAGGATTAACCATGCCCCATAGACAACTCTTAGATCTTGCCGCAAAGGGTAATTTTATTGAACGTGATGCCAACACTGCTTATGAAATAATAGAGGGTATATTCAGGGTTCCACCACCACAAAAGGGATTTGTTCTTACTCAATAGGGAATTCAAATATTAGACAAACTGGGTGAGATGCATAAAACTTTGGTTGAGTTACAAAAATCTAATGAACCTCTCAAAAATATTTGTGGAAACCTCAACCACACGAATACATTGATCACCCTTTGCAACAAGCAGTTGGATATTTTAGACATTAAAATCGCTTCATTCTCTGAGAATGACGAAAAACATAAGGAACCTCATAGATTTGGGAAAACTCTTACAAAGATTGTTAAAACCAAAGATGACAATACTTGAAACTATGCATTATGCCTAGCTAGGGGCGTAAAACAATAGCACTAGTTGGGAGGCAACCCAATAGTTATCTTAATTTTTGTGTTTATTTTTCTGTTTTTGTGTGTGTGCACAATTATGCTACTATTATGGTTGTGTTTTTATGTTTTAATTAGTGTTTGTGCCAAGTAAGCCTTTGGGATGATTTGGATGATAGTTGCTTTGATTTTGTGCAAAAACAGAAACTTTTCCGTCTAGTAGCAGAATTGTTAAAATTCGCTGGAGCATGATAAAATTTTGAAGTTTTTACGCATGATTGATATACAATTGCCCATGTTGTCCAAATTTTTCAGAAATTTTGGATTTACGGAAGTATGGCCAATGTTCAGATTACTATAGACTGTTCTGTTTTTGACAGATTCTGTTTTCGATGCGTTGTTTCCTTGTTTTGATGAATCTATGGATTGTATCGAGGGGGTACAAGCCATGGTGAAGTTAGAATACAGTAGGTATAATGTAATAATAAAATATGAATGGACTTGCAACGGTACGTAAAGTAGTGATTCGCTTTACTATACTAACGGATCTCACGAAGGTTTTGTTGAGTTTTGTGTGACTGAAGTTTTCAAGTTTTGGGTGAGATCACGATGGATGAAGGAATAAGGAGTCGCAAGAGCCTAAGCTTGGGGATGCCCGAGGCACCCCAAGGTAATATTGAAGGACTCCCAAGCAACTAAGCTTGGGGATGCCCTGGAAGGCATCCCCTCTTTCTTCTACCGACCATCGGTAATTTTACTTGGAGCTATATTTTTATTCGTCACATATTATCAGTTTTGCTTGGAGCGTCATGTATTATAAGAGTCTTTGCTTTGTTTTCTTTTTAGTTTGTCACAATCATCTTTGCTGGACACACCTATTTGAGAGAGCCACACATTTATTATGATTTGTTAGAATATTCTATGTGCTTCACTTAAATCTTTTGAGCTAGGCAGTTGCTTGAGTGCTTCACTTACATCTTTTTGAGCACGGCGATGATTAAATTTTGAAGAAATATTTGCACTGTCGTGCTTCACTTATATCTTTTTGAGAGTTGATAATAGTAATGGTAATTTGCACAAGATATGAATTTGGTCCCAAAGTGATGAATATTTTCAAGAGGGATATAATAAAAACTTTTATGAAAGATCATTGGATATGATAAGTTTGATTCCTTGCAATAGTTTTGCAATATGATGATAATATGTGAGTCATGTTAATGAGTAATTGTGGTTTACTAAGAATATTGGTGTTAAGGTTTGTGATTCCCTATGCATGCACATAAAGTTAATAGTTACACAACAAAGTTATATCCTACTTATGGTGCATTATTCAATGTTAGTTATGTTCAATGCATGTTTATGATCGCTTTTGCTTTTTGATTGGTCGCTTCTCAATCTATCTGTTAGGCTTCATTTGTACTAAGCGGGAATGCTGCTTGTGCATCCAATTCCTTAAAGAGAAAGTCGTGCCAAATGAGTCCACCATACCTACCTATATGTTGTATTTCCATGCCGTTCTAAGTAAATTTGCATGTGCCAACTCTAATTTTTAAAAATAATTTTCCGTTTTGTGTGTCCATATCGCTCATGAAGCGGTAGGGGGTGGCCAATATTTTCCATGCTAGGTGGGTTATTCTCATGATGAGTGTTTATTCACTTGTCATTGCATGAGAAAGTGGCAGGTAATAGGGATGCCGAGTCCATAAATGAAAAATATATAATATGATGATAATAAATTCCTTGGAAAGTGTTGGTATGGAAGGCACCCATGGATATGGCTAGCCATGGATTATGAAAGAATGGTGGAAAGGAAATAAACTTCATTTTCTATTTGGGAACCGCCTATAATGTGTCTAGCATGGAAGATATTGGGAATTCTTAGTCGTTTTCGTTGACAGGAAAAACATGCCTCTCAAAATAATTTTATCTCTCTAATTTAAGCCTTGAGCTTTAGCACCTCTGCAAATCTCTGCTTCCCTCTGCGAAGAGCCTATCTATTTACATTTATGCACTTTTTTTATCTTGAGTCTCCATCTTCTCTTGCAAATCACCAACTGTTGGGGAACGTTGCATGGGTAACAAAAAAAATCCTACGCTCACCAAGATCAATCTAGGAGATGGACATCTACGAGAGGAGAGATTGCATCTACATACCCTTGTAGATCGCTAAGCGAAAGCGTTAAGAAATGCGGTTGATGTAGTCGAACGTCTTTGCGACCCAATCACGACCCATCCCGCGAACTCCCGATCCAAGTGCCGAACGGACGACACCTCCGCATTCAACACACATACGGCTTGATGACGCCTTCACCTCCTCGATCTAGTGAGCGATGGTGAAGTAGTAGCTCGAGTCCTCCGGCAGCACGATGGCGTGATGGTGATGGTGGTGAAGAAATCTCAGCACGGCTTCGCCAAGCCTCACGTAGAAGAAGAAGGACTACGAGGGAGAGGGAGGGCAGTGCCGTGGCATAGATGGGTGTGGCTGCCCTCCCTCTACCCCTCTATATATAGGGGGAAGGGAGGAGGAGGGGTGCCCTAGGGTTCCCTAGGGGGGGCCGGCAGCCACCAGGGGGAAACCCTAGATGAGTTTTGGTGAGCCTCTCCCTGAGGAGCCTTGGCCCCCAAGGCAAAGGGGGTGGCTGCCCTAGGGGAGCGCCCCCACCCCTCCGAGAACTCCTCCCCAGCGCCTTAAGTGGCAGGGAGTATAGCTCGCGCTCACACGACCTCCTTCATGGGCCGGCCCAGCAAGGAGCCAGCGCTCGCTTCCCGCTCGTCTCTCGATCAAGTATGCCAGCAGCAGATTCTCGAAATAAAAGTATGACCAGTAGCAATTGGCTGGTCAAATCGTAAATTAGGGGAAAAACAAAAGAAATAGTTAAAAAATCGCAAAAATGATAAAGTTTGTGAATTTGAAAATGTTAACTGATTTTGAAAAACAGTTCACAACCTTCGAAAAGTTCATCCATTTTGAAAAATTTCATCAAATTTGATAAAAAGTTCACAAATTAAAAAATTGTTTATAAATTTTCAAAAAAATGTTCATTAAATTTGGAATAAGTTCATCGGCTCTGCAAATAGTTCAAAAAATTTGAAAAAAGTTCATCGAATTTGAAAATAAGTTCATTGAATTTGAAAAAAAGTTCATCAATTTAGAAAATAGTTCGCTGATTTTGAAAGAAGTTCACCGAATTTGAAAAAAAGCATTTATTTTCAAAACAAGTTAATTGAATTTGAAAAAGTCCATTGATTTTGAACATAGTTCACCGATATTGAAAAATAATCATGAAATTAAAAAAATGTTCATCAATTCTCAAAAAGGTTCATCGAATTTGAAAAAAAGTTCATAATTTTTTAAAAATAGTTCACCTAATTTGTAAAAAAGTTCATCTAATTAGAAAAGTGAAAAATTTAAACAAAAAGAATGGAAAGATAAAAACGAAGAAGGAACTAGAAAAAAGAAAAGGAGAAAAAAGAAAATGAATAAGACATAAAAAAACCAGTTTGGGGCACGAGTAAAGAAACACAAATAGATGTAGAAACTAATGTGAGGTGCTCTAGCGGAGTTGGTTAGTACTAGTAGTATCGAACCTGAAGATCGGGGGTTCGATTCTTGTTAGTGCACCTTTTTGTTGTGATTCAGGAAAAAGGAAGGAAACTGGGCTGGCCCAGCGCGCTGGGAGGCCATGCGCCCGTTTGTAAATAAGCCTTTAACGGGCGCTTAGAGCGCCAAATAGGATTTGGCCACCCCTTTTTGTTACGTGGGAAAGGGCGAGGGGGCGCACAACCCCTTATTGGGCTGGTTTTCCCCTCCCCTTGGCCCATGGGGCCCCCAACACTTGCCGCCCCCCTGAAACCCCTTTCGGTGATGCTGGTCATCACCCGGTACCCCCGGAACAATTCCGGACTCTAATACCCTTCGTCCAATATATCAATCTTCACCTCCGGACCATTTCGGAGTTCCTCATCACATCAGGATCTCATCCGGGACTCCGAACAACCTTCGATAACCACCATAATGACTGAACTATACTTATACCGTCACCAAACATTAAGTGTGTAGACCCTGCGGGTTCGAGAACTATGCAGACATGGCTGAGGCACCTCTACGATCAATAACCAATAGCGGGACCTGGATGCCCATATTGGTTCCTACATATTCTATGAAGATCTTATTGGTCGAACCTCAGTGTCAAGGATTCTACTAATCCCGTAGGCTGTTCTCAGTGTTCAAGAAAAAGGAAGGAAACTGGGCTGGCCCAGCGCGCTGGGAGGGTATGCGCCCGTTTGTAAATAAGCCTTTAATGGGCGCTTAGAGCGCCAAATAGGATTTGGCCACCCCTTTTGGTTACGTGGGAAAGGGCTTGGGGGCGCACAACCCCTTAGTGGGCTGGTTTCCCCCTCCCCTTGGCCCATGGGGCCCCCAACACTTGCCGCCCCCCCGAAACCCCTTTCGGTGATGCTGGTCATCACCCGGTACCCCCGGAATAATTCCGGACTCTAATACCCTTCGTCCAATATATCAATCTTCACCTCCGGACCATTCCGGAGTTCCTCATCACATCCGGGATCTCATCCGGGACTCCGAACAACCTTCGATAACCACCATAATGACTGAACTATACTTATACCGTCACCAAACGTTAAGTGTGTAGACCCTGCGGGTTCGAGAACTATGCAGACATGGCTGAGGCACCTCTACGATCAATAACCAATAGCGGGACCTGGATTCCCATATTGGTTCCTACATATTCTACAAAGATCTTATTGGTCGAACCTCAGTGTCAAGGATTCTACTAATCCCGTAGGCAGTTCCCTTTGTCTATCGGTATGTTACTTGCCCGAGATTCGATCGTCGATATCCCCGTACCTAGTTCAATCTCGTTGCCGGCAAGTATCTTTACTCGTTCCATAATACAAGATCCCGTGGCTAACTCGTTATTCACATTGCTTGCAAGCTTACTGTGATGTTGTATTACCGAGTGGGCCCTGAGATACCCCTCCGTCATACGGAGTGACAAATTCCAGTCTTGATCCATGCCAACTCAACAGACACCCTCGAAGATACTTGTAGAGCACCTTTATAGTCACCCAGTTATGTTGCGACGTTTGGTAGGTATTCCTTCGGTGTTAGTGAGTTGCATGATCTCATGGTCATAGGAACATATACTTGACATGTAGAAAACGATAGCAATAAACTTGACACGATCATATGCTACATTTATAGTTTGGGTCTTGTCCATCACATCATTCTCCTAATGATGTGATCCCGTTATCAAATGAAAACTCATGTCTATGGCTAGGAAACCTTAACCATCTTTGATCAACGAGTTAGTCTAGTAGAGGCTCACTAGGGACACATTGTTGTCTATGTATCCACACATGCATCTGAGTTTTCGATCAATACGATTCTAGCATGGATAATAAACGATTATCATGAACAGGGAAATATGATAATAACCAATTTATTATTGCCTCTAGGTCATATTTCCAATAGTCTCCCACTTGCACTATACACTACTGGAATCAGCTAATTTGCCATCTGCCAGCTCTTTGCCGTCTGCTAGCTGACGGCAAAGAAGCTCTTTGCCATCAGCTACACATAAACAGACGGCAAAGAAAAGGCTGACGGCAAAGAAGCTCTTTGCAATCTGCCAGCTCTTTGCCGTCTGCCAGCGGACGGCAAAGAATCTTTGCCGTCCGCTGGCAGACGGCAAAGAGTGTGGTGGCCCCCACCCCCCGCTCGTTTGAAAAAATCATAACGGCCCACCTCTTTGCCGTCCGCTAGCAGACGGCAAAGAGGCAAAAAGGCGGACGACAAAGGCTGGCGGACGGCAAAGAAGGCACTTGACTAACGGCACGTACCCCCCGCCCATTACTCACTTCGTCCTCGCGCCCTTCTCCTCCCACCCCGCCACCGCCGCCGCCGCCCGCCGCGCGCCGCCGCCCCGTCGCCCCCGCCGCCCCGTCGCCCCGCCGCCCCACCGCCCCGTCGCCCCCCCGCCCCGGCCCCCCGCCGCCCCGCGCCCCACCGCCGCCCCGGCCCACAGCCGCCACGGCCCCTCGCCGTCCCGCCCCCCCGCCGCCCCGCGCCCCCCGCCGCCTCCTCCACCGCCCCGCCCCGGCCCCCCGCCCCCCATCCCCCCCGCCGCCCCGCCTCCTCCACCGCCCCGCCCCGGCCCTCCGTCGCCGGCCCCTCCCCGACCATCGCCGCCCCCCACAGTGAGCCCCTCCTCCCTTTTTTTCTTCTGTTTTTTTTGTTTTTTTGTTTTTTTGTTTTTTTTTTCTGTTTAAGTTTAGGTTTAATTAGTTTAAATAGTTTAGTTTTAATTAGTTTAGGTTTTTAGTTTAGGTTAGTTTAGGTTTAGGTTAAGTAGAAGGGGGAAGAAGAAGAAGAAGAAGAAGAAGAAGAAGAGGAGGAGGAGGAGGAGGAGGAGGAGGAGGAGGAGAAGGAGGAGAAGAAGAAGAAGAAGAAGAAGAAGAGGAGGAGGAGGAGGAGAAAGAAGAAGAAGAAGAAGAAGAAGAAGAAGAAGAAGAGGAGGAGGAGGAGGAGACACCCCGAAGCCCCGACCCCGAAACAGCACCCCGACCCCGACATGGCACCCCGACACCGACACGGCACCCCGACACCTACACGACACCCCGACCCCCGACACGACACCCCCGACACCCCGACCCCGAGAACCCGACCCCGACCCCGACCCCGACCCCGACACCCCGACCCTGAGCCTGACCCGACACCCCGACCCCGACACCGACACGGCACCCCGACCCTGACCCCCGACACCGACACGACACCCCCGACACCCCGACCCCGAGACCCCGACCCCGACCCCGACACCCCGACCCCGAGCCTGACCCGACACCCCGACCCCGACACCGACACGGCACCCCGACCCCGACCCGGCACCCCGACCCGACACCCCGACCCCGAGACCCCGACCCCGAAAAGGTGTTCTTTGGCCTTCCAGAAGCCGACGGGGTCATATATTTGTGAATTATTAGTTAGGTCATATATCTTTCGATTTTGTTATGAAAAACATCATATATAATTGTGTTGATCGGGTAGTTTTAAATGTGCAGTTGTTTCATCGCTGCGAGGTTTGGTGTTCGACGACCTCGCCGTGCGTTTGACGAGCTCTGCCCCTTCGTTCGTGGGTGAGCACAAATGGCATGTCCTCCTCCCCCATTAATTATTTGATCTATTCCGATGAAACTTGATAGCTAGATATATATGTGTCTTGAATCATCAGTATGCGTAACCAATATGTGTCTCCCGTTCGAAAGCGTCATAGTTATAAATATGCATGCATTTGCATATTTATAACCTTGATTCTTTCGAATTGTCCAACGCTATCCATGGACAGCCCGAGTATGTTTAGATTGGATTCGTTTTCCCATATGCTTTGCTCCGAATCCGACGCATAAATTTCGTCAGTGCCTCCCCTGTTGTTCTTCGGGTACACATCCTCTCTGTTTATTGCAGAGACGTGTATCAGGAGAACAACGGGGAGGTGCTGCCGAAATTTTGCGTAGGATCCGGGGCATAGCATGGGAAAATGAACCCAATCTAAACATACTCGGGTGGGATTAGGACCTATCATTACCTATTAGAGTGTAGGTTGCATGGACGTAATAAAATTGACAAAGTAGATCAACTGATGAATACATACATGGTGAATTATATATATATATATTTGTTGTGTGTCTAGTAGCTCTGAAAGTCAAGATGAGTGATCGTGCGTGGATGTACACCGGTCACACTGGTCAGAACAAATGGAGCACTGAATGGTTCACAAAAACCAAGGGGTTTGTGCGAGCCGCATTTGCAAATAGCCAGAGGAAAACCTGGTGCCCCTGTTTACGGTGCGGCAATTGGGAAAAGAGGACAGAGGCTGAAATGGGCAAACACCTGCAGAAGAGTGGTTTTACGCCCGATTATACGGTGTGGACATTTCATGGTGAGTCTGCCCAACGTGACCGAGCTGAGGTGGATCGTCGTCGCACCGACGAGCATGGTACCGGTATGGAAAACATGGTGCAAGACTTTGATGATGCTCGGGATTCGGACGAGGAGATGGAGGAATCTGCAAAGGCCTTCAATGAAATGTTGGAGTCTTCAAAACGTCCGCTCCATGAGCACACTGAGCTTTGTCAGTTGGATGCCATCTCAGAAGTAATGGCTCTGAAGGCTCAGTTCAACTTGGGCAGAGAATGCTACGATGCAATGATGACAGTATTTGGACGCTTTCTACCCAAAGGCCATGTAATGCCTGCAAACCTGTACCAGTCGGACAAAATCCTCCGTGCACTGAAGATGCCCTATGATAAGATACATGCCTGTGAGAAAGGATGTGTCTTGTTTAGGCTTGACTATGCGGACTTGAACTGTTGTCCCATTTGCAAGTCTTCCAGGTATGTTGTGGTAGACAACGGTATGGGTGAGAAGACACAGACCAAAATCCCCGTTAGTGTTCTTCGGTATATGCGAATCGTACCAAGACTTCAACGTCTTTTCATGGTCGAAGAGACGGCCAGACAGATGACATGGCACAAAACGGGCAAAAGAACCGAACTAGATGCAGATGGGAATCTGATGATTGTACACACATCGGATGGTGTTGCGTGGAAAAAGTTTGATGAATTACATGGTGACAAAGCGGCAGATCCGAGGCATCCTCGAGTCGGCATCAGCACGGATGGGTTCAGTGTGTTTGGTATGACGGCAGCCCAATACAGTTGTTGGCCCGTATTTGTATTTCCACTCAATCTCCCCCCGGACAGATTATGCAAAGAAAGAACATTTTCCTGACGTTGATAATTCCAGGGCCCAACTATCCGGGGAAAAATATGAATGTGTATATGCAACCGCTTAAGGACGAATTGCAAGAAGCCTGGGATAATGGGTTCAAGACATACGATGCCTATAGCAAACGGAACTTCATAATGCGTGTCTGGTACATGTACTCGACGCATGACTTGCCGGCGTATGCGCTATTCGTTGGCTGGTGTGTGCATGGAAGGTTCCCGTGCCCCACATGCAAGGGAGCTCTTGAGTTTCGTTGGCTTCAGGCCGGTCGCAAGTTTTCTTGCTTCGACATGCATAGAGAGTTCCTGAATCCTCGCCATAAGTTCAGGAAAGACAAGAAGAACTTCATCAGAGGTAGAGTTGACAAAAACTCTGCACCACATGCATTGACAGGCCAACAGACCCTGAATCAGTTAAACGCTCTCGAGCCAGATCCAGAGCGTCCAGGGTACTTCAAGGGGTATAATTCTAAGCATGCCTGGACTCACAAAACATGCTTATGGGATCTGCCTTACTTCAAAGACCTCCTTTGCCCACACAACATCGACGTGATGCACACTGAGAAGAATATCGCTGAGGCACTTTTTGGTACATTGTTCGGCATAGATGGGAAGTCAAAGGATAATACTAAGGCTAGAGTCGATCTGGAGGCGCTATGTGACAGGCCGTTACAAAACATGAAAGAATCGAAAGGAAAGCAGAACTGGACGAAGCCAAAGGCATGGTTCAATCTTGGAAGGCCAGCTATGAGGGAAATTATCTTGTGGGTGAAAATGCAGTTGATGTTCCCCGATGGGTATGTAGCGAATCTACAGAGGGGAGCCAGTCTTGATAAATTGAAGATATTTGGTCTCAAGAGTCATGATTGGCACATATGGATTGAGCGGGTAATGCCGGTGATGTTGCGTGGCTTCATCCCTGAGGATGAATGGCTAGTACTGGCAGAACTCAGCTATTTCTTCCGTGTTCTTTGTGCGAAAGAACTATCGCCTGGCGTGCTAGGAGAAATGGAAGAGTTGGCGCCGGAGTTGATCTGCAAGTTAGAGAAGATCTTTCCACCGGGCTTCTTTAATCCAATGCAACATTTGATTTTGCATCTCCCGACCGAGGCAAGATTGGGGGGGCCCGTGCAAAATCGTTGGTGCTACCCAACTGAGAGGATGCAGAAGACACTTCGACAAAAATGTAAAAATAAACGTAGAATTGAAGCATCGATGGCTGAGGCATTCATCACTAAGGAGGCGGCAAACTTCGTGACAGCACACTACGAAGCCAAAAATCGTCATTTGCATAATCCGAAGCCTCGGTACAATGCTGACGACCCTAAAAAGGGTGGATCCAACCTCAGCCTATTCAAAGGGAATCTCGCACCAGCCAGTGTTTCAAATCCAGTATCTTTGGATAACGAACAATGGCGGACCATTTCGTTGTATATCTTCAACAACCTGATAGAAGTGCGGCCGTACATCGAGTAAGTTCTCGGTACATAGTTTCGCAACTTCTATTTCCTTTGAACTGCTCTTATTCCTGGATATTTCATACAGTCGATACATCGTCTTATTCTCGTATGGAGCGGTGATCAAAAAGGATTCTGTCGAAGAGTATGAGCTTCTCGCAAAGCAAGGAGGCGGCTATCCCGGTTTCATCTCTTGGTTCAAACAAACGGTAATTTCTATTAGACTTGTAGGCTAATTTGTAGGCGGCTATCCCGGTTTCATTCGCTAATTTGTGCGTAATGCAACAATCCTTTCATATTAAACTTGTAGGATAATTCAGAGTCTATGGACGCCGAATTGAGACAAGTCGCTAATGGTTTTGACTATAAGGTCGGTTCATTTGACAAATACGACATCAACGGGTATCGCTTTCGTACCTATGGCAAAGAGCTATCTATGGCCGATCGAAAGTCTACAAATTGTTGTGTATCTGCTATCGGCGAAGGAGGTACCGAGTATTATGGGAGAGTTGAAGCAATTTATGAACTTCTATTCTATGGTGAAAACCCACCGAATGTCGTAGTCTTCAAATGTTATTGGTTTCAGCCGAAGGAGACTAGAAGGACTCATGAACATATAGGGCTAGTTGAAATCAACCAAAGCACCCATTTAGATGTTCCTGATGTCTATATTACGGCTCAACAGGCGACCCAAGTATTCTATCTACCGTGGGCCTGCCAAACTAATCCAAATCTGAAAGGTTGGGATGTCGTTTATGAAGTGCCGCCACGTGCTAGACTATCTCCCCCAAAGGAAGAGGATTATGAACCTCACATTAACCCAGACACATATGAAGGAGAATTCTTCCAAGAGACACGTCTTTCCAAAAAGCGTTTCAAGAACCGCTATACTTCACCCCAAAACATTGAAGTAGACAGCGACAGTGAATCCGACATCACCCCAGAGGAGGAACAAGAAGAGCCGGAACAAGAAGAGGTTACTGCTGCGGATGACCTGTCATTGCTTGACCGATTACGTCAAGGTGGCCTTGCACATGTTGATGCCACTGAACCCTATGAGCCCGTCATTGATTATAGTGATGATGATGATTATGCATTTATTGATCATACTGATCGAGATTATTAGTAGTGTCAGGTATTAAATTTTTTAATGTTGTACTTGATGATGATACACTTAAGTGATACACATATTATTATTCATGTCGGTCTTTTTTTTATGTTGTACTAATTTCGTTTACTGTTTCTCATGGCAGGTGTTGAAAGATGGTGGGCGCTGGTCGGGAGCGCGCCAAGGCCCCTTCTTTGTCGGCGCGTGGTCTGAGGTCTTCGATTCCAGACGTACCTCTCCGCCGAGCGTTGCTGGACAGTATGTCCACACCGCCGGGCCCTTCTTCGTCGACCGCGGTGCCCAGTAGGGGACGAGGTAGGAAGAGAGGAGGTGGGGCACGTGGTCGCGGGAGAGGAGGTAGGGTGACTGCTAGGGCACCTTCCTCGCCGCCACCCCCAGCTGTTTCACCCGAGCACGTGACTGCTAGGGTGGACTCGTCCGAGGAGGAGGCTACACGGACTCCGGTCCACGAGCCTTCGGTCCACGGGTCTTGGGCCCACGAGCCTCGGGTCGACTGGCCTTCGGCCCACGAGAGTTCAGCCCACGTCCGGATGGGGTACCTGGCCGGATCAGCCCGAGGAGCCGAGTGGCCATGCTGATGATGGCGGGGAGCCGACTGATCTTGAGGAGGAGGGTGGCACCGTGTACCAGCATGGTGCTACACGGCTCCCGTCCGTGCCGGCGACCCGCGAGCAGAGGTGGTTGATCTTCCCTGATGGGGAGAGGTACGTAAGTGCATTTAATATTTTTGTACCTTCTGCATTCACGTTTCTTCAAATAACTAATGCGTTGGCCTTGTCATGCTGCAGGGGTTGGGACCACCATCATAGTGTCCGCCGGCCCAACTCCGTCCTTGGAGTTCTTTGCCGGCAAAACTTCCCGGGGTTTGTCACGTTGCCTGGTGAGGGTCGGCTTCCAGAGCTTGGGTTGAGCTGGGAGCACTACGTGGCTGCCCCGGCCCTGCCGGATGTCATTATCGACGGTGTCGTGTGCGACACGAGGGCAGACATGGTGATCAGGACGTTCTGGGTAATTTCTCCTTTACACATTTCAAAATCTTCAACTAGCTAGTTATTAATTGTACTAATCAATATTGTCTCATTTGATTGCAGACATTCTACAGGTGTGAGGAGGGATACGAGGAGGACAGCGCAAATGTTATCCAGAACGTCTGCAAGCGCCTACTCCAGAACTTACGGCACGAGGCTCGGGTGCAGGCTGTTCGAGACTACTACGCCTTGCGTGGTATCAAGAAGACCAAGCCGGCGTGCCACGATAAGTTCCTGAGTAAGGAGCAGTACATGAAGGTAATTCTTAAGGCCTTCTACTTAAGTTCCTTCATTTAGTAATTCTTAGCCATAGCGCTCAAGTTTCTATTTGCTAACTTAGGCGCCTCCGAGATGGTGTGCGGATCGGATGGATTGTTGGGAGGTGTTGGTCGATGAGTGGTGCTCACAAGAATGGCTAGCCCTCCACAACCAGGCCAAGGACAAACGTGCCCAAATGGAAGGTGTGCCACACCATCAAGGCAGCTCCAACTTATATCAGTTCGGGCGCAACTGGGTATGTGGTTTGCTTCATGATTCATGCAATTCATTCATCATGCTAGCTTGAGCCCTTTAATTACTAATTTTCATTGTTTCTCTCTTTCAGGCACGCCAGAATAAGGCGGATAAGGTGCCAGAGGTGTACGACCTGTATGCCATGGCCCACACTGGCTCTTTCAAGAAAGTCAAGGCTTTCTCTCACTCTGACCTCGATGATGCAAACAACTTCACCAACATCTCCTCCCACAACAAGCTCGTGAGATATAGAGATGAGGGGAAGGCGAGGAAAGGGGAGGACTTTAACCCGAGCCAGGGTCCCATTGATCCAGAGCTGGTGATGATATCTGGTGGCGGGAGGTCCCATGGCTCCATAGCCATTGGAGATGGACTTATCCGTTGTCCTAGCACTCTCCCGGAGATCAAGGCGCGCCAGTCGAGCTCCGCTCCTGAGATAAGGCCTCGTGAACGGCCAGTGCAACTCGCCATCAAGGTTAGTGATACGTACTCAGTTATCTTTCTCCATTGCATTGTGTGCGCTTCCATCAATGATTACAAATGGTCATGTGAGTGGTGTTGCAGGCTGCTATACAGACTGAGAGAGATAGAACGGAGAAACTTCTGGCGGAGGCGGCGGAGAGGCAGCGGGAGATGGAGGAGAGGACGAGAAAGATGATGGAGGAGGAGAGGGCACGGAATGACATGCAGGCAAGGGCCATGTACGAGCTCCTTGTTGTAAGTTTCTTCTGCAGATTACTTGCTAGTCTTAACATTTGAGTCTCATTACTAACTAGTATGACTCTGTTCTGAAAACCAAATGTGCAGTCTGTGTGCGAGAAGTCCGGTCAGCCCGCTCCGCCGATGCCAGTGATTGCTCCTGGGAGCACGGTGAGTTTAGTTTGAATGGACATTAGTTGGTAGTCTTAACATTTGAGTGTCGTAATGCTAACGAGACATTGGAAATGATCTTTGTTGCAGCTTAACTCCAGAAACGCATCGCACGATCCTTCTCCAGGTAGCGGCACTAGCCACCCCGCTCCTACATCTCCCTGATCACGGCAAGTTTCTCTAGTGTTTTGCTTAACAAATGCATAAAGACCTAGACTTAGCTTTATTTCCTCCAATATGCTTACCATAATGACCTAGAGTTAGCTTATTTTCCTCCAAAATGACCCATTTTACCTAGGTTAGCTTATAAATGATGCAGTTCATCCAAGTTAGCTCAAAAATGACCCATTTTACCTAGATTAGCTCCTAAATGATCCATTTTACCTACGTTAGCTTTAAAATGGCCCATTTCACCTACGTTAACTCCAAAATGACCCATCTTACCTAGGTTATCTCATAAACGATCCATTTCAACTAATTTAGCTCATAAACGATCCATTTGACCTAAGTGAGCTAAAAAACGATCCATTTCACCTAAATTAGCTCTTAAATGATCCATTTCACCTAAGTTAGCTGAAAATGATCCATTTCAACTAAATTAGCTCAAAAATGATCCATTTCAACAAAGTTAGCTCAAAACCGATCCATTTCAAGTAAGTTAGCTCAAAAACGATCCATTTGACCTAAGTGAGCTAAAAAAGATCCATTTCACCTTAGTTACCTAAAAAACGATCCATTTCACCTTAGTTACCTCAAAAACGATCCATTTCTAACTTTCTTATTTTGCCATTTTGCAGATTTCATTATGTGCTGGATGGAGTGCTTGTTCTACTCTTCTTCTTCTTGTCTTCTCATTCTTGTCTTCTCATTCTAGTCACCTTAGCCATGGAGTGCTACTTTATGTATGGATGGAACTTCTTTATGTATGAAATGATGGATGGAACTTGTTTATGTATGAAATGATGGAGGGACCTTGTTTATGTATGAAATGATGTATGAACTTGTTTATGTGATGAATGCCTGTGAAATATATCTATATGTCATATATATTTTCTGTGCAAATTGTGGGATTTAACAAAAAACAGAAAAAACAGACAATATGCAGGCTCTTTGCCGTCTGCCACCGACGGCAAAGAGCTCTTTGCCGTCTGCCGCGGACGGCAAAGAAGCCACGTGGCAGCCAACTGTGCTTCCTGGGAGCTGACCCATTTGGTCAGTTTGCCTACAGTGGCAGACGGCAAAGACTTTGCCGTCAGTGGCAGACGGCAAAGAACCTGCCATCTAGTGACGTGTAGATGACATCATAAGGCGGACGGCAAAGACCAGAGAAATTTTGCCGTCTGCGGCGGACGGCAAAGGTCTGCCATTAGCCACTTAACGGACTGACAGTGCAATTATTGCCGTCCGCCTTCTTTGCCGTCCGCCGTAGACGGCAAAGAGCCTTTGCCGTCCGCCGCCAGGAAGCAGACGGCAAAGCAGCTGTTTACCGTAGCCTTCTTTGCCGGAGCCTTTTGCCGTCAGCGGCTGACGGCAAAGGTCTTTGCCGTCCGCCTTTCGAGCCTTTGCCGTCCGCCGTGGCTGACGGCAAAGAAGCTGTTTCCTGTAGTGATAGTCAATAATCTAGTTCACATCACCATGTGATTTACACCCAATTAGTTCTGGGGTTTGATCATGATTTGCTTGTGAGAGAGGTTTTAGTCTGCGGGTCTGCAACATTCAGATCCGCGTGTACATCACAAAATTTTATGTCATACTGTAGATGTTGCTACCACGCTCAACTTGGAGCATTCCAAATATCTGCTCCACTATACGTATCTGGTTTACTACTTAGAGTCATCTGGATTGGTATTTAAAGCTTGCATCGACGTAACACTGGTGCGCGTCGGTCCTAAACAAACGGTTTTAACCCCTTTCCGCGACGACATTTGGAACCGTCGCCAAGTGAGTGTGGGCGATAGGGGGGCCTTCCCACACAACCCAGAAACCGTCGGGGATATGCCCTCCTGGCACACACGCTCGGCAAAATGAGGTCGTGTGCAACCGACGAGCGCTCAAATACGGGAATACATACAGTAGAGCTAAAAAAACAATTATACAGGCAAAATTGTTTCCGGTCGTAAGTACATCCCACACAGTCAGTCCCCGCTAAACGTTTTCGTTCGTATGTACATCCCACACAGTCGCTCCAAGGAAAACATTTCCGTTCACAGGTACATCACACACAATTTCCCCCGTTAAATCATTTGTGATAGCGTTGGCATTGCACACGATATTAATAATTTTATCATTTGCGTTATTGAATGCATCACACACGGTGCGTAGAAGAAACTGTGTGGCAAAGGTTGTCCATCACACATTGTTTTTATGTGGTAAACGTTTGCGCAAGGTGGCCTAACACAAACAGTTTTCAAGAGAAAGTCGTGTATGCAGTGGAGATTGATCACACACGTGGTGGATCCTAGAAACGTTTCTGATCTCCACGTATATCGCAGATGTTTCGCTTTCACAAACCATGTGCAGTGTAATCCCTGATTAATCCCTAATTAATCCCTAATGTAAAAATCACATGTTTTGAATTTGAAAGTAGGCAATCACTTATTTCATATCCAACCATGTTTATTACAAATATAGGTTCAACCACAAATGCATAATTCGATGCACAGGTACATATACTGAAGAACTACAGAAGCACCAAGTAAAGAATGATGAACCACATTTGTACTAAAGACTGTAAAGAGAGAGGCGAAAGACATTCTGGTTGCTGGAGAAGGTGAAGCGGAATGCCCATATTGTGCCCTCCTCCATGCGTAATGCGCGCACGACTCTAGGCCAACCCCTTGTGATGGCTGCCCGTCCATCCTTCACTGCCTTCATTAGGACTTCTCGATGCTTGTTGGGGATATTACCACTGGGCGTAAATTGGCCAGGAGAGGCCGGGTTAACCCCATAAGTAGTTCATCTGTATCTGAAGCCCATGAAGACAGACAGTGACGCTTTATGAAGGCCTAGGGCCCAAAGCTGGTTTAAGGCCTGTAGACATAGACCGGCATTGATATGCAAACTTGTGTTGTAAGATAGAAGTAGCAGAGACCGAGCCGAACACGATTATGAGCCGGCCTCGGGATTCTGTAAACCGACGGGCGTCAACCCATGTATATAAGGGGACGACCCGGCGGCGGTTCAAGGACAACAAACAACAACTCGAGACTCAGGCAAAGCGTATTCGCTCCCTGGTCATCGAAACCCCAGCAATTCCATCACAACTAGACGTAGGCTTTTACCTTCATCGTAAGGGGCCGAACTAGTATAAAACTCTCTTGCGTCCCTTGTCCGCTTTAACCCCTTTAAGCTAACCCGTAGCGATGGCTCCACGACTAAGTCCTTTTTCTAGGACATCTGCCGTGACAAAACCACGATAGTTGGCGCCCACCGTGGGGCTATCGCACGATGGTTTCAAGTTATTGGAGGGCAACTTCGAAGGACTCAAGGGTTACACTGTGGGCCGGATGACCAAGAGTCGTCGCGGCAAGCTCTACATCGACGATGCAGGCTGGGGCCCCGAGGCCGGCTCAATCGAGTACGGGTACCGGGTCCCCTTTGGTGGCATACACGTTTTCATTGGCAAGATCGGCGAACCGGGCCCCGAGCCGGACATCTGCACCGACCTCGTCGAAACGGCTCAGCGTGCGAGATCTGCCCGGGTCAAGCCTGTCATGAAGCGTGCCTTCGTGGGAGTTATCCATGGAGGGGAATCTGGGGATAGATCGGAATCTGGTGGTGAGGCCGTCGTTTATTCCGGCGACGAGTCATCGACCGGAGGGACCGAGTCGTTATATCAGTTACAAGATGGCCGGATTGGGGGCAATTCCGATGGCGCCAGTATTCTGGACTCCTTTGATCTGCCAAACCGGGTTGCGATCTTCATGGCCAGTACGCAACCGGCGCTCCACTCTTCGACCACAGTGGCAATGATTTCCGGATCGGCAGCGGCAGCAGCGGCCGGGGCAGGAGGCCCCGTGCGACCGCCAGCTTAGGTTCTATCTGATTTGTTTGACGTGTTGGCAACGCTGTTGGCGGAGGTTAACCCGGCGGATCAGGATGCACACAATGCGGAAATCACGAAAGTGAAAGATCAGATCACCCAGGACAAAGCCGACTTAGCAGCTGAGGATACCAGGATAGCCGCGGAGCGGGCCGCTTTGGATGCACAAGCTTACCGGATTATGCTGGATCAGAGTGCGTCGAATGAAGTCCTGAAGAGGAGGCACCGATCTCGCCTACCGCCGGTTTATGACGCTAGAAATCTCTTTAACACCCTAGGAGCAGGGACCAGTAATCCGCTGGTGGTAAACCGGGCGGAGGCACCTGGAGCAGGGGCGCCGGTTCAGCCACGTTTGGTGGATCCGCCTCGTCAGAACAACATTGTAACACCGCATGTCCCCACGCCACCGGGTCACTACTCTAACCCAATGGACAACATTGTCGCTGCCGCTTCACGGCTGGCGGCCATCCTGATCGAAGGCGATTCTCCGGCGGCGGTCGAGACGCGTCGGGTTAAGGAGCTTCTTCAGACAGCCTTGGTTCAACAGGAGGCTTATTCATATAGTCGCGATCGGATTCATTCCACTCCCGTCCAAGCCGGAGTTACAGCAGGCGTATGGATGAACCGGCAGTGTCAAGCAATGCGCGGAACCGTGATCCGCCTCGTGGCAATAACCCGGCGGGTGGTGCTGGTGATGCACAGGAGGTGGTGGACCAGGCTCGAGCACGCAGAGAGGCCGAGTTAGCGGCGCAGCATGAAGCCCGTCAGCTTACTCCGGTTCGTCCAACCACATCGGTGGAACCAGGAGTTACCTCTAGTTCTTTGGGAGTGCCGTGTCTCGTCCCGGCGTTGCGCAATGTGCGCCTGCCCAAGGATTGCAAGGGCCCGCGCAAGGTGCCGAATTACACCATCGATTTATCCCCTGAAACATGGGTCGAAAGCTATGAGATGGCCATGGAGATGCTGGATGTGGATGATGCGGCATGTGCGAAATACTTCACCATGATGCTAGAAGGGACGGCCCGCACTTGGCTAAAGAGCTTACCGGCTAATTCTATCAGGTCATGGGCCGAGTTGAGAGCCCGGTTTATTCAGAATTTCAAGGATACATGCAAGCAGCCCCTGTCAATTGTGGACTTAGCTGCCTGTGTCCAGGAGGAAGGAGAGTCAACAACCCATGGGGTGTGCCGGGTTTCGGAGATTTTGCATTCATCAGACCGCATCAACGCTGATACCGTAGTTTTAACATTGGAAGGCAATTGCCAGTTTGAACCCCTGAAGTTGAAGTTGGGACGGCTCAAACGTCATTGTAATGACATGGGAACCCTCATGGCTGCACTGGTGAAGTATGCCGACTCTGATAGTACCAAGGATCCCGAGTCTGACGATGATAATACATGGAAGGGAAAAAAGAGCGGCAATGCCAAGGGGTAGCACCACAACCCGGCGGGTCATGGAAACGGCGGCAAGCGTAAGGCGGACCATGGTTTAGACTTTGTGGCTAATACTAATACACATGACAAGGGCCAACGGCGTAAGGGTAAACCGCCCTAGCACGGTGGAAGGCCAAGTCCTAATCCGAACCGTTTGTCTTATCTGTTGAACCAGCCCTGTCCAAAGCATGGGACGAAGGAGGACCCGTCCACGCACCTCTGGAAAGATTGTTACATCATGCAAGAGTTCAAAAATTCTGATTCTTTCCGGTATGATCATGGACCAGGAGGCGGTTCGGGCCCCGGGTCTCATGGGCCGGGTTATGGCGGAGGAAATTCCGGTTCAGGCTTCCACGGTAATCAGGGTGGACATAACAATCAAAGTAATCAGGGTAACCAAGGTGGCTATAATCATCAGGGCAATCAGTAGCAGCAGCAGCAGACGGGTTACCAGAGCAACCCGAAGCAGTTGAATAGCGGACAGTATCATGTCTTCACCACTAGCTTGGACAGGCACGATCAGAAGCTTCATAAAAGGCCGGTAAATGCCATTGAACCGGCAGACCCCCAATACTTATGCTGGTCTGAACAGCCTATTGTGTGGAGTCGAGAGGATCATCCACCCCGGATTTATAATCCGGGTCATCTGGCGTTGGTGGTGGCACCTCAGGTGGGAGGCTATAAGGTCACCGTGGTACTCATGGACGGAGGGAGTAGTATCAATATCCTTTATCATGAAATTTTCCGTCGCATGGGGTTAACAAATAAAAATCTTAAACCGTCCAACACGGTGTTCCATGGTGTGGTGCCTGGTAAATCGGCGTATCCTATTGGTAAGATAGCTCTGGAGGTGGCTTTTGGAGATGAGCATGACTCAAGGTCAGAAACTTTGACCTTTGAAGTGGTGAAAATCAAAAGCCCGTATCATGCCCTATTTGGACGGCCAGCTTATGCCAAGTTTATGGCACGGCCTTGTTATGTCTATCTGCAGCTCAGGATGCCGGGTCACAAGGGAACTATAACCGTGCATGGGAGCCACAAGATTGCTCTGGAGTGTGAAGAAGGTGATGCGGCTTATGCTGAGTCGGTTTGTGCAACAGAAGAGTTGAAGTTTTACAAGGACAATGTTGATCCGACAGATATGACTTCGTTGAAGAACCAACTACAGAGCATGATCCGGCCCTGAAGTTTAAGTTGGCTGATGAGACTAAGCTTGTTGATTTTGTGCCCGGCGATTCGTCCAAGCAGTTTAGCATCAGCGCTAACTTGGATCTAAAATAGGAAAGCGCGCTCATCAAGTTCATCCATGAGAATCGGGACATCTTTGCATGGAAGCCTTCTAACATGCCAGGTGTACCGAGAGAACTCGCTGAGCACACTCTCAATGTTGACCCCAAGTATAAACCGGTCAAGCAGTTTCTCCGCCGGTTCAATGAAGAAAGACGCAAAGCTATTGGAGAAGAAGTAGCCAGGCTCTTGGCGGCTGGATTTATCGTTGAAGTATTCCATCCTGAGTGGTTGGCTAATCCAGTGCTGGTCCTTAAAAAGAACGGTACTTGGCGTATGTGTGTGGACTACATGGACCTTAACAAAGCTTGTCCAGCAGATCCTTTTGCCCTCCCTCGTATTGATCAAATTATTGATGCTACGACGGGTTGCGAGCATTTGAGCTTTTTGGATGCATATTCTGGTTATCATCAGATCAAAATGGCAGTTAAGGACCAAGAGAAGACAACCTTCATAACTCCCTTTGGAGCCTTCTGCTATGTGTCGATGCCCCTTGGGCTCAAGAGTGCCCAGGCGACTTATCAGCGGTGTGTGCAGAATTGTCTTCATAAACAGATTTGCCGCAATGTTCACGCCTATGTGGATGATATTGTGGTAAAATCAAGGAAGAAGGAGACATTGATTGATGACTTGAAGGAAACCTTTGATAACCCGCGGGTTTATAAAATGATGCTTAATCCGGCCAAGTGTGTCTTTTTTTGACCAGAAACAGTAGGAAAGGCTCCTACTGTGTAATTATATTAAAAAAAGGATCTGTACAAGGTGAGTATTTACATCATGGGGGGGGGGGGGGAGGGGGGAGAGGGCAGACCACTTTGGGTCCCACACAGAAGAACTAGAAAAAGAGGGGGGGGGGCTAGTGCAAAGACGACCAAGTGTGTCTTTGGTGTACCTACAGGCAAGATCTTGGGTTTTTTGGTGTCTAACAGGGGCATTGAAGCTAATCCGGAAAAGATCAAAGCCATCACCTCCTTGGCTAAACCGAAGTGTATCAATGATGTTCAACGCCTGGCAGGCCGGATTACCGCGTTGAGTCGGTTTGTCAGTCGCCTTGGCGAGAAGGCCATCCCTTTATATCAGATGCTGAAGAAAACGGATAACTTCGTCTGGAGTGACGTCGCTAATGAAGCGTTTGAGGACTTAAAGCGGCAGCTGGCTAATCCGCCGATTCTCACTGCTCCAGTGGACAAAGAACCATTGTTGCTATATGTGGCAGCTAATGCTCGGGCTGTTAGTGTGGCTATTGTGGTGGAGCGCAAGGAGGCAGGAAAGGAATATCCGGTTTAGCGGCCGGTTTACTATATCAGTGAGGTACTTATTGAGTCCAAGCAGAGGTACCCGCATTGGCAAAAATTGGTGTATGGGGTTTTCATGGCAAGCCGGAAGCTTAAGCAGTATTTCTAAGGTCATCCCATCACGGTGGTCAGCTCTGCTCCTTTGGGGGATATAATCCAGAACAGGGAAGCAACTGGTCGGATTGCCAAGTGGGCTATAGAGCTCGGGCCTCACGGGGTTGAAATACATACCCCGAACGGCGATCAAATCTCAGGCACTTGTGGATTTCATCAATGATTGGACAGAATAACAAGCGCCAGAGGAGAAGCCAGATCATACTTATTGGACTATTCATTTTGATGGGTCCAGGCAATTGGAGGGCTCGGGGGCTGGAGTCGTATTAACTTCCCACGAGGTGATAAGTTTTTTTATGTTCTCCGTTTAATGTTCCCTTGCACTAACAATGCAGCTGAATATGAGGCTTTACTCCATGGTCTTCGGATGGCTAAGGAGATGAACCCAAGCCGAGTTAAGTGCTTCGGTGACTCGGATCTGGTGGCTCAACAAGTGTCCGGCACTTGGGATTCCAAGGACCCACTAATGGCAGCATATCGTCGTGAGGTGGATATTGTTGCTGGTCACTTTAAAGGTTATCAGGTGGATCATGTGGACCGATGGAAGAATGAAGCGGCGGACGCTTTAAGCCGCCTGGGTTCCCAACATAAACCGGTTCCACCTAATGTCTTCCTGGATGTTTTACATAATCCGTCCGTCAAGCTCCCTGGTGAAGAGGATTTGGCTGTTCCTGATCCGGAGGCTCAGTTGGTGGTGGCTCTTCATGTTATCCCGGATTGGATGGTTCCGTATCTGGCGTATATGAACTGGGGAGAGTTACCAGAGGATGAAACTTTGGCCAGGCAGATAATCCGGCGGTCCAAGTCCATGACTATTGTCAATGGAGAGTTACATCCTTGCAATGTGACAGGGGCGTTTCAATGCTGTGTGTCTCCTGAGGAAGGCCGTGAAATTTTGCTTGAGATCCACGAAGGAGATTGCGGTCACCACGCCGGTTCAAAATCTTTGGTGGCCAAGGCGTTTCATCACGGTTTCTATTGGTTGACAGCTCATGCTGATGCCGAGGACTTGGTCAAAAGATGTGATGGCTGTCAGAAATTCTCAAGGCGCGCTCATGTACTGGCTCAAGAGTTGAGGATGATTCCAATCACCTGGCCGTTTGCAATTTGGGGCTGGATATGGTTGGGCCTTTCAAGAGGTCCAAGGACAAGAAGACCCACCTCTTGGTGGCAGTTGATAAGTTCATGAAGTGGGTGGAGGCAGAGCCAGTTAGTAAGTGTGATGCAGCTATGACGGTTCAATTCATCAAAAAGGTGATGTTCCGGTTTGGCTTTCCACACAGCATTATAACAGACAATGGTACCAACCTGTCAAAGGGTGCCATGAAGGAGTTCTGTCAATGTGAGCACATTCGGCTTGACGTGTCATCAGTGCCTCACCCCCAGTCCAATGGTCAAGCGGAGAGGGCCAATCAAGAGATCTTGAGAGGCATCAAACCCCGGCTTATGGTTCCTTTGCAACGGACGCCGGGTTGTTGGGTTGAGGAGTTACCTTCTGTGTTATGTAGCATCAATACCACACCCAACAGATCGACAGGATACACACCGTTCTTCATGGTTTATGGAGCGGAAGCAGTTCTTCCTAGTGACATCTGTCATGACTCACTCGTGTAGCGGCATACGTTGAAGCTGACAACGAGAAGGCACGGCAGGAAGCTCTTGACCTGTTAGATGAGGAGCGTGACATGGCGGCAGCCCGTTCGGCGATTTATCAGCAAGATCTGCGTCGTTATCATAGCCGCCGGGTTAGAACCAGAACCTTTCAAGAAGGAGATTTGGTGCTTTGATTCATCCAGGATCAGACGGATATGCACAAGCTATCCCCCCCTTGGGAAGGACCCTTTGTGGTCAGCAAGAATCTGCACAACGGGTCATATTACCTAATCGATGTTCGAGAGCGCAAAGACTCACGTAAATCGGAGGAGGAGACCAACCGGCCGTGGAATATTGCTCATCTTTGGCCCTACTATACTTGAGCTATAGGCTCTGCTTATGTACATATTATGACATTGTACATATTATGATCAATATAATAAACCGGAACCTCAGCTAAAGCGGGGTATCTGTTGTTTTTCTTACATCATGTGTGGTTACATGGAGCTTACAAAGCGGCGTCCGGTTCACCCCTTGATTTAGCTTCTCAAAGCTTTATATTACATCACTTGGGGGCTTGGTCGTATCCGAACCATGGCTACACCTCTTGATCGGCGCAATGCCACAGCATCACTTGGGGGCTTGGTCGTATCCGAACCATAGCTACACCTCTTGATCGGCGCAATGCCACAGCATCACTTGGGGGCTTGGTCGTATCCGAACCATAGCTACACCTCTTGATCGGCGCAATGCCACAGCATCACTTGGGGGCTTGGTCGTATCCGAACTATAGCTACACCTCTTCATCAGCGCAATGCCACAGCATCACTTGGGGGCTTGGTCGTATCCGAACCATAGCTACACCTCTTGATCGGCGCAATGCCACAACATCACTTGGGGGCTTGGTCGTATCCGAACCATAGCTACACCTCTTGATCGGCGCAATGCCACAGCATCACTTGGGGGCTTGGTCGTATCCGAACCATAGTCACACCTCTTGATCGGCTCAAAGCCACTTCAATCCGGGGCCAAAGAGAGTGTTGTAAAACAACAACTCAAACATAGGCACCCACTGAGCACAGCTCACAATATTGCTTGGGGATTCTTTGCTGTCGAAATGAACTCAGAATCTACACTTGTAACAGGCTATCAAGCCATGGCTTGGAAGCCTGGTGTATACACCTAAAACCCCGGGTTAACCTGCCTATTTAAGTAAGTCACTCTGCCCAGGTAAACCTGGTATGACCCTTCGAACTTTGACAAGTTACTCTAAAATGAAGACCCTGAACTTGTCAAGTTAAAATGATGATTGGGTAAGGATTGAGGACCATCTTAAAAGGCTTTGCAAAAATGGTTTAACTCAGTGGCCTGGCAGCCCATGAAAAGCCTCGAATTTGGGGCCTGGCAGCCCGTGAAAAGCCTTGACTACAACGGTTTTTATTTGCCTTTTGCTAAGTTTTCTTTGTTTCATAAGATTTGTGATGTTTTTAAAACCGGTGTTTATCAACCCGGTTAGGCTGTCAACTACAAGTTGTCAGTACATAATCAAATTATAATCCGGAGACTATCAGCCCGGTCTGGTTTTGACTCAAAGTCACTAGTATGGAATAAACCGTGTTTATCATAACCCGGAACGGTTTTATTGTCAACCAATATCATATAACAGGAGTTACTTATACTCCAGATTAGGGTCATGACACTCATTACAAAGTTGGCCAGCCAACACTATGCCTAAAGGTCACAGGTATCATATATTTCCATATTTGGTTATCTTTTATAACCTTGGTCATATATATATATATATATATTTGGGTATCATGACCCGCCCGGTGGTAAACTGCCAGGGCGCTTTAAGCTTCTTATCTGCAGGAACAACTTGAATAAATAGCTATGGATTATGAATATCATATCTTAAGCATGGCGGATTAGCACGCATCAGTTGCAGATAAATATGCACGAAGGCATAACAGACCAAGTGTTTTAACTAGCCTATTACAAGGCGTTTCAGTGCCCAAAGGGATAATTGTTTCTCAATAAGCATTGCAGCACGTGGAAGACTAAACCGGCCCCCGGATTATGATTGCTTATCAGCTTGACCTGACGGCTGCAGATCATCTTGCACCGGTTCATCTTCTTCGTCTCTACCCAGCGGGTGGAAGTCAACAGTTGTCCAGTCGATCCCAGTTAAAGCTTGGAACACAGCTTCGTCGCTTATAAGGGTTGACAGTTCAATATCAGGGGCATAAGTGTGCTTACGGATTGGAGGGATCAGATTTTGCGCTTCCGGAATTGGTGCAGCAACCCGTCTGTTCTTGTCATCATAACTTGCCTGATAGTATGAGAGATCAGCTTCTTTAGCCAATTAACAAGCCAGTGGACGTACTTCCCGGTTTATGGCACGGAGATCCTCCTGGCCAAATTCTGATCCGTCTTCTTTTAAGCTTGGGAAGCCTTTAGCCACGTCCACTGGATCAAGATCAGGCACCCACGCCTTTGCCCGGGTTAGAGCGGTCAGAGCTCCGGCCCTTGCCGCGGCTTTCTTTAGTTCTTCAACCCGGGCAGGCAGCATGGATAGCCTTTCTAAGGTGTCCTTGATCAATGTTGGAGGAGGTTTATTGTGTGAAGCGGTGCAGATGATCCGCTGCGCACCGGTATACAACTGCTCTATCAGAGTATAGGCCGCTTTCAGTTTCTTCTGTACGTCAGAGCCCAGATGGCTAATACGAGTTCCTGCATCATTATAAACGTCAGTAAACCAGCAACAGATGGGAAGATATGTTGAAAGTATAAGGCAAGGATGTTTACCAAACACAGCAGCGGTCATAGCATGTACTTGCCGCTTTACACCAGTCAGCTCGGCTACCACCGGTTTGAGAGCTGCTTCTGCGTCTTCAGCTCTTTTCTGCAAAGCGGATTTCTCTGTGTTCCAATCCGCCTGCTCCTTGTTGAAGCTCTCCTTTAGCTTTTCCATAGCGGCTAAGGCGCTCGTCAGCTCATCTTTTGCCTTGGAAGCTTCGGCCCGTTGGGACTTGATATTTTCTTGCAGATCGGCGGTTTGAGATTCCTTCTTGCTCAGTTCAGCCTATAAAGAGACAAATATATAATGAGTTGACAGTACATATTTGAAGTACCAAGCACATAACAAGTTATGCCCTTAGTACTTGGGGGCTAATGCATATTTGCTCTTTATCAGAAATTTTTACAAGTCCCAAGCACAATACAAGTATTAAGCTTGGCACTTGGGGGCTAATGTGTATTTGCTCATAAAATGCTGATATGGGAATTCTTCTACAACGTCCCGGTTCATCTTTATAAAGTTAAACCGGCCCTTGGGGGCTACATCAGTGAAGTTAAGATGCATTGGTGCAAACATGAAATTGTTACTAAGTCCCGGTTTAAATTGGTATCTTAAACCGTCACTTGGGGGCTACTGGAGTTGATAAGCTGCAATTAAATATAAGAGAGAAACACTTATGAAGTTACCTCATATCGCTCTTTCATCATATTTACCAAACCGGCTCCATAGTCACGGCTGGTGTACAGATGGTTCAGGAAGCCAGAGTGAAGGTCTTGAACATTCAGATGGGCATAATTTGACAAATCAGTGTTCCATTTGCCTTTGCCAATTGCAGAGAGCTCATCTTTGGCAGTATGCTTTGACAAAGCGACAAGATTGCCCAGAGCGGTATGGCCAGTGCCAGTAATCATAATGTCATCATCTTTGTCATCAGCAGCCATTACTGGGGTTGGCGGTTTGTCAGTATTTTTAACTGGACTTGCCAGTTTATTGTCAGCTCGGACAGGGCTGGTTGGCTGGTTAGCATGGCTTGTGGTGTCAACTTCTGCCTGCTCAGCAACGAAGTCATGATCTTGAGGCGGTGGGTCATTCAGTATGGCATCAATGTTGGTCTCTTCAGGATCTGGAGTCTTGTCTGGTTCAACAGCCACGTCTTCATCAGCCGGTTTATTCAACCGAGCTTTCTTACTGGGTCTGGGCTTGGCGCTGAGAAAATAAACATGAGGATCAGTACAGTATATCAAAATAGCAACATCAAGGATCACAACAAGTGTATAGCTCACCCAAGAACCGTTTTGAGGGGTGGAAGTTTTGTGGCCGACGACTCGCCAGAAGATGAGTGAGAAGTACCCTGATAATTTGAATCAGACGGGTTAAGAGGCTGGCGGAAACAACCTGCTTTGGGGCATGAAGTATCAATGGGATAAGAGACCTCTGATCGGCGTTTTCGAACCGGACTGTTCGGTAAACCGGCGGAGGTAACTACCTGGCCGTTGTGCCGGGTTGTGCGGCGAGCCTCGTGCTGCTGTGTCTTCAAAAGAAAGTTTGGGTCCAAGTAAGCAAGGGGGTGAGAAAATTTTACTTTCCGGTTTGCTCGACGGATTTTTGATGTCGGCAGAGGATCTGAATCGGAGAAAAGAATGATTACCTCTACATCATCAGCATGACTACCTTCAGCGTCGTCCTGATAATAATCATTGTCAATGAGGTGAACGAAAAATGAACCAAGAGAGTCAAGTTCTACCTCCCGTTCCGGATTACCCACATCGTCATCAGCTGGTAGATCGGAGGATGCAGTGGTCCTTTTCTTGGCAGTTTTTTTAACAACCTTGGTCTTTGGACGAACTGGCTTGACCGGTTTATCTTGTGGCTTCGCCGGTTTGTCTTGTGATGGTTTCTTGTTCCAGAACGGATCATCACCCTGTCAGAAAATAATTACACTTTCAGAGAATATTTGGACAGAAGCAACTTCAGATAAAAAGATTATATGATTCTTACAGCTGGTGGTTTGTTGAAGGTGCAGAAAGGGAGTAGTCCGGTTTGGGCACAGACAGCCTCCGGTTCGTTCAGTATCTTTTTTACAGCCTCAGTGACTTCTGCATCTGTAAGCTGAATGTCAATGTGCCGCTGAGCATCCTTCAAACTCCCCGTATACTCACACATCAAACCAGAGCACCGGCTTAAGGGCAGAATACTCCAGCTTATCCAACAACGAGCAAGATCAACTCCTGTCAAACCGTTTGCCATGAAGGCTTTAAGCTTTGATAATTGAGGAGCATAGTTGGCCCTTTCTCTTGCAGTTAACCTCTGAGGAAAAGGATGTGTGTTGCTCAGGCGTTCAGGGCGGTAACATGGCAGGGGGTTTTCATCAGGAGGAGATGTATCCATGCAATAAAACCAAGTCTGGTTCCACTCTTTGGGGTGACTGTGGAGTTTGGGATGAGGGAAGGTGACTTCTTTCCTTTTCTGAACCGCCATTCCGCCCAGTTCCGTATTGGGTCCATCCGAGAACTCTGTGCGACGGTTTAAGTGAAAGAAATCCCTAAACAGTTCGACTGTAGGTTCCTCTTGCAGATAAACCTCACAGAAGACTTGGAAGTGGCAGATGTTGGTCACAGAATTGGGACCGATGTCTTGAGGGCGCAGCTGAAAATTGGCTAGTACATCTCGGAAATTTTTTGAACCGGGAGGGCTAAAACCTCGACTCAGATGGCCAGCAAACACAACTACCTCTCCGTCCTTGGGTGTAGGAGGATTTTCCGGGCCAGGGACCCTCCAGTGGATGACATCTTTCTTGGCTAAAGCACCCGTTTTAACAAGATTGTTTAACTGTTCTTCGGTTACTCGAGAAGGAGCCCAATTGCATTCGTAGACTTGCTTGGCCATGGCAATGAAAGATCTGAAACATGATTATTGCTGGTTTAAGATTTACAATGGGCAACTATACAACCATATAAGGATGTAAGCATATTGTTAAACCGGAATTGGTTATTCGTAAACCAGAATCTGACAATGGAAACAGTACAATGATGAATGCATTGGCGGTTCAACAGGGGACTAATGGTATCTACTGGGTCATCATTTTGTATATGAAGTTAAAACGCCCAATCTAGTACTCCTTGTGTATAAGTGAAGGAAGAAACAAGTTTCACATCTTGCCATGGTAATTTCAGATCTACCGCACGTTGGAAAAACAAAATATATTCTGACCTAATTTCCAGCGTGTTAAAGGTTCACCAAGTTGAGATGAGTTTTATACAAGGCAGATGTTCTAACAAGAAGAAAGGAGTCTAAACTACAAAAGGCGTTGAAAATAGTCAGATCTAACCGGCCATTGGTGCTACCGAAGGAAGAACAGCTTCAGGCTATGAAGAACACCGAACCCTAATGGCGGATCTACGGCGAGAAGAAGAGGGACTTACTGGTGCAGGAGGATGTAGCGGAGGATCACCGCTTTTCTCTGATACGATCAGGTTGATGCAGCGGCCTTTGTCGAAGCAGAGGCGAAGGACGACGGCGGCGGCAGAGCTTGAGGGCCGGTCGGCGCGAGGAAGATGACGACGCGAAGAGGCACGAGGGGAAAATGGAAAGACCCCCTGGCCCTATTTATAAGGGCAGAAAGATAAACGTCAGGCGCGAAAATCGAGGAGCCTAAATTTTGGATATGAGGCGGAGCTGTCGCCTCGATTATCGGAGGCTCATTAATGAAGGTGGATTATACATAGTTTTAAATAACAGGTGACGTCACGGCGGTTTATCATGGTCCTAGAAGATGATGTCACGGCGGTTTACAAGATTATGTGAAGATGTTGAAGAAGAAAATTTCTTAAGTATTGAGGATTGACATGAACTAGTTCAAATCAATCTGGGGCCTAATGTTGGGGATATTACCACTGGGCGTAAACCGGCCAGGAGAGGTTGGGTTAACCCCATAAGTAGTTCATCTGTACCTGAAGCCCATGAAGACAGACGGTGACGCTTTATGAAGGCCCAGGGCCCAAAGCCGGTTTAACGCCTGTAGACATAAACCGACATTGATATGCAAACTTGTGTTGTAAGATAGAAGTAGCAGAGACCGAGCCAGACATGATTATGAGCCGGCCTCGGGATTCTATAAACCGACGGGCGTCAACCCATGTATATAAGGGGACGACCCGGCGGCGGTTCGAGGACAACAGACAACAACTCGAGACTCAGGCAAAGCGTATTCGCTCCCTGGTCATCGAAACCCCAGCAATTCCATCACAACTAGACGTAGGCTTTTACCTTCATCGTAAGGGGCCGAACTAGTATAAAACTCTCTTGCGTCCCTTATCCACTTTAACCCCTTTAAGCTAACCCGTAGCGATGGCTCCACGACTAAGTCCTTTCTCTAGGACATCTGCCGTGACAAAACCACGGCAATGCTCATTGTAGTCTGGATGAAATACTTTAACCTTCATTGCGTGTCCACCAATCGTGTACTTTGCGAGGTAATCTTGAGTGAACTGCTTCAGGAACCACTGGGAACGAAAAAGATTCAGACATTGTTGTCTAACAACTCATTATGGGCAGTAAAAAGAGAAGGCTGCAGAGTTTGTAGTTACCATCCTACAACTCACTGTTGTGTTGGATAGAGCATAACCAAATAATTTGCTTGCCCCCATTCGCATCTTTTTGCTAATAATCCTTATCAGTTTCCTCACTTGATGCTTATTCATCAATATCTCATTGCCCCATGCGCAAAAAGGGTTGATGCGTGGATCCTTGCCAAGGGCATATGTACCTACAAGCAACAAGTCAATATTAGAAGCTAACTAGTGTCCAGGCCTGGATCTATATGCACTACATTATGGAACGACGGGGGGAGTACAAGCCGAGGGATGAAGCTAACCTCGGCGGAAAATGGTGGCCACCCAGTTGTTGTCCTGCATAAGTAGTGGAAAGGCATGATAAGTACAGCAACATTAACATCAAACAAATATAGCAAAGGTAAACAACATCATCTCCAAATGATAGCTTGAATGTGTTGGTTTCAGCATGCTGTTAAAGCAGATATAAAATGGAAGGCAATGTTACTGACAGCAGGCTTAACAACCATCAAATAATGCAATTCAAACTGGTATTGTTGAAAATGAATAGAACATAGGTAATGCTTAAACATCACACTGGATAAATGTGTAAAACTGAAATAAAGGGCATGTGTTAACTACACCAGGAATAACTGGAACCAAATACAGCCATTCAAACTAGTATTGATGTAGTCGAGTGGCACAGTTCCGACTTGCACATAATGAACAACACATTGTGAATGACTGAAATAAACAAGGCATAAATGACCAGTATAACAACCAAATATAGCCATTGAAAACTGGACAGAGTCTCACTGCAACCAACCTAACAAGCAAATACAAATAAACAAGGCATATGCTTGAAAACTGGACAAATGCTCACTGCAACCAACCTAACAAGCAGATAAAGATAAACAAGGCATCTGCTTGATAACTGGACAAATGCTGAAAAAACAACCTAACAACCAAATACAGATAAACAAGGCATCTGCTTGATAACTGGACAAATGCTAAAAAAAGCAACCTAACAACCAAATACAGATAAACAAGGCATCTGCTTGATAACTGGACAAATGCTCACTTCAACCAAATTAAGAACCAAATACAGATAAACAAGGCATCTGCTCGATAACTGGAAAAATGCTCACTCCAACCAACCTAACAAACAAATACAGATAACCAAGGCATCTACTCACTCTAAACAACCAAATATAGCCATTCGTGAAACTGAAGTGGACAATTCATACTTAAACATCACATAGACCTATTGAACAATACATTTTTGCATAACTGAAATAATTAAACACATCACAGTTAAAGCACCGCACGACATATGCTACTACAACAAAGGGTACGTGTTGGCAAGCTAGAAAAGGTAAGATTTGCTGATAGAATGTTGCCTCACATTTCATGGACGGGATCCTTCTAGTTGGAAGAGCACAGACCCATGGTGCGCTCTTTGATGTCACAGATGGGCTGTTTCACCTGGAAGAACCTTCGTGGGTGCCCTCCTCGTGGTCGTGGTCATTGTCGATGAGATTTGACTTGGCAATTGAGGATCCCAAGCTGCCGCCGTAGAAGGTGTCCTTCAGAAGTGACAAAATGGGCTCGATGGCATATAAAGCTCGCAAATCCTTGACCGCTTGGCGGAGGAGATCAGCGGCAGGGCCATCGAAGAGATCGACGATGGTTGAACCAGAGGGGTTGGGGATGGACCACTTGACCTGTGACATGGCCCGCATGAAGCCGTCAGTGTGGACGAGCTTGATGTTGTAGCCAGCTTTCCCGAGATACAGTAATACGCTAGCCCGCTGACATGAAGCTTTCGGCATGGCAACGTAGTCAACGTCTTCGCCGGCTTCCGCAGCGACGTGTTGCTCCGGGATCGACAGGTCGGGGCGAACGGCGGCCACCTCGCCAACGTCCACCGGAGAGGCCATGATAAACCTCTTCTTGGCCGAACGCTTGTCGGGCTCCCCAGGATACGTGGTCGAGCTTAGGCTGCGACATTCTGGAGCAGGGGATGTGGATCTGGCAAGGAGGGAAACCGCATGCCTCATCTAAAAACTCAGGGGAGTGGGGCAGCGGTATGGGAATCGCTGGGTAACCTGAACTTTATTATCTAAGCTAGGAGGAACAGGCAGACCGGCAGGGGTTGGCGGCGGCGCCGGCGATGGCCGCGAGCTAGGGTTCGAGGGGGGGAGGGGGCGGGTGGGGGACTGTGGAGGGGGGGGGGTGTTTGAGGATACGCCGCGGCTACTAATTTTTTTAGTAATGGTGGGTGGAGATGGTGGTGGACGAGGGAGGGCGATGGTTCAAATGCCTCAGCTACTGCAATTTTACTATAAGGTCGGTGCTGGAGGAGTGTGGGCGATGGTTGAAGTACGACGGCTACTAAAATTTGGGTAAAGGAATTGATGCGGGGCGGGAGTGCCCAAGATCGCGCACGGTCCGATAACAATATGCGTGTACGATAATAAGGAAAAGTGGCACAGATCCGCCGATTTTTGCAACACTCAAGGCGGGTAGTTTGTTTTTTATATTTCTAGCTAGCTGGTCTATCGCACATGGTTCATCCTAATTTCCAAATAAACGTACCCGCCTTTAGCTTGCACAGGTGGTGGTTTTATAGCGCACTTGCATCGCACACGGTTAAGCCAGTACCTCCACCCTTTGCTCACGCTTGCGCAGTCGTGGTGTTTTTAGCGCACTTGCATCGCACACGGTTGAGCCAGTACCTCCACCTTAATTTGCTCGCGCTTGCGCGGTCGTGGTGATTTCAGCGCACTTGCATCGCACATGGTTGAGCAAGTACCTCCACCTTAATTTGCTCGCGCTTGCGCGATCGTGGTGATTTCAGCGCACTTGCATTGCACATGGTTGAGCTAGTACCTCCACCTTAATTTGCTTGCGCTTGCGCAGGCGTGGTGATTCACATCGCACTTGTATCACACACGGTTAAGATATTATACCCCGTGTCCGTGGAGTGTCATCAGAGTATTTGAAGCAAAAAATAACGTTAGAGAGGGTCAAAAGACAGCCACACCAGCATGTGGCCCAAATATATATGAGTGAAAAGGGTGGTTTGTGATGTTCAAAATTCCAATGCACAACTTTGACCGCGCGGGACCACGGTTGGGCACGTCGTTGAAGATCGATGAGAGGGGCCAGAAGTCAAGAACCACCTGGAAGTGGCCAAATATATGTACGACTATTGGGGATGTTTAAAACTTTAAATACACAATGCATAACTTTGGTGGCACCTGGCTCGCAAAACCGAAAGCACCCTAACAACCACCTAGCTAGGATATATATAATGACATAATGTCGTACCTAGCTAGGATGCTTGGCCCACCACCTCCCACTTCGTGTCAGCGGGGCGGATGCACGTAATGATCGATACTTTGGTCATACATGCATGTCGCCATGACCTACCATAAGATGGACCAATGAATCTATCGTTTGGTCAAATGACAGTTGTTTTTTTCGATAAACCACTTGGGCCAATAGATTGAACCATCATAAAAATCGCACGAGAGGGACCACAAAACCAACACCTCTTGCATGCGGCCCAAAATGATGTACGCTGGGAAGGGGTGATGTGTGTTTTCAATATAGAATAATGTACAATTTAGATGTGGTGCCTACCTCTCGATACAGACAACAACTATGAAGGCAAGGTAGTTAAGGACGAGATACACAGGGTTTGATGCAGGTCAAACCCAGCAATCCGAGCATGTGGGAGGTAATCCTGACAACGCATGAGCTCGAGCTTTGGTTGAGCGACATGTGACGGTGACCGGCGCTAACACGAACTAGGAGGAATCCATTCATGGCCAACACATAATACCCCTCATTATCGGTCAAAGGGATGATATATATACACTCAGGAGCCCACATATATGCGTGTCATCACAAAAAACCGCACAAGGGAGACGTGGTCGATCAGAAGACCCCGTATACACTGCATGCGGCCCAAAAATATGTATGGGCACGGTGCTGTGTAATGTGTTTAAATCCCAAATGCACAACTTTGATGGGCCACCAACTACATTACAAACCGAACACCGTACCCGACTCCAAGCCTGGTTCAATACGTATGATGTCAGTTTCCCAACTTCGAGGCGGCGGCGGGGGGGGGGGGGGGGGGTCGTCCCACGCATGCGCTCAAACTTTATTTGGTCTAGCATGGGACACACACACACATATATATATACACACCTATATAGTGTGCGAATAACTTTGAAAGTTGGTCGTTGGATGAAGCCAATCCGACGGTACAAAGATGGCAAATCCGAGCACTACTGGCCGTTGGATATCATCTACACTCCACCAGATTCTGCCACATGCATGTACAATCTAGAAGACTCCATGGTTGAACTAAAGCATAATACACAAACCTCAAACACACAAGCACTTCTCCTGTGTTCTCTAGAATCTTCCATATCTTAATTGCCCAAACCTTTTTTTTTCTAAATGAATTGTCACTTTTTGTTTTTACCTTTACAATGCACAATTCCATAAATCTTAAAATAGATTTTTTATAAAACTAATTGATTTTGGATGAAACGAACTATAAGAATTAAACGAACATCTACACCATGCATATATGACTCAAAGCTTACATGCTATAGTGTGGTATTTATTAATATTTTGGTTACCAAATCTCATGCGTGCAATGCACGCGTACCTTACTAGTATCAATAGGAAACCATGATGGTCAAACCCTTCTCGTTCTGGGTCAAAGGGATAGATTGTGTGGGCCCCCCTAATTGTTGGTAAAGGATAGTATATATACCTCGGCGAGCGCACAGATATGTGCCGCGTCTATAAGCCGCACAAGGGAGACATGCTCGAGAAGAACACCCTGCCCCCTATACCCTGCATGCAACCTGAAAAAGGTTTATATAATCACCATACAGGTCAAGTCAATCATTCTTTAATTTTTTAGAGGAAAAATAACCCATAAAAACATAGTAGGTTTATATAATCGCCATGACAAGTCCGGTCAATCATTCTTTAATTTTTTAGAGCAAAAAATAACCCATAAAAACATAGTCTACAAATTAGCAAAACAGGGATCCCAAGGTTTATATAATTGCCATGATAGGTCATCATAGAGATATATTAATATATCTCTATATCTCTATAATGATATTTAGCACGCTTAACTTCTGCGTTCTATTTGACTAGGCTAGCGGATGGGAAGCCGACCCTTGCTGATAAGAATTGCCTCCTTGCCATTAAGGAGTTTCACGCTGTCGAAAGGGCTCAGGGTTGCCGTTAGATCTGGGAGCATCCAACGGTGCACACATACGATCCGTGTGGTTTGGGTTCTGGCCAATCAGAACGCACGACTCAGATCGCGCGCGCAACAAAGGGGGGGGGCACCGGCCACAGTTTGGTAGGCACACAACTTTCATGTGTGAACCGTGTGCTATTTGAAAACATTTTTTGGAGGGGCTATTTGAAAACATTTACATATGCTGTCAAAAGGGATGAGGATCGTTGTTCGATCAAGGAGAATCCAATGGTGCAGACGTACGATCCGTGGGGTTTGGGTTCTGGCCAATCAAAATGCACGACTCAGATCGCGCGCGCAGCAGGGGGGTATCATACAGAAACCAACATTTGGTGGAAACCGGTGAAAACCACGAGAAAAAGATGTTTTGAAGTTAAAAAAAATGAAAAAAATGCGGGATGTTAAGAGGATGATGTTTTATTGCCACATAAAATTTGAAGTTGAAACACATAACGAGATGTGAGCTATGAAAAAGAAAAAATCAGCGTTGAATAGTGCTGAATAGTAATGTCACTATTCGGGGCTGAATTTATCTTTTTCATAGCTCACATCTCGTAATGTTTTTCAACTTGAAATTTTGTGTCGCAATAAGACATCACCTTCTTAACATCCCACATTTTTTTTCTTCAGATTTTTATGAAATTTAAAATTTGGTTTCCACGAAGTTTTCATTGAATATAGGCTTTCATGAGTGAACCGTGTGCTATTTGAAAACATTTCATGAGAAGAATCTTGGTTTTTAAATCCCCGTAAATCCAAAACTAAGATGAAAATCGTGAAACTTGGCATGGTGTCACGACAAGGCACTTATATGTCGAGGAATTTTTTTCGTCCATTGTGGCACAAGTTTTATTACAAGCCTCTTACAAACCGGAGCTTCTCTCAAAGAAGCCTCGTAGTTCCAATAGGGAAATGTGTCCCCCTAGTGGGCAAAATGTAATCACTGCCTCTTTTCGCCTTGTATTTTCTTCTATGGGCAACATGGAACGACAGGATATCCGTGCTGAAATTTAAACTTATTCAGGGTTCGTTTGGCCTTTTTATACACTAATTAATTGAGTTTTCTAGGCATTTAATGCCCATAATGCAAATCAGAACTACAAATACATGATCCAGTTGACCAAAATGGCTAGAAAAATTATACATGTGTCCTTGGGTGCATGTTTAGGTCCCATGCCAGGAATGGGAACGAATTACAACCGTATCGGTGTCATGGCTCATGCTCAAACATTTTGAATCTCGGTTTTTAAGTCCCCATAAATCCTAAACTCACCAGAAAGTCATCAAAGGTGGCATGGTGTCACGTCACGTCACATATATGTCGTGGTAAGAACATTGTCCAATTTGGGCCAAGCTTTATTACAAACCTCTTACAAAAATCAGAGCTTCTCTCAAAGAAGCCTTATGGTTCCGATAGGGAAACGTGTTCCCCTTGTGGGCGAAACATAATCACTGCCTCTTTTCGCCTTGTATTTTCTTCCACGGGCAACATGGAACGACATGAGATCCGTGCTGAAATTTAAACTTATTCAGGGTTTGTTTGGCCTTTTTATATACTAATTGAGTTTCCTAGGCATTTAATGTCCATAATTCAAATCTGAACTACAAATACATGCTCCAGTTCACCAAAATGGCTAGAAAAATTATACATGTGTCCTTGGGTGCATGTTTAGGTCTCATGCTAGGAATGAGAACAAATTACAACCGTACCGATGTCCTGGCTCGCCCTCAAACATTTTGAATCTCGGTTTTTAAGTCCCCATAAATCCTAAACTCATCAAAAAGTCATCAAAGGTGGCATGGTGTCACGTCATGGCACATATATGTCGTGGTAAAAACATTGCCAATTTGGGTCAAGCTTTATTACAAACCTCTTACAAACCGGAGCCTGTAGCAAGAAACCTCGTGGTTTCGATAGGGAAATGTGTCCCCTTGTGGGCCAAACGATAATCACTCCCTCTTCTAGCCTCGTATTTTCTTCTACACGCGACACAGAACAACCGGAGATTCGCGCTGAACTTTGAAATTATTCAGGGTTCGTTTGACCTTTTTATTCATTAATTGAGTTTTCTAGCCATTTCAATGTCCATAATTCAAATCTGAACTACAAATACATGCTCTAGTGCACCAAAATGGCTAGAAAAACGTACATGTTTCCTTTGGGTGCATGTTGAGGTCCCATGGAACAAATGGGAGCTAATTCAACCGTCTCGCCATCCTGGCTTGGCCACAAACATTGTGAATCTTGGTTTTTAAATCTCTGTAAATCCAAAACTCACCAGGAAATCATGAAACTTGGCATGGTGTCACTACATGGTACATATAATTGTCCAATTTGGGCGAAGCTATATTACAAGCCTTTTACAAACTGGAGCATGTCGCAACCCTCGTGGTTCCAGTAGGGAAACATGCCCCTCTTGTGGGCGAAACGATAATCACTGCCTCTTCTCGCCTTGAACTTTGTTTTCTATAGGGAACATAGAATAACAGGAGTGTCGGGCTGAAATTTGAAACTGTTCAGGGTTCGTTTGGCTATTGTATATACATTACTAATTACTAAGTTTTCTATGCATTTCATGTAGTCCATAATTCAAATTTGAACTACAACCACATCCTCCAGTGAAGCAAAATGGGTAGGAAATCGTACATGTGTCATTGGGTGCATGTTTAGGTCTCATTTAAGGAATGGGAATGAATTACAAACTTGTCATCGTCCTGAAACATTGAGAATCTCAGTTTTTAAATCCTAGTAAATCAGAAAGTCAACCAAAAAACATGAAACTTGGCATGGTTTCATGACATGGCACATATATGCCGTGGTAAAAAAAAACGTCCAGTTTGAGAAGAGGCGCACACATTGGTAGCCAAGGAAGTCCTTTTTGAAACAAAAAGCTGACACAATAATATCGCAAACGGTTGTATTATATTAACCGTGTCAAAATTTGACCATACTCGGCGGCGTGCGTGCAGCTGTTTGATTAGACGAGACGCGCGAGAAGTCCGCCATGCAGGCTCGATGGGACGCGTGCGAGCAGTCCACCGTGCAGGCTCGATGGGACGCATGCATCCTGTCCACCTTGCAGGCTCGACGGGACACGTGCGAGCAGCAAGGCCGCCCATGCTCACTGGGAAGCGAGCTCTTTGACCTCCATGCACCAGCCGCCGCCCGCCTCACTCACAACTTCTCCATTAATGGGTTAATTAAAGCACCTGGACGGAGGGTGTTTGCTTGTGATCCCATGGCAGCATTTTCTTTGTTCGTGTTTTAACTCGTATTCCGCCCTAATTTAAATTGCCACATAGGGAAACGGATAATATGACCACAAATAAAATGGCAACGGATAATACGATGACAAATTTACAATGGCGCAGGTAATAATTGTCTTACATATTCCAGATAATTTAAAATGCCACATGCGGCAAAGCCCGGAAGACACGGGGGCAAGAGAAGAAGGAAATTGCAGACAACGATCTGGCTCGCTACTGTCTCTACTCGTCGATGGATCGCCAGGCGGCGAAATCCTCCAGCTCCTTCTTTAATTCCCCAGGACTTTGCTTGAAAGCAGCCACAGATTCCTCCACCTCCTGCTCGCGCTCGATCTGGAGCTTCCTCATGCCACCCATCAGTTCCTCGGCGACCGCTTTCAGTGTCATCTCCGAGGCACTGCTCTGCTCATGCAGCATCTTCCAGCCGGCGGCCTCCTCCTCCTTCTCGGCGACCAACTTGAGGAGCTTCGCATTGTCACCCATGAGTTGCTCGACGAGGCCGGTCACCTTGTCAACTGAGGCATCACTGATCTTGAGTAGCTTCATCAAGCCGTCGACCAGCTCCTGCTGCGTAGTGACGCTAGCGAGAATGTCGTCGTTGCCGGCGAAGAACTTCAGGAACGCCGGCTCGTCGCGATGGCCGACACCGCGAATGCGCTTGTGAGAGCCCTCGCGTGCCCGTGAGAGCTCGTTCGAGGGCTCCGCGGTGCGCCGGGACATCTCTGCTGCGACTGTGGCTTCGCGGCGGGACCTCTCTAGTGCTTCCGCGGCCTTGGTCCTTGCTGCCCAGTTATATATCCACCCTAAACTCCTCATATCGGTCATGGCGGAACGACTTGACAGAAAAAACCAGTTTTGTGGGTGATGAGGAGAGGAACTGTGAAGTAATTTTCGAGTTGGTGGTTTTTATAGCCAGTGCTAAGTGTAAACACATATTAGTTTGATAGTTGTGAATAGATTTGCAATTACTTATTGCGTTGTAATCAGCAATGTGACGAGAAACAAGGTCAAAATTTGTTGATGGCAGAAGGTTGACCACGTGGTTGCTCACCGTTGAGGCGGCCACGGCGCGCTCTGCTCTGGTGTCCCTGCGCGCGCTCTGCTCACCGTTGAGGCAAAGTTATAATGGCAACGGTTAATAATTCTTAATAATTTTCTTACATATTCAGGATAATTTAAAATGCCAAATGCCGCAAGGCCCAGAACACTCACGACCTACATATGCATACAATTATAATAAAATATAAGCTAAAAGGCTGAGCTGGCGGCCTTCCGACGATGGTCTTCTTGGACTCCATGATCAGCATAGCACCCTTGCGGCCGTTCACTCCAAGTGTCCTGACCCGCCTCCACCTACGGAGCTGCTGGCGCTGGGAGGCTCTTGGGGCTGCTGGGCCTCTTCCAGAAGTGCTTGACAGTGTGCAATCACGCGCATGACAACTCTGCGGAACCGCTCCATTTCCATGTCTCTGGCCTGGTAGCAAATTTCGTCGATCACCTGCATCCTCAAGATATCACGTTGGCGATGTTCTACTTCATCGGGGACGTCAACTCTGCCAAGGATGTGCTCGAGCCTGGCCACCACATCATCGGGATCGAGGTTGACACGGCCGCCGCGGGCAATGATGAAGTGATACGTCTCCAACGTATCTATAATTTTTGATTGCTCCATGCTATTATATATTCTGTTTTGGATGTTTAATGGGCTTATTTATACACTTTTATATTATTTTTGGGACTAACCTATTAACCCAAGGCCCAGTACAAATTGCTGTTTTTTTGCCTATTTCAGTGTTTTGCAGAAAAAGAATATCAAACGGAGTCCAAACGGAATGAAACCTTCGGGAGCATGATTTTTGGAACAAACGTGATCCAGAGGACTTGGAGTGGACGTCAAGAAACATACGAGGAGGCCACGAGGCAGGGGCGCGCCTACCCCCCTGGGCGTGCCCTCCACCCTCGTGGGCCCCTCGTGGCTCCACCGACCTACTTCTTCCTCCTATATATACCTACGTAGCGCAAAACCATCGAGGAGCACCACGAAAACCTAATTCCACCGCCGCAACCTTCTGTACCCATGAGATCCCATCTTGGGCCCTTTTCCGGCGCTCTACCGGAGGGGGCATCGATCATGGAGGGCTTCTACATCAACACCATAGCCTCTCCGATGATATGTGAGTAGTTTACCACAGACCTTCGGGTCCATAGTTATTAGCTAGATGGCTTCTTCTCTCTCTTTGGATCTCAATACAAAGTTCTCCTCGATCTTCTTGGAGATCTATTTGATGTAACTCTTTTTGCGGTGTGTTTGTCGAGATCCGATGAATTGTGGGTTTATGATCCAGATTATCTATGAACAATATTTGAATCTTCTCTGAATTCTTTTATGTATGATTGGTTATCTTTGCCAGTCTCTTCGAATTATCAGTTTGGTTTGGCCTACTAGATTGATCTTTCTTGCAATAGGAGAAGTGCTTAGCTTTGGGTTCAATCATGCGGTGCTCGATCCCAGTGACGGTAGGGGAAACGACACGTATTGTATTGTTGCCATCAAGGATAAGAAGATGGGGTTTATATAATATTGCATGAGTTTATCCCTCTACATCATGTCATCTTACCTAATGCGTTACTCTGTTCTTATGAACTTAATACTCTAGATGCATGCTGGATAGCGGTCGATGTGTGGAGTAATAGTAGTAGATGCAGGCAGGAGTCGGTCTACTTGTCGCAGACGTGATGCCTATATACATGATCATGCCTAGATATCCTCATAATTATGCACTTTTCTATCAATTGCTCGACAGTAATATGTTCACCCACCGTAATACTTATGCTATCTTGAGAGAAGCCACTAGTGAAACCTATGGCCCCTGGGTCTATTTTCCATCATAATAATCTCCCGTCAACGAGCTATTTCTGGCACCGTTTATTTTGCAATCTTTACTTTTAATCTTTATCATAAAAATACCAAAAATATTATCTTATCATCTCTATCAGATCTCACTTTTGCAAGTGCCGTGAAGGGATTGACAACCCCTTTATCACGTTGGTTGCAAGGTTATTATTTGTTTGTGTAGGTACGAGGGACTTGCGTGTGGCCTCCTACTGGATTGATACCTTGGTTCTCAAAAACTGAGGGAAATACTTACGCTACTTTGCTGCATCAGCCTTTCCTCTTCGAGGGAAAACCAACGCAGTGCTCAAGAGGTAGCAAGAAGGATTTCTGCCGCCGTTGCCGGGGAGTCTACGCACTAGTCAAGACATACCAAGTACCCATCACAAACTCTTATCCCTCGCATTACATTATTTGCCATTTGCCTCTCGTTTTCCTCTCCCCCACTTCACCCTTGCCGTTTTGTTCGCCCTCTTTTTCCGTTCGCCTCTTTTTCGCTTGCTTCTTGTTTGCTTGTGTGTTGGATTGCTTGCTTGTCACGATGGCTCAAGATAATACTAAATTGTGTGACTTTGCCAATACCAACAATAATGATTTTCTTAGCACTCCGATTGCTCCTCTTACCGATGCTGAATCTTGTGAAATTAATGCTGCTTTGCTGAATCTTGTCATGAAAGATCAATTCGTCGGCCTTCCTAGTGAAGATGCCGCTACCCATCTAAATAGCTTTGTTGATTTGTGTGATATGCAAAAGAAGAAAGATGTGGACAATGATATTGTTAAATTTAAGCTATTTCCTTTTTCACTTAGAGGTCGTCCGAAAACTTGGTTTTCGTCTTTGCCTAAAAATAGTATTGATTCTTGGAATAAGTGCAAAGATGCTTTTATCTATAAGTATTTTCCTCCCGCTAAGATCATCTCTCTTAGAAACGATATTATGAACTTTAAGCAACTTGATCATGAACATGTTGCACAAGCTTGGGAGAGAATGAAATTAATGATATGTAATTGCCCTACACATGGTTTGAATTTATGGATGATTATACAAAATTTTTATGCCGGATTGAATTTTGCTTCAAGAAATCTTTTAGATTCGGCCGCGGGAGGCACTTTTATGGAAATCACTTTAAGAGAAGCTACTAAACTCCTAGATGATATTATGGTTAATTATTGTCAATGGCACACTGAAAGATCTACTAGTAAAAAGGTGCATGCAATTGAAGAAATTAATGTTTGAGTGGAAAGATGGATGAACTTATGAAATTGTTTGCTAATAAGAGTGTTTCTTATGATCCCAATGATATGCCTTTGTCTACTTTGGTTGAGAATAATAATGAATCTATGGATGTTAATTTTGTTGGTAGGAACAATTTTGGCAACAATGCTTATAGAGGAAACTTTAATCCTAGGCTTTATCCTAGTAGTCCCTCTAATAACTATGGTAATTCCTACAACAACTCTTATGGAAATTTTAATAAGATGCCCTCTTATTTTGAGACTAGTGTTAAAGAATTTATGATTTCTCAAAAGAATTTCAATGCTTTGCTTGAAGAAAAATTGCCTAAGATTGATGAATTGCCTAGGAACGTGGATAGAATTTCTCTTGATATTGATTCTTTGAAACTTAGATCTATTCCACCTAAGCATGATATCAACGAGTCTCTCAAAGCCATGAGAATTTCCATTGATGAGTGCAAAGAAAGAACCGCTAGGATGCGTGCTAAGAAAGATTGCTTTGTAAAAGCGTGTTCTTCTAGTTTTCATGATAATAAGGATGAAGATCTAAAAGTAATTGATGTGTCCCCTATTAAATCTCTTTTTTCGCAATATGAATCTTGATAATGATGGGACTAGAGATGAGTCAACTTTAGTTAAAAGACGTCCCAATGATTCGGAATTTTTAGATCTTGATGCAAAATTTGGTAAAAGTGGGATGGAAGAGGTCAAAACTTTAGATAGCAATGAACCCACTATCTTGGATTTCAAGGAATTTAATTATGGTAATTGTTGTTTAATAGATTGTATTTCCTTGTTGCAATCCGTGCTAAATTCTCCGCATGCTTATAGTCAAAATAAGGCTTTTACTAAACATATCGTTGATGCTTTAATGCAATCTTATGAAGAAAAGCTTGAATTGGAAGTTTCTATCCCTAGAAAACTTTATGATGAGTGGGAACCTACTATTAAAATTAAAATTAAGGATCATGAATGCTATGCTTTTGTGATTTGGGTGCTAGTGTTTCCACAATTTCAAAAACTTCGTGTGATTTGCTAGGTTTCCGTGAATTTGATGATTGTTCTTTAAACTTGCACCTTGCGGATTCCACCATTAAGAAACCTATGGGAAGAATTAATGATGTTCTTATTGTTGCAAATAGGAATTATGTGCCCGTAGATTTCATTGTTCTTGAAATAGATTGCAATCCTTCATGTCCTATTATTCTTGGTAGACCTTTCCTTAGAACGATGGTGCAATTATTGATATGAAGGAAGGAAATATTAGATTCCAATTTCCATTAAGGAAAGGCATGGAACACTTTCCTAGAAATGAAATAAAATTTCCATATGAATCTATCATGAGAGCCACTTATGGATTGCATCCCAAAGATGGCAATACCTAGATCTATCCTTGCCTTTATGCCTAGCTAGGGGCGTTAAACAATATCGCTTGTTGGGAGGCACCCAACTTTATTTTAGTTTTTTTGCTTTTTGGTTATGTTTAGGAATAAATAATCCATCTAGATTCTGTTTATATGTGGTTTTGTGTTTTAATTAGTGTTTGTGCCAAGTAGAACCTTTGGGAAGACTTGGGGAAAGTCTTTGCGATCTTGCTGTAAAAAACAGAAACTTTAGCGCTCACGAGATTAGCTACAACTTTTTACTGGAGAGTGATATTTAGTTGATTCTTTTTGCAGATGATTAATAGATAAATTCCTCACGTGCAGCAATTTATTTTAGAATTTTTGGAGTTCGAGAAGTTTGCGTTAGTTACAGATTACTGCAGACTGTTCTGTTTTTGACAGATTCTGTTTTTCGCGTGTTGTTTGCTTATTTTGATGAATCTATGGCTAGTAATGGAGTTTATGAACCATAGAAAAGTTGGAATACAGTAGGTTTAATACAAATATAAATAAAGAATGAGTTCATTACAGTACCTTGAAGTGGTATTTTGTTTTCTTTCGCTAACGGAGCTCACGAGATTTTCTGTTAAGTTTTGTGTTGTGAAGTTTTCAAGTTTTGGGTAAAGATTTGATGGATTATGGAACAAGGAGTGGAAAGAGCCTAAGCTTAGGGATGCCCAAGGCACCCCAAGGTAAAATCTAAGGATAACCCAAAAATCCTAAGCTTGGGGATGCCCCGGAATGCATCCCTTCTTTTGTCTTCGTCCATCGGTAACTTTACTTGGAGCTATATTTTTATTCACCACATGATATGTGTTTTGCTTGGAGCGTCTTGTATGATTTGATTCTTTGCTTTTTAGTTCACCACAATAATCCTTTATGTGCACACCTTTTGAGAGAGACACACATTATTTGAAATTTATTAGAATACTCTATGTGCTTCACTTAAACAATTTTGCTCTAGTGCTTCACTTATATCTTTTAGAGCACGGTGGTGGTTATATTTTATAGAAATTATTGATATCTCATGCTTCACTTATATTATTTTGAGAGTACTTTAGAACAGCATGGTAATTTGCTTTGGTTATAAAATTAGTCCTAATATGATAGGCATCCAAGATAATTTTTTTAAGTGCATTGAATACTAAGAGAAGTTTGATACTTGATAGTTGTTTTGAGATATAAAGGTGGTAATATTAATGTTGTGCTTGTTGAGTAGTAGTGAATTTGAGAAATACTTGTGTTGAAGTTTGCAAGTCCCGTAGCATGCACGTATGGTAAACTTTGTGTAACAAATTTGAAACATGAGGTGTTCTTTGATTGTCATCCTTATGAGTGGCGGTCGGGGACGAGCGATGGTCTTTTCCTACCAATCTATCCCCCTAGGAGCATGCGCGTAGTGCTTGGTTTTTGATGACTTGTAGATTTTTGCAATAAGTATGTGAGTTCTTTATGACTAATGTTGAGTCCATGGATTATACGCACTCTCAACCTTCCATCATTGCTAGCCTCTTCGGTACCGTGCATTGCCCTTTCTCACCTTGAGAGCTGGTGCAAACTTCACCGGTGCATCCAAACCCCGTGATACGATATGCTCTATCACACATAAACCTCCTTATATCTTCCTCAAAAAAACCGCCAGACCTACCTATTATGGCATTTCCACAGCCATTCCGAGATATATTGCCATGCAACTTTCCACCGTTCCGTTTATTATGACACGCTTCATCATTGTCATATTGCCTTGCATGATCATGTAGTTGACATCGTATTTGTGGAAAAGCCACCATGCATATTATTTCATACATGTCACTCTTGATTCATTGCCCATCCCGGTACACTGCCGGAGGCATTCATATAGAGTCATATTTTGTTCTAGTATCGAGTTGTAATCATTGAGTTGTAAATAAATAGAAGTGTGATGATCATCATTAATAGAGCATTGTCCCAAATAAAAAAATAGAGTAAGGCCAAAAAAAAGAAAGGCCCAAAAAAAATAAAAAAAGAGAAATAAAAAGGGACAATGCTACTATCCCTTTTCCACACTTGTGCTTCAAAGTAGCACCATGATCTTAATGATAGAGAGTCTCTTGTTTTGTCACTTTCATATACTAGTGGGAATTTTTCATTATAGAACTTGGCTTGTATATTCCAACGATGGGCTTCCTTAAATGCCCTAGGTCTTCATGAGCAAGCAAGTTGGATGCACACCCACTTAGTTTCTTTTGTTGAGCTTTCATACATTTATAGCTCTAGTGCATCCGTTGCATGGCAATCCCTACTCTCCTTGCATTGACATCAATTGATGGGCATCTCCCTAGCCCGTTGATTAGCCGCGTCAATGTGAGACTTTCTCCTTTTTTGTCTTCTCCACATAATCCCCATCATCATATTCTATTCCACCTATAGTGCTATATCCATGGCTCACGCTCATGTATTGCGTGAAAGTTGAAAAAAGTTTGAGATTACTAAAGTATGAAACAATTGCTTGGCTTGTCATCGGGGTTGTGCTAGATGAGAGCGTCTTGTGTGACGAAAATGAAGCATGACCAAACTATATGATTTTGTAGGGATGAACTTTCTTTGGCCATGTTATTTTGAGAAGACATAATTGCTTTGTTAGTATGCTTGAAGTATTATTATTTTTATGTCAATATTAAACTTTTATCTTGAATCTTTCGGATCAGAACATTCATGCCACAATAAAGATAAATACATTGAAGAATATGCTAATTAGCATCCCACATCAAAAATTCTGTTTTTATCATTTACCTACTCGAGGACGAGCAGGAATTAAGCTTGGGGATGCTTGATACGTCTCCAACGTATATATAATTTTTGATTGCTCCATGCTATTATATATTCTGTTTTGGATGTTTAATGGGCTTATTTATACACTTTTATATTATTTTTGGGACTAACCTATTAACCCAAGGCCCAGTGCAAATTGCTGTTATTTTTTTGCCTATTTCACTGTTTTGCAGAAAAAGAATATCAAACGGAGTCCAAACGGAATGAAACCTTCGGGAGCGTGATTTTTGGAACAAACGTAATCCAGAGGACTTGGAGTGGACGTCAAGAAACATACAAGGAGGCCACAAGGCAGGAGGCACGCCTACCCCCCTAGGCATGCCCTCCACCCTCGTGGTCCCCTCGTGGCTCCACGGACCTACTTCTTCCTCCTATATGTACCTACGTACCCCGAAACCATCGAGGGGCACCACGAAAACCTAATTCCACAGCCGCAACCGTCTATACCCGTGAGATCCCATCTTGGGGCCTTTTCCGGCACTCTGCCGGAGGGGCATCGATCACGGAGGGATTCTACATCAACACCATAGCCTCTCCGATGATGTGTGAGTAGTTTACCATAGACCTTCGGGTCCATAGTTATTAGCTAGATGGCTTCTTCTCTCTCTTTGGATCTCAATACAAAGTTCTCCTCGATCTTCTTGGAGATCTATTTGATGTAACTCTTTTTGTGGTGTGTTTGTCGAGACCCGATGAATTGTGGGTTTATGATCCAGATTATCTATGAACAATATTTGAATCTTCTCTGAATTCTTTTATGTATGATTGGTTATCTTTGCAAGTCTCTTCGAATTATCAGTTTGGTTTGGCCTACTAGATTGATCTTTCTTGCAATGGGAGAAGTGCTTAGCTTTGGGTTCAATCATGCGGTGCTCGATCCCAGTGACAGTAGGGGAAACGACACGTATTGTATTTTTGCCATCGAGGATAAAAAGATGGGCTTTATATCATATTGCATGAGTTTATCCCTCTACATCATGTCATCTTACCTAATGCGTTACTCTGTTCTTATGAACTTAATACTCTAGATGCATGCTGGATAGTGGTCGATATGTGGAGTAATAGGAGTAGATGCAGGCAGGAGTCAGTCTACTTGTCGCAGACGTGATGCCTATATACATGATTATGCCTAGATATTCTCATAATTATGCACTTTTATATCAATTGCTCGACAATAATTTGTTCACCCACCGTAATACTTATGCTATCTTGAGAGAAGCCACTAGTGAAACCTATGGCCCCCGGGTCTATTTTCCATCATAATAATCTCCCGTCAATGAGCTATTTCTGGCACCGTTTATTTTGAAATCTTTACTTTTAATCTTTATCATAAAAATACCAAAAATATTATCTTATCATCTCTATCAGATCTCACTTTTGCAAGTGGCCGTGAAGGGATTGACAACCCCTTTATTGCGTTGGTTGCAAGGTTCTTATTTGTTTGTGTAGGTACGAGGGACTTGCGTGTGGCCTCCTACTGGATTGATACATTGGTTCTCAAAAACTGAGGGAAATACTTACGCTACTTTGCTGCATCACCCTTTCCTCTTCAAGGGAAAACCAACGCAGTGCTCAAGAGGTAGCATGAAGCCGCAGGATGCCTTTATCTTGACTGAATCGCAGAGGTCCTCTGCCCATTCCTTGCGGGGCATCAGGCTCTCGATGAGCACTGGTGACGGCTGCTCTTCGGGTGGGTCGTCGATAATGCCGCCGAGCAGCTCTAGATCTTTTGCACGGTGGATGGCAAACTGCTCATCACACCTCCTCTGCAATATGTCTATTGTGCTCCCAAGGACTGTGACGCCGATATCGCTGCCGATGGGCCATGGTGTCAGCACCGGGCGATGACGCTCTTTCTCCCCGACCTGCTCCGGCTCGTTCTCCTCGCCGAAGATGTAACACAGGTAGGCGTCGACGTCGAAGCTTTGGTCATTGCCTGGCATGCTTGGAATAACTAATGGTAGATGGGTGAGGACTAGATCTTGGCAGAGTGTCGCGGCGGTGCGTTACCGCCTGGGTTATATGTAGCAAGCCGTTAGCTGGTGGCGGGAAACCGGTGAGGGAATAGGCGTGGATTTTACAATTCACCCATGTGGAGCACGGGAAGCATTCGTTGGAGCGCGGGAAGACTAAGTGGAGCACACGCACAACCCGAATACCATATCCGGTGCCACGTGTTATTTATCAGACAAGTGTAACATAAGGAAACGTATGTGTAACTTACTAATCATCGCACACGAGTACTCGCAGACGCATCGTGTGCGATACTCCTAGCCACCGCAAGCAACTAGTTTACATTCTTCAAAGTTTTTTGTACACACAGAATTGCACACGAACTAACTGTATTAACCGTCTGTGTTGTAATTTCTCATCACAAATAGTTTATTCGAGTGGGCTATTTGCCACGTATCACACACATCTTGTTAAGTTGAACCATTTCTGTTGTGTTTGCTAATCGAAAACAGTTCGTCCGAGTGAACCATATGCCCTATATCACACACACCTTGATCAGGCTAACCGTTTATGTTGCACTCCCTAATAGCAAACGGTTCATCGGAGCGAACTGTATGCCATATATCGCACACACATTGATATGGCTGCCCGTTTCTGTTGTTCTACCTCATCGCAAACAGTTCGAATGGGTTAACCGTGTGCCCTGAATTGCACACACAACTAAAATCTGAACCGTGTTTGATGGCTCCGCCATCGCAAACGTTTTGCACCTTTTTTGACGGTTTTTTTACATCCCCGTTTGTGATTAATGCATCGCACACAATTTCGTCAAAGGGTCTCTGATCATAGTGTCGCGTTAGCAGCATCCTGCAGTAGTGTAACCCTTTATGCCGAACTCTTTATCACCTCCATAACCGAGAAACTCTACTCAGAGTCATCCGGATTGGTGTTAAAGCTTGCATCGACGTAACCCTTTACACCGAACTCTTTACCACCTCCATCACTAAGAAATATTTCCTTATTCCTCTAAGGATAACTTTGACCGCTGTCTAGTGATCCACTCCTGGATCACTCTTGTACCCCCTTGCCAGACACGTGGCAAGGCACACATCAGGTGCAGTACACAGCATGGCATATCGTATAGAGCCTATGGCTAAGGCATAGGGGACGACCTTCGCCCTTTCTCTTTCTTCTGCCGTGGTCAAGCTTTGAGGCTTACTCAAATTCACACCTTACAACTCAGGCAAGAATCCCTTCTTGGAGTGATCCATTTTGAACTTCTTCAAAATCATGTCAAGGTATGTGCTCTGTGAAAGTTTTATCAGGCATCTTGATCTATGTCTATAGATCTTGATGCCCAATATGTAAGCAGCTTTACCCATGTCTTCCTTTGAAAAACTCCTTTCAAACAACCCATTATGCTTTCCAGAAATTCTACATCATTCCCGATCAACAATATGTCATCCACATATACTTATCAGAAATATTGTAGTGCTCCCACTCACTTTGTTGCAAATACAAGTTTCTTGCAAACTTTGTATAAACCCAAACGCTTTGATTACCTCATCAAAGCGAAAGTTCAAATTCTGAGATGCTTGCACCAGTCCATAAATGGATCATTGGAGCTTGCACACTTTGTCAGCATTCTATAGGTCGACAAATCCTTCCGGTTGCATCATATACAACTCTTCCTTAAGGAAACCGTTAAGGAACGCTGTTGTGACATCCATCTGCCAGATTTCATAATCAAAAAATGCAGCTATTGCCAACATGATTCCGACGGACTTAAGCATCGCGACGGGTGAGAAACTCTCATCGTAGTCAACTCCTGGAACTTGTGAAAACCACTTTGGTACAAGTCGATCTTTATAAATGGTGACATTACCATCAACATCTATCTTCTTCTTAAAAATCCATTTATTCTCAATGGCTTGCTGATCATCGGGCAACTCCACCAAATTCCATACTTTGTTCTCATACATGGATCCTATCTCGGATTTCATGGCTCCTAGCCATTTGTTGGAATCCGGGCCCACCATCACTTCTCCATAGCTCGTAGGTTCACCGTTGTCCAACAACATGACCTCTAAGACAGAGTTACCGTACCACTCAAAAGCAATATGTATCCTTGTTGACCTATGAGGTTCGATAGCAAATTGATCCAAAGCTTAATGGTCACTATCATTAGCTTCCTCTTCAACTGACGTAGGTGTCACAGAAACATCTTTCTGCGCCGCACTACTCATTGGTTGAAGTAAAGGTTCAACAACCTCATCAAGTTCTATCTTCCTCCCACTCAATTCTTTCGAGAGAAACTCTTTCTCGAGAAAGGACCTGTTCATAGCGACAAACACTTTGCCCTAGGATCTGAGATAGAAGGTATACCCAACCGTCTCTTTTGGGTATCCTATAAAGACACATTTGTGCATTTTGGATTCGAGCTTTTCCGGCTGAAGCCTTTTGACATAAGCATCGCGGCCCCAAACCTTAAGAAATGACAACTTAGGTTTCTTGCCAAACCACGGTTCATACAGTGTCGTCTCCACGGACTTAGATGGTGCCCTATTTAAAGTGAATGTAGTTGTCTCTAATGCATAACCCCGAAACAATAGTGGTAGATCGACAAGAGACATCATAGAACTCACCATATCCAATAAGGTACGATTACGACGTTCGGACACACCATTACACTTAGGTGTTGTAGGCGGCGTTAGTTGTGAAACAATTCCACATTGTCTTAAGTGATTGCCAAACTCATAACTCAGATACTCTCCCCTTCGATCAGATCATAGGAATTTGATCTTGCTATGATGATTCTCAACCTCACTCTGAAATTGCGTGAACTCTTCAAACGTTTCAGACTTATGCTTCATCAAGTAAATATACCATATCTACTCAAATCTTGGGTGAAGGTGAGAAATTAACGATATCCACCGCATGCGTGAACACTCATCGGACCGCACACATCAGTATGTATGATTTCCAACAAGTCACTTGCCCGTTCCATTGTTCCGGAAAATGGGGTTTTAGTCATCTTGCCAATGAGGCATGGTTCGCATGTGTCAAGTGATTCAAAAACAAGTGACTCCAAAAGTCCATCAGCATGGAGTTTCTTCATGCGCTTTACACCAATATGACCTAAGTGGTAGTGCCACAAGAAAGTGGTACTATCATTATCAACTCTACATCTTTTGGCATCAATGTTATGAATATGTGTATCACTATGATCGAGATTCAATAAACCATTCACATTGGGTGCATGACCATAAAGGTATTATTCATGTAGACAGAATAACCATTATTCTCTGACTTAAATGAATAACCGCATTACAATAAACACGATCTCATCATGTTCATGCTCAACGCAGACACAAAATAACATTTAACTAGGTTTAACACTAATCCCGAAGGTAGAGGGAGCGTGCGATGGTGTTCACATCAACCTTGGAAACACTTCCAACACACATTGTCACCTCGCCCTTAGCTAGTCTCCGTTTATTCTGTAGCTTTTGTTTCGAGTTACCAATATTAGCAACTGAACCGGTATCTAATACCCAGGTGCTACTAGGAGTACTAGTAAGGTACACATCAATAACACGTATATCAAATATACTTTTGTTGAAGTTGCCATCCTTCTCATCTACCAAGTATTTGGGGTAGTTCCGCTACCAGTGACCATTCCCCTTACAATAGAAGCACTTAGTTTTGGGTTTAGGTTCAACCTTGGGTTTCTTCACTGGAGCAGCAACTGGCTTGACATTCATGAAGTTTCCCTTCTTGCCCTTGCCCTTCTTGAAACCAGTGGTCTTGCTAACCATCAATACTTGATGCTCCTTCTTGATTTCTACCTTCACAACCTTAAGCACCGCGAACATCTCCGGGATCATCTCCATCCCTTGCATGTTATAGTTTATCACAAAGCTCTAGTAGCTTGGTGATAGTGACTGGAGAACTTTGTCAATCACTATCTTATCTAGAAGATTGACTCCCACTTGATTCAAGCGATTGTAGCACCCAGACATTCTGAGCACATGCCCACCGGCTGAGCTATTCTCCTCCATCTTGTAGGCAAAGAACTTGTCAGAGGTCCCATACCTCTCAACACGGCCATGAGCTTGAAATACCAATTTCAGCTCTTGGAACATCTCATATGTTCCATGGTGTTCAAAACGTCTTTGGAGCCCCGATTCTAAGCCGTAAAGCATGGTGCACTAAACTATGAAGTAGTCATTAGAACGTGTCTGCTAGATGTTCACAACATCCACAGATGACGCTAGAGGGGTTGGCACACCGAGCATTGCATCATGGACATAAGCCTCCTCACCACTGGAATTCGCTTATTTTCCGTCTGTCAATTCTTTGCCGTCCGCTTACAAAAAACAGACGGCAAAGAACTGGCTGATGGCAAAGAAGGTCTTTGCCATCAGCCATTTCTTTGCCGTCTGCTAGCGGACGGCAAAGAATCTTTGCCGTCAGCTGGCGGGCGGCAAAGAGAGAGGTGGGCCCCACTAACGAGCTGCTTAGAAAAAACCTAACGGCCCCCCTCTTTGCCGTCTGCTAGCAGATGGCAAAGAGCAAAAAAGCGGACAACAAAGGGGGGCGGATGGCAAAGAGATAACCTAACTAACGGCCGGGTCCCCACCCCGCTCCCTCCCTCTCTCTCTCTCTCTCTCTCTCTCTCTCTCTCTCTCTCTCTCTCTCTCTCTCTCTCTCTCTCTCTCTCTCTCTCTCTCTCTCTCTCTCTTCTGTCCTCCCCACCCCGACGAGACCACCACCACCCGCCGCCGCCCCCGCCACCAGCCACCCGCCGCCACCCCACCACCCGCCGCCGGCACCCGCCCACCCACCGCCTCTCGCCCCGTCGCCCCCTTGCCCCGTTGCCCCACCACCCGCCGCCGCCCCCTCGCCCTGCACCCCTCCCCTGCGGCGCCCCTTCCACGCCGGCCAGCCACGCCGCGGCCGGCCAGCCGCCCCCTCCCCTCCCCTGCATGGCCGTCCCCGCCCCGTCCCGCCGCGGCCTCCCCCTCCACCGGGCCGCCGCCGCCCCCACCCGCCGCGGCCTCCCCCTCCACCAAGCCGCCGCTGCCCCCACCCGCCGCGGACTCCCCTCCACCGGGCCGCCGCCCCCACCCGCCGCGGCCTCCCCCTCCATCGGGCCGCCGCCTCCCCCTCCACTGGCGATCCCCTGTAGGTGAGTGATCTCCCCCCTTTTTTTAGTTTAGTTTGTTTTAGTTTCTTTTAGTTAATTTAGTTTCTGTTTTAGTTATAGTTTTACTTTAGTTTTAGTTTCAGTTTAGTTTTAGTTTTATTTTTAGTTTAGTTTATTTTAGATTAGTTTTAGTTTTAGTTTAGAAGAATAAGAAGAGTAGAAGGAGGAGGAGGAGGGAGGAAGAGGTGGATGGAGAAGAAGAAAGAAAAGAAGAAGAAGAAAGAATAAGAAGATGAAGAAGAGAAGAAGAAGAAGAAGAAGAAGAAGAAGAAGAAGAAGAAGAAGAAGAAGAAGAAGAAGAAGAAGAAGAGGAAGAAAGAAGAGGAAGAGGAAGAGGAGGAGGGAGGAAGAGGAGGAGAAGAAGAAGAAGAAGAAAAAAAGAAGAAGAAGAGGAAAAAGGAGAAGAAGAAGAAGAAGAAGAAGAAGAAGAAGAAGAAGAAAAGAAGAAGAAGAGAAGAAGAAGAAAAGGAAAATAGGAAAAAAGAAGAAGAAGAAGAAGAAGAAGAAAAAGATACCCTGACACCCCGACAGCCCGACCCCGACACCCCGACACCCCGACCCCGACACCCCGACAGCCTGACACCACACCCCGACCCCGACCCCGACACCTTGACACCCCGACCCCGACACGCCACCCCGACACCCCGACATGACACCCCGACCCCGACACCCTGACACCACACCCCGACCCCGACCCCGAAACAGCACCCCGACCCCGACACGACACCCCGACCCCGACACGACACCCACGACACCAGAGGCCGACGGGGACATATATTTGTGAATTATGAGTTAGGTCATATATTTTTCCATTTTGTTATAAAAACATAATATATAATTGTGTTGATCGGGTAGATTTAAATGTGTAGTTGTTTCATCGCTGCGAGGTTTGGTGTTCGACGACCTCCCCGTGCGTTTGACGAGCTCTGCCCCTTCGTTCGTGGGTGAGCACAAATGACATGTCCTCCTCCCCCCTTAATTATTTGCTCTGTTCGTGTTCGTGCTGATAAAACTTGATAGCTAGCTATATATCTGTCTTGAATCATCAGTATGCGTAACCAATATGTGTCTCCCGTTCGAAAGCGTTATAGTTCTAAATATGCATGCATTTGTATATTTATAACCGTGATTCTTTCGAATTGTCCAACGCTATCCATGGACAGCCTGAGTATGTGTAGATTGGGTTCGTTTTCCCATATGCTTTGCTCCGGATCCGACGCATAAATTTCGCCAGTGCCTCCCCTGTTGTTCTCCGGGTACACATCCTCTCTGTTTATTGCAGAGACGTGTATCAGGAGAACAGCGGGGAGGTGCTGCCAAAATTTTGCGTCGGATCCGGAGCATAGCATGGGAAAATGAACCCAATCTACACATACTCGGGTGGGATTAGTACCTATCATTACCTATTAGAGTGTAGGTTGCATGGACGTAATAAAATTGACAAAGTAGATCAACTGATGAATATATACATGGTGAATTATATACATATATATATATTTGTTGTGTGTCCAGTAGCTCTGAAATTCAAGATGAGTGATCGTGCGTGGATGTACACCGGTCACACTGGCCAGAACAAATGGAGCACTGAATGGTTCACAAAAACCAAGGGGTTTGTGCAAGCCGCATTTGCAAATGGCCAGATGAAAACCTGGTGCCCCTGTTTACGGTGCGGCAATTGGGAAAAGAGGACAGATGTTGAAATGGGCAAACACCTACAGAAGAGTGGTTTTACGCCCGATTATACGGTGTAGACATATCATGGTGAGTCTGCCCAACGTGACCGACGAGCATGGTACCGGGATGGAAAACATGGTGCAAGACTTCGATGATGCTCGGAATTCGGACGAGGAGATGGAGGAATCTGCAAAGGCCTTCAATGAAATGTTGGAGTCTTCAAAACGTCCGCTCCATGAGCACACTGAGCTTTGTCAGTTGGATGCCATCTCACAAGTAATGGCTCTGAAGGCTCAGTTCAACTTGGGCAGAGAATGCTACGACGCAATGATGACAGTATTTGGACGCTTTCTACCCAAAGGCGATGTAATGCCTGCAAACCTGTACCAGTCGGACAAAATCCTCCGTGCACTGAAGATGCCCTATGAGAAGATACATGCTTGTGAGAAAGTATGTGTCTTATTTAGGCTTGACTATGCAGACTTGAACTATTGTCCCATTTGCAAGTCTTCCAGGTATGTTGTGGTAGACAATGGTATGGGTGAGAAGACACAGACCAAAATCCCCGTTAGTGTTCTTCGGTATATGTGAATCGTACCAAGACTTCAACGTCTTTTCATGGTCGAAGAGACAGCCAGACAGATGACATGGCACAAAACGGGCAAAAGAACCGAACTAGATGCAGATGGGAATCTGATGATCGTCCACACATCGGATGGTGTTGCGTGGAAAAAGTTTGATGAATTACATGCTGACAAAGCGGCAGATCCGAGGCATCCACAAGTCGGCATCAGCACGGATGGGTTCAGTGTGTTTGGTCTGACGGCAGCCCAATACAGTTGTTGGCCCGTATTTGTCTTTCCACTCAATCTCCCCCCCGGACAGATTATGCAAAGAAAGAACATTTTCCTGACGTTGATAATTCCAGGGCCCAACTATCCGGGGAAAAATATGAATGTGTACATGCAGCCGCTTAAGGACGAATTGCAAGAAGCCTGGGATAATGGGTTCAAGACATACGACGCCTATAGCAAACGGAACTTCATAATGCGTGTCTGGTACATGTACTCGACGCATGACTTGCCGGCGTATGCCCTATTCGTTGGCTGGTGTGTGCATGGAAGGTTCCCATGCCCCACATGCAAGGGAGCTCTTGAGTTTCGTTGGCTTCAGGCCGGTCGCAAGTGTTTTTGCTTCGACATGCATAGACAGTTCCTGGATCCTCGCCATAAGTTCAGGAAAGACAAGAAGAACTTCATCAAAGGTAGAGTTGTCAAAAACTCTGCACCACCTGCGTTGACAGGCCAACAGATCCTGGATCAGTTAAACGCTCTCGAGCCAGATCCAGAGCGTCCAGGGTACTTCAAGGGGTATAATTCTAAGCACGCCTGGACTCAGAAGACATGCTTATGGGATCTGCCTTACTTCAAAGACCTCCTTTGCCCACACAACATCGACGTGATGCATACTGAGAAGAATATCGCTGAGGCACTTTTTGGTACATTGTTCGGCATAGATGGGAAGTCGAAGGATAATACTAAGGCTAGAGTCGATCTAGAGGCGCTATGTGATAGGCCGTTACAAAACATGAAAGAACTGAAAGGAAAGCAGAACTGGACGAAGCCAAAGGCATGGTTCAATCTTGGAAGGCCAGCTATGAGGGAAATTGTCTTGTGGGTGAAAATGTAGTTGATGTTCCCCGATGGGTATGCAGCGAATCTAAAGAGGGGAGCGAGTCTTGATAAATTGAAGATATTTGGTCTCAAGAGTCATGATTGGCACATATGGATTGAGCAGGTAATGCCGGTGATGTTGCGTGGCTTCATCCCTGAGGATGAATGGCTAGTACTGGAAGAACTCAGCTATTTCTTCCGTGTTCTTTGTGCGAAAGAACTTTCGCCTGGCGTGCTAGAAGAAATGGAAGAGTTGGCGCCGGAGTTGATCTGCAAGTTAGAGAAGACCTTTCCACCGGGCTTCTTTAATCCAATGCAGCATTTGATTTTGCATCTCCCGACCGAGGCAAGATTGGGGGGGCCCGTGCAAAATCATTGGTGCTACCCAACTGAGAGGATGCAGAAGACGCTTTGAGAAAAATGTAAAAATAAATGTAGAATTGAAGCATCGATGGTTCAGGCATTCATCACTGAGGAGGCGGCAAACTTCGTGACAGCACACTACGAAGCCAAAAATCGTCATTTGCATAATCCGAAGCCTCGGTACAATGCTGACGAACCTGAAAAGGGTGGATCCAACCCTAGCCTATTCAAAGGGAATCTCGCACCAGCCAGTTGTTCAAAACCAGTATCTTTGGATAACAAAGAATGGCGGACCATTACGTTGTATATCTTCAACAACCTGACAGAAGTGCGGCCGTACATCGAGTAAGTTCTCGGTACATTGTTTCGCAACTTCTATTTCCTTTGAGCTGCTCTTATTCCTGGATATTTCATACAGTCGATACGTCGCCATATTCTCGTATGGAGCGGTGATCCAAAAGGATTCCGTCGAAGAGTATGAGCTTCTCACAAAGCAAGGAGGCGACTATCCCGGTTTCATCTCTTGGTTCAAACAAACGGTAATTTCTATTAGACCATTTCATTTCATTCGCTAATTTCTGCCTAATGCAACAATCCTTTCGTATTAAACTTGTAGGCTAATTCAGAGTCTATGGACGCCAAATTGAGACAAGTCGCTAATGGTTTTGACTATAAGGTCCGTTCATTTGACAAATACGACATCAACGGGTATCGCTTTCGTACCTATGGCAAAGAGCTATCTATGGCCGACCGAAAGTCTACAAATTGTTGTGTATCTGCTATCGGCGAAGGAGGTACCGAGTATTATGGGAGAGTTGAAGCAATTTATGAACTTCTATTCTATGGTGACAACCCACCGAATGTCGTACTCTTCAAATGTTATTGGTTTCAGCCGAAGGAGACTAGAAGGACTCATGAACATATAGGGCTAGTTGAAATCAAACAAAGCACCCATTTAGATGTTCCTGATGTCTATATTACGGCTCAACAGGCGACCCAAGTATTCTATCTACTGTGGGCCTGCCAAACTAATCCAAATCTGAAAGGTTGGGATGTCGTTTATGAAGTGCCGCCACGTGCTAGACTATCTCCCCCAAAGGAAGACGATTATGAACCTCACATTAACCCAGACACATATGAAGGAGAATTCTTCCAAGAGACACGTCTTTCCAAAAAGCGTTTCAAGAACCGCTATACTTCACCCCAAAACATTCCAGTAGACAGCAACAGTGAATCCGACATCAACCCAGAGGAGGAACAAGAAGAGCCGGAACAAGAAGAGGTTACTGCTGCGGATGACCTGTCAATGCTTGACCGATTACGTCAAGGTGGCCTTCCACATGTTGATGCCACTGAATCCTATGAGCCCGTCATTGATTGTAGTGATGATGATGATTATGCATTTATTGATGATAGTGATCGAGATTATTAGTAGTGTCAGGTATTCAATTTTTTTATGTTGTACTTGATGATGATACACTTAAGTGATATACATATTATTATTCATGTCGGTATTTTTTTTATGTTGTACTAATTTCGTTTACTCTTTGTCATGGCAGGTGTTGAAAGATGGTGGGCGCTGGTCGGGAGTGCTCCGAGGCCCCTTCTTCGTCGGCGCGTGGTGGGAGGTCTTCCATTCCACACGCACCTCTCCGCCGAGCGTTGCTGGACAGTATGGCGACACCGCCGGGCCCTTCTTCGTCGACAGTGGTGCCCAGCAGGGGATGAGGTAAGGGAGGGAAGAAGAGAGGAGTTGGAGCACGTGGTCGCGGGAGAGGAGGTAGGGTGACTGCTAGGGCGCCTTCTTCGCCGCCAGCCCCAGCTGTCTCACCCGAGCACGTGACTGCTAGGGTGGACTCGTCCGAGGAGGAGGCTACACGGACTCCGGTCCACGAGCCTTCGGCCCACGAGCCTCGGGTCGACGGGCCTTCGGCCCATGAGCCTTCGGCCCACGAGCCTTGGGTCGACGGTCCTTCGGCCCACGAGGCCCCGGAGGAGCGCACGTCTGGATGGGGTACCTGGCCGGATGAGCCTGAGGGGCCGAGTGGCCATGCTGATGATGGCGGGGAGCCGACTGATATTGAGGAGGAGGGGGCACTGTCTACTAGCGTGGTTGTACACGGCTCCCGTCCGTGCCGGCGACCCGCGAGCAGAGGTGGTTGATTTTCCCTAATGGGGAGAGGTAAGTGCATTTAATCTTTTTGTACCTTCTGCATTCACGTTTCTTCAAATATCTAATGCGTTGGCCTTGTCATGCTGTAGGGGTTGGGACCACCATCATAGTGTCCGCCGGCCCAACTCCGTCCTTGGAGTGCTTTGCCGGCAAAACTTCCTGGGGTTTGTCACGTTGCCTAGTGAGGGTCGGCTTCCAGAGCTTGGATTGAGCTAGGAGCACTACTTGGCTGCCCCGGCCCTGCCGGGTGAGATTATCGACGGTGTCTTGTGCGACACGAGGGCAGACGTGGTGATCAGAAAGTTCTGGGTAATTTCTCCTTTACACATTTAAAAATCTTCAACTAGCTAGTTATTAATTGTACTAATCAATATTGTCTCATTTGATTGCAGACATTCTACAAGTGTGAGGAGGGATACGAGGAGGAGGCGGCAAATGTTTTCGAGAACGTCTGCAAGCGCCTACTACAGAACTTATGGCACGAGGCTCGGGTGCAGGCTGTTCGAGACTACTACGCCTTGCGTGGTATCAAGAAGCCCAAGTCGGCGTGCCGCGATAAGTTCCTGAGTAAGGAGCAGTACACAAAGGTAATTCTTAAGGCCTTGTACTTACTTCCTTCATTTAGTAATTCATAGCCGTAGCGCTCAAGTTTCTATTTGCTAACTTAGGCGCCTCCGAGATGGTGTGCGGATCGGATGGATTGTTGGGAGGTGTTGGTCAATGAGTGGTGCTCAAAAGAATGGCTAGCCTCCACAACGCGGCCAAGGACAAACGTAACCAAATGGAAGGTGTGCCACACCATCAAGGCAGCTCCAACTTATATCAGTTCGGGCGGAACTGGGTATGTGGTTTGCTTCATGATTCATGCAATTCATTCATCATGCTAGCTTGAGCCCTTTAATTACTAATTTACTTTGTTTCTCTCTTTCAGGCACGCTACAATAAGGCGGATAAGGTGCCAGAGGTGTATGACCTGTATGCCATGGCCCACACTGCCTCTTTCAAGAAAGTCATGGCATTCTCTCCGTCTGACCTCGATGATGCAAACAACTTCACCAACATCTCCTCCCACGACAAGCTCGTGAAATATAGAGATGAGGGGAAGGCGAGGAAAGGGGAGGACTTTAACTCGTGCCAGGGTCCCATTGATCCAGAGCTGGTGATGATATCTGGTGGCGGGAGGTCCCATGGCTCCATAGCCATTGGAGATGGACTTATCCGTTGTCCTAGCACTCTCCCAGAGATCTAGGCGCGCCAGTCGAGCTCCGCTCCTGAGATAAGGCCTCGTGAACGGCCAGTCCAACTCGCCATCAAGGTTAGTTAGACGTACTCAGCTATCTTTCTCCATTACATTGTGTGTGCTTCCATCAATGATTACAAATGGTAACGAGGAGTGGTGTTGCAGGCTGCTATACAGAGTGAGAGAGATAGAACGGAGAAACTTCTGGCGGAGGCGGCGGAGAGGCAGTGGGAGTTGGAGGAGAGGACGACAAAGATGTTGGAGGAGGAGAGGGCACGGAATGACATGCAGGCAAGGGCCATGTACGAGCTCCTTGTGGTAAGTTTCTTCTACAGATTAGCCAAAACATTCATGTAGTATTTGTCTCATTACTAACTAGTATGACTGAGTCGTCAAAACCAAATGTGCAGTCTGTGTGCGAGAAGACCGGTCAGACCGCTCCACCGATGCCAGTGATTGCTCCTAGGACCACGGTGAGTTTAATTTGAATGGACATTACTTGCTAGTCTTAACATTTGAGTGTCATCATGCTAACGAGACATTGGAAATGATCTTTGGTGCATCGTAACTCCAGACAAGCATCGCACGATCATTCTCCAGCTACCGGCACGAGCCAGCCCGCTCCTACACCTCCATGATCATGGTGAGTTTCTCTAGTGTTTTGCTTAACAAATGCATAAAGACCTAGACTTAGCCTTATTTCCTCCAATATGCTTACCACAATGACCTAGAGTTAGCTTCTTTTCCTCCAAAATGACTTAATAAGCTTACTAACCTCCAAAACCATCCATTTTACCTAAGTTAGCTCTAAAACGATCTATACTTAGCTTTGTTTCCTCCAAAATGACCTAAGTTAGCTCTAATATGCTTAGTTAACTAGGTTTGCTCAATAATGACATGTACTTAGCTTACTTATGTCAAAAATGGCATAATTAGCTTAGTTAGCTCATAAACAATCCATTTTTCCTAAGTTAGCTCTAAAATGACCCATTTTACCTTAGTTAGCTCATAAATGATCCATTTTACCCAAGTTAGCTCTAAAATGACCCATTTTACCTAGACTAGCTCCAAAATGATGCATTTTACCTATGTTAGCTCTAAAATGACCCATTTTACCTAGGTTAGCTCCAAAATGACCCATCTTACCTAGGTTAGCTCCAAAATGATGCATTTTACCCAAGTTAGCTCTAAAATGACCCATTTTACCTAGATTAGCTCATAAACGATCCATTTCACCTAGGTTAGCTCACAAATGATCCATTTTACCTAGTTTAGCTCCAAAATGACCCATCACACCTAGGTTAGCTCTAAAATGATGCATTTTACCTAAGTTAGCTCATAAACGATCTATTTCACCTAGGTTAGCTCATAAACGATCCATTTCACCTAACTTAGCTAAAAAACGATCCATTTCACCTAGGTTAGCTCCAAAATGACCCATCTTACCTAGGTTAGCTCTAAAATGATGCATTATACCTAAGTTAGCTCATAAACGATCTATTTCACCTAGGTTAGCTCATAAACGATCCATTTCAACTAAGTTAGCTCATAAATGATCCATTTCACCTAAGTTGGCTCATAAATGGCATATACTTCTTCTTCTAGTCACCTTTTTCTAACTTTCTTATTTGCCATTTTGCAGATTTCATTCACTTCACGGAAGCTAGCTTGCTATGATGGAGTGCTTGTTTTTTCTTTCATTCTCCTCTAGTATTCTTCTAGCTTGCTATGATGGAACTTGCTATCTTGATGAAACTTTGCATTGTAATATGTATGGATGGAACAATGTGTATGTGCAACTTGCTATGTATGAATGGATGGAACTATATATGTATGCATGATGAAACTTATGTGCTGGATATGTCATATGTTTGTTGTTAAATAGCCCTGTGAAATATATATATATATGTCATATATTTGCTGTGAAAATTGCTAGATTAAAAAAAACAGAAAAAAGAGGCACCTTTGCCGTCAGCCGCTGATGGCAAAGGCTCCTTTGCCGTCTGCCGCGGACGGCAAAGAAGCCACGCGGCGACCACCTGTGCTCCCTGGGAGCTGACACATTTGGTCAGTTTGCCTACAACGGCGGACGGCAAAGGCTTTGCCTACAGTGGCAGACGGCAAAGAATGCCCACATTTGCCTACAGCAGCAGACGGCAAATGCTTGTCCTGCAGTGACGTCCAGCTGACATCATTCGGCGGACGGCAAAGGCCGGATGCTCTTTGCCGTCAGCGGCGGACGGCAAAGGCTGCCGTTAGCCGCCTAACGGACTAACAGCGCATTTATTGCCGTCGGCTTTCTTTGCCGTCAGCCGCTGATAGCAAAGGCCCCTTTGCCGTCCGCTTCAAAAAGCAGACAGCAAAGAAGCTCTTTACCGACGCCTACTTTGCTGGAGCCTTTTGCCGTCCGCGGTAGACGGCAAAGGCCTTTGCCGTCTGCCATCCTTGCCTTTGCCGTCTGCCGTGGCAGACGGCAAAGTAGCTGATTCCTGTAGTGCCTGTGTAGTAGTGAGGACAATCCTCAGACTACGGACCTAGTCCGCATAATTGCTTACAATATCTTTCAACTTAGTCTTTCTCTAGGAACGTATTAAAATAGGGAGCTATAGCGCGAGCTATTGATCTACAACATAATTTGCAAAGACAATTTAGACTATTGTTCATGATAATGAGTTCAATTAATCATATTACCTAAGAACTCCCACTCAAATCAACATCCCTCCAGTTGTCCGAGTGTAACACGATCCAAATTCACCAACCCGAGTCCGATCATCGCGTGAGATGTGGTGGTTTCAATGGTGAACATCTCTATCTTGATCATATCTACTATATGACTCGTGCTCGACCTTTTGGTCTCTTGTGTTCCGAGGCCATGTCTGTACATGCGAGGCTCGTCAAGTTTAACCCAAGTGTTCCGCATGTGCAAAACTGGCTTGCACCCGTTGTATGCGAACATAGAGTCTATCACACCGATCATCACGTGGTGCTTCGAAACGACAAACTTTCGCAGCGGTGCACACTTGGGGAGAACACAATTTTATCTTGAAATTTTAGTGAGGGATCACCTTATAATGCTACCGTCGTCCTAAGCAAAATAAGATGCATAAAAGGATTAACATCACATGCAAATCATAAGTGACATGATATGGCCATCAACTTGTGCTTTTGATCTCCATCTCCAAAGCACCGGCATGATCTCCATCGTCACCGGCATGACACCATGATCTCCATCATCATGATCTCCATCATCGTGTCACCATCGGGGTTGTCATGCCAACCATGCTTCTACTACTATTGCTACTGTTTAGCGATAAAGTAAAGCATTACATAGCGCTTAATGATTGACGCACAGGTCATACAATAATTAAAGACAACCCTATGGCTCCTGCCGGTTGCCGTATGCATGGACATGCAAGTCGATATAAACTATTACAAACATGATCATCTCATACATCAAATATATTTCATCATGTCCTTGGCCATATCATATCACAACATACCCTGCAAAAACAAGTTAGATGTCCTCTAATTTGTTGTTGCATGTTTTATGTGGCTGCTATGGGTATCTAGCAACAACGATTCTTACCAAAACCACAACGGTGATATGCAAGTTGCTATTTAACCTTCTATAAGGACCGCCTTCGTCGAATCCGATTCAACTAAGGTGGGAGAGACAGACACCCGCCAGCCATCTTTATGCAACAAAGTCACATGTCAGTCGATGGAACCGGTCTCATGTACGTGGACATGTAAAGTTGACCCTGGCCACTTCATCCCACAATACTGCTGAATCAAGAAAATACCAAGGAATCAATCTGAATATCAACGCCCATAAACTCCTCTGTGTTCTACTCATGATGTCATCTACGCATAGACCTAGCTTTGATACCACCGTTGGGGAATGTTGCATGGGAAAAATATCCTATGCTCACGAAGATCAATCTAGGAGATGAACATCAGAGGAGAGATTGCATCTACATACCCTTGTAGATCGCTAAGCCGAAGCGTTAAGAAACGCGGTTGATGTAGTCGAACGCCTTCGTGATCCAATCACGATCCGTACCACGAACTCCCGATCCAAGTGCCGAACGAACGGTACCTACGCGCTCAACACACGTACGACTTAACGACGCCTTCACCTCCTCGATCCAGCGAGTGATGGTGAAGTAGTAGCTCGAGTCCTCCGACAGCACGACGGCATCATGGCGGTGGTGGTGGAGAAATCTCAGCAGGACTTCGCCTAGCCTCACGGAGAAGAAGGACTATGAGGGAGAGGGAGGGCAGCACCGTGGCATAGATGAGTGCGGCCGCCCTCCCTCTACCCCTCCATATATAGGGGGAAGGGAGGAGGCGGGGCGCCCCAGGGTTCCCCAGGGGGGTCCGGCGGCCACCAGGGGGAAACCCTAGATGGGTTTTGGTGCGCCTCCCCCCGGGAGCCTTGGCCCCCAAGGCAAAGGGGGTGGCTGCCCTAGGGGAGCGCCCCCACCCCTTCGAGAGCTCCTCCCAAGCGCCAGGGAGTGTAGCTGGCGCTCACGCTACCTCTTTTATCGGCCGACCCAGCAAGGAGCCAGTGCCCGCTTCCCGCTCATGTCTGGATTGAGTATGCCAACAACAGATTCTCAAAATAAAAGTATGACCCGTAGCAGTTGACTGGTCAAATCGTTAAATTAGGGGAAAAACAAAGAAATAATTAAAAAATCACAAAAATTATAAAGTTCGTGAATTTGAAAATGTTCACTGATTTTTAAAAACAGTTCACAACCTTCGAAAAGTTCATCGATTTTGAAAAAAGTTCATCAAATTTGAAAAAGTTCACAAATAAAAAAATTGTTTATAAATTTTCAAAAAAATGTTCATTAAATTTGAAATAAGTTCATCGACTTTGCAAATAGTTCACAAAATTTGAAAAAAGTTCATCGAATTTGAAAATAAGTTCATTGAATTTGAAAAAAAGTTCATCAATTAGAAAATAGTTCGGTGATTTTGAAAAAAGTTCTCCGAATTTGGAAAAAAATATCATTTACTTTCAAAACAAGTTATTTGAATTTGAAAAAGTTCATCTAATTAGAAAAGTGAAAAAGTTAAACAAAAAGAACGGAAAATAAAAACGAAAAAGGAACTAGAGAAAAGAAAAGGAGAAAAAGGAGAATGAATAAGAGATAAAAAAAGAAAACCAGTTTGGGGACGAGTAAAGAAACACAAATAGATGTAGAAACTAACGTGAGGTGCTGTAGCGGAGTTGGTTAGTACTAGTAGTATCGAACCTGAAGATGGGGGGTTCGATTCTCATTAGTGCACCTTTTTGTTGCTATTCAGGAAAAAGGAAGGAAGCTGGGCCGGCCCAGCGCGCTGGGAGGGTATTCGCCCGTTTGTAAATAAGCCTTTAACGGGCGCTTAGAGCGCCAAATAGGATTCGGCCACCCCTTCTGGTTACGTGGGAAAGGGTGAGGGGGGCGCGCATCCCCTTAGTGGGCTAGTTTGTCCCCCCCTTGGCCCATGGGCCCCCCAACACTTGTCGGGCCCCCCGAAACCCCTTTCGGTGATGCTGGTCATCACCCGGTACCCCCGGAACAATTCCGGACTCTGATACCCTTCGTCCAGTATATCAATCTTCACCTCCGAAACCTTCGGACCATTCTGGAGTTCCTCATCACGTCCGGGATCTGATCCGGGACTCCGAACAACCTTCGGTAACCACTATAATGACTGAACTATACTTTTATCGTCACTAAACGTTAAGTGTGTAGACCCTGCGGGTTCGAGAACTATGCAGACATGGCCGAGACACCTCTATGATGAATAACCAATAGTGGGACCTCGATGCCCATATTGGTTCCTACATATTCTATGAAGATCTTATCGGTCAAACTTCAATGTCAAAGATTCTGCTATTCCCTTATGCAGTTCCCTTTGTCTATCGGTATGTTACTTGCCCGAGATTCGATCGTCGGTATCCCCATACCTATTTCAATCTCGTTACCGACAAGTATCTTTACTCGTTCCATAATACAAGATCCCGTGGCTAACTCATTTGTCACATTGCTTGCAAGCTTACTGTGATGTTGTATCACCGAGTGGGCCCTGAGATACCTCTCCGTCATACGGAGTGACAAATCCCAGTCCTGATCCATGCCAACTCTACAGTGACCCTCAAAGATACCTGTAGAGCACCTTTATAGTCACCCAGTTACGTTGCGACGTTTGGTACACACAAGGTATTCCTCCGGTGTCAGTGAGTTGCATGATCTCATGGTCATAGGAACATATACTTGACATGCAAAAAATGATAGCAATAAACTTGACACGATCATATGCTACGTTTATAGTTTGGGTCTTGTCCATCACATCATTCTCCTAATGATGTGATCCCATTATCAAATGACAACTTATGTCTATGGCTAGGAAACCTTAACCATCTTTGATCAACGAGCTAGTCTAGTAGAGGCTCGCTAGGGACACGTTGTTGTCTATGTATCCACACATGTATCTGAGTTTCTGATCAATACAATTCTAACCAATTTATTATTGCCTCTAGGGCATATTTCCAACACCAACTACAGAGCACTATTGTCATACTTGTGCATTGGGCGTAGCTAATATTGAGTGTGTTTCATGAATGGATCAATGATCGAGCATAATGGGCTAGGGATATGTTTCTTTAGCGTTGATATTTTGAAGGACATGGTTGCTTGTTAGTATTCTTGAGTATTTATGCCCTCATGTCAAACTATAGACTATTGATTTGAATCATTCAAGTCCAAATGTCCATGCCACAAAAGAAAATATTATATGATGAATATGATAGGTAGGATTCCACATAAAAAATTCTGTTTTTATCATTTACCTACTCGAGGACGAGCAGGAATTAAGCTTGGGATGCTTGATATGTCTCCAATGTATCTATAATTTTTTATTGTTCCATACTATTGTAGTATCAATCTTGGATGTTTTATATACACTTACAAGCAATTATATATCATTTTTTGGGACTAACCTATATAGATGCTAAACTACGAATGGCTGGTTGTGCTTCGTCCACAGGAATAGGTGTACTAACTAGTGGAGTTGGGGTTCACCTTGGTAGTACTGGCAGTTTGGGCACTAGAGCTGCCTTACTAACTGCTCTTGTTTGGGAGTTCTACGGTGGAGATGGTGCTGTGTCAACTGGAACTGGGTTACTATCTGTTGGGGTTGGGGTTAGATTGGGTGAAGCCGGTTCTCTATCCATCGCAGTAGGGGTACAATCTGTGAGAGTCTGGGTTATGTGTGGTAGGGTTGGTTCTCGTGCATGTACAACCGGGGTGCTATCTCCACCAAGAGGTAGCACTGTTTTATTTGAAGACCGTGTTTTTACTCCACTTGATACTGCCATCACCCGCTCCAATTCAAATGGCTGATAAACAAGAAACATTGTTGAATGTACAGAACTTGTATGAGAGACAAATGCAATAGATAGTGTGGAAAAATAGGGCATGAAATAGTTCACATGTATATTGTTTAACTAAAAAGGATAACATAACATAATTTCACATATATGATGTTTATCTAAACTCAATAGCATAGCATGACATAAATCAAAGATATGATGACTGACTAAACATGATGGCATGAGATAATTATATAATGTCTTTAGTAAACAGGTTCACATGACATAATTCATATACATGTTATCTAAGTAATAAGGATCGCATGATATAATTCACATATGTGATTTATATACTAAGAAGAGGGCATTCGCATATATGATGTCTGAACTAAGAACACGGTGTTAAATATTGTGTATATGATGTCTAAACTATGCAATGCAAGACACCACATGGATGATATAAGCAGTACAACCGTGCCAAGTTAGAGCATACACCTCGGTGGGGGAATAGGACTGGTCATTTGTCTCTGAATCCATCTCTGAGGAGCTATCGGGCCCCAACAAGCGATCTGCTTTGAAAGGTAGCACTGTCTGCTCTGAAGACCTTGTTTTCACTACAGATTTTTCCATCACCCAATCAAATAGCTGATTCACAGGAAGAGTAGTTGAATGTACAAACATTCTTGAAAAATGGAACTGTAATGAAGAAAAGGATTGGCAAGATATCATTCAAATATATGATGCCTGGGTAAACATGATGGCATTGCTATTTCTCATATATTATGGCTGGCTAAAAGAGATGAGATTGCATAATTCACATATATGAGTTAGAGTTAGTTTGGGCTCAAATAGCCCTAAAGTATCAAAACATGAGGGCTAGTTTGAGCTAGTTGCATCTAACCCACCCAAAAAACTATCCACCCAAGAGGTGCTAGTTGGAGCTAGTTCTCCTTGTGCATTTATTGTCAATCTAACCCTGTCATCCAAACACCTCTTTGTCTAGAGTTAGTTTAGGGTTAGTCATGAACTAGAAACTAACTCTAACCTCTAGCTAAGTTAGAGTATCCAAACAGTGCTGTAGAAACTAAGCAGGTGGCGTTATAGAACATGTCTAAACTAAGCAGATGACATATATGATGTCAAAAGTAGGCACTGCAAGGCAACATATGCATGATATGACCAACATCATCATGCCAAGTTAGATCAAACACCTTGGGGGGGGGTAAATAGGAGTGGCCAGCCCCATCTGAATCTTCCTCTGGATTACAATCTGGAGGGGGACGGGGAGGGTTTGCCATTGAACCCACCATGGAGCGATGTCTGCATGACATTGTATTGACGCGCAAAACTCTTCTCTTTTTATCTACATGTTCAACATGACTGTGTACAATATCTGACATGCATACGAAAAAAATATAGTGAGATTTTGTAAGGGGAGCATTCAGAAATCTAGAGTGATGGTAACAACCAGTGGATGGATCCAAAAATAATAATAGCAGGCTGATGATAGATTTAATTTAATAAAAAGACAGATGATGATTGCTTTACTATTTGTTTCCCACCCAAGATGAACAACATAGGCATACCCTAGGCGAACCAGATAATAGACAGAGATACTATTCATTGCTGCCTCAATATGTGCCCCACAAGTAATTTTAAAACTCAAGTTTGAACATTAATTTGGACTCACTTGGAGTCTAAGAGGTGAATAGGATGATAAAGTAGCAGGTAATATTAAGTAATGCATTACATAAGTAGAAACAAAAGAGTGCGACCTCTCTTGTGGACCCGTGTACTCCTCAGGTTCATCTGCTAAGTCGATGATGGTGATGCAGTTGCGGTGGATGCCGGTAGCAGGGAAGGAGATCTGAGGCGGCGAAAGACGTTCAGGAGTTGTGATGTCTAGTATGGTGGATGCTTCTGTCGATGGAGCATCTCAGGTGAGGTGGACGACGTCACGGTAGGAGCAGGGCAAACCACACAAAGTTTTCTTCAACACCTATCTGTAATTGAAGTAATTCTATAAGGGCTCCATTGGCTTGCAGGATTCTAAAAATGCAGGGATAGGAAAAAGACTAGAATAGGATAGGAATGCACGTGGGAAACAGGACATTTGTAAACACAGGATTTCTGTCAACTTGGTTGTTTGGTTCACAGGAATTGGAAGAGCAGAGGAATGCAAAGAAACATGGCCAAATTAAAGTGAAACCATATGAAAGTGTGTACAGTTAGAATGTTATTCTGCCACTAATGCACTTAGTGTTGTTTAATGCATAGCATTCTGAAAAGTAGGTCAAGGTGGATGTTTTGCTCCATTCATTTCAACGAAATGCATGAATAATTGAATAGTAGAGTGACATAGGAAAATTTCCTATTGCTATGTTTTTCCTTCACTTTTTCCTTTGAACCAAAATAGCCCTAATGGGTCAACATGAATATAGAGTAATAAGTGATGTGACAAGTGTACAACCTCTTTGCGTAGCCGTGTCGACCTCATCATCATTGGGTTGGTCGCTGAAGTAGTTGTGGCAGAGGTGGCCGTCGGAGGTGTGGAGGAAGATCTGAGGCGTCTGTAGACGGCGTCCAGGGCACTGCTCTGTTGTGATGGATGGTTCCGTTGTTGGAGCAGCTCCGGTGAGCCGTAAGACGTCAAGGCTGAAGCAGTACAAGACAGACATCATTAATCTCAAGTGGGATTCTAATAGCATCTCCAATAGATGATGTAAAATACATTACCAAAAAGTGATAGATGTAAAATTTACATCACCAAAAAACACCTGACTACAATAGATGAGGTAAAAACTTTTGACTTTGAACTTAACTGTCGAAATTACTGTGGAATCTGAATGTTACTGTAGAAACTGGATGCACTGGTAGCAGAGAGGCACTTCACATGTAGTTTAGGCCGCTCGAGCACTAGTAGTAGAGAAACAGTGATCTAAATCAGCAGGCGATCGACGGGGAATACAGTAGCAGATAGCAGCTAGAGCAGCAGTGCCTGGAGGAGCAGCATGAACTAGAGCCAGAGCAGCAACTCGTGTAGCTGCAGCAGCCCGTGTACCAGCATCAGCAGTGCGAGCGAGAGCAAGAGCAAGAGCAGAGTAGCAGCACGAGCGAGGGGGAGAGTAGAGCAGCAGCGCGAGTGAGCGAGAGCCAGAGCAGCAGCAGATCTGGCTGGTATGGACGCCGCCGCCGAGGGAGCCTTGCACTGGGGAGAGCCGCTGTGGAGATGTCGTCAGCGTCACCGACGTTGAGGTAGCCATGCCATGGGGGTGCGGGATCGAGCATCGTAGGTGCCGGGAGGTCGAGTTAAGGAGAATGTGCGATCCGATGAGTGTATAACCTCTTTGGTGTCGCCGAGTAGGCCTCGACTTCTTCCTAGGAGTCGGTGAGGATGTTGTGGTTCCGGTGGAGCAGGTTAAGGCGGTGCTGTGGGGATGGATCAGCCGCGATAGACGAGGCGATCGTCGAAGCAACTCCTTGGAGCTAGAGGACGGGGTGGCTGGACCGGCGGGACGACAAGATCAACGACGGATCCTCATCTGGGGAGGTGGATGAGGGACGTCGAGCTATTGCGGTGGATGACATCGTCGAGGAAGAGGCTCCAGCTGGGCAGCGGTGGGGTGGCGGACGGAGGAGGGTGGGGTTTCGCGGCTGGAACAGAGAGGTTATGGCGGCCTCGGATTTCGAATGGCAAAAAGGAGGTGATGGGAGGGGGGAACCATGACTTAGGGACACGCTTGTCCAAAATGTAGGGTGTGTTACAAAAGTACCCCCACCGATTTGAACTAGCGGCCCTTTCGGCTCAGGGTTAGAAGAGGGATTTCGCGTGTCGGGATTTGGCAGCCCGAGGGAGTTTTCACGTGCGTTGTAATTTCAGGATAGTAAGGCACGGGTTGTGAAGGCGCGAGTTTTGGGAGCACGATATCTGAATTTTCGGGATAAAAAGGCGTGGGTTGAAACTTAGGGACAAGCCTAACGTGTAATAATGTATTTACGTACCAAATCAATTCACACTTCCTTCAACGAAAAAAACTATTCGCACCACACAAAGAGAGAGTCTTGTCCCATTTTATTGTACAAATGCTATTCAAAGCTATGAATCCATGTTATGTCCAATTAAATTTTTTCGCTGGCTGTATAATGCATGTAACCTACTCATACGAACATTTTAGTGCATTCCAAATGTCTATACTACCGCTGCAATTCGAACTAAATTTGAATTCGTTTCTCTATTTGAATAAGAATCTACAATCATGATTGTTGCCAAGTTAAACCATCATTTGTATATTATCTTAACAACACACCACATGATTATTATAGAGATAGATATGAACTATGTGTACTATATGAACTCGAATTCAAAATTTTGAATACACTTGATGTTGATTCCAAATAATAGTACATTTGATGTACTAACTAGATCTTCATAATCTAAACCATGTTTCATACATACACTGTGTTTATCACACAAAGTATAGTGCTCCGCCCCCTACGTTATGACAAGTATTTAGCCCCGAGCTGCAAAAGCCAGACATTATCACAAATTCAAATAAATGTTATATATATATATTATATGTAGTATAACATGTTCATAACCACACCATGCGTATCACCATTATATCCGCATGCGTCAGTTTAAAACACTATGATCTCTAGTTCAAATATTCGAATCCACTTTTATAATTAATTATGATCTCTATTCGTCTTTTACACCCACACAATCCTCTTCTCTTTGTAGCTAGCGCTAACTTCCTCTCATGCATGCACACGCCCGCCTCCCTCTCACCCTCCCTTGGCACTCTCTCCACCACGCTCATGCGTTATATCTCTTTAGGTTGTTCACCCACGGTGTGTGTAGGCCCCCAGCTCCTTCTTTCCTGCACACACCGATCGATATACCTCTCTAGCCAGGTGTACCTAGCACAAACACACGCTTTCCCTCTTCTCTTCTCACCGTCCATGCCCCCTCCGTCTAATACAGTTCGACGCACGGGCACACTCCTGCCCCTCTTTTCATCGATCTCATACTCACACACTCCTCCCCTCTCGATATAGTAGGCCTCTCACACCACCTCCTAGCCGTCTCTCTCTCTCTCTCTCTCTCTCTCTCTCTGTATATATATATCCGTCTATCCGGGCCTTATCTGCATCTAACACATGCATGCATGTATACCGATCGATCTCCCTACATGTAGCTAGGTCGACTATAACTCTTTTTCCCAACGCACGATCGACGTACCTCACTAGTTATGTCTCTCCCTTTCTCTGACACGCGACGGTTGATCTTCCTATGTAGTTACTTCTGCTCACCACAGCCATATCGTCCACCCCATCATCCGTGCATGCCTCCTGGCCCGTCTCTCACACACATGTGCACAGACAGGCAGGCATCCCCTCTCTTATTGATAGTGCAGGTGTACCCTCCATTTGTCTAGCAGGCCTCTCCCACCATTTGTGAGAAGCAACTCCACCACCAACCCTCCTACACTCTAGCTCTGTCTCTCTCCCAACCTTATTCCTCTCCTACACATATGCATGGATGCGGATCGACCCCTCTCGATACATAGCTAGGTCTCTCTCCTTCTCCACACATATACCAGTGAATTTACCTCTCTCTATATAGTTAGGTCTCTGCCCCCCCACACCTATAGTCGAATGCTGTAGGTAGGTATCCATGCCACACAGACAAATTGCACCTCTCCCGTCTCATGTTCCCGAAGGCCAGCCGCCCTATATCTTTGACGTGGGCACACACAAATTCGATGGCACTCTTTATCGATCGCGCATCCACACACTTCATCCCTATCTTCAATTCTATCAATATCTCAAGCCGATGATCCCTCCACTCTCTTCTCGTGGATTGCCCCCTCAGTATATGATATATCTTGGCCTTTGTTTCACACACATTGCATATGTTACATTTTTTGTTTGAGATATCATCGACACATTGCCTCTGCTTCACACGCGCCATCTCTCTCACACACACCCACGTACATGGGGTACCTGCACGTAGAGAAGAGGTGCACGCACGACGCACATAATCACGTCTCGTTCCCGGCCACACCCGCATGGGTACACGATGGAGCTCATTTCTGTACGAAAAGGCAGCCCACGTGATAATTTGACGCGCGTAGCGGTTGTTTACTTGAAGGAGGGTCGTGTACCACGCGTACACGGGACAAAGTTCGACTTGACGCGTTAGTTTTAAATGAAGTTATATTCCTCAATGGCACGTACAGAATAAAAAATGATAGTTATCGAGAAAAAAGAAGTCCGCTCCACTATATACAATGGAGCCTGCCTGCCAGGGGTTGTCTCTCTTCACATTATCTCACACAAGGTGGCGGTGGCCTCTCTCTCTCTCTCTCACCGTTGGTCACTGATCCGGCCACATCCTGTCCGCCGGCGGAAAGGGAGGATGTGCATCGTTCCTCCATTCGACGGCGTCGAGGCAAGACGTCCCGATCTGCAGTACCCGCCGTTCTCTGTGACCAAGCTCCAGCAAGGTAGGGCCTTCGCCACTTGCTCGCTGCCGCAGTATGGGCAGATCCCGGCAGCCAGCGCCCTCCTAGTTACATCCCGACGACCCTCAGGTACAGCTTCCTCCGGCCTTGCTCCACTGCCCATCTTCCCACGTTGCCGCATGTGGATCTTCTTTAGTTCTTTGCCTAAAACGTATGTCGGCCGGCGTACTTTCCATCTTGCAATGTCGTCCTCACACCGTTTTAGATAAACCACCATACTGCTATCTTTCCCTTTTGACATGATAAAATATGCTTCTTTTTTGTCGGCGTATGTGTCTTCAACTGTTATTGGGCACTAATTGTTTCCTTTCTACATCTTTTTTGCAAACAGGGCTATCCATTTCACCTCGTTGCCGTTGCGACCTTTTGGTGAACTGCACAAATCACTTTTTTCTTAAGAGTGTCTTGTGCAATTCTACTAAAATGTCACACGGGCAACGTCTCTACATTTCAGTGCGGCTGCACAAAGGGAGATTGGTTTTGCTATCCTCCCCATCCAACTCCGAGCCTAATCTTATCCAACAAGTGGTTAGTTTTATGAGATATTGCAAAGGTGACCAGCTTCTATTTGTGTGTGTATGTTTCATCAACTACTACTGGTGCTAGTATGAATGTAATCACACTTGTTCAATATCTTTGCAAACAGGGATGCTCAGTTCGATTTTAGTGGAACTGTACAAAATGATAGGATGATCCATGCCCTCCATAGAATCCTTTCTTGGCTAACATGTCTTGTTCACTTCCACAGAGCTGCATGAAACTAGCTGCCAACCAATGAACGGCAGGAAATGGAACCATGCCTATGAACATCATCCTTCAATTTTTTTATTTTTCTTTATTTCTACACATTCTCACAACTTTGTATTCAGCTGTGATGTAAATATTGACACTTTTTTAGATGCATTAGCATTCATGCTAATTTCCTTTGTATTTGATGGAATGTTGTAACGAGACAACTTTGGAGGCAAGAGGACACATGAAACCAAAGTTGAAAGCTGCATAGCATTACAACACAGTTTCATTATGCTGGAGAATTATGTGTACATATAAACATACCCCGGAAGCTTGATAGCAATGCCACAAATCATTCAAACTTCGATTCGCCCAGAATCCAGGTCCAAGTGGCATGAACTACTGGCGAGATTAACCCCGCTCGTTGCACCGCAGTAATAATGACTAATGAGCAGTCAAATCATAGATCCCCACCTTTACCGCAGTACTAGTAAAAGTTGCTCGGGCGAAGCAACCATCATTTCACTCTGCATTGAATGCGCTCGTATTCCAAAATTCCAAGAGTGAAGTTGCTCGGACGAAACAACCATAAGTACAAGCGAATATTGGACGGTAGCCGCACAACATCAAGTGTATGGGTGATATGTCTCCAACGCATCTACTTTTGCCAACGCTTTTCCTCTTGTTTTGGACTCTAATTTGCATGATTTGAATGAAACTAACCCCGGACTGACGCTGTTTTCAGCAGAACTACCATGGTGTTGTTTTTGTGCAGAAATAAAAGTTCTCGGAATGGAACGAAACTTTGCAAGGAATTTTTATACACTAAATAAGAATTTCTAGACTCAAGATCCACCGGAGAGGGGCACCTGGGTGGGCACAACCCACCAGGGCGCGCCCCCCTCTCCTGGCGCGCCCAGGTGGGTTGTCCCCACCTGGTGGCCCCGCAGACCCTGAAACCGACGCAATAAAATCCTATTTTCCAGAAAAAATCATGGAGAAAGAATTATCACGATCCACGAGACGGAGCTGTTGTCACCTCCTGTTCTTCATCGGGAGGCCAGATCTGGAGTCCATTTGGGGCTCCGGAGAGGGGGATCTTCGTTCTTCGTCATCACCAACCCTTCTCCATTGCCAATTCCATGATGCTCCCCATCGGGAGTGAGTAATTCCTTCGTAGGCTCGCTGGTCGGTGAGGAGTTGTATAAGATTCATCATGTAATCGAGTTAGTTTTGTTAGGGCTTGATCCCTAGTATCCACTATGTTCTAAGATTGATGTTGCTATGACTTTGCCATGCTTAATGCTTGTCACTTTGGGCCCGGGTACCATGAACTCAGATCTGAGCCATTGATGTTATCATAATTATATCCATGTTCTAGATCCGATCTTGCAAGTTATAGTCACCTACTACGTGTTATGATCCGTCAACCCCGGAGTGACAATAGTCGGGACCACTCCTGGTGATGATCGTAGTTTGAGAAGTTCATGTATTCACTATGTGTTAATGCTTTGTTCCGGTTCTCTATTAAAAGGAGGCCTTAATATCCCTTAGTTTCCAATAGGACCCCGCTGCCACGAGAGGGTAGGACAAAAGATGTCATGCATGTTCTTTCCATAAGCACGTATGACTATTTACGGAATACATGCCTACATTATATTGATGAACTGGAGCTAGTGCCGTATCGCCCTAGGTTACAACTGTCTCATGATGAAAATCATCCAACAAGTCACCTATACAATGCCTAAGAATTTATCTTATATTGTTCTTGCTAAGTTACTACTGCTGTCATCACTATTTCACCTGCTACAAAATTACTGCTATCACTGTTACCGTTACCGCTACTACTATTATCAAAATTATCATACTACTTTGCTACTGATCACTTTGCTGCAGATAATTAATCTCCATGTGTGGTTGAATTGACAACTCAGCTGCTAATACCTTCAAATATTCTTTGGCTCCCCTTGTGTCAAATCTATAAATTTGGGTTGAATACTCTACCCTCGAAAATTGTTGTGATCCCCTATACTTGTGGGTTATCAAGACCTTTTTCTGGCGCCGTTGCCACGGAGCATAGCTATATTTGTTGAGTCACTTGGGATTATTATCAATTTATCACTATGAAGGATCTGAAGGATGCTAAGACCAAGATATTTCCCTCAAAGACAAGGGGAGGTAAGGAACTGCTATCCAGTTCTGCTTTAGATTCACCTTCTATTATAAGTAAACTTGCAACACCACCACATGCTATTAATTCTGATAAGTCACAAGTTATTGATGATGCTACTTCTGCTATGGATAATGCTTTTGATGATGGTAGTACCTTGCTTGATAATGATGATGTGCCACTTGGTGAATTTCTTGATGAACAAATTGCTAGAGTAATACAACATGATGTTGTTGAATCTGATGATGAGCATGAAACTGAAACTCCTGAAACACCTGCTAGAACTAGCCTTCGTAGATTTGAATTGCCTAAGGTACCGGAAGGTTATGTTATGAATGAGGAGACAACTAGAGATATTCTTGCTTGCAGAGATAGAGATGATCTAGAGAAATTATTATGCGATTATAAAGAAAAATCTCTGAATGCTAGAATGAAATATGATCCTAAGTTTGCTACTTCACATATTTTTATTGATGATAAGGATTATGAATTCTCTGTTGACCCAGAGTTAATTACTTTGGTTGAATCTGATCCTTTCCATGGTTATGAAACTAAAACTGTTGCGGCACATCTTACTAACTTGAATGACATAGCCACCCTTTTTACTCATGATGAGAAAACTCGCTATTACTTTATTCTCAAATTATTTCCTCTCTCATTAAAGGGTGATGCTAAAGCTTGGTACAATACTCTTTCTCCTGGTTGTGTGCGTAGTCCCCAGGATATGATTTATTACTTCTCTGAAAAATATTTCCCTGCTCATAAGAAACAAGCTGCTTTACAAGAAATATTTAACTTTGTGCAAATTAAAGAAGAGAGTCTCCCACAAGCTTGGGGGAGGCTTTGCCAGTTACTTAATGCTTTGCCTGATCATCCTCTTAAGAAAAATGAAATACTTGATATCTTCTATAATGGACTAACCGATGCTTCTAGGGACTTCCTAGATAGTTGTGCTGGTTGTGTTTTCAGGGAATGAACCGTTGGACAAGCTGAAGGATTATTGAATAATATATTGAAAAACTATGATGATTGGACTATTCCCGAACCACCGCCTAAACCCACTCCAAAGAAGAGGGGTATATTATATCTCAGTCCTGAAGATATGCAAGAGGCAAAGCAATCTATGAAGGAAAAAGGTATTAAAGCTGAGGATGTTAAAAATTTACCTCCTATTGAAGATATACATGGGCTTAATACACCACCACTGCCTAAGGTGGTAGAGGTAAATTCTCTAATGAAGTTTAATGATAATGAAAATCCTCACAATATGCATCCTAGCCAATGCCTTTATGAGTTTGAAAACTATATTCGAAAACAAGATCACTTCAATGCAAATGTTATGAAACAATTGAAATACAATTCTGATACGATTGCTCGCTTGAGTGACTTGTTATTTAGAATCTGAAATGATGTTAGAGGTGTTGGAAAGCATGCTTCTATGGTTCAAACTCAGTTAGAACAAGTTGCTAAATCACAAAGAGGATTGCTTGATGAAATGAATAATAATATACATGACTTTGCTGTTAGAGTTGCAACTGGAGGAGGTAAAATGACTCAGGAACCACTTTATCCTAAGGGATGCCCAAAAAGAATTGAACAAGATTCACAAAGAGTTAACACTGATGCACCTAGTTCTTCTAGAAAGAAAAAGAAAAAGAAAAATGATAGGACTTTGCATACTTCTAGTGAACCTGGAATAGAAAAACCTCCCGATAATGATAATGAAACTTCTATCTCAGATGCTGAAACTCAATCTAGTAATGAACACTCACCTAGTGATAATTAAAAAGATAATGATGAGGTTCATGAAGACTCTCAACCAAACAATAAAAAAGAACTAGATAATGATGTTGAGATAGAACCACCTGTTGATCTTGATAACCCACAACCTAAGAATAAAAGATACGATAAAAGAGACTTCATTGCTAGAAAACACGGTAAAGAAAGAGAACCGTGGGTTCAAAAACCTATGCCGTTTCCACCCAAGTCAACTGAAAAGAAAGATGATGAAGAATTTGAACGCTTTGACGAAATGCTGAGGCCAGTCTTTTTGCGTACTCGCTTGACTGATATCTTGAAAATGCCTCCTTATGCAAAGTATATGAAAGACATCATCACAAATAAGAGAAAAATACCGGAAGCTGATTATAGTTTTGAAGGTGGAGTACCCAAAAAACTTGGAGATCTGGGAATACCAACTATACCTTGCTCTATCAAAAAGAATTATGTGAAGACTGCTTTGTGTGATTTAGGAGCTGGTGTTAGTGTTATGCCTTTCTCTTTATATAAAAGACTTGATTTGAATAAACTCACACCTACTGAAATATCTTTGCAAATGGCTGACAAATCAACTTCCATACCTATTGGTATCTATGAGGATGTGCCCGTTGTTGTTGCTAATGTTACTATTTTGACTGACTTTGTTATACTTGAGATGCCCGAGGACGACAACATGTCGATTATCCTTGGTAGACCCTTCTTGAATACTGCAGGGGCTGTTATAGATTGCAATAAAAGCAAGGTCACCTTTCATATCAATGGTAATGAGCATATGGTGCACTTTCCGAAGAAACAATTCCAACTGAATGGTATTAATGTTATTGAAAAATCTCCGACAATCACTATTGGAAGTTTTCAAATACCTCTACCTACTGTCAAAAAGAAATATGAAATACTTATTGTTGGGGACATCCATATCCACATTGAGGTAACTTAGTGAATTACAGAAGTTCTTCGGTTTCATGCTAATCGAAAGTGGTTGTTAATAAGACCTGATAAACCTTATTAATGGATCATTTTTGAGGAGTATGAAGTTGATGAATTTAGTAAGCACTACCTTATGTCCCTACCTTTTGTTTTCTGTTTTTATCAGTTAAATAAAATAAAATGTCATGTTTTGTATGTTTTCTGAATTTCCCGTGCAATAAAAAATGACCCAAAAATAAAAGTTCTCATAATGCCCTAAAAATTTAATATGATTTTTTCTGAATATTTCTGAATTTCTGGTGCAAATAATATCAGAGGGAGGTGCACCAGGTGGGCACAACCCACCTGGGTGCGCCAGGACCCCCAAGCGCGCCCTGGTGGGTTGTGGTCCCCACGTGGGCCCCTCACTTATCTCTTCACACCACATCATCACTCAGTTCTAGAATAAAATTCTCCATTGCTCTCTCTCTCTCTCTCTCTCTCTCTCGTGTTCTTGCTCTCAAACCCACGGATTTTCATCTCTTTGCTCGAAGCTCCATTTCCGAAACTGTTTCTGGGGATTGTTGCTTGGTATGTGACTCCACCGGTTGTCCAATTATTTTTTGTTTTAGTAGTTTATATTTTGAATAATTAGCTACTCTTGGTGCTGCTATAGATGAGCTTGCATGTTGAATTCTTAGAGTTCTAAGTAGTTTGAATGCTTGCTATGGCCTCTATGTATCCCTATGAGTAGTTGGTATCATTTTTGTGGAGTTTTGTTGAGAAAATTTTGTGGGCTAATAAAATTCAGAATTTTTGTTCATAGGAACACCATGAATATCTTTAGGAAGTTTGGCTCTAAGAAGAACTCCAAGGGTGTTATTGGGGAGTCATCTTATAGTGATCTTCATCCTCGGAGGTTGGCGGAAGTACGGCCGTGTGAATGGCCGCACACCCCATTCCTGGAAGAGGCTGGAATCCTTCAGGAGTTCACACAATATCCTGCTAATGCCAGCCTCATCGACTTCATCGCAGATGAGTGTGAACAGCATCAAATCGTCACAAACATCTTTGTTCAAAATTTTACTTTCCTTCCTAGGAATAATCCTCCTGAAGTGAGTTTCAAAAACCATCAGATACCACTTACTAAATTTTCTAACATATGCATGATCCCTTCTGATGGGAGCTTAGCCGAGCCTAGGCCAGCGGAGTTTGAGGCCTTTTATCGCACCTTGACAGTGGGATCTGAGAGAGGGGTGTCAGCTATCACTGCCATTGGCTTGCATTTTCCTGCTGTTCATTACTTTGCTCTTTTCATTGCAAAATGAGTGCTTGCTAGAGAGAAGGTGGGTGCACTCAGTTCACCATACCTTGCTATTTTACGTTGTGCACTAGAGGGCGACAACACTTATAGCTTGGGAGCTACTTTGGCTCGTCGCCTCCACATTAATAAGTCCAGGGTAAAATACATGGTGGGATTTTCGCTACTCCTTTGGAAGCTCACTTTAATGTTGAGATACGCCATCATGATTACCCTCTGACCAAGGTTTGCCTAGACCGCGCAGCCATGGAACACCACCATTTTATTGCAAAAGATTACCCGACATCCCTATTCCTTATAACCTGGGTTTTAGCATTGAAACTCGTGATATTATTTTGTTGCCTGCTCCTGCTTTGTTTGATTCCGTTGCCAGGGGCGGATATAGGATCATGCCTGCGGACATCACCGCCTACCGGAACGCTCAGGCTGCTGCAGAGGCAGAGGAGGAGCCTTAGCAGTGGGATGAGTGGATGCTCACTCCTCAGCACCCCTACTACCATCCAGGCTACTGATCGACTATCAAGTTAGGCCAAAAGCCTAAGCTTGGGGGAGTATGTGTTTCCACCGATATTACATTCATGTTCACTTATTCCATTAGTCGGTATTCACACTTTTTCATTGTATCATCCATGCTTAGATTTATTTTCTTGCTTTCTTCTTATGTGTTTGAAAAACTTTAGAAAAACCAAAAAAAGGAGTTATAGTTAATTTACTTTCTATGCATGCTTAGTAGTAAAATTAAAAAGAAAACCCAAAAATATTTCCTTGTTCTTCTTTTGCTTGTTGCAAGCTTTCCTGTGTAAATATTTTTTTCTTGTTTTTGCTTTTCCCTTTTATTTCCTTGTTCAAGAAAACCAAAAACTCCAAAAATATTTCAGTGTGTTTATCTGAATTTCTTTGCTTTTTATTCGAGTTGTACTGAGGAGGAGACCACGATGAAAATGTTGAATGGCTCTCATATGAATAACTGTTGATCTAATAAAGAGCACATTTTACCTTGTCTTCTCCCATTGAATAAAATGTTTGTAGATTCCAGCTTAGTCCACGGCACTCTCACAATATTATTATTTTCATATCGTTCGGTCATGCAAGTGAAAGGCAATAATGACAATATTCGATGAACTGGCCGTGGCAGAGAGAAACTAGTATGAACTCGACTTGTTCTGTTTGTGTAAATATGTTTAACCTAGTATCCAAGATTGAGCCCATTATGATTAAACATGTTTGCAACGACAATTAGAGATTATAGTTTCTCATGCCAAGCATAAGTAGCTGGGAGTGGATAATGATTTATCTTGGATATCAACATTGCGTTAAAATGATTGTGATGTAGTATGATAATATGGTATCCTCCTCTGAATGTTCGAGTGGCTTAACTTGGCACATGTTCATGTATGTAGTTGAATCAAAACCAACATAGCCTCTATGATATTTATGTTCATGGTTACTCATGCTAGTGTCCAATGTTACTTATGCATAATGCATGTTTATGACCGTTGTTGCTCTCTAGCTGGCCGCTTCTTAATCTAATTGCTAGCCTTCGCCTGTACTAAGTGGGAATTCTACTTGTACATCAAAAACCTTGAACCCAAAAGTTATTCTAGATGAGTCCACCATACCTACCCCTCTAAAAAACTTCTAATTAAATATCCTTTTTGTGTGCTTGGATCGTTCATGGAACGACAGGAGGTGGTCGGTATCTTCCATGCTAAGCGGGTTATTCTCAGGTCGAGTGTTTATTCACTCGCCATCGCACGAGAAAAGGGCGGTTATAGGGATTCCCAGTCCCGGACTAAAAAATGCAAATAATTAAACAAGACTCCCCCGGGACTGTTGTTGGTATGGACGGCACCCATTGTTTCAAACAAGCCGTGGAATGTGATTGTTGGTGGAGGGGGAGTAAACCTTTAGTTTTATCGCTTGGGAACCGCCACTAGCGTGCTTAGCATGGAAGATATTGGTAACTGATAGTCATGAAGTAAATGAGAAGGGTGCAAGTCTCAAAATATCATTTACCTCTGTTTAAAAAAAACTTGAGCTTTGGCACCTCTGCAAATCGCTGCTTCCCTCTGTGAAGGGACTATCTATTTATTTTTATGTTGTGTCATCACCTTCTAAAACAAGCGCTAGAACCTGAGAGCATAGCTGTCATGACATATGCATTGTGTGTAGCTAATGTTGGGTGCATCATGACTGGATCTTTTCTACCATGAATTACAATGTTTAGTTGCTGCTTGAACTTTGGAGGTGCTCTGCATTTATGTTTTGCAGTCTCTGAAAGGGCTAGCGAGATACCACTATTGTCATATTATATCATGGTTGTTTTGACAACATGTTGCCATTTGAGATACCTTATTATTGCTCGTTAGCTGATTATGTCATTGAAATGAGTTAATATAATCTTTAAGAGTTATTGTTGGCATGATTAGTTATAATGTTGGCTGAAAACCTGGGTGTTGTTTAAGCTTATTTATGCAAACAAGAGCAAAAGATTTCGTAAAAGTTTTTCTTTTTCACTTTCAATTTATCAACTGAATTGCTTGAGGACAAGCAAAGGTTTAAGCTTGGGGGAGTTGATACGTCTCCAACGTATCTACTTTTCCTAATGCTTTCCCTCTTGTTTTGGACTCTAATTTGCATGTGTTGAATGAAACTAACCCCGGAATGACGCTGTTTTCAGCAGAACTACCATGGTGTTGTTTTTGTGCAGAAATAAAAGTTATCGGAATGGAACGAAACTTTGCGAGGAATTTTTATACAATAAATAAGAATTTCTGGAGCCAAGATCCACCGGAGAGGGGCACCTGGGTGGGCACAATGCACCAGGGTGCGCTCCCACTCCTGGCACGCCCAGGTGGGTTGTCCCCACCTGGTGGCCCTGCAGACCCTGAAACCGACGCTATGAAATCCTATTTTTCCAGAAAAAAAATCAGGGAGAAAGAATTATCGCGATCCACGAGACGGAGCCACCGTCACCTCCTGTTCTTCATCGGGAGGCCAGATCTGGAGTCCGTTTGGTGCTCCGGAGAGGGGGATCTTCGTTCTTCATCATCACCAACCCTTCTCCATCGCCAATTCCATGATGCTCCCCACCGGGAGTAAGTAATTCCTTCGTAGGCTCGCTGGTCGGTGAGGAGTTGGATGAGATTCATCATGTAATCGAGTTAGTTTTGTTAGGGCTTGATCCCTAGTATCCACTATGTCCTAAGATTGATGTTGCTATGACTTTGCCAAGCTTAATGCTTGTCACTTTGTGCCCGGGTGCCATGAACTCAGATCTGAACCGTTTATGTTATCATAATTATATCCATGTTCTAGATCCGATCTTGCAAGTTATAGTCACCTACTACGTGTTATGATCCGGCAACCCCGGAGTGACAATAGTCGGGACCACTCCCGGTGATGAGCGTAGTTTGAGGATTTCATGTATTCACTATGTGTTAATGCTTTGTTCCGGTTCTCTATTAAAAGGAGGCCTTAATATCCCTTAGTTTCCAATAGGACCCCGCTGCCACGGGAGGGTAGGACAAAAGATGTCATGCAAGTTCTTTCCATAAGCATGTATGACTATTTACGGAATACATGCCTACATTATATTGACGAACTGGAGCTAATGTCGTATCGCCCTAGGTTATAACTGTCTCATGATGAATATCATCCAACAAGTCACCGATCCAATGCCTACGAATTTATCTTATATTGTTCTTGCTAAGTTACTACTGCTATCATCACTATTTCACCTGCTACAAAATTACTGCTATCACTGTTACTGTTACCACTGCTACTATTATCAAAACTATCATACTACCGTCAGGACCCCGATCCTAAGCCACATCGATCTAGCATGTAACACATCATATCGCTTTGCGGCCTCACGCACTGTATTCCCGCGGGTGCCACCTTACTTGGCCGGGACCGTTTGCGCCTTTTGGCTCACGTATATGATAGTGTCGCTAGCACCCATATGACAGAGAACCCGGGCCGACATGACTAGTCGTGAACCCAAAGTGGCACTAACTTACAGGGACAGGCATACATGACCCAACAACGAACGTGTCGGTCATCAGCGAGTGAATTCGGGCTGTAGCAACTGGGCTAGCAGGACTCTGGGATTCCGGGCTGTAGCAGGCTAACATGACTCCGAAAGACACCGCGTGAGATTTCCCCGAAGGGACAGACACAGGATCGAAGAAGGACACATGCCGGCCAGTCTAAGTGTCCCGGAGCAGTAGTGTCGGGGGTTGGGTGCGACATATGCCAATGGATGGATTATCATGGTGGGAGCGAGTAGAACGTCGCCGGTGCCTGGAAGCGGGATGAGGCGTAGACACGAACGCCGACGCACTTTACCCAGGTTCGGGGCTCTCCTAGGAGATAACACCCCTAGTCCTGCTCTGCGGGGTCTCCGCATGATCACTAAGGCACTAGTGATACAATGGCGCTCCTTGAGCTGTATGCTAGAGGTAGAAGAAGGCAGGCACGCTCTCTCCTCCTCTAGGTGTGAGTCTAGTTCTAACAGGTTGGGAACCCTTTGCATGGGTGCCCTGGGGGGTTCATATAGTGAAATGATCGATATAGTTGACTAGAGGGGGGTGAATAGGCAACTAACAATTTTTAGCTTTTCTTTACCAATTTAAACTTTGCATCAAAGTAGGTTGTCTAGATATGCAACTAGGTGAGCAACCTATATGATGCTACAACAATAAGCATACACGCAAGCAAGAGATAAAGCACAAATAAGCTTGCACAAATAAAGGCACGAGATAACCAAGAGTGGAGCCGGTGAAGACGAGGATGTGTTACCGAAGTTCCTTCCCTTTGAGACGAAGTACGTCTCCGTTGGAGCGGTGTGGAGGCACAATGCTCCCCAAGAAGCCACTAGAGCCACCATATTCTCCTCACGCCCTCACACAATGCGAGATGCCGTGAATCCACTATTGGTGCCCTTGGAGGCGGCGACCGAACCTTTACAAACAAGGTTGGGGCAATCTCCACAACTTAATTGGAGGCTCCCAACGATACCACGAAGCTTCACCACAATGGACTATGGCTCCGCGGTGACCTCAACCGTCCAGGGTGCTCAAACACACAAGAGTAACAAGATCCACAAGGGATTAGTGGGGGGATTCAAATTTCCCTTGGTGGAAGTGTAGATCGGGGCCTTCTCAACCAATCCCTAGAGAATCAACAAGTTTGGTTGGCTAGGGAAGGAGATCGGGCGAAAATGGAGCTTGGAGCAACAATGGAGCTTAGTGGTGAAAGAGGTGGTCAACTAGAGGAGGAAGACACCCCTTATATAGTGGAAGAACAAATCCAACCGTTATCCACCAACTCAGCCTGCGCAGCGCGGTACTACCGCACCTGAGGCGCGGTACTACCACAGGGGCACGCGGTACTACCGCACCTGAGGCGCGGTACTACCGGAGGGGCACGCGGTACTACCGCAGAGCCCCGCGGTACTTCCGCCCACGCAACAGAGACCAGAACAGCCACACATGCACTAAGGCAGAGGGCGGTAGTACTGCTGGCGCGGTACTACCGCTCCCCCTTGCGGTACTACTGCAAGGCAGGGGCTGTCCAGGGATGGGAAGGCACGGATATAAAAAATTACATCCATGGCTACTTTCGCAGAGTTGGAGTCGATGCAAAAACCCGACACGGTAGTACCGTAAGCCAGCCGCGGTACTACCGCGCGAGGCGTGGATGTAAAAAATTACATCCGCCCCTTACTGCTGCGTACTTGCGGAACTAAGCAGGGACCACAGTACTACCGCTTACTAGAAGCGGTACTATCGTGGGTCCTTGCGGTACTACCGCACTAGCGGGCGGTACTACCGCAAGGTCCTGTGGTACTACCGCTCTAACGAGCAGTACTACCGCACCCCCTAGTTCGGCAAACAAGAGCAATATTTGCATAGACAAGGAAAACATAGGATGCTCCAAAGGCTAGAAGAAAGGAGGTGCAAAGGAAGATGTGTACGTGATGAATCAACCCAACCTGTTGAGGATATAGACCTTGGAGGGCCGGGTTACTCTAAGGGTCATTGCCAGAAGCCCGGAGCTAAGTTTCAAGATGATGGGCCAGAGATGGGCTGAGACCCGGATATGGCTTAAAGCCCGTAGTTACAATCATTGTTATAATAGACTTGTAGTGTAAGGCAAGTATTATTTAGAGTCCGAGCCGGACGCTCTTATGAGCCGGCCGGGTCTCTAAGGGCTGCTGGGCGTCGGCCTCCCTATATAAAGGGAGGACCCGGCAGCGGTTTAAGGGCGACAACAATCTCATCGAGAGCCGGGCATAGCTGTTTAGCTCCCTGGCAATCGTAACCCTAATCAATAACACCTCAAACTGGACGTAGGCTTTTACCTTCACCGTAAGGGGCCGAACCAGTATAAATCCTCGTGTTCCTTGTCCCGCATAACCCCTTCAAGCTTCCTAGTTGCAATGGCTCCACGACTAAGTCCTAGCTTGAGGACATCTGCCGTGACAATTCCACGACAGTTGGGGCGTCGGCCTCCCTATATAAAGGGAGGACCCGGCAGCGGTTTAAGGGCGACAACAATCTCATCGAGAGCCGGGCATAGCTGTTTAGGTCCCTGGCGATCGTAACCCTTATCAATAACACCTCAAACTGGACGTAGGCTTTTACCTTCACCGTAAGGGGCCGAACCAGTATAAATCCTCGTGTTCCTTGTCCCGCGTAACCCCTTCAAGCTTCCTAGTTGCGATGGCTCCACGACTAAGTCCTAGCTTGAGGACATCTGCCGTGACAATTCCACGACAATTGGCGCCCACCGTGGGGCCAGCGCACGGTGGATTTGAGTTCTTGAAGGGCAGCTTCGAAGGGCTCAAGGGATATGCTATGGGCCGGATGACCAAGAGTCGTCGCGGCAAGCTCTACATCGACGATGCGGACTGGGGCCCCGACGCCGGCTCAATCGAGTACGGGTACCGGGTCCCCTTTGGCGCAATTCATGTCTTCATTGGCAAGATTGGTGAGCCGGGCCCCGAGCCGGATCTCTGCGCCGACCTCATTGAAACGGCTCAGCGCGCACAACCCGCCCGGGCCCGGCCTGCCTTAAGGCGCGCTTTTGTGGGATGCATCCATGGAGGGTCCTCTGACCCATCCGGGTCCGGTGACGAGGCGGCCGCCGGCTCTGACGGTGAGTCGGCCACTGATGAGTCAAACTCATTGTACCAACTTCAAGATGGCAGGCTCATGGGTTGTTCCGACGGTGACAGTATTCCGGACCTTCTCGAGCCACCAAGTCAGGTTGGGGTTTTTATGGCTGGTGCGCAGCCTGTTCAGAACCCTGCTGCTGGAGCGGGAAACCCGGTGCCCTCTCCGGCTTAGGTGCTAATGGATCTCACAGACAAGATGACGGCCCTGTTAACCGCCACGGTTGACCCGGCGGATCAAGTTCAGCATGAGGCGGAGGTGGCACAGCTAAAATTAGATCTGATAAAAGCTAAAGAGGATCTCGCAGCGGAAGGGATCAGGCTGGCTGCGGAGCGGGCGGCTCTCGACGCCCGGACTCAGCTGATTCAGGCGCAGTCCTTCCAACTCACGATGGATCAGAACGCGGCCAACGAGGTCATGAGAAGGAGGCATCAGAAGGCCCAGTCTCGACTCCCGCCGGTTTACGATCCACGCAATCTCCTCAACACGCCGGGTGCAGGGTCTAGTAACCCGCCAGGGGTCATTGCGCCCGGGTCTGGACCCCTTATTCAGCCACGGGTGATGGGGCCTCCCCATGTGCCCCCTGCCCGGCCTCAGTATGTGCCAATACCCCCCGGGTCATTATGATAGCCCGCTAGAGAACATGGTAGCTGCGGCAGCACGGCTGGCGGCTCTCCCCGTTGACGGCGATTCTCCGGCGGCCATCGAAACCCGCCGGGTCAGGGAACTCCTGCAGACGGCACTAGCACAGCAAGAGGCGTACTCCTATAGCCGCGACAGGATCCACTCGACCCCTCGTCCAGGCCAGAGCCCGAGTTACAGCCGGCACATGGTCTCAGCAACCGGTTCAAGTAATGTACGACGCCATGACCCGCCCCCTGGCCATGGCCCGGCTCATAATGGAGCCTTCTACGCAACAGACCGAGCGCGGCAAGAGGCGGAGCAGGCGCCTCAATTGACGGCTTATCAGACCCCCCCCGGCTTATCCGACAACGTCCGTTGATGTGGGAATTTCTACCAGGACCGCGGGTGTCCCTTGTTTGGTTCCAGCCATCCGTAATGAACGTCTACCTAAGGACTTCAAGGGCCCTAGGAAGGTGCCTAACTATACAGCAGACTTACAGCCTGCAGCCTGGATTGAGAGTTATGAGATGGCTATGGAATTGCTGGAGGTCAGTGAGGCGGCCATGGCCAAATACTTCACCATGATGTTAGATGGAACTGCCCGCACGTGGTTAAAAGGGTTACCGCCGAACTCCATTGGGTCTTGGGCTGAGCTGAAAGCCCGGTTCATTCAAAACTTCAAAGATACCTGCAGGCAGTCTATGTCAATTGTGGATTTGACTAACTGTGAGCAGCAGGAGGGTGAGTCCACGACCCATTGGGTTCGCCGGGTCAAGGAGATCATACATTCATCAGATAAGATGGATGCCGGCTCTGCAGTCTTAATGTTGGAACATAACTGTCGCTTTGTGCCCCTTAAGATGAAGCTTGGGCGGCTCAAGCGCGACTGCACCGATATGGGTACCCTAATGGCGGCTCTTGTCAAGTACGCCGATTCCGATGGTACCAAGGATCCCCCTTCAGATGATGAAAGGGCAGGGAAGGGAAAGAAGAATGGCAACGGCAAGGGTCCTCAGTTTAACCCGGGGATCCAAGGAGGAGGCAAGCGTAAGGCCGATGGCAGCCTAGAGTTTGTGGCCAACGCCAACTCCCAAGGTAATAACCAGCGACGCAAGGGGAGGCCCCCTCCCCGAGGCGGCGGGTCAGGTCCAACGTTGGAGCAGCTACTAAATGAACCTTGTCCAAGGCATGGCTCTAGAGAGAAGCCAGCAACTCACCTGTGGAAGGATTGCGCGATCATGAAGGCCTTTAAGAGTTACAATGGCCCGGGCGGCGACTCGGGCGCCGGCGGCTTTCATGGCCCGGGCGGCGGCTCAAATTCCGGTCCTCAGAACGGTCAAGGGGGCTTTAATCAACAGTCTGGTCAGGGCCATCAACAGCAGCAGGGGGGTTATCAGACCAACCCAAAGCAGCTTAGCGGTGGACAGTATCATGTGTTCACTACTAGTTTGTGCAAACGAGACGAGAAACTTCACAAGAGGGCTGTTAATGCTGTTGAGCCGGCGGTTCCACGTTACTTGCGGTGGTCTGAGCAGCTTATAGTGTGGAGTAGGGAGGATCACCCTCCCCGGGTGGATAACCCGGGCCACTTGGCCTTAGTGGTGGCTCCTCAGGTGGGAGGCTATAAGTTCACAAAGGTACTCATGGATGGAGGCAGCAGCATCAATATCCTCTATTATGAGACTTTTCGCCGTATGGGATTGGTTGATAAGAACCTCAGCCAGTCAAACACTATCTTCCATGGTGTGGTACCCGGTAAGTCGGCTTATCCAGTCGGCAAGATCGAATTGGAAGTGGCTTTTGGTGATGAGAACAACTACAGGGTGGAGAAGTTGACCTTTGAGGTGGTCAAGATAAGAAGCCCGTACCATGCTATATTTGGACGACCGGCTTACGCCAAGTTCATGGCACGGCCGTGTTATGTGTACTTACAGCTCAAGATGCCGGGTCACAATGGGACCATTACGGTTCACGGCAGCCGGAAAGTGGCTCTGGAGTGTGAGGAAGGTGATGCGGCTTATGCAGAGTCTGTTTGTGCTACAGAGGAGTTGAAGTTTTACAAAGACAATGTTGACCCAACAGATATGACCTCTCTGAAAAAGCCAACAACGGAGAATGAACCAGCAATGAAATTTAAATCAGCTGATGAGACTAAACTTGTTGATTTTGTTCCAGGTGACTCGTCTCAGCAGTTTAACATCAGTGCAAATCTGGACCCAAAATAGGAAAGCGCGCTCATCGAGTTCATCCGTGAGAATAGGGACATCTTCGCGTGGAAACCTTCTGACATGCCAGGTGTACCTAGAGAACTCGCTGAGCACACTCTCAATGTTGATCCAAAATTTAAGCCGGTCAGACAGTTCCTTCGACGGTTTAACGAAGAGAGGCGGAAAGCTATTGGTGAAGAAGTGGCCCGGCTCTTGGCGGCCGGGTTCATTGTTGAGGTTTTTCACCCGGAGTGGTTGGCCAACCCGGTGCTCGTACTCAAGAAGAACGGCACCTGGCGGATGTGTGTGGACTACACGGATTTGAACAAGGCGTGTCCGGCTGATCCTTTTACCCTCCCCAGTATTGATCAAATCATTGATGCTACGGCAGGTTGCGCACGCTTAAGTTTCTTGGATGCTTATTCCGGGTATCATCAGATTAAGATGGCAGTTAAGGACCATGAGAAGACAGCGTTCATCACTCGCTTTGGAGCCTTCTGCTATGTGTCTATGCCCTTTGGACTCAAGTGTGCACAGGCGACTTACCAGCGTTGTGTACAGAATTGTCTTCATAAACAGATCGGGCGCAATGTTCACGCTTACGTGGACGATATTGTGGTTAAATCCATCAAGGAGGAAACCCTAATAGATGACTTAAGGGAAACATTCGATAATCTCCGGGTCTACAAGATGATGCTTAACCCGGCCAAGTGTGTTTTTGGTGTTCCTGCAGGCAAGCTATTGGGCTTCTTGGTTTCTGACAGAGGCATTGAGGCTAACCCGGAGAAGATCAAGGCCATCACTTCCCTGGCTAAGCCGGCGTGTATAAATGACGTTTAGCGTTTGGCGGGTCGCATCGCTGCTTTAAGCCGGTTTATAAGCCGTTTGGGTGAGAAGGCTATGCCTTTATATCAGTTGATGAAGAAAACTGATACCTTTGTGTGGAATGATGCAGCTAATACCGCTTTTGAGGATTTGAAAAAGCAGCTGGCAGAGCCCCCCGTCCTTGCTGCTCCGGTTGATAAGGAGCCCTTGCTACTGTATGTGGCGGCAAATGCACGGGCCGTCAGCGTGGCTATTGTGGTGGAGCGCAAGGAGGCGGGTAAGGAGCATACGGTTCAGCGGCCGGTTTATTATGTCAGCGAAGTGCTCATTGAGTCCAAGCAGCGATACCCGCATTGGCAGAAGCTTGTGTATGGTGTGTTCATGGCGAGCCGGAAGCTTAAGCATTATTTTCAGGGTCATCCCATCACTGTGGTTAGTTCTGCCCCTCTTGGTGATATTATCCAGAACAGAGAGGCCACAGGGAGAATTGCTAAGTGGGCTATAGAACTTGGACCTCATGGTCTCAAATATGTGCCACACACTGCTGTTAAATCTCAGGCTTTGGTGGATTTCATCAACGATTGGACAGAGTCACAAGTGCCTGAGCAAAAACCGGATAACACTTATTGGACTATCCACTTTGATGGGTCTAGACAGTTGGAGGGCTCGGGGGCTGGTGTTGTATTGGCTTCCCCTAAAGGTGACAAATTCCATTACGTGCTACGGTTGATGTTTCCTTGCACTAACAATGCGACTGAATACGAGGCTTTGCTCCACGGTCTTCGGGTGGCTAAGGAGATGAGCTTAAGCCGGGTAAGGTGCTTTGGTGACTCAGACTTGGTGGCTCAACAAGTATCAGGCACCTGGGACTCTAAGGATCCTCCCATGGCGGCTTATCGCCGCGAGGTTGATGCCATTGCTGGGCACTTTCAGGGATACCAAGTGGAGCACGTTGATCGCAGGAAGAACGAGGCGGCTGATGCTTTAAGCCGGCTAGGCTCCCAGCGAAAACTGGTGCCGCCTAACACTTTCTTGGATGTCCTGTATAACCCGTCGGTTCGGTTGCCTACAGAGGAGGACTTGGCTATCCCTCACCCGGAGGCACGACTGGTGGCGGCTCTTCACGTCATACCAGACTGGACAATGCCGTATCTGGCTTATATAACCCGGGGAGAGTTGCCGGAGGATGAAACTTTGGCCAGACAAATCGCCCGGCGGGCTAAGTCAATGATCGTCATCGATGGCGAGTTGCATCATCGCAGTGTTTCAGGGACATTTCAGCGTTGTATCTCCCCTGAGGAAGGTCAAGAGATCTTGCGCGAGATCCATGAAGGGGATTGTGGCCATCATGCCGGTTCAAAATCTCTTGTGGCCAAGGCTTTCCGTCATGGTTTTTATTGGCTGACGGCTCATGCTGATGCAGAGGACTTGGTCAGCAAATGTGATGGTTGCCAAAGGTTCTCACGACGGGCTCATGTGCCGGCTCAGGAGTTGAGGATGATCCCAATCACTTGGCCCTTTGCGGTCTAGGGGCTTGATATGGTTGGGCCTTTTAAACGGTCCAAGGATAAGAAGACCCACCTCTTGGTGGCCGTTGACAAATTCACGAAGTGGGTGGAGGCTGAGCCAGTTAGCAAGTGCGATGCAGCCACGGCGGTTCAATTTATGAAATAGGTGATTTTCCGCTTCGGCTTTCCGCACAACATCATAACTGACAATGGCACGAATTTGTCCAAGGGCGCTATGGAAGAATTTTGTCAACAAGAGCATATCCGACTTGATGTTTCCTCAGTGGCTCATCCCCAATCCAATGGTCAAGCTGAGAGAGCTAACCAGGAGATTCTGAAGGGCATCAAGCCCCGGCTTTTGGTCCCTTTGCAACGGACGCCGGGTTGTTGGGTGGAGGAGTTGCCCTCCGTCTTATGGAGCATCAACACTACTCCTAACAGGTCTACAGGCTTCACGCCTTTCTTCATGGTTTATGGAGCAGAAGCAGTCCTCCCCAGTGACATCCGTCACGATTGACCTCGTGTGGCGGCTTATGTTGAGACGGATAATGAACAGGCGCGCCAAGCTGCTCTGGACTTGTTGGATGAACAGCGTGAGGTGGCAGCAGCCCGTTCAGCGATTTACCAACAAGACCTGCGCCGTTATCATAGCCGCCGGGTCAAATCCCGGGTCTTCCAGGAAGGCGACCTTGTGCTCCGGCTCATCCAGGATCAAACAGATGCACACAAGTTATCCCCACCTTGGGAAGGGCCCTTTGTGGTCAGTAAGAACTTGCACAACGGGTCCTATTACCTCATTGATATTCGGGAACATAAAGATTCGCGTAAATCTGAGGAGGAGACCCGTCGGCCGTGGAATATAGCTCAGCTTCGGCCTTACTACACTTGAGCTGCCGGCTCTCGTGGTGTACATATTTATCTCAGACATGTATATTATGATAAGCAATAAAGCAGGGCCTCTGTCCTTTTTTCTCCCCCAATTATGCGTGTGTTATTTTTTACATGCTGACTTAAAGGAGGATCCGGCTTATGATCGTATTTGGGTCCAGCCGTAAGCAGTAAGGTCACTTGGGGGCTTCTTGTTCAAACATGGTTCGTAATCGAACCAAAGAGAACATAGCTGTCGATACCCACTTGATTGGCAAAGTGCCGAGCTCGTTGGGAAGTTATCTTTGATCATATTTGAATCACAGTTTAACCCCTCTGAGAACCGACGTGGATCGTATTCGAATCAGCATCGTTAAACAATTTTAAGAATCACTTGGGGGCTTCCTGTTCAAACATAGGTCGTATTCGAACCAAAGAGAACATAGCTGTCGGTACCCTCTTGATTGGCATCGCCACACCCACTGGGAGCTATATGATCGTATCCGAATCTTGGCTTAACCCCTTTTGGGCCGGGTCTCTGGTCGTATTCGAACTGGAAGCCCCTAAGTTCTGATTTATCGCAAGTTTACTCTGATTATGACAAAGTGTGTATGGCCGGGTTTCACCTGCCGGCTTAATTTTGGGTTTATCTTGTTAATTGAACATCATGGATGTCATCAAGGCAAGTCAATTAGAGTTAAGATACCAACCGTGCTACCCGGGTTATTTAATCCGGAAGTATGCTTACAGGCCGTTAAGTGTGTTACCACGGCTATGTTCAGAGTGTAACTAAGGACCAGTCCTTTTTGATTCAAATTCTGGGTTATCCATCTCAAATACCTGTTTCTCAGGGTGGTAAGCCGCCTTGAGACTTGTGATTTGCCTGTCTATGCAAATTCTTAAAGGCACCTTTTAAGGATGAGAAGGACAAAGGGATAATTATGACCCGGAGGAACACCAAAAGGATAAGTTCAAGGAATTTCAGCATTCATTACATGCACGATGGCACGGCAGAGATAAATTGTTGCACCTATTCTATTACAAAATTCATCAAGTCTCAAGGATGGAGCGTTGTTCGGTGAACCGCCAGCCGCTTTATGATGCCTGTTGAGTTGAAGTTCCCGGCTCGTTCCTGTCTTCTGCTCCGGCTGATCCCAAGACCTCGAAGGTTGACGACTTCTAGTTGATGCCGCTGAGAGCTTCGAACTGGGCTTCTTCGTCAATTAACCCGGCCGGGTCAATCTCCGGGGCGAAGGTATCCTGACGAGCCGGAGGAATCAGATTGAGAGCTTCATAGCGAGGGGTTGGAATCCTCTGATTCTCCGCGTTGTACCCCGGCTGATACTTGGTTAAGTCGGTGTCATTCCCGATGATGGTGGCCACCGGGCGTACAGCCTTCACACATGCCGCGAAGTCCTTCTGGTCGAAGGCTGAGCCGTCTTCTTTCAGGCTTGGGTAACCCAGGGCGATGTCTGCCGGGTCTAGCTCCGGCAGGAATGCTTTGGCCCGGCTCAGCGCGGCAATTGCTCCGGCTCTTGCGGAGGCTCGACGTAGCTCCTGGATCCGCTACGGCAGAACAGCGAGCTGGCGCAGGACTTCGGCTAGATGGGTTGGCACCTCGTTGGATAGGGCCACCATAGCTAAGGCGCACTGTGACCTGGTGTAGAGTTGTTCCACCAGGGTGTACACGGCCTTTAACTTGGTGACCACGCTCTGATTGAGGTTGGCACTCCTGGGACCTATTTAATAAAGATCAGATAAGCCGGTGACAAGGATGCATCATAACATATACAGACTTGATGAAAGCCGGCGAGGCGACTTACCGAAGATAGCAGCCACCATTTGGGAAACCTGGCGCTTTAGGCCGGAAAGTTCAGCGGTCTTCTCAGTGAGGGCCTTTTCCGCCTGTTCTGCCCGGGTCACCAGTGCAGCTTTCTCCTCAGCGCAGGCCTTCCGCTCAGCATCAAATTCGGTCTTCAGCTTCTCTTGAGCGGCGATGCTGGAGACAAACTTGGCATTTGCCTTCCGGGTCTCCATCTCTTGTGTCTTTAGCCGGCTCTTGAGATCCGCAAGGTCCGACTCTAATTTCTTGCCAACAGCCTGCATATATTTCCGGGTTATTAACAGTCATTCTATAAGTCCCAAGCGCTTTCCAAGCAAAGACACTTGGCACTTGGGGGCTAATGCATATTGAACGTATCTGTCTACGTACTGCCGGCTTAGTTGAGTAAGCCGAGACCTAAGTCTACAACATATTCAAGTATAAGTTGTTGACTTGGGGGCTAGCATGACAAGGGTCACTATGTAGAAAGTAAGAAGACAGCAGAAGAATACCTCAGATTTTTGTTGGATCTGGTTGACCATGGCGATCTCGGCGTCCCGGCTCTTGTGAACTTGGCTGATGTAGCCTGAGACGAGCTCTCCAATGCTCAAGTCGGTGTAGCTGGAGAGGTCCAAATTCTCCCGGTGGGGTTGCAGCAACTCCCCCTTCGCGGAGCATTTGGCCAGCACGGTCGGCCTCCCCGGCTCAACATACTCCGTCCGGGTAATTACCACGTCCGGGTCGTTAGCTGGTGGGGCTGAGCCGGAGGCCTCCGGGTTAACCGACGCTTCGGTCGTTGTCTTGGTGGTCGGGGCAGGGGCTTCAGGCGCCGTGTCCATGGGAATGGTGGCTTCGGGGGCGGAGGCAGCTGGCGGCTCTTGAGCTGTCGCCTCCGGCTCAGGCAAGTCCGGCACTCCGGCTGACCTGGTCTTCTTTGCTCTTTTGGTGAGCTTTGCCTGGGCACTGAAAAGGCAGAAATGTTAGGCATACAAAGAATAAATACAGACAGATAATGTAAGGAGATTGTTATTACCCGGGTGCAGTCTTGAAGGCCGGCAGACTTGACTGCATGGAGTCACCCGAAGAGGGGGAGGTCTCCTGATAATTGGAGTCAGAAGAGTTGATTGGCTGACGGATGACACCCGCCAACGGATCAAAAGGGTACAGGTGAGAAAAAACCTCAGTGCGACGCTTCCTTGTTGCGTCGGGTAACCCGGCGGAGAGGTCGGTGTCCTTGCGGGCCCGGGTGTGACGCCGGCTTTCGTGAACCTGCTGCTTCAAAAGAAATTGAGGGTCTTGATGAGCTAATGGATGAGAAAAGCTTACTTTCCGGGTTACTCTTCGGACTTTCAGCTGTGGCAAAGGCTCCGAGTCGGAGGAAAGTGATGTTACCTCTTCAACCACCGGGTTACTGGCGCCGGTGTCATCCTGTCAATAAGCAAAATGTTGATAAGGCAGACAGCAGCAAACAACAAATATGGCAAGAGTTTAAAGGTTTAAGGGTTACCTCTGACTCGGAGTTGTCGCTTAATTGCAGCAGCTCCGAAGCAGTGGGTCTGCTTCCCTTTTTGCGAGGGGCGGCTTTCTTGGCGGCTTTCTTCGCCTTCCTGGCCTTCTTGGCCGCCTCATGGTCATACTTGACCCGCCAGAATTTATCATCAGCCTGAGAAATACAGTAATGAACTCTTAAAATGGTTCAGAGCAAGGTGACATGTAAAAGAAGTTGAAAGGTTAAAGTCAGCGGCTTACCGCTGGGGCTGGATTGGTCTTGCAGAACGGGGCTAGCCCGGTCCTTCCACAGTCTGCCAGGCTCTCATTTAACAGAGCCTTGGTCTCTTCTTCAGCAACGTCTTCTGGAAGATCATTGCGACTGTGCCTCTGCGGGTCATCCTTTCGCCCGGTGTACTCACACATTAAGCCGGGGCGGCGGCTCAATGGGATCACCCGCCATGAGATCCAGACCCGGACCAGGTCAATTCCGTTCAGACCGTTGCCTAGCAGGGCCTTGATCTTATTGATTGTCGGAAGCAGAGGCTGGCGTTCCGCGGCAGTCAGTTTGTCGGATAGCGGGTGAGTCGGCTCTAGGCGTGTTGGGCGAAAGCCGGGCAGCGGATTCTCATCAGCCGGGGACGTATCTTGGCAGTAGAACCAAGTCATATTCCAGTCCTTAGGGTGGCTCGGCGGTCTGCGTAAGGGAACAGACAGTCCCTACGCCGCTGGATGGAGATGCCGCCTAATTCCAGACTTGGCCCGTTGGCACACTCATTTTGGCGGTTTAAATAAAACAGCTCTCTGAAGAGCAGCAGACTCGGCTCTTCTCCAAGATACACTTCGCAAAAGACTTGGAAGTTGCAGATGTTGGATATGGAGTTGGGTCCTATATCCTGAGGCCGAAGGTCAAAGAAGTTGAGCACGTCCCGGAAGAATTTTGAGCCGGGCGGTGCGAAGCCCCGGCTCATATGGTCTGCAAAGATCACTACCTCCCCGTCCCTCGGCTGTGGTCTTTCTTCGGACGGATCAGGGGCACGGTAGGACATCACTTCCTTCTTGGGCAGATACCCGGACTTAACAAAGTTGGCTAGGGTCTCGTCAGTGACGTTGGATCTCATCCAGTTGCAAGTGATGGGAGCCTTGGGAGGCATGGTGAAGGTTGGTGGTCTATGTTAAAGAGAAAAGTATCCGGATTAATTATAAGCCAGAGATTTACTGTTCAAACTAAGGTGGCGGCTTATGAAGGGGACTAATGATATATATTCAGATACGGTGGGTTATCTAAGCCGTAGGGGCATTTCAGAATAAGTTGGTCATCTACGGCTTACCGCAGTTAAGCCGGAGGATTCTACAGAGCATGGTTCTCTTTAAACCGGAAAGTTCTACGGCGTGTGTTTTCTTTAAGTCGGAAATATAAGCCGCCAAGATTCAAGGGCTGCAGTTTTTACTAAGTGCGGTAAAACAGATTTCACATATTGTAGTAACTTTTTTGGATCAAAATGGTCGGGTGAAATGAAAATTTTCTAGACCTAAAAACAGAGGCAGGAGAAGTTCTTGAGGTGGAACATGGTTCTTATGCAGTAAAAAGAGGGTTTTTTGCAGGTGAAATGGATCTCAAACATCTACCGCACTAACTCTATGTGAGGTTAAAGATCAACCGAGTGCGGTGACTACAAGAGCTACTGAGGTTTGCGGCAATGGTGATGAACGCGAAGAACATAAGATGAACCCTACAGTAGATCTATCTGACAGGGCAAAGGAGACTCACCGGAGTTGGAAAGAGCGGAGGTCGCTGCCGTGAATCTGGTCCGAATCAGGGTGATGCAGCGGCCGGGTTGATGAAGACCAGGGGCGCGACAACGGCGGCAGTGGCGGAGCTCGGGCAGAGGGGCGACGGCGCGAGGAGGAAGAAGGAGAGCGTGAGAAGAAAGCGTTGGGCCGGCCTATTTATAAGGCAGAGTCATAAGTGGGCGCGAGATTCAAGGAGACCACGGCGTGGTTATCTCCCCCTCACGGCGCCTCGATTTTTGGAATGACAGTAAAAGCAAAGATCCGTTGCGGATCTGGCGGAGTAAAAAACGGACTTAATGGAGGATGACGTCACGGCGGATTATCCGGAGTCCTGAGGATGACGTCACTCCGGGTTATGGCCTTCACATGAATGGTAAGCCGGAGATTTTCTCTGTCGGCAGAGTTGAAGATTGACACGAGCCGGCTCAAGTCAATCTGGGGCCTAATGTTGAGGATATAGACCTTGGATTCACCCGCCAGGAGGGCCGGGTTACTCTAAGGGTCATTGCCAGAAGCCCGGAGCTAAGTTTCAAGATGATGGGCCAGAGATGGGCTGAGACCCGGATATGGCTTAAAGCCCGTAGTTACAATCATTGTTATAATAGACTTGTAGTGTAAGGCAAGTATTATTTAGAGTCCGAGTCGGACGCTCTTATGAGCCGGCCGGGTCTCTAAGGGCTGCTGGGCGTCGGCCTCCCTATATAAAGGGAGGACCCAGCAGCGGTTTAAGGGCGACAACAATCTCATCGAGAGCCGGGCATAGCTGTTTAGCTCCCTGGCGATCGTAACCCTAATCAATAACACCTCAAACTGGACGTAGGCTTTTACCTTCACCGTAAGGGGCTGAACCAGTATAAATCCTCGTGTTCCTTGTCCCGCATAACCCCTCCAAGCTTCCTAGTTGCGATGGCTCCACGACTAAGTCCTAGCTTGAGGACATCTGCCGTGACAATTCCACGACACAACCTTTCCAACGCGGACCCCCTCTTAATAGTACGGCTTCCCTACGACTCAATACCACCAAAAAGAACCGAAGAGAAACGCTGTCTTCTATAGCCTTCGAGGGGAACCCAATCATCTTGTGCCTAGTCAATATATCTGAAATATTCGATGCACATGATTAGTCCGCAAAAGCATTGTCTTCAATCACCAAAACCAACTAAGGGATAAAAATGCCCTTACAATCTCCCCCTTTTTGGTGGATTGATGACAACACGGGATTTGCACGAGGGTATAACGCAAAGAGCAAGGGCAAACCCCAAGTCTCTAAAATATAGACGGGCTCCCCCTAGATGTGTGCTATATCGACGAGTGCTTTGGACTGCACGACAGACATACTAGGATCAACACTCCCCCTATATTTTATAGACATGGCAAATATTGCAATAAGGCTAAAGCTAAGCAAGATAGACATGAGCATAATGTAATAAGCACAAGATAGAATAAGCTCACTACAGTATGATAGAGTGCATATGTATTACACCATATGATAGAAGGTCTCACGAGCACAAATCAAAGCAAACCAAAGCAAACGAAATAAACAAAGTTCAACTGACCCACACACGACACAACTCGCAAATCCTACTCTCTCTCCCCCTTTGGCATCGAGACGCCAAAAAGGCAGAGAGGACACCTACAGCAATAGTGGTGGCTCAAGCGGAGTAGTCACTTGCACGCTCCTCGTCAGACTCTGCAGCTGGAACGGACTCCTCCTCAGACTCGGTCCACCGATAACCCTGTTTGTGCATCCATTCTGCCTCTGGGGTGGTGTTCACCTCTGACCCGCTAGAAATGTTCTCGCCAAAGGTCCTGAAAATCCGCTTGTCGCGGCGGCGAGTCTCCTTGGAAGCCACATGGGTCTTGTTGAGAATATAGACCTTAGAGTCACCCGCCAGGAGAGGCCGGGTTACTCGTACGGTTGTTATCAGAAGCCCGGAGCCAAGTCTCAAGATGATGGGCCAGAGATGGGCTGAGACCCGGATATGGCTTAAGGCCCGTAGTTACAATCATTGTTATAGTAAACTTGTAGCGTAAGGCATGCATAGTTTAGAGTCCGAGCCGGACACTCTTATGAGCCGGCCGGGACTCTAAGGGCTGCTGGGTGCCAGCCTCCCTATATAAAGGGACGACCCGGCAGCGGTTTAAGGGCGACAACAATCTCATCAAGAGCCGGGGATGGTTGTTTAACTCCTGGCGATCGTAACCCTAATCAATATCACCCCAAACTGGACGTAGGCTTTACCTTCACCGTAAGGGGCCGAACCAGTATAAACCCTCGTGTTCCTTGTCCCGCATAACCCCTTCAAGCTTCCTAGTTGCGATGGCTCCACGACTAAGTCCTAGCTCAAGGACATCTGCCGTGACAATTCCACGACAGTTGGCGCCCACCGTGGGGCCAGCGCACGGTGGATTTGAGTTCTTGAAGGGCAGCTTCGAAGGGCTCAAGGGATACGCCGTGGGCCGGATGACCAAAAGTCGTCGCGGCAAGCTCTACATCGACGATGCGGACTGGGGTCCCGACGCCGGCTCAATTGAGTAAGGGTACCGGGTCCCCTTTGGCGGGATTCATGTCTTCATTGGCAAGATTGGTGAGCCGGGCCCCGAGCCGGATTTCTGCGCCGATCTCATCGAAACGGCTCAGCGCGCACGACCCGCCTGGGCCCGGCCCGCCTTAAGGCGCGCTTTTGTGGGATGCATCCATGGAAGGCCCTCTGATCCATCTAGATCTGGAGATGAGGCGGCCGCCGGCTCTGACGGCGAGTCGGCCACCGATGAGTCAAACTCGTTGTACCGACTTCAAGATGGCAGGTTCATGGGTTGTTCCAATGGCGACAGTATTCCGGACCTTTTTGAGCCGCCAAGTCAGGTTGGAGTTTTTATGGCTGGGGCGCAGCCTGTTCAGAACCCCGCTGCTGGATCGGGAAACCCGGTGCCTTCTCCGGCTCAGGTGCTGATGGATCTCACGGACAAGATGACGGCCCTGTTAACCGCCGCGGTTGACCCGGCGAATCAAGCTCAGCATGATGCAGAGGTGGCACAGTTAAAATTGGATTTGATAAAAGCTAAGGAGGATCTTGCAGCGGAGGGGATCAGGCTGGCTGCGGAGCGGGCGGCCCTCGACGCCCGGACTCAGCTGATTCAGGCGCAGTCCTTCCAACTCACAATGGATCAGAACGCGGCCAACGAGGTCATGAGAAGGAGGCATCAGAAGGCCCAGTCTCGACTCCCACCGGTTTACGATCCACGCAATCTCTTCAACACACCGGGTGCAGGGTCTAGTAACCCGCCAGGGGTCATTGCACCCGGGTCTGGACCCCTCATTCAGCCACGAGTGATGGGGCCTCCCCAGGTGCCCCCTGCCCCGCCTCAGTATGTGCCAATACCCCCGGGTCATTATGATAACCCGCTTGAGAACATGGTGGCTGCGGCAGCACGACTGGCGGCTCTCCCCATTGACGGCGACTCTCCGGCGGCCATCGAAACCCGCCGGGTTAGGGAACTCCTGCAGACGGCACTGGCGCAGCAAGAGGCGTACTCTTACAGCCGGGACAGGATCCACTTGACCCCCCGTCCAGGCCAGAGCCCGAGTTACAGCCGGCACATGGTCTCAGCAACCGGCTCAAGTAATGTCCGACGCCGTGACCCGCCTCCTGGCCATGGCCCGGCTCATAATGGAGCCTTCTACGCAGCAGACCAAGCGCGGCAAGAGGCGAAGCAGGTGCCTCAATTGACGGCTTACCAGACCCCCCCGGCTTATCCGACGACGTCCGTTGATGTGGGTATTTCTACCAGGACTGGTGGTGTCCCTTGTTTGGTGCCGGCCATCCGTAATGAACGTCTACCTAAGGACTTCAAGGGCCCTAGGAAGGTGCCTAACTATACAGCGGACTTACAGCCTGCAGCCTGGATTGAGAGTTATGAGATGGCTATGGAATTGCTGGAGGTCAGTGAGGCGGCCATGGCCAAATATTTCACCATGATGTTAGATGGAACTGCCCGCACGTGGTTGAAAGGGTTACCGCCGAACTCCATTGGGTCTTGGGATGAGCTGAAAGCCCGGTTCATTCAAAACATCAAAGATACCTACAGGCAGTCTATGTCAATTGTGGATCTGACTAACTGTAAGCAGCAGGAGGGTGAATCCACGACCCATTGGGTTCGCCGGGTCAAGGAGATCATACATTCATCAGATAAGATGGATGCCGGCTCTGCAGTCTTAATGTTGGAACAGAACTGTCGCTTTGTGCCTCTTAAGATGAAACTTGGGCGGCTTAAACGCGACTGCACCGATATGGGTACCCTAATGGCGGCTCTTGTCAAGTACACCGATTCTGATGGTACCAAGGATCCCCCTTCAGACGATGAAAGGACTGGGAAGGGAAAGAAGAGCGGCCATGGCAAGGGTCCTCAGTTTAACCCGGGGAACCAAGGAGGAGGCAAGCGTAAGGCCGATGGCAGCCTAGAGTTTGTAGCCAAGGCCAACTCCCAAGGTAGTAACCCGCGACGCAAGGGGAGGCCCCCTCCCCGAGGCGGCGGGTCAGGTCCAACGCTGGAGCAGCTGTTGAATGAACCTTGTCCAAGGCATGGCTCTACAGAGAAGCCAGCGACTCATCTGTGGAAGGATTGCGCGATCATGAAGGCCTTTAAGAGCTACAATGGCCCGGGCGGCGGCTCAGGCGCCGGCGGTTTTCATGGCCCGGGCGGCGGCTCAAATTCCGGTCCTCAGAACGGTCAAGGGGGCTTTAATCAACAGCCTGGTCAGGGTCATCAACAGCAACAGGGGTGTTATCAGACCAACCCAAAGCAGCTTAGCGGTGGACAGTATCATGTGTTCACCACTAGTTTGTGCAAGCGAGATCAAAAGCTTCACAAGAGGGCTGTAAATGCTGTTGAGCCGGCGGTTCCACGCTACTTGCGGTGGTCTGAGCAGCCTATAGTGTGGAGTAGGGAGGATCACCCTCCACGGGTGGATAACCCGGGCCACTTGGCCTTAGTGGTGGCTCCTCAGGTGGGAGGTTATAAGTTCACAAAGGTACTCATGGATGGAGGCAGCAGCATCAACATCCTCTATTATGAGACTTTTCGCCGTATGGGGCTGGTTGATAAGAACCTCAGCCAGTCAAACACTATCTTCCACGGTGTGGTACCTGGTAAGTCGGCTTATCCAGTCGGCAAGATCGAGTTAGAAGTGGCTTTTGGTGATGAGAACAACTACAGGGTGGAGAAGTTGACCTTTGAGGTGGTCAAGATAAGAAGTCCATACCATGCTATATTTGGACGGCCGGCTTACGCCAAGTTCATGGCACGGCCGTGTTATGTGTATTTACAGCTCAAGATGGCGGGTCACAATGGGACCATCACGGTTCACGGCAGCCGGAAAGTGGCCCTCGAGTGTGAGGAAGGTGATGCAGCTTACGCAGAGTCTGTTTGTGCAACAGAGGAGTTGAAGTTTTACAAAGACAATGTTGACCCAACAGACATGACCTCTCTAAAGAAGCCGACTACGGAGACTGAGACGGCGATGAAATTTAAGTCGGCAGATGAAACTAAGCTTGTTGACTTCATTCCAGGAGATTCATCTCAGCAGTTTAGCATCAGTGCCAATCTGGATCCAAAATAGGAAAGCGCGCTCATCGAGTTCATCCGTGGGAATAGGGACATCTTTCCATGGAAGCCTTCTGACATGCCAGGTGTACCTAGAGAACTCGCTGAGCATACTCTCAATATTGATCCAAAATTTAAGCCGGTCAGACAGTTCCTTCGATGGTTTAACGAGGAGAGGCGGAAAGCCATTGGTGAAGAAGTGGCCCGGCTCTTGGCGGCCGGGTTTATTGTTGAAGTTTTTCACCCAGAATGGTTGGCTAACCCAGTGCTCGTCCTCAAGAAGAACGGCACCTGGCGGATGTGTGTGGACTACACGGACTTGAACAAGGCGTGTCCGGCTGATCCTTTTGCTCTCCCCCGTATTGATCAAATCATTGATGCTACGACAGGTTGTGCACGCTTAAGTTTCTTGGATGCCTATTCCGGGTATCATCAGATTAAGATGGCAGCTAAGGACCAGGAGAAGACGGCGTTCATCACTCCCTTTGGAGCCTTCTGCTATGTGTCTATGCCCTTTGGACTCAAGTGTGCACAGGCGACTTACCAGCGTTGTGTACAGAATTGTCTTCATAAACAGATCGGGCGCAATGTTCACGCTTACGTGGATGATATTGTGGTGAAATTCATCAAGGAGGAAACCCTGATAGATGACTTAAGGGAAACCTTCGATAATCTCCGGGTCTATAAGATGATGCTTAACCCGGCCAAGTGTGTTTTTGGTGTTCCTGCAGGCAAACTATTGGGCTTCTTGTTTTCTGACAGAGGCATTGAGGCTAACCAGGAGAAGATCAAGGCCATCACCTCCCTAGCCAAACCGGCGTGTATAAACGACGTTCATCGTTTGGCGGGTCGCATCGCTGCTTTAAGCCGGTTTATAAGCCGTTTGGGTGAGAAGGCTATGCCCTTATATCAGTTGATGAAGAAAACTGATAACTTTGTCTGGAATGATGCAGCTAATACCGCTTTTGAGGATTTGAAAAAGCAGCTGGCAGAGCCCCCAGTCCTTGCTGCTCCGGTTGATAAGGAACCCTTGCTACTGTATGTGGCGGCAAACGCGTGAGCTGTCAGCGTGGCTATTGTGGTGGAGCGCAAGAAGGCGGGTAAGGAGCATCCGGTTCAGCGGCCGGTTTATTATGTCAGCGAGGTGCTCATTGAGTCCAGACAGCGGTACCCGCACTGGCAGAAGCTCATATATGGTGTGTTCATGGCAAGCCGGAAGCTTAAGCATTATTTTCAGGGTCATCCCATCACTGTGGTCAGTTCTGCCCCTCTTGGCGATATGTTCAAAACAGAGAGGCCACAGGGAGAATTGCTAAGTGGGCTATAGAACTTGGACCTCATGGCCTCAGATATGTGCCACGTACTGCTGTTAAATCTCAGGCTTTGGTGGATTTCATCAACGATTGAATAGAGTCACAAGTGCCTGAGCAAAAACCGGATAACACTTATTGGACTATCCACTTTGATGGGTCCAGGCAGCTGGAGGGCTCGGGGGCTGGTGTTGTATTGGCTTCCCCTAAAGGTGACAAGTTCCATTATGTGCTACGGTTGATGTTTCCTTGCACTAACAATGCAGCTGAATACGAGGCTTTGCTCCACGGTCTTCGGGTGGCTAAGGAGATGAGCTTAAGCCGGGTAAGGTGCTTTGGTAACTCAGACTTGGTGGCTCAACAAGAATCAGGCACCTGGGATTCTAAAGATCCTCTCATGGCGGCTTATCGCCGTGAGGTTGATGCCATTGCCGGGCACTTTCAGGGATACCAAGTGGAGCACATTGATCACAGGAAGAACGAGGCGGCTGATGCTTTAAGCCGGCTAGGTTCTTAGCGAAAACCGGTGCCGCCTAACACTTTCTTGGATGTCCTGTATAACCCGTCGGTTCGGTTGCCTACAGAGGAGGACTTGGCTATCCCTCACCCGGAGGCACGACTGGTGGCGGCTCTTCATGTCATACCAGACTGGACAATGCCATATCTAGCTTATATAACCCGGGGAGAGTTGCCTGAGGATGAAACTCTGGCCAGGCAAATATCCCGGCGGGCTAAGTCAATGATTGTTATCGACGGCGAGTTGCATCATCGCAGTGTTTCAGGGGCATTTCAGCGTTGTATCTCCCCTGAGGAAGGTCAAGAGATCTTGCGCGAGATCCATGAAGGGGATTGTGGCCATAATGCCGGCTCAAAATCCCTTGTGGCCAAAGCTTTCCGTCATGGTTTTTATTGGCTGACGGCTCACGCTGATGCAGAGGACTTGGTCAGTAAATGTGATGGTTGCCAAAGGTTCTCACGACGGGCTCATGTGCCGGCTCAGGAGTTGAGGATGATCCCAATCACTTGGACCTTTGCGGTCTGGGGGCTTGATATGGTTGGGCCTTTTAAATGGTCCAAGGATAAGAAGACCCACCTCTTGGTGGCAGTTGACAAATTCACGAAGTGGGTGGAGGCTGAGCCAGTTGGCAAGTGCGATGCAGCCACGGCAGTTCAATTTATGAAAAAGGTGATTTTCCGCTTCGGCTTTCCGCATAGCATCATAACTGACAATGGCACCAATCTATCCAAAGGCGGTATGGAAGAGTTTTGTCAACGAGAGCATATCCGACTTGATGTTTCTTCAGTGGCTCATCCCCAATCCAATGGTCAAGCTGAGAGAGCTAACCAGGAGATTCTGAAGGGCATCAAGCCCCGGCTTTTGGTCCCTTTGCAATGGACGCCGGGTTGTTGGGTGGAGGAGTTGTCCTCCGTCTTATGGAGCATCAACACTACTCCTAACAGGTCTACAGGCTTCACGCCTTTCTTCATGGTTTATGGAGCAGAAGCAGTCCTCCCCAGCGACATCCGTCATGATTCACCTCGCGTGGCGGCTTATGTTGAGACGGATAATGAACAGGCGCACCAAGATGCTCTGGACTTGTTGGACGAACAGCGTGTGTGACACCCCAAAATTTTGGCCTCGTTTTATTTATTAAAATGTTGCCAGTAAGTAAAACTTTTCCAATTGTCAACTTTTACCTTTTGTGATTTTGGATTTTTGCCTCTAGTGGGAGAAACCTTCAAAGGTATTGTTGGACTTGATTTCTCTCTATAATAAAACCATTATTTATCAGTGGATTTAAATGTTGCAAGATTTATTTATTCAAAAAGCTTTCTTTCTTTAAAATGATTTCCTTTTGCATTTGGGGCCTATTTGCACTACAACCATTTGATAAATGCTCCTAAAAATTCCACCAAAATTTGGGGATGTCATGTGATGTTTCCACATCACTTTTATGCAAAGATACCTTCTGGCCATTGGAGACTTTGAGCTCTACACCAATTTTTCCAATCTGGTCCAGTAGGCACTTTTGCACTGCAACCCATTTAAATATTTCTTCAAAAATTCTTCCAAGTGTTTGGAGATGACAGTGGATGCATACAATTCATCTTCAAGCAAAAACCCAATGATGTTCTTTGGAAAATTTGAGTGGATCAACCTCTTCTGCTTTCTGGTCCAAATTGGTGATTTGTACTGCAACCATATTTTTCCTTGCTCTAGTGACCCTGAGCTTTTTCCTACTTGCAGCCCTCCCTACCAAACTCTTAAGTCCAGGAGATTGGGCTCATTGGAGGTTTTGAAGTGCATGTTCTAAAGCCCTTTTCTTTCTGCCCAAAACTGGAGTTTTGCAAAACTTGCACTATCAACTTTCTGTTTTTGCCAAACTAATCTCACCACCATCTCCTGTATCTAAAGAGACACTGATCTGGAGACTTTGGCCACTCCAAGAGTTGCCTAAGTGCACTTGACATTCTGTCGAACACCTGGGATGCACAGTCAGTTTTGGCAAGCTCTCTGGTTTGCATTGTGGACTTGAACCCCTGGCCTATCAACCTTGTCCACAGAGTGCCTAGCCACCCCTACCCTTGATCTGTGCTTTGCCAGCTCCACCCTCGCGCTCTAGACCATGCTGGCATTCCGTCGAGCACCTGCCGTGCGTGCTCTGGGCGCGCCCAGAGCGCACGTTTTGCACGCGCGCGCACTACGCCGACACGCCGCACTGCCGCGCTCGACGCGACCCGACCCTGGCTCCCTCTGCATCGCTGAGCCACGCACTAGCCGCCCCCCTGCTCCACGATCCCTCTGGCGTCCTGCTGCACCGCTGGCCACGCCCTTGGCGGCACGCCGGCGTCGGCAGCGGATTCCGCCGCGGACGGCGCCGCCCAAGCCACCAGCGCACGACAGCTGCCCCGGAGCACAGGCCGTGCTTATCCTCCCGCTCGTCGGAACGCGTTCGTCGCCGCCACGATGCCCTGCAACTACAGGAAAGCGGTCGCCGGCGATCTTATCTGCTGCCACCGCGGAGCCAGCCTCGTCACGCTATATAAAGGGTCGCCGCGCCCCTCCGAGCACTCACGCGACATCAGACTTCCCCCCTAGAGCTCCCTGCGCAGTAGATCGGCCTGTAGTGGCCATCCTCCCCAACTCCGGCCAGCTCGGCCGCCGCTAAGCCCCAGCGCGATTCGTCGCCGCCAGCCACCCTTTTGCCAATCCAGCGCCACCAGAAACTTCCCCGAAGTCTTGCGGAGCTGCCCAGCTACCCAACTGCGGTCGGAGACCACCGGAGCACCTAAGTCACTTCACCACCGTAGCCTCCCTCCGCCGTGAAGCTCGCCGCCGGCGATTCCTGCCACCTTCTCCGACCCAGCAACCACCCCGAGGACCGCCTCGGTCTAGCCGTTCCATCCCCGCCCGCAGATGCCCTCGAGGAGCCGCCGTCCGTCGCCGGCGATCGCCGGAGCCCCGCTTCCGTCGGGCAGAAGAGAAGAGAAGGAGGGAAGGAACGGTCAAACCTGACCAGTGGGCCCTCTGGACCCACTGTCAGCGACCCGCGCAGCGCCCTCTCTCTGTTTAAGTGGAGGCGCAAAACCCCGAGTGCGTTTTCCCTGCTGCGTAAGCGTATTACTGCTGAAGCGTTTTCCTTTTTTCTGGTTTTATTTAAAAACAGATTTGACCAAACTTTGACTGGCTATAACTTTTAAAATAAAACTCCAAATGAGTTGATTCTTTTTCCTACCTCTCTCAAATTTCATCTAGTTTATTTTAAGATTTATTTCAAAAATATTTGAGACAGGTTTTGGTACTGTGTTTGAAATATTTGTATTTGTGTATTTTGCAAAATAGGATTTTTGGAGGAAAAGGAAAGCTTCCAATAAGTGCATCCTTTGCATACTCTTGAAGGCAAGCATTTCTGAACTCTGGCATAATATTTGTTGTGGTGTTTGGATACGATCACAGCACCTTTTGTCTTGGAGTATAAGTGACAGTTTATGTATCGATGTAGTCTCGTGCATGAGTGCACTTTGGAGTTGTTTGTGGCCAGCAATGGATACCCTGAGGATTTGGATCGCCCTCGTGAGCTTCTCTTGCACACCGGTAGGAAGCGGGAAAGTCGTGGTCTTGGGTAGACACGAGCTTGTCCCTAATCCCTCGTTGTGACGAGTATGCCCGGCATAGCATGGTGAGGCTCGAGGAGTGGTGATTTATTTCACTAGTGGTAATATTGTTGGTGGATACTTGGATCACCTGAGTCGGTTGTAGACCGAGTCTTGTTCAGTAGCTTCCTTTTGTCGGTACCACCACTTGTCCCTGCAGGGGACAGGGTATGGTTCAGTAGGTTGTCAACCCCTTTCCAAAGCACACACCGTACAGAGAGGCCGTGATGAAGGTCCCGTGGCCACGGATTAAAGCCTGTCATTGGGTCCGGGGGCATGGGTGTTTTCGGTTGTAGCCAAAGGGGATAGCTTCCCCAGTTTGCGCGCGGTATAAATTTTGTGATCCCATGCTACGTCGAGGTTGTAGCCTCCCCACTTAGAGTTTTGCTTGGCAGGTGTCGTGGGTGATTCCAGGCACTAGTGAGTTAAGCTAGTGTGTGCAGGTCAGGCGTGTTTTCAATCAAAAGACCGTAGACGGAATTAGTCCCGAGGGACTGAGTAATCCCGTTACTCGTGGAAAATGGTACTCCCTCTGCAGAGGATACATCCTGTTGGATAGTCATGTTCTTGAGTATAGGACCACAATTTGGGTTAAATCTTGATAACGGTATTCGGATGGAGAACGATTTAACTAGAACTCTGTAACGGTATTCGGATGGAGAACGATTTAACTAGAACTCTGTAACGGTATTCGGATGGAGAACGGTTTAACTAGAGCTCAGTAACGGTATTCGGATGGAGATACGACTTGACTGAATTATCGGTTTTTCGGATGGAGAAACGACTGTACTAAATATTGTTTATGATTATGGCACCTTTGGATTATGATCTTTATTATTATGGACTAACCATTTATTTTATGTATATTATTGAGTATCCCTGGGACGGTTCTACCTCCTGGATGTTCACTGTGATTATTCTCTTATAAGCCCTTTAAGTGGTGTCGCCCCGACGCCCGACTGCGGCATTATTATTTCTACATTTTCCGCTCGAGGAGTCATTCAGACACTCGTTTGGCACCAGTATTATTATTTCTGCATTGTCCGCTCGAGGAGTCATTCAGACACTCGTTTACTATTCTGCATTTTCCGCTCGAGGAGTCATTCAGACACTCGTTTGGCACCAGCATTACTATTCTGCATTTTTCGCTTGAGGAGTCATTCAGACACTCGTTTGGCACCCAGTATTTTATTTTGGTATATTTTTATCCATATGTGTGCATCATGGTTTCTCGTATATTTTCGTGACGGATGTATGATCGTCTATTAAATCTGGAGTATGTTGGATATATTATACCCGTGTTCTTAATGTTTGCGAGTACATTCAAACGTACTCACTGGCTTGTCCCTGGCTATTGTCTTGGCCAGATTGCCTTGCGTGGAGGTATGCATCGCGGTGACAACCTTGGAGCCTACGTGTTGACATTTGCAGCCTCGTGAAGATAGGAGTTATCCTGGTCAGCTGTTCTTGTGGGAAATGGAGTCCCATAGGCACAGATGTTTCCAACCGCTTCCGCCCTCAACTATTAGAAACCAAGTGTTGTACTCCCAGGCCTAAATGGTCTTGTACTACATATTTTTGTTCCTTGCTTGGAATTCTTATATCAAGTTGGTACCTCATCAGCTAACAGTAATCCTGGGGCTGGTGAGCACACAGGCCGTTTTTCTGGGAATTTATATCCCAAAATCCGGTCGTGACAGACTTGGTATCAGAGCCAGGCTGACCATTGGCTAATCCTATCTTAGCCAGGTCGATAAACTTAGGTTAACCAAACCATCAGACCTTAGCCTGACCCCGGTCAAGCTTTCCGCGTAAGGTAGCTCCACAGTGACCCGACGCCTTTTCGGCGGACGGTGCCCAACCTATCAGCCTAGCCCGTCGATCACGCGCCAGCGACCGACACCCAACCCGTCTCTATCGCAAGCGTGCGGAGGAAGACTCCGTCCCCTTTCCTATAAATAGGGCACGCTAGCCACAGCACCGCACAGCCTCTTTCCGCAAACCCAGCCACGATGCCTGGCCCCATTGTTCACAATGAGACCACAGCGACCAACCTTGGAGGTTTTGTGACCGTGCTCGCAAACCTCACCCGCCGTGCCTACGCGTTAGAAGAACCTCCTGAGTATGTTGTGTACCAAGGACCCATGTACGGTGAAAGCCGTCAGTACTGGGCCACTGTGCACATCTACGGTAGGGGTCTGTCGCCAGAACGCCCATACAGGTTCACTGGAAGGACAACTTCCTTTGAGCCACAAGCCATCCAACTGGCAGCCCGAGAAGCTATAGTTCAATTCCGGCACTTGTCGCCCAGAGTTAACTGTCGCTCGTTCTACTACTACCCCAGTCGTGACGGGTATGATAGGCCGCCCCAAGTTGCCAACGGAGACCACGAGACGGATCCTGCGCTGCTGCATCTGGTGCGCTATGTAAGCGCACTAGAGCAACTGTTCGACCAGGTCACTCTGGATCTGATCGCAGCTCGTGGAGAGCTGGTTCGCCGAGCCCCGGCGAGGAGAGAAGCGGAGCCCGACACCGACAACCCAGTCGTGCTGTTCGGACACCCGATCGATCCCCCGAGGTCTGGTCCAGCCATCCACCAGAGCACTTTGGTGACCCCAGAAGCGCTTCGTCGCCTTTTGGAAACTCATTCCAACGGGATTTGGGCCAACAACCCCCGGGATGGTCATCACCATCTCCCCGACCCTGCAGCACCTCAGCCACAACCAGCAAATCCCGACGGTGAGAACCGTGGAGAAGCATCGGCGTCCGCAAGGCCAGCCCATTTGGACATTAATGAAGTAGACTAAGTCGCTCAAAGTTATATCGAGCCTTAGTTTCCCTACGCTTTGTAATGTGTGGCCTTGTATCGCTTTTGTTGCATGCTGTCTGTTTGAGCGCTCTTATTTTTGGAGTAGTAGCTATGCATGTGTACGTTGGCGTACAATTGCATTTTTTTATTTTCTCGGGCGCAGCCACCTAGACCAACCCCGTCAACGCCCACAGTAATGCGTCACCTTTATGTGATATGTATATCTGTGGCTTTGACCCGAGTACAGGATCGTCAGCCAGTCGCCTTTTACCCTGGTAGATATCCCAGCCCCGGTGCTATATAAAGGCCACTCCGTGACCTTGCCGAGCACCCCTCACGTTTGTGCGCAGCACCCACAGCCATTCCTTGCCATGTCGACCCCCAGCATTTATCTGAGAACCCCAGACGCAACCCCCGGCAGCTTTGTCAAATTACTGTGGGACTTTACCTGCAGTACTATGAGTGCCACCCGTCCACCCCAGTACGAGTTGCTCAAATCGAGGATCACTCCATCCACCTCGAAATATTGGGCAGTGGTGCACATCCCTCCCGCCTACCCAAACCAAGATCCCACGGAAGTCTCCTTCGTGGGGAAATCCATGCCGACTCCACAGATGGCCATAGAAGCTGCTGCGTACGAGGCGCTCACCCGCCTCCGATTCGCGGTGCCCTACGCCAGTGAGCGAGGGTACTATTATTTTCCGAGCCGTGCAGCACCCGGAGAAGTTGCATCTTTCCCCGGTGGGCGCATTGAGAGAGATCCAGTACTGGCCAACCTTGCCCAGTACGTCATCGCCCAAGAGCGTTTAACTCAGCGGGTAATGGGTTATCTCCAGAGCCTCGCTGATTTAAATCCTCGGATCGCTATTGGCAGACCACTGAGGCCTGACCAAGAAGGGCGCATTCATCGTCTGGTCAACTCGCTTCCCCCGATAGAAGAGGAGTGTGCCCCAGTGCCAGAGGCGTTTTCTCAGGACCCTGTCGCTTTACCGTTTTCCATGTAAACGTCTCCGATATATTTATTGTCCAGTACTTGTATTTGTGTGTTGCAGCATGTTCGTAAAATCTTTGTGCAATGGATCCGATCTTTCTTTAGTTCCTGTTTTGTGTGCAGTGTTACTGCTGTTAGTGTTGTTTTAATTATTTCTTCTCTCGCAACATATTTTCAAGGATATTTCTTTTCCCCGAGTTATTGCTGCGTATATATGCATTTTCCCGGCATAGACCTTTTATTCGCGCATCATCGTTACAACTTTTAACAAATCTCGAGGACGAGATTTTTCTTAAGGGGGGTAGTGTTGTGACACCCCAAAATTTTGGCCTCGTTTTATTTATTAAAATGTTGCCAGGAAGTAAAAATTTTCCAATTGTCAAGTTTTACCTTTTGTGATTTTGGATTTTTGCCTCTAGTGGGAGAAACCTTCAAAGGTATTGTTGGAATTGATTTCTCTCTATAATAAAACCATTATTTATCAGTGGATTTAAATGTTGCAAGATTTATTTATTCAAAAAGCTTTCTTTCTTTAAAATGATTTCCTTTTGCATTTGGGGCCTATTTGCACTACAACCATTTGATAAATGCTCCTAAAAATTCCACCAAAATTTGGGGATGTCATGTGATGTTTCCACATCACTTTTATGCAAAGATACCTTCTGGCCATTGGAGACTTTGAGCTCTACACCAATTTTTCCAATCTGGTCCAGTAGGCACTTTTGCACTGCAACCCATTTAAATATTTCTTCAAAAATTCTTCCAAGTGTTTGGAGATGACAGTGGATGCATACAATTCATCTTCAAGCAAAAACCCAATGATGTTCTTTGGAAAATTTGAGTGGATCAACCTCTTCTGCTTTCTGGTCCAAATTGGTGATTTGTACTGCAACCATATTTTTCCTTGCTCTAGTGACCCTGAGCTTTTTCCTACTTGCAGCCCTCCCTACCAAACTCTTAAGTCCAGGAGATTGGGCTCATTGGAGGTTTTGAAGTGCATGTTCTAAACCCCTTTTCTTTCTGCCCAAAACTGGAGTTTTGCAAAACTTGCACTATCAACTTTCTGTTTTTGCCAAACTAATCTCACCACCATCTCCTGTATCTAAAGAGACACTGATCTGGAGACTTTGGCCACTCCAAGAGTTGCCTAAGTGCACTTGACATTCTGTCGAACACCTGGGATGCACAGTCAGTTTTGGCAAGCTCTCTGGTTTGCATTGTGGACTTGAACCCCTGGCCTATCAACCTTGTCCACAGAGTGCCTAGCCACCCCTACCCTCGATCTGTGCTTTGCCAGCTCCACCCTCGCGCTCTAGACCATGCTGGCATTCCGTCGAGCACCTGCCGTGTGTGCTCTGGGCGAGCCCAGAGCGCACGTTTTGCACGCGCGCGCACTACGCCGACACGCCGCACTGCCGCGCTCGACGCGACCCGACCCTGGCTCCCTCTGCATCGCTGAGCCACGCACTAGCCGCCCCCCTGCTCCACGATCCCTCTGGCGTCCTGCTGCACCGCTGGCCGCGCCCTTGGCGGCACGCCGGCGTCGGCAGCGGATTCCTCTGCGGACGGCGCCGCCCAAGCCACCAGCGCACGACAGTTGCCCCGGAGCACAGGCCGTGCTTATCCCCCCGCTCGTCGGAACGCGTTCGTCGCCGCCACGATGCCCTGCAACTACAGGAAAGCGGTCGCCGGCGATCTTATCTGCTGCCACCACGGAGCCAGCCTCGTCACGCTATATAAAGGGTCCCCGGGCCCCTCCGAGCACTCACGCGACATCAGACTTCCCCCGTAGAGCTCCCCGCGCAGTAGATCGGCCTGTAGTGGCCATCCTCCCCAACTCCGGCCAGCTCGGCCGCCGCTAAGCCCCAGCGCGATTCATCGCCGCCGGCCACCCTTTTGCCAATCCAGCGCCACCAGAAACTTCCCCGAAGTCTTGCGGAGCTGCCCAGCTACCCAACTGCGGTCGGAGACCACCGGAGCACCTAAGTCACTTCACCACCGTAGCCTCCCTCCGCCGCGAAGCTCGCCGCCGGCGATTCCTGCCACCTTCTCCGACCCAGCAACCACCCCGAGGACTGCCTCGGTCTAGCCGTTCCATCCCCGCCCGCAGATGCCCTCGAGGAGCTGCCGTCCGTCGCCGGCGATCGCCGGAGCCCCGCTTCCGTCGGGCAGAAGAGAAGAGAAGGAGGGAAGGAACGGTCAAACCTGACCAGTGGGCCCTCTGGACCCACTGTCAGTGACCCGCGCAGCGCCCTCTCTCTGTTTAAGTGGAGGCGCAAAACCCCGAGTGCGTTTTCCCTGCTGCGTAAGCGTATTACTGCTGAAGCGTTTTCCTTTTTTCTGGTTTTATTTAAAAACAGATTTGACCAAACTTTGACTGGCTATAACTTTTAAAATAAAACTCCAAATGAGTTGATTCTTTTTCCTACCTCTCTCAAATTTCATCTAGTTTATTTTAAGATTTATTTCAAAAATATTTGAGACAGGTTTTGGTACTGTGTTTGAAATATTTGTATTTGTGTATTTTGCAAAATAGGATTTTTGGAGGAAAAGGAAAGCTTCCAATAAGTGCATCCTTTGCATACTCTTGAAGGCAAGCATTTCTGAACTCTAGCATAATATTTGTTGTGGTGTTTGGATACGATCACATCACCTTTTGTCTTGGTGTATAAGTGACAGTTTATGTATCGATGTAGTCTCGTGCATGAGTGCACTTTGGAGTTGTTTGTGGCCAGCAATGGATACCCTGAGGATTTGGATCGCTCTCGTGAGCTTCTCTTGCACACCGGTAGGAAGCGGGAAAGTCGTGGTCTTGGGTAGACACGAGCTTGTCCCTAATCCCTCGTTGTGACGAGTATGCCCGGCATAGCATGGTGAGGCTCGAGGAGTGGTGATTTATTTCACTAGTGGTAATATTGTTGGTGGATACTTGGATCACCTGAGTCGGTTGTAGACCGAGTCTTGTTCAGTAGCTTCCTTTTGTCGGTACCACCACTTGTCCCTGCAGGGGACAGGGTATGGTTCAGTAGGTTGTCAACCCCTTTCCAAAGCACACACCGTACAGAGAGGCCGTGATGAAGGTCCCGTGGCCACCGATTAAAGCCTGTCATTCGGTCCGGGGGCATGGGTGTTTTCGGTTGTAGCCGAAGGGGATAGCTTCCCCAGTTTGCGCGCGGTATAAATTTTGTGATCCCATGCTACGTCGAGGTTGTAGCCTCCCCACTTAGAGTTTTGCTTGGCAGGTGTCGTGGGTGATTCCAGGCACTGGTGAGTTAAGCTGGTGTGTGCAGGTCAGGCGTGTTTTCAATCAAAAGACCATAGACAGAATTAGTCCCGAGGGACTGAGTAATCCCATTACTCGTGGAAAATGGTACTCCCTCTGCAGAGGATACATCCTGTTGGATAGTCATGTTCTTGAGTATAGGACCACAGTCTGGGTTAAATCTTGATAACGGTATTCGGATGGAGAACGATTTAACTAGAACTCTGTAACGGTATTCAGATGGAGAACGATTTAACTAGAACTCTGTAACGGTATTCGGATGGAGAACGGTTTAACTAGAGCTCAGTAACGGTATTCGGATGGAGATACGACTTGACTGAATTATCGGTTTTTCGGATGGAGAAACGACTGTACTAAATATTGTTTATGATTATGGCACCTTTGGATTATGATCTTTATTACTATGGACTAACCATTTATTTTATGTATATTATTGAGTATCCCTGGGACGGTTCTACCTCCTGGATGTTCACTGTGATTATTCTCTTATAAGCCCTTTAAGTGGTGTCGCCCCGACGCCCGACTGCGGCATTATTATTTCTGCATTTTCCGCTCGAGGAGTCATTCAGACACTCGTTTGGCACCAGTATTATTATTTCTGCATTGTCCGCTCGAGGAGTCATTCAGACACTCGTTTACTATTCTGCATTTTCCGCTCGAGGAGTCATTCAGACACTCGTTTGGCACCAGCATTACTATTCTGCATTTTTCGCTTGAGGAGTCATTCAGACACTCGTTTGGCACCCAGTATTTTATTTTGGTATATTTTTATCCATATGTGTGCATCATGGTTTCTCGTATATTTTCGTGACGGATGTATGATCGTCTATTAAATCTGGAGTATGTTGGATATATTATACCCGTGTTCTTAATGTTTGCGAGTACATTCAAACGTACTCACTGGCTTGTCCCTGGCTATTGTCTTGGCCAGATTGCCTTGCGTGGAGGTATGCATCGCGGTGACAACCTCGGAGCCTACGTGTTGACATTTGCAGCCTCGCGAAGATAGGAGTTATCCTGGTCAGCTGTTCTTGTGGGAAATGGAGTCCCATAGGCGCAGATGTTTCCAACCGCTTCCGCCCTCAACTATTAGAAACCAAGTGTTGTACTCCCAGGCCTAAATGGTCTTGTACTACATATTTTTGTTCCTTGCTTGGAATTCTTATATCAAGTTGGTACCTCATCAGCTAACAGTAATCCTGGGGCTGGTGAGCACACAGGCCGTTTTTCTGGGAATTTATATCCCAAAATCCGGTCGTGATAGCGTGATGTGGCCGCAGCCCGTTCAGCGATATACCAACAAGACCTGCGCCGTTATCATAGCCGCCGGGTCAAATCCCGGGTCTTCCAGGAAGGCGACCTTGTGCTCCGGCTCATCCAGGATCAAACAGATGCACACAAGTTATCCGCACCTTGGGAAGGGCCCTTTGTGGTCAGCAAGAACTTGCACAACGGGTCATATTACCTCATTGATATTCGGGAGCATAAAGATTCGCGTAAATCTGAGGAGGAGACCCGTCGGCCGTGGAACATAGCTCAGCTTCGGCCTTACTACACTTGAGCTACCGGCTCTCGTGGTGTACGTATTTATCTCAGACATGTATATATTATGATAAGCAATAAAGCAGGACCTCTGTCCTTTTTTCCTCCAAATAAGCGTGTGTTGTTTTTTACATGCTGACTTAAAGGAGGATCCGGCTTATGATCGTATTCGAGTCTAGCCGTAATCAGTAAGGTCACTTGGGGGCTTCCTGTTCAAACATGGGTCGTATTCGAACCAAAGAGAACATAGCTGTCGATACCCACTTGATTGGCAAAGTGCTGAGCTCATTGGGAAGTTGCCTTTGGTCATATTTGAATCACAGTTTAACCCCTCTGAGAACCGACGTGGATCGTATTCGAATCAACGTCGTTAAACAATTTTATGAATCATTTGGGGGCTTCCTGTTCAAACATGGGTCGTATTCGAACCAAAGAGAACATAGCTGTCGGTACCCTTTTGATTGGCATCGCCACACCCACTGGGGGCTATATGATCGTATCCAAATCTTAGCTTAACCCCTTGGGGCCGGGTCTTTGGTCGTATTCGAACCGGAAGCCCCTAAGTTCTGCTTTTTCACAAGTTTATTCTGAGGTATGCATGGCCGGGTCTCACTTGCCGGTTTAACTTTGGTTCACAGTGTTAGTTGCATGTCATGGGTGTCATTAAAGCAAGTAAATCAGAGTTAAGGTGTCAGCCTCACTGCCCGGGTTATTTGAACCGACAGTTGTTTACAGGCTGTTAAATGTGTTATTCTGGCTATGTTCAGAGTATAATTAAGGACCAGTCTTTTTTGATTCATATTCCGGGTTATTTATCTCAAACACCTGATTCTCAGGGCGGTAAGCCGCCTCGAGACTTGTGATTTTCCCTTTCTATGCAGATACTTAAAGGCATCTTTTGAGGTTGAGAAAAACAAAGGGATGATTATGACCCGGAGAAACATCAAAGAGACAAATTCAAAGGGCTTTTGCATTCAAAACGTGCACGATGACACGGCAGAGATAAATTGTTGCACTTACTCCATTACAATAATTTTTCAAGTCTAAAAGATGGAACAATGTTTGATAAGCCGCCAGCTAATTTATGATGCCCGCTGAGTTGAAGTCCCCGGCTCATTCCTGTCTTCTCCTCCGGTTGATCCCAAGACCTCGAAGGTCGATGATTTCCAGTCGATGCCGCTGAGAGCTTCGAACTGGGCTTCTTCGTCAATTAACCCGGCCGGGTCAATCTCCGGGGCGAAGGTGTGCTGACGAGCCGGAGGGATCAGATTGAGGGCTTCATAGCGAGGGGTTGGAATCCTCTGATTCTCCGCATCGTAACCCGGCTGGTACTTGGTCAAGTCGGTGTCGTTCCCGATGAGGGTGGCCACCGGGCGTACAACCTTCACACATGCCGCGAAGTCCTTCTGGTCGAAGGCTGAGCCGTCTTCCTTCAAGCTTGGGTAACCCAGGGCGATGTCTGCCGGGTCTAGCTCCGGCAGGAATGCTTTGGCCCGGCTCAGCGCGGCGATTGCTCCGGCTCTCGCGGAGGCCCGTCGTAACTCCTGGATCCGCTGCGGCAGAACAGCGAGCTGGCGCAGGACTTCGGCCAGATGAGCTGGCACCTCGTTGGATAGAGCCACCACAGCTAAGGCACGCTGCGAACCGGTGTAGAGCTGTTCCACCAGGGTGTACACGGCCTTTAACTTGGTGACCACGCTCTGGTTGAGGTTGGCACTCCTGGGACCTGTTTAACAAGATCAGATAAGCCGATGACAAGGATGAATCATGACATATACAGACTTGATTAAAGCCGGTGAGGCGACTTACCGAAGATAGCAGCCACCATTTGGGAAACCTGGCGCTTTAAGCCGGAGAGCTCGGCGGTCTTCTCAGTGAGGGCCTTCTCCGCCTGTTCCGCCCGGGTTACCAGTGCGGCCTTCTCTTCAACCCAGGCTTTCCTCTCAGCATCAAACTCGGTCTTCAACTTTTCTTGAGTGGCAATGCTGGATACAAACTTGGCGTTTGCCTTCCGGATCTCCGTTTCCTGCATCTTTAGCCGGCTCTTGAGATCCGCAAGATCCGCCTCTAGTTTCTTGCCAACAGCCTGCATGTATTTCCGGGTAATTAACAGTTGTTATATAAGTCCCAAGCGCTTTCCAAGCAAAGGCACTTGGCACTTGGGAGCTAATGCACATTGAACGTCTCTATATATGTACTGCCGGCTCAGTTGAGTAAGCCGGAACCTAAGTCTACAACATATTCAAGTATAAGTCATCGACTTGGGGGCTAGCATGGCAAAGGTAACTATGCAGTAAAGTAAGAAGACGGCAGAAGGATACCTCGGATTTTTGTTGGATCTGGTTGACCATGGCAACCTCGGCGTCCCGGCTCTTGTGGACTTGGCTGATGTAGCCAGAGACGAGCTCTCCAATGCTCAAATCGGTGTAGCCAGAGAGGTCCAGGTTCACCCAGTGGGGCTGCAAGAACTCCCCCTTCGCGGAGCACTTGGCCAACGCGGTCGGTCTCCCCGGCTCAACGAATTCCGTCCGGGTGATTACCACGTCCGGGTCATCTGCTGGTGGGGCTGAGCCGGAAGCCTCCGGGTTAACCGACGCTTCGGTCATTGTCTTGGTAGTCGGGGCAGGGGCCTCAGGCGCCGTGTCCATTGGAATGGTGGCTTCGGGGGCGGAGGTAGCTGGCGGCTCTTGAGCCGTCGCCTCCGGGTCAGGCAAGTCTGGCACTCCGGCTGATCTGGTTTTCTTTGCTCTTTTGGTGAGCTTTGCCTGGGCACTGAAAAGATAGAAGTGTTAGGCACACAAAGAGTAAGTACAGACAGATAATGTAAGGAGATTGTTATTACCCGGGTGCAGTCTTGAAGGCCGGCAGACTTGACTGCATGGAGTCACCCGAAGAGGGGGAGGTCTCCTGATAATTGGAGTCAGAAGAGTTGAGTGGCTGACGGATAACACCCGCCAACGGATGAAAAGGGTACAAGTGAGAAAAAACCTCAGTGCGACGCTTCCTTGTTGCGTCGGGTAACCCGGCGGAGAGGTCGGTGTCCTTACGGGCCCGGGTGTGACGCCGGCTTTCGTGAACCTGCTGCTTCAAAAGAAATTGAGGGTCTTGATGAGCTAATGGATGTGAAAAGCTTACTTTCCGGGTTACTCTTCGGACTTTCAGCTGTGGAAAAGGCTCCGAGTCGGAGGAAAGTGACATTACCTCTTCAACCACCGGGTTACTGGCGCCGGTGTCATCCTGTCAATGAGCAAATCTTGATAAGGCGGACAGCAACAAACAACAAATATGGCAAGAATTTAAAGGTTTAAGGATTACCTCTGACTCGGAGCTGTCGCTTAATTGCAATAGCTCCGAAGCAGTGGGTCTGCTTCCCTTTTTGCGAGGGGCGGCTTTCTTGGCGGCTTTCTTCGCCTTCCTGGCCTTCTTGGCCGCCTCATGGTCATATTTGACCCGCCAGAATTTATCATCAGCCTGAAAGATACAATGATTGATTCTTAAAACGGTTCAGTTGAAGGTTATATGCAAACGAAGATAAGAGTTAAAGTCAGCGGCTTACCGCTGGGGCTGGATTGGTCTTGCAGAAGGGGGCTAGCCCGGTTCTTCCGCAGTCTGCCAAGCTCTCGTTTAGAAGAGCCTTGGTCTCTTCCTCTGCAACGTCTTCTGGAAGATCATTGCGACTATGCCTCTGCGGGTCATCCTTTCGCCCGGTGTACTCACACATTAAGCCGGGGCTGCGGCTCAATGGGATCACCCGCCATGAGATCCAGACCCGGACCAGATCAATTCTGTTCAGACCGTTGCCTAGCAGGGCTTTGATCTTATTGATCGTTGGAAGCAGAGGCTGGCGTTCCGCGGCAGTCAGTTTGTCGGATAGCGGATGAGTCGGCTCTAGGCGCGTTGGGCGAAAGCCGGGCAGCGGGTTCTCGTCAGACGGGGACGTATCTTGGCAGTAGAACCAAGTCATATTCCAGTCCTTGGGGTGGCTCGGCGGCTCTGCGTAAGGGAACAGACAGTCCCTACGCCGCTGGATGGAGATGTCGCCTAACTCTAGACTTGGCCCGTTGGCACATTCATTTTGGCGGTTTAAGTAGAACAGCTCTCTAAAAAGCAGCAAACTGGGCTCTTCTCCAAGGTACACTTCGCAAAAGACTTGGAAGTTGCAGATGTTGGATACGGAATTGGGTCCTATCCTGAGGCCGTAGGTCAAAGAAGTTGAGCACGTCCCTGAAAAACTATGAGCCGGGCGGTGCGAAGCCCCGGCTCATATGGTCTGCAAAGATCACTACCTCCCCGTCCCTTGGCTGTGGTCTCTCTTCCGACGGGTCAGGGGCACGGTAGGACATGTTTTCCTTCTTAGGCAAGTATCCGGACTTAACGAAATTGGCCAGGGTTTCGTCGGTGACGTTGGACCTCATCTAGTTGCAAGTGATAGGAGCCTTGGGAGGCATGGTGAAGGTTGGTGGTCTATGATAAAGAGAAAAGTGTCCGGGTTAATTGTAAGCCGGAGTCTATCGTTCAAACTAAGGTGACGGTTTATGAAGGGGACTAATGATATATACTCAGTTACAGTGGGTTATTTAAGCCGCAGGGGGATTCAGAGAAAGTTGGTTATCTACGGTTTTACCACAGTTAAGCCGGAGGATTCTACAGAACATAGTTCTCTTTAAACCGGAAAGTTCTATGGCGCATGTTTTCTTTAAACCGGAGATATAAGCCGCCAAGATTCAATGGTTGCAGTTTTTACTAAGTGTGTTAAAACAGGTTTCACATATGGCAGTAACTTTGTTGGATCAAAATGGTCAGGTGAAATGAAAACTTTCTAGACCTAGAAACAGACGAGCGGATATTCTAGAGCTCGAACGAAGCATTTAAACAGTGGAAGGAGACCTACTGGTACTTGAAATGAGGCTTAAACAGCTACCGCACTAGTTCTATGCAAGGTTAAAGATCAACCAAGTACAGTGGCTACAAAAACTACCGAGGTTTGTGGCAATGGCGATGAACGCGAAGAACATAGACGAACCCTACGGTAGATCTATCTGACAGGGCAAAGGAGACTCGCCGGAGTTGGAGAAGAGCGGAGGTCGCCGCCGTGTATCTGGTCCGGATCAGGGTGATGCAGCGGCCGGGTTGATGAAGACCAGGGGCGCGACGGCGGCGGCAGTGGCGGAGCTCGGGCAGAGGAGCGACGGCGCGAGGAGGAAGAAGAGAGCGTGAGAAGAGCAAGTTGGGCCAGCCTATTTATAAGGCGAAGTCATAAGTGGGCGCGAGATTCAAGGAGACCACGGCGTAGTTATGTCCCCCTCACGACGCCTTGATTTTCGGAATGACAGTAAAAGCAAAGATCCGTTGCGGATCTGGCGGAGTAAAAAGCGGACTTAATGGAGGATGATGTCACGGCGGATTATCCGGAGTCCAGAGGATGACGTCACTCCGGGTTATGGCCTTCCCATGAATGGTAAGCCGGAGATTTTTTCGGTCAGAAGAGTTGAAGATTGACATGAGCCGGCTCAAATCAATCTGGGGCCTAATGTTGAGAATATAGACCTTAGAGTCACCCGCCAGGAGAGGCCGGGTTACTCGTACGGTTGTTATCAGAAGCCTGGAGCCAAGTCTCAAGACGATGGGCCAGAGATGGGCTGAGACCCGGATATGGCTTAAGGCCCGTAGTTACAATCATTGTTATAGTAAACTTGTAGCGTAAGGCATGCATAGTTTAGAGTCCGAGCCGGACACTCTTATGAGCCGGCTGGGACTCTAAGGGCTGCTGGGCGTCAGCCTCCCTATATAAAGGGACGACCCGGCAGCGGTTTAAGGGCGACAACAATCTCATCGAGAGCCGGGGATGGTTGTTTAACTCCTGGCGATCGTAACCCTAATCAATATCACCCCAAACTGGACATAGGCTTTACCTTCACCGTAAGGGGCCGAACCAGTATAAACCCTCGTGTTCCTTGTCCCGCATAACCCCTTCAAGCTTCCTAGTTGCGATGGCTCCACGACTAAGTCCTAGCTCAAGGACATCTGCCGTGACAATTCCACGACAGGTCTGGTACTGCCCCTTTGCTTGCATATAGAATAGCATCTTCGTCTTGTTCTTCAGTCGCTTAGCCCAAGAAGGCTCAGAGGTGGGAGGGATGTAACCCTCAGAGCTGTCCTCGTCTGCTGCCTCCTCCTCATCCTCATCTCCATCCACGTCCATGGCAGCCGCAGTATCCGCACGAGAGGTAGTGTTGGCCCACTGAGGCTTGATACGGAGGTTGATGGGCTCATGCCGGATCCAACCAGGGGCCTCAAACTCATCCTGAGGGTAGACCCGCTCCCAGGTAGCCGAGATCAACTGAAACAGATAAGGTCCATAGATGGGGACCTTGCGGTTGTAGACCGCAAAGCGAAGCTCATGCCACATGATATGAGAGACATCAAGTGGTGGTGTCTGAGAGTTGCGAGCATCTTCACACAGGAGCATCATATCCACAAGATAGGCATGCACCTTGTCCTTGTCCCCAATGCGTGGGAAGAGAGTGTTGCGGAAGATCCGGTGCATGATGTCAAGAAAGGAGTTGAGTACCCAAGATGACTTGCCATTGGAGAGCCTCTTCTCCACATAGTAGGGCATAAGCTTGTTCTTGTTGGCAGACTCGGGATTGGCATGAGGGCGAACACCTTGGGGTGTGGCGAGCCCCTCATTCGGAACCCCAAGCAAGCTCATGAATTCCTTCCAAGTAGCAGTCAGCTGCCGACCATTGGTCATCCAAGTCATGGTCCTTTCCTCATTGGGATGAAAATGCACTGAGGCAAAGAACTGAGCAAGGATCTTAGGATCATAGTCTTTGTGGAATGAGATGATATGCTCAATGCCAAATTGCTCCACTAGGTCCAAAGCCTCACCAAAGTATTCCCGGTGCGCCTCTTTGCGCATGTGATGCATGTTGATCCACTTCACCTCCACTTGGATATTTTGCTTGGCCTTGATGACATCCAGATAAATGAGATTCTGCTGCTTGGTCCAGAATAGATCATTCCCTCGAAAGTTAGCACGAGGGTTTCCATACGGATTGATCTTCCTCCAAGAGATGAACTCAGCAAGCGGTATCTCATTACCCTTGGCGGGTTCCTTCTCTTTGGTGGCAGTGGTCTTGGTTCTGCGTTGGGGGGCATTGGAGCCCTCTGCTTCCTCTGTGTTGCACATACGCTTGGACCCCGTGTCACGGCTTGGATTGGAGCGGCGAGCTAGAGCACCTGAGCCACCACCTAAAACACACACCACAAAACAAACACGCACGAAACACGAGAAGGATCAATGCAAAGACCACAACAAAGCAAGTGAAACAAGTAGACATGGCACGTGAGAAGTGCCACAAGAGGGATTTGAGACAATCATAATATCGTGTGTTGCGCCACGTGCGGTAGTACAACTCCAAGGAGCGGTAGTACCGGACGTGCGGTAGTACCGGACGTGCGGTAGTACCGCACCTGGAGAGCAGTAGTACCGCACGGTGCAGATCTGAAACAGCCATGGAGATCTGAGCACAACCGTGTCAACACGCGGTACTACGGTCGATCAAATCCATCATGGGACAACTATAGCAAGTACCATCACTACACAAAACTTCTCTCCTACATCCTACTCTTGCATAGATTTGGCCTAAAATCTCAAGAACAACTTGCATCTCCCCAAAACCTAAAAACAACAAGACGAACAAGAAAAAGGGACGGATTGGGGAGAAACCTTGTTCCATGGCAAGAGGGAGTGGTGGGGAACGATCCCACCGGTCGGAATCCGAAGAGAGAGGCCGGAGACGGAGATCCGGCGAGGACCTCCGGCGCCGTTGTTGAGAGAGAGAGAGACGGAGTGGGGAGAGAGACGAATGGGTATGGGGGAGTTAGAACTCCCCTGCCCGTGTTTAACCCCCACACGCCCTCGACCGCACGGTAGTACCGCACGTCATCGCGGTACTACCGCCCCGGGCGAAAGTACCGCACCGTGACTATAGTACCGCTCCCCCAGGCGGCAGTAAAAAATTACTGCCGCACTGGGTGCGGTAGTACCATGCGCTCCTTACGCGGTAGTACCGCACGTCATTGCGGTAGTACCGCCCGGGCGGAAGTACCGCACCGAGGCCGTAGTACCGCTCTTCCAGGCGGCAGTAAAAAATTACTGCCGCGCTGGGTGCGGAAGTACCGCGCCCCCCCCCCCTTGCGGTAGTACCGTGGCAGGCCGCGGTAGTACCGTGAGCTCAAGAAAAGATAGTTTCAACCAAAAGAGAGGACACCGAAGCACGGAACCTTCAAGCAAGAGACCACACCAAAGAGCTAACACACTGGACACCACAAGCACAAGCTCGGCACGAAGGAAGAAAGGCAAGAGACAACACAGACCAAAAACGAGACACAAACTCTCCTAGGAGAGGGCGGTGGCCGAAGTCACCTATGTTTGAGTCAATTGGTATGGCACCGCGAAGAATTATCCTTGGGACCATGACCAAAACTCGTCTTTGAAGCACAAGTACCATCAAAAATGGCTAATGTGAAAGAGTTGATCACTTTATGCATAATGGGGGAGGGAGAGTTCATTGAGAGAACAACACTCCCCCTATGTCCATGCCTACACCTAGATTAGACAACAAGTTGAGTGTGGTGGGGTGTGCAAGGGTTCAAGCAACATTGCTCGAATCAATGATATTTAGCTCATGCCTTAACTCACGAAATCTTGCTTCATCCAAAGGCTTCGTGAAAATATCTGCAAGGTTATCATGGGTGTTGACGTAGTTGAGCTCGATCTCCCCTCGCCTAATGTGATCTCGGATGAAGTGATACCGAATCTCAATATGCTTCATCTTGAAGTGTTGCACGGGGTTGAGAGAAATCTTGATGGGACTTTCATTATCACACCAAAGAGGCACTTTGTCACAAATGACACCGTAATCCTTTAAAGTTTGCCTCATCCATAAGAGTTGTGCACAACAACTCCCGGCCGCCACATACTCCGCTTCGGTGGACGAGAGAGACACACAACTTTGCTTTTTCGAAGACCAACTTACCAAAGATCAACCAAGTAATTGGCACCCTCCAAAAGTGGACTTCCTATCCACTTTGTCTCCCGCCCAATCGGAGTACGAATATCCTACAAGCTTGAAGTTTGCTCCTCTTGGGTACCATAAGCCAAAGTTTGGGGTATGAGCCAAATATCTAAAGATTCGCTTGACCGCCACAAAGTGGCTTTCCTTAGGTGCGGCTTGAAACCGTGCACAAATTCCCACACTCAACATGATATCCGGTCTAGATGCACAAAGGTAAAGCAAGGAACCAATCATGGAGCGATATACCTTTTGATCCACCGCTTTACCATTGGGATTGATGTCAAGTTGGCACTTGGTGGGCATTGGAGTGGACGCCGGCTTGACATCACTTATCTTGAATCTCTTGAGCATGTCTTGAGTGTATTTGGCTTGGCTGATGAAGGTTCCTTCTCTTCTTTGCTTTACTTCGAAACCGAGAAAGAACTTCAACTCTCCCATGGAAGACATCGTAGTCGATACCCTCGACTTGGGAGTAGCCTTGTGCCACCAATCGTGCCTTGTTGCGGATGATGGTCCCATGAGCATCTTGCTTGTTCTTGAATATCCACTTGGTTCCAATGACATTGTGGTTCCCCGTTGGCCTTGGCACTAATCTCCACACCTTGTTGTACTCAAAGTTGTTGAGTTCTTCATGCATGTCATTAATCCAATCCGGCTTCGAGTGCTTCATATACCTTTTGGGGTTCAACACAAGAGACAAACGCGTGATGTTCACAATAGTTTGCCAATTGTCTACGAGTGCTTACCCCCTTTTGAATGCTTCCAAGCACATTCTTCATGAGATGACCCTTGGTGGAGAGCTTGGATGCAATCTTGGCGGCACGACGCTCCAATTCCTCCTCGGTGGTGAGTTGAGGAGCGGTCACTTGATCATCTTGAGCGCCGTCTTGAGCTTGTTCTTGATCTTGAACTTGCTCGGGGAGAGAACTTGACCTTGGGCATCACTTGGTGTGTCAACACCGTCTTGAGCATGATCTTTCCCTTGGTCTTGTTCATGAGGTTGAGGGCCTTCACTTTGTTCTTCGAAAGCGTGTGGGCCTTGGGTTGGTGATGGCTCCACTTGAGTGGAGCATTGTCCTTCTCCTTCGGCCACAAGGGGTTCCTCAATGGGTAGGATAAAACCAACACCCATTCTTCTTATGGCTTGAGGAGGAATTTCATCACCTACATCACAAGTGCCACTTTGCTCCACTTGGGAGCCGTTACTCTCATCAAACTCCACGTTACACGTCTCCTCAATAAGTCCCGTGGATTTATTGAGGACACGGTAAGCATGAGAGTTTGTAGCATAACCAACAAATATGCCCTCATAAGCTCTAGCCTCAAATTTATACAATCGAACACCTTTCTTGAGAATGAAGCACTGACACCCGAACACCCAAAAATACTTGAGGTTGGGCTTGTTATCGGTGAGAATATCATATGGAGTCTTGTTCAAGCCCTTGCAGAGGTAGAGCCGATTGGATGCATGACACGCGGTGTTGATGGCTTCGGCCCAAAAGTTGTATGGAGACTTGAACTCTGCCATCATGGTCCTTGCCACATCCATCAACGTCCGGTTCTTCCTCTCCGCAACACCGTTTTGTTGAGGGTTGTAAGGTGCGGAATATTGATGCTTGATCCCCTCATCACTAAGAAACTCATCCAAGGTGTAGTTCTTGAACTCGGTGCCGTTGTCACTTCTTATTGTCAATATCTTTGCATTGTGTTGACGTTGGGCTTCATTTGCAAAGTCAATAACGGTTTGTTGGGTCTCGCTCTTCCTCTTGAAGAAATACACCCAAGTGTATCTTGAATAGTCATCCACAATCACCAAGCAATACTTCCTACCCCCAAGACTATCAAAAGATGGAGGCCCAAAGAGATCCAAATGAAGGAGCTCCAAAGGCCTCTTCGAGTAAATAATAGTCGTGGGAGGGTGAGCCTTCTCATGTAGCTTTCCTTCGATACAAGCACTACAAGCACGATCTTTAGCAAAACTAACATTCGTTAGTCCACGGACATGGTCCCCCCTGAGAAGACTTTGCAAAGATCTCATATTGACATGGGCTAAACGGCGATGCCAAAGCCATCCCACGTCAACCTTAGCCATTAGGCATGTCGCGGTCTTAGTGGGTCGCTCCGAAAAGTTAATCACATAGAGACCATTCTCGACATGCCCAACAAAGGCTACTTTAAGAATCTTGCTCCACAAGAGGGCCACGGTATCAATATCAAAGAAAGTGGCAAAGCCCATGATTGCAAGTTGACGAACGGAAAGTAAATTGTATGCAAGGGACTCAACAAGCATGACCTTCTCGATCGAGATCATGAGAAATGAGAACTTTGCCAAGTCCCAATACCTTAGAAGACGAGGCATCACCCCCTCGACATTGGTGGGCATAGATGGAATCTTGTGCTCATCCACCACCAAGTCCTTGCTTCCAGTCATATGATTTGTAGCTCCACTATCGAGCAACCATGATCCCCCACCGGAAGCAAACACCTACAAGAGATCAATGCTTGGTTTTAGGTACCCATTTTGTAATGGGTCCTTTGATGTTAGTAACAAGGGTCTTAGGAACCCAAATAGACCATTCAATATACTCATGAGTAGAACCAACAAATTTGGCATAAACATGCCCATCACTTGCACGGCATAACACATAAGAAGGATTAAAGTCGCCGGCTTTGTTGGAAGGGGTGGCATTGCCCTTCTTGACACCGCCACCCTTTGCATTGTTCTTCTTCTCCTTGGAAGCACCCTCTCCCTCCTTCACAAAAGTTTGCTTGAGAGGAGGAGGTGGCTTCGTCTTGTCATTCTTCTTCTTGTTCTTGGGATTGGGTGTGAACCCAATCCCCTCCTTGGCCACAACTTCCTTTTTATTGCTCAAAAGGCCGTTGAGGTTCTTCTCACCTTGTATGCATGACACAGGGCCTTTCTCAAGTTGCTCCTTCAACTTAGAATTCTCCTCAACAAGATGCACATGCTCACAACAAGGGTTAGTAGCATTTGCATTATCAATTAACACCATATGAGGAAAGGTGGATTTCTCCTTAGTTAGATTCACTTGGAGTTGATCATGAGACTCCTTGAGGCTAGCATGAACACCCTGCAAGACTTTGTGAGCCTTGTCGAGAATGTCAAACTCCTCTTTGAGTCTAGCAAGATCAACCCCAAGCTTTGCCTTCTCGGAGTTTAGCACACAAGACACAACAAGAGCATGATCAAGATCTTTCTTTTACTTAGCATGATCATCGTTGTGTGACTCCTCAGAAGATCACGCTCTTCGTCAAGAGCATTGGAAAGATCCGAAATCTCATCGGCATAGTCACGACTATGCCCCTCCATCTTAGAGATGGTATCTTCGTGAGCCTCGATCATGTCATTGGCTTCACCAAGTTGTTCCAAGAGAGCAACGAAGTGCTTCTTGGATTTACCCTTGAGTTTACCCATAAAGGTCTCAAACTCATTCTCCTCCACATTTGTCCCCTCATATTCATCAATGCTATCCATCGAAGAAGGATGATTAATGATGGTAGTTTTGATGTTGGGGGTTACCTTGTTGGTGGCTTCAGCCAGGAGGCACTTGGCGGTGATGTTCTCATTTGGTGAGTCGGAGAGAGACATCCGTGGAGTCGTCGCAATGGCAACGGAGGCCATGGCAACCGACTCACCATCTTCATCATCGTCATCATCCTCATTGTACTATTCTTGTAACACCAATGCCTTGGGAGGAGTCTTCTTGGTGAAGTTGCTCTTGTTGGGGAACGACTTGGCCTTGTCCTTTCGGATGAGCTTGCCACCATTGTCTTCCCTCTTCTCGTAAGGGCACTCCGCAACAAAGTGGCTCACATTAGCACAATTGAAGCAAGTCCTCACTCGTTGCTTGCCCTTTGCGCCACTTGAATTGTTCTTGTTGAAGTTTGGCCTTGAGTTCTTCTTGCTCCAAAATTGCCTTGAAGCAAGAGCCATGTGTTCATGATAGGCATACTTCGTATCTTCGAGGTTGCTCTCCTCTTCTTCCTCTTCATCCTCTTCCTCCATACTCACCTTGGCCTTTAGCGCAAGGTTGGGCTTCTTTACTCTTTGAGAGCGAAGAACCGCATTGTCGGCGGTCTTGTCCAAGATGCTCATAGCAACAAACTCATCCAACACTTCACTTGAGGACAAGGTGTGGAAGTCCGGCCTTTGACGAATGACGGAGGACATGGCTTTGGGGTAGGGCATCATTGCCTTGAGGAATTTGCGCTTGATCCAATTTTCATCCATGTCCTTACTTCCATGATCTCAGAGAGAGACCGCGAGTTTGGTTACTCTCCGATAAAGCTCGCGAGGTTCTTCATCTTCTTTCATTGCAAACTCATCGGCTTCATCTTGCACCACTTCATAGTTGGAGCGTTGAATGCTTGCGCTTCCCCGATAGAGGGAAATCACTTATTGCCAAGCATCTTTGGCAATGGTGTAGGGCCGGAGATGAGGAAGATCTTCGGGTGGGATTGCTTCTTGGATGATGAAGAGAGCATTCTCATTGAATTGATGGTCTACGACTTCTCTAGGAGTGAAGTTGCTTTGTTCATGCAGATAGAAACCTTCTTCAATGATTCTCCAAAGGTTAGTGTTCACATGATTTAAATGACGCTTAAAACAATAGACCCAAGAATCAAATTCTACATTCTTCTCAATCTTAGGGGCCGGGCCGGCATGATTCAAATGAGTGGAAGGAAGCGGTCCACCATAGACAAGTGGAGGTTCCACATGGGCAAAGTTGCCGATGCCATTTTTACCACTAGAAGAAGGAGCTTTCTCGCTAGTAGCTTCCCCCTTGTCGGAGGTAGCATCTGTCACCTTGTTAGCGGGATCACCCACTTTCAACGGTGCGGTGGAAAGTTTAAGCCCTTCTAAGAATTTATTAAACATGCTTTCGACCTCGGTCGTCATGGAGGTTTTCAATGTGTCCAACGCCACATTGAATTCCTCACGAGAGACCGCGGTTCCCCCATCTCCCATAGACGAGACCGGATTCACACCGGAGTGCTCCTCCACACCGTCTATGACGTCAACCATACTCTTCGGACGGTAAAGTCCTTAATAAAGAGACGAGGCTCTGATACCAATTGAAAGGATCGATATAGTTGACTAGAGGGGGGTGAATAGGCGACTAACAATTTTTAGTTTTCTTTACCAATTTAAACTTTGCATCAAAGTAGGTTGTCTAGATATGCAACTAGGTGAGCAACCTATATGATGCAACAACAATAAGCATACACGCAAGCAAGAGATAAAGCACAAATAAGCTTGCACAAATAAAGGCACGAGATAACCAAGAGTGGAGCCGGTGAAGACGAGGATGTTTTACCGAAGTTCCTTCCCTTTGAGAGGAAGTACGTCTCCGTTGGAGCGGTGTGGAGGCTCAATGCTCCCCAAGAAGCCACTAGGGCCACCGTATTCTCCTCACACCCTCACACAATGCGAGATGCCGTGAATCCACTATTGGTGCCCTTGGAGGCGGCGACCGAACCTTTACAACCAAGGTTGGGGCAATCTCCACAACTTAATTGGAGGCTCCCAACAATACCACGAAGCTTCACCACAATGGATTATGGCTCCACGGTGACCTCAACCGTCTAGGGTGCTCAAACACACAAGAGTAATAAGATCCACAAGGGATTAGTGGGGGGATTCAAATTTCTCTTGGTGGAAGTGTAGATCGGGGCCTTCTCAACCAATCCCTAGAGAATCAACAAGTTTGGTTGGCTAGGGAAGGAGATCGGGCGAAAATGGAGCTTGGAGCAACAATGGAGCTTAGAGGTGAAAGAGGTGGTCAACTAGAGGAGGAAGACACCCTTTATATAGTGGAAGAACAAATCCAACCATTATCCACCAACTCAGCCTGCGCAGCGCGGTACTAACGCACCTGAGGCGCGGTACTACCACAGGGGCACGCGGTACTACCGCACCTGAGGCGCGGTACTATCGCAGAGCCCCGCGGTACTTCCGCCCACGCAGCAGAGACCAGAACAGCCACACATGCACTAAGGCAGAGGGCGGTAGTACTGCTGGCGCAGTACTACCGCAAGGCATGGGCTGTCCAGGGATGGGAAGGCACGGATATAAAAAATTACATCCGTGGCTACTTCCGCAGAGTTGGATTCGATGCAAAAACCCGACGCGGTAGTACCGTAAGCCAGCCGCGGTACTACCGCGCGAGGCGTGGATGTAAAAAATTGCATCCGCCCCTTACTGCCGCGTACTTGTGGAACTAAGCAGGGACCACGGTACTACCGCTTACTAGAAGCGGTACTACCGTGGGTCCTTGTGGTACTAACGCACCAGCGGGCGGTACTACTGCAAGGTCCTGCGGTACTACCGCTCTAACGAGCAGTACTACCGCACCCCTAGTTCGGCAAACAAGTGCAATATTTGCATAGACAAGGAAAACATAGGATGCTCCAAAGGCTAGAGGAAAGGAGGTGCAAAGGAAGATGTGTACGTGATGAAAACACCAAAACTTTCCAACGCGGACCCCCTCTTAATAGTACGGCTTCCCTACGACTCAATACCACCGAAAAGAACCGAAGACAAACATCGTCTTCTATAGCCTTCGAGGGGAACCCAATCATCTTGTGCCTAGTCAATATATCTGAAATATTCAATGCACATGATTAGTCCGCAAAAGCATTGTCATCAATCACCAAAACCAACTAAGGGATAAAAATGCCCTTACATATAGGCCTACCCCCAGGGGTATAATGGTAATCCGGCCGGGTGTAGGACCCGACTGTCAGTGTCTCTGGTCGCCGGCTTCTCCGCCGGCTGCTGGGGCCCACCGCCTGGTGGGCCTGGCCGCCTGGTCTATTACGGCGCCGACAGGCCGCTCCCGCCGCTCGCGGGTCTTGCCGTCTACTGATTACTGTAGCCGTGATGCTAATGACGCAGGCTTGGTCAGGGGAGCGTGGCTACAGTCCCGCCGCCTAGCGGGAGATCACTGTAGCCACACCGTGTCTTATCTGGTTAATGGCGCGCGGGCCCTAAGGAAAGAACGGGCCGCCTGCTAGAGGACGGCCTCCCTCGGGTCCGACTAGTCAGGATTCTGCCGTCTTCTGGGCTCTCGCTGCGCGGTAGGGCCCGTTGCCTACAGGCCGTACCGATAGGCCGTCGGGGGAACAGGGTTCCGCCTGTCAGTAGTGACGTCGGGGCCGGAGTGGAAACAGTGCCACGCCGGGCGGAGATATCCGTCTGTACGGAACACTCTGGCCACGCCCGGCCCTGGATACGGGGGCGATGGGCTACACTGTAGCCTCACCCTTCCATGTCTTCTTAATGCTGGCGCAGATTCTAAGGGCGTCGTAGGCCGCCTGCTAGAGGCCGGCCTCTCTGGAGGCCACCTGCGAGGAGTCGGCCCATCTTGGTGCCGCCTTCTGGGCTTAGCCACCTTCTGGCAGCCGACCGCTTGGGCCAGCCGACCATCAGAAGGCGGCGCTTCTTCTTGAGGCTCTGAGGGGCGCAGTCGGCCCCGATGTCTTGAAAGGTTCAGGGACTCTGGTTAGGCTACCCGTGGCCCATTACTCCAACAGTATTCCCCGAAGCTGGTGAGGTGCCGCGGCTGAGGAGCCGAGGAGCCTCAACAGTTTCCCCCGGGTGCTCTGGACCGAAGCTTCATCCGACTCCTGGCAAGCCGCCTCGTGGGAGTCGGCCACATCCAGTCGGACTTGTCTGAAACTTTGAACGCAACGGCAGGAACTGGGTGGCGTGCTAGCAAAGCCTCCAGGCCCGCAGCCTGTCGTGGGCATGCCACGTGGTGCCAGCCAGCCGGGCCAGCCTGCTAGCCCACGCGTGTTATGGGACGCGACAGCAGGCTGGGCCCGCCACCACCGGGCCTCGGGACGCGGGTGGATCCGCTGCGGCCGAGGCGGGCGGTTGGGCTTCTTCTCGGAGTTAATGCGCACCGTAACTCACGCGGTAAACGGGGGGACGTGGGGTCATGGGCACAGTTAATCCCACGATCCCACGCCCGCACCTTCGGCTTCGTAGCCCGTCGGCTATAAGTAGGGGAAGGATGGGGAGCGGCGAAGCACGCGCGCCCCTCCACCCCATTCTTCCCTCCTTCTTCTTCCTCTCGCCACAGCGCCCCCGAGCTCCGCCGGAGTGCCGCCGCTGCTCGTCTCCGTCGAGTTCTTCCGCCCCGAGCCCTCTTGGCCCTGCTCCGATCCCCAGCTCTCCCACCGTGCCATTAGCCTCGTCGAGCTCTTCATGGCGCGCGAGTGGGGAGGAGACTGGGACGGGTCGAATGTCCATGAAGACCACATCGCTTTCCTTCGCGACACGCGGTGCCTTCCCGGCGCGAACTACGTGAAGGCGCACATGCCTTCTGCGGGGGAGATCTTGCCGGTGCCGGGGGAGAACGAGCGGGTCGTCTTCCGTTCGCACTTCATCCGCGGCTTCGGCCTGCCGGCGAGCGGCTTTCTCCGCTCGTTCCTCGAGTTCTACCATCTCCAACCTCATCACATCACGCCCAACACCGTGATGCTTCTGTCCGCCTTCGTCACGATGTGCGAAGGTTACCTTGGCATCCTCCCCACCACCGAGTTGTGGGGAGCGTTCTTCTACACCAAGCTGGGCACCTCCGTACGGGAGGTGGCAGCCCAGCGCGGCGCCTTCGTCGCGGTGCGCCGCTCGTCTCCAAGGAACGCCTTCCCCTCCATCAAGCTGCCACAGTCGGTCAAGATGTGGCAGTAATCCTACTTCTACGTGGAGAACGTCAACCCGGCCGTCGACTTCATCAACCTGCCGGCCTATGAGGCCGGCCCACTGGCTGAGCCTCGGGCCAACTGGGGCTACAAGCCGAAGCCGGTGTCAGCAGACGGCGCCGCCGCCATCAACCGACTCCGGGTGCTGACCGAAGCCGAAGGCCTCAAGGCGTCCGACCTGCTGGTCGCCTTCGTCGCGTGCCGGGTTCTCCCGCTCCAAGGCCGGCCTCACTTGATCAGCCGGATGAGCGGGCATCGCGACCCTTGCCGGCTGAGTACCAAGGAGATGCCGACTGCCGAAGTGGCGAACCTGGTGAACGAGATCTCCGACCTCAAGCTGGAGGGGTCCTGGCAGTTCGGCAAGCAGCCGTACTCTCGCGCAGACCTGCCACCAGCCGTAAGCTTCTCAATTTTTCCTTTCTTTAACATTTCATCTTGATTCTGTCTTGCGGGCTTGAACAGTCGGCCTCTTGCCCTTTGAAGTAGATCTACATGTCTGAGGCGACAACCGCCATCGTGGGGGCGGGTGGCCCCTATGCGCCGGACCGAGCTGTGAGCGACGTGGACGACCTCGACCCGGGGGCGGCCGCCTTGGAGGACGATGCCACAGGCGGCGTCTATGGAGCCGGCGGCTCCGAAGAAGGGGGCGGCATCGAGACTTGGCCTGATGACGACGATGAGGAAGACGAGCCGCGCCCTTCACGAGGCGCCGGTAAGGCGGACGCGGGCCCTTCCGCCGAGCCGACCGCTCAAGGCGGCACGCGGAAGCGCAAGCAGGGCGCCGCCTTGTTTGGTAGCGCGCCGAAGAAGGCCAAGAATCCGACCGCCGTGAACAGGCGGAAGGAGGCCGCAGCGAAGGCGGCCAAGTACTAGGAGCTCCCGAAGGCACCTCCCATGGTGTCGGCGTTAGTATCTTTTCTTGTACTTTTCTTTCTTGTTGATTCTTTCTGAACTTCCTTTCTTCGTTTTTTCTCGACTTAGGGCCCCGCTCTCTCTTGAGAAGTCGGCTGCCGCCTCCATCATTGGGTCGGCGGAGACCTCCACCACCATCCGGCGAATTGATCCGGTTGCCGACCTCCGGGAGGCACGGGAGTGAAACACACGGGAGGTGCGTGAGGAGCAGGAAGCCGCCCGCCTGGAGAAGGCGGAGGCAGACAAGGCGGAGGCCGCCGCGCTGAAGAAGCTGGCGGAGACCGAGGCCGCTGCCGCGGCGCAGAAGCAGGCCGAAGAAGCCGCACGCCGTCAGTTGGCATTGTTTGCCGTCTCCTTAAACTCCGCGCCGCCACCACCAGAGTTTGTGGCGCCGTCTGGGGGAGCCGGCGACGAGCATCCGACCATGGAGAGGGACGGCGGCGATGTCGTCATGCCGGACACGGCCGTGCCCCCACCACCACCTTCTGGAGAGGCGCGAGACAAGCAGCCGGCGGACCCGCCGGTGCCGCTAGCCGGAGATGAGATGGTGACGGGCCCAACTCCCGAGGTCCGCACACCATCACGCCGCCGGTTTGCAAAGGTGGCTTCGGCGCCATGCCCGCTGGAAGTTGGCGCCGCAAGCTCTTCGATCCCGGACGCCGAGGCAAACTCCGAGCCGAGGCCGACGCCCTGAAGCGGTGCAACCAAGCGTTCCTGGAGTTGCGAGCAGCCGTCCGGGTACACTTCTTGCGTCTTCATTTTTAATTTTTGCATTTCTCTGAGGGGGCGCGCCAGCGCACCCACTAGGTGTAGTCCCCGAGTTTCGGGCCCGCCGCTGAGCAGGCGGCTCGGAACTTTAATTGGCGAGCTTCGAGTACTAACATTGTTTGATATTTTTACTACAGGATTATCATAATCTTCGCGTGGCCGCCTTCAACTCCAAAGTCCAGGAGGTGAATCAACGGACCGTCGACTTGTCGGAAAGCCGGAGTAAGTCTTTTTCTTTCTCTACGGGGACGCGCTGGCGCACCCGCGGGCTGTAGTCCCTGAGATTCAGGCCGACTGCTGAGCAGTCGGGCCGGATCTCCCCGGCAACTGTTCTTCTTCTTTGTTGATATTGATGACTTCGTTCTCTGCGGGGGCGCGCTGGCGCATCCGCGGGTTGTAGTCCCCGAGATTCAGGCCGACTGCTGAGCAGTCGGGCCGGATCTCCCCGGCGGCAGTACTTCTTCTCTGTTGGCTGCTGACACCTTATTCATTTTCTACTTTTGCAGAGGCTAACGCTGCCCTGCAGCAGCAGCTCGACGAAGCCAACACCGCGCTGCGTGCCAAGGAGGCGGACTGCAGCAAACTGGCCGAAGAGCGTGGCAGAGCAGGCGGAGCTTCTCAAGAAGACACATAAGGAGGCGGAGGACAAGGAGGCCGGTCTCCTTGCTGAGTTCGAGACCGAACGCTCCGCCTGGACCGTTAAGGAGGCAATGCTGACTGCCGGCTTCGGCGAGATTGAAGACATGGTTGACGGTGAGCTTCCTTCTTTACTCTTTCTTCGAGCCGCCGGCTTCTGATCAGGCCGGCTTCTTGTTTCTAATTTTGGCTTTTTGCTTTCTGTTTGAGCAGAATTCTTCCCCGGTCACTCTGGCGCTGCCAATCAGGCCATCAAGGCCGATCGCGAAGGGCGGAGGGCAGAAGGTGAGGACATCGCTGCCGACGCCCCCCGGACCCTTAGCGAGCAGCTTCTCATCTTCCAGGCCCGTCTTCGGCCGGCTCATCGGATGCTGCGCCGTCTTCAGCGTGTCGGCGCCCAGGCGATTGCCGCCCTGTGGCCTGACATGCCGGCTCCACGTACACCCAGCCAGACTGTCGACTGGCTAGAGGTGGCGGCCGGCTGCTTGAGGCTTGGAAGGGCTCATCGGCTTGGGCTGGGGCACGCCGGGCCTTGGAGTTCGTCAAGGCGTGGTACCATGGGCTAAATCTAGCCCAGCTGTCCACGCTTCGACTGGAAGCCCAAGAGGAGCTGGTGGCGGTGGAGCGTGAACTTGTCCAGCGGGCCGCGGCGATCGCCAAGTACACCAACACCAGCGTCTTCGTTCTTGAGCTGGCTGAGAACATCACCGAGGCGCCGCAGGAGTGGTTCAGGCTGAACCCGGAGGATGGCGAGGACTCGGCCGAAGTGATCGACTCCAGCGACAAGGGAGAAGATGAGGAGGACGAGGAAGGTGAAGAGGAAGCGCCAGAGGTTGAAGCGGACGGCCAGCCTCAGCTCGACCACGCCTCTAGCAACGAGCCATGCCCGAGCGAGCCGGCTGCTGCTGAAGGCGACCAAGCGGAGACCGACCAGCCGGCCGCCCCACCAACCGGCACCACCTACTCCACCGTTCCGCCGAACCCGTCTGCTGCTCCCTAGGCTGCCAATTTATCTTTGTTTTTACCTGCCTATCAGTCTCAGCAAACTTTGTTAATTTCGCACAATTCCACCCGCGGGGTGTATTTCAAACTTCTGTTGAATGTTGGCCAAGGGCCCTTTGATATGTAAATATGCTCGCCGAGTTCTATCTTTCCTTGCTTTCTGCTCCTTGGCTTTTTTCCTTTGCCGCCCTCCCTGGACTGCCATCTGGCCAGCCAAACAGCCGCTTTGCGGACTGCGGCCGGGTCCAGTACTTGGCCGCTTTTGGGAGGGTAAGTACTTAGCCGATTAGAGTTTTTTATCAAGTCAAGTAGAAGGCGGCCGGGCGGCTGCTCAGCAGCCGGTCGGCGACGCGGGAAGCCGGCTTGAACTATATGCACGCTTTGGGTCCTTAGCCATTTTTCATGCGGACACTCTTTCTGCCTTGACTCCTGCCCACCAAACAGTCGCTCTGCGAGCTGCGGCTTCTGGCAGGAGAGGGCTTAAGTGCCAACATATTACTTGTCCGGCTGCAGGAAGCATTACATAGTACAAGGCGGCGAGTCCCCGGGTCGACTGGTCGAACCCGGTGCCAGATGGACTAATGAAATAACACATTCATAGGCATAATACCTATCATATAGATAAAAGAGGGCAGTCCCTGAGCTCTTCTCGCGGGACCCAGAGTCTTCGTACTTAATACAAAAGGAGATTCGCATTCCATGGTCGCTCCGTCTCCTTGCCGGAGTCGTCTCTTTTGCATGCTCGAGGCTTCTGAGCATCGATCAGGTAGTAGGAGTCATTGCCCAGCACCTTGCTGATGATGAAGGGGCCTTCCCAAGGTGCCGAGAGCTTGTGCTGGCCGGTTGTTCGCTGGATCAGCCGGAGCACAAGGTCTCCCTCATGGAAGGATCTTGGCTGACCTTCCGGTTGTAGTATCGGCGCAGGCTCTACTGGTAGATGGTGGACCGGCTGAGTGCCAACAGCTGACCCTCTTCCAGCAGATCGACGTCGTCTTCTCGTGCTTCTTTTGCCTCCTCTTCGGTGTACATGGTGACTCGAGGGGAGTCGAATTCTATATCCGTCGGGATGACGGCTTCGGCACCGTAGACGAGGAAGAAAGGTGTGAAGCCGGTTGACTTGTTCGGAGTTGTGCGCAAACTCCAGAGGACGGCCGGTAGCTCGTCGAGCCACCAGCCGGCCGAACGCTCTAGAGGTTCGACCAGTCGGGGCTTGATGCCGGACAAAATGAGGTCATTTGCTCGCTCCACTTGGCCGTTTGACTGCGGATGGGCAACGGACGCTAAGTCCAGTCGCATGCCCTGCGTCGCGCAAAAACGGGCCAAGGCGCCTTTGGCAAAGTTTGTGCCGTTGTCGGTGATGATGCTGTGTGGTATGCCATACCGGATGGTGATGTCGGAGATGAAAGTCACAGCAGTCGGACCATTGAACTTCTTAATTGGCTTTGCTTCTATCCACTTGGTGAACTTGTCCACCGCGACAAGTAGACGGGTCATGCCGCCGTGCGCTGTCTTGAATGGTCCCACCATGTCCAGGCCCCAGACGGCAAAGGGCCAGGCAATGGGAATAGTCTTGAGTGCAGAAGCCGGCTGATGTGGCTTTGAACAGAACTTCTGCCACCCTTTGCATTTTTGGACCAAGTCTTTGGCGTCTTCTAGAGCAATCGGCCAGAAAAAATCGTGGCGAAAAGCTGTAACTCCCATGATGCGGCTATATCTCTCACGTGTCGAGGCATGACTTAGAGGCATAACCGCATTGTAGGTTTGTCACAAGAAGGGTCATCTTCACACAATCCCATGTAATGAACAAGAATGGGATAAAGAGGGTTGGCTTACAATCGCCACTTCACACAATACTTAAATAAATCATACATCATTCAAAATACACACATAGACCGACTACGGTCAAATCCAAATGAAAAGAAGATAACCCCAAATGCTAGATCCCTGATCGTCCCAACTAGGCTCCACTACTGATCATTAGAAAACGAAACATAGTAACGACCAAGGTCCTCGTCAAACTCCCACTTGAGCTCGGTTGCGTCACCTACACTGGTATCAACGGCACCTGCAACTGTTTTGGTAGAATCTGTGAGTCATGAGGACTCAGCAATCTCACACCCGTGAGATCAAGACTATTTAAGCTTGTGGGTAGGAGAAGGTAGTGAGGTGGAGCTGCAGCAAGCACTAAGCAAATATGGTGGCTAACATACACAAATAGGAGCGAGAAGAGAAGCAACGCAACGGTCGTGAAGCTAGAAGTGATCAAGAAGTGATCCTGAAACTACTTACGTTCATACATAACCCAAACCGTGTTCACTTCCTGGACTCCGCCGAAAAGAGACCATCACGGTTACACACGCGGTTGATGTATTTTAATTAAGTCAAGTGTCAAGTTCTCTACAACCAGACATTAACAAATTCCCATCTGCCACATAACCGTCGCCACGGCTTTCGAAAGTTTAAACCCTGCAGGGGTGTCCCAACTTAGCCCATCACAAGCTCGCACGGTCAACGAAGGATATTCCTCTCCCGGGAAGACCCGATCAGGCTCGGAATCCCGGTTACAAGACATTTCGACAATGGTAAAACAAGACCAGCAAGACCGCCCGCTGTGCCGACAAATCCCGATAGGAGCTGCACATATCTCGTTCTCAGGGCACACCGGATAAGCTAAGCGTACAGGTACCAACATAACCCAAGTTGCCAAGGGACGGTCCCGCACGGTGCTCTAGTTTGGACCAACACTCAGAGGAGCATTGGCCCGGGGGGTAAAATAAAGATGACCCTTGTGTCTGCAGAACCCAAGGGAAAAAGGCTTAGGTGGCAAATGTTAAAACCAAGGTTGGGCCTTGCTGGAGAAGTTTTATTCAAGGCGAACTGTCAAGGGGTCTCATAAATCCCCAACCACGTAAGGAATGCAAAATCAAGGAACATAACACCGGTATGATGCAAACTAGGGTGGCAAGAGTGGAACAAAACAACAGGCAAAAGGCCGAGCCTTCCACCCTTTACCAGGTATATAGATGCATTAATTAAATAAGAGATATTTTGATATCCCAACATATCCATGTTCCAACATGGAACAAGCTTCATCTTCACCTGCAACTAGCAACGCTATAAGAGGGGCCGAGCAAAAGCGGTAACATAGCCAAACAACAGTTTGCTAGGAAAGGTGGGTTAGAGGCTTGACATGGCAATATGGGAGGCATGATATAGCAAGTGGTAGGTAGCGCGGCATAGCAATAGAGCGAACAACTAGCAAGCAAAGATAGAAGTGATTTCGAGGGTATGGTCATCTTGCCTGAGATCCCCCAAGGAAGAAGAATGAGTCCATGAAGAAGACAAATGGACGAAGTCGAACAAATCCTCACAAACGCGACGTTATCGGAACTAAACCGTAGAAGCAACACCGGAAAGAAGCAAACAATATGGTAAACAACCATCACATAAACATGGCATGATGCACAATCAAGTATGATGCATGTCCGGTTTAATGAGGCATGGGATGGCAAAGTGCACAAACAATACTACAAATTAAGAGAAGCTCAATATGCAACGAGTTGCATATTAACGAAACACCACATCAAATATTTAGTTTTCTCTCATATATGTACCCAACAATATTAAATGTTATTAAATGGCAAGGGGTGAAGCATATGAAAACTACTTATCTAGGCAAGTTTAAATGAGGCCGGAACAACAAACAACAATTCCGGAAAATCCTCATGTCCATATTATGAATTTGGTACTGTTCTGCCCTAAACCATATTTTAGAGTTGTTAAACATGCAAAGTAATGGCACCATGTTAAACTATGCATTTTTGCACCCCATTTACATATAAAGTTTATTAAATTCGGAGCTACGGTTAATTAGTTATGAAATAAATCATTTTAACATGGCATTTAAGCAAATTAATGCAAACAACAAGTTTAAACATTTTTAACATAGATGAAAGTTGGAAAATATTAACCTACATGAATTCTAAGCATTTTTCATATATAATGTTTTTACATATGATGCATGGTTATTAAGTTATTATATGCATGACAAAGAGGGTTTTTTTGCAAAACAGTAAATCCTGGGATAATTGATTAAATCTGTCCAGAGGAAAAAACACTATAGGGGCCGAAACTGGCTGGCCCAAAGTGCACAGGGGAGGGCTGGGGCTGCTCACCCATGGGCCAAGCCCAGCTGGAGAGGAGGAGGCCCAAGCGGCGCAGATCTGGGCCTCGGGCGTGCTTGTGGCCCACGCGGGCACGTGCGCCAGCGGCCTGGGTCACGCAAGCGCTCTCCTTGCTCACCCGAAGCAGAGATGCAGGGGACGAAGTAGGGGAGCTCGGGAACGGCAGCGGAGGAGGCATGGGTTCGGCGCGGCGCCGGGCGGGAACCGGCCGGAACGGGCGGATCCGGCGGCTGGGCGGCGGAGTGAAGGAGGTCCGATGGAGGAGGCGATGGTGGCGTCCTCAAGGTGCTGGTTCGGTGGCGTCGGTGTTCCTGTGAAGCAGAGAGAGAGACAGATGAGGTGAGCCGCGGGAAGAAGAGCGATGATGAAGGAGAAGGAAAGAGGAGGGCAGGGAGGAGAAGGAAGCAAGGGCAGTGCGGGGCACTCATCTGCTCGTCGGGGACTCGCCGGAGCGGCGAGGCAAGGTCGGGGCCGGCAGGAGGCGGCGCCGCGGAGCTGCTAGTGGCGGAGGAGCTCAGGCATGAGCTCTTGCTCGGGGAAGACAACGGGAAGGCAGCAGAGGATGTCGAGCTCAGCCGTGGATGTGCGAGGGGACGGGAGGCCTCGGGTGCGAGCTCTTGTTCGATCCAACCGAAAGGAGGACGAGCAGGGACGAGGTGCGTGAGGGGAAGCTTTGGTGGCTGGGTTCGCCGGAGGCTCGAGGAAGAAGCCGAGGAGGAGCCCATCTTGCTCCGGTCTAGTGGCTGCGCTGGTTGGGTGGACGACAGGATCCAGGGGAGGAACTGGTTGGTTGGGCGTGGGAAACTGAGGAGGAGCGGGGGCGGCTGTGGTTTGTGGTTTTGGATCGGGAGGGGGATCCCAAGGAGGAAGAGACAGTGGGCTGTCGGCGGCGGAGGGGTTCGGAGGATGGGACAGCTCTCCTCAATTTTAGGGTTCGTCAATATATATCTTCTGGGGATTAGATTAGGGGTTATTTAGGAGAGTCCAACAAAGAAATGCTGATGTTTTATAGATGTTTGGTGATGATCCGGACCCAATGGTGATGACTGAGCGGGTCGGGTTCGGGTTAGTTTCGGACGCGCACGCGAGGGGTCTATGCACTGTGGAGAAAGATTAAGCGGCCAGACGAGAGGGACTCGAAAAACCCGGTTGGTCTCGGAACGGTCAACGAAGGCAAGGGATTTGATGAGCTTAGAAAAGAGAGAGAAGAGAGCGGTCCGATTGATCTGAGAGAAGGTCAACCGAGAAAAGGAAGAAGCGGCAACTACGAGCGGATGCAAGTTTTATGAAAACATGAGAATGCAATTGTCAGGACCCCGATTCTAAGTCACACTGATCTAGCCTGTAACACCTCATATCACATTGCGGCCTCATGCATGGTACTCCCACGGGTGTCGCCTTACCATGGCCCGGGACCGTTTGCGCCTTTTGGCTCACGTATATGACAATGTCGCTCGCATCCATATGACAGAGAACCCGGGCCGACATGGCTAGTCGTGAACCCAAAGCGGCACTAACGTATGGGGACAGGCATACATGAATCAATACCGAACGTGTCGGTCAGCAGCGTGTGAATCCGGGCTGTAGCACTGGGCTAACAGGACTCCGGGAACCCGGGCTGTAGCAGGCTAGGCAGGACTCCGGATGTCACCGCGTGACATTTCCCCGAAGGGACAGACACAGGAACGATATGAATCACATGCCGGCCAGTCAAGTGTCCAGAGCAGTAGTGCTGGGCTAGCAGGACTCCGGTGAACCGGGCTGTAGCGGACTACTATGGCTCAAGGAGGCACTAGACTAAATTTCCCCATAAGAGAGGCTGCCAAGGATAAACAACTAGATTGTCGGATCCCACACATACCAAGCATTTCAATCATACACACAATATGCTCGATATGTGCAAATACAACATGGCATCACAACAAAACTCTACAACTCAAAGTACTTTATTTAAAGGGCTCCGGAGAGCCTTACATAACTTGTTCATACAGATAGGGGTCACATGACCCGACACTCAAGTCATATAAACATACAAGCACATGGGGAAGCAACTTGTCTGGGTACAGACACTAGAAAGAAAGAAGGCTTGACGAAGCCTGTCTATCTACGTAGGCCCTTCACAAGCCTAGATCACCACCTGGGTGGCAAGTCACTCGTCGAACCCATCGGAAGGGGCGGTGTTGTCGTCTGAAAACAGTAATTGAAGCAACATGAGTACAAAGGAACTCAGCAAGTCTTACAACAGATCCTACTATACATGTTCATTCTCAAGAAGGTAGTGGAATTATTGCAGCAAGCCAGCTTTGACTCTTGGCTAAGCTATCCTACGAGACACCACTTGTAAAATAGTTTTCGCACACGAGTCCACTAATCACCATTTCAATACTCCACCGTGGATCCTCCCTCGTCATCCCACGAGAGGGCCATCCGCGGTACTCACACTTATCTTGAGGCTTTTAGTAGTATCCTTTTACTTGTCTATAAATTGCATAAGCGACCAAGTAGTCCTTTACCGCGGACGCGGCTATTCGAATAGTTTTATACCCTGCAGGGGTGTACTTCGTCACACACGCTCTCACCACTTACCACCGTTTACACAGTGTGTACTCGGCAACCTTCAAGCGGAAGCCCAGCGAGGGTGTCGGCCACAGCCTACCTAAACACTCGAGTCTCTAGTCCAGGTTTACCGCCTATTCAGGTTCCATCCGCAGGGAGTCCGGCCGAGGTTTCCACATACGGCCTTGAACGTTGTGTGCAGGGTTCCCGAGACACCAAACGGGCGACTCGGTACACCGGGCCACGAGCCTACCGCATCACAGCCCACCCCTTGGTCAGCGCTGTCCACGGCCTCCAGCTTACTACAAACACCAGAAACTACGTGCAACTCCTGGACAGAGGACAAGGGTGATTAAGAAGCCGAAGGGGTCCATTGGTTTCGGGCCCAATGCGTGGTAGTAGCTGAATCTTAAATCACGCATACAGATCTCAGTTCTTAGGGATGGTCTCAATGAAACAACCCACCATGTACTCCTACATGGCCTCCCATCGATACCTTTACCAAATCGTATTCAACACCTCACTCTCATTACCGACACACACTTTCACTCTAGTTCATCACCCTGATGAGCCAGACCTGACACGACTCTAAGGGTAGCAAGCATAGCATTGTAGGAACACAACATGGCTCAATCAACTCCTACACATGCTAGTGGGTTTCATCTAGTTACTGTGGCAATGACAGGTCATGCAAAGGAAAGTGGGTTCATCTACCGCAACACACAGCAGTTTGAATCGCGTTGTCTTAATGCAGTAAATGAGAGCAGAAGTGAGAAGATGGGTTTGTATCGAAATGATCAATGGGTTGCTCGCCTGACGGAGTGGTGGTGGGATACTGCCCTTCAGTTGGATACTCGTGAATATCCTCGGAGGCAGAACCTACCACAATGAACACATCGAAGCACAATCAACACCAAGCAGGTGCAACAATATGATGCATGCATGAGACATGGCAAAATGGGTGTATTGGGTTAATGCAACTAAGACCAGATGGGTTTGGGCTAGTTTGAATCAAGGATTCAAATTCCAAGTTCATGTGTGGCCCTTTTTAGTGCTTTATCTTTTTCTGCATTAAACAGTAGGTTAACTTGCTTAAACATGCATGAAACCAGTACAAATGGATAGAATGGATTTTTCTGATCATTTTTCATATATAAATCTTTTTATTCTGAGCTATAGATTATTTTCTATGATTTTTTGAAGTTTGTGATAATTTCTGGAATTTCCTATATAAGAATAATTCCAGTAATTAAATTGCTTAATACGTCAGCAGTGTGTCATGATGACGTCAGCGGTCAACGGGGTCGTCCAGGTCAAACCTGACGTGTGGGTCCCCTGTGTCAGTGTCACTGTTAGTTAGTTAACTAATTAGAGTTAATTTAACTCTAACTCAGGTTAATTAGCAGGCGGGCCCCACTTGTCAGTGACTCTGGGGAGTCAAACCCGTGGTCAAACCATGCTGACTCGCCGGCGTTTAGCCGCCGGCGACGTCCAGTTGCGGCGGTGGAGTGCGGAATCCGTGCTCCGGCGACCAAATGGGCGGCGGAGGGCACCTACGCGTAGCTGGGAGCAAACCGCATCGACTGGTGGTGAAGGTGGAGCTCGGGGTCGCCGGAATCGATGCCGGCGACGAGCCGTGCGGCTGCCGGGGTACGGGTGTAGTCGAACCCGTCGCTAGAGAGCACGGCGAGGGGCGTGCGATGGTGCTACGGGCTCCTGGCGATGCAGTGAAGCTAACGACCATGGTGGTGCGACCGTTGGATGGCCGGAGCCTCGTCGGCGACGAGCTCGTGCGGCGGCGTGTGCGGGTGAGCTACGTGCAGTGGCTATGGAGCTCGAGAGGGAGAATGGAGAGGATGGAAAGGTGGCCAAGCTCACGGTTGTTGTGACGGAGCGGACGGCGAGGTCGGGGGCGAATTGCTGCGGTGGTGACGGCGGAGGGGATCCCCGGCGGTGGGCGGTGAAGGAGAGGTCGAAGCAGTGGCTTCGGGGCAAGCGAGCGCTCGGGGCTTGACCTGCTCGAAGGAGAAGGTGACAGCGGAGCTGCTGGACACGGTGGGGCGGCGCGAGGACGACGGTCGCTACGGCTACTCCGGCGAGGTGGCAGCGGCTGCGTCGGCCATGGTGGAGGAAGGCGAGGGAGAGGCGATGGGGGAGAAAGGGGGTGTCCAGGGGCTCGGGGCGCGTCGAGGAGGTCGTCCAGCTCGTCCACGGGCGAGGCGGCAAGCAGGTGGCGCCGTGGCGAGCTCGCGCACGCCGGCGTCACCTCTCTGCCTGCTCTGGCGAGAGCAAGCAGCTGACTGGCCATGGGCCAGCACAGTGCTGGGCCACCAGGTGGGCTGCCAGGTAAGTTCCTCTCTGCTTTCTGTTTTTCTTTTATATTTATTTCTGTTCTGTGTTTTGAAATAGTAGAAATACTGTTCCATTTAAGAAAATCCTGGAAATATTCAGAGGCACATTTGAAATTATTCTCAACAGCCTAAAAATACCTTCAAGATTATTTGGGCATTTTAAAATATTTATAGGATTTAAGTTGCCCAAATGCAAATACTTATGGCTTGGTGAAAAATCCAGAATAGCCTCCAAAAATATGAAACCATTTTTGGCAGAGGTTTTAACCAGGACCAAAGATGGTGAACATTTATGGAGGGCATTTCAGGTTCATTGAAAAGGATTTTAGTAAACCCTAGTTGTTTCAGGGGGGGTGCTGGGGGTTTCTTGCATCCCCATTTCAGGTTTCTGTGAAAAGTAGACATGATGCAACACTCTAATGCATGAACTAGCTAGGCTGTGACAACTCACCCCCACTCAAAAGAATCTCGTCCCGAGATTTAGGATCCGTTGGGAAGAAGGTGGGGTACTCAAGTCGAAGACGATCCTCCCTTTCCCAAGTAGCTTCTTTCTCGGAATGGTGTGACCATTGAACCTTGAGAAACTTGATGTTTTGGCGTCGGGTGGTACGCTCGGCTTGATCAAGGATTCGAACGGGATATTCCCGATATGTGAGATTATCGTGGAGATCAAGCGTTTCGTGGTCCACTCCACGGATAGGATCCGAGAAGCAACACCTGAGTTGAGAAACGTGGAAGACGTCATGAACCTTGGAAAGATGCGGAGGTAGTTCCAATTGGTAGGCAACTTCTCCTCGCTTGGCAAGAATGCGAAAGGGTCCAATGTAACGAGGAGCCATTTTGCCTTTGATACCGAATCGATGGGTTCCCTTTAAAGGGGTAACCCGTAGGTAAGCCTTCTCGTCAACTTCAAAAGTCATAGCCTTATGTTTGCGGTCATAATGGCTCTTTTGGCGAGATTGGGCTGTTTTCAATTTCACACGAATAATGCAAACCTGCTCTTCTGCTTCCTGAATCATATCCGGGCCAAAGAGTTGTCTTTCCCCGGTTTCTGACCAGTTAAGAGGCGTTCGACATTTTCGTCCATAGAGAACCTCGAAAGGAGCTTTGCCCAAGCTAGCTTGGTAACTATTGTTATAAGCGAACTCGGCGAATGGAAGGCATTTCTTCCAATCCATGCCGAAGGAGATGACAGAAGCTCGGAGCATATCCTCCAGAATTTGATTAACTCGTTCTACCTGACTACTTGATTGAGGGTCAAAGGCGGTGCTAAAGGAGAGACGAGTTCCGATAGCATTTTGGAAACTTTCCCAAAATCGAGAGGTGAAGAGACTTCCACGGTCTGAGTTAATTTCCAATGGAACACCATGAAGAGACACTATTCGGGAGATGTACAAGTCTGCTAGCTGGCTAGCGGTTATACTCTCACAAACAGGTAGGACGTGGGCTACCTTGGAAAGACGATCGACAACAACGAAGATAGCATTATTCCCTCTCTTGGTCCTGGGAAACCCGGTAATGAAATCCATACCGATTTTATCCCATTTCCATCAGGAATAGCCAAAGGTTGAAGGGTGCCAGCACGTCGTTGATGCTCTGCTTTAACACGACGACAAACGTCGCAATTAGCAATGTATTGAGCAATTTCTCTCTTCATCCTAGTCCACCAAAACCTCTGGCGTAGGTCTTGATACATTTTAGTACTACCGGGATGAATGGTGAGAGGAGATTCATGAGCTTCCTTAAGGATCAATCGCCTCAGGTTGCGTACTTTGGGAACCACTAAACGGTCTCCAAAGAACACAACACCTTGGTCATCAACGGAGAAACAATCCGCAACTCCTTTCTTGATGTTTCTCTTAATACGGGAGATTCCCAGATCTACCTTATGAGCTTTGATGACCTGATCCGTAAGGGTAGGTTTCGCCACCAGGGTGGATAGAAATCCTCGAGGAACAATGTGAAGGTTAAGCTTACAGAATTCCTCATGGAGAAGTGGTTGACTTTGTTGTAACATCAAGTTCTTACAATAAGATTTATGGCTTAGCGCGTCAGCCATGACGTTGGCTTTGCCCGGGGTGTAAGTTATTCCTAAGTCATAATCTGTGATCAACTCGACCCAACGTCTTTGCCTGAGATTCAAATCCGGTTGGGTGAAGATGTATTTCAGGCTTTGGTGATCAGTGAAAATCTCGCAACGATTACCGAGACGGTAATGTCGCCATGTTTTGAGTGCATGGACTGCGGCTGCAAGCTCTAGATCATGTGTAGGATAATTATCCTCATGTGGACGCAACTGTCGAGAAGCGTAGGCAATCACATGACGATCTTGCATGAGTATGCAACCTAGTCCTTGTCGCGAGGCGTCGCAATAGATAACAAAGTCCTTAGAGAAATCTGGTGGTATGAGTACGGGAGCAGATGTCAGGCGTCTTTTCAGTTCCTGAAAGCTGAACTCGCACTGTGGGGTCCACTCAAACTTTTTATCTTTCTTCAGGAGTTCAGTTAGGGGTTTAGCAACCTTGGAGAAATTCTCGACGAAGCGGCGACAGTAGCTCGCTAAACCAAGGAAACTCCGAACTTGCTTGACCGATTCAGGTGGAGTCCAGTCAAGGATGGCTTGAACTCGCTCGGGATTGACAGCAATACCCTTACCAGAGATTACATGGCCTAGATAGGTCACTTCTGGCAACCAGAATTCACACTTAGAGAATTTAGCATAAAGGCGATGCTCTCGAAGTTTCGTCAATACTAGCCTTAGATGCTCGGCATGTTCTTCCTCATTCTTGGAGTAGATGAGTATATCATCGAGGTATACTACGACGAATTTATCCAAATACTCCATGAAGATTGAGTTCATTAACCGGGAGAAGGTGGCTGGAGCATTGGTTAAACCGAAAGACATGACGGTGTACTCGTATTGGCCATAACGAGTGATGAAGGCCGTTTTAGGAATGTCCCCGTTCTTGATTTTGATTTGATGGTAGCCCAACCTCAAATCCATTTTAGAGAAGACTGAGGATCCAGCGAGCTGATCATACAGGTCGTTGATCCTGGGAAGCGGATACTTGTTCTTGATAGTGACTAGGTTGACAGGTCGGTAATCTACAACCATCCGATCCGTACCATCCTTCTTCTTGACGAAGAGGACGGCGCAAGCCCACGGAGAAGAACTAGGACGGATGAAACCCTTTTTCAAGGACTGATCGAGTTGTTTCTTAAGCTCGGCTAGCTCTAGGGGTGCCATCTTATAGGGTCTTCTAGAGATTGGGACGGTTCCTGGAACAAGGTCTATCACGAACTCGACATCCCTGTCAGGTGGAATACCTGGCAGTTCTTCAGGGAAGACATCCGGGAAGTCACGGACTACCGGAACATCTTTAAGGTCTGGAAGAGGGTTGGCATTTAATGAGTAAAGCTGACGCTTAGACACTCGGGTCAAAACATTGACTGTCTTGCCCGACGGATGAGTGAGTTGAACAGTTCTACTAGAGCAATCGATCTTAGCATAATGGTCTGACATCCAGTCCATACCCAAGATGATATTTATGTCCGAGGACTTGAGAGCTATTAGTGATACAAGGAAGACCAATCTGTCGACAAGAATTTCATTTCAATGGATTATCCTAGAGGTTTGCCATCTAGAACCAGGAGTTTGAATTTCCATGGAGGTGGGCATGTCACTAAATGTGGTGTTGTGCAATCGAGCATAGCTCTCAGAGATAAATGAATGAGATGCTCCAGTATCGAAAAGAATAGTTGCCGGATGGCAATTAACAAGGAGCATACCAAGGACGACGTTGGGATCCTCATGAATTTCTTCAGCTGAAACATAGTTGACATGGCCACGTGCAGTGGTGGCTGGCTTGGCGTAGTAAGTCTTTCCTGCTGGCTTACCACGGCCAACGGACTGTGCAGGTTGATTGGGGTTGTTTCGGGGGCACTCGCGCAAATAGTGACCCGTTTCTCCACACTTGAAGCATGTCACAACATTGGAGCGTGGAGCAGCATTAGCAGCGGGGCCACCATAGACCTTGGGCGGTGCATACGGCTGGTTGGGGCGAGGCGCCTCGAAGGATGGCCTCGGAGTGAACCTAGGTGGCAGAGCAGTGTTCGGAATCCAGACCCGGCGCTTCTGAGATCCGGAGCCGGATGAGGAACCAAAATCGCGAGAGTGCTTGCGTGTAGCGTCATAGTCAGTCTGTCCTGTCTCAGCACTGATGGCCTTATTGACCAACTTCTGGAAGGAGGTGCACTCGTGCAAACGAAGATCACGGCGAAGCTCGGGGCTAAGTCCCTTGCGGAACCTTGCCTGCTTCTTGGCGTCGGTGGATACCTCTTCAGGAGCACAGCATGCTAGATTTCCAAACTCACGGCTGTATGCATCCACAGACAGTCTGCCCTGGGTGAAGTTGCAGAATTCTTCCCTCTTACGATATATGAGACCCTCCGGAATGTGATGCTCATGGAAAGCCTCACTGAGTTCAGCCCAAGTAGTGATTTGGCCGGCTGGGCGCATAGCCTGAAAGTTTTCCCACCAAAGGCTAGCAGGGCCTTCGAGGTGATAGGCAGCGTAGGTGACCTTATCAGCTTCGGCTACGTTGGCAGAACGTAGCTTATGGGTAATGCTGCGGAGCCAATCATCCGCATCGAGGGGCTCGACGGAATGGTTAAACTTCGGTGCGTACAACTTGATAAAGTCATTGATGGACACCAAGTCGTTCCTCTGATGACGTGCAATATTCTGCTCAATTCGCTCTAGCAAGAGGTTAGTCTCACGCTTGTTTCTTTCTGCCTCCAGCATAACTTCGGCCAGTGAAGGCGGTTGGGGCAGATTCTCCCCCCTAGCTGCATTGGCTTCACCCTGGGCCTGGACAGCAGGGTTGTTGCGGGTGTTAACCATCCTAGGAGAAACAAAACAACGGTTTAGACAAGGATGGCTAAATCTTGGCAGGGAAATGCGGAATGTAATGGATAACACGGAATGCAGAGATGATCATCAGTATGACATGGTAATATAGAAACTGTCATACCTATACTAACGGTCATACACACCATACACAGTTTTGTAGAAGCCCAGGCTAGGGTACAACTACGATGAAAGACGATACATCTCATCGGAGGCATTCCAAGCTCCTATACATTATTTTTCTACACCTCCGGAACGTGATACACACCAAGTCGTATCCCACAAGACACGCATGACTGTGGAGAATACAACTGTTACAATACTAGTGGAACTACCACCAACTCAGACGTCTCCGTAGTAATCTTCATAGAAGTCACCACCATGTCCTGGGAGCTGAACATGATCATCTGGAAACAGTCGGTCCTGTGGGGCTTGCGGTCCATAAGGACTCGGGTGTGGCCTTGGTCCAACAAACGGTGGCAGACGGGGTCCACGAGGAGGGGTGATGCCTCCTACATCACGCCATTCCATACATTCTGGCAGACCAGACCGCACAGGGTACAAGTCCCTCATGTCCATATACCCGGCCTGCACGGCAGGTGCAAACCGTGTCAGAGTGGCCCAGTGATCAGAACGGGCATTAAAGAGCTCCATTCGCAAGGCACGATTCTCACGGTCCTTGTCCTCAAGCATCTCGGTGGTGGTGCGGAGTAGTGAATCCTCATGGGTAGGATCACAGTAAGTAGCCTGATAGTACCCCTGTGCCCCAGGGAGTGCTGCTGGCATATAGCGGAAGTCAGTGTTCTGGAGCAAGGCAGTTCTGGCTCGCATGATAGTCATCATTGAGTAAGCTGCGTCCTGCACGGACATCTCGATGGTAACCCCAAGTCCATAAGAGCAATGGAGGGGTTCAGTGGATCCAGGATAGGAAGGGTAAATCCTGACTGTGCAAAGATATTGACTTTGATTAAAGTCTCGAAACTGCTCCTCGACGGTATACTCGGGATACCAACGATAGCCTATCTCAACCATCACTCGGACCAGCATGGCCGTGTGACCAGGTACGCCGAGGCACCGGGTCAGACGAACCACTTGATTCTGGGAACGGGTGGCCATCTGAAAGCACGAAATAATGCAAGCATTAGTATTTCTAGGAGAATTCGGACAGAATAACGGCTGTAAATGCTCGGAAAAGGATTTGAGACATTCGCAACAGTTTGCAATACCACTCAACAACATCATGTCAAGGTTCTGGTTCAACCGACAACATACTAAAGGTAGTATAAACTGAGCCGAAGCATGGAACCAACAATCATATAAGTTACTACGGATTAGTAACACGTGAACCTGATAGAGAGAAGAGAGCCTAGTCCTTAACCCACGTAGAATGAGAAGAGAATGACTCAGATCAGAGGGCATAAGGTAAGGAGTAAAAGCGCCTTACGTTCCCTCCCACAATCAATTCCCCTACATATAACTAAAGCATTTCTAGACTCGACATCGACCAGTTTGGCTTAACGCACCTACAGGCAGTCCGGCTCTGATGCCAACGCTGTCAGGACCCCGATTCTAAGTCACACCGATCTAGCCTGTAACACCTCATATCACATTGCGGCCTCACGCACGGTACTCCCACGGGTGTCGCCTTACCATGGACCGGGACTGGTTGTGCCTTTTGGCTCACGTATATGACAATGTCGCTAGCATCCATATGACAGAGAACCCGGGCCGACATGGCTAGTCGTGAACCCAAAGTGGCACTAACGTATGGGGACAAGCATACATGAATCAACACCGAACGTGTCGGTCAGCAGCGTGTGAATCCGGGCTGTAGCACTGGGCTAACAGGACTCCGGGAACCCGGGCTGTAGCAGGCTAGGCAGGACTCCGGATGTCACCGCGTGACATTTCCCCGAAGGGACAGACACAGGAACGATATGAATCACATGCCGGCCAGTCAAGTGTCCAGAGCAGTAGTGCTGGGCTAGCAGGACTCCGGTGAACCGGGCTGTAGCGGACTACTATGGCTCAAGGAGGCACGAGACTACATTTCCCCATAAGAGAGGCTGCCAAGGATAAACAACTAGATTGTTGGATCCCACACATACCAAGCATTTCAATCATACACACAATATGCTCGATATGTGCAAATACAACATGGCATCACAACAAAACTCTACAACTCAAAGTACTTTATTTAAAGGGCTCCGGAGAGCCTTACATAACTTGTTCATACAGATAGGGGTCACATGACCCGACACTCAAGTCATATAAGCATACAAGCACATGCGGAAGCAACTTGTCTGGGTACAGACACTAGAAAGAAAGAAGGCTTGACGAAGCCTGTCTATCTATGTAGGCCCTTCACAAGCCTAGATCACCACCTGGGTGGCAAGTCACTCGTCGAACCCATCGGAAGGGGCGGTGTTGTCGTCTGAAAACAGTAATTGAAGCAACATGAGTACAAAGGTACTCAGCAAGTCTTACAACAGATCCTACTATACATGTTCATTCTCAAGAAGGTAGTGGAGTTATTGCAGCAAGCCAGCTTTGACTCTTGGCTAAGCTATCCTACGAGACACCACTTGTAAAATAGTTTTCGCACACGAGTCCACTAATTACCATTTCAATACTCCACCGTGGATCCTCCCTCGTCATCCCACGAGAGGGCCATCCGCGGTACTCACACTTATCTTGAGGCTTTTAGTAGTATCGTTTTACTTGTCTATGAACTGCATAAGCGACCAAGTAGTCCTTTACCGCGGACGCGGCTATTCGAATAGTTTTATACCCTGCAGGAGTGTACTTCGTCACACACGCTCTCACCACTTACCACCGTTTACACAGTGTGTACTCGGCAACCTTCAAGCGGAAGCCCAGCGAGGGTGTCGGCCACAGCCTACCTAAACACTCGAGTCTCTAGTCCAGGTTTATCGCCTATTCAGGTTCCATCCGCAGGGAGTCCGGCCGAGGTTTCCACATACGGCCCCGAACGATGTGTGCAGGGTTCCCGAGACACCAAACGGGCGACTCGGTACACCGGGCCACGAGCCTACCGCATCACAGCCCACCCCTTGGTCAGCGCTGTCCACGGCCTCCAGCTTACTACAAACACCAGAAACTACGTGCAACTCCTGGACAGAGGACAAGGGTGATTAAGAAGCCGAGGGGGTCCATTGGTTTCGGGCCCAATGCGTGGTAGTAGCTGAATCTTAAATCACGCATACAGATCTCAGTTCTTAGGGATGGTCTCAATGAAACAACCCACCATGTACTCCTACATGGCCTCCCATCGATACCTTTACCAAATCGTATTCAACACCTCACTCTCATTACCGACACACACTTTCACTCTAGTTCATCACCCTGATGAGCCAGACCTGACACGACTCTAAGCGTAGCAAGCATAGCATTGTAGGAACACAACATGGCTCAATCAACTCCCACACATGCTAGTGGGTTTCATATAGTTACTGTGGCAATGACAGGTCATGCAAAGGAAAGTGGGTTCATCTACCGCAACACACAGCAGTTTGAATCGCGTTGTCTTAATGCAGTAAATGAGAGCAGAAGCGAGAAGATGGGTTTGTATCGAAATGATCAATGGGTTGCTTGCCTGATGGAGTGGTTGTGGGATACCGCCCTTCAGTTGGATACTCGTGAATATCCTCAGAGGCAGAACCTACCACAATGAACACATCGAAGCACAATCAACACCAAGCAGGTGCAACAATATGATGCATGCATGAGCCATGGCAAAATGGGTGTATTGGGCTAATGCAACTAAGACCAGATGGGTTTGGGCTAGTTTGAATCAAGGATTCAACTTCCAAGTTCATGTGTGGCCCTTTTTAGTGCTTTATCTTGTTCTGCATTAAACAGTAGGTTAACTTGCTTAAACATGCATGAAACCAGTACAGATGGATAGAATGGATTTTTCTGATCATTTTTCATATATAAATCTTTTCATTCTGAGCTATAGATTATTTTCTATGATTTTTTGAAGTTTGTGATAATTTATGGAATTTCCTATATAAGAATAATTCCAGTAATTAAATTACTTAATACGTCAGCAGTGTGTCATGATGACGTCAGCGGTCAACGGGGTCGTCCAGGTCAAACCTGACATGTGGGTCCCCTGTGTCAGTGTCACTGTTAGTTAGTTAACTAATTAGAGTTAATTTTAACTCTAACTCAGGTTAATTAGCAGGCGGGCCCCACTTGTCAGTGACTCTGGGGAGTCAAACCCGTGGTCAAACCACGCTGACTCGCCGGCGTTTAGCCGCCGGCGACGTCCAGTCACGGCGGTGGAGTGCGGAATCCGTGCTCCGGCGACCAAATGGGCGGCGGAGGGCACCTACGCGTAGCTGGGAGCAAACCGCATCGACTGGTGGTGAAGGTGGAGCTCGGGGTCGCCGGAATCGACGACGGCGACGAGCCGTGCGGCTGCCGGGGTACGGGTGTAGTCGAACCCGTCGCTAGATAGCACGGCGAGCGGCGTGCGATGGTGCTACGGGCTCCTGGCGATGCAGTGAAGCTAACGGCCATGGTGGTGCGACCGTTTGATGGCCGGAGCCTCGTCGGAGACGAGCTCGTGCGGCGGCGCGTGCGGGTGAGCTACGTGCAGTGGCTACGGAGCTCGAGAGGGAGAATGGAGAAGATGGAATGGTGGCCAAGCTCACGGTGGTTGCGACGGAGCGGACGGCGAGGTCGGGGGCGAACTGCAGTGGTGGTGACGGCGGAGGGGATCCTCGGCGGTGGGCGGTGAAGGCGAGGTCGAAGCAGTGGCTTCGGGGCAAGCGAGCGCTTGGGGCTCGACCTGCTCGAAGGAGAAGGCGACAGCGGAGCTGCTGGACACGGTGGGGCGGCGCGAGGACGACGGTGGCTACGGCTACTCCGGCGAGGTGGCAGCGGCTGCGTCGGCCATGGTGGAGGAAGGCGAGGGAGAGGCGATGGGGGAGAAAGGGGGTGTCCAGGGGCTCGGGGGCGCGTCGAGGAGGTCATCCAGCTCGTCCACGGGCGAGGCGGCAAGCAGGTGGCGCCGTGGCGAGCTCGCGCACGCCGGCGTCACCTCTCTGCCTGCTCTGGCGAGAGCAAGCAGCTGACTGGCCATGGGCCAGCACAGTGCTGGGCCGCCAGGTGGGCTGCCAGGTAAGTTCCTCTCTGCTTTCTGTTTTTCTTTTATATTTATTTCTGTTCTGTGTTTTGAAATAGTAGAAATACTGTTCCATTTAAGAAAATCCTGGAAATATTCAGAGGCACATTTGAAATTATTCTCAACAGCCTAAAAATACCTTCAAGATTATTTGGGCATTTTAAAATATTTATAGGATTTAAATTGCCCAAATGCAAATACTTATGGCTTGGTGAAAAATCCAGAATAGCCTCCAAAAATATGAAACCATTTTTGGCAGAGGTTTTAACCAGGACCAAAGATGGTGAACATTTATGGAGGGCATTTCAGGTTCATTGAAAAGGATTTTAGTAAACCCTAGTTGTTTCAGGGGGGGTGCTGGGGGTTTCTTGCATCCCCATTTCAGGTTTCTGTGAAAAGTAGACATGATGCAACACTCTAATGCATGAACTAGCTAGGATGTGACAGCAATGCTCATGATGATATGATGAATGCAACAAGCAAATAAAACACACGACAACAACGAAAAACAGGGAAGGCATCTGGAGCGTCGGTCTTGGGGCGTTACAAAAGCTTTGGCAACAAATGCTCTTGAGGCCGTGTGGTGACCACACTCGCCTTGATGGATATCTTTGAGGATTGCTTGGCCTTGCTCCGGCTCTACGCAGCGCTGGTACACACCAGTGACGCTGCGCCTCACAAGCTCTCTGTTGACAATGGTGTACGCTGCTGCCCGGCGTTGCACTTGCCGGGCCGAGATCTCATCAGTCGGCAGCTCTTTGTTCACCAGAAAGTTGAGGATGGGCTGAGCCCATGAAGGTGCTGCAATTTCTTCGACTGCTAGGACTACTACTTGTAGGAGGGCGGTTGGGCCGGGAGGCGGCAGGTTGGAGTCAGCTGCCACTTGCTGAGTCGATGAAGTCCCCGGGCCGACTGTTGCAGTCCCCGGGACGGGTTCTGAAGTCCCCGGGCTGGGTGCGACTGCTGCAGTCCCCGAGCCGCCTGCGGAAGTTCCCGCGCCGACTGCTGGAGTCCTCAAGTCGGATTCGACTGCTTCAGGAGGAGCCGGCACGAAGATGGAGTCTGATTCTGGTGACGGCTTGAGGAGGCGTTGCAGGGCGACGCCGGCTGGAATTGCTTGCCGGGTGGAGCCGATCCGTGCCAAGGCCTCTGCTTGCTCATTGTCATTTCTTGGCACATGGAGGAACTCGCACCCCTCGAAGTATCCACTGAGTTGTTGTACGAGGAAGCGGTAGTTCACCATGTTTGCATCCTTGGCGTCCTAGTCGCCTGATGACTGCTGGACCACCAAGTCGGAATCACCATAGCACAGGATCCGGCTAATGCCGAGTTCCTTGGCAAGCCGGAGCCCGTGAATGAGTGCTTTGTACTCAGCGACGTTGTTGGAGGCGGCAAAGTGGATTTCCAGCACATATCTGAGCTTGTCGCCTTTGGGAGTGGTGAGGACGACGCCAGCTCCCAAAGCAGTGCGCATCTTGGAACCATCAAAGTGCATCCGCCAATGGGTGGAGTCTAGCGCTGGCGGCAGGGCGGCAGGTACAGGGTCTCGGCCCAGTCGACGAGGAAGTCGGCCAGTGCTTGTGACTTGATGGCGGTGCGAGGCTGGTAGTAGATGGTGTAGGGGGCCAAATCTATGGCCCATTTGGCCACTCGGCCTGAAGCATCTTGGCTTCCAATGATCTCGGCAAGTGGAGCTGTGCAGACCATAGTGATTGGGTGCTCTTGAAATCAGCTTCTTGGCGGCAAAATGCACGCCGTAGCACATCTTCTGATAGTGGGGGTAATTCTGCTTGGAGGCGGACAATACTTCACTCAGGTAATAGATCGGTCTCTGGACTAGTAGTGCTTTGCCTTCTTCCTTGTGTTCCACAACTATGACTGTGGTGACCACCCGGCTGGTGGCGGCGATGTAGAGGAGCATGGGCTCCTTAGGAGTCTAAGCCACCAGGACAGGCGGAGTGGTCAGCATCTTCTTAAGCTGGAGAAAAGCTTCATCCGCCTTGTCGTTCCACTTGAAAAAAGTGGTTTTCTTCATGAGCTGGTACATGGGAAGAGCCTTCTCGCCCAGCCGACTGATGAAACGGCTGACGGACACCAAGCAGCCGGTGAATTTTTGCACGTCTAGCAGTCTTCTGACAAGCGGCGCAAGGGCTGGCTGACTGGCTTGGCATCAGGTCGGACATGTAGCTTGTGCTCGGTGAAATCCGTCGGGACACCCGGCATGCCTGAGACCAGTCAAAGATGTCCCGATTCTCATGGAGGAAATCGACGAGCTCGCTTTCCTATTTGCTGTCAAGGTTTGCACTTATGGCAGCATACCTCTCCAGGTGCTCCGGGTCCAAGGGTATCTTCTTGGTTTCTTTGGCCGGCTTGAACGAGCCCTCAGCTTCCGACTCCTTGGGGTTGGGTGACATTTCCGGCTGCTTGCCTGCCATTGCCACAACCCGGTCAAGGAGCCGCTTTTCAGTCGCGATCACGAGGGACTCAGCTAGCCGGCTGCTATCTGCAGCACAGGCGGACGGCTTCTTGTAGTCCCCTGCTATGGTCAGCATTCCCTTGGAGCTCGGCGTCTTCATCTTGAGGTAAGCATAGTGGGGGACCGCCATGAACATGGCCAGAGCAGGTCGGCCAAGCAGTGCATGATAGGGGCTCTCAAGCTCCACCACCTCAAACCATACTAGCTCTCGGCGAAAGTGATTTTTGTCTCCGAAGAGGACATCTATCTGGGTCTTACCGATTGGTCAGCAGGAAAGGCCAGGAACTATGCCATGGAATACAGTTCGACTGGGTTGAAGCTGTCTATGTTTGATTCCCAACTTCTCCATAGTATCCTTGTACAGGATGTTGATGCTGCTGCCGCCATCTATCAGAACTCGGGAGAAGCGGGCAGCCTGCCTCTCTGTGGCGAAAGTGGCATCCAGAACCAAGGCATAAGAACCGGGATTGGGCATCACCTCCGGGTGGTCAGCTCTGCTCCAGCTGATGGGCTTCTCAGACCAATGCATAAACTCGGGGGCCTATGATGCTACTGCATTTACTTCTTGTTGTCACTGCCGTCTGCTGTGCTGGTTGTCGGCCACGCTGGTGAACATGACATAGGCTCCATGCTCTTCTGGGTATTCATCTTGTATTGCACCGACTGGCCGAGCCACCGGCTGCTGAGGTGGAGGCGGTGGCGGGCTGGCAGGCGGAGGAGGCAGGAGTCCGTCACCCTTGGCAATCCTGGTGAGCCAATGGCATTTCCGAGTGGTGTGGTTGGACGGCTTCGTGCCGCTGTGAAACTTGCAGGGTGCATCGAGAGTCTGCTCGTACGAGAAGGCGAGTAACCAGTTGGGATTGCCGCCCTTCTGGCGCTTGGGTGGAGGCTGCCCTTCCGGCTGCTGGTCTTCAACTATCGCCACCTACCAGCTTGTGGAAGCCGGCTGCGTGGCCTTGTGTTTATGGTCATTCTGTTGCTGTCGCCGATTGGTGTCACCAGCCGGGGCCCGAGGAGCTTGGGGAGCCACTTTGCCAGATGCGTCAACTTGGATCTCCGCCTTCATGGAGGAGTCGGCCGTGGCGTACTTGTCTGCTATGATCAGCAGTTCGTCGAGGGTCGTCGGCTCATCGCAGAGAAGCTTGTGCTTGAGGAGGGTTGCGCAGCTCGGCCCAGCGCGTGAGATAGCCGCGAGTCGACTCGTTGGGGCCTTGGACGCATAAGGAGAGCTGGCGAGGCTTGGGCGGCCGCTTGTATGTGCTGGTGAAGTTGCGGATGAAGGCTTCAGTGAAATCAACCCAGCTGTTGATGCTGCGGGGCTTCAGGCTATTCAGCCATGTCCGGGCTGTGCCCTGGAGCATGAGCGGAATGTACTTCACGGTAACGCGCTTGTTGCCGTTCGCGATGCTGACGGCTGTGGAGTAGTCGACCAGCCAGTCTTCCGGCTTCACGGAGCCGGTGTACTTGGGCGTATCTCTCGGGAGAGTGAACCCTTTGGGGAAAGGCTCATCTCGAATGCGGGGGCCGAAACAAGGCGGACCCAGCTCGTCTTCTTCTTCTAGCGCCAGAGATCGGTTGAGGCGGTCGATCCGGTGGAGGGCATCATTCTCTCCGACTCCTTCTCGGCGACCGAGGTGGTCCCTGAGTGTCGAGTGCTCAACAGGCGGCGGGGAAGCGCGCCTCTCCCTGCGAGGGGGAGGAGGAGGCGGACAGTCGTCCCGCCGTTCCACTGCTCTTGGGCGACCGTCTTGGTCGCGCTCGATGGTGATGCGAGTCTGGCTGCGGCTAGCAGCCGGCTCCTTGTCTCTTCTACCGCGGACGCCGCTAGTCGGTGTCCGGGATGTCGCGCCTTGGTCTCGGCGAGGAGGCGGGTCGTCGTGTCGCCGGCTGGGCGCTTCCGTGCGGCAGCCGGCCTCCTGCTGCTCAGCAGCCGCGTCAAGGAGCTGCTGAACGCGCTCCGTCATGTGGCGACGCTCATCGCCCTCGAGCTTGTCTAGCTCATCTGCTGCCACCTGGGCAGCTCGTATGTTCTCCACAGGCATGGCGTAGACGGGACGATCTGTCCTGAACAGGCTGGCAATGGTCGCGCCACGCTGCCGGATCAGGCCAATGCGGCTAGGCCCACCAGGAGCCGGCGTGCCGCCGACGGCACGGTCCATCTCACGCTGGTAGGCCTCCGAAAGGCGACTCATGCTGGCTAGCCGGTTGGCGCTTTCGACGAGCTGGACACGGCATGCCTCCAGCGTCTTGGCGTCGGCGTCTTCCGGGATGGGCGCAGTCAGGTCTTGCATTGCCGCCTGCAACGGATCCTGGCCACCTCCGCCAGAGTGCTCGCCATGGTTGATGACGACCACCTGCGTGACAGTGCTGCCACCGCTATCCGTGTGAGGAAGCGGCTCGTCGTAGACCACCACGTTGGTGGGGAACCCGTCAAGCGACGCCGTGTCAGAGTCGACAAGCATCGGGTCGGTGGAGCCAACCGACTCCAAGTCAGCAGCAGGCTCACTGGCGAGGTGGAGCTGATCGAGGAGGCTCACGAGGCGGCTCCCGGGGCCCTCTGTGCCGGCATCAGACGCGGGCTCGTCGTAGAGGCGAATCTCGCCAACAAGATCGGCGAGGCAGCTCGCCGCGCAGGCGACCTCCACGCCGTGGAGCGCGTCGGCGCAGACGTCGTCTGGCGTGCCGGGCCGGCTGCGCTCGCCAGGAAGGAACATGGTTCCCATCCAGAACAGGTCTCCGAGAGATAGTGCACCTCGCCCCATGGTGGGTGCCAAATGTCGGGGGTTGGGTGCGACATATGCCAATGGATGGCTTATCATGGTGGGCGCGAGTAGAACGTCGCCGGTGCCTGGAAGCGGGATAAGGCGTAGACACGAACGCCGATGCACTTTACCCAGGTTCGGGGCTTTCCTAGGAGATAACACCCCTAGTCCTGCTCTGCGGGGTCTCCGCGTGATCACTAAGGCACTAGTGATACAATGGCACTCCTTGAGCTGTATGCTAGAGGTAGAAGAAGGCAGGCACGCTCTGTCCTCCTCTAGGTGTGAGTCTAGTTCTAACAGGTTGGGAACCCTTTGCATGGGTGCCCTGGGGGGTTTATATAGCCCTACCCCCCAGGGGTATAATGGTAATCCGGCCGGGTGTAGGACCCGGCTGTCAGTGTCTCTGGTCGCCGGTTTCTCGGCCGGCTGCTGGGGCCAGCCGCCTGGTGGGCCCCACCGCCTGGTCTATTACGGCGCCGACAGGCCGCTCCCGCCGCTCGCGGGTCTTGCCGGCTACTGATTACTGTAGCCATGATGCTAATGACGTAGGCTTGGTCAGGGGAGCGTGGCTACAGTCCCGCCGCCTGGCGGGAGATCACTGTAGCCACACCGTGTCTTATCTGGTTAATGGCGCGCGGGCCCTAAGGAAAGAACGGGCCGCCTGCTAGAGGCCGGCCTCCCTCGGGTCCGACTGGTCAGGCTTCTGCCGTCTTCTGGGCTCTCGCTGCCCGGTAGGGCCCGCTGCCTGCAGGTCGTACTGACATGCCATCGGGGGAACAGGGCTCCGCATGTCAGTAGTGACGTCGGGGGCGGAGTGGCAACAGTGCCACGCCGGGCGGAGATCTCTGTCTGTACGGAGCACTGTGGCCATGCCCGGCCCTGGATACGGGGGCGATGGGCTATACTGTAGCCTCACCTTGTCTTGTCTTCTTCATGGGGGCGCAGACTCTGAGGGCGTCGTAGGCCGCCTGCTAGAGGCCGGCCTCTCTGGAGGCCACCTGCGAGGAGTCGGCCCATCTTGGTGCCGCCTTCTGGGCTTAGCCGCCTTCTGGCAGCCGGCCGCTTGGGCCAGCCAGCCATCAGAAGGTGGCGCTTCTTCTTGAGGCTCTGAGGGGCGCTGCCGGCCCCGATGTATTGAAAGGTTCAGGGACTCGGGTTAGGCTACCCGTGGCCCATTACTCCGACAAGTAGCAACTGGGCTAACAGGACTCCAGTAAACCGGGCTGTAGCAGACTACCATGGCTCAGTGGAAGCACTAGACTACATTTCCCCATAAGAGAGGCTACCAAGGATAGACAACTAGGTTGTCAGATCCCACACATACCAAGCATTTCAAATCATACACACAATATGCTCGATATGTGCAAATACAACATGTCATCACAACAAAACTCTACAACTCAAAGTATTTATTCATTAGGCTCCGAGGAGCCAAGTATTACAACATGGGTCTCATGACCCAACATACAGAGCAGACAAGCAACAAGCAGAAGGATAAACATGTCTGAGTACAGACAACTACAAATGAAAAAGGCTGAGAAGCCTGACTATCTACAAGACCCTCCCAAGGGTGCAAGATCGTAGCTGAGGTAACAAGCTAAACGTCGAAGTCCACGTGGAACTACTAGTGAGACTGAAGTCTCTCTGCAAAAACATAAATTAAGCAAACGTGAGTACAAATGTACCCAGCAAGACTTACATCAGAACTATCTACATATGCATCAGTATCAACAAAGGGGTGGTGGAGTTTGACTGCAGCAAGCCAGCTTTGACTCGGTGGCTATCCTGAACTACAACTGCAAGTAACCCTTTTGAGGTGGCGCACACGAGTCCACATATTCACCATATCAATACACCACTATGGATCCGCTCCCGTCTCCCTACGAGAAGGCCATCCATAGCAGTCATGCTTATCTTGCTTATTTTAGAGTATCCACTTCAATTGGCTATGAACTATACAGGCAACCAAGAAGTCCTTTTCCGCGGACACGGCTATTCGAATAGATGATGTTAACCCTGCAGGGGTGTACTTCTTCACACACGCTCTCACCACTTAGCACCATGTACACGTCGTGTATCTCGGCAACCTTCAAGCGGAAGCCTGGCGAGGGAGTCGGCCACTACCTGACTAACCACACAAGTCTCTAGTCCAGGTTTATCGCCTATTCGTGTTCCATCTGCAAGGAGATCCAGCCGGGGTGTCGCTCACGGCCCCAAACGATGTGAGCAGGGTTCCCAAGCCCACCATCCGGGTGCCACTTGGTACACCATGCCACTATGCCTAGTCTGTCCCAAGCCCACCTGTACCGGGTGCCACTTGGTAGACTACTAACACTACCTACAAACACCAGAAACTAGTTACAACTCCTGGACAAAGATCGAGGCGATTAATAAGCTGAGAGGGGTCGAGTTACCGGAACCCAATGTGTGGTAGTAACTGTTCATGGATCACAAACACATAACTCAGTTCCTGAGGACGGTTTCAATGAGACAACCCACCATGTACTCCTACATGGCCTCTCACCGCTACCTTTACCAAATCGTGTTCACACACCTAGCTCTCAACAGTAAGACATGTTCACCACATTCCAATTCATCCCCGATGAATCAGACCTGACACAACTCTAAGCAATAGCAGGCATGACAAATAGGCATGAATGAGTAGGCACATCAGGGCTCAAACAACTCCTACTCATGCTAGTGGGTTTCATCTATTTACTATGGCAATGACAGGTCATGCAGAGGAAAGGGGTTCAACTACCGCAGCATGTAACCGTTGAAATGTTGTTGTCCTAACGCAGTAAAAGAGAGCAGGAGCAAGAGAGTGGGATTGTATCGGAATGAACAAGGGGGTTTTGCTTGCTAGGCACTTCTGAAGATAGTATAGCTCTTCATCGGTGTCATCGAACTCATCATCGGAACATACGTCTACCGAGGGGGAACAACCACCGGCAAACAAGAGGGAACACAATCAATGCGATGCAACAATATGATGCATGAATGTGACATGGCAATATGATGTTCATTGAGCTAATGCAACTAGCAACGATTTAAATGGAGTTGGTTTGAACACTAGATTCAAATTCAAACTCCATATAAGGCATTTCAAATGCCATTAATTCAAATTGTCTTATACAGCAACTTTAAGTTGTTCAAACATGCATGACAATGCAATAAACAGATTCTTTGGATTATTCTGATCATTTTTCATATATAAATTATTTCATTTGGAGTTACAGTTTAATTTCTATGATTTTTAGAAGTTTTAACTACTTTTTGGAATTTCCTGATATATATATAAAATCCAGAAAATGATTAATTGCGTCACCATGACGTCATGTCTGTGTCAGCAAGTCAACGGCGCTAACCAGGTCAAACCTGACGTGTGGGGTCCACACGTCAGTGACACAGCTAATTAACATGGGGTTATTGATAATCTAATTAAAAGATTAGGGCGTCGGGGCCCACTGTCAGTGTCATTAGGTGGGGGGTTAATTAGTGCTAATTAAACTCCTGGCTGGTGGGGTCCACCTGCCAGCCGGCAAGGTCGTCGTCGGCGACCACGGGACACGGTGGTGTCCGCGTTACAGGCCACGGGGGCGGCGGCTAAGGGCACCGGGGCGTAGCCCGTGCTTGCCCGCATCCAGGGGAGGTGACGGGAGGACGCGGGGTGGCCTGAGCTCGCCGGAGCGAAGCTCGCGGCGGCGGCCGGAGTTCGGTGGCATGCGGGTTTGTCGCTACGGGCACGACAGGGGCTGCAGGCGGGTGCGTTCGGTTCCTGGGGCTGCAACGAACGTACTGATGAGCTCGGACGCGGGTGGCAGCAGCTGTGGCCGCGGCGGTGCCATGGACGGCGGCAGCGAGCTCTCGGGCGTGGCAGCGCTAGCGCTAGAGGGCGAGTTAGACTGCGGGGAGAGAGGGGAAAGGCGCAGGTGCTCACGGCGGTTCTTCTGGTGCAGCTGGGTGGCTCGGGGAAGCGCTGGCGACGACGAACGGGCGATGGCGATCTCGGCGACCCGAGCAGTAAGACGACGGTGGTGACGGCGAGGCAGGGCGCTCGGTGACGTGTAGCTCGATGGGGACGAAGAAGAGGTCGTGGCGGAGCTCTGGGGCACGTCGAGCGGCCGAGGGGGAGGCAGTGGCCACGACTATGGCGAACGGCGACGACGACAACGCTCGGCCACGAGATGCAGAGCGAGAGGGAGGCAGCAGAGGAGGGGATCGACACGAGGAGGGGAAGCGAGGGGTCCGGGGGGGTGCGTGGTGCTCGTAGCGGTGTCGGGAGGCAGGAAGCAGGCAGGAGGTGGCGGTGCGCGTGCGTGCGCGCCGCAGGCATGCGCACCTGTCCTCCTGGCGAGAGGAGAGGGACGACTGGCGTTGCAGTCAGCTGGGCCGAACTGCTAGTCCGGCTGGTAAGTGGCCCAGGTAAGCCTCTCTCCCCTTTTTTTCTATTTTGTTTTCTTTTCTATTTCTGTAATTTTGTTTCTGATTTAGTAAAATACTAAACCAATTTATTTTCTTCTGAAAATTAATGTAGGAACTAATTGGATTATTCCAGAGCCCCACAGTAAAAATCAGAATTATTGGACATATATAATATATATAACATATATATATCCAATGCAAATATTTACTGGATTAACTCAAATGGCCAAAAATATATACTTCTGAGCTCCCAAAAATATTGGTTGGAATTTTAACTCTGGCCAATATTATTAGAGAAAAACAGGAACATTTTCTTGGGCCAAACTGAAGCAATTTTTATCTTGATCATTTTCAAAATGATTTCTGAGGCTTTCACAAGTCCCCATTTCAAATTCATTGAATTTTAAACATGATGCTCACATGACTAGCTAGCCCAGAGCAAACCAGAACTAGGGATGTGACAACTACTTTGCTACTAATCACTTTGCTGCAGATAATTAATCTCCAGGTGTGGTTGAATTGACAACTCAGCTGCTAGTACCTTCAAATATTATTTGGCTCCCCTTGTGTCGAATCTATAAATTTGGGTTGAATACTCTACCCTCGAAAATTGTTGCGATCCCCTATACTTGTGGGTTATCAATGGGTTTACGGCTCAATTCAAAAATTGAAACCAACCAATGATGTACTAGATGGTGAGCGTTTCGAGCAAGTACATTGGGAATGATGTAGGCATGTTGTAAGACTATAAATACTCCCTCCTTTCTGGTTTATAAGGGTCAATTTCAAAATCTCTCCAACCAAGGTAGACGGTGAGTGGTGGAATAAATTTCGTAGTTTGCACAAGTACTTAATTAGTACACTCGTTTTTCTCTAAAAGTTCAATGCATTAATTACTCCTACAATGCATGCATGCATGACCACTAAATTTCCATGAACTTCTACATGCATTGGTGTTTTCTCTTGATACTTGCATCGGGTGATTTAATGCGCCTCAAAATCCAAACATGTGAAGGTTAGTACTAGTAGAATTGAGACTTATAAAACAGGAAAATGATTTTTTTTAGATGAACCCTATAAACCGGAAAGGAGGGAGTATTGTACTAGTACAAAGTTTAAGTTTTTCCATTTTATAAGTCATATTTTTATTAATTCCCATCACATGCTCCGATTTCAAGGTGTATTAAATCTCTGCTTGCAAGAGTTAAGATAAAACTCACCAATAGATGTAATGCTTCTTGGTCCGCTCACATGAGTCTGCGGCCGCGTGCGGCGATGAACTCAGCACGGCAAGACACCATCGCTTCCTTAGTAGTGTGCTCTGGGGTGGAGTGGCCGGACAACCATACAGTGCGGTGTTTTTGACAAACGGCGCAGGAATTTCGGATTCCCCTAAAATCTTGGTCATTTACTATCGCATGCGCTTCATTTCCGCCACCTTTGGAAACTGTGTGCACTCACTCGACAGGGTTGCATTGTAATTGGCCGGAACCCTAGGCACGTGGATCGCGCATGTGCATCGTAGGATGCATCGCGATTGAACGTCAATCCGTGTCCCTCTCATCACACCCGTGTAGCTTTAGCTGGGTTTTTATGTATATGGGCTAATAAATGTCTAGAGAATGCACATAATGAGCCCGGAAAAGCGCCAAATTTGAACAAGTTACTTCCCCCGTCAAGGTGCATAAGGGCATCGACAGTGCTTGCAGGCAGATGGCCTCCAAGCTGGGACCCACATCCAGCCTAAGCTCACTCCAAAACTACCGTAGTGTATAGCAAATGGCTTCAAGCCTCTAAGGTGGACCCTGTTGGGGAACGTAGTAATTTCAAAAAAATTCCTACGCACACGAAAGATCATGGTGATGCATAGCAATGAGAGGGGCGAGTGTTGTCTACATACCCTCGTAGACCGTAAGCGGAAGCGTTATATCAATGCGGTTGATGTAGTCGTACGTCTTCACGATCCGACCGATCCAAGTACCGAAAGCACGACACCTCCGAGTTCTGCACACGTTCAGCTCGATGACGTCCCCGCCTTCTCGATCCAGCAAGAGGGGCGAAGTAGTAGATGAGTTCCGGCAGCACGACGACGTGGTGACGGTGTTGGTGAAGAACAATCTCCGCAGGGCTTCGCCTAAGCACTACGAAAACTATGACAGAGGATAAACTAGAGGGGACGGGGTTGCCGGCACACGGCTTGGTGTTTCTTGATCGGTGCTAGCCCTACCCCTCTATTTATATGTTGAGCCTTGGGGTCGAAACTTGGAGTAAAAGCCTCCACAAAGTCGGTTTCACCCGAAAGGCAAGAGTCCTTCTCGGACTCCAGGGCCAGACGCCAGGGTTCCTGGCGTCTGGACCCAGACGCCAGGGACCCTGGCGTCTGGCCCCTGGACTCCGCAAAACTTCCTTTTGCGCTTTCCAAAAACCTCTTGGGCTTTCCCCTTTGGCCCGAATAAAGTGTTCTCGTGCCCAAACATTTCGGGAAACATTCGGAACCCCTTCCGATGGATTCCGGAACCTTTTCGGAGATCAAACACTACTATCCACATAGCATACTTTATAGAACCTATGGCTGAGGCATAGGGAATGACTTTCATTCTCTTTCTATCTTCTGCCGTGGACAGATTTTGAGTCTTACTCAATTTCATTCATTGTAACACACGCAAGAACTCCTTTCTTTGACTGTTCCATTTTGAACTACTTCAAAATCTTGTCAAGGTATGTACTCATTGAAAAGACTTATCAAGCGTCTTGATCTATCTCTATAAATCTTGATGCTCAATATGTGAGCAGCTTCACCGAGGTCTTTATTTGAAAAACTTCTTTCAAATACTCCTTTTATGCTTTCTAGAAAATTCTACATTATTTCCGATCAACAATAGGTCATTCTCATATATTTATCAGAAATGCTGTAGTGCTCCCACTCACTTTCTTGTAAATACAGGCTTCACCGCAAGTCTGTATAAAACTATATGCTTTGATCAACTCATCAAAGCGTATATTCCAACTCTGAGATGCTTGCACCAGTCCATAGGTGGATCGCTGGAGCTTGCACACTTTGTTAGCATCCTTTGGATCGATAAAACCTTCAGGTTGCATCATATACAACTCTTCTTCCAGAAATCCATTCAGGAATGCAGTCTTTACATCTATTTGCCAGATTTCATAAAATGTGGCAATTTGCTAACATGATTCAGACAGACTTAAGCATCGCTACGAGTGAGAAGGTCTCATCGTAGTCAACTCCTTGAACTTTGTCAAAACCCTTTTTGACAAGTCTAGCTTTGTAGATAGTAACACTACTATCAGCGTACGTCTTCCTCTTGAAGATCCATTTATTTTCTATGGCTTGCTGATCATCGGGCAAGTCAACCAAAGTCCATACTTTGTTCTCATACATGGATCCCATCTCAGATTTCATGGCCTCAAGCCATTTCGTGGAATCTGGGCTCATCATCGCTTCCTCATAGTTCGTACGTTCGTCATGGTCAAGTAACATGACCTCCAGAACAGGATTACCGTACCACTCTGGTGCGGATCTCACTCTGGTTGACCTACGAGTTTTGGTAGTAACTTGATCTGAAGTTACATGATCATCATCATTAGGTTCCTCACTAATTGGTGTAGGAATCACAGGAACATATTTCTGTGATGGACTACTTTCCAATAAGGGAGCATGTACAGTTACCTCATCAAGTTCTACTTTCCTCCCACTCACTTCTTTCGAGAGAAACTCCTTCTCTACAAAGGATCCATTCTTAGCAACAAATGTCTTGCCTTCGGATCTGTGATAGAAGGTGTAACCAACTGTCTCCTTTGGGTATCCTATGAAGATTTACTTCTCCGATTTGGGTTCAAGCTTATCATGTTGAAACTTTTTCACATAAGCATCGCAGTCCCAGACTTTAAGAAACGACAGCTTAGGTTTCTCGCCAAACCACAGTTCATAAGGTGTAATCTCCATAGATTTAGATGGTGCCCTTTTTAACGTGAATGCAGTTGTCTCTAATGCATAACCCCAAAACTATAGTGGTAAATCGGTAAGAAACATCATAGATTGCACTATATCCAATAAAGTACGGTTATGACGTTCGGACACACCATTATGCTGTGGTGTTCCAAGTGGCACGAATTTGTGAAACTATTCCACATTGTTTTAATTGAAGACCAAACTCGTAACTCAAATATTCTCCTCCACGATCAGATCGTAGAAACTTTATTTTCTTATTACGATGATTTTCCACTTCACTCTGAAATTCTTTGAACTTTTCAAATGTTTTAGACTTATGTTTCATTAAGTAGATATACCCATATCTGCTCAAATCATCTGTGAAAGTGAGAAAATAACGATACCCGCCGCGAGCCTCAACACTCATCGGATTGCATACATCAATATGTATTATTTCCAATAAGTCAGTTGCTCGCTCCATTGTTCCGGAGAACGGAGTCTTAGTCATCTTGCCCATCAGGCATGGTTCGCAAGCATCAAGTGATTCATAATCAAGTGATTCCAAAATCCCATCAGCATGGAGTTTTTTCATGCGCTTTACACCAATATGACCTAAATGGAAGTGCCACAAATAAGTTGCACTATCATTATTAACTTTGCATCTTTTGGCTTCAATATTATGAATATGTGTATCACTATGATCGAGATCCAACAAACCATTTTCATTGGGTGTATGACCATAGAAGGTTTTATTCATGTAAACAGAATAACAATTATTCTATCATTTTAAATGAATAAATGTATTGCAATAAACATGATCAAATCATATTCATGCTTAACGCAAACACCAAATAACATTTATTTAGGTTCAACACTAATCCTGAAAGTATAGGTAGTGTGCGATGATGATCATATCAATCTTGGAACCACTTCCAACACACATCGTCACTTCACCCTTAACTAGTCTCTGTTCATTCTGCAACTCCCGTTTCGAGTAACTTGTCTTAGCAACTGAACCAGTGTCAAATGCCGAGGGGTTGCTATAAACACTAGTAAAGTACACATCAATAACATGTATACCCAATATACCTTTGTTCAATTTTCCATCATTCTTATGCGCCAAATACTTGGGGCAGTTACGCATCCAGTGACCAGTCCTTTTGCAGTAGAAGCACTTAGTCTTAGGCTTAGGTCCAGACTTGGGCTTCTTCACTTGAGCAGCAACTTGCTTGCCGTTCTTTTTGAAGTTCCCCTTCTTCCCTTTGCCCTTTTTTGAAACTAGTGGTCTTGTCAACCATCAACACTTGATATTTTTCTTGATTTCTACCTTCGTCGATTTCAGCATCACGAAGAGTTTGGGAATCATTTCCTGTTATCCCTTGCATATTATAGTTCATCACGAAGTTCTAGTAACTTGGTGATAGTGACTAGAGAACTCTGTCAATCACTATCTTATCTGGAAGATTAACTCCCACTTGATTCATGTGATTGTAGTACTCAGACATTCTGAGCACATGCTCACTAGCTGAGCTATTCTCCTCCATTTTGTAGGCAAAGTACTTGTTAAAGGTCTCATACCTTTCGACATGGGCATGAGTCTGAAATACTAATTTCAACTCTTGGAACATCTCATATGCTCCGTGGCGTTTCAAAAACGTCTTTGAAGCCCCGATTCTAAGCCATAAAGCATGGTGCACTAAACTATCAAGTAGTCATCATATCGAGCTTGCCAAACGTTCATAACGTCTGCATCTGCTCCTACAATCGGTCTGTCACCTAGCGGTGCATCAAGGACATAATTCTTCTGTGCAGCAATGAGGATAATCCTCAGATCACAGATCCAATCCGCATCATTGCTACTAACATCTTTCAACTTAGTTTTCTCTAGGAACATATCAAAAATAAAACAGGGGAGCTAAACACGAGCTATTGATCTATAACATAGATATGCTAATACTACCAGGACTAAGTTCATGATAAATTAAAGTTCAATTAATCATATTACTTAAGAACTCCCACTAAGATAGACATCCCTCTAATCCTCTAAGTGATCACGTGATCCATATCAACTAAACCATAACTGATCATCACGTGAAATGGAGTAGCTTTCAATGGTGAACATCATTATGTTGATCATATCTACTATATGATTCACGCTCGACCTTTCGGTCTTAGTGTTCCGAGGCCATATCTGCATATGCTAGGCTCGTCAAGTTTAACCTGAGTATTCTGCGTGTGCAAAACTGGCTTGCACCCGTTGTAGATGGACGTAGAGCTTATCACACCCGATCATCACGTGATGTCTGGGCACGACGAACTTTGGCAATGGTGCATACTCAGGGAGAACACTTTTATTTTGAAATTTAGTGAGAGATCATCTTATAATGCTACCGTCAATCAAAGCAAGATAAGATGCATAAAGGATAAACATCACATGCAATCAATATAAGTGATATGATATGGCCATCATCATCTTGTGCTTGTGATCTCCATCTCCGAAGCACCGTCATGATCACCATCGTCACCGGCGCGACACCTTGATCTTCATCGTAGCATCGTTGTCGTCTCGCCAATCTTATGCTTCTACGACTATCGCTACCGCTTAGTGATAAAGTAAAGCATTATAGGGCGATTGCATTGCATACAATAAAGCGACAACCATACGGCTCCTGCCAGTTGCCGATAACTCGGTTACAAAACATGATCATCTCATACAATAAAATATAGCATCATGTCTTGACCATATCACATCACAACATGACCTGCAAAAACAAGTTAGACGTCCTCTACTTTGTTGTTGCAACTTTTACGTGGCTGCAACAGGCTGAGCAAGAACCGTTATTACCTACGCATCAAAATCACAACGATAGTTCGTCAAGTTAGTGCTGTTTTAACCTTCTCAAGGACCGGGCGTAGCCACACTCGGTTCAACTAAAGTTGGAGAAACTGACACCCGCCAGCCACCTGTGTGCAAAGCACGTCGGTAGAACCAGTCTCGCGTAAGCGTACGCGTAATGTCGGTCCAAGCCGCTTCATCCAACAATACTGCTGAACAAAAGTATGACATGCTGGTAAGCAGTATGACTTATATCGCCCACAACTCACTTGTGTTCTACTCGTGCATATGACATCTACACATAAAACCTGGCTCTAATACCACTGTTGGGGAACGTAGTAATTTCAAAAAAATTCCTACGCACACGCAAGATCATGGTTATGCATAGCAACGAGAGGGGAGAGTGTTGTCTACGTACCCTCGTAGACCATAAGCGGAAGCGTTATATCAACGTGGTTGATGTAGTCATACGTCTTCACGATCCGACCAATCCAAGTACCGAAAGCACGGCACCTCCGAGTTCTGCACATGTTCAGCTCGATGACGTCCCCGCTTTCTCGATCCAGCAAGAGGGGCGAAGTAGTAGATGAGTTCCGGCAGCACGACGGCGAGGTGACGGTGTTGGTGAAGAACAATCTCCGCAGGGCTTCGCCTAAGAACTACGAAAACTATGACGGAGGATAAACTAGAGGGGACGGGGTTGCTGGCACATGGCTTGGTGTTTCTTGATCTGTCTTGGGTGCTAGCCCTACCCCTCTATTTATATGTTGAGCCTTGGGGTCGAAACTTGGAGTAAAAGCCTCCACAAAGTCGGTTTCGCCTGAAAGGCTAGAGTCCTTCTCGGACTCCAGGGCCAGACGCTAGGGTTCCTGGCGTCTGGACCCAGACGCCAGGGGCCCTGACGTCTGGCCCCTGGACTTCGCAAAACATCCTTTTGCGCTTTCCAAAAACCTCGTGGGCTTTCCCCTTTGGCCCAAATAAAGTGTTCTCGTGCCCAAACATTTCGGGAAACATCCGGAACCTCTTCCGATGGATTCCGGAACCTTTCCGGAGATCAAACACTACTATCCACATATCAATCTTTACTTCCGGACCATTCCGGAGTTCCTCGTCATATCCGTTATCTCATCCAAAACTCCGAACAACATTTGGTCACCAACATACATAACTCATAGTACTATATCGTCAACGAACGTTAAGCGTGCGGACCCTACGGGTTTGAGAACTATGTAGACATGACCGAGACACTTCTCTGGTCAATAACCAATAGCGGAACCTGGATGCCCATATTGGCTCCTACATATTCTACGAAGGCCTTTATCGGTCGAACCGCATAACAATATACGTTGTTCCCTTTGTCATCGGTATGTTACTTGCCCGAGATTCGATCGTCGGTATCTCAATACCTAGTTCAATCTCGTTACTGGCAAGTCTCTTTACTTGTTCCGTAATACATCGTCCCGCAACTAACTCATTAGTTGCAATGCTTGCAAGGCTTATAGTGATGTGCATTACCGAGTGGGCCCAGATATACCTCTCCGACAATCGGAGTGACAAATCCTAATCTCGAAATACGCCAACCCAACAAGTACCTTTGGAGACACCTGTAGAACACCTTTATAATCACCCATTTACGTGGTGAAGTTTGGTAGCACATAAAGTGTTCCTCCGGTAAACGGGAGTTGCATAATCTCATAGTCATAGGAACATGTATAAGTCATGAAGAAAGCAACAGCAGAATACTAAACGGTCAAGTGCTAAGCTAACGGAATGGGTCAAGTCAATCACATCATTCTCCTAATGATGTGATCCCGTTAATCAAATGACAACTCATGTCTATGGCTTGGAAACTTAACCATCTTTGATTCAACGAGCTAGTCAAGTAGAGGCATACTAGTGACACATTGTTTTGTCTATGTATTCACACATGTATCAAGTTTCCGGTTAATACAATTCTAGCTTGAATAATAAACATTTATCATGAAATAAGGAAATAAATAATAACTTTATTATTGCCTCTAGGGCATATTTCCTTCAGACCCATGTTTAATAAACAACTATTTCCCTAGCCAAATCCTTCACATGCAGTTTGCATGGCCAGAACTATTTCCTCTGGCTAAGTTAGTTCGGGGTTAGTCATGAGCTACTGCCTCCGTCCTGGTTTAATAGTCCCCTTTATGATTTCTGTCAAATTTTGACCAAAGATTTAACTAATAAAATGTTAATGCATGTCAACAAAAATTATATCGTTGGTTTCGTATTTGAATATAGTTTTCAATGGTATAATTTTTTGTGGCATGCAAGAACATTTTGTTAGAAACTAACTCTAACCTCTAGCTAAGTTAGAGTATCCAAACAGAGCCAATGACAAGTAGGCCAAGCAGATTATTCTATTCAAACCAAAACATTAGGAAACTTCTATACTAAGCGTCGATGCTAGCAGTGTATAGCGCCAGCCTCTAAGGACTTAGAGGCAGCAAATCAACACACTGTGGATGCTCTAAAGTCATCTTATGAGAAACTGGACCCACTCATGGCACGCCTGTCGCGTTTGGTCCGCCAGTCAAAGCGCTTCCTATTGTCATATCACTATTCTTTTTAGATTTAGAATGCTATTGGCATATCTCTAACATGTGGGAGCGAGTGTGAGCGAACCGTCCTCAATCGCGCAAAATCGCCTGTTGCACGCACTTTGAGAGAGACAAGGAGCGAGAAGCGATACTGGCTGGTGGATTACTAGAGCTAGGTGTCGCACAGAGGCTGAGAAATATGGTGATAGCGTGCGGTGGGCATCTACGTATGATGTAACTACACAAGGCTTGCTGTGTTTCCTACTCCTCTGGTCTAAATGTGTAGAAGATTTGGTTGATTCTATAGTAGTACTAAAAAGTTTAACAACTAAAGCCTCCAATGCACCGGTGCTAACATGAGGTGCTAAGCACATTAAAAAGTTTAGCAACTAAAGCCTCCAATGCACCGGTGCTAACATGAGATGCTAAGCACAATAAAAAGTTTAGCAACTAAAGCCTCCAATGCATAGGTGCTTAAGTTGTTGTAGCTAAGCATCCTTCATTTAGTTATTTAGCATTGGGGAGGGGCCGTGTGTAGACGCTCCACTGCTCGGTTCCTTGGTCCTTCTCGGTCGTCAAAAATCGTTCTTCTTCCTTTTGCCGACACGTGGGACATCCAGCATCCAGGTTGTGTCATGCAAGAAAATGGTTGGTCTCATGTTTAAAACTTGTTGTGCTATAGTAGATGTAGATGTAGATGTAGTGTAGACATAGATGCAGATGTAGATGTACATGTAGATAAGTAGAGATAAGTGAGACTCACCAACCATCACCAACGTAGGCCGAGTACGTGCACGAATCACCCGCAAAAAAGGAGTACGTGCACGAAGAGAAGATTTCCACGCACGGACGCACGTACTCTTTGCCTATTTTCCTAACACACACGCGCGGGTACACGATGAAGATCATTTCTAGATCAAGCGGTAGCTCACGCATAATTTGATGCGTGTAGTAGTTGTTCACTTAGTGGAGGGTCGGGAACCACGCGTGAACTTATCAAAGTTCAACCATGATGCGCTGGCGTGTTTTATTTTAATTTTTTTTCTTCAATGGCACGTACGCAATTTGTTTCTTCAATGGCACGTGAATCATGCACGTACTCAATGACGGGGCACGGGATGGGATGGTAGCCAAGGACATGGTCGGCCCTCTTTGGATACGACTACAACTACTTTAATATATGTTTAAAAAAATTACTACTTTGATGAGTCCTGTCAACTCGCACAATGATGAGAAGCTTGCTAACTACGCCCTCTACGTAGCCCGACACGTAGCCCACACTATTGTACTACAGTAGTACTAGCAGTTGGAGTATGGGAGCACCGAAAGGATGGGGGCACCTGATATTTCCCCGTCTGGACCGATCACAAGCTGGCTTCTCACATTCTTGGCCCACCAAAAACCCCTCCCCCCTCCCGCGCGTGCTTCCTGTTCGGCGCCAGCTGAGCGCGCCGCTCCACATTGATGGCAAGTCAGGGCGATGCGACCTCTCACTGCGTCTGCTATTAAAGCGGCTTGCCGCCGAGGGCGCCGCCCGCTACATGCCCAACATTAGACTACTCACAGTGGAGAGTAACTTTAGAGCCAGTCTAATAAGGCATAGTCAGGAGTACTAGATGAGAGAGAGAGAGAGAGAGGAGGAGGTGCACGCACACAGTCGTCCCCTACCGCACACGCATGGGTAAACCCACGGTGGAGCGCATTTGCACATGAAGCGGCAGCTAACGTGATAATTTGACACATCTAGTTGTCTACATAATGTAGGGTCTACGACCACATGTGAGTCATACAAAGAGGGACCTGAACGCGGTCGTGCAATTATTCATCGAGTTTTATCTACATCTCTTCTCTTCTCTGTCTACCTACTACTAGTACGTGGGTACGTGCATAGCACGTGCAAAGTTCAATTTGTTAATAAAATCATGTGATGCCTTGAGACACATGGGAAGCAGTACTTGACACGCTCCAAGAGAAGGATAGAGATGGGGTACACTATATAGTACACACTCCTAGGAGGTGTAAATCTCATATGATAGGGGGGACAGGGCCCCTGCTATTCCCCTGTCTTCGCCACTGTAGCTAGCTGCGTCGGCTTGTCGAACACCAGATGTCACATCCCTAGTCTGGTATGCACTTAGGCTAGCTAGATATGCTTGCATCATGTCTAAATTTATTGAAATTTGAAATGGGGATGAACAAACCCTAGCACCAAATGAACTCAACTAGGGTCAAATTCAAATGTTTTCAATGAACCCAAAATGCCCTTTGGAAATGTTCATGATTTTTGATAAAGGTGAAAACCTCTGCCAAAAATGATGAGCATATTTCTTGGCCATTTATGGATTTTTGAATTAACTCATATTGTATTTGAATTGGGGCATTTAAATTCTATAAATATTTTAAATGCTCTAATAATTCTGAAAAGTAGTTGAGGGCTGTTGGGAATAATCCAGTATCTGCCCACAATTTATTTCAGGATTTTATAAAGTGGTTTAGTATTTTACTAAATCCAAAAAAACAAAGACAGAAAATAGAAAACATGAATAAAAGACAGAGGAGAGAAAGACTTACCTGGTGCTTACCTGCAGCAGAGCCGGCCCAGTTCTTTTCCTGGCCCAACCCACCACCGCAGCCTCCCTGTCGTCTTCCTCCCTGGACAGAAGGACAGACGCGTGGTCGCCGCGCGCACGCAGGCGCTGCGCCACCTCCTGCTTCGCCGTGTCGCGCTCTCCGTCAACCCAACCCCGCACCTGGAGACGGCTCGAAGCCCTCTCTCCTCTCCCTCACTCGCTGCACTCTCTCCCTCTCCTCTGCCCCTTCTCCAGCAGCTGCCCGAGAGCCACCGAGCTCGCCGCTGCCGCCCGCCTGACCTCCGTACCTCCCTCGCCCTATCACTGTGCCAAGAAGCTCCGCCGCTTCGTCCTCGACGTCCCCACCGAACCACGCGTCGCCAGAAGCCCGAACGCCCTCACCGCCGCGGTCATCTTCAACCTTCAGTCGCCAAGATCGCCGGCGCCCGTTCGTCACCTTCGACGCCTCCCCCGAGCCGCTGAGAAGCTCAACGACCTCCATGTGAGCCCCGCATTGTTTCCCCCTACCCCTGTGCTCAATTTCGAGCTCTGGCCGTCGTTTTCATGGAAGCCGAGGAGCACCGCCGCCCGAGCTCAACGCCGTTGATGCTCCGGTGACCTTACGATCAGGAGCGTGTTCCTAGAGGTCTAGTGCGGTTGTGTAGACGTCGTAGACAACAAAATCCAGCCATTTCCCTCACCCTAGCGCCGATTGCTTCATGCCCGTAGGTCCGGCCGCCGCTCGGCTCGTCGCCGGCGTCGATTCCGGTGACCCCGTAACTTGCTGCTGCCTCCGCTAGATGCGTGGGATCAAGGGCTATCGCCCGGTGCCCTAGGCACGTCCAGCCGACGGCCACATCGCGATTCCGGCAAGCCGCCGCCGCACTGTGAGGTCACCGGCGTCCAACTCCGGTGGCTGGTGACGTGGCACCGTCATTAGTGCCTAACTGACCCCCAGAGCCACTGCCATGTGGACCCCAGTGCCTATTTAGATTAGTTTAACTTTTGTTTAGATTAGTGCTAATCTTGCGGACCCCACGTGTCAGTTTGACTTTGACCAAGTCAGCGTTGACCGGTCCCACCTGTCATCCACTCAAACCAGCTCTGAGTCACCGACCAATGGGTCCCACTGGTCAGGTTTGACCTGGACCAGCCGCTGTTGACTTGCTGACGTCATCCTGACGTAATGCTGACGCAGTATTACATTTTCTGGATTTATTTTTAATCAGGAAATTCCAGAAAATGCCCTCAACTTCTAAAAATCATAGAAAATCAACCGTAACTCAGAATGAAATAAATTATATATGAAAAATGATCAGAAAAATCCAGAGAATCTGAATATGGCATTTTCATGCATGTTAGAACAACTTACCGCTGCTGTTTGGGACAAATCATGTAAATGGATTTGAATTTCCACATATGAAGTTTGAATTTGAACCTAAGGTTCAAACCAACTCCATTTAATATGTTGCTAGCTGCATTAGGACAACAACAATGTTTCTTCTCTGTTTGCCGGTGTTGTCCCCTCTCAGTAGACGTTGCTTCGACGATGCGATCGATGACACCGATGAAGAGCTATACTATCTTCGGAAGTGTCAGGCAAGCAAAACCCCCTTGTTCATTCCGATACAATCCCACTCTCTCGCTCCTGCTCTCTTTTACTGCATTAGGACAACAACGATTCATCTGTTACTTGCTGCGGTAGCTGAACCCCTTTATCCTCTGCATGACCTGTCATTGCCACAGTAAATAGATGAAACCTACTAGCATGAGTAGGAGTTGTTTGAGCCCTGATGTGCCTACTCATTCATGCTTGTTTGTCATGCCTGCTATTGCTTAGAGTTGTGTCAGGTCTGATTCATCGGGAATGAATTGGAAAGTTGTGAACATGTCCTACTGTGTGAGAGCTAAGTGTGTGAACACGATTTGGTAAAGGTAGCGGTGAGAGGCCATGTAGGAGTACATGGTGGGTTGTCTCATTGAAACCGTCCTCAGGAACTGAGTTCTGTGTTTGTGATCCATGAACAGTTACTACCACACATTGGGCTCCGGGCGCTCCAAGCTCTCTCGACTTATTAATCAACCTGATCTCTGTCCAGGAGTTGCAACTAGTTTCTGGTGTTTGTAGGTAGTGTTAGTAGTCTACCAAGTGGCACCCGGTACAGGTGGGCTTGGGACAGACTAGGCACACGTGGCCTGGTGTACCGAGTGGCACCCGGATGGTGGGCTCGGGAACCCTGCACACATCGTTTGGGGCCGTGAGCGACACCCCGGCCGGATCTCCTTGCGGATGGAACCCGAATAGGCGATAAACCTGGACGAGAGACTTGTGTGGTTAGTCAGGTCGTGGCCGACTCCCTCGCCAGGCTTCCGCTTGAAGGTTTCCGAGGTACACGACGTGTACATGGTGGTAAGTGGCGAGAGCGTGTGTGATGAAGTACACCCCTGCAGGGTTAACATCATCTATTCGAATAGCCGTGTCCGCGGTAAAGGACTTCTGGGTTGCCTAGAACAGTTCATAGACAAGTGAAAGTGGATACTCTAAAATGCGCAAGATAAGCGTGAGTGCTATGGATGGTGTTCTCGTAGGGAGACGGGAGCGGATCCATAGTGGTGTATTGATATGGTGAATATGTGGACTCGTGTGCGCCACCTCGAAAGAGTTGTTTGCAGTCGTAGTTCAGGTTAGCCACTGAGTCAAAGCTGGCTTGCTGCAGTTAAACTCCACCACCCCTTTTGTTGATACCGATGCATATGTAGATAGTTCTGATGTAAGTCTTGCTGGGTACATTTGTACTCACGTTTGCTTATTTTATGTTTTGCAGAGAGACGTCAGTCTCGCTAGTAGTCCCGTGTGGACTTCGACGTTTAGCTTGATACCTCAGCTACGATCTTGTGCCCTCGGCAGGATCTAGTAAATAGTCAGGCTTCTCAGCCTTTTTCATTTGTAGATGTCTGTACTCAGACATGTTAAGCTTCCGCATGTGCTTTGACTTGTATGCTCTGAATGTTGGGTCATGAGACCCATGTTTGTAATATCTGGCTCTTCGGAGCCTAATGAATAAATACTCTGAGTCGTAGAGTCTTGTTGTGATGCCATGTTGTATTTGCACATATCGAGCATATTGTGTGTATGATTGAAATGCTTGGTATGTGTGGGATCTGACAATCTAGTTGTCTATCCTTAGCAGCCTCTCTTATAGGGAAATGTAGTCTAGTGCCTCCTTGAGCCATAGTAGTCCGCTACAGCCCGGTTCACCGGAGTCCTGCTAGCCCAGCACTACTGCTCTGGATACTTGACTGGCCGGCATGTGTTTCATATCGTTCATGTGTCTGTCCCTTCGGGGAAATGTCACGCGGTGACATCCGGAGTCCTGCCTAGCCTGCTACAGCCCGGGTTCCCGGAGTCCTGTTAGCCCAGTGCTACAGCCCGGATTCGCACGCTGCTGACCGACACGTTCGATGTTGATTCATGTATGCCTGTCCCCATACGTTAGTGCCGCTTTGGGTTCACGACTAGCCATGTCGGCCCGGGTTCTCTGTCATATGGATGCTAGCGACATTGTCATATACGTGAGCCAAAAGGCGCAAACGGTCCCGGGCCATGGTAAGGCGACACCCGTGGGAGTACCGTGCGTGAGGCCGCAAAGTGATATGAGGTGTTACAGGCTAGATCGGTGTGACTTGGAATCAGGGTCCTGACAGCGTTGGTATCAGAGCCTGACTGCCTGTAGGATTACCAAGCCAATCTGGTCGAAGTTGAGTCTAGAAATGCTTTAGTTATATAAGGGAATTGATTGTGGAAGGCAACGTAAGGCTCTTTTTACTCCTTTACCTTATGCCCTCTAATCTGAGTCAACCTCTTCTCTTCTACGGGGATAAGAACTAGGCTTCTCATCTTTCTATCAGGATCACGTGTTACTAATCCGTAGACTCGTAGGATTGTTGGTCTGAAGCCTCAGTTCAGTTTCTACTACTTCCGTGTGATCATAGTTGGTCTCGGAACCTTGATATTGTGATGTTGAGTGGTTATGCCACCATTTTGCAGGATGTCTCAATTCTTTTTGAGCATTTACAACCGTTATGTTGTCCGAGTCATCCCAGGTTTCTAAACAATCTGATGCATTTGCAAAATCCTTTCCCTCTGTTTTGCGTCCCTTTGGGCCAGATTAAGCACACTACCGGTGCGTTGAGGCACTCTATTGCCTCGACATATATGTTGGAGCTATTATTATGACCCTAGGTGTCTTAGGGAGTCACCTAGTAATCTAGCCATGTTTTGTGTTCCCGGTGTGATGATTTTGGCCACCATTCTCGAAAGCATCTCGTGATGCCATTTAGTAGTAGGTATTCTACTCCTGGGTTCTTGACCCAAGATTTACTCCACTTACCTCCTGTTGATAGTGTTTGCTCGTTCCTTTAGGTTATTAGTAACCTTTGCGATAGTCCTCGAGGTCCGTGGTATCTCATTCTTCCAATACCATGAACCATCATGGCAGAAGTTCTTTTAACCAAAAGATCACAACCAGGGCGCTCTTGAGGAGTACTCCATTCATATTGTGACTCTGCCAGTTCTACCTTTCTGCATGGGTTATCCGGAAGAAATATGTTGAACTTGTTCGACATACTAATCCATGCATCCACGACTCAGATAACCATATGTTCTTTTGGGTTGTCCCTCTTTAGCTGTATTCCGACCTTCATCTATCAATTGATAGTCAAGAGTATGTGTGCAATCGTGCTCATTGATGCCTATTATTCTTGTGGTCCGTCAAGCCATTCTATTCTGGATGGCTAGGAGAAACAAACTCCGGTACCTCGTCCATATCTAGGATTGGGTCAAAGTAGTTGTATTCCGCAGATCAATTGCCAATCCAGCCTTTGATCTGTTCTACCTTGGAATGGCACCCTCTTTCATATCAAGAATGACGTGAGAATTGCACAATCTCTCATGAATTCTTGATGTAGTGATACTTTTCGCCATCATTATTCATTCCTCGGACCCGTGTTGTCACAGCCGGAATACCGACAAGTGAACCGTGATGTGTGAAAGCAATACTCTGAGCAACTCGTTGCTTGGTAGTTAATGGCAATACTCTCATTCTTAGCGTGCTGGTTATTGAATCATCATCCTAAGATTGATCGTGCTACCTAGTCCTTATTTCCGGTGCACTCTTCGATCAATGAGTTAGGATTGTGTCAATCCCTCACTCTTTTGATCATATCATCTAGCCTTGGAAGCAAGATTGCTCCCGGGCCTAATAACATTTCGGTGGTTCGTGATTTTCCGAATATCTTCTCGGAAGTAGCACCAGGTTGTCACCTGACCGCTATGTTGAGCTCGTGATCAAGTTGGTTTCTTATAAACCACCCCTTCTCCAAGAATCTGTGTTGGATACCCCTGAGCTAGTTGGGCAAGCTAGACAACAACTTGGAGAGTTGGAAGATAAAAACTTGTCTAACTTAGTTCATTTCCAAAGGGATATTGTGTTGTGTGTTGTAGAAAGATGATTTCTTCATCGATTGGTCCTCGTGATCAATTAATGGACCTATCATCTTAGCCAAACTTTGATTTGAGTGTGGGCTATCCTTAAATCAAATCAGAGCCAACGATATTCGTAGTGTTGTCTTACTCGTGGTGGTTTCCTCGAGCATACACCATTATATTCTTTGGGTCTGACCAATGCTATAACCTTGTCCACATAGTTGTGGAATTCCATCTCCATTGGAATTTTGATAAATTGTTGCTGAACCCATCGGCAACATCCTTATCTCCTCCATGATTTGGTTGAACATCTAAGTTACCGTTAGAAACTTTTGAAAGCATCTTCCTCGTGTTAGCTCATGAAGTTTATGTTTTGATGGAAGAAGTGACTTCCTCTAGTTCACGTGCATTTGATGTAAGTTGTCGCCGTGGATCCGAGAAAGTTTGTTTTTGCTTCTTTTGGAATCATCCCAAGTCAGTCATGCATATGTGCGAAGTATGCTATGGTTTGATAGGCTCGCTACCTCCATTCTATATGTGTCCCTAGGAGACCAAGCCACTGATTGATTTGTTCAAGGAGAAGAAGTTCCTTCTTAGGATCCGGACTTATGTAAGGACTTCGACATCCTTGTTGATGGTTCCTAACCAGAACTCGGTAGTGTTTCATTGCAAGACTACTCTGTGGCCATGCTTGTCTGGGACAGCGTGTTCACATGTTTGTAGCAGAACCCGCTCATGTTTTGGAGCTTGCTACCAAGTTCATCTCCTGAGAATCTCGCAACGCCATCTCGTCGGTTTGTGTTGCAAACTTTCCTTTTCTGGACATGCTGTCTGAAATATCTTGTTACCAACCAGATCTGAATCTCAGGCAGATATGATGGTTGGGACATCTCCCAATAGCTATAATATTGGTCTTCGTAACCCGGTAAGTGGATGTCGTGGCCAACACACCCAGCCGGAAGACTTATTATTGTAGTAACTTGATTGAGGAAGTTGGCCACCTCCCCATAAGGATTTCGTAGGATTTGCTCCCTAGTTGTTCCTTATGGATCCTTTGTAATCCGAAGTCCGACCACTACTTGATGGCTATGTTGATGCTTTAGGCATGACCGTAGTAACCAGTACATCAAGGAGAACATTAGAAGCGGAGTGCTAAATGTCTCTCGGTCGATCATCCAGATTTGCTTCTTTGGCATTGCTAAGGAAAAATCCGAGAAAGTGTTATCCTTCTTTGCACCTGCATCCTCGATCACCATTCATCATGGTAGTATGATGTGTTGCCAGGATCCTCGGCACGGATATTGGTAAAACTTGATGAATATGGAAATGCTCAAGTTCTTGAGAGCACGCGCAAGCATTAGGTGTCATCGTCGGCACTAACTGGGATTGGCCCCAATTTCCTCGGTTATGTTATAATCTTTCCAATAGTGGAATCACTCTCTACTGTTGGGTTTCTCCCCAGTTACTAGAATCATTCCCATCATTTGCATTCTGTTCCCAACTTGCACCGCCATTGTGCCATCCTTCGTACTCCGCCAAACGATTGTTGTGTTCTGCCTTGGGCTGGTATAAAGAGTTCCAATGATCTTTGAATCAAAAGTAATTCTTTTTGCCACTTAAGGGGATATCCTGTGAGTCATCTTCCTTAATATGTCTCGTTATGGAGTCATGGCAATTAACTCCTCGCTGCTTTGGAACCCATGGACCATATTATCTAAGCGTGGGATTGTTGCCCACCAAGTCAAATCTCATCGTTTGTTCTTCCATCCCTCTCGATGTGTTTTGTGTCTCAACTCGAGATGTTTCAACATCTCATTCCGCGAGTTGATCTTGTATAGCTCGATCTTCGAGAAGATCAATCCTGTAGAGTTTCCCTCTCTTCCGTCATCATAGTTGGATGAAGCTCTCGAAAGAAAAGATGTCAAGATCAAGATGATGCAATGAATCAACATCTTCGAGAAGAACAATTGGATCGTGAAGATTATGTTACTTTGCGTTCCCCTTTCATCTTACCCTATGCTTGAATCTCGGGACGAGATTTTTGTTTAGTGGGGGTGAGTTGTCACATCCCTAGTCTGGTATGCACTTAGGCTAGCTAGATATGCTTGCATCATGTCTAAATTTATTGAAATTTGAAATGGGGATGAACAAACCCTAGCACCAAATGAACTCAACTAGGGTCAAATTCAAATGTTTTCAATGAACCCAAAATGCCCTTTGGAAATGTTCATGATTTTTGATAAAGGTGAAAACCTCTGCCAAAAATGATGAGCATATTTCTTGGCCATTTATGGATTTTTGAATTAACTCATATTGTATTTGAATTGGGGCATTTAAATTCTATAAATATTTTAAATGCTCTAATAATTCTGAAAAGTAGTTGAGGGCTGTTGGGAATAATCCAGTATCTGCCCACAATTTATTTCAGGATTTTATAAAGTGGTTTAGTATTTTACTAAATCCAAAAACAAAGACAGAAAATAGAAAACATGAATAAAAGACAGAGGAGAGAAAGACTTACCTGGTGCTTACCTGCAGCAGAGCCGGCCCAGTTCTTTTCCTGGCCCAACCCACCACCGCAGCCTCCCTGTCGTCTTCCTCCCTGGACAGAAGGACAGACGCGTGGTCGCCGCGCGCACGCAGGCGCTGTGCCACCTCCTGCTTCACCGTGTCGCGCTCTCCGTCAACCCAACCCCGCACCTGGAGACGGCTCAAAGCCCTCTCTCCTCTCCCTCACTCGCTGCACTCTCTCCCTCTCCTCTGCCCCTTCTCCAGCAGCCGCCCGAGAGCCACCGAGCTCGCCGCTGCCGCCCGCCTGACCACCGTGCCTCCCTCGCCCTCTCACTGTGCCAAGAAGCTCCGCCGCTTCGTCCTCGACGTCCCCACCGAACCACGCGTCGCCAGAAGCCCGAACGCCCTCACCGCCGCGGTCATCTTCAACCTTCAGTCGCCAAGATCGTTGGCGCCCGTTTGTCACCTTCGATGCCTCCCCCGAGCCGCTGAGAAGCTCAACGACCTCCATGTGAGCCCCGCATTGTTTCCCCCTACCCCAGTGCTCAATTTCGAGCTCTGGCCATCGTTTTCATGGAAGCCGAGGAGCACCGCCGCCCGAGCTCAACGCCGTTGATGCTCCGGTGACCTTACGGTCAGGAGCGTGTTCCTAGAGGTCTTGTGCGGTTGCGTAGACGTCGTAGACAACAAAATCCAGCCGTTTCCCTCACCCTAGCGCCGATTGCTTCATGCCCGTAGGTCCGGCCGCCGCTCGGCTCGTCGCCGGCGTCGATTTCGGTGACCCCGTAACTTGCTGCTGCCTCCGCTAGATGCGTGGGATCAAGGGCTATCGCCCGGTGCCCTGGGCACGTCCAGCCGATGGCCACATCGCGATTCTGGCAAGCCGCCGCCGCACTGTGAGGTCGCCGGCGTCCAACTCCGGTGGCTGGTGACGTGGCACCGTCATTAGTGCCTAACTGACCCCCAGAGCCACTGCCATGTGGGCCCCTGTGCCTATTTAGATTAGTTTAACTTTTGTTTAGATTAGTGCTAATCTTGCGGACCCCACGTGTCAGTTTGACTTTGACCAAGTCAGCGTTGACCGGTCCGACCTGTCATCCACTCAAACCAGCTCTGAGTCACTGACCAATGGGTCCCACTTGTCAGGTTTGACCTGGACCAGCCGCTGTTGACTTGCTGACGTCATCCTGACGTAATGCTGACGCAGTATTACATTTTCTGGATTTATTTTTAATCAGGAAATTCCAGAAAATGCCCTAAAGTTCTAAAAATCATAGAAAATCAACCGTAACTAAAAATGAAATAACTTATATATGAAAAATGATCAGAAAAATCCAGAGAATCTGAATATGGCATTTTCATGCATGTTAGAACAACTTACAGCTGCTGTTTAGGACAAATCATGTAAATGGCATTTGAATTTCCACATATGAATTTTGAATTTGAACCTAAGGTTCAAACCAACTCCATTTAATATGTTGCTAGCTGCATTAGCTCAGTCCACAGCATATTGCCATGTCATAGCATGCATCATATTGTGCATTGCATTGATCGTGTTTCTTCTCTGTTTGCCGGTGTTGTCCCCTCTCAGTAGACGTTGCTTCGACGATACGATCGATGACACCGATGAAGAGCTATACTATCTTCGGAAGTGTCAGGCAAGCAAAACCCCCTTGTTCATTCCGATACAATCCCACTCTCTCGCTCCTGCTCTCTTTTACTGCATTAGGACAACAACGATTCATCTGTTACTTGCTGCGGTAGCTGAACCCCTTTATCCTCTGCATGACCTGTCATTGCCACAGTAAATAGATGAAACCCACTAGCATGAGTAGGAGTTGTTTGAGCCCTGATGTGCCTACTCATTCATGCTTGTTTGTCATGCCTGCTATTGCTTAGAGTTGTGTCAGGTCTGATTCATCGGGAATGAATTGGAAAGTTGTGAACATGTCCTACTGTGTGAGAGCTAAGTGTGTGAACACGATTTGGTAAAGGTAGCGGTGAGAGGCCATGTAGGAGTACATGGTGGGTTGTCTCATTGAAACCGTCCTCATGAACTGAGTTCTGTGTTTGTGATCCATGAACAGTTACTACCACACATTGGGCTCCCGGCGCCCCAAGCTCTCTCGACTTATTAATCAACCTGATCTCTGTCCAGGAGTTGCAACTAGTTTCTGGTGTTTGTAGGTAGTGTTAGTAGTCTACCAAGTGGCACCCGGTACAGGTGGGCTTGGGACAGACTAGGCACACGTGGCCTGGTGTACCGAGTGGCACCCGGATGGTGGGCTCGGGAACCCTGCACACATCGTTTGGGGCCGTGAGCGACACCCCGGCCGGATCTCCTTGCGGATGGAACCCGAATAGGCGATAAACCTGGACGAGAGACTTGTGTGGTTAGTCAGGTCGTGGCCGACTCCCTCGCCAGGCTTTCGCTTGAAGGTTGCCGAGGTACACGACGTGTACATGGTGGTAAGTGGCGAGAGCGTGTGTGATGAAGTACACCCATGCAGGGTTAACATCATCTATTCGAATAGCCGTGTCCGCGGTAAAGGACTTCTGGGTTGCCTATAACAGTTCATAGACAAGTGAAAGTGGATACTCTAAAATGCGCAAGATAAGCGTGAGTGCTATGGATGGCGTTCTCATAGGGAGACGGGAGCGGATCCATAGTGGTGTATTGATATGGTGAATATGTGGACTCGTGTGCGCCACCTCAAAAGAGTTGTTTGCAGTCGTAGTTCAGGTTAGCCACTGAGTCAAAGCTGGCTTGCTGCAGTTAAACTCCACCACCCCTTTTGTTGATACCAATGCATATGTAGATAGTTCTGATGTAAGTCTTGCTGGGTACATTTGTACTCACGTTTGCTTATTTTATGTTTTGCAGAGAGACGTCAGTCTCGCTAGTAGTCCCGTGTGGACTTCGACGTTTAGCTTGATACCTCAGCTACGATCTTGTGCCCTCGGTAGGATCTAGTAAATAGTCAGGCTTCTCAGCCTTTTTCATTTGTAGATGTCTGTACTCAGACATGTTAAGCTTCCGCATGTGCTTTGACTTGTATGCTCTGAATGTTGGGTCATGAGACCCATGTTTGTAATATCTGGCTCTTCGGAGCCTAATGAATAAATACTCTGAGTCGTAGAGTCTTGTTGTGATGCCATGTTGTATTTGCACATATCGAGCATATTGTGTGTATGATTGAAATGCTTGGTATGTGTGGGATCCGACAATCTAGTTGTCTATCTTTAGCAGCCTCTCTTATGGGGAAATGTAGTCTAGTGCCTCCTTGAGCCATAGTAGTCCGCTACAGCCCGGTTCACCGGAGTCCTGCTAGCCCAGCACTACTGCTCTGGACACTTGACTGGCCGGCATGTGTTTCATATCGTTCCTGTGTCTGTCCCTTCGGGGAAATGTCACGCGGTGACATCCGGAGTCCTGCCTAGCCTGCTACAACCTGGGTTCCCGTAGTCCTGTTAGCCCAGTGCTACAGCCCGGATTCGCACGCTGCTGACCGACACGTTCGATGTTGATTCATGTATGCCTGTCCCCATACGTTAGTGCCGCTTTGGGTTCACGACTAGCCATGTCGGCCCGGGTTCTCTGTCATATGGATGCTAGCGACATTGTCATATACGTGAGCCAAAAGGCGCAAACGGTCCCGGGCCATGGTAAGGCAACACCCGTGGGAGTACCGTGCGTGAGGCCGCAAAGTGATATGAGGTGTTACAGGCTAGATCGGTGTGACTTGGAATCAGGGTCCTGACACCGGAACACCACCTCGAGTACATTTTTACTAATAGAGGAAAAAAGATACTACAGAGGCTGGATAATGAACCGATCTCTTGGTTGAGAAGGGAAATAAAGTGGGGTTGGGGCGGGCCTGACCGGAATCTTGCTTGAAAAAGGAAAGAAAGTGACAGAATCTTGGGTTGACAATGCAACTGAGAACGAGCACGTCCGGATTTCCTGTGGTCACATAGGAAAAGGTCACTGACAAGAACAAAAATGGCACAAATCCAGTCATTAATTTATACTTAACAGATGCCTTAATTACTCAGCCGTTTCCGATTCTTTTGGATAGTGAGGCTATTATTGACTTGGACGTGGGGTTTACTCGCACGATTGACCTGACAGGCACTACCCTAGCCGCCTCTGTATCATATGGTTTCACACTGTTCCAGATCACAGCAACGCCACACAAGTCTTCTCCATCCCTCCGTCCGGCGTGCATCGCAAAAAGGGACAACAGTCCTCCGGAACCCCGCCTTTTGTGATCATGTACGGGAGAGGGGAAATCAGGTTTCAGGGAGCATACTCGAGCAACGACTTCCTCAACGACAACCTTCTTCCCGGACCTCAGCAACCAATTCGTCAATGACATGAGTGACAACATCAACCACAGCGGTTCTGCTACCGCTGCACCGTATGTGATTCTGTCCTCCTGGTTTAGTCCGCATCATTACTTTGAACTTTGCAATTGTCGTCATGATCTATTTTACTGTTTATTCAGATTAAATCTCATAGTACTTTGCTCATATATTCAACAATCCAATCCAAAAACCTGATTATAGGAAATTTACTCTGAGTGGTTTTGCTGCGCTTTTGAAGCCGCCTACCTTTAAGAGGGTGCAATATAAAAGGTGGCGCACGAGAGCAGTTTACTGGTTTTAGATCATGTACTGGTACGACGCCACTAAGGTCAAGCCTGAGGGCGATCTTAATCCTACACATCAAGAAGCTTTTGAGAACATGGATACCCACTTCAATGGTGCCCTTCTGAGTGTTCTTGACGATTCCATTGTGGATTCATATATGTTGTTTGACAGCGGCAAAGACATGTGGGCTGCGCTCGAGGCCATGTTTGGGGCCTCAGACGCTGGCAGCGAGTTGTACATCATGGAGCAATTCTGTGACTACAAGATGACTGACGAGCGCTCTGTTGTTCAGCAGGCTCATGATATGCAGTCACTCGCTACGGAACTTGAGTACTTTAAGTGTGTGTTGCCGTAAAAATTTGTTGCTGGGACCATCATTTGTTGGGGAACGTAGTAATTTCAAAAAAATTCCTACGCACACGCAAGATCATGGTGATGCATAGCAACGAGAGGGGAGAGTGTTGTCCACGTACCCTCGTAGACCGACAGCGGAAGCGTTATCCCAACGCGGTTGATGTAGTCGTACGTCTTCACGATCCGACCGATCAAGTACCAAACGCACGGCACGTCCGAGTTCTACACACGTTCAGCTCGATGACGTCCCTCGAACTCCGATCCAGCCGAGTGTTGAGGGAGAGTTTCGTCGGCACGACGGCGTGGTGACGATGATGATGTTCCACCGACGCAGGGCTTCGCCTAAGCTCCGCAATGGTATTATCGAGGTGTAATATGGTGGAGGGGGGCACCGTACACGGCTAAAATATCGTATATCAAGTGTGTATAGAGGTGCCCCCCTACCCCCGTATATAAAGGAGCAAGGGGGAGGCCGGCTGCCCTAGGTGCGCCAAGGAGAGGGGGGAGTCCTCCTCCTAGTAGGAGTAGGACTCCCCTTTCCTAGTCCTACTAGGAAAAGAAGGGGGGAAGGAAAGAGAGGGAGAGGGAGAGGGAAAGGGGGCTGCGCCCCCCTCTCCTAGTCCAACTAGGACTCCTCCTGGGAGGGGGCGCGCCACCTCCTGGCTGTTGCCCTCTCTCTCCCCTAGAGGCCCACTAAGGCCCAATACTTCCCCGGGGGGTTCCGGTAACCCTCCGGTACTCCGGTTTAATCCGAAACTTCTCCGGAACACTTCCGGTGTCCGAATATAGTCGTCCAATATATCAATCTTTATGTCTCGACCATTTAGAGACTCCTCGTCATGTCCGTGATCACATCCGGGACTCCGAACAACCTTCGGTACATCAAAACATATAAACTCATAATATAACTGTCATCGTAACTTTAAGCGTGCGGACCCTTCGGGTTCGAGAACTATGTAGACATGACCGAGACACCTCTCCGGTCAATAACCAATAGCGGGACCTGGATGCCCATATTGGCTCCCACATATTCTACGAAGATCTTTATCGGTCAAACCGCATAACAACATACGTTGTTCCCTTTGTCATCGGTATGTTACTTGCCCGAGATTCGATCGTCGGTATCTCGATACCTAGTTCAATCTCGTTACTGGCAAGTCTCTTTACTCGTTCCGTAATACATCATCCCGTAACTAACTCATTAGTCACAATGCTTGCAAGGCTTATAGTGATGTGCATTACCGAGTGGGCCCAGAGATACCTCTCCGACAATCGGAGTGACAAATCCTAATCTCGAAATACGCCAACCCAACAAGTACCTTTGGAGACACCTGTAGAGCACCTTTATAATCACCCTTTTACGTTGTGACGTTTGGTAGCACACAAAGTGCTCCTCCGGTAAACGGGAGTTGCATAATCTCATAGTCATAGGAACATGTATAAGTCATGAAGAAAGCAATAGCAACATACTAAACGATCGGGTGCTAAGCTAACGGAATGGGTCAAGTCAATCACGTCATTCTCCTAATGAGGTGATCCCGTTAATCAAATGACAACTCATGTCTATGGCTAGGAAACATAACCATCTTTGATTAACGAGCTAGTCAAGTACAGGCATACTAGTGACACTCTGTTTGTCTATGTATTCACACATGTATTATGTTTCCGGTTAATACAATTCTAGCATGAATAATAAACATTTATCATGATATAAGGAAATATATAATACTTTCTTATTGCCTCTAGGGCATATTTCCTTCAGTCTCCCACTTGCACTAGAGTCAATAATCTGGATTACATAGTAATGATTCTTACACCCATGGAGTCTTGGTGCTGATCATGTTTTGCTCGTGGAAGAGGCTTAGTCAACGGGTCTGCAACATTCAGATCCGTATGTATCTTGCAAATTTCTATGTCTCCCACCTGGACTAAATCCCGGATGGAATTGAAGCGTCTTCTGATGTGCTTGGTTCTCTTGTGAAATCTGGATTCCTTTGCTAAGGCAATTGCACCAGTATTGTCACAAAAGATTTTCATTGGTCCCGATGTACTAGGTATGACACCTAGATCGGATATGAACTCCTTCATCCAGACTCCTTCATTTGCTGCTTCTGAAGCAGCTATGTATTCCACTTCACACGTAGATCCCGCCACGACACTTTGCTTAGAACTGCACCAACTGACAGCTCCACCGTTCAATGTAAATACGTATCCGGTTTGCGATTTCGAATCGTCCGGATCAGTGTCAAAGCTTGCATCAACGTAACCACTGACGATGAGCTCTTTGTCACCTCCATGAACGAGAAACATATCCTTAGTCCTTTTCAGGTATTTCAGGATGTTCTTGACCGCTGTCCAGTGATCCACTCCTGGATTACTTTGGTACCTCCCTGCTAAACTTATAGCAAGGGACACATCAGGTCTGGTACACAGCATTGCATACATGATAGAGCCTATGGCTGAAGCATAGGGAACATCTTTCATCTTCTCTCTATCTTCTGCAGTGGTCGGGCATTGAGTCTTACTCAATCTCACACCTTGTAGTACAGGCAAGAACCCTTTCTTTGCTTGATCCATTTTGAACTTCTTCAAAATTTTGTGAAGGTATGTGCTTTGTGAAAGTCCAATTAAGCGTCTTGATCTATCTCTATAGATCTTAATGCCTAATATATATGCAGCTTCACCGAGGTCTTTCATTGAAAAACTTTTATTCAAGTATCCCTTTATGCTATCCAGAAATTCTATATCATTTCCAATCAGTAATATGTCATCCACATATAATATCAGAAATGCTATCGAGCTCCCACTCACTTTCTTGTAAATACAGGCTTCTCCAAAAGTCTGTATAAAACCAAATGCTTTGATCACACTATCAAAGCGTTTATTCCAACTCCGAGAGGCTTGTACACTTTGTTAGCTCCCTTTGGATCGAAAAAACCTTCCGGTTGCATCATATACAACTCTTCTTCCAGAAATCCATTCAGGAATGCAGTTTTGACATCCATTTGCCAAATTTCATAATCATAAAATGCAGTAATTGCTAACATGATTCGGACAGACATAAGCATCACTACGGGTGAGAAGGTCTCATCGTAGTCAATCCCTTGAACTTGTCGAAAACCTTTCGCAACAAGTCGAGCTTTATAGACAGTAACATTACCATCAGCGTCAGTCTTCTTCTTGAAGATCCATTTGTTTTCAATGGCTTGCCGACCATCGGGCAAGTCAACCAAAGTCCATACTTTGTTCTCATACATGGATCCCATCTCGGATTTCATGGCTTCAAGCCATTTTGCGGAATCTGGGCTCACCATCGCTTCTTCATAGTTCGTAGGTTCGTCATGGTCTAGTAACATGACCTCCAGAACAGGATTACCATACCACTCTGGTGCGGATCTTGATCTAGTTGACCTACGAGGTTCAGTAATAACTTGATCTGAAGTTTCATGATCATTATCATTAACTTCCTCACTACTTGGTGTAGGTGTCGCAGAAACTGATTTCTGCGATGATCTACTTTCCAATAAGGGAGCAGGTACAGTTACCTCATCAAGTTCTACTTTCCTCCCACTCACATCTTTCGAGAGAAACTCCTTCTCTAGAAAGGATCCATTCCTAGCAATGAATATCTTGCCTTCGGATCTGTGATAGAAGGTATACCCAGCAGTCTCTTTTGGGTATCCTATGAAGACACATTTCTCCAATTTAGGTTCGAGCTTATCAGGTTGAAGTTTCTATAAGCATCGCAACCCCAAACTTTAAGATACGGCAACTTTGGTTTCTTAGCAAACCATAGTTCATAAGGCGTCGTCTCAACGGATTTCGATGGTGTCCTATTTAGAGTGAATGCCGCCGTCTCTGAAGCATAACCCCAAAATGATAGCGGTAAATCAGTAAGAGACATCATAGATCGCACCATATCTAATAAAGTACGATTATGACATTCGGACACACCAGTACGCTGTGGTGTTCCGGGTGGCGTGAGTTGCGAAACTATTCCGCATTGTTTCAAATGTAGACCAAACTCGTAACTCAAATATTCTCCTCCACGATCAGATCGTAGGAATTTTATTTTCTTGTTACGATGATTTTCAACTTCACTCTGAAATTCTTTGAACTTTTCAAATGTTTCAGACTTATGTTTCATTAAGTAGATATACCCATATTTGCTCAAATCATCTGTGAAGGTGAGAAAATAACGATATCCGCCACGAGCCTCAATATTCATCGGACCACATACATCTGTATGTATGATTTCCAACAAATCTGTTGCTCTCTCCATAGTTCTGGAGAACGGTGTTTTGGTCATCTTGCCCATGAGGCACGGTTGGCAAGTACCAAGTGATTCAAAATCAAGTGATTCCAAAATTCCATCAGTATGGAGTTTCTTCATGCGCTTTACACCGATATGACCCAAACGGCAGTGCCACAAATAAGTTGCACTGTCATTATTAACTCTGCATCTTTTGGCTTGGACATTATGAATATGTGTATCACTACTATCGAGATTCATTAAAAATAGACCACTCTTCAAGGGTGCATGACCATAAAAGATGTTATTCATATAAATAGAACAACCATTATTCTCTGATTTAAATGAATAACCGTCTCGCATTAAACAAGATCCAGATATAATGTTCATGCTCAACGCTGGCACCAAATAAAAATTATTTAGGTCTAAAACTAATCCCGAAGGTAGATGTAGAGGTAGCGTGCCGACAGCGATCACATCGACTTTGGAACCATTTCCCACGCGCATCGTCACCTCGTCCTTAGCCAATCTTCACTTAATCCGTAGCCCCTGTTTCGAGTTGCAAATATTAGCAACAGAACCAGTATCAAATACCCAGGTGCTACTGCGAGTATTAGTAAGGTACACATCAATAACATGTATATCACATATACCTTTGTTAACCTTGCCATCCTTCTTATCCGCCAAATACTTGGGGCAGTTCCGCTTCCAGTGACCAGTCTGCTTACAGTAGAAGCACTCTGTTTCAGGCTTAGGTCCAGACTTGGATTTCTTCTCCTGAACAACAACTTGCTTGCTGTTCTTCCTGAAGTTCCCTTTCTTCTTCCCTTTGCCCTTTTTCTTAAAACTAGTGGTTTTACTGACCATCAACACTTGATGCTCCTTTTTGATTTCTACCTCCGCTGCCTTTAGCATTGCGAAGAGCTCGGGAATTGTCTTATCCATCCCTTGCATGTTATAGTTCATCACGAAGCTCTTGTAGCTTGGTGGCAGTGATTGAAGAATTTTGTCAATGACGCAATCATCCGGAAGTTGAACTCCCAGTTGAATCAAGTGATTATTATTCCCAGACATTCTGAGTATATGCTCACTGACAGAACTATTCTCTTCCATCTTGCAGCTATAGAACTTATTGGAGACTTCATATATCTCAATCCGGGCATTTGCTTGAAATATTAACTTCAACTCCTGGAACATCTCATATGCTCCATCACGTTCAAAACGTCGTTGAAGACCCGGTTCTAAGCCGTAAAGCATGGCACACTGAACTATTGAGTAGTCATCAGCTTTGCTCTGCCAGACGTTCATAACTTCTGGCGTCGCTCTTGCAGGAGGCCTGGCACCTAGCGGTGCTTCTAGGACGTAATTCTTCTGTGCAGCAATGAGGATAATCCTCAAGTTACGGACCCAGTCCATGTAATTGCTACCATCATCTTTCAACTTAGCTTTCTCAAGGAACGCATTAAAATTCAAGGGAACAACAGCACAGGCCATTTATCTACAATTAACATAGACAAGCAAGATACTATCAGGTACTAAGTTCATGATAAATTTAAGTTCAATTAATCATATTACTAAAGAACTCCCACTTAGATAGACATCCCTCTAATCATCTAAGTGATTACGTGATCCAAAGCAACTAAACCATGTCCGATTAACACGTGAGATGGAGTAGTTTCAATGGTGAACATCACTATGTTGATCATATCTACTATATGATTCACGCTCGACCTTTCGGTCTCTGTGTTCCGAGGCCATATCTGTATATGCTAGGCTCGTCAAGTTTAACCTGAGTATTCCGCGTGTGCAACTATTTTGCACCCGTTGTATTTGAACGTAGAGCCTATCACACCCGATTAACACGTGGTGTCTCAGCACGAAGAACTTTCGCAACGGTGCATACTCAGGGAGAACACTTTTATCTTGAAATTATAGTGAGAGATCATCTTATAATGCTACCGTCAATCAAAGCAAGATAAGATGCATAAAGGATTAACATCACATGCAATCAATATAAGTGATATGATATGGCCATCATCATCTTGTGCTTGTGATCTCCATCTCCGAAGCACCGTGCTTGTGATCTCCATCTCCGAAGCACCGTGCTTGTGATCTCCATCTCCGAAGCACCGTCATGATCACCATCGTCACCGGCGCGACACCTTGATCTCCATCGTAGTATCGTTGTCGTCTCGCCAAATAATTGCTTTTACGACTATTGCTACCGCTTAGTGATAAAGTAAAACTATTACATGGTGATAGCATCTCATACAATAAAGCGACAACCATATGGCTCCTGCCAGTTGCCGATAACTCGGTTACAAAACATGATCATCTCATACAACAAAATATATCACATCATGTCTTGACCATATCACATCACAACATGCCCTGCAAAAACAAGTTAGACGTCCTTTACTTTGTTGTTGCAAGTTTTACGTTGCTGCTACGGGCTTAGCAAGAACCGTTCTTACCTACGCATCAAAACCACAACGATAGTTTGTCAAGTTGGTGTTGTTTTAACCTTCGCAAGGACCGGGCGTACCCACACTCGGTTCAACTAAACTGAGAGAGACAGACACCCGCCGGTCACCTTTAAGCAACGAGTGCTCGCAATGGTGAAACCAGTCTCGCGTAAGCGTACGCGTAATGTCGGTCCGGGCCGCTTCATCTCACAATACCGCTGAACCAAAGTATGACATGCTGGTAAGTAGTATGACTTATATCTCCCACAGCTCACTTGTGTTCTACTCGTGCATAGCATCAACGCATAAAACCAGGCTCGGATACCACTGTTGGGGAACGTAGTAATTTCAAAAAATTTCCTACGCACACGCAAGATCATGGTGATGCATAGCAACGAGAGGGGAGAGTGTTGTCCACGTACCCTCGTAGACCGACAGTGGAAGCGTTATCACAACGCGGTTGATGTAGTCGTACGTCTTCACGATCCGACCGATCAAGTACCGAAGGCACGGCACCTCCGAGTTCTACACACGTTCAGCTCGATGACGTCCCTCGAACTCCGATCCAGCCAAGTGTTGAGGGAGAGTTTCGTCAGCACGACGGCATGGTGACGATGATGATGTTCCACCGACGCAGGGCTTCGCCTAAGCTCCGCAACGGTATTATTGAGGTGTAATATGGTGGAGGGGGGCACCGCACACGGCTAAAATATCGTATATCAAGTGTGTATAGAGGTGCCCCCCTGCCCCCGTATATAAAGGAGCAAGGGGGAGGCCGGCTGCCCTAGGCGCGCCAAGGAGAGGGGGGGAGTCCTCCTCCTAGTAGGAGTAGGACTCCCCTTTCCTAGTCCTACTAGGAAAAGAAGGGGGGAAGGAAAGAGAGGGAGAGGGAGAGGGAAAGGGGGCTGCGCCCCCCTCTCCTAGTCCAACTAGGACTCCTCCTAGGAGGGGGCGCGCCACCTCCTGGCTGCTGCCCTCTCTCTCCCCTCAAGGCCCACTAAGGCCCAATACTTCCCCGGGGGGTTCCGGTAACCCTCCAGCACTCCGGTTTAATCCGAAACTTCTCCGGAACACTTCCGGTGTCCGAATATAGTCGTCCAATATATCAATCTTTATGTCTCGACCATTTAGAGACTCCTCGTCATGTCCGTGATCACATCTGGGACTCCGAACAACCTTCGGTACATCAAAACATATAAACTCATAATATAACTGTCATCGTAACTTTAAGCGTGCGGACCCTTCGGGTTCGAGAACTATGTAGACATGATCGAGAAACCTCTCCGGTCAATAACCAATAGCGGGACTTGGATGCCCATATTGGCTCCCGCATATTCGACGAAGATCTTTATCGGTCAGACCGCATAACAACATACGTTGTTCCCTTTGTCATCGGTATGTTACTTGCCTGAGATTCGATCGTCGGTATCTCGATACCTAGTTCAATCTCGTTACTGGCAAGTCTCTTTACTTGTTCCGTAATACATCATCCCGCAACTAACTCATTAGTCACAATGCTTGCAAGGCTTATAGTGATGTGCATTACCGAGTGGGCCCAGAGATACCTCTCCGACAATCGGAGTGACAAATCCTAATCTCGAAATACGCCAACCCAACAAGTACCTTTGGAGACACCTGTAGAGCACCTTTATAATCACCCTTTTACGTTGTGACGTTTGGTAGCACACAAAGTGCTCCTCCGGTAAACGGGAGTTGCATAATCTCATAGTCATAGGAACATGTATAAGTCATGAAGAAAGCAATAGCAACATACTAAACGATCGGGTGCTAAGCTAACGGAATGGGTCAAGTCAATCACGTCATTCTCCTAATGAGGTGATCCCGTTAATCAAATGACAACTCATGTCTATGGCTAGGAAACATAACCATCTTTGATTAACGAGCTAGTCAAGTACAGGCATACTAGTGACACTCTGTTTGTCTATGTATTCACACATGTATTATGTTTCCAGTTAATACAATTCTAGCATGAATAATAAACATTTATCATGATATAAGGAAATATATAATACTTTCTTATTGCATGTAGGGCATATTTCCTTCATCATTGCCAAGCTTCCACCTTCGTGGAAGAATTTTGCTTCTTCTCTGAAACACAAGTGTCGGGGTTCAAGAACGACAGCTATGGGATCACAGGGAATCCCCACTACGGTTGGCGGGGCACGGGGCTGTGCAAAGAGCGGGTTTAGATGGTCAACACGGGGGAATTTTATCCAGGTTCGGGCCGCAAGTGATGCGTAATACCCTAGTCTTGCTTTGGTGTATATTTGGTGTTCTTGAAATCTTGAACTAGCTGCGGTGCATGCCTAGCCCAAAATGTTCGAATCCTTCCACAGTACGCCTCGGGCCTCCTTTTGTACGTCGAAGGGGTCACCACAATGGCACACAGGAGGTGGAAAGTATGTACAGCGTACAAGTTTATCTCCCGACATCGTAGGAAAAACAAATTTAATGCGCCGCCTATGTGTCCTCTTGCTTTATTAGGGACGGCAGAGAAGCTCGTCCCGTCTGTCGCCGCCTCGCCTTGCTTTGACACGCGTCCAGGGTGATGAGGCATGCAGCGCCATGCTAGCTGGCTGGCTGCTGAGTTGGTGTGGTGGCAGGGTCTTCACGAAGATCTGCATGCCACCACGCAGGTGCTTGCCTGGTTGGCCTAGAAGCTGCATGCTGCCACATAGGTGCGAGCCTAGTTGGCAGGTTGGCTGCTGCGTCGGAATGGCCATGGGGCAGCGAAACCTTGGGAAGAGCGGGCATGGTTGTGGCCCCGCAGACGTTCCCGGCAAGGGTCTTGCCGGGGCCCCGACAAGGGTCTTGCCGGGGTCTTGTGGGCGTCCCCGACAAGGGTCTTGCGGGGGCCTTCGTCTTCTGGTTCTCATCTAGTCTTGCAGGCCTTCAGTCTTCACAAAGATCTGCATGCCACCACGCAGGTGCTTCCCGAGCCTTGGTTCCAATGTTTGTCGATGGTGTCGGAACTCTCAGGCTCAAGGGTGGCGGTCTTGCCGGTGTTGGGTAAGTTGCCCCGGCAAGGCCCTTGTCGGGGAGCGTAGGTCGTCCCCGGCAAGGCTCTTGCTGGGGGAAACCCACCTTGCCCCTTCGCTCTTCGCGCCTGAAGTTTCAGCGCTGCTCTGGTAGTCTTGTATCTCCGCTTCCTTTGCCCTGCCAAGCGTGGCCGCAGGTGTGGCTACAACTGCCCGTGCACAAGTAAAGGGGTACAGAAGGCCCCCACTTTTGTACACCGACAGGAGCCCCTGGGCCTGGGCCACACATAAGCGCAAAGCATTGTTGGGAGAGGCTCAGAACGGTGCGCAGGCACGCGTGGCAGAGCCTTGACTGCGGTAACTCCTTCGCCAGTTGCGTTTCCCCATGACCGGCGTTGAATGCGTGACGTGGGGCTCGTGTGTGGGATGGTTCACAGCGCGCTCGCGTCACATCATGGTGAAATACTAAAGAGGCGGCCCACGTCTTCCCCATAAAAAGGAGAAACCGCGGGGGCGCTGCTCATTTACCCTTCGTGCCTTTTCCGATCTTGGAAACCGCCGTTCCCCTCTTCTTCTTCCTCAAGCGCAAGTCACAGCTCTTGCCTCTGTTCGCCGCCGCCGCGCCCCCATTGCCCTCGATTCTTCATCCCCCGGCGGTTGATGCGGTCACCCTCAGGCAAGGGCAAGGGAGCGGCTAAAGATGATGGAGGGAAAGAGGCGCCGGAGAGTGAGTTGGCGGCGCTTCGAACGCAGCGCGCCCTCTTCCCCTCGGCGGTTGATGCGGTCACCCTCAGGGACTACTTTAGGCCCCTGTGGGGGAGGGACACGTCGGGCCAAATCGGTACCCCTTCTTCATCGATTACTTCTCCTGCGGGCTCTGCCCCCCTTTCTCTGATTTCTTCAACGACGTCATGCACACCTACGGCTTCCATCTTCTGGACCTTACGCCGAATGCCGTGGCGTGCATGGCCTTCTTCGCCCATCTCTACGATGGCTTTATCGGAGTGCTCCCCAGCACGACGCTCTTCCGCCACTACTTCTATCCTCGCATCCAGCCAGGGAGCGCCATCTCTGGGTGCATCACCTGGATCCCGAGGACCCGGGAGAGGGGTACGTACCCGGAGGGTGCCCAGAAGGAGAGGTGGGAAGAGTGGCGGGGCCGGTGGTGCTGGATTGAGGAGGCGGATCCGCAGGAGTTCTGTCGGGTCCGTCGGGCGCCGCCGGTCCGCAGAAAAGACTGGGCCGACGTCGATGCCAACGACAAGAAGCTTACGGTCGCTACCACCAAGATTCATCGCCTCACCTCGGTCGGGCTCACCCTCGAGATGATTGGGGCCGACTTCATCCGCCGCCGGATTGCCCCACTGCACAACAAAGGGAGGTCGACCTGAGACTTCAGGAACGCGGCCGACATCATGAGGCTCCGCCCTGGCTTGAAGCACAATTTCACGATGCTGGGGGATGCCCATTTTTGCTAGAGGCTCTTCCATCTCAAGGTGAATGAGGACGGAGGGGTCGAGAGGACTGGCAAGGCCGAGAAGGCCGGTAAGGCCGTCAGGGCCGGCAGGTCTCTGTTTGGGTTGCCGGCGGGAGTGGTCCCGTTGAGCAACAACTCTTGCCAGACTGCCATCATCGCCATGATGCCGGACTTCAACACACACGGCCTCGATCCAAGCTGGGCCGAGCCAGAAGCGGAGCGGGTGCAGGCCTTCTTTTACAACCTGTCGAAGAGGTATGTCCGTGATGAGCCGCTGCTCATCCGCGACACCACCAAGGCGGAGCTGGCATATATTGTTGCCAGGGCGGAGGAGGAGGCACTTGCCCAGGAGGCCGACAGCATCGGCACCGTGGAGGACGAGGCCGACAAGGCCACAGAAGAGAAAGAGCTCGCCGAGTGGACGGGGTCTACCGGGGAAGCCAGCGGCACCGGCGCGGGGGCTCCCCTTGTTGTAGATGTGGTCGAGGAGTTGACCGAAGAGGAGGCCGAGGCGGATGAATCCTCGGCCCCGGGGAGGAAATGCGTCCTGCGGCGGGCTAGCTCTGGTGAGCCGGTCCGGCCTGGCAGGACCACGCAGCGGCAACGGGCCCAAGCGCAGCCCGTGCGCCAGACGAGGGCTGCGGTAGCGAAGAAGAAGGCAGCGGCCGCCACTTCTTCCTCGTCCAAGCGGCGCAGGACCCCATCCCCTTCTCCTCCCCCTTCGGACAGCGACCGAGAGGCTAATTTCGACCTCGGTTCCTTCAGCCCGAAGAGGAAGAGGAGCCCAGAGGGGGAGGAGGAGTAAGCACCGCGCCCCTCATCATTTCTGACCCTTAGCCTGTGCTATCCCCTGACATGATCTCATTTTTGCAGGGACACGGAGACGCTGGCCAGAGGGCGGCGAAGAGGGCCATGGCTTCGACGTGCGCCAAGCCCCCGACGAGCACTCGACGCACGCCGGTGGTGGTAGAGATCAGCCCGGATGCCAGCCCTCGACGTAGCCCCCACTTCAGCCCCCAGCGTAAGTTCATTACTTACTCCTCATCGACGGCGCCGGGGCGTGAATCTTGGTGCTGACTTTGCCGGATTTGCAGGAGGGGAGCAGCAATAGGAGGAGCCGCTGAGGGCCGCCCCTGGTATGCTGCCCCCATCGACCACGCCGCCCAGAGGAGCGTCCCCGGCAAGGGCACCTACCGACAAGCCCACGCACACAGAGGAGGAGGCGAGCTTGGGTGCCGGCGGCTCCGTCCCGACAATGAACGTTGGCGGGGAGGGGACCACTTCTTCTCAGCTTGGCATGGGTATGTGGCCTGCCTCCCGTCCCTGTTTTTTTGTTCTAAGCATTGATCTTAGCCTTGTTTCGTCCTTCCTTTCTGGTTTCTAGACCTTCCCCCGATGGACCAGCAGGATATCGACATCGTCATCGGGGAAGTCGCTAGGGATGAGGCCACTCGGCAGCAGCAGCAGGCTCTGCTGAACAGCCAGGAGGAGGACCTCGTTGCTCCTGAGCGGACGCTTGCCGCCACGCTCCGTGGTAAGGACGAGGAGAGCGGGAAGATCGTTACGCAGCGGACCTAGGAGCTGGAGCAGAGGCATAAGGACACACGCCGGCAAGGTGGAGAAGCTAGAGCTGGAGCGGGAGGAGCTGAAGAAGAAGATCTTGGAGCTGACGGAGGAGAGGGACATGGCCGACCGCACTCTAGCGGACGCACAGGTCGCCATCTCCGACAAGGCCAAGGTGCTCTCCAAAGCCAATGACTCCATCAACAACCTGAAGCTGAAACTGGATGGCTTGGAGGGGAAGCTTTCGGAGGCCGGGGTTCGTGAGGAGACCCTAAACAAGGCCCTGGAGGACGAGAAGCGGCTACGGAGCAATGACGCCGCCGAGCACAAGGATTACGCGAAAAGCGTAAACCTCTGGATCAGCCGCCTCATCGACGTCGCCGGGAGGCTCACCACGCAGCTCGCCGTCATGGGCCTGCCGGATGTCAGGTACTCCCAGGAGCCAAACGTGAGCCCCAACGCCAGGCTGACCCTGTTCTTTGAGCGTGTCCTCGATGCCCTAGAGCAGCTCCGCTCCAATCGGGCAGTTTATCTGGCCAATGAGTCCCGGAGGCTCTACGGGGTGCCCTGACCAAGGTGCTCACCAAGGTGGCATTCTGGACCCCCAACGTCGACTTCGCCAACGCGCCGGAGAGCCTACCGGAGGATGTGGACCTTGCGGTGCTCGAGGAGCGTATCGAGCCCATCATCAGCTGCGTCGACGGAGTAAAGAGGGTGGAGGGCCAGCGCCGAGACTAGGCACCCCATTTCTCATTGCCGCTGCGAGTTCATGACCAAGACAATTTTAGCTTAAGTTAGAACTGCGGCAATCATTGATGTAATATTACTCCGCAGTACTTTAAGATAAAGCATGATATCTTCCTATTTGATCTTTCCTTGTACGTACTCACCCTACGCCTAGTTGGATAGGTTTGCCGGCGCGTAAACCCATGCTATGGCGCTTTGAAGGACGGATCCTTAGCAGCCTGCTGGGGGGCGCTTGCTACCGGGCAAGCTACCTTGCCGTTCTCAGTGCAGCCGCTTGAACTGTTGAGCGGACTCGAAACAGAACAAGGGCATTGCCAATAGCGGAAGGGTTCCATTGCATGCAGGTTTTCCGCACAAGGAACAAGATCTTTCGAGGAGAATAGCTTTATAAAAGAAAGAAATTGCCAAAAGTTTTGTGCTACTTAGCTTTTCCATCGCCACGCAGATGACCGTTGCGGCTGGGGGCAGCGCCGCCTCACCTAGCTGGTGGCACCAGAGCGTGGCTGATCGACGTAGCCTTCTTCTCTCGAGCCATCACGACAAAGGAGTCGATGAGTTGACTTCAAAACCGGATTTTACAGCTCGCGCCCCCTACCTGGCGCGCCAAAGATGTCGGGTTCCAGAACGAGACCTATGGGATCACAGGGAATCCCTACAACGGTTGGCGTGGCGCGGGACTCTGCAAAGAGCGGGTTTAGAGGATCAACACGGTGGGATTTTATCCAGGTTCGGGTCGCAAGCGATGCGTAATACCCTAGTCCTGCTTTGGTGTATATTTGGTGTTCTTGAGATCTTGAACTAGCTGCGGTGCATGCCTGACCCAAAAAGTCCGAATCCTTCCTCAGTACGCCTCAGGCCTCCTTTTATACGTCGACGGGGTCACCACAGTGGCACACAGGAGGTGGAAAGTATGTACAGTGTACAAGTTTATCTCCTGACATCATAGGACAAACGCATTTAATGTGCCACCTATGTGTCCTCTTGCTTTATCGGGGACGGCAGAGAAGCTCATCCCGTCCGTCGCCGCCTCGCCTTGCTTCGACACATGTCCAGGGTGACGTGGCATGCAGCGCCACACTGGCTGGCTGGCTGCTGAGTTGGTGTGGTGGCAGGGTCTTCACGAAGATCTGCATGCCACCATGCAGGTGCTTGCCTAGTTGGCCTAGAAGCTACATGCTACCATGTAGGTGTGTGCCTAGTTGGCAGGCTGGCTGCTGCGTCAGAACGGCCATGGGGCAGCGAAACCTTGTTAAGTGCGGGCCTGGTTGTGGCCCCGCAGATGTTCCCGGCTAGGGTCTTGCCGGGGACCGGGCAAGGGTCTTGCCGGGAGCTTGTGGGCGTCCCCGGCAAGGGTCTTGCCGGGGGCCTTCGTCTTCTAGTTCTCATCTAGTCTTGCAGGCCTTCAGTCTTCACAAAGATCTGCATGCCACCACGCAGGTGCTTCCCGAGCCTTGGTTCCAATGTTTGTCGATGGTGTCGGAACACTCAGGCTCAAGGGTGGCGGTCCTGCTGGTGTTGGGTAAGTTACCTCGGCAAGGCTCTTGTCGGGGCAGCCTAGGTCGTCCCCGGCAAGGCTCTTGCAGGGGGAAACCCACCTTGCCCCTTTGCTCTTCGCGCCTCTAGTTTCAGCAAGGCCCCTACTTTTGTACACTGACAGCAAGAGACAAGAGTTTTCCGTTTCGGATCTCATTAGCACTCTTGATTTTGAATAGAAGGCGAGAGCAAAAGACACACGTGCTCGAGTCACTCAGGGAGCTTCTTGTGCCCACATGGTACACGAGAAGAACTTCCAGCCCAACAAGCCCAAAAACAACAAGAACAAATCTAAGTGCAAAGGAAAGTTTGATGCAAAGAATAAGCGGTCACATTGTACCAACTTCAAGAAGAATTCTCATAAGAAGGAGAACGGACACAAACCTCAACTTTTGTAGAACCGCAAAAAATCATTTGGCTGCATCTACCTGCTGTCAGCTATAACCTCATGGTGCTCTAGGTATTTCTACATTCGTAACAAGGTACAATGACCAGCGAAAGATGAAATAAGCTTATTTGTACGTTGACTTGCTGATTGCAGTGTGGAACTGAAAGGATCGAGAAGAGGGTCTAGAGGGGGGGGGGTGATTAGACCCTCAACAAGTAAAAGTGGCAATTTTTAGGTTCTTCAAGTTAAGGTGGAGTTTTTGCACAAGTTTAAGCATTCACAATACATTTCAAGCAAGCATGACAAGAGTATATGCAGCGGAAAGAGTAAAGCTGATAATTGCAAGAAAGTAAAGGGATGGGATTGGAGTGTGCAAACGCAATGAAGACACGGAGATTTTTGGCGTGGTTCTGATAGGTGGTGCTATCGTACATCCACGTTGATGGATACTTCAAACCACGAAGGGTAATGGTTGCGTGAGTCCATGGAGGGCTCCACCCACGAAGGGTCCACGAAGAAGCATCCTTGTCTATCCCACCATGGCCATCACCCACGAAGGACTTGCCTCACTCAGGTAGATCTTAACGAAGTAGGCGATCTCCTTGCCCTTACAAACTTCTTGGTTCAACTCCACAATCTTGTCGGAGGCTCCCAAGCGACACCTAACCAATCTAGGAGACACCATTCTCCAAAAGGTAATAGATGTTGTGTTGACGATGACCCCTTGCTCTTGTGCTTCAAATGATAGTCTCCCCAACACTCAACTCTCTCTCACAGATTTGGATATGGTGGAAAGATGATTTGAGTGGAAAACAACTTGAGGAAGGCTATAAATCAAGATTCTTGTGGTGGGATTGGTATATCTTGATCTCAACACATGAGTAGGTGGTTCTCTCTCAGAAATGTATGCTGGAAGTGTAGGCACGTTCTGATGGCTCTCTCACATATGGAGAAGGGGGTGGAGGGGTATATATAGCCTCCACGCAAAATCCAGCCGTTACACACATTTGACCCAACTCGGTCAGACCGTAGAGAATAACTCGGTGAGACCGATTTAGTTCAAAATGTGAACATAAGGAATCTCCGTGGGACCGACTGGAACAACTCGGTGGGACCGATGTGCTAGGGCTTAGGGCAAACATAAACTCGGTGGCACCGATTGCATCAACTCGGTAAGACCGAAGTGAAGCAATAAGGTAACAGAGAAAATGTCAAGCCAACTCGGTGAGACCGGTCGCTTTTTCGGTGAGACCAAAATAATTGCAACATGCAACAGAGACTTGGCAAGAGCATCTCGGTGAGACCGAGATCCGTATCGGTGTGACCGAACTGTTAGGGTTTCTGGCTGTGGCTATGTCATATGAACTCGGTGGCTCTGGATAGAAAGAATCGGTGGGGCCGAGTTGGAGTTTAGGGTTTTGACATATTTGGAATGAGAAAGTGGTTGAGGGCTTTGGATCAATATCACTAAGCATTTGAGCAAGCAAGCCATTAAGCAACACCTCATCCCCTTTTAATAGTATTGGCTTTCCTATGGTCTCAATATGATCTTGGATCACTAAAATACAAATGAAGAGTCTTGAGCTTTAGACAATGCATGTCCAAGACACCTTGAAGGGTTCCACATCCTCTTGTCCTTTCCACGCGATTGTTGAACTTGTCTGAAATACACTAGACAAAAGTATTAGTCCAACAAGAGATATGTTGACATTAATTACCAAAATCACCCAGGGAGCACTTGTGCTTTCGATCTCCCCCTTTTTGGTAATTGAGGACAACATACATCAAAGCTTTAGGTAAATGATATGAAGAATAGTAGGTAAAGCTTTGGAGAGACATGTAACATGCATAAGCTCGGCCTACATGTATGCAATCATGTGAAGATAGAATATACTAACATGTGAATGCATAATCATGACAGAGCAAGCAGAAAGTTACATGTATCTTGGCTATATGCATCAGAGCAAATAATATGATTTAGAAATGTACCTCCATGTTTATGAATTCCTCTTGCAAACAATATGTACACCAGTAAGAGATCATCATGCACATGAGTGTGATGCATATACTTACCTTGCGGTCTTGAGCTGACTTTGGAAAGAGTGGACTTGAGAAAACAGGGTTAGATAACACAAGAACACTCCTAAGTAAAGCACTTTCAGAAAACCACGAAAGTACCAAGACTGGGATGAAATGTGAACGGTGAGTAGTGAGTACTTCATTTAGATATAGAAATGTCCCCAAAGATTGAAAGATGTGCAATGAATTCCAAAGATTTTTATCCCCTTAGACATTGTCGGCGTTCGGGGAACGGGGGTCCCCAGACATGCCTGCCTGTGGCGCATGGCGTGGCTACGCGAGCAGGCCTGTACGGCCCATCTTCATCGACAAGGTGTTTAAGACCCTCGCGAGGGGCCAAGCCTCGTGGGGCGGACGGCGCAAGACTTCCTCGGGAGCGGCCTCGCCAGGCAGGCTCACGAGGAGCGGAGATATCAAGGCGGGGCAAACCTCGCGAGGCTCTCGTCACGTGAGCAATGACGATCGACACCAGGCGGGCGCCAGCGCGCACAGCGTCCTTGTTTCCTCTTTGGTGCTAAGGAGGTAGGCGCAGGCGCGGAGTACCGAGGCATCAAGCAAAGGTTTCCATATCGGTGCAACGAGACCGAAGACCAGCAGGATGTCAAGACGAAGGTCACCATGGAGCCCAAGACGGCGTCACCACCAGAGCCTTTTGCAGGCGAAGACCACTTTTGTCAGGATAGCTTGTACTAGCTGTCCCCTTTCAAAATTGCCCGCCGTTGTTGGCTCCCTTCCCGCTCAATATTTGGGGAGAGGACCAGGGCCTATATAAGTAGAGCTAGCCACCACCATAGGGGATAACTCATTCAGAGGCATCTCGCCCACACAAGTTCGTCGAGCACAAGAACACCTTAACCTCAGGAGGCTGTTCTTCCCCTTGTACTGTTCGTCATCAGCCCAAGAGGCAATCCACCACCACCACACTGGAGTAGGGTATTACAACACAACGGTGGCCCGAACCAGTATATATCCCGTGTCTTTCTGTGTTGCGAGTTCGTCAAGTTCGTCTGCAAGATATTAGCGAGCAAGGGCGTAGATCGGTAGGAGAGAAAGAACTTCGCGCACACCCCAGAGTTCGAACCTTAAGGGTTTTGCCGGAACCTGAGATCCAACATTTGGCGCGCCAGGTAGGGGTGCACCGTAGCTTCCTTTCCATCGATCGGCGCTCCGTCGCTCTGTCGTCTCCATGGCGGACGCTCGCCGCGCTCGAGCTGAGCGCCGGGCTGCCCTCACCGCCCGCGTTGCTCAGACGGCTCCCGTCGGTGGGCCACCTCGTCGTTCCCCGTCTCCTGCCGCCAACGCCGCCACCGGCCCAGCAGGGAACGAGCAGCAAGCGTCCTCGCTGCACCCATCGGTGCGGAAGGTGTACAAAATCCCATGTTCCTCGTCCCACCACCATCGCTGACCCCGGCCGGTTCCTCGTCCCATGCACGTCGCGCTCCCATGGACGCGCGGCCTGCACTCCTCATGGCGAACGAGCTCCTGTGCTACCGCCCGGTCGATGACCTCTACGAGGATTGGCTCGACCGCGTCGCCGAGCTCGTCCGCGCCGCAGGGGGCTCCTCGGCGTCGTCCCTCTCTCTGCCTCACCCTCCGCCGGCCACGGGCAACGTGGCTCATGGAGCGCCTCCACCACCTCTGCCCCAAGACGGTGCCTTGGCGCCAAGGCGCGTGGCCCCATGGCGTGACCAACCACGCCCGGTGCCCGTGCGTGAAGAGAGAAGCTGCCAAGAAATTCCTTGGCCGCGAGAAGCTGCACCTGCGCTCCACGCGCCGCCTCGCCAAGACCGCGTGCTACCTGCGGTGGCGGCGCGCGAACCTCGTCAAGATCAAGCTCCACCTCCGAGACGGGCCCCGGCAACCACGGCCAGCTGCCGCGCCTTCACCCCCGAGCTGCGTAGCGTCGCCTGGCCGGTCAAGTTCAAGCCAGATCTGCCCCCTCGCTACGACGGCACCCCCGACTCCGCGGAGTTCCTGCAGCTCTACGAGCTGAGCATCGAAGCTGCCAATGGCGATGAGAAAGTCAGGGCGAACTGGTTTCCCATGGCTCTCAAGGACGGTGCCCGCTCCTGGCTCCTGAACCTGCCACCGGGCTCGATCTCCTCTTGGGAAGAGATGCGCGACCGCTTCGTCGCCAACTTCCAGGGCACCCGCGACCGCCCGCCGGGCGCGGGCGACCTGCGCTGCATCAAGCAACAACTAGGAGAGATCCTCCATAAGTACATCCAGCGCTTCAACAACACTCGTCTCAAGAACCCCCAGGTCACGGACCAGGCCATCATCTCCGCGTTCTCCGACAGCGTCCGCGACTTCAAGATGAAGGAGGAGCTAGCTATCCAGGAGGAGCTGTGCACGTCTCAAGAGCTGTTCAACCTGACGACCAAGTGCGCCAGGGCTGAGGAGGGCCGCCTCTCCCTCCTCGAGCTGCCAGCTGCGGGAGTAGAGGAGAAGAAGGCCAAGGCCAAGTACGTGAAGCGCAAGGAAGCAGCTGTGCTCGCAGCGGAGCCCGACACCAAGCGAGGCAGAGATCAGCCCGAGTCGTCCAAGAACAGCCGGCCGTTCTGCGCCTTCCACAACCTGAACACCCACAACACCAGTGACTGTCAAGAGCTCAGAGCCATTCGCGAAGGACGCTTCGGTCGACGCCCCGAACGCAACAACCGGGGCTACGGCCAAGGAGGAGGGCATGGTGGAGGACGCTAGGACGACCGTGGCCCGTGCAAGGAGTGGCGCGACTATCCTCGTGAGGACCGCTAGTAGGATCATCCTCGCGAGGGCGCCTGGAGAGACCAGCCTCGTGAGGATCGCCCTCAGGGCAACGCCGGCCTTCCCCCGCTGCCGCCACCGCCAAGAAGGAACGACGACCACCATCAAGACGAGGGGGCTGGGAGCTTCCAAGAGCCGCGTGCTATCGCTTGCATCTTGGGCGGAGCCCAGGCCCCAGCCTCGCAGCGTATCTTCAAGCAGTTTGCTCGTGAAGTGAATGTAGTCCTCCCCAAGCTCGAGGCCACACGCCCACTCAAATGGTCCCAGTGCCCCATCACGTTCAACTCGGCAGATCAGCTCAAGTGCGCGGCTACCGCTGGCGCCCTCTCGATGTTGTGCTCCCCAGTCATCAGCAATGTGCAAGTTACCAAGACCCTCATCGACGGCGGCGCAGGGCTCAATGTCCTGTCCGTCGATACGTTCGACAACCTCCAAGTCCCATATGACCAGCTTTAGCCTACCAAGCCTTTCTCAGGAGTGACCGACGGTTCCACCACGCCGATAGGGCAGGTCCGCCTCCCTGTCACCTTCGGAGAACACAAGAATTACCGCACCGAGCTCATCGACTTCGACGTCGCGCACATCCGTCTGCCGTACAACGCCATCCTCGGGTATCCAGCCCTGGCCAAGTTTATGCCCGTCACCAAGCACGGCTACAACGTCCTCAAGATGCCGGGAAGCGGCGGAATCATCACGGTCCCATGTGAAGAGAGAGATGCGGTGTGCTCCCTCGAGGGCGCCTTCCAAGCTGCAGCAATCGACGACCCTGACAGCAAAAGTGATGGCCCTCCAGAGGCCATCCCCAAGAAGAAGCAGCTGCACCGTGCCGGACCTCAGGAGGGCGGCGTCGCGGCTGGAACCTCATCAGGATCAGCGCCCGCTCTAGGGGCGCCTCCCTCCATCGCATAGGAAGGCGCGCCCAGCGCCCTCCTCAGGCAGGGCTCGGGGGCTTTCTTCTGGAAGGCCTCAGACCTTGCCCACATCACGAGGGAGGCGCTTGGGCGCCACTTGGAGGCGTGCTTCACGGCACATTTTCCTCAGGAGGGCACACGGCAAGGATCACCACCGTTCAGGAGTTCATCACCAAGACCACCCAGGAATTGCAAGACTCAAGGGCCACGTGCGGCGACCGCCGCCCACGAGGCGCAGCTTCCCATCCAGGCGAGTATGCCGGGCTGCGCGTCTGCATCGATGTTCAGGGGCTCAAAAGGGCCGCTTCTCAGGAGCTCTTCTGGCCTTCGCGTGTGGGACGCTGCGAGGGTCCACCGCACAGCTACGTTCGCATGCCCTTCGGCCTGCCGAGCGTGTCGTCAGCCTATCAGCGCAACATGCGGCGTATCCTGGTGGCCCAGGAGGCCAGGCACCACGCCGTCTTGGCGGAGATGGAGACGGTCCTCCAGGAACCGCCCGAGCCCCCAGAGCTTCCCTAGGCTCAGGGCCCCGGTGGCTCATGAGGATCTAGCCCTTCGTTGCACGCCTTCAGCTGCCTCAACTCTCCTTCGTCAACAGAACAAGGTGACATTTTCCAAGTTCATTTAGTTGGGAGCGCCCCTTGGGCTGCATTATTCCCAGGCCGCGTGGGACCGTCCCTGTGGCATGTATCCTTTTCTTATGTCTTTAGCTTACCCTGCTGGGGGCGCCCCTCGGGCTGCATTATCCCCAAGCCGCTCAGGCCTGACCCAGCGGCACGTATCTCCCATGCATTCGCTTAAGCCTACTCCTCTCATGTTCAATCTATCTATGATTACCATCTGCTCGATTGCCGCTTGCCATGGCCCCTCCTTCATGCAATTTGCGTGCACATTAAAAGGGGGGCTCCTGAGCATCGCGACTCAGGAGCTCTTACTGGCTCTCCAGCCCTCACCCCTGGCCTTGACCACGGCATCACGACCTGGCATACCAGAGGCGGCTGAGCTCGCTCGAGGGCCGGGACCTGAGGACGTAGAGCACTTGTACCTAACCGTCTCGCAGGAACACACAACCAGCCAAGACCCAAGACCAAGCGCAACCCGCCTTGAGGTAGGGCCTCGTGAGTCCCGCGCTGGCTCATGAGTGCCCATATACACCTCGCAGCCTTGCCGTGCAAGCCACGTGTCAGGGTGGGGCTGTACACGCCCTGGGGTCTCTCCTCAGAGGGAGCCCCCCCACGCACAAGTGGAAGCACCATGCTCCGTGCTGGCCGTCGACACTGCCGAGGAGCGGCTATGCCCGTGCACAAGCGAAAGCACTATGCTCCGCGCTGGTGATAAACAACTGAGGGCGGCCTCACGGCCGTACTAACCTCAGGGAGCCCCTGAGCTCAGCGTCCAGCCTCACCGCAATGCCTCCCCTCGGGAGAGCCGCGCGAGGGGGCTGGGAACGGGGGCTGCGCTTAGGTCACACCCAAGCGCACGCCACCTAACCATGTCGCACAGACCTGGTCGTCACACGCCCCTCCCGAGATCTCGGCGAGGGCAGGTATGTAGATTGTTTGCATGTCAAGGGGGACTCCTGAGCATCGCGACTCAGGAGCCTAACTGGTCACGTAGCCCCTCACTCCTTGGTCCGTCCTGGTCTCCGGTCGCCTCAATGGCGGTTGAGGTATGCGCGGGGCCGGGCTCTGCCGACGTAGAACATTTACTTATCCTCGCGTCTCCTCCCTATTAGCTGTTTGCGCGTCAAGGGGGACTCCTGAGCATCGCAACTCAGGAGCCTAACTGGTCACGTAGCCCCTCACTCCTTGGTCCGTCCTGGTCTCCGGTCGAACCCCGAGGGTTTTGCCGGAACCCGAAATCCGACCTTTGGCACGCCAGGTAGGGGTGCGTCGAAGCTTTCCTTCTGTTGATCCACGCCCCGCCACTGCAGCGCCTTGCCCCCATGTCCGGCCTTGCTCTTCCGGCTGCGATGGCGGATGCCCATGGCGGGGCCAGGGGGCTCAGAGCCTTTGCCCCTGCCTTGCGGCGGGTGCGGTGGCCGCCCAAGTTCAAGCCGGAGATGCCGCCGCGTTATGACGGCACGGCGGACCCGTCGGCCTTCCTGCTGGCGTATGAAGAGGCCATCCTGAAGGTTGGGGGCGACATCAAGGTCATGGCCGACTGGCTTCCCATGGCCCTCACTGTTGCACCGCGCGACTGGCTGCTCAACCTCCCAGGATCCGCGGTGGCACCTTGGGAGGAGCTGCGTGGCCTCTTCGCTGTGTGTTACGCGGCGCAGGCGCCCCTCGCTGTCGCGGGCCTCCTCGGAGGCTCGCAAGCGCCGCCCTTAGACTGTCACACCAAGCCGTTCTTTCGCCAGATCGGCGCCGCCTCCACGCGGCAGGGGGCTCCCCTGGGTTGGGCGGCGCCCAAGGCCGACCTGACCTTTGACTCGGGGGATCACCCTGTCACCACCGTTGGCTCGGGCGTGCTCTCAATGCTTTGCACGCCCACCATCTGCAGCGTAGCCGTCACCAAGACCCTCATCGACGGCGATGCCGGCCTCAACGTGCTCTCTGTGGAGGCTTTTAGCCTCCTTCAGATACCGCTCGAGCGGCTCCTGTAACACCCCGGATGTAACTTTCCATATTTGTAACTCCAACTCTTGCCATTTTCGGCTATGTGCTATGATTTTCCCTCCGTGGCCCGGTTTTGTCTTTCGTTTTGCATTTTGTTCATGTCATGCATCTCATACCATGTCATCATGTGCATTGCATTTGCATACATGTTCGTCTCATGCATCCGAGCATTTTCCCCGTTGTCCGTTTTGCAATCCGGCGCTCCCACCTCCTCCGGTGCACCCCTCTTGTTTTCTTTCGTGAGCGGGTGTCAAACGTTCTCGGAATGGACCGAGGCTTGTCAAGTGGCCTTGGTATACCACCGGTAGACCACCGGTCAAGTTTCGTTCCATTTGGAGGTCGTTTGGTACTCCAACGGTTAACCGGGCAACCGCAAAGTCCATTTGTGTGTTGCAGCAAAACCCCCCTCAAAACCATCCCAAAACTCCTCTAAGTCACTTCCATGCTGTAGGTCGTTCGATCACGATCGTGTGGGCGAAAACCGCACCTCATTTGGACTCTCCTAGCTCCCTCTAGCTATATATATGCATCCCCTCCCGTATACAATCACAGATGAAACCCTAACCACCTTCCTCTCCGCGGCCGGACGTGTCCGTACCGCCGCCGCCCTCGCCCACTCGCGCGCTGACACGTGGCAAGCCGTCCCCGCGACGCCGCTGCGGCCCGCCAGGCCCGCCGCCGGCCCCCGCGGGCCGGCGCGCCTTCGCCGCCCGCGCGCCTCCCCCGCTCCCGTGCGCCGCCGCCCCTCGCCCGCCTCGCCGCTGCACTCCGCCGCCGCCAGCCGGCCGGCCCCGCCGCCATCTCCGCCGCCGTTCGCCGCCCGAGGCCGCCGTCCGCCCGACGCCGCGGCGCCCCCCTCCGCCGCCGCCGCCATCCCGCGTCCTCTCCGGCCTCCTCCACTTCCCCCCAACGCCGGCCGCCGTCCCCCCTTCCTCTCCCGTCGCCGGCGACGAGCCCGAGCCGAGCCGGCCCCGATCGGATCTGGTGAGCACCGTGCGTTGACTTTCCCGAGACCCCCGAATTTTTCCTAAGTCATGTGATTTTTACAGTATATTGCCATGTTCATTGCATTGTAACTCCCTGCATATAGCTCTGTTTCGCGCGTGTAATATATCGGAATGTTCGACTCTTGATGCTCTACATTTTGTTCAATTGCACCATGTTCATTTGAGTCCATCTTGATGCCCAAATCTCTGATGCAAGAGTGCTAGTTGCTGTTATCTGCTGTTACTTAGCAGAACTTGAGGATTTGTTATTTTTGTATCATTTAATCTATGCATCTTATGGGCATGAGCTCTAGGCTCCGTAATGTTTCTGATTTCAGGGACTTAGTGATTTCTCTAAGTCTCTGTCTGCTGTTATTTTGTTGCCATGTAAACTTGATGCTACAAAGAGATCCATGCATATTTTGGAGATGTTCAGTAAGGATGTTTTGTAGATATTGTTGTAATTGATGCATTCCTGCCCTTGTTTGAAATCATGGAGTGCCATAGCATGACTCAATCTTGCTCTACTTTTGCTATAAAATATTTCTGGCAGATTCTTAACATGATATGCAATTTTGCCAAGCTTGTTGTAGTTGATCCATACATGCTATGTATTTGTTCTTGCCATGGATAGCTTCATCAACATGCCATATTGCTGTAGGAATGCTTGTTTTGTCATGAATTGCTTTGTGGTGAGTGCATTAAGCTCACCAAGATGCCTTCATATTATTGTTTCTGCCATGCTCTGTTTTCTGCTAAGTTTGAGATCTGTTAACGAAACTTGCTATGTTTACATGGTTGCCATCATATCTTCTGGTCCTTTTTGGCTTATGGTCAGTAAGGGACTTTTGTCATATGCATTTAGTAGAATACTGTCGTGCTTTGTTTTGCCATGTTAAGTTCTTGTAGCATGTTTATTTCGTGCTCTGAACATTGCTACCTGATGCTGTTTTCTGCCATGTCCAGTTTTTCACCAAGACTGTGAACCTGTTATCTTTTGCACTTTTGCCACGCTTGTTTGAGCCTATTATGTTGTGATGTAGCCGTAGCTCAGTGTTCATCTTTTGTCAAGCATCTCCTGTGGATTACTGCCATATGCTTTGTTGCTATGTTGGTATGCTGTAGCATTGTTACTTGTCGCATTCTAAGTGCTATCATGCTGTTAATCGCAGATTCGTGTCATTATTGTTTTGCTTGCCATTTGCAAACCGTGCATCCGTTTCCGGTGATCTTTATATCGATTTCGACCGAAATCATCTCATCTTTCCAGTGGAATGCTTGGTTTGCCAAGTTACTGCCTTGTTCATCATTTTTCTTCCGGAGCACGCATATGCATCGCATATCATATCTCGCATATCATACATGTTTTGCATCATGTTGCTTGTGCATTTCCCGTGATTTATTGTGGTTCCATTGCTTGTGTTCTTGTCTTGGGTAGAGCCGGGAGATGAGTTCGTGAACGAGGAACCTGTTGAGTACGCTTACGAGGATCAAGCTTTCGACTACTCTGAGAACCTTGCAGGCAAGATGACCACCCCTCGAAATCACTTCTATCTTTGCTTTGCTAGTTGTTCGTTCTATTGCCATGCTGCGCTACCTACCACTTGCTATATCATGCCTCCCATATTGCCATGTCAGCCTCTAACCATCCTTTCCTAGCAAACCGTTGTTTGGCTAAGTTACCGCTTTTGCTCAGCCCTTCTTATAGCGTTGCTAGTTGCAGGTGAAGTTGAAGTTTGTTCCATGTTGGAACATGGATATGTTGGGATATCACAATATCTCTTATTTAATTAATGCATCTATATATTTGGTAAAGGGTGGAAGGCTCGGCTTTAGGCCTGGTGTTTTGTTCCACTCTTGCCGCCCTAGTTTCTGTCATACCGGTATTATGTTCCTTGAGTTTGCGTTCCTTACGCGGTCGGGTGATTTATGGGACCCCGTTGACAGTTCGCCTTGAATAAAACTCCTCCAGCAAGGCCCAACCTTGGTTTTACCATTTGCCACCTAAGCCTTTTCCCCCGGGTTTTCACGAGCCCGAGGGTCATCTTATTTTAACCCCTGGGCCAGTGTTCCTCTGAGTGCTGGTCCAAACTAGAGCACCGTGCGGGACCGTCCCTTGGCAACTTGGGTTATGTTGGTACCTGTACGCTTCTCTTATCTGGTGTGCCCTGAGAACGAGATATGTGCAGCTCCTATTGGGATTTGTCGGCACATTCGGGCGGCTTTGCTGGTCTTGTTTTAACATTGTCGAAATGTCTTGTAAACCGGGATTCCGAGACTGATCGGGTCTTTCCAGGAGAAGGTTTATCCTTCGTTGACCGTGAGAGCTTATGATGGGCTAAGTTGGGACACCCCTGCAGGGTATTATCTTTCGAAAGCCGTGCCCGCGGTTATGAGGCAGATGGGAATTTGTTAATGTCCGGTTGTAAAGAACTTGTCACTTGACCCAATTAAAATACATTAACCGTGTGTGTAGCCGTGATGGTCTCTTCTCGGCGGAGTCCGGGAAGTGAACACGGTTTGAGTTTTGATGACGTAAGTAGGAGTTCAGGATCACTTCTTGGTCATTACTAGATGGTGACCGTTCCGTTGCTTCTCTTCTCGCTCTCTTTTGCGTATTTTAGCCACCATATATATGCTTATTGCCTGCTACAGCTCCACCTCATTACACCATCTTTTCCTATAACCTTAAATAGTCTTGATCTCGCGGGTGTGAGATTGCTGAGTCCTCGTGACTCACAGATTCTACCAAAACAGTTGCAGGTGCCGACGATGCCAGTGCAGATGATGGGATCGATCTCAAGTGGGAGTTCGATCAGGAACGTGGTCGTTACTAGGTGTCTTTTCCTGATGATCAGTAGTGGAGCCCAGTTGGGACGATCGGGGATCTAGCATTTGGGGTTATCTTATTTTCATTTGGATCTTGACCGTAGTTGGTCTATGTGTGTATTTTGGATGATGGATGAATTATATTTATGTATTGTGTGAAGTGGCGATTGTAAGCCAACTCTTTATCCCATTCTTGTTCATTACATGGGATTGTGTGAAGATGACCCGTCTTGCGACAAAACCACAATGCGGTTATGCCTCTAAGACGTGCCTCGACACGTGGGAGATATAGCGGCATCGTGGGTGTTACAGCTCCGCCCCAGCAAGCCCTTCTCCAGGGTCGGCGGCGGCTCCTCCAGCCTCCTGGGGCAGATCCGTCTTCCCGTGACCTTCGGCACCCGCGACAACTATCGCACTGAGCTGATCGACTTCGACATCGCCCGTATTGGCCTCCCGTACAACGCCATCCTCGGGTACCCGGCTCTGGCTTAGTTTATGGCAGCAACCCATCCGGCCTACAACCTCATGAAGATGCCTGAGAGCAAGGACGTCCTCACCGTAGTTGGAGATACCAAGGAAGCTCTGGTAGCGCTCAAGCTTGCCCTCAAAACCGGCGCGGCAGCGCGACCGACCGACGAGGTCATCTCCGGGGTTAAGGAGGCCGCACCAGCCAAGAAGAAGCAGTTGTTCACTCAAGATCGGGTAGAAACCAAGCAGTTGCCGGTCGAGGAAGATGGGTCCTCTGGAGCCACCTTCACCATAGGTGCCAACCTCGACCCGGATCAAGAGGAGGCATTGATGAAGTTCTTGTGCGCAAACAAGGAAGTATTCTCCTAGGAGCCCAAACAGCTGGTAGGGGTCCCAAGAGGGGTGATCGAGCATCACTTGAGGGTGTGCCCCAATGTGCACCCTGTGAAGCAGAAGGCGCGGCGATAGTCCACGGAGAAGCAGTCCTTCATCATCCAGGAAACCCGCAAGCTGGAGGCAGCAGGTGTCATTCGTGAGGTTTGGTACTGTCAGCGTTCTGGCAACGGGGGTCCCCAGACTTGCCTGCGTGCGGCCCACGGCGTGGCTGTGCGAGCAGGCCCGTATGGCCCATCTTCACCAACAAGCACTCAAGACCCTCGCGAGGGGCCAAGCCTCGCGAGGCGTATGACGCAAGACCTCCTCGGGAGCGGCCTTACCAGGTTGGCTCGCGAGGGGCAGAGATCAAGGCAAGGCAAACCTTGCGAGGTTCTCGTGACGTGAGCCATGACGACCGAGACCAGGCGGGCGCCAGCGCATGTAGTGTCCTTGTTTCCTCTTTGGTGCTAAGGAGGCAAGCGCAGGCGCGGATTACTGAGGCGTCAAGCAAAGGTTTCCATATCGGTGCAATGAGATCAAGACCAGTACGACGGCAAGACAGAGGTCACCATGGAGCCCAAGGAGGCGTCACCACCAGAGCCTTTTGCAGGCGAACACTGATTTTGTCAGGATAAGCTGTACTAGCTGTCCCCTTTCAAATTGGCCGTTGTTGGCTCCCTTCCTACTCAATATTTGGGGAGAGGACCAGGGCCTCTATAAATAGGATTAGCCACCACAGTAGGAGGCATCTCATCTTGGACTAGATCCATCCCATCCTCACACCCACCAAGCACAAGAACACCTCAACCTCAGGAGGCTGTTCTTCCCCCTTTCTACTATTCATCCTCAGCCCAAGAGGCAATCCACCACCACCACACTGGAGTAGGGTATTACACCACAACGGTGGCCCAAACCAGTACAAATCTTGTGTCCTTTGTGTTGCGAGTTCGTCGAGTTAGTCCTTGAGATCTTAGCGAAGCTAGGACATGGATCGGTAGGGGGAGATCTTCGTGCACACCCCAGTGTTCAAACCTCGAGGGTTTTGCCGGAACCCGTGATCCGACATTTGGCACGCCAGGTAGGGGTGCGCAGGAGCCTCTTCCCTGCCAGTTGATCCACCGACGCTCCTCGGTTCCGATGTCCGGCGACCCGATGGCTGACGCCGACTGCTGGGCAGCCTGGCCAGCCCGGGCGGCGCCGCCTGCCTAGGAAGACCTCAACCTAACGCTGCTGGGCGCGGGTGGCAGGGCCAGGCGCCGTCCACCCTTACTCCATGACAAGCGCGAGCCGCTGCAAGGGCCGCAAGCCACTCCACGGCAACGGTGCCACACACCCGGCGGGAGCAGGCGAACATGCTGGCTGCACTCGCAGTGGCGCGGGAGCTGCTACGGTGCCGACTGATGGAGAGCGGCCGGGATGCGATGCTGGAACGCATCGCCGAGCTACTGGACGCAGCGGCCACGGGAGCGCCGCCCTTCTGCTATCAGCTCACGCCTCAGGCGGTGGATGGATCCCACGGCGGACCTCACCACGCCCGCGTGCTCCCGGGTGCGCCCGGGGGCCTCGTCGACATCAACGCGATCCATGGTGGAGGGCGCCCTGTTGTGCCCGCACCACCCCAGATGGGTGCGGGCACGAGCGTTGCCACACACGGCCCCATCGGAGCACTGCCCTACCATCCTTAGGACGGCGTGACAGGCCGGGCAACATGGAGCGTTGGGCACTTCGTGGAGGTCTTCGGGGCAGCGGCCTTGGAGGCCTACATGCCCTGCATGATGGACCAGGAGTACATGCTAGAGGACGACCCCGACTCTTTCCTCGGACCAGGTTGGGAGGGGTGGCATTACGAGCTGAAGCTTCCAGGAGCCGCCAGAGAGCCCCACCAACCGCGCCGTCGACAACAGATACAGGGTACCACTAATCCCTCAGGGGCAAGCTTACGCTAACCATGAGTCACAGGTGAACCAGGTCACAGTACCAGGCGATGGTTCTGGTACGGCGATGTCTGCCCCATCAGGAGAGACCCACTGGGGGCTGCGCGGGAGGAGCCCAGAGCAAGGCCCCTCCCCGCGTCGCACGGAGCAAGGCGTTACCCGGAGGTAGGCCCTCTGCCGGGGAGGCGCCGACGAGCCCTACCCTGGCAGAGGACCCGTGGCCGCGGAGGGCGCCGCTGGCATCCCCTTTGCCCCTTTGGTGTCGTCCTGGTTTCCTGTCGCCCCCAACGGTGGCCGAGGGAGGCGCAAGGCGGGGCCCTCGTCTGGCGATATGAAGTAAGGCTCACGCCTATGAAGGTCTCTGCTCGTGACACTCTCACGTAATAACGAGTGGGGCTGTACACGCCTCGGAGTTTCAGGAGTGCTGCCCTCGGGCCTCGGGGGCTCCCTCCCACGTCCTAGTGGTAGCACTTAGCTCCGCGCTGGTGAGAAGACTCGAAGACAAGAAGACTAGACTAGGCGCCGGACGCGGCCATTTGCTTTGGATCCCTTTTCTGTAGCCTTGCCTTCTGGATTTGGATTTGAGTTGAAGTTGAATTTTCATTGATACGCGCGGGGGGGGGGGGGGGGGTGCCTTTTCTCGTTCGAGTGATTGCTTGCTATCTGGTTCTTGCCTTATCCCGGAGCTCACGCTCGCTGCCTCCCCCTCGCGGGCCTCTCGCGATCGGGGCTGGGCGCAGCATACGCGCCGCGCGCGTCGACACCATGATCGACGCTTGATTCTCGCGAGGCCCTCTCCGGTGAATCAACAGAGTCTTCAGGAGTTCCTCGAGAGCTCACGACCTCACGATCCAGTTCAGGGCTTACCCGGCTGAGGTAAGCCGCAACAGCAAACTTGCCGCTAGACCCATGGATTCTCAAAGGTGCACACTCAGCTTGACATAAAAGAATAAAGGTTGCAGTTTGTTTACACAAGGGGCTCTCCCTCTCAAAATGCTATTACAACCTCTAGGGCCACGCCCGAGCCTCTGCGTGTAGGACAAACAGCTGGGAAACGCGGGGATCAGTCGGGCATGTCGCTCGCCGCATCGCCTTCGGATGCGCCGCTCGCATCGTCATCTCCTCCGCCGGCATCATCATCGCCTTCGACGGCGCCACCATCACCATCGTCGACCATGTCGCCCTCGTCTGCCGCGACCACCACCGCGTCGTCTTCGGAAGCAAAGGCCCTGACCAGCGCGTCCACATTGTCCTCCACCCACCGCGCTAGGTCACCCCGGATGGCCTGCAGAACTGGAGCGATGGCGGCGTCAAAGTCAACGTCCTGGTAGGTGTTCTAGAGATAGCTGAAGACACGGGAGAACGCGCGCCCGAGCAAGCTGCGACTCCTCTCTTCGGCAAGCTAGCGAGCCCTTTCGGAATGGTTCTCCAGGCGCGTCACCACCTCGGTGAAGAAGCGAAGATGACTGGCGTAGTCGTCCGCGTGGGGATGAGGGGCATTCCCGTCGCAGATATGGCCCAGCGTGGTGTTGGCCCTGTTCCTGAGACCCTGGAGCATGGGGGCATGCACGCGCTCCAATGTCCGCCGCTGAAGCACTTCCTCCCTGTTCTGCCGTGCAATGGCCTCGGCGTCAGCAACCCGCTTCTAAAGAGAGAGCAGCTCGGCGCGGGCGGAGGCCAGTTCCGCCTGCGCCGCGAGCAAGGTGGCTGCCGTGGCCTCCTCGCGCCTCTCCACCTCAGCTAGCCTGGGCCTAAGGGCAGCGGCCCTACCTGCAGCGTTCATCTCCGCAAGCTGTAGCTTCAGGTCATGCCTACCCTCAAGACCCGCGCAAACCATGGCCACCCGGCGATCGACCTCCTCCTGAGCCTTGGCCTCGCGTGCACCAACGGCATCTTCCGCTTGGACAACTTGACGCTCCCTCGTCTCCAACCGCTCAAGCTCGAGGCTATGCTCCACGGCTTCCAGTGCCAACGCCTCCTCGCGCCTCCGGATCTCTTCTTCTTCGGCGGGCGTCCCCCTCAGCGATGCAAGGGCGGCTCTGCGCACCTCCACTTGCCGCTCCAAGGAGGCGCACCAGGCTTGGAGCTCCCACACGCGCTTCTCTGTGGCCTCGCAGCGGCGGTCGTCTTCTCGGGCCTCTTCCTGGGCTTGGGAGCAGGCTTCACGCGAGGTCGCGAGAGAAGCTTCAGCCTTTGCGTTATCAAGCTCGCGCTGGTGACCCTCGAGGTTGATGGCCACATTCAACTTGTGCCGCTCCTCCGCCAACCGAAGACTCTCGGCCACGGGGCACGTGTCGACACCCGCGAGTTCTTCACCGAGCCGAGTCATCGCGCCCATCGCCTCCTGGAAGAGCTCATGACGAACAATGCTCTGTCCGTGCTCGAACTCGAGCGCATGACCCATCTCGTCCACCACCGCGGGGGCTGCAGGCAGGGCCGGAAGCGGCACGCCCCCTCCCAACAATGGGCCGGGGGCTGGCGCGTGCCCGGAGGCCAACTAGGCCTCGCAAGGGGCCTGGGCGAGTCGGGGCTCGCTGCTTGAGGAGGCGCCCAGGACCGAAGCCATATAGCCGCCATCCACGATCAGAGGAGGAGCCCTCGGCACGCTCACTGAGCTCCAGGCGAGGCCGTGAAGGAGGTACGACGGGGGTGAAAGCTCAAGGCGCCATGGAGGCGAGCGCGCCTCTGCAACCGACCCCGCACCGAAGGCGGCGTGCAGGCTCGGGGCGCTCAAGGTCAGCGAGGGAGACGAGGAGAGAGGAGACCGCTTCTCGGGTGAGCTCGGCACCTGCAGCGAAGAGTGGAACCACGTTGACGGGATTCTCGTGGGGCCCCACCAGTCCGTCTGGGCGCAGCCCCCACTCGTCAAAGGAAGGCATGTGCTCCACGAATTCCTCCTTGTTCGAGCAACGATACAACAGGCAACTCTTCCCAGGCATGTCGTCCGACAACGGAACGCCAGCCAGGACCCCAAGCACCATCTGTCGCGCCTCAAGAGGGAGCCCGGACTCCTGAAGCCTCATATGGTCCTTGCTGTTGAGCAAGGCCCACATCGGCCGAGAATGGCACTGAAGCGGAGCAACTCGGCGTCGGACAAACTCCTTCACCACCATAGGCGCAGTCACACCACGGTCTTTCAGCCTCTTCATCCTGAGCCAGACGGGGACAAGGCAGGGGCTCGCGAGCTTCTCGTGGCTCCAACCGGAGTTGGGGACGGCAGGCGCCAGCGAAGGATGGAGCAGAGGGCTGAGCACTCCGACATCAACAAACACCCACCGTGTCCAAAAACCCGCTCGTGGATGGAGGAAGCTCGAAGTTGATCCCCGCGCCTGCCGCCGCAACCACAACATGGAAGCTCAGGCACCCCAAGCTCTACCGGGGGTCAATCAGATGAAGCGAGAAGAAGTGGCGAAGAAGGGCCACGGAAGGGGCAATGCCCACCATGGCCTCACAACCAAAGGCGAAGACAGAAAGAAGGTTCACGGATTGTGGGTCAAGATGCAGCATGTGGATTTGATAGTGTTCCAGCACTGCGTTGAAGAAGGCGGAGAAAGGAGGGACCAGGCCAGCCGAAAGGGCGTCAATGAAGAACGGGACCTCGGTGGCTGCCCGGTCAATGCGAGCACGAGACGCAGGCCAAGTCACTGTCTTTCCCCACTCATTGAAGTTGGAGGCGAGCATGGGACGCACCTTGCCCATGGCCTCATCGTTGAGCACCAGCGATCGGCCAACTTCGGGCTCGGCGGCCGGAGGCGCACTAGCCAAAGACAGAGGTTTCTTCCCCTTATCTGCTTGTTTCGGCGCCATGGCGATGGAGTGAGCAGAGCTCAGGTCAGATTGGAAAGAGGAGCGGAGTCCCGGGGAAGCAGAGGAATTGGAGGAGTATGGCGTAGATGATGGAAGAATAACTGTGTAGGTTGCGGTGGCCGCCTAGGCAGGCGGGTATCAAGGCGGCATGGGGAAGCGGAGACGCCCACGTCCAATCAACCGCCACATGTCGACCAAGGTCGCAGGCTGTTGGGGCCCGTGGCGCTAGGCACTTGCCCTTTGGCTTCGCCTCGAAGCCAAGTCCGAGCGCGCCTTGGGCCCGGGGGCTACTGTCGGCGTTCTGGGAACTTTTGTCATATGCTTTGAGTAGATTCATGCCATGCCTTTGTTTGCTGTGTTCTGTTCCTGTAGCATATTGATTTCGTGCTCTGAACATTGCTACTTGATGCTGTTTCTGCCATGTCCAGTATTTCGCCAAGTTTGTGAACCTGTTACTATTTGCAATCTTGCCATGTCCTTTTGAGCATGTTCTAGTGATTTCTGGAGGTAGCTCAGTGTTCATGTTTTGTTGTGCTTTACCTGTACATCATGTCCACGCCTTTTGTTTTCATGTTAGGTTGCTGTAGCTTATTGTTTTGATGATTCCTTTATGCCTAGTTGCTGTTTTGGACAGATTGTTGCTATATCTTGGTTGGAGTGTATGTATTGCACCGTTGCTCCGTTTTGAGCATGCTCTATATGAAACTTGCTTAGAATTGCTTGTAGTTTCATATTATCATGTTGCATCCTTGTTTTGAGGTGTTTGCTTGATGTTTGTATGCATTTTGCATCAATGCCATGTTTAACTTGTTTTGCTTATATCTTCTAGGCCGTAGCTCCGAATCTAATGAACTTTATATGAAACTTGACTAGAATTTCGTGTAGATCATCATGGTGCTCTTTAACTTGCTGTTTAACAACTTGAATATAAGGTTTATTCAGTTCTGGACCAATTTTGAAATTTGCATATGAGGACTTACCGGATTTGTTATATGTTGTTTCCGGCCTTATTTAAACTTGCTTTGATGTGTTGTTCTTGTATGCATCATCTCTTGCCATGAGTAGCTTCATATAGCCTTGTCATGCATCATACTTGGTTGAGCATCATGCCTTGTTCTTGTGTGGTGTGTTTACCTTGTTGTGTGCCTCTTGTTGATAGTTCCCGCGTCGTTGCGATCGTGAGGATTCGTTCGTCTTCGTGGCTTCATCTTCTTCATGGATTCGTTCTTCTTCCTAGCGGGATTTCAGGCAAGATGACCATCACCTTGGATCTCATTACTATCATTGCTATGCTAGTTGCTTCGTTCTATCGCTATGCTGCGTTACCTATCACTTGCTCCTCAAGCCTCCCAATTTGCCATGAACCCCTAACCTTTGTCACCCTTCCTAGCAAACCGTTGTTTGGCTATGTTACCGCTTTGCTCAGCCCCTCTTATAGCGTTGCTAGTTGCAGGTGAAGATGAAGATTGCTCCATGTTGGATTATGTTTATGTTGGGATATCACAATATCTCTTATATTATTAATGCATCTATATACTTGGTAAAGGGTGGAAGGCTCAGCCTTATGCCTGGTGTTTTCTTCCACTCTTGCCGCCCAAGTTTCCGTCATACCGGTGTTATGTTCCCGGATTTTGCGTTCCTTACACGGTTGGGTGATTTATGGGACCCCCTTGACAGTTCGCTTTGAATAAAACTCTTCCAGCAAGGCCCAACCTTGGTTTTACCATTTGCCTAGCCTATTTCTTTTCCCTAGGGAGTCGCTCTCTCGAGGGTCATCTTATTTTAACCCCCCGGGCCAGTGCCTCTCTAAGTGTTGGTCCGAACTGAGTAGACTGCGGGGCCACCTCGTGGAAACTCGAGGTCTGGTTTTACTCGTAGGATGTCTCATCCGGTGTTGCCCTGAGAACGAGATATGTGCAGCTCCTATCGGGATGTCGGCGCATCGGGCGGGTTTGCTGGTTTTGTTTTACCATTGTCGAAATGTCTTGTAACCGGGATTCCGAGACTCATCGGGTCTTCCCGGGAGAAGGAATATCCTTCGTTGACCGTGAGAGCTTATAATGGGCTAAGTTGGGACACCCCTGCAGGGTTTTATCTTTTGAAAGTCGTGCCCGCGGTTATGTGGCAGATGGGAATTTGTTAATATCCGGTTGTAGAGAACTTGACACTTGACCTTAATTAAAACGCATCAACCGTGTGTGTAGCCGTGATGGTCTCTTCTCGGCGGAGTCTGGGAAGTGAACACGGTTTCTGGGTTATGTTTGACGTAAGTAGGAGTTCAGGATCACTTCTTGATCATTGCTAGTTTCACGATCGTTCCTTTGTTTTCTCTTCTCGCTCTTGATTACGTAAGTTAGCCACCATACATGCTTAGTCGCTGCTGCAACCTCACCACCTTATCCATTCCTTTCCCATTAAGCTTTGCTAGTCTTGATACCCATGGTAATGGGATTGCTGAGTCCTCGTGGCTCACAGATTACTACAACAACAGTTGCAGGTACAGGTTTTGCGATGATCATGACGCAAGAGCGATGTTTACTTGTTTTTTTTGGAGTTCTTCTTCTGCATCTTCTTCGATCAGGGGATAGGTTCCAGGTCGGCAGCCTGGGCTAGCAGGGTGGATGTCGTTTGAGTTTCTGTTTATGTTTCATCCGTAGACGGATGTTGATCTTATGTATGATGTATTGATGTATTCTTGCGGCATTTGTATGCCTTGTATGTATCCCCAAATATTATGTAATGTTGATGTAATGATATCCACCTTGCAAAAGCGTTTCAATATGCGGGTCTATCCGTGGTGGGACCTTCGAGTTCCTTTAGGATAGGGTCACATATTGGGCGTGACACGGTGGTAGAAGCTGTCCGCACCATCCCAGCCGGGTATGCGGTCAAGTTCACCAACGGTCTCATAAGCCGGTTCGGGGTCCCTAATCACATCATCACCGACAACGGCTCACAGTTCACTAGCAATCTCTTCAAGACATATTGTGCTAACCTTGGAACGCAGATCTGCTATGCTTCGGTGGCACACCCTAGGAGCAACGATCAAGCCGAACGCGCCAACACGGAGGTCCTGAGAGGCCTCAAGACCAGGACCTTCAATAAGAAGCTCGAGACCTGCGGCAGGGGCTGGCACGACGAGCTCTAGCCTGTGCTGTGGTCCATCCGCACCACCCCACCAAGCCAATGGGCGAGACCCCATTCATCCTCGTCTACGGAGCATAAGCGGTTCTCCCACACGAGGTCAGGCATCGCTCTGCGCGGGTCCTGGCGTTTGATGAGACGCAGCAGGACACCATGCGGGGGGTGGACCTTGTGCTGGGGGAGGAACGCCGCCGTGAAGCCACGCTTCGAGCAGCAAGATATCAGTAGGTGCTGCGGCGGTATCACGGCCGCAGCATCCGCTCCAGCACGCTCGAGGTGGGCGACCTCGTCCTAAGGCGGGTGCTCTCTAGGGAAGGGCTGCATAAGCTCTCGCCCATGTGGGAGGGCCCGTTTAGGGTCGCCCACATCTCCAGGCCTAGCGCCGTGCGCCTGGAGACGCAGGACGGGGTCCCCATCCAGAACGCCTGGAACATCCAGCACCTCCGGAAGTTCTACCCATGAAGCAAGGCCCAGTGCCTGTGAAGGTCTCCGCTCGTGACACTCTCACGTAATAATGAGTGGGGCTGTACACGCCCACGGAGTCTCAGAAGTGCCACCCTCGGGCCTCGGGGGCTCCCTCCCACGTCCTAGTGGCAGCACTTAGCTCCGCGCTGGTGAGAAGACTGGACTAGGTGCCGGACGCGGCTTTTCATTTGCTTTCCGTAGTTGGCTTGCCCCTCTTTAATGAAAATTTGCTTTCTGGTGTTCCTTGCCAGCTTGGTTCCATCTCCTTTTGCCTCCGTTTTTGCACTCGGTTCCTTGTTTTGACCCATACTCTCCCTCGCATGCCTCGCGAGGGGGCTGGACAGGTACCCTCGTGAGCGTTTTTCCTGTTCTTCGCGAGGCACCCTCGCTCGAGCTCGCAAGCTTGCGCACCTCTTTCAATCCGTGCCCCTCGGGTACCGTGATGCGAAGCGCTGGGTCGTGGCCGGCTGCGCCTGCGACTAGGGCTCAGAAGGGCTCGGAAGAATAAGAGTTTCCTAACGAATTTTTGCAGTTCCTAGACGCCTCCCAAGCAAAGGAGGCCCCGCCAGGTACCGGAAAATGCGCGCCTCACGAGGCGGAACCTACTTCGAGCGTGTCAAGCTAAGTTATTTCTACGCGCCTACATAAAACGTCGATGCTGCAACACAACATAGGAACGATAAACATAGCATAGCAACTTGGAACTCATGGTTCGTTGCACGCCCCTGCGGGGCCCCATACTTGTCTCTCTCTTAATGCAGGAAGAAAAGGAAGAACGAAAAAAAAGTGGCGCGCGCTCCCGCAGCAGTTCGCGAGGATGGGCCCATGGTGCTCTCCCGGGCTCAACCAAACCCCTCCTCGCGCTTCACTTGGGCACGGTGACGAGACGACCCGCTGCCACCCTTGAAGCGGGCGCGGCGGCATGGCGGCTGGTCGTAGACGCCGCTGCTGGAGCTGTCGCCGGAAGAAGAGTCACCGTAGCTGGACGAGCAGCGGCCAGCGCCGAGGGCAAGACCATCCTCACCCTCGTCACAACCATCGCCAAGGCCGAGCACCTTGCCGCCGTTGTTGTCCTCAGGGCAGCACCCGACACGGCGGCCGTCTTCTTCGAATACCCTCACGTAGAGGGTCGCGTTGCTGTCGTACTTGAAGTGGAGGGTGCACAGCCTGCCCAGAGCGCGTGCGTGGGCAAACGTCTGCCAGCCGCTGGCCAAGGTTGTGTTGCCCGCGACGGAGACCTCCACCACGACCCATGAAGCCTTGCTGCAGCAGCTGTCAGCCTGCAGCCAGAGCCCGCCTGGACCCGTGGCCGGTAGCTCGCCGGCGAAGAAGCGTGGGAGCTGAAGCCAGGTGCCGGCCGGGTTCTCCGACCACACGAAGAACTCCGGTAGCACCTCCGCCGAGTGGAAGCACGGCCGGGGAGGCCGCATGACCATGGCGCGCCTTCCTTCATCGACGGGGCTGCCACGACCTGGGCGACTCCCACCACGCAAAGAGATGCCGCCGCGGCTGCGAGGGGCCATGGCGGGGGTTGCGGTGTGCTTGCGGGGGCAGCCGCGGCCCCTCTTGGGCGGCGGTGAGTCGGGCCCCTCCTGGCGGGCCTTCCCCTTCTCTGCGGCCGAGAACCTCTTCGCAAGCGCCATGGGTGTCGCTGCCGACAGAGAAGCAAGGGAGAAGAAACGAGCACAGCAGGAAGAGATGAGCGACGGGGGCTCCGCCCCCTCCTCATTTATAGCGGGAGAAGGCCAACCGGCGATCCCCACGATCACAGGTAATGATGATTTTTCCCTGCATGCAGTAGGGACTCGTCAAGTTGGGCAGTTGCCGAGGCAGCTTGGGGAAGCGGAGACGCCCACGTCCAATCAATCGCCACGCGTCAAATGAGGCCGCAGGCTGCTGGGGCCCATGGCGCTCCGCAGTTGCCCTTTGGCTTCGCCTCGAAGCCAAGTCCGAGCGCGCCTTGGGCCTGAGGGCTACTGTCGGTGTCGGTTGGAAACGACACCTATGGGATCACAAGAATCCCTACTACGGTTGCCGGGGCGCAGGGTTGTGGGAAGAGCAGGATCAGCAGTCAGCACAAGGATCGTTTACCCAGGTTCAGGCCGCGAGGATGCGTAATACCCTAGTCCTGCTTTGGTGGTTGTATTTCAGAGAGTTCTTAAGCTCTCGAACTAGCTATGGTGGATGCGTGGTTTCAAAGAGTCGAATCCCTCTCCAGTATTCCATGGGCCTCCTTTTATAGTCGAAAGGGGCTGCCGCAGTGGTACACAGGAGGTGGAAAGGCCTACAGTGCCGCGAGCTTATCGCTCGTATTACAGGACAAGACGCATTTAATGCATCACATAGGTGTCCCGTTGCTTTATTGGGGACGGGAACGAGGCCCGTCCCGTCCGTCGCCGCTCCTCCTCGCTTCGACACGCGCCCTGGCCAGCGATGCATGCGGCGCCATGTAGGCAAGCAGGCAGCTGAGGTGGCGCGGTGGTAGGGTCTTCACGAAGATCTGCATGCCACCACGCGGGCGCTTGCTGAGTTGGCTCGAAGCTGCATGTTGCCACGCAGGTGCCTGCCCAGCTGGCTGGGCTGGCAGCTGCATGCGAACGGCGGTGGAGACTTGGCTGGTGCGGGCCTGGCAGTGGCCCTGCTAGCGTCCTCGGTGAGGGCCTTGCCGGGTGGCCCGGCAAGGGTCTTGCCGTGGCGTGCTGTCGTCCCTGACAAGGATCTTGCCGGGGGTCTTGTGGCTCTCCTCGGCAAGGATCTTGTCGAGGATCGTTGTCTTTTAATCCTTATCTGATCTTGAATATTCCTTGTCTTCACAAACATCTACATGCTACCACGGAGGTGCCTCTCGAGCCCTAGTTCCAACGTGGTTGGTTGAGTTGGAACCCGTGGGCTCAAGGGTGGCTCACTCTGTTGGTGAGGATGAGCCGCCCCGGCAAGGGTCTTGCCGGGGCCGCTGAGGCTGCCCCGACAAGGAAATTGCCGGGGGAACCTGCTTTGCCTCACTGCTTCTTTGTGTTCTTGGTCCTGGCGTTGCCTTGGCTGTCTTGTACTTCGGCTTTTCTCCGGCTCCCTCCGCCGCTCTGCTTAATGTGGCCGTGGGCGCGGCTCCAACTGTCCGCGCACAAGTAAAGGGGTACAAAGGTGTGCCCCTACTTTTGTACACTGACAAGAGCCCCCGGGCCTGGGCCACACATAAGCGCGACACGTTGTTGGGCCAGGCCCAAAACGGTGCGCGGGCAGGAGGGGCGGATTTTACCTCGGTAATTTTCCGTCTGTCGTGCTTCCCCACGACCCGCGTTGAACGTGCGACGTGGGGGGGGGGCGTGTGACATGGGCGGCATGCGTGGGGAGGTTCCCGCACGCATGCGTCACATCGTGGTAAAGAGGTGGCTCGCGCCTTCTCCATAAAAGAGGGCGGCATGGAGGCGCGGCTCATTTACTGGATGGACTCGGGTTGCAGTCTTCAAGGCACCCACGCCCCTTGATCACGGGGCGGGGAATGGTCGTCTCACCTGTCCCTTCGACCCTGCTCGTTCGCCAGGCGTCCTTCATGCAAGTGGCGGGCTGTGGAGGCGGGAAGCCGGGCCGTCGCTGATTGGGGCAGCGGGTCGGTCCTGATTCCCTGCGCCTCCGCCAGCCGGATTGGCTGAGTGGGGCGGCCGATTCTCGACCCAGCCCCTTTATAAAGAGGGGGAGGGAGGGCGCCATCCCACATTCTCCAGTATCCATCCTCCTTCATCTTTGCTTCTTTCTTCCACCTGCTATGGCGAGAGGAGGTGCTGGGTCTTCGACGGTGGCAGCGAGGGTCACTGCTCGTCAGCGCGTCCCTCCTTCCCACGAGCCCGTGGTGGCGGAGCCAGCCACAAGAGGAAGGGGAGGGGGCGTGGCCGAGGTCGCCGCGGCTGTCGGGGGAGAGGGGGACGAGGTGGCGCGGCGGCCGTGCCTCTGCCAGCGGTGCCTCCCGCGATGGAGGGCCACGTCGAGGACTGGCCCCGCGAGTTCTTCATCAGGCTGCGCCGGCCACCGCATCGTCGTCTCCGTCTCCCCACCCCCTTTGCTGAGGAGATGGAGCTCGATCCGTCCCAGACCCTCTGATTGCACATGAGGGGCTGCGGGACCGGCGGTATGCGGGTCGATGTCGACTTCCCCGCTCCGCATGTTATGTATCTCCGTCATGGATGGAAGACATTTGCTCGCATCAGTAGCCTGACGGTGGGGCTCGTCCTCTACTTCAAGTTAATGGAGGGCGACCTTCTCTCCGTCATGGTCTTCAGAGATCTTGGAACTCGCCTGAAGTGCTGCGTGGAGAGCTCCTCCGACGATGAATATTCCTCCTCGAGCGAGACCGACGAGGAGGACAGCGACAGCGATGACGAGGGTAATAGGCGGGAGGATGACGGGTCCGACTAGGTGTCGGACCCGCTGTCCCGGCGCGGCGTCGGCAGCAGCAGCATCTACAATGAGCCCCTTGAACTTCTCGGGGTCGCCTCCCTCGGCGACTGGCGTAGGAGGCCCGTAGAAGGCGAAGAAGGAGGGTGGCGGGCTGTCAAGTCGGAGTACGCGGCCTCCGACGCCTTCGTCTCGTACTGCCGGTCCTGCCGCCTCGTCTTCCAGCTCTTCTCCTGTCATCATCATCACCAGCCCCTCTCCTGGACGGCCACCGGGATGTTCTCCTGGCGCCTTCTGCTGCTCGTGCCTCGCCTAGGCGCTTCTTTCGCCCTCCCACTGTCCTGCTTCACCTTCGGAGGAGAGGGACAAGAAAGGGATTACGGGCACCTTATCTCTTTTTAGTTTGTAAGCCTGCGGGCACTTGTTAATTTTTAGACTTGTAATCCCCCTTGCTCATGTTTTTCATTCCATACAAACTGTACCTGTATGGGACGTTTTTAATGAAAAAGGGTGTTTGCCGGGTTCTTTGTGCGTGAGCGAGGCACATGCCAAGGACGAATCCTTGTTATTTTCAGGATAAACATTGTCGCCCGGCAACAGGCCTTGCCGTTCCCCCACTTCAGCCAACCATTCTCACGCTCTCGGCGGAGGCAGGGCGACGCAGAGTTAGGCCCCTCGTCCGTTTCTCTTGCCACCGTGACTACGACCAAGTTCCGACCCAGGGAATAGCTCCTGGGTATAGGAAAAGGGGAGCACGGTGGTATTAAGAATGTAAATGAGGTTTCACATGTCCCAGTTTCATACGGAAATGCATAACAGGGGAATGAAAGACTTATCTAAATTCGCAGCCCCCAGCAACCTTGGCTTGCCGTGGTTGGGCCCTTGTGTCTTCAGCCCCTGGCAATCCTGGCTTGCCGGGGCTGGAGCACTGATCCGTCCTCTTTCTCCCAAGCGGCTCAGGAGAAGTGTCCATGTGCCCTGCGAACCAAAGAGGACAGAAAAACGCAGACTCGACCTCTAGGCTAGTGTGACGCCCCGAGACCGATGCTCCAGACGGCTTCCATATTTTTCGTTATCGTTGTGTGTATTTATTTATTTGTTGCATTCATCATCACATCATCGCATTGCATCCGCATGTTTTCTTAAAACTCTTAGTTCGTTCGTAGTTGCCGCGTCTCTCCGTTGTCCGTTCCGAGACCAACCGGGTTTTCGAGTCCCTCTTGTCTGGCCGCTTAATCTCCTTGCTCAGTGCACAAACCCCCTTGTGTGCGCGTCCGAAGCTGTCCCGAACCCGAACCGCTCAGTCGCGACCATTGGATCCAGATCATCCCATAGCATCTATAAAACATCTCCATTTTATTATTTGGACTCCCTACCTATTTATTCTCGACCGTCCGATTTAATCGGAGGGTCCAAGATCCGTCCCCATACATATTTAAACAGATCAACCCCTAACCCTAGCCCTAGCCCGTCCAATCCATCCAATCCTTCTCACGCCGCCACCCACTAACTTCTCCACCTGGTCTCCCCCTTCCTCGGGATCTGCTCGGTCCTTCCACCCACCCCTCCTCCATTTCAGCCACCGGCCAGTCGCCTTCGAACCTACCCAACCGGCGCTCTCCTCTGGATCCCCTTTATCCACCAACCAGCGACAGAAACACCCGTAGGAGACAGCCAGTGGCTCGATCCCCTGCTGATGCCCGAGCTTCTCCAACCTCTGCGTCGTCCCGCTCCTCTGCATCGACAGCCAGGCCCCGAGGCCACGCGCTCCTCCCCTCGCGCAACACCACGTCGTCCTCGAGACAGGAGCCCCTCGTTCGAGTGCCAACCACCTCCCCCCGCTCGTCACCTCGTCGTCTCTCCGCACGCACGCCTCCCTCCCGCCGTCGACCGCGTGGAGCTCGCCAGTGCAGCTTCCCGCCAGGTCGTCCCGCTCCCTGCCATGTCCCTCCTTACTCTTTTCTCTGCTTCCTCTGGATGCCCCTCACCTCCCCATCTCTTCCCCTGTAGGAACCCATGGCGCCATCCCCATGGAGCTGCGACCGCCGCCATCGGACATCTCTAACGCCGTCCAAGGCCTTCCTCGTCCGGATCCGCCCAACTCTGGCCTCCCTCGCCTCTCCCGCGTCACCGGAGCCCCGGCGACCCCCTCCTGGACCTGTTGCTGCCGCCAAGTTCCCCTGCCTACATTGCCTGAAGCCGTCGCGCCCCTGCTTCCTCTGCTTCGAGGACGAGCCACGCGCTCGCGTTGACCGACTCCAGATCGACCGCGCCCCCTCCACCTCCTCGTTCGGTCCAGCCAAGGCCCAGCTCGCTCGTGCCGCCCCTCAGCCTGCTGCCTTCATCGACTGGGCCTCAGTCCATGGTGAGCGCCCCAGAGCCCCTCCTTTGTTTTTCCTTTCTGTTCAGCCCAGCAGTGCACCAGATTTTTTTCATTCTGCGATTTTGTCCAATTTTTCCAGAGAGTGCAGTTTTACAGAAAACCCCCTCATGTTCATGCATGTAATAACTAATTATCCATGCATCCGTTTAAAATGATTTAAATATGAAAGATGCTTAGAATTTCATCTAGTTTCATAATTTCCAACTTTCATGCATGTTTAAAATGTTTAAAATGCTGTTTGTTTAAATTTGCATAAATGCCATGTTAAAATGATTTATTTCATAATTATTAACCGTAACTCGGAATTTAATAAACTTTATATGTAAATGGGGTAGAAAAATGCATAGATTAACATGATGCACTTTTACTGTTTAATAACTTAAAATATGTTTTAGGGAAGAACAGTACCAAATCTAAAGTATGGACATTGGGATCTTCCGGAATCGTTATATGTTGCTTCCGGCCTCATTTAAACTTGCTTTGATGCGTTGCTCTTGTATGCATCATCTCTTGCCACGAGTAGCTTCATGTAGCCTTGTCATGCATCATACTTGGTTGAGCATCATACATTGTTCATGTGTTGAGTGTTTACCGTGTTGTTTTGTTTCTTTCCGGTTGTGCTTCGTCTCGTTAGTTCCTGTTTCGTTGCGATCGTGAGGATTCGTTCGACTACAGTGGGTTTGACTTCGTGGCTTCATCTTCTTCATGGATTCGTTCTTCTTCCAAGTGGGATTTCAGGCAAGATGACCGTCACTTTGGATCTCACTACTATCATTGCTATGCTAGTTGCTTCATTCTATCGCTATGCCGCGTTACCTACCACTTGCTTATCAAGCCTCCCAAATTGCCATGAACCTCTAACCTTTGTCACCCTTCCTTGCAAACCGTTGGTTGGCTATGTTACCGCTCTGCTTAGCCCCTCTTACAGTTGCTAGTTGTAGTTGAAGATGAACATTGCTCCATGTTGGATTATGTTTATGTTGGGATATCCCAATATCTCTTATATTATTAATACATCTATATACTTGGTAAAGGGTGGAAGACTCGGCCTTATGCCTGGTGTTTTGTTCCACTCTTTCCGCCCTAGTTTCCGTCATATCGGTATTATATTCCCGGATTTTGCGTCCCTAATGTGGTGGGTGTTATGGGAACTCCTTAACAGTTCGCTTTGAATAAAACTACTCCAGCAAGGCCCAACCTTGGTTTTACATTTGCCTAACAACCTATTACCCCCTTCCCTTGGGTCGGCCAACCCGAGGGTCATCTTTATTTAACCCCCCCGGGCCAGTGCTTCTCTAAGTGTTGGTCCGAACCGAGCCGCCTGCGGGGCCACCTTGGGGAAACTCGAAGTCTGGTTTTACTCGTAGCCTGTCTCATCCGGTGTTGCCTTGAGAACGAGATATATGCAGCTCCTATCGGGATTGTCGGCACATCGGGCGGTCTTGCTTGTCTTGTTTTACCATTGTTGAAATGTCTTGTAACCGGGATTCCGAGACTGATTGGATCTTCCCGGGAGAAGGAATATCCTTCGTTGATCGTGAGAGCTTATCATGGGCTAAGTTGGGACACCCCTGCAGGGTTTTGAACATTCGAGAGCCGTGCCTGCGGTTATGTGGCAGATGGGAATTTTTTAATATCCGGTTGTAGTAAACTTGAAGTAAACTCTTCTAAAATACACCAATCGCGTGCGTAACCGTGATTGTCTCTATTCGGGGTTCTTCGAGAGGAGAAGACGGTTTTTGGGTTATGTTTGACGTAAGTAGGAGTTCAGGATCACTTCTTGATCATTACTAGTTGGCGACCGTTTGCTTAGCTCCTCTTCTCTCTCTTGTTTCGTAAGTTAGCCACCATACTGTGCTTAGTCGCTGCTGCAACCTCACCACTTTACCCCTTCGTTACCCATTAAGCTTTGCTAGTCTTTATACCCATGGTAATGGGATTGCTGAGTCCTCGTGGCTCACAGATTTCTACCAAAACAGTTGCAGGTGCCGATGATACCAGCGCAGGTGACGCAACCGAACTCAAGGTGGTTTTCGCCGAGGTCCTTGGTCATTACTATGGTTCGTTTCCTGATGATCAGTAGTGGAGCCCAGTTGGGACGATTGGGGATCTAGCATTAGGGGTTATCTTCTTTTATTTGGATTCGACCGTAGTCGGTCTATGTGTGTACTCTGAATGATGTATGTTTAATTAATGTATTGTGTGAAGTGGCGATTGTAAGCCAACTCTCTTTATCCCATTCTTGTTCATTACATGGGATTGTGTGAAGATGACCCTTCTTGCGACAAAACCTACAATGCGGTTATGCCTCTAAGTCGTGCCTCGACACGTGAGAGATATAGCCGCATCGTGGGCGTTACAAGTTGTTATCAGAGCCATCCCCGACTTAGGAGCCCCCTGCTTGATCGAATCACTGACGTTGTTGAGTCTAGAACAAAATGTTTTGAGTCTTAGGATTATATATATCAGAGAGTAGGATTCTTTTTACTCCTCAGTCCCTTCGTCGCTCTGGTGAGGTCCCCTGATGTAGAAGTTTTGACTTTCCTCTCCTCAAATTTCACAAAAAAAAATTTAGGATCACGCGGGTATCTTGGAATCGTTTCGATGGTTTTGTGACGAGAACATTGTTCTTGGTGCCTCCTGATATTTAGGGGTTGTGGCAGTGTCCCGGGGAGTTGAGCTCCGAGGTGTTGTCGTCACAATTTTATCGTTCCAGTTCTGGAATACCTGAGTTTCGCTGACATCGAAAATCTCTTTTATGCAGTTGTTGGTGAGATCACCTCGACACCACCCAGCACTGGGGCGGGAATTCGGGAGTATTTCCATAACTCGTATAACAGATGCTTTTCGAAGGTTGAGGTACACGATTTCCGGAGTTTTCTTGGTTATGTGTTGATGGATGGATACAGGTGGATCTAGGTATTGTTAGTTTGGGTGAGATATATTGCGTCCCCTGTATCCCCAACACCAGATTGCATAACCAAAAACTTTCGGGAGTTTATAAGTGGGAATTCATGTATCTCGTAGGATATCTTTCCAACACACACATGATACGATATGGGATCTATCATGTGTTTGTTTCCGGCTTATTCTGCAAGCCAAATCCTTTGTTTTTGTTTTGTTTTGTGGTATTCGAGTTGCTTCAATGCCAAGTGTTGATTCCATACCTTATTCTAAGCGGTGTTCTCATATTTCTATGTGGATGCTAATCCTTCTTGATCATCAAGGTTGTCTTTTCAATTCTTTTCAACCGGCGTGCTTCTCTTCAAGTGGATCCGATCATTTTTCCACATCCGCAAGGTCAATTCTATGTTTTCTCAACGGCGTTTGTTTCATCCGTCACAAGTTGCCTTTGTTTTCCCGCCCTCCCACCCTTTTTCTTCAAGGACTCAGATTTCTTAATCAAGTAATCTTATAGATGGGAAGTCTCTCCATTCTTTTCCGTCAATGTTCTTATCCGGTGATTCTCAGGAAGATACTAACAGAGCCTTAACTTCATCATTATTCGTTCTCTTTCTTCTCCAGTGGATTAAATTCAAGCTTTGTCGATCATATCTTTTCCTCGTTTCAAATGATTTTCTTGTACCGGTGCACCTCTTAATCATCCACTTCTCGCTCTTCAATTGTTCCGGATTGATGAAGATATCTTAGAAGATTCAAGTTTCCATTCTCAATTCACTCAAGTTCTTTTGAGGATGCTATCTCATTCAAGCCATTTAATTAAACCGGCGCAATCTCTCTTTTAAATCATTCAACGGTGTATCTTTTGAGTGGGCCCTAACCCACAGGTCTTTTCCCAGGATCTTACCTGACACTTCTAATTTTCCCGGAGCTATTCCCAAATTCATTTCAAAGTTTGACATAAGAATGAGTTATCATCAGTCAAATGTCTTTCTCCAAGATCTTTCAAATTCTTTTCATCGTTGGTTCAACCTTTATATTTTTCATCCCGGAGTATCTCATGTGAAGACCGAAGAAGAATTGCTCTTGAATCTTGCACATTCTTCCAAAGATTCATGGTTCTAGCTTCATGCCACTCTCATAATTGTTTTCGATTGTGAGAATTCTTTTCACCCATCCGGAGCATTTCAGGAGTCTTTTCAGTTTGATTCTTTGAAGGCCATCATTTCAGAAGATTTATTCGTTCTCAACATTCAGCTCGCATTCTCAAAATCTTACCGGTGCATCATTCAAATATTCTCTAACCAGATCGTGATCGTTCTCTTGTATCAAATTCCCTCAAGTATCTTCATTCGTTCTCTAATTCTTCCCGATGTTTCTTTATCTTTTCTTCGTTCATTTTTTAGTTCTTACGGTGGTTCGTTCAAGATTCCTCTTCCTATGTTCTCGTATTAATTTATTCGTTGTTTCAATCATACCGGTGGTTCATTGAAGACCTTCTCAAGTTTGCGCTATGTCTCTCTTAATCCGTTCTACGAGAATAAGTAGTATGCCAAATCCGTTGCTCATCATCAATTATATGGGTGAAGGATAAGCATAACATAATTCTTGTTCTTGTTTCATCCAAGTGATTAATTCCTTCTTCCGGAGTTCGTAATGGTATCAATTTCTCAGTTCTATGTTGTTCATATTTCTTTCCGGAGTTCCAAGTTTTCTCGATTATATCATCCCGAAGCTTCATCTAAATCATCGCAAGCCTTCACCTTGTGTTCTCAACTTCTCTTTCTTTTTATCATCCTTTTATTACCGGAGTTCTTCATGGAGGCTCTACATGGTGCTTCGTCAAGGATTCCTTTCATTCTTCAATTGTTCTTCAAGATTACTCTCGGAGTCAAGATCCGTCAAGCTATACTCTAAAATAAACATGGTGCTCAACACATGTTTGTTATGAGGAGTTCAAGTATTCTTCTTCTTGCATTTCGAAGTGCAATTCTTTCTATCTTATCTTTGAGATGGTTTTATGTCATTCTTGACAATTTCCTTCATGTTTCATGATTCACAAGTTGTAAGGAATGGGATCTTTAAACCCATCAATCTCTTCTTTGGAGTTATCTTGGGTTATATTTCACCTTAAGCTTTCCCTAAGGATTGTTGCTATTTATGGTGCTTATAAATGACCCAAGTTCTTCATTTATCCTCCCGGTGAAATAAGTTTCTCGTCTCCTTGTTGATATCAATCCAATCTGTTGATTCCATTAGTGGCAGAATTTCGCCTCAATTTTGAGAAGTTTTCCATAAGCCCACTACAAGCTTATTCGTTTCGTTGTTGGTTTTCCAACAACTCCGTTCTAACCTTCTTGGAAGGGTGCTCTCCAAGATCATTTGTGGCAGAAGTTGGCATTTTCTTCTCCATTCCTTTATTCCAATGATCTATCTTCTATTTCTTCTTCCGGAGGCATGGTGATGTTGCTCTCTTCACTCATCATCTCGAATTGTGAGGATCGTGTTCTTTTCTTGCTTATCCATTTAAGCGGAGTGTTGTGTCTATCATTCCTCTTCTAACAGAGTCTCATCCAAGTGCTTTCATTTTGCCAAGTTCATATTCTATGCCTTCCATTTCCAACCAGAGTGTTGCCGTAATTGATCTTTATCGTTCCTTGTACATCTCGTTTCAACCGGAGTGCTTGCATGTACTTCTTGTCCATTGTAACCCTTTTCTTATGTCTTTCAACCGACAAGGTTCTCGTAATGTTCCTTGTTCCTCTTTTCTAACGGAGTGTTTTCAACTTCATTCATCTCCATTGTATTCTTTCTTTCAAGTTTTCAACCTCTCAAGGTTCGTTGGTTTCACTCGTTTGTCAAACAAGCAACTTAGTTTTACCTCTTCCTGTTCCGCTTCTCTCTGGTGCCATCCTTAGATCTCGGGACGAGATCTCTTGTAAGTGGAGGAGTCTTGTGACGCCCCGAGACCGACGCTCCAGACGGCTTCCATATTTTTCGTTATCGTTGTGTGTATTTATTTATTTGTTGCATTCATCATCGCATCATCGCATTGCATCCGCATGTTTTCTTAAAACTCTTAGTACGTTCGTAGTTGCCACGTCTCTCCGTTGTCCGTTCCAAGACCAACCGGGTTTTCGAGTCCCTCTTGTCTGGCCGCTTAATCTCCTTCGTCAGTGCACAAACCCCCTTGTGTGCGCGTTCGAAGCTGTCCTGAACCTGAACCGCTCAGTCGCGACCATTGGATCCGGATCATCCCCTAACATCTATAAAACATCCCCATTTTCTTATTTGGTCTCCCTACCTATTTATTCTCGACCGTCCGATCTAATAGGAGGGTCCAATATCCGTCCCCATACATATTTAAACAGATCAACCCCTAACCCTAGCCCTAGCCCGTCCAATCCATCCAATCCTTCTCGCGCCGCCACCCACTGACTTCTCCACTTTGTCTCCCCATTCCTCGGGATCTGTCCGGTCCTTCCACCCACCCCTCCTCGATTTCAGCCACCGCCAAGTCGCCTTCGAACCTACCCAACCGACGCTCTCCTTTGGATCCCCTCGATCCACCAACCATCGACAGAAACACCCGCAGGAGAGAGCCAGGGGCTCGATCCCCTGCTCATGCCCGAGCTTCTCCAACCTCTGCGTCGTCCCGCTCCTCTGCATCGACAGCCAGGCCCCGAGGCCACGCGCTCCTCCCCTCGCGCAACACCTCGTCGTCCTCGAGCCAGGAGCCCCTAGTTCGAGCGCCAACCGCCTCCCCCCGCTCGTCACCTCGTCGTCTCTCCGCACGCACGCCTCCCTCCGGCCGTCGACTGCATGGAGCTCGCCAGTGCAGCTTCCTGCCAGGTCGTACCGCTCCCTGCCATGTCCCTCCTTACTCTTTTCTCTCCTTCCTCTGGATGCCCCTCACCTCCCCATCTCTTCCCCTACAGGAACCCATGGCGCCATCCCCATGGAGCTGCGACCGCCGCCATCGGATGTCTCTGACGCCGTCCAAGGCCTTCCTCGCCCGGATCCGCCCAACTCTGGCCTCCCTCGCCTCTCCCGCGTCACCGGAGCCCCGACAACCCCCTCCTGGACCTGCTGCTGCCGCCAAGTTCCCCTGCCTACATCGCCTGAAGCCGTCGCGCCCCTGCTTCCTCTGATTCGAGGAGGAGCCACGCACTCGCGTTGACCGACTCCAGATCGACCGCACCCCCTCCACCTCCTCGTTCGGTCCAGCCAAGGCCCAGCTCGCTCGCGCCGCCCCTCAGCCTGCTGCCTTCACCGACTGGGCCTCAGCCCATGGTGAGCGCCCCAGCGCCCCTCCTTTGTTTTTCCTCTCTGTTCAGCCCAGCAGTGCACCGGCCCATGTCTTGTTTTTTTCCGTTCTGCGATTTTGTCCAATTTTTCCAAAGAGTGCAGTTTTACAAAAAAAACCCTCATGTTCATGCATCTAATAACTAATTATCCATGCATCCGTTTCAAATGATTTACATATGAAAGATGCTTAGAATTTCATCTAGTTTCATAATTTCCAACTTTCATGCATGTTTAAAATGTTTAAAATGTTGTTTGTTTAAATTTGCATAAATGCCATGTTAAAATGATTTATTTCATAACTAATTAACCGTAACTCGGAATTTAATAAACTTTATATGTAAATGGGGTAGAAAAATGCATAGATTAACATGCTGCACATTGTTTTATTGTTTAATAACATTAAAATATGTTTTAGGGCAGAACAGTACCAAATCTAAAATATGGACATTGGGATTTTCCGAAATTGTTATATGTTGCTTCCGGCCTCATTTAAACTTGCTTTGATGTGTTCCTCTTGTATGCATCATCTCTTGCCATGAGTAGCTTCATGTTGCCTTGTCATGCATCATACTTGGTTGAGCATCATACCTTGTTCATGTGTTGAGTGTTTACCGTGTTGTTTTGTTTCTTTCCAGTTGTGCTTCTTCTTGTTAGTTCCTGTTTCCTTGCGATCGTGAGGATTCGTTCGAATACACTGGGTTCAACTTCGTGGCTTCATCTTCTTCATGGATTCGTTCTTCTTCCTAGCAGGATTTCAGGCAAGATGACCGTCACCTTGGATCTCACTACTATCATTGCTATGCTAGTTGCTTCGTTCTATCGCTATGCCGCGTTACCTACCACTTGCTTATCAAGCCTCCCAAATTGCTATGAACCTCTAACCTTTGTCACCCTTCCTAGCAAACCGTTGTTTGGCTATGTTACCGCTTTGCTCAGCCCCTCTTATAGCGTTGCTAGTTGAAGATGAAGATTGCTCCATGTTGGATTATGTTTATGTTGGGATATCACAATATCTCTTATATTATTAATACATCTATATACTTGGTAAAGGGTGGAAGACTCGGCCTTATGCCTGGTGTTTTGTTCCACTCTTGCCGCCCTAGTTTCCGTCATATCGGTATTATGTTCCCGGATTTTGCGTCCCTAACGCGGTTGGGTGTTATGGGAAGCCCTTGACAGTTCGCTTTGAATAAAACTCCTCCAGCAAGGCCCAACCTTGGTTTTACATTTGCCTAACAACCTATTACCCCCTTCCCTTGGGTCGGCCAACCCGAGGGTCATCTTTATTTAGCCCCCCCGGGCCAGTGCTTCTCTAAGTGTTGGTCCGAACCGAGCCGCCTGCGGGGCCACCTTGGGGAAACTCGAAGTCTGGTTTTACTCGTAGCCTGTCACATCCGGTGTTGCCCTAAGAACGAGATATGTGCAGCTCCTACCGGGATTGTCGGCACATCGGGCGGTCTTGCTGGTCCTGTTTTACCATTGTCGAAATGTCTTGTAACCGGGATTCCGAGACTGATCGGGTCTTCCCGGGAGAAGGAATAACCTTCGTTGATTGTGAGAGCTTATCATGGGCTAAGTTGGGACACCCCTACAGGGTTTTGAACTTTCGAGAGCCGTGCCTGCGGTTATGTGGCAGATGGGAATTTGTTAATATCCGGTTGTAGTAAACTTGAAGTAAACTCTTCTAAAATACACCAATCGCGTGTGTAACCGTGATTGTCTCTTTTCGGGATTGTTCGAGAGGAGAACACGGTTTTTGGGTCATGTTTGACGTAAGTAGGAGTTCAGGATCACTTCTTGATCATTACTACTTGGCGACCGTTTGCTTAGCTCCTCTTCTCGCTCTTGTTTCGTAAGTTAGCCACCATACTGTGCTTGTAATATAGCTCCATGTAAAGTTACCGATGGAAGTAGACGAAAGAGGGGATGCCTTCCGGGGCATCCCCAAGCTTTGGCTTTTTGGTGTCCTTAGATTATCTTGGGGGTGCCATGGGCATCCCCAATCTTATGCTCTTGCCACTCCTTGTTCCATAATCCATCAAAAATCTTTCACCCAAAACTTGAAAACTTCACAACACAAAACTCAACAGAAATCTCGTGAGCTCCGTTAGAGAAAGAAAACAAAAGACCACTTCAATGTACTCTAATGAACTCATTCTTTATTTATATTGGTGTTAAACCTACTGTATTCCAACTTCTCTATGGTTTATAAACTATTTTATTAGCCATAGATTCATCAAAATAAGCAAACAACACACGAAAAACAGAATCTGTCAAAAACAGAACAGTCTGTAGTAATCTGGAACTAACGCAAACTTCTGGAACTCCAAAAAATCAGAAAAAATGGGAAGACCTAGGCAATTTGTTTATTGATCAGCAGCAATTGGAATCACTATTTTATGACATTCTGGTGATTTTTAACAATTGTTTTCATGAACAGAAAGTTTCTGGAAATTACAGCAAGATCAAATAACTATCACCCAAGAAGATCCTATAGGTTTAACTTGGCACAAACACTAATTAAAACATAAAAACAAATCTAACCAGAGGCTAGAACAAATATTTATTCCTAAACAGAAGAAAAAAGCAAAAAAAACTAAAATAAAATTGGGTTGCCTCCCAACAAGCGCTATCATTTAACGCCCCTAGCTAGGCATAAAAGCAAGGATAGATCTAGGTATTGCCATCTTTGGTAGGCAATCCATAAGTGGCTCTCATGATAGATTCATATGTTAGTTTTATTTTCTTCCTAGGGAAGTGTTCCATGCCTTTATTTAATGGAAATTGTAATCTTATATTCCCTTCCTTCATATCAATATTTGCACCAATCGTTCTAAGGAAAGGTCTACCGAGAATAATAGGACATGAAGGATTGCAATCTATATCAAGAACGATAAAATCTACGGGCACATAATTCCTATTTGCAACAATAAGAACATCATTAATTCTTCCCATAGGTTTCTTAATAGTGGAATCCGCAAGGTGCAAGTTTAGAGAGCAATCATCAAAATCACGGAATTCTAGCAAATGGCACAAAGTTTTGGGAATAGTGGAGACACTAGCACCCAAATCACATAAAGCATAGAACTCATGATCCTTAATCTTAATTTTAATAGTAGGTTCCCACTCATCATAAAGTTTTCTAGGGATAGAAACTTCCAACTCAAGATTTTCTTCATAAGATTGCATCAAGGCATCAACGATGTGTTTAGTAAACGCTTTATTTTGACTATAAGCATGAGGAGAATTTAGCACGGATTGCAACAAGGAAATACAGTCTATCAAAGAGAAATTTTCATAATTAAATTCCTTGAAATCCAAAATAGTGGGTTTAGCAACATCTAGGGTTTTAATCTCTTCAATCTCACTTTTATCAATTTTAGCATCAAGATCTAAAAACTCCGAATTTTTGGAACGCCTTCTAGGTAAAGGTGGATCATATAAAGTCCCATCATTATCAAGATTCATATTGCAAAACAAAGATTTAATAGGGGACACATCAATAACTTTTAGATCTTCATCCTTATTTTCATAGAAATTTGAAGAACACGCTTTCATAAAGCAATCTTTCTTAGCACGCATCCTAGCGGTTCTTTCTTTGCACTCATCAATGGAAATTCTCATGGCTTTGAGAGACTCATTGATATCATGATTAGGAGGAATAGATCTAAGCTTTAAAGAATCAACATCAAGGGAAATTCTATCACCGTTCCTAGCCAATTCATCAACTTTAAGCAATTTTTCCTCAAGCAAAGCATTCAAATTCTTTTGTGAATTCATAAACTCTTTAACACTAGTCTCAAATTCAGAGGGCATCTTATTAGAATTTCCATAAGAGTTGTTGTAGGAATTACCATAATTATTAGAGGAATTACTAGGATAAGGCCTAGGATTAAAGTTTCCTCTATACGCGTTGTTACCAAAATTATTCCTACCAACAAAATTCACATACATAGATTCATTATTATTCTCAATCAAAGTAGACAAGGGCATATCATTAGGATCAGAAGAAACACTCTTAGTAGCAAATAATTTCATAAGTTCATCCATCTTTCCACTCAAAACATTAATTTCTTCTATCGCATGCACTTTTTTATTAGTAGATCTTTCAGTGTGCCATTGAGAATAATTAACCATAATATTATCTAGGAGTTTAGTAGCTTCTCCTAAAGTGATTTCCGTAAAAGTGCCTCCCGCGGCCGAATCTAAAAGATTTCTAGAAGCAAAATTCAATCCAGCATAAAAATTTTGTATAATCATCCACAAATTCAAACCATGAGTGGGGCAATTACGTATCATTAATTTCATCCTCTCCCAAGCTTGTGCAACATGTTCATGATCAAGTTGCTTAAAATTCATAATATCGTTTCTAAGAGACATGATCTTAGCGGGAGGAAAATACTTAGAGATAAAAGCATCTTTGAACTTGTTCCAAGAATCAATACTATTTTTAGGCAAAGATGAAAACCAAGCTTTAGCACGATCTCAAAGCGAAAAAGGAAATAACTTCAATTTAACAATATCATTATCAATATCTTTCTTCTTTTGCATATCACACAAATCAACGAAGCTATTTAGATGAGTAGCGGCATCTTCACTAGGAAGGCCGGCGAATTGATCTTTCATGACAAGATTCAGCAAAGCAGCATTGATTTCACAAGATTCAGTATCGGTAAGAGGAGCAATGGGAGTTCTAAGGAAATCATTATTGTTGGTATTGGTAAAGTCACATAATTTGGTATTATCTTGAGCCATCGTGACAAGCAAGCAACCCAACACACGAACAAACAAAAAGCAAGCGAAAAAAAAGGCGAACGGAAAAGAGAAGGCGAATAAAACGGCAAGGGTGAAGTGGGGGAGAGGAAAACGAGAGGCAAATGGCAAATAATGTAATGCGGGAGATAAGGGATTGTGATGGGTACTTGGTATGTTGACTTTTGCGTAGACCTCCCCGGCAACGGCGCCAGAAATCCTTCTTGCTACCTCTTGAGCACTGCGTTGGTTTTCCCTTGAAGAGGAAAGGGTGATGTAGCAAAGTAGCGTATGTATTTCCCTCAGTTTTTGAGAACCAAGGTATCAATCCAGTAGGAGGCTACGCGCGAGTGCCTCGTACCTGCACAATACAAATAAATCCTCGCAACCAACGCGATAAGGGGTTGTCAATCCATTCACGGTCACTTACGAGAGTGAGATCTGATAGATATGATAGGATAATATTTTTGGTATTTTTGTGATAAAGATGCAAAGTAAAATAAAAGCAAAGTAAAAAAGCAAAGGAAATAACTAAGTGTCGGAAGATTAATATGATGAAGATAGACCCGGGGGCCATAGGTTTCACTAGTGGCTTCTCTCAAGAGCATAAGTATTTTACGGTGGGTGAACGAATTACTGTTGAGCAATTGACAGAATTGAGCATAGTTATGAGAATATCTAGGTATGATCATGTATATAGGCATCACGTCCGAGACAAGTAGACCGACTCCTGCGTGCATCTACTACTATTACTCCACTCATCGACCGCTATCCAGCATGCATCTAGAGTATTAAGTTCATGAAAACAGAGTAACGCCTTTAGCAAGATGACATGATGTAGAGGGATAAATTCATGCAATATGATAAAAACCCCATCTTGTTATCCTCGATGGCAACAATACAATACGTGCCTTGCTGCCCCTACTGTCACTGGGAAAGGACACCGCAAGATTGAACCCAAAGCTAAGCACTTCTCCCATTGCAAGAAAGATCAATATAGTAGGCCAAACCAAACTGATAATTCGAAGAGACTTGCAAAGATAACCAATCATACATAAAAGAATTCAGAGAAGATTCAAATATTGTTCATACATAATCTTGATCATAAACCCACAATTCATCGGTCTCAACAAACACACCACAAAAAGAAGATTACATTGAATAGACCTCCACGAGAGAGGGGGAGAACATTGTATTGAGATCTAAAAAGAGAGAAGAAGCCATCTAGCTACTAACTATGGACCCAAAGGTCTGAGGTAAACTACTCACACTTCATCGGAGAGGCTATGGTGTTGATGTAGAAGCCCTCAGTGATGGATGCCCTCTCCGGCGGAGCTTCGGAACAGGCCCCAAGATGGGATCTCGTGGGTACAGAAGGTTGCGGCGGTGGAATTAGGTTTTTGGCTCCGTATCTGATCGTTTGGCGTACGTAGGTATATATAGAGGAAGGAGTACGTCGGTGGAGCAACAGGGGGCCCACGAGGGTGGAGGGCGCGCCCCCCTATCTCGTGGCTTCCTCTTTTGTTTCTTGATGTAGGGTCCAAGTCTCCCGGATCATGATCTTCCTAAAAATCACGTTCCCGAAGGTGTCGTTCCGTTTGGACTCCGTTTGATATTCCTTTTCTGCGAAACTCTGAAATAGGCAAAAAACAGCAATTCTGGGCCGGGCCTCCGGTTAATAGGTTAGTCCCAAAAATAATATAAAAGTGAATAATAAAGCCCAATAATATCCAAAATAGTAGATAATATAGCATGGAGCAATCAAAAATTATAGATACGTTGGAGACGTATCACGCTCCTCTAGTTTCCTCACCTCATCTACGTAAGCCTCCATCAATGGACTCTGATAATCTTTGTTGACTTGTCTGACGACAAGCTATGAATCACCCCTGATGATGAGCTTTTTTACTCCGAGGTCCGCCGCGATCCTGAGACCGGCAAGCAGCCCCTCGTATTCAGCAGTGTTGTTTGTGGACATCTCCCTGGGAAAGTGCATCTGGATCACATACTTGAGGTGCTCTCCGGTCGGTGCGACAAGCAGCACACCAGCACCGGCGCCTTGCAGCGAGAAAGCCCGATCAAAGCACATGATCCAGTCGCAGCTCGCTTCCTTGCCGGGGAGAGCGGTCTCCTGGATTTCTTCGTTGGGCGTTGAGGTCCACTATGCAATTAACTCTGCCAAGATTCTGCTCTAGATTGTTGAGGTACTTTCAAACTTCAACCCAAAGCTCGACAACTCCAAGGCCCATTCCACAATCCTTCCGGTCGCATCTGGGTTGTGCAGCATCCGTTGCAACGGGAGGCGGGTGACGATAGTAATCTCGTGGGCTTGGAAGTAATGACGCAGCTTCCTTGAGGCCATAAGGAGGCCGAAGAGCAATTTTTGCACACCGGAGTACCTCGACCTAGCCCCCTGCAAGAGGGACTGACAATGTAAACCGGGTGCTACATCATCTTCTTCTTCTGCACCACTTCGCTTGGCTGTGCGGGTGCTGCCCTGATGGCGTCAGACTCTGCCGGGGGCCTTGCCTTGCCGGCACCAGGTCCTGCCGGGGGAATCTCCGGCTTGCCATCCGCTGGTTCTGCATCGTCACTGCCTCCTCGTCGACCTCCCTCTGTGCCACTAGTGCGATGCTGACCACTCGATTCATTGCCGCTAGATACAGCAGCAACGGCTCATGTGGTTTAGGCACAACAAGTATTGGCATGGAGGAAAGGTATTTCTTCAGATCCCGCAACGCCGCCTCAGCTTCTGGGGTCCACTCCATTGGGCCTACCTTCTTCAGGATTTTGAAAAAGGGAAGGGCGCGCTCGGTGGACTTGCAGATGAATCGGCTCATGGCGGCGACGCAGCCGGTGAGCCGACGCACACCCTTGATCCGCTTGGGCGCCTCAATCTGTTCAACAGCCTTGATTTTGTCTGGGTTTGCCTCGATCCCGCGCTGCGACTCAAAGAATCCGAGAAGCTTGCCGGACGGGACGCCGAAGACACACTTCTCAGGGTTCAGCTTAAGGTTGATCTTGTGCAGGTTGGCAAATGTCTCTTCTACGTCTTGCACAAGAGTCGCCCCGTCCTTGGTTTTGACCACTATGTCATCCATGTATGCTTCCATATTTCTATGGAGCTGGGGTTCAAAACCAATTTGGACCGCTCTTGCAAACGTCGAGCCAGCACTCTTCAACCCGAAAGGCATCCGTAAAAAGCAATACGTACCACATGGGGTGATGAATGATGTCTTCTCTTCATCTTCTCTTGTCATGAAGATTTGGTGGTAGCCCGAGTAGGCGTCGAGGAATGACAACAGATCACACCCGGCCGTGGAGTCGACAATCTGGTCGATGCGCGACAACGGGAAGGGGTCCTTAGGACAAGCCTTATTGATATCTGTGTAGTCAATACACAGCCTCCACTTCCCATTTGCCTTGCGCACCACTACCGGATTGGCCAACCACGTCGGATGGAGTACTCCTCTCACCAAACCTGCCGCTTCCAACTTGCTGATCTCCTCTATGATAAACTCCTGCCTCTCTAGAGCCTGCTTTCTGACCTTCTGCTTGACGGGCCGCACGTGAGGACAGACAGCTAGGTGGTGCTCAATCACCTCCCTGGGAACACCGGGGATGTCGGATGCTTGCCATGCAAACACGTCGACATTCCCCCGCAGGAAGGTGGCGAGCGCGCCTTCCTATTTGCTGTCGAAGGTGGAGCCTATGGTGAAGGCCCCTCCCGTGCCATCCTCCCTGACGGACACCTTCTTAGTCCGCGGTGGCTCAGCTCTGGATTTCTTGCTCTTGCTAGTAGAGCTCTCTGGCACGTCCTCGACGGTAGCACAACACCCCGAAGAGGTGCGCTTGCCGGAGTGGGTGCGAGAGGTCTTGCCGGGCTTCTTCTTCCATCCCGGGGGTTCAGCGGCAGGAGCAAGTGCCTTGGCGGCAGCTGCTGTAACTGCTTCCCGGTAGAGTTGGTCGGCACAAATCAGCATGTCCTTCTTTGTTGGAGGGGACGGAGATGATGGTGAAAGGCCCGGGCATCTTTAGCATGTTGTAGGCGTAGTACGACGCCGCCATGAACTAGGCTAGTGCCGGGCGGCCGAGGATCCCGTTGTAGGGCAAGGGGATCTCGGCCACATCGAAGACGATCCTCTCTGTCCTGTAGTTCAACTCCCCTCCAAACGTCATGGGCAGTGTGACCTTCCCCTTCAGCTGGCTCCTCCCCGGATTGACCCCTTGAAACATGCCCATTTCCTCGAGGTCTCCATCAGGAATTTGCAGCCTTTTGATCACAACGGGCGAGATCAAGTTCAGGCCGGCCCCACCGTCGACCAACATCTTGTTCACCTTGAGGTTGCGTATCGTTGGTGAGACCAACAACGGCAAACACCCGACCGCGGTTGTGCGGTCAGGGTGGTCCTCGGCGTCAAAGATGAGGGGCGTGCTGGACCACTTCAGTGGCTTCTGAGCGTCAAACGATGGCTCTGCTGCTGTAATCTCACGTGCTCACTGCTTGAGCTGGCGGTGAGAAGTATGCAGCGAGGCGTCGCCATCGACGCACATGGCCTCCGTAGCCTTCTGGAACTCTTGCTCGCCGGACTCGTTGTCCTCGTCACAATCATTTTCTTGTTGTTTGTTGTCACGGCCCCGGGCGGGCCTCTCTTTCTGGTCGTCCTTGTCACGGTGGCCTCCTTGGCCGCGACGCTTCCCGCCGGATCCCTCGGCACCATCCTGGCCTTTCTCCTTGTCCCGCCTCTCATACTTGGCCTTTTGCTTTTCAGCAAGCAGCTCGACTTGTCGACAGTTCTGGAGGTCGTGGCCCTTGGTGCGGTGGATCTTGTAGTACTGCTTGCCGGAGCTTCCTGGCTTGTCGGCAGCTGCCAAGGCCCGGCAGGCGGCACACCTGGCAATCTCCTTGTCGGACCCGTCTGCCTTGGCCTTCTTGGCAACGCCGGTGCTGTCCGATCCCTCGACGACAAGCACAGTCTTGCCTCTGTGTTTCCTGTTGCGACGCCGACCCTTCTTCGTCGGGGCAGTGGTGTCTTCATCAATAGAGTCGGTTTCCGCGCCGGCATCCTTGCCGGTGTACTTCCTCCCCTCTTCAGCCCGGGCACACCTGTCGGCCAGAACATAGAGTTCGGCCACATCCTTAACTTTGGTCATCGCCAGCTCTTTGCGCATCTTGCGGTTGCGCATGTTCTGGTGGAACGCGCTGATCACAGCGGCGGGATGAACGTCGGGGATGTTGTACTGCACCCGGCTGAATCTCTGGATGTACTTGCGCAGGGTTTCCCCTTCCTTCTGGGGAATTATATGCAGGTCACTGGCCTGGCCATGAGCTTGGTGTCCCCCGGTGAAGGCGCCAACGAACTCATGGCACAGATCCGATCAAGAAGAAATGGAATCCGCTGGCAAGTGCATTAACCAAGACATGACATTGGGCTTCAGTGCCAATGGGAAGTAATTGGCAAGCACCTTGTCGTCGCGAGCTCCGGCAGCCTGCATCGCAATGGTGTAGATGCTGAGGAACTCGGATGGATGGGTCTTGCCAGTGTACTTCTCGCTGACGTCGGGCTTGAATGTGCGGTGGGACGGCCACTGGAACTGCCGCAGCTCACGGGTAAAGGCTGGGCAGCCCACCTTGTAAGGTAGGCTGCCGGAGCCCCCTGGTGCTGGGTGGTCCATAGCGGGTCCCGCCCGCTTGTCCGACTGGTGGTGTGTATCGCGCCGACGCTCGATAGTGGTTCGAGCGTCTTCGCGAGCTCGTTCTCGAAGAACTTGGCATTGGTCGCGGTGGGTCCGTGGGTCGGACGACGCTATGGAAATATTATCACAAACGTCATCACGACGCCCGCGGTAGCTCGCGTGGAGGAGGAGAGTGCACCGTGGCCGCAGCACCTCCGGCCCCTCCACCGCTGATACGTCTCCAACGTATCTATAATTTTTGATTGCTCCATGCTATATTATCTTCTGTTTTGGATATTATTGGGCTTTATTGTTCACTTTTATATTATTTTTGGGACTAACCTATTAACCGGAGGCCCAGCCCAGAATTGCTGTTTTTTGCCTATTCAGAGTTTCGCAGAAAAAGAATATCAAACGGAGTCCAAACGGACTGAAACCTTCGGAAACATGATTTTTGGAATGAACAAGATCCAGGAGACTTGGACCCTACGTCAAGAAACAAAGGAGGAGGCCACGAGGTAGGGGGGAGCGCCTACCCCCCCAGGGCGCACCCTCCACCCTCGTGGGCCCCCTGTTGCTCCACTGATGTAGTCCTTCCTCCTATATATACCTACGTACCCCCAAACGATCAGATATGGAGCCAAAAACCTAATTCCACCGCTGCAACCTTCCGTACCTACGAGATCCCATCTTGGGGCCTGTTCCGGAGCTCCGCCGGAAGGGGCATCGATCACGGAGGGCTTCTACATCATCACCATAGCCCCTCCGATGAAGTGTGAGTAGTTTACCTCAGACCTTCGGGTCCATAGTTATTACCTAGATGGCTTCTTCTTTCTTTTTGGATCTCAATACAATGTTCTCCCCCTCTCTCGTGGAGATCTATTCAATGTAATCTTCTTTTGTGGTGTGTTTGTTGAGACCGATGAATTGTGGGTTTATGATCAAGTTTATCTATGAACAATATTTGAATCTTCTCTGAATTCTTTTATGTATGATTGGTTATCTTTGCAAGTCTCTTCGAATTATCAGTTTCATTTGGCCTACTAGATTGATCTTTCCTACAATGGGAGAGGTGCTTAGCTTTGGGTTCAATCTTGCGGTGTCCTTTCCCAGTGACAGTAGGGGCAGCAAGGCACGTATTGTATTGTTGCCATGGAGGATAACAAGATGGGGTTTTTATCATATTGCATGAATTTATCCCTCTACATCATGTCATCTTGCTTAAGGCGTTACTCTATTTTTATGAACTTAACACTCTAGATGCATGCTGGATAGCGGTCGATGAGTGGAGTAATAGTAGTCTATGCAGGCAGGAGTCGATCTACTTGTCTCGGACGTGATGCCTATATACATGATCATACCTGGATATTCTCATAACTATGGTCAATTATGTCAATTGCTCAACAGTAATTTGTTCACCCATCGTAAAATACTTATGCTCTTGAGAGGAGCCACTAGTGAAACCTATGGCCCCTGGGTCTATCTTCATCATATTAATCTTCCAACACTTAGTTATTTCCTTTGCTTTTTTACTTTGCCTTTTATTTTACTTTGTATCTTTATCACAAAAATACCAAAAATATTATCCTATCATATCTATCAGATCTCACTCTCGTAAGTGACCGTGTAGGGATTGACAACCCCTTATCGTGTTGGTTGCGAGGATTTATTTGTTTGTGTAGGTGCGAGGGACTCGCGCGTAGCCTCCTACTGGATTGATACCTTGGTTCTCAAAAACTGAGGGAAATACTTACGCTACTTTGCTGCATCACCCTTTCCTCTTCAAGGGAAAACCAATGCAATGCTCAAGAGGTAGCAAGAAGGATTTCTGGCGCCGTTGCCGGGGAGATTACGCACAAGTCAAGACATACCAAGTACCCATCACACACCCTTATCCCTCACATTACATTATTTGCCATTTGCCTCTCGTTTTCCTCTCCCCCACTTCACCCTTGCCGTTTTATTCGCCCTCTCTTTCCGTTTGCCTTTTTCTCGCCAGATCTATTGTTTGCTTGTGTTACCATTTGCCTTCTATTTGCTTGCATCTTTGCTTGCTAAAAGTCTATTGTTATGGATCCACTTAAAGTGTTCTACTTGGATCATCTTCGATCCTTATGCGCTCGTGCTGAAACCCCAACTAGCCTAGTTGATGGGAAATCTTTAGATGAGCATGCTCATTTTGTGCGTCACCGTTTGTCTGAAAAAGGGAGACTCTTATGGAATCAAATAAACAGATTGCTGTGTTATGCTTGGAATCTTTGTGAAATTTGTGATTTTACTTGGTGCTCTAAGAGCCCTAAGAAACACCTTCCCTACCTTTGTGAGTTTAGTGAAAATGAAATCTTATCTTCTTATGCAAAGGGTGTTTATAATTACTATGATATTGAACAAATTGAAGAATTTGTTGCTTTTAAGGGTGCTTATGAATTTGCTTCTTTGATTGAAAAAGTATGATATTACTCTCTACGAATCTGAAAATTTTGACATACTTAAATATTGCTATGAAAACTTTGCTCATAATGTATATGTCAAAGAATTTATTGAGAGAATGACCATTGCTTTAGAAGAAAATAATGATATGCATGAATCTATAGATAATGATGATTCCGATGATTTGATTGAAATATCTCTTTATGAACATGATGCTTGCTATTCTTGTGGCCATGATGCCAATATTTATGAAGATGAATTTGCTATAGTTCCTTATGTTAAACATGAGGTCGTTGCTATTGCACCCATACTTGGTAGTTCCTTCGATGAAAAGCATGATTGCAATGATGTTATTATAAATTCTCTTAATGCCAATTGTGTTAATAATATGCAAAACCCTAAGCTTGGGGATGCTAGTTTTTCTATGTCTACTATTTGTTGCAATGATCATGATTGGGGCGATTCTTTTTATGATCTTGAAAATTTATTTAAGCCCCATGATGAATATGAGATTGATATTAGTATTCGCAATAGTATTGAAAGTGGGTTTGGAAGAGTGTCAACTTTAGATCCCACATATTCGGAGAATGTTCAATCTTATGAAATTTTTGAGAAAAGTGGGTTTGGACAGGTCATGACTTTAGTAATGTTAATTCCACTAATTTGGAAGAGTGTCAACTTTGCATACATGTGGATCGTGTTAAGAATATGTTTTGTGATAGCTATATTGTTGAATTTGCTTATGATCCTACATGTAATTATTATGAGAGAGGAAAATATGGTTGTAGAAATTTTCATGTTACTAAATTACCTCTCGTTATGTTGAGATTGCTATTGTTTCTTTCCGCTTCCTTGCATATGCTAGTTTTTGCTTGCCTTGATAATTTGTTTTCCTATAAGATTCCTATGCATAGGAAGTATGTTAAACTTAGATGTGTTTGTCATGTGTTTCATGATGCTCTCTTTGCGCTTCAATTCTTGTCTTTCTTGTGAGCATCGTTAGATTTATCAATGCCTAGCTAGGGGCGTTAAACGATAGCGCTTGTTGGGAGGCAACCCAATTTTTATTTTTAGTTTTTTTCTTTTTGCTTATGTTTAGGAATAAATATTTGATCTAGCCTCTGGTTAGATTTGTTTTTATGTTTTAATTAGTGTTTGTGCCAAGATGATAGTTATTTGATCTTGCTGAAAATTCCAGAAACTTTCTGTTCATGAAAACAATTGTTAAAAATAACCAGAACGTGATAAAATACTGATTCCAATTGCAGCAGATCAATAAACAAATTGCCTAGGTCTTACTATTTTGGTAGATTTTTCTGAGTTCCAGAAGTTTGCGTTAGTTATAGATTACTACAGACTGTTCTGTTTTTCGTGTGTTGTTTGCTTATTTTGATGAATCTATGGCTAGTAAAAGAGTTGATAAACTATATAGAAGTTGCAATACAGTAGGTTTAACACCAATATAAATAAAGAATGAGTTCAATACAGTACCTTGAAGTGGTGTTTTGTTTTCTTTAACTAACGGAGCTCACGAGATTTTCTGCTGAGTTTTGTGTTGTGAAGTTTTCAAGTTTTGGGTGAAATATTTGATGGATTATGGAACAAGGAGTGGAAAGAGCCTAAGCTTGGGGATGCCCATGGCACCCCAAGATAATATAAGGACACCAAAAAGCCAAAGCTTAGGGATGCCCCAGAAGGCATCCCCTCTTTCGTCTACTTCCATCGGTAACTTTACTTGGAGCTATATTTTTAGTCACCACATGATATGTGTTTTGCTTGGAGCGTCTTGTATTATTTGAGTCTTTGTTTTTTTTAGTTTACCACAATCATCCTTGCTGTACACACCTTTTGAGAGAGTCACACATAAATTGGAACTTATTAGAATACTCTATGTGCTTCACTTATATTTTTTGAGCTATATAGTTTTGCTCTAGTGCTTCACTTGTATCTTTTAGAGCACGGCGGCGGATTTGTTTTATAGAAACTATTGATCTCTCATGCTTCACTTATATTATTTTGAGAGTCTTAAAACAGCATGGCAATTTGCTTTAATTATAATATCATGAAAAATTTGATGCTTGATAATTGTTTTGAGATATAAAGGTGGTAATATCATGGTTGTGCTAGTTGAGTAATTGTGGAATTGAAAAATACTTGTGTTGGAGTTTGTGATTCCCATAGCATGCACGTATGGTGAACCGTTATGTAACGAAGTCGGGGCATGAAGTATTTGTTGATTGTCTTCCTTTGTGTGGCGGTCGGGATCGCACGATGGTAACTCCTACCAACCCTTCCCCTAGGAGCATGCGTAGTAGTACTTTGCTTCGAGGGCTAATAGATTTTTGCAATAAGTATATGAGTTCTTTATTACTAATGTGAGTCCATGGATTATACGCACACTTACCTTTCCGCAATTTTCTAGCCTCTTCGGTACCGCACATTGCCCTTTCTCACCTTGAGAGTTGGTGCAAACTTCGCCGGTGCATCCAAACCCCGTGATATGATACGCTCTTTCACACATAAACCTCCTTATATCTTCCTCAAAAGGGCCACCATACCTACCTATCATGGCATTTCCATAGCCATTCCGAGATATATTGCCATGCAACTTTCCACCGTTTCATTTATCATGACATGCTCCATCATTGTCATATTGCTTTGCATGATCATGTAGTTGACATTGTATTTGTGGCAAAGCCACCGTTCATAATTCTTTCATACATGTCACTCTTGATTCTTTGCATATCCCGGTACACCGCCGGAGGCATTCATATAGAGTCATATTTTGTTCTAAGTATTGAGTTGTAATTCATGAGTTGTAAGTAAATAAAAGTGTGATGATCATCATTATTAGAGCATAGTCCCAAGTGAGGAAAGGATGATGGAGACTATGATTCCCCCACAAGTCAGGATGAGACTCCGGACTAAATAAAAAAAGAGGCCATAAAAAAAAGGCCCAAATAAAAAAATGAGAGAAAAAGAGAGAAGGGACAATGTTACTATCCTTTTACCACACTTGTGCTTCAAAGTAGCACCGTGATCTTCATGATAGATAGTCTCTCATTTTGTCACTTTCATACACTAGTGGGAAATTTCATTATAGAACTTGGCTTGTATATTCCAATGATGGGCTTCCTCAAAATGCCCGAGGTCTTCGTGAGCAAGCAAGTTGGATGCACACCCACATAGTTTTTTTTGAGCTTTCATACACTTATAGCTCTAGTGCATCCGTTGCATGGCAATCCCTACTCCTCGCATTAACATCAATTGATGGGCATCTCCATAGCCCATTGATTAGCCTCGTTGATGTGAGACTTTCTCCTTTTTTTGTCTTCCCAAGTAACCCCTACCATTATACCATATTCCACCATAGTGCTATATCCATGGCTTGCGCTCAGGTATTGCGTAAGAGTTGAAAAGGCTGAAGCGCGTTAAAAGTATGAACCAATTGCTTGGCTAAAACCGGGGTCGTACATGATATGAATATTTTGTGTGGGGAAGATGGAGCATAGCCAGACTATATGATTTTGAAGGGATAACTTGCTTTGGCTATGTTATTTTGATAAGACATAATTGCTTAGTTAGTATGCTTCAAATATTATTGTTTTTATGTCAACATTAAACTTTTATCTTGAATCATATCAAATCTGAACATTCATGCCACAATGAGAAGAATTATATTGAAATTATGCCAAGTAGCACTCCGCATCAAAAATTCTGTTTTTATCATTTACCTACTCGAGGACGAGCAGGAATTAAGCTTGGGGATGCTTGATACGTCTCCAACGTATCTATAATTTTTGATTGCTCCATGCTATATTATCTTCTATTTTGGACATTATTGGGCTTTATTATTCACTTTTATATTATTTTTGGAACTAACCTATTAACCGGAGGCCCATCCCAGAATTGTTGTTTTTTGCCTATTTCAGAGTTTCGCAGAAAAAGAATATCAAACGGAGTCCAAACGGAATGAAACCTTCAGAAACGTGATTTTTGGAACAAACAAGATCCAGGAGACTTGGAACCTACGTCAAGAAACAAAGGAGGAGGCCACGAGGTAGGGGGGCGCGCCTACCCCCCAGGGCGCACCCTCCACCCTCGTGGGCCCCCTGTTGCTCCACCGACGTACTCCTTCCTCCTATATATACCTACGTACGCCAAACGATCAGATACGGAGCCAAAAACCTAATTCCACCGCCGCAACCTTCTGTACCTACGAGATCCCATCTTGGGGCCTGTTCCGGAGCTCCGCTGGAAGGGGCATCGATCACGGAGGGCTTCTACATCATCACCATAGCCCCTCCGATGAAGTGTGAGTAGTTTACCTCAGACCTTCGGGTCCATAGTTATTAGCTAGATGGCTTCTTCTCTCTTTTTGGATCTCAATACAATGTTCTCCCCCTCTCTCGTGGAGATCTATTCAATGTAATCTTCTTTTGCGGTGTGTTTCTTGAGACCGATGAATTGTGGGTTTATGATCAAGTTTGTATATGAACAATATTTGAATCTTCTCTGAATTCTTTTATGTATGATTGGTTATCTTTGCAAGTCTCTTCGAATTATCAGTTTGTTTTAGCCTACTAGATTGATCCTTCTTGCAATGGGCGAAGTGCTTAGCTTTGGGTTCAATCTTGCGGTGTCCTTTCCCAGTGACAGTAGCGGCAGCAAGGCAAGTATTGTATTGTTGCCATCGAGGATAACAAGATGGGGTTTTTACCATATTGCATGAATTTATCCCTCGACATGATGTCATCTTGCTTAAGGCGTTACTCTGTTTTTATGAACTTAATACTCTAGATGCATGCTGGATAGCGGTCGATGAGTGGAGTAATAGTAGTAGATGCAGGCAGGAGTCGGTCTACTTGTCTCGGACGTGATGCCTATATACATGAGCATACCTAGATATTCTTATAACTATGCTCAATTCTATCAATTGCTCAACAGTAATTTGTTCACCCATCGTAAAATACTTATGTTCTTGAGAGGAGCCACTAGTGAAACCTATGGCCCCTGGGTCTATCTTCATCATATTAATCTTCCAACACTTAGTTATTTCCTTTGCTTTTTTACTTTGCCTTTTATTTTACTTTGTATCTTTATCACAAAAATACCAAGAATATTATCCTATCATATCTATCAGATCTCACTCTCGTAAGTGACCGTGTAGGGATTGACAACCCCTTATCGCGTTGGTTGCGAGGATTTATTTGTTTGTGTAGGTGCGAGGGACTCGCGCGTAGCCTCCTACTGGATTGATACCTTGGTCCTCAAAAACTGAGGGAAATACTTACGCTACTTTGCTTTATCACCCTTTCCTCTTCAAGGGAAAACCAACGCAGTGCTCAAGAGGTAGCAACCACTGGCATGCGGCGGTTCGACGGAGCGCCGGCCCGAAGGCCCCACAGGTCGCGGATCATCTTTATTGGCGACAGCGACAAGGCTCCGGATGGTGGCTCTCCACTCGTCGAGCTTCTCCGCAGCAGGAGGGAAGTCGAGGAGCAGCTGCGCGCACGCCAAAGCTTCTGCTGGCGTGGGCGGTGGTGACAGCTGCGTGGACCGTGGCGCGCTTCGACTTCTAACTACGTTAGAAGGAGCTCTACCATGGCCTAGCGGCTGCGTGCCGTTTTTGCCAGCACTTTGGCGAGCATGCTGGACTCCTTCGTCCCGAGGACGATGCACGGGGCTCTTCCCACGGCGATGCCCGGGGTCTCCAGCATGGTGGCGCTGCTCATCGCGCGCACCCTGGGAAGAGTGCGCTGTGGGCGCCGGCATGGGCGTCTTGGAGGTCGTTGCGCTGCCCGTGGGTGGCACAACGACACTCCTGGATGGCCCTGCGCCGCCTGCGGGGGGGGCCAGCTCCGTTTTTAGATTTGGCGGCGTGCGGCCCGTCACCTGGCGCATGAACGGCGCCGCTTTCCAGGCTCTGACTGCCAGGGCGATGCTGGTGCTCGCGGACCGCGGCCCGGGTCCTGTCCGCGACCGGGCCGCTGCTTGCCCGTACTGGCACGGGCCGTTCGGCTCCCAACGAGCCGATCGTCATGGCCGTCTTCTTCGTGGGAGCCATGGCGATGAAGAACCGCTAGGCTAACTACTAGACCAGATTCTCACAATTGCGCCCCCTACATGGCGCGCCAAAGATGTCGGTGGCGAACGACACCTATGGGATCACAAGAATCCCTACTATGGTTGCCGGGGCACAGGGTTGTGAGAAGAGCAGGATCAGCAGCCAGCACAAGGATCGTTTACCCAGGTTCGGGCCGCGAGGATGCGTAATACCCTAGTGCTGGTTTGGTGGATGTATTTCCGAGAGTTCTTAAGCTCTCAAACTAGCTATGGTGGATGCGTGGTTTCAAAGAGCCGAATCCCTTTCCAGTATGCCATGGGCCTCCTTTTATAGTCGAAAGGGGCTGCCACAGTGGCACACAGGAGGTGGAAAGGCCTACAGTGCCACGAGCTTATTGCTCGTATTACAGGACAAGACGCATTTAATGCATCGCTTAGGTGTCCCCTTGCTTTATTGGGGACGGGAATGAGGCCCGTCCCGTCCGTCGCGGCTCCTCCTCGCTTCGACACGCACCCTGGCCAGCGATGCATTCGGCGCCATGTAGGCAGGCAAGTAGTTGAGGTGGCACGGTGGTAGGGTCTTCACGAAGATCTGCATGCCGCCGCGCAGGCGCTTGCTGAGTTGGCCTGGAAGCTGCATGTTGCCACGCAGGTGCCTGCCCAGCTGGTTGGGCTGGCAGCTGCATGCGAACGGCGGTGGAGACTTGGCTGGTGCGGGCCTGGCAGTGGCCCTGCTGGCGTCCTCGGTGAGGGCCTTGCCGGGTGGCCCGACAAGGGTCTTGCCGTGGCGTGCTGTCGTCCCCGGCAAGGATCTTGCCGGGGGTCTTGTGGATCTCCTCGGCAAGGATCTTGCCGAGGATCGTTGTCTTTTAATCCTTATCTGATCTTGAATATTCCTTGTCTTCACAAAGATCTGCATGCTACCACGGAGGTGCCTCCCGAGCCCTAGTTCCAACGTGGTTGGTTGAGTTGGAACCCGTGGGCTCAAGGGTGGCTCACTATGTTGGTGAGGACGAGCCGCCCCGGGAAGGGTCTTGCCGGGGCCGCTGAGGCTGCCCCCGGCAAGGATCTTGCCCAGGGAACCTGGTTCGCCTCTCTGCTTCTTTGTGTTCTTGGCCCTGGCGTTGCCTTGGCTGTCTTGTACTTCGGCTTTTCTCCGGCCCCCTCCCCCGCTCTGCTTAATGTGGCCGTGGGCGCGGCTCCGACTGTCCGTGCACAAGTAAAGGGGTAGAAAGGTGTGCCCCTACTTTTGTACACCGACAGTCGGCGTCCTGGGAACAGGGGTCCCTAGACTTGCCTGCCTGCGGCCCACGGCGTGGCTCCACCAGCGGCCCTGTAGGACCCATCTTCACCAGCAAACACTCAAGACCCTCGCGAGGGGCCAAGCCTCGCGAGGTGGACGACGCAAGACCTCCTCGGGGGCGGCCTCACCAGGCTGGCTCGCGAGGGGCGGAGAGATCAAGGCAAGGGGCACCTCGCGAGGTTCCTGTTACGCAAGCCATGACGACCGGCGCTAGGCGGGCACCAGCGCGCATAGTGTCCTCGTTTCCTCTTTGGTGCTAAAGAGGAAAGCGCAGGCGAGGAGTCCTGAGGTATCAGGGAAAGGTTTCCATATCGATGCGACAAGATCAAGACCAGCAGGACGGCAGGACAGAGGTCATCGTGGAGCCCAAGACGGCGTCACCACCAGAGCCTTTGCAGGCGAAGACCACCTTTACTCAGGATAACTTGTACTAGTTCTCCCCCTTCAAATTTGGCCGTTGTGGCATCCCTTCCCGCCAGCATTTGGGAAGAGGACCAGGGCCTCTATAAATAGGGCTAGCCACCACAATGGGAAGGACAGACGGATCGGAGGCAACTGATCCGGAGCCATTCAGATCATCCTCATCCACGCAAACTCACCAAGCACAAGAACACCTCTCCTCAGGAGGCTGTTCTTCCCTTGTAACTATTCATCCTCAGCCCAAGAGGCAATCAACCACACCACACTGGAGTAGGTATTACACAACATTGGTGGCCCGAACCAGTATAAACCTTGTGTCTCTTGTTCTGTGAGTTCGACGCGCTAAGCTTTGAGATCGCTGTGAGGGCGTGAGCTAGAGGGGGAGAGATCTTCGTGCGCACCCCGGTGTTCGAACCTCGAGGGTTTTGCCGGAACCCGAAATCCGACACATTTAATTTTGCGGAGTGAATTAGAGTGCAATTGCACACCAAAACGGGAAGATAGATTTTGTAAGAAGCATAAATATTTAGAAACAAAAAAGTTGCAAGAGAGGCTAGATGATTATGCTGAAAGATTTAATTTTTTTCACCATCCTTGTGAACTTTGCAATGAACGTGGTCATTTAAATCTCCAATGCAAATTCTTTCATGATCAAATCGTGTCCAAAATTTGTGATTACTTGATTACCCTTGAGCATCATAAAGAGCTTAGTCTTCTTTTGAGGTATGAAGAAATGAAACGTATAACTAAGGGCATTCCAAAATTTAATCTCGAGATATTTCTTGATTTCGATCTAGAGGAAATTTATATGTTTTGTGTGGTAAATTAAAATGAGAATGCTTATATTGCCAACTATAGAAAGATGGGAATACCAATAGAATATAAAAGGAATACTAATGAAAGGGTAAATATTTCCACTTTCCCTCCTATTGTCTCTCATGAGGAAATAGGTGACGAGGAGGAGCTTCCTATCCAATCAATATCTTCAACAAGAAGGTCGAAAAAATTGATTAAACCCTTACGTGAGATGGTGAAGAAGAAAAAGAAAATAAGAAAGAATAGAGGTAAAAAGGTATCTCTCCCAAATAATTTTGCTCCTATTATTGTTGTGCCTCATGAAAATGAATCAAAAATAATTGTGGTAGATGATGCACTTGATGATGATATTGCTTCTATGTCTTATGGCACAATGTCCGAGAGCACTATTTATGATGATTTTGTTATGCATATTGCTTGTTGTGATGATTATGATTGTGAAGATAATGATACTTCTTATAATCTTGAAAATCTTTTTGGCACCAACTTTGGAAATTATGATGATAGCAATTGTTATACCGTTGGTGCTATTCATACTATTAATGATGAGAGTGATTATGCTTATGATATGCCAAGCCACAAGCTTAGGGATGCTATGTTTAATGCAGAGGATCTTTTTAGTCCCCCTACTTTCAATGATCAAATTTGCTATGATGATTGCATGCCTCCTATCTATGATGAGAACAAAGTTGCTACTTATGATGATTATTGTGATGATACTTATCTTATAAAAAGTAGTGATAATTATATTTATTGTCATAGTTATGATTACCATTTTTATGAACATTAATCTTTTAATGTGGAAACAATTTATAGTATTCAAGTTTCATATGATACTCCCACCATTGTGAATACGAAGAAATTTACTTATGTGGATAGTAATAAAATTTCTATGCTTGTGGATCATGAAAAGAATGCTTTATGTGATGGTTATATTGATGAATCTATTCATGATGCTACTGAAAATTATTATGAGAAAGGAACTTATGATTCATGATGCTCTCTTTATGTTTCAATCCTTATCTTTTATGCGAGCATCATTGAACTCATCATGCCTAGCTAAAAGACATTAAAGAAAAGCGCTCGATGGGAGACAACCCAAAACTTTTACCTACTATTTTTGTGTGTTCACATGATTTTTGTACTGTAGTAATCATGTTTTATTGCTTTTGTTTCAATAAAGTGCCAAGTAAAGCCTTTGGGATAGTGTGGATGATAGTTGACATGAATCTGTGCAAAAACAGAAACTTTTGCTTCCAGAAACAGAATTGTTTAAATTCACTGGTACGTGATTAAATTCTCAGTGTTTTACATATGATTGATATGCAAATTCTCTATGTTGTCCTATTTTTTCAGAATTTTTGGAGTAGCAGAAGTATGGTTATTATGCAGATCATTATAGACTGTTCTGTTTTTGCCACATTCTGTTTTTGATGCATAGTTTTCTTGTGTTCTAGTTTCTATGGCTTATATTGCTCAATCTAAATCATGGAAATGATATGCTACAGTAGGAATTGTGGGGAAACAATTATGAATCTTGTCTTTGACAGTACCAGAGTGAAATGGTTTTGCTCTTTATCATACTAACCTATCTCACGAAGTTCCGTTAAGTTTTGTGTGATTGAAGTTTCCAAGTTTTGGGTGAGATATCGATATGAGGAGAATAAGGAGTGACAAGACCCTAAGCTTGGGGTTGCCCAAGGCACCCCAAGGTAATATTCAAGGAAGATCCAAGGAACTAAGCTTGGGGATGCCCCGGAAGGCATCCCCTTTTTCGTCACATGATATGTGTTTTGCTTGGAGCGTCATTTTATTTTGTTTTTATTTGCTTACTTCTATCTATAATAATGTTTTGCATCTTTTACTTCAATATAAATGTCAAGTATAGCCTTTGTCGTGCTTATTTTGCAAGTCTACATGTTGCTATTTGAAAACATAAAGTTTATCGGTGTTGCAAAAATTGCCCAGAAAAGTCAGAATGATATAAAATGTTGAAACTTTTTGCACAATAATCTATTATAAATTTTCTACAGTGTGTTAAATTTTCAGAATTTTTTATGTTGAATAAGTATGGATCCTCTTGCATTCTTTACAGACTGTACTGTTTTGGCAGATTGATGTTATGTTTGCATTGTTTGCACATGTTTGCTTGTTTAATGATTCTATTTGAGGATAGGAGTATTAAATATGCAGATGCATTTAGTATGCAATGTAGAATTATAATTTTAGTGATTTTCTACAGTAGAGAATGATGAGGTTTTTGCATTGGTTTATACTAACTTATCTCATGAGTTCTTGTTGAGTTTTGTGTGGATGAAGTTTTTAAGATTTAGGGAAACCGTGATATAAAAGGAATTAAGGAGACACAAAAGCTCAAGCTTGGGGATGCCCAAGGCATCCCAAGATAATATTTCAAGAATTCTCATGCATCTAAGCTTGGGAATGCCCCAGTAGGCATCCCACCTTTCTTCACCAACAATTATCGGTTAGTATCAGTTAATCCTAAGTTTTTGCTTCTTCACATGAGTTGTGCTATCCTTGAAATGTCATCTTATTTTCATTTTGCTTGCTGTTTTAATAAAATACTTAGATATGAAAGTTTTAAACAAAAGAGAGTCCTCACATAGCTACCTATTTACTTCACTACTCACTTGATCTTCACTTATATCTTTTTGGAGTAGCTTGTCATTTACTCTTGTGCTTCACTTATATCCTATGAGTAAATTGTTGAATGAATTGAATATCATGAAGTTGAAATTATATGTTCATATCATGCCTAGTGGTAGCTTCACATTGGGTCTAGAAAGTGAAATCTTTTGAAGCTTGACAATCACAATATTGGTCATACAAGCAATTCCTGAATTATTACTATACGGAAGAGAACTTTCACATGCAAATACACTATCTTGGAAATCTTTTGTGATTGTGAGCCCCAATCAAAATATTATATGACAAAATTGTTGATGTTGGACAAGGAAGACAATGTAACGATTTATTGTTCATATTCACATAGAAGTTGTATTGTCATAGATCCTTCAACATGTGGTGCTTGCCCCCCATCTTTGCTAGCCAAAAATTCTGCACCAAGTAGAGATACTACTTGTGCATCCAAAAACCCTTAAACCCAAATCCTATTTTCAAGGGTCCACCATACCTACCTAAGGACAGAGCAAGATCCTTCAAGTAAGTTGTCATCGGTGCAATAAGGTAATAAAACCTGCTTCTAAAAGTGTAAGATCATTTAGTGTAAGAGAAAATTGAGCGTTGTACGAACTTGTGATGGTAAAGAAATAAAAGCGACAGACTGCATAATAAAGGTTTCCATCACAAGGGGCAATATAACATGATGTTATTTTGCACTAAGGGGTTGAGCATACAAACAAATAAGCGCATGGCAACCTCTGCTTCCCTCTGCGAACGGCCTATCTTTTACTTTTATGTATTTACTTTGATGCAAGAGTCAAAGTTTTTCTCTCTATTCCTTTTTATTTTTCTCTTTTGGCAAGCATCATGTGGTGAGGAATGTTTAAAATAAAAAGGAATTTAATCTTTGCTGCACAGTACTAATATTACTTCAACCTTATGAATTTTAGTAGTTGAACTTTTTATAAATTTGTTCCTGAATTATTACAATCTTCTACGTTTAATTTTCCAAAAATAAAGTATTTTTTATTTTAGTTCTTACAATTAACATGTGTTTGAACTTTTTAGATTATATGTTTCGAATAGATTTCTTATGAGGTTTTTTTAAAACTTATCTGCATTTGTTTCTTTTATTTGGTCGTGCGTGATCGTTTTAGAATTTTGTAATGGGGCTAACTACCGTATTGGGCCATCCGCTGGAGTCATTGTTTTCGGCCCAGATAGCTCGTCCGCGCTGCTGTGCAGTGCGGCGTGCGCGTGCGCTATACGTTTAGTCCCACCTCGCTAGTCGAGGGGGCACTTGACCTGTTTATAAGCGCTGCCGAGGCTCACTGGTCGAACTCCTCTGAATACTTACGTGAGCGCTTATACACGGCGCTCGCCCTCTGTCATGACCCATGGGCCCTGGTGGGTTGGCCCCCGCAGTCTGGTTTACATAGGATTCGCCAGTTGTTTCGTGGTTGGCTTGAGTCCTAGTACCCACCTGCGTTGGGCCGGCCTGTCCCTTGGGGCGGTCAATATTTTTTTTCTTAGCATTTTTTCCTTCTACTTTTTATGATTTTTTGCCTAATATAAGCATTTTTTAAGTACTGAATGTTGTCCCTACTTGAACTAACATCTTTTTTATAGTGTGTTACCCTCTCTTTCTCTTTGTTCTCATACTTTTTCGGCATTATTTTGGATTTTTTAAATAATATCTGGGTAAGATATATAGGGACCACACCCCCTCCCCCATCCCGGCGAGGCCGATCCAGGAACGAGCTGTAGCAGGCGACGACGCGGCGTGCCTCGGCGTCGCATGCTGAGGTGAGTCCGTAACATGACTTGCCTCCATTATCTTATCTTTTTAGGGGGAAAACCAGCACCGCACCGAGGGGCATAGTTGTACTGACACATCTTCCTTGTATGGACTTGCCCCCATTATATTATCTTTTTTAGGGGAAAAACCAGCACCACACCGAGGGGCATAGTTGTACTAACACATCTTCCTTGTATGGACTTGCCCCCATTATATTATCTTTTTTAGGGGAAAAACCAGCACCACACCGAGGGGCATACTTGTACTGACACATCTTCCTTGTATGGACTTGCCCCCATTATCTATCTTAGGGTGTGTGGGTGCGTGTGTGTGGGCGGGGGGGAAATAGAATAACCGCATTGCGCCTGTCAAACGAGCACACTACCGCGTTAGCGCAAGGCCGAGCCGGGAGAGGAGGGGGGTCGAGACCCCCTCCCCCATCACGGCGAGGCCGAGCCAGGAACGAGCCGTAGTAGGCGACGATGCGGCGTGCCGCGGCGTCACATGCGGAGGCGAGTCCGTAACATGACTTGCCCCCATTATCTTACCTTTAGGGTTTAGGGGAAAAACCAGCACCGCACCGAGGGGCCTAGTTGTACTGACACATCTTCCTTGTATGGACTTGCCCACACTATCTATCTTGGGGTGTGTGGGTGCGTGTTTTGGGGGGGGAAGAATAACCGCACTGCACCTGTCAAACGAGCGCACTGTTGCGTTAGCACGAGGCCGAGCCGGGGGGAGGGGGGGCCGGGACCCCCCTCCCCCATCCCGGCGAGGCCAAGCCAGGAACGAGCCGTAGCAGGCGACGACGGGGCGTGCCTTGGCGTCGCATGTGGAGGTGAGTCCGTAACATGACTTGCCCCCGTTATCTTATATTTTTAGGGGGAAAAACAGCACCGCACCGAGGGGCATAGTTTTACTGACACATCTTCCTTGTATGGACTTGCCCCCATTACCTTATCTTTAGGGTTTAGGGGAAAAACCAGCACCGCACTGAGGGTCATAGTTGTACTGACACATCTTCCTTGTATGGACTTGCCCTATTATCTTATCATGGGGTGTGTGGGTACGTGTGGGTGGGGGGACAGAATAACCGCACTGCCTGTCAAACGAGCGCACTGTTGCGTTAGCGCGAGGCCGAGCCGGGGCGGGGAGGGAGGGGGGTCGGGACCCCCCTCCCCATCCCGACGAGGCCGAGCCAGGAACGAGCCGTAGCAGGCGACGACGCGCCGTGCCGCGGCATCGCATGCGGAGGCGAGACCGTAACATGACTTGCCCGCATTATCTTATATTTTTTAGGGGAAAAACCAGCACGGTTATGAAGTATTATTTCATTTGTACTTTTTTGATAATTTTTATTGTACTGTTTTGAGTTATTATTTTGTACTTTAGCCGTTTGTTTTCTCCCTCTATATTAGTTTTTTTATTGTATTTAATTTTTGCTATTATCTTTAGTAACTGCCCAGAGATGGTGGGTTTTGCCACGATTGTGGGCTTTAGCCGTCGGTTTTCTCCCACTCACCTTCAACTTCCGCTCTCCCCAGTTCCGCTCCCCTCTCCTCCACAAATCGATTCCTTCTTCGTTCCCCTCCTTTCCTCTTCTCGCATAGAAGTTGCTTCTCCTGTTTCGCCGCGGGAGCTTCGGCCGGCGGGTTGAACTCCAAGGGTGGAGGTTTAGGTGCTCTGTTCTTTCCTTTTGCTCTGCCATCGACTGCCCTTGCATCCCCTTATGTACATATTTTCCCTATATTTCTAAGTTATTGTTGTCATGCTGTCTCAGGCTGGGTTCGCTAGGGTTCATTTGCTCTTGAACGAGCGGTTCGCGTCAGTGATACTGGATTTGGTGGTGGATTTTGTGTTTGCTGGTAAGAGTTTTGCTTTGTATGGCGTGCTTCGTTTCTGAAATAGGTAAGAGCCCTAAATTTTTTTCATGCGTCTTGCAGATCTGGTTCGGCAGATTTTAGGTTTGTAGATCTCAATTGGTACATCATCCAGTCCAGACAAGTTGAATGCATGTAATTTTTCCTGTAATTCAGATAATGTTTTATCAGATCTGATGCTTAATATGTTTTTAGTTGTATAGGTGTTGTTGTATGGACTTTACAAGTTGTATGGATTTTGATTGTTGTTAATTTTTGCCCTGGAATGTGTGGTCTGTCTAGTTTTTAGGTTGTTGTAAACTGCAGACAGGTTGCAGTACTGATCACCATGTGTTGTTTGAACTATTGTCCTGGCATTTGAATAGTTTGTAGCAGTCTGAGAAGAACTAGTATGATGTTGAAAGAGTTTTCATTTTGAAGTTTGGTGTGCCAGTGGTGGGGGGATATTGTTTTATTGGGTGCACTTGTAGTGTTCATATAGTTGAACTGATTGCTTGTTCATGTACTTTTCTTTTCTTTTTTACCTTTTTGTTGATTATGATGTTGTTGCAGATGTTGGAGTGCCGGTGCCTCCTGATTCTGACAAATCAGAACGCTTTCAAGATCTTGTGAATGTTATTTTTGAGATACCAAATCCTCTAGAAGAACTTGCGAGTGTTGCTGGTGTTTCCCTTATATTTGCTCTTTTTTAACAGCCTTGAATACATAAATATGTTTAGTTACATTAGTTGTTCCTTTTGTTTGTGTCTGATGCTATGCGCCTTATTTATCTTGTCTGTTAAATGTTAATTGTGTTTTAATTTTATATGTGTGTGCTTATGTTATTGGTTTATGCAGTTAATGACAGCCATGCTGCTGTTGAGGACATTGGTGATGTTGTAAAAGATATTAATGATGGAATGTATTCTCTTAACTTTGATGATGGCGATGGGAGCTTGTAGTTGTCTGTTACTCAGTCACAGAGTGTTGATGGCACGATGATGGCGATGGGAGCTTGTAGTTGTCTGTTACTCAGTCACAGAGTGTTGATGGCACTGAGCATGTTGCTCAGGCTGAGGATGTTCCTATGCAGTTACAGCTCGAGGAAAAAAGGATAAGAAAGAAGAAGTGTGATTTTCAGAGGAGAAAGGAGTTGGAACGGCGTCAATAGGCTGCTTGCGTGCAACGAAGCAATGAGGATGTTGCTCAAGCTCCTAAAGGTGTAGGCGATGAAGGTGGTGACGCGGCCTTTTTAACTGTTGATGCTGGATCTCATGGAACTGACATGCCTGTGAAGACAAACCTGATGCAGACTCATTTGACGCAAGTGTTTACTCGTGATGCAGTTAAGGAGAATAAAGCTATTTTGAAGAGGAAGATGTCAGATCCAAATCCTGATGGCACACAGAGGCGTAGCCCACGTGTGAAAGCTGGTTCCCAACCTGGTAATAGCAAAGCTGATGGAGATGTTGTTGCTGTGAACATTGGTCCAAGCACACTTGGTGGCTCTCCTGTTCATCGGAGTCCACGAGTTTTGACAAATAAGAAGCCTTCTTTGTCTCCTCTTCCAGAGCGCTCTTTGTTGAAGGAGGCGTAAGGCTGCTCCTGCGAAGGTGAACAAAGGTGTGAGGAAGCGTGCTCGTGTCGAAGCTGAAGATGGTGTATCTCAAGAAGATGATATTGAAGTTAATTCTGAAGATGAATATGCAGTGGTACGTGTTTGTACTGTATGTGACGTACTAGTTGTACTTGCAATGATTTAATTTTTTCTGGGCTGGTATGCTGGCCAGGTAAGGGCTGGTCATTGTTTGCATCAATTTGAGGGTGGTACTGATGTTGTTTTAAGAGTTGAACTTGTGCAATCTTTTCTTTCTTTTTCTACTTGCCTTCATATGCTTGTTTTGTTTTCTATATTCATTTAATTAAACCGTGCCTTCTTTATTTTCATTTACAGCCTGTTGGCGTTATGGGTCCGGTCAAGCCGGTGAGAGGCAATGCCAGAAAAGTTCCTTTGGATGCAGGTGACCTACAACGATTGAACATAACTGTGCGATGTTCGTTGGGAGAGATTGATGCTTGTGCTGAATTGCTTGAGAGTCGCCATGTGGCTAGGGTTCATGCAGCTGGTTTTGGTTCTATCTTCAAGTGGAAGGTGAAGTCTAACATTTCCCGCCCTCTGATGGGAGCTTTGTACCCAAGGACAGATCCTGATACGATGACTCTTGACATGGGTGAGGCTAATAAGAAGCTTCCCATCACTAGCGATGGTATACATCAAATGGTTGTCGTTCTGCACCAAGGCCGTCAGAGGATGGATATGACGATGCTCTGATGAAGTTAAGATCGGAGCTTGACATTAGCAGGAACAAAGATATCAAGACAAATGATTTGAGGATATGCTCAAGGTGCTTGTCAAGGATCCTAGCAAAGATGACCTTGCACTCAAAGTGTTCTTCATTATTGTGTTTATGAAGGTTGTGTTGCCTAGTGCCTCCCCGCGTGTTTCCAGAGAGGCAGCAATGTTTGAGGATCTCGTCATTGAGGACATGGCTAATATTGATTATTGCCAGCTGATGGTTAATGAGCTTAGAAGGGCTGTTGTTAGGTACCAAGATGGTGTCTCCCCTGGGAAGGCAATCACATGCTGTGCTATAGGGCCTGTACTAGTGTACCTTGACTGTCTTATCCGTGGCAAGACTCCAGAGCCTGACATGCGAGTCCCGGCATATGTTTCATGGATCCTGTCAAGCTTTCCGATCTGGCTGACGCAGATTTTGTCGGCGTCCTAGGAACGGGGGTCCCCAGACTTGCCTGCCTGTGGCCCACGGCGTGGCTCCACCGGCGGCCCAATACGGCCCATCTTCATCAGCGAACACTCCAGACCCTCGCGAGGGGCCAAGCCTCGCGAGGTGGAGGACGCAAGACCTCCTCGGGGGTGGCCTCATCAGGCTAGTTCACGAGGGGCGGAGAGATCAAGGCAAGGGGAACCTCGCGAGGTCCCTGTGACGCAAGCCAAGACGACCAAGGCCAGGCGGGCGCCAGCGCGCGCAGTGTACCCGTTTCCTCTTTGGTGCTAGAGAGGCAAGCACAAGCGAGGAGTCCCGAGGCATCAGGCAAAGGTTTCCATATCGGTGGAACAAGACCAAGACCAGCAGGACGGCAGGACGGAGGTCACCGTGGAGCCAAGGACGGCGTCACCACCAGAGCCTTTGGCAGGCGAAGACCACCTTTAGTCAGGATAACTTGTACTAGTTGTCTCCCTTGAAATTTGGCCGTTGTTGGATCCCTTCCCGCCTACATTTGGGAAGAGGACCAGTGCCTCTATAAATAGGACTAGCCACCAAAGTAGGAGGGGACGGATCCTGGACCATTCAGATCTTCCACACACACACAAGCTCACCAGGCTCAAGAACACCTCTCCTCAGGAGGCTGTTCATCCCTTGTACAAGTTCTTCCTCGGTCCAAGGGGCAATCCGCCACACCACATTGGAGTAGGGTACTACACCACATCGTTGACCCGAACATTGGTGCGTGAGCTAGAGGAGGGAGAGATCTTCGTGCGCACCTCAGTGTTCGAACCTTGAGGGTTTTGCCGGAACCCCAAATCTGACATTTGGCACACCAGGTAGGGGTGCACCGAAGCCTCTCTTCATTAGCAGGCCCGCCCGCACTCTGCGACGCCAACGTCCGGCGACCTAAGGGCCAACGCCGACCACTGGGCAGCTTGGCCAGCCCGGGCGGTGTCGTCCGCCCAAGAAGACCTCAACTCCGCGCTCCAGGCGGCACGCGCGCCTCCAAACGCCGCGGGGCACGGGCGGCGCGGTCCGGCGCCATCCACCCTCACCCAACGGTGCGCGCGGGCCTCCGCAAGGGCCTCAAGCTACGCCGCGGCGATGATGCCATACACCCGACGGGAACAAGCGAACATGAGGGCCGCGCTCACAGTGGCGTGGGAGCTGCTGCGGTGCCGGTTGGTGGAGAGCGGCCGAGATGCATTGCTGGAGAGCGTTGGCGAGCTGTTGGACGTTGCAGCCAGGGGTACGCCACCTTTCTGCTCCTCTCTTACGCCTTAGGTTGCGGCCGGATCGCACGGTGGGCCTCGCCGCGCCCGCATGCCCCCAGGCGCGTCAGGAGGTTTCGTCGGCATCGGCGCAGCCGGCAGCGCCGGACACCCAACCACACCTGTGCCTCCCCCGATGGGCGCAGGCATGAACATCGCCACCCACGGCTCCGGCAGGATGCCGCCCTTCCATCCTCAAAGCGGCGTGCCGGGCCAGGCTACGTGGAGCGTGGAGCACTTCAGCGAGGTTTCCGGGGCAACGGTTCCAGAGGCCTATGTTCCCCGCATGATGGACCAGGAGTACACGCCGGAAGATGACCCTGGCTCGTTCCTCGAGCCATGTTGGGAAGAGGAGACGCTGGAAGTTGAGGTCTTCCAGGAGCCGCCTGGGAGCCTCGTCGACCACGCCGGCGATAACAGCTACAGGGTACCACTAAACTCTCAGGAGCAGGCTTACGCTAACCATGGGTCGCAAGTGGATCAGGTCATGGCGGTGAACGACAGCCCGGGCACGGCAGCCCCCCTTCCAGTAGGGGAAGCGCATTGGGGGTTGCGTGGGAGGAGTCGGGAGCTAGGCCCCTCCACGCGTTGCACGGAGCAAGACATCGCCCGGAGGTAGGCCCTCTGCCGGGGAGGCGCTGGCGAGCCTTCCCCCCGACAGAGGGCCCGTGGTCGCCGCTAGCGTCCCCTTTGCCCCTTGGCATCGTCCTGGTTTCCGGACGCCCCAACGGTGGTCGAGGGTGGCACAAGGCGGGGCCCTCGCCCGACGATATGAAGCAAGGCTCATGCCTGTGAAGGTCTCCGCTCGTGACAGTCTCACGTAATAATGAGTGGGGCTGTACACGCCCCGGAGTCTCCGGAGTGCCGCCCTCGGGCCTTTGGGGCTCCCGCCCACATCCTAGTGGAAGCACCATGCTCCGCGCTGGCCGTCGACACTGTCCCCCAATGGCTATGCTCACAGCCAGTGAAAGCACTTAGCTCCGCGCTGCTGGGAAGACAAGAAGACTAGCTAGGTGCCGGACGCGGCCATTTGCTTTTGACCTCTTTTCTGTAGCTCGGACTTGCAGCTTTTGATCTTGAATTTGAAGTCATATTTCCATTGGCAATCGTGGGGGGCATCCTTTCTCGTTCGTGTTGATTTCGTGAGTTCCTGGATTCGTGTTTTGTTTGAGATTTGCGTCCGCTATCTCCCCCCCTTCCGAGCGCCTCGCGAGCGGGGGCTGGCAGCGACGTACACACACTACGCGCGTGCCTCGTCATTACTGGCGCTCACTTCTCGCAAGGCCCTCGGGTGTACCGGCGGACCCCTCAGGGAACCAAAACCTCGCGAGCTCGTGAGGGTCTCCCCTCAGAAGGTATGCACATCCGCAGCCGCCAAATCAGTTTGAAGCTCGACTGAACCAAAGTAAGTTATGGCAGCAAGCCCGCAAGGGGTGTCGCAAGCACAAAAAAGCGCACGTTAAGCCTAGCCTAGGGAATAAAGTGGTAGTCTATTTACATGAGGGGCTCCCCCTCCCCAAAATGCTCTTACATTGTGAGGGGCCATACCCAAGCTTTTGCGTGTAGGTTCAAAATAAAGGAGCACGGGCTCAGTCGGACATGTCGCTCGCCTCATCTCCCGAATCGCTTCCGGACAGGCTGCTGGCACCGTCGATGTCGCTGTCTTCACTGCCATCCACCACGTCGCCCTCATCCGCTGCGACCACCACCGCGTCATCATCAGAAGCAAAGGCCCTAACAAGGGCATCCACATTGTCGTCCACCCAGCGCGCTAGGTTGTCCTGAATTACCTCAGGCATTGGGGCAATGGCGGCATCAAAATTGAAGTCAGGATTGGTGTTCAGAAGATGGCTGGAGACGCGGGAGAATGCGCGCCCGAGGAGGCCCCGACTCTTTTCATCCACAAGCTCGCGAGCCCTCTCAGCTCGGCTCTCCAAGCGCGTCACGACATCGGTGAAGAAGCGAAGATGGCCGGCATAGTCCTCGGCGTGTGGGCGGGGAGCGTGCTCATCGGAGACAGTAACAAGTGCCTGATTGGCTCTCGTCCTGAGGTGCCGAAGCATGGGGACATGCTCGCGCAGTAGCGTCTGCCGGTGAAGCGCCTCCTCCCTGCTCTGCTGCGCGAAGGACTCGGCGCTCGCAACCCGCTGCTGAAGAGAGAGCAAGTCGGCATGGGCGGAGGCCAACTCAGCTTGCACTGAGAACAGGGCAGATGCGGCGGCTTTCTCGCGCTGCTCCGCCTCAGCCAGCCCTGACCTGAGGGCAGCAGTCCTGCCCACAGCTTCGGCTTACACGAGCTTCAGCTTCAGGTCATACCTACCAGCAAGATCCGCGCGAGCCTCGGCCACCCTGCGGTCGATCTCCTCCTGGGCCCTGGCCTCACGCGCGCCGACAACATCCTCTGCTTGGGCGACTTGGCGTTCCCTCGTCTCCAACCGCTCAAGCTCGAGGCTGTGCTCCGTGTCCTCCAGCAACAGTGCTTCCTCGCGCCTCGAGATCTCCTTCTTGTCGGACAGTGCGCCTTTGATTAACGCCAAGGCAGCTCTGCGCGCCTGCGCCTGCTGCTCCAGGGAGGCATTCAAGGCCTGGAGCTCCCGCCTACGCTCCTCAGCGGCCGCGCCGCAATGGTCTGCCTCCCTGGCCTCCTCCAAGGCCCGAGCACTGGCCTCGCGCAAGGTTGCCAGGGATGCCTCCGCTTTCGCATTTGCGTGCTCATGCTGGAGGCGCCCAAGGTTGATAGCCACCTTTAGTTCATGCCACTCCTCAACCAGTCGGAGACCCTCAGCATCAAGGCGAGCGTCAACATCCACGAGTTCTGTGCCGAGTCGGCTTAGCGCGCCCATAGCCTCCTGGAAGAGCTTGTGGCGCACGACACCCCGCTCGTGCGAAAACTTGAGCACGCGACCAGGTCCATCCCCCACAGCAGGGGTTGCCGAAGGGATCCGAAGCGGCTCTCTCCCTCCCAGCAGGGGGCTGGAGGCCGACGTTTCCCCAGTCGCTGTCTGGGCCTCGGCGGAGGCCCGAATGGGTAAGGGCTGATATGTCTCCAACGTATCTATAATTTATGAAGTATTAATGCTATTATATTATCCATCTTGGATGTTTTATGGGCTTTACTATGCACTTTTATATTACTTTTGGGACTAATCTATTGACCCAGAGCCCAATGCCAGTTTCTGTTTTTCCCCTTGTTTCAGTGTTTCGCAGAAAGGAATATCAACCGGAGTCCAAACGGAATGAAACCTTCATAAAAGTTATTTTTGGAAAGAAAGCAATACGGGAGACTTGGAGTGCACGTCAGGGGATCAACGAGGAGAGCACAAGGCAGGGGGCGCGCCCTCCACCCTCGTGGGCCCCTCGTGGCTCCCCTTACCGACTTCTTTCGCCTATATATTCCCATATACCCTAAAACCTGCGGGGAACAGAATAGATCGGCAGTTCGGTCGCCGCAAGCCTCTGTAGCCACCAAAAACCAATCGGGACCCTGTTCCGGCACCCTGCCGGAGGGGGGATCCCTCACCGGTGGCCATGTTCATCATCCCGGCGCTCTCCATGACAAGGAGGGAGTAGTTCACCCTCGGGGCTGAGGGTATGTACCAGTAGCTATGTGTTTGATATCTCTCTCTCGTGTTCTTGAGGTGGTACGATCTTGATGTATCGCGAGCTTTGCTATTATAGTTGGATCTTATGATGTTTCTCCACCTCTACTCTCTTGTAATGGATTGAGTTTTCCCTTTGAAGTTATCTTATCGGATTGAGTCTTTAAGGATTTGAGAACACTTGATGTATGTCTTGCATGTGCGTATCTGTGGTGATAATGGGATATCACGTGATCTACTTGATGTATGTTTTGGTGATCAACTTGCGGGTTCCGCACTTGAACCTATGCATAGGGGTTGGCACATGTTTTCGTCATGACTCTCCGGTAGAAACTTTGGGGCACTCTTAGAAGTTCTTTGTGATGGTTTGAATAGATGAATCTGAGATTGTGTGATGCATATCGTATAATCATACCCACGGATACTTGAGGTGACATTGGAGTATCTAGGTGACATTAGGGTTTTGGTTGATTTGTGTCTTAAGGTGTTATTCTAGTACGAACTCTATGATAGATCAAATGGAAAGAATAGATTCGTGTTATTTTACTACGGACTCTTGAATAGATCGAGCAGAAACAATAACTTTGAGGCGGTTTCGTACCCTACCATAATCTCTTTGTTTGTTCTCCTCTATTAGTGACTTTGGAGTGACTCTTTGTTGCATGTTGAGGGATAGTTATATGATCCAATTATGTTATTATTATTGAGAGAACTTGCACTAGTGAAAGTATGAACCCTAGGCCTTGTTTCCTAGCATTGCAATACCGTTTTCGCTCACTTTTATCATTAGTTACCTTGTTGTTTTTATATTTTCAGATTACAAAAACCTATATCTACCATCCATATTGCACTTGTATCACCCTCTCTTCGCCGAACTAGTGCACCTATACAATTTACCATTGTATTGGGTGTGTTGGGGACACAAGAGACTCTTTGTTATTTGGTTGCAGGGTTGCTTGAGAGAGACCATCTTCAACCTACGCCTCCCACAGATTGATAAACCTTAGGTCATCAACTTGAGGGAAATTTGCTACTGTCCTACAAACTTCTGCACATGGAGGCCCAACAATGTCTACAAGAAGAAGGTTGTGTAGTAGACATCAAGCTCTTTTCTGGCGCCGTTGCCGGGGAGGTTAGTGCTTGAAGGTATATCTTTAGATCTTGCAATCAAATCTTTTAGTTTCTTGTTTTATCACTAGTTTAGTCTATAAAAGAAAATTACAAAAAAAATGGAATTAAGGTTGCCTCATATGCTTCATCTTTTTAATGTCTTCCGTGAAAATAAGGATTCCGATAATTGTGCCAAAGTGCTAGAAGAAGAATGCATTAGAATGTTTGGCACTAAATCTTTGTATGATGAGCATGATTGCAATGCTGTTAGTATGAATTATTTGAATACCCATGATGCTAATGATATGCAAAGCCACAAGCTTGGGGATGCTATGTTTGATGAAGATGATATGTTTAGTCCCCCAAGTTTTGATGATAAAATTTATTATGATGAAAGCATGCCTCCTATTTATTATGATTATTGTGATGACACGTATGATATAAAGAATAAATATAACCATGAAACTTGTCATCATGATTATGCTTCACATGATAGTTATTTTGTTGAGTTTGCTCCCACTTCTATTCATGAGAACAAATTTGCTTTTGTGGAGAGTAATAAAATTTCTATGCTTATGCATCATGAAAAGAGTGTCTTATGTGATAGTTATATTGTTGAATTCATTCATGATGCTACTGAAAATTATTATGAGGGAGGAATATATGCTTGTAGGAATTGCAATAATATCAAGTTTCCTCTCTATGTGTTGAAAATCTTGAAGCTATGCTTGTTTTGCCTTCCTATGCCAGTTGATTATTGTTCCCATAAGTTATTTGCTCACAAAATCCCTATGCATAGTAAGTGGGTTAGACTTAAATGTGCTAGTCATATTCTTCATGATGCTCTCTTTATGTTTCAATTCCTATCTTTTATGTGAGCATCATTGAAATCATCATGCCTAGCTAGGGGCGTTAAACGTTAGCGCTTGTTGGGAGGCAACCCAATTTTATTTAGTTCTTTGCTTTTTGGGTCTGTTTAGGAATAAATAATCTATCTAGCCTCTGGTTAGATGTGGTTTTATGTTTTAATTAGTGTTTGTGCCAAGTAAGACCTATAGGATCTTCTTGGATGATAGTTATTTGATCTTGCTGAAAATTCCAGAAACTTTCTGTTCACGAAAACAATTGTTTAGAATCACCAGAACGTGATAAAATACTGATTCCAATTGCAGCAGATCAATAATCAAATTATCTGGGTCGTCCTATTTTGGTAGAAGTTTTTTGATTTCCATAAGTTTGCGGTAGTTCCAGATTACTACAGACTGTTCTGTTTTTGACAGATTCTGTTTTTCGTGTGTTGTTTGCTTATTTTGATGAAACTATGGCTAGTAAAATAGTTTATAAACCATAGAGAAGTTGGAATACAGTAGGTTTAACACCAATATAAATAAAGAATGAGTTCAATACAGTACCTTGAAGTGGTGTTTTGTTTTTGTTTCGCTAACGGAGCTCACGAGTTTTCTGTTAAGTTTTGTGTTGTGAAGTTTTCAAGTTTTGGGTAAAGATTCGATGGACTATGGAATAAGGAGTGGCAAGAGCCTAAGCTTGGGGATGCCCAAGGCACCCAAGGTAATATTCAAGGATAACCAAGAGCCTAAGCTTGGGGATGCCCCGGATAGCATCCCCTCTTTCGTCTTCGTTCATCGGTAACTTTACTTGGAGCTATATTTTTATTCACCACATGAGAAGTGTTTTGCTTGGAGCGTCGTTTTATTTTATTTAGCTTTGGTTGCTGTTTGAATAAAATACTAAGATCTGAAATTATTAAATGGGAGAGTCTTCACATAGTTACATAATCATATAACTACTCATTGATCTTCACTTGTATCTTTTTGGAGTAGTTTGTCATTTACTCGTGTGCTTCACTTATATCCTATGAGTAAATAGTTGAATGAATTGAATATCATAAATCTAAAATTATATATGTTTCATATGCTTATCCCATGGGGAATAATGACTTCACATATAAGAAGTAGAGGTGGTAAATTTATTGAAGGTTAGCAAACATTGTATTGGTCACTTGAACAATTCATGAAATAATACTGAAGGAAGAGAGATTTCACATATAAATATACTATCTTGGACATCTTCTATGATTGTGAGCCCCATTAATTATTTTCAAACCTGAGCAAATTAGTTGAAGTTGGACAAGGAAGACAACATAATGAGTTATGCTTGGGTATATTTGTATAGAGTTATATTGTTATGGATTCTCTAACATGTGGTGCTTGCTATTTAGAATCCTTTGCTATCCAAAATATCTGTACTAAGCGGGAATACTGCTTGTGCATCCAAATTCCTTGAACCAAGTTTATTCCATGAGTGTCCACCATATCTACCTATATGCGGTATTTATCTGTCGTTCCAAGTAAATTTGCATGTGCCAAACTCTAAACCTTCAAATAATAATCTGTTTTGTATGCCCGAATCGCTCATGTAGGGACTAGGGGATAGCCGTATCTGTTGGAGATCATTGCAGAAATTAAAAAATTTCTACGCATCACCAAGAACAATCTATGGAGTCTTCTAGCAACGAGAGGGAAAAGAGTGCATCTACATACCCTTGTAGATCGCGAGCGGAAGCGTTCAAGAGAACGGGGTTGATGGAGTCGTACTCGTCGTGATCCAAATCACCGATGATCCTAGCGCCGAACGGACGGCACCTCCGCGGTCAACACACGTACGGAGCAGCGACGTCTCCTCATTCTTGATCCAGCAAGGGGGAAGGAGAGGTTGATGGAGATCCAGCAACACGACGGCGTGGTGCTGTAACTAGCGGGATTCGAGCAGGGCTTCGCCAAGCGCTGCGGGAGGAGGGAGATGTGTCACGGGAGGGAGAGGGAGGCGCCAGGGCTTGGGTGCTGCTCCCATGCGCCTCCCCACTATATATAGGGGTGGAGGGGGCTGGTTTCTTGCCCTCCAAGTCCATTGGGGTGTTGGCAAAGGTGGGGGAAAGAAATCCCATCATTTCCCTTCCCCACCGATTGTTATCCCCCTTTTTTAGGGATCTTGATCTTATCCCTTCGGGATATGATCTTATTCCTTCTAAGGTGGGATCTTGGTGCGCCTTGACCAGGGGTGTGGGGCCTTGCCCCCACTACCCACGTTCATGTGGGTCCCCCCATGCAGGTGGGCCCCACTTCGGAACCTTCTAGAACTTTCCCGGTACAATACCGAAAAATCCCGAACATTTTCCGGTGGCCAAAATAGGACTTCCCATATATAAATCTTTACCTCCGAACCATTCCGGAACTCCTCATGATGTCCGGGATCTCATCCGGGACTCCGAACAACTTTCGGTTAACCGCATACTAATATCTCTACAACTCTAGCGTCACCGAACCTTAAGTGTGTAGACCCTACGGGTTCGGGAGACATGCAGACATGACCGAGACGACTCTCGGGTCAATAACCAACAGCAGGATCTGGATACCCATGTTGGCTCCCACATGTTCCACGATGATCTCATCGGATGAACCACGAGGTCGAGGATTCAATCAACCCCGTATACAATTCCCTTTGTCAATCAGTACGTTACTTGCCCGAGATTCGATCGTCGGTATCCCAATACCTTGTTCAATCTCGTTACCGGCAAGTCACTTTACTCGTACCGTAATGCATGATCCCATGACCAAACACTTGGTCACATTGAGCTCATTATGATGATGCATTACCGAGTGGGCCCAGAGATACCTCTCCATCATACGGAGTGACAAATCCCAGTCTCGATTCGTGCCAACCCAACAGACACTTTCGGAGATACCCGTAGTGCACCTTTATAGCCACCCAGTTACGTTGTGACATTTGGCACACCCAAAGCACTCCTATGGTATCCGGGAGTTGGACAATCTCATGGTCTAAGGAAATGATACTTGACATTTGGAAAAGCTCTAGCAAACGAACTACACGATCTTGTGCTATGCTTAGGATTGGGTCTTGTCCATCACATCATTCTCCTAATGATGTGATCCCGTTATCAATGACATCCAATGTCCATAGTCAGGAAACCATGACTATCTGTTGATCAACGAGCTAGTCAACTAGAGGCTCACTAGGGACATGTTGTGGTCTATGTATTCACACATGTATTACGATTTCCGGATACCACAATTATAGCATGAACAATAGACAATTATCATGAACAAGGAAATATAATAATAACCATTTTATTATTGCCTCTAGGGCATATTTCCAACAGTCTACCACTTGCACTAGAGTCAATAATCTAGTTACATTGTGATGAATCGAACACCCATAGAGTTCTGGTGTTGATCATGTTTTGCTCTAGGGAGAGGTTTAGTCAACGGATCTGCTACATTCAGGTCCGTATGTACTTTACAAATATCTATGTCTCCATTTTCAATATTTTCACGAATGGAGTTCAAGCGACGCTTGATATGCCTGGTCTTCCTGTGAAACCTGGGCTCCTTGGCAAGGGCAATAGCTCCAGTGTTGTCACAAAAGAGAGTCATCGGGCCCGACGCATTGGGAATAACTCCTAGGTCGGTAATGAACTCCTTCACCCAGATTGCTTCTTGTGATGCCTCTGAGGCCGCCATGTATTCCGCTTCACATGTAGATCCCGCCACAACGCTTTGCTTGCAACTGCACCAGCTTACTGCCCCACCATTCAAAATATACACGTATCCGGTTTGTGACTTAGAGTCATCCAGATCTGTGTCGAAACTAGCATCGACGTAACCCTTTACGACGAGCTCTTCGTACTTCAGGATATTCTTGACCGCTGTCCAGTGTTCTATGCCGGGATTACTTTGGTACCTTCCTACCAAACTTACGGCAAGGTTTACATCAGGTCTGGTACACAACATGGCATACATAATAGACCCTATGGCCGAGGCATAGGGGACGACACTCATCTTTTCTCTATCTTCTGCCGTGGTCGGGCATTGAGCCGTGCTCAATTGCACACCTTGCAATAGAGGAAATAACCCCTTCTTGGACTGATCCATATTGAACTTCTTCAATATCTTGTCAAGGTACGTACTTTGTGAAAGACCAATGAGGCGTCTTGATCTATCTCTATAGATCTTGATGCCTAATATATAAGCAGCTTCTCCAAGGTCCTTCATTGAAAAACACTTGTTCAAGTAGGCCTTTATGCTTCCCAAGAATTCTATATCATTTCCCATCAACAGTATGTCATCCACATATAATATGAGAAATGCTACAGAGCTCCCACTCAGTTTCTTGTAAACACATGCTTCTCCATAAGTCTGTGTAAACCCAAACGCTTTGATCATCTCATCAAATCGAATGTTCCAACTCCGAGATGCTTGCACCAGCCCATAGATGGAGCGCTGGAGCTTGCATACCTTGTTAGCATTCTTAGGATCAACAAAACCTTCCGACTGCATCATATACAATTCTTCCTTAAGAAAGCCGTTAAGGAATGCCGTTTTGACGTCCATTTGACATATCTCATAATCATAGTATGCGGCAATTGCTAACATGATTCGGACGGACTTCAGCTTCGCTACGGGTGAGAAAGTCTCATCGTAGTCAACCCCTTGAACTTGTCGATAACCCTTAGCGACAAGTCGATCTTTATAGATGGTAACATTACCATTTGTTTTCTTCTTCTTAACGATCCATTTGTTTTCTATCGCTCGCCGATCATCGGGCAAGTCTGTCAAAGTCCACACTTTGTTTTCATACATGGATCCTATCTCGGATTGCATGGCTTCAAGCCGTTTGTCAGAATCTGGGCCCGCCATTGCTTCTTCATAGTTCGAAGGTTCACCGTTGTCTAACAACATGATTTCCAAGACAGGGTTGCCGTACCACTCTGGCGCGGAATGTGTCCTTGTGGACCTACGAAGTTCAGTAGGAGCTTGATCCGAAGTACCTTGATCATCATCATCATTAACTTCCTCTCTAGTCGGTGCAGGCACCATAGGAACATCTTCCTGAGCTGCGCTACTTTCCGGTTCAAGAGGTAGTACTTCATCAAGTTCCACTTTCCTCCCACTTACTTCTTTCGAGGGAAACTCTTTCTCCAGAAAGGACCCATTCTTGGCAACAAAGATCTTGCCTTCGGATCTGAGGTAGAAGGTATACCCAATGGTTTCCTTAGGGTATCCTATGAAGACACATTTTTCCGACTTGGGTTCGAGCTTTTCAGGTTGAAGTTTCTTGACATAAGCATCGCATCCCCAAACTTTTAGAAACGACAGCTTAGGTTTCTTCCCAAACCATAATTCATACGGTGTCGCCTCAACAGATTTCGACAGAGCCCTATTTAAAGTGAATGCGGCAGTCTCTAAAGCATAGCCCCAAAATGAGAGCGGTAGATCGGTAAGAGACATCATAGATCACACCATATCCAATAGAGTGCGATTACGATGTTCGGACACACCATTTCGCTAAGGTGTTCTAGGCGGCGTGAGTTGTGAAACTATTCCACATTTCCTTAAGTGTGTGCCAAATTCGTGACTCAAATATTCCCCTCCACGATCTGATAGTAAGAACTTTATTTTTCTGTCACGTTGATTCTCAACCTCACTCTGAAATTCCTTGAACTTTTCAAAGGTCTTAGACTTGTGTTTCATTAGGTAGACATACCCATATCTACTCAAGTCATCAGTGAGAGTGAGAACATAACGATAGCCACCGCAAGCCTCAACACTCATTGGACCGCACACATCAGTATGTATGATTTCCAATAAGTTGGTTGCTCGCTCCATTGTTCCGGAGAACGGAGTCTTGGTCATCTTACCCATGAGGCATGGTTCGCACGTGTCAAATGATTCATAATCAAGAGACTCCAAAAGTCCATCTGCATGGAGCTTCTTCATGCGTTTGACACCAATGTGACCAAGACGGCAGTGCCACAAGTATGTGGGACTATCATTATCAACCTTACATCTTTTGGTATTTGCACTATGAATATGTGTAACACTACGTTCGAGATTCATTAAGAATAAACCATTAATTAGCGGGGCATGACCATAAAACATATCTCTCATATAAATAGAACAACCATTATTCTCGGATTTAAATGAGTAGCCATCTCGAATTAAACGAGATCCTGATACAATGTTCATGCTCAAAGCTGGCACTAAATAACAATTATTGAGGTTTAAAACTAATCCCGTAGGTAAATGTAGAGGTAGCGTGCCGACGGCAATCACATCGACCTTGGAGCCATTCCCGACGCGCATCGTCACCTCGTCCTTTGCCAGTCTCCGTTTATTCCGCAGCTCCTGCTTTGAGTTACAAATATGGGCAACCGCACCGGTATCAAATACCCAGGAGCTACTACGAGTGCTGCTAAGGTACACATCAATAACATGTATATCACATATACCTTTGGTGTTGCCAGCCTTCTTGTCCGCCAAGTACTTGGGGCAGTTCCGCTTCCAGTGACCACTTCCCTTGCAATAAAAGCACTCAGTCTCAGGCTTGGGTCCATTCTTTGGCTTCTTCCCGGCAACTGCCTTACCGGGCGCGGCAACTCCCTTGCCGTCCTTCTTGAAGTTCTTCTTACCCTTGCCTTTCTTGAACCTAGTGGTTTTATTCATCCTCAACACTTGATGTTCCTTTTTGATCTCCACCACCGCCGATTTCAGCATTGAATATACCTCAGGAATGGTCTTTTCCATCCCCTGCATATTGAAGTTCATCATAAAGCTCTTGTAGCTTGGTGGAAGCGACTGAAGGATTCTGTCAATGACCGCGTCATCCGGGAGATTAACTCCCAGCTGAGTCAAGCGGTTGTGTAACCCAGACATTTTGAGCATGTGCTCACTGACAGAACTATTTTCCTCCATCTTACAACTGAAGAACTTGTCAGAGACTTCATATCTCTCGACCCGGGCATGAGCTTGGAAAACCATTTTCAGCTCTTCGAACATCTCATATGCTCCGTGTTGCTCAAAACGCTTTTGGAGCCCTGGTTCTAAGCGGTAAAGCATGCCGCACTGAATGAGGGAGTAATCATCAGCACGCTGCTGCCAAGCGTTCATAACGTCTTGGTTCTCTGGGATGGGTGCGTCACCTAGCGGTGCTTCTAGGACATAATCTTTCTTGGCAGCAATGAGGATGATCCTCAGGTTCCGGACCCAGATCGTATAGTTGCTGCCATCATCTTTCAGCTTGGTTTTCTCTAGGAACGCGTTGAAGTTGAGGGCAACATTAGCGTGGGCCATATGATCTACAAGACATATTGTAAAGATTTTAGACTAAGTTCATGATAATTAAGTTCATCTAATCAAATTATTCAATGAACTCCCTGTCACATCCCTAGTTCTGGTTTGCTCTAGGCTAGCTATTCATGTGTGCATCATGTTTAAATTTCAATGAATTTGAAATGGGGACATGTGAAAGCCTCAGAAATCATTTCTGAAAAAGACCAAGATAAAAATTGCTTCAAATAGGTCCAAGAAAATGTTCATGTTTCTCTATGAAAATATTGGCCAAAATTAAAATTCAAACCAATATTTTTAGGAGCTCATAAATATTTATTTTGGGCATTTGAAGCTAATGCAATAACTATTTGCATCGGATTTATATTTGCTATATATCGATTATGTGTTCAATAATTCTGAGAAATTGTGAGGGGCTTTGGGATAATCCTTTCAGTCCCTGCGAAATTATCAGAAGAACGCAAAATGGTTTAGTGCTTAAAACTAAATCAAAACAAATAACAGAAAAGGAAAACAGAAAACAGATATAAAAGAGAGAGAGAAGGACTACCTGGCCATCTACCTGTAGCCGGCCCAGCCCACTGGCCCAGCCCACCTGGCGCCTCCTGTTGCCTTCCTCTTGCCAGTAGGAGCAGCTGCGTGCTCGCACGCGCGCGGCCGAGGAGGCCAGCTCCTCCCTGCCTGCCTACCGCTTCCCCGACGCGTCTGGACGACGCCACGCGCCACCCCGGTCCCTCTCTCCCACTCCCTCGCCCTTCCCCACCTCTGCTCCCTCTCCGCAGCGCACCCGAACACCCCGTGGCACGCCGACGAGCACCGCCGCAGCCACGGCCATCCCCTAGCCCACCCACCGTGACCAATAGCTCCGCAAGGACGCGAAGCATCTCCTTGACGAGCCATGCAAGCCGGGTCTCACCGCAACACCGCCATCGATGCCTTCCTGAACCTCGGGACCGCCGGCCATCTCCATCAAATTCGTCGGCTCCGGACCGTCCCCGACCTCGCCGAGCGTCCCCTCATCATCGCTGTGAGCCCCTGACCACTTACCCCTGCTCCCCTTGACGAATTCGTGCCGCAGCCATCGATCCCCGCCGTGCCAGAAGCTCACCGCCGCCCGGCCTTGTCGCCGTCGTGGCCTGAGCTCGAACGAGTCGCGCCCGTGCACCTCACCGAGCTCCTGGTGACCCCAGGAGGCTGCGCAGCGTTTTACTTCGCTCGCTCGTGCCCCGCAACGCCGTTTCCGCTGAGACCCGAACTCCGGCCGCTGCCTATGAGCTCGCCACCGTCGATATAGGTCGCCCCCGGCGTAACTGACTGCACCACTCGACGCGCGGGATCGCCAGCGTCACGTAGGTGGTCTCCACCGGCCATTTGGTTGCCGGAGCAAGAAACCCGAAGCCCTCCACCGTCTCTGGCCTCGCCGGCGATGACCCGCGGGTCAACTCCGGTGAGTTTGACCCGGGGTTGACCATAGTTTGACTGCCTGAGTCACTCACGTGTGGGGGCCACCTCGCTAACTAATCTGGCTTAGTGCTAATTAACTCGGTTAACTAGTGTTGTCACTGACCAGTGGGTCCCCCAGGTCAGGTTTGACCTGGCCAACCCAGTTGACCTGCTGACATCATACCGATGTCATGCTGACGCACTAAATAGTTTCTGTATTTAAAACAATTCAGAAAATCCAGAAAAAGGCTTAAACTTCTAAAAATCATATAAATTCAACCGTAGCTCCAAATGAAACAAATTATATATGAAAAATGAACAAAAAAATCCAATCTATCCATCTGCACTAGTTTCATGCATGATAAAGCAACTTAAACCTTCTGTTTATATCAATACATGTTAATGCACTTTATAAACCCTCAACTTGAGTTTGTATTTGAATCTTTGATTCAAATGAGCTCCATTGAACTTGTTGCTGTTTGCATTAGCACAAACAACATCACATATACATGCCATGTTCATGCATCATATTGTGCATTGCATTGATTGTGTTTATTCTCTATTTGCCGGTGTTGTTCCCCCTCGGTAGACGTCGTTCCGACGCTGTGATCGTTGACACTGATGAAGATCCAATGTTATCTTCAGAAGTGCCAGGCAAGCAAACCCCATTGTTCATTCTGATACAATCCCACTCTCTCGCTCCTACTCTCTTTTACTGCATTAGGACAACAACGATTCATCTGTTACTTGCTGCGGTAGTTGAACCCCTTATCCTCTGCATGACCTGTCATTGCCACAGTAAATAGATGAAACCCACTAGCATGAGTAGGAGTTGTTTGAGCCCTGATGTGCCTACTCATTCATGCTTGTTTGTCATGCCTGCTACTGCTTAGAGTTGAGTCGGGTCTGATTCATCGGGGATGAATTGGAGCAGTGATGAACATGTCCTACTGTGTGTGAGCTAAGTGTGTGAACACGATTTGGTAAAGGTAGCGGTGAGAGGCCATGTAGGAGTACATGGTGGGTTGTCTCATTGAAGCCGTCCTCAGGAACTGAGTTCTGTGTTTGTGATCCATGAAACAGTTACTACGACGCATTGGGCCCGAAACCAATGGACCCTCTCGGCTTCTTAATCACCCTTGTCCTCTGTCCAGGAGTTGCAAGTAGTTTCTGGTGTTTGTAGTATGCTGGAGGCCGTGCGCAGCGCTGACCCGAGGGGTGGGCTGTGATGTGGTAGGCACGTGGCCGGGCATGCCGGGCGCCCGTTTGGTGTCTCGGAACCCTGTACACATCGTTCGGGGCCATATGTGGAAACCTCGGCCGGACTCCTTGCGGATGGAACCTGAATAGGCGATAAACCTGGACTAGAGACTTGAGTGTTTAGGTAGGCTGTGGCCGACACCCTCGCTGGGCTTCCGCTTGAAGGTTGCCGAGTACATGCTGTGTAAACGGCGGTAAGTGGTGAGAGCGTGTGTGACGAAGTACACCCCTGCAGGTTTAACATCATCTATTCGAATAGCCGTGTCCGCGGAAAAGGACTTCTGGGTTGCCTATAACAGTTCATAGACAAGTGAAAGTGGATACTCTAAAATGCGCAAGATAAGCGTGAGTGCTATGGATGGCGTTCTCGTAGGGAGACGGGAGCGGATCCATAGTGGAGTATTGATATGGTGAATATGTGGACTCGTGTGCGCCACCTCAAAAGAGTTACTTGCAGTCGTAGTTAGGATAGCCACCGAGTCAAAGCTGGCTTGCTGTAGTTAAACGCCACCACCCCCTTTGTTGATACCGATGCATATGTAGATAGTTCTGATGTATGTCTTGCTGGGTACATTTGTACTTACGTTTGCTTATTTTATGTTTTGCAGAGAGACGTCAGTCTCGCTAGTAGTTCCGTGTGGACTTCGACGTTTAGCTTGATACCTCAGCTACGATCTTGTGCCCTCGGCAGGATCTGGTAGATAGTCAGGCTTCTCAGCCTTTTTCATTTGTAGATGTCTGTACTCAGACATGTTAAGCTTCCGCATGTGTTTGACTTGTATGCTCTGAATGTTGGGTCATGAGACCTATGTTTGTAATATCTCGCTCCTCGAAGCCTAATGAATAAGTACTTGAGTCGTAGAGTTATGTTGTGATGCCATGTTGTATTTACACATATCGAGCATATTGCGTGTATGATTGAAATGCTTGGTATGTGTGGGATCCGACAATCTAGTTGTTTATCCTTGGCAGCCTCTCTTATGGGGAAATGTAGACTAGTGCTTCCATGAGCCATAGTAGTCCGCTACAGCCCGGTTCACCGGAGTCCTGCTAGCCCAGCACTACTCCTCTGGAACACTTGATTGGCCGGCATGTGATTCACTTTGTTCCTATGTCTGTCCCTTCGGGGAAATGTCATGCGGTGACATCCAGAGTCCTGCCTAGCCTGCTACAGCCCGGGTTCCCGGAGTCCTGTTAGCCCAGTGCTACAGCCCGGATTCGCACGCTGCTGACCGACATGCTCGATGTTGATTCACGTATGCCTGTCCCCGTAAGTTAGTGCCACTTTGGGTTCACGACTAGTCATGTCGGCCCGGGTTCTCTGTCATATGGATGCTAGCGACATTATCATATACGTGAGCCAAAAGGCGCAAACGGTCCCGGGCCATGGTAAGGCGACACCTGTGGGAATACCGTGCGTGAGGCCGCAAAGTGATATGAGGTGTTACAGGCTGGATCGGTGTGACATAGAATCGGGGTCCTGACACTCCCACTCAGATAGACATCCCTCTAGTCATCTAAGTGAAACATGATCCGAGTCAACTAGGCCGTGTCCGATCATCACGTGAGACGGACTAGTCAACCTCGGTGAACATGTTCATGTTGATCGTATCTTCTATACGACTCATGCTCGACCTTTCGGTCTTCCGTGTTCCGAGGCCATGTCTGTACATGCTAGGATCGTCAAGTCAACCTAAGTGTATTGCGTGTGTCAATCTGGCTTACACCCGTTGTATTCGAACGTTAGAATCTATCACACCCGATCATCACGTGGTGCTTCGAAACAACGAACCTTCGCAACGGTGCACAGTTAGGGGGAACACTTTCTTGAAATTATTGCGAGGGATCATCTTATTTAAGCTACCGTCGTTCTAAGCAAATAAGATGTAAAACATGATAAACATCACATGCAATCAAATAGTGACATGATATGGCCAGTATCATATTGCTCCTTTGATCTCCATCTTCGGGGCGCCATGATCATCTTCGTCACCGGCATGACACCATGATCTCCATCATCGTGTCTTCATGAAGGTGTCACGCCAATGATTACTTCTACTTCTATGGCTAACGTGTTTAGCAATAAAGTAAAGTAATTTACATGGCGTTATTCAATGACACGCAGGTCATACAAAAAATAAAGACAACTCCTATGGCTCCTGCCGGTTGTCATACTCATCGACATGCAAGTCGTGATTCCTATTACAAGAACATGATCAATCTCATACATCACATATATTTCATTCATCACATCCTTTTGGCCATATCACATCACAAGGCATATGCTGCAAAAACAAGTTAGACGTCCTCTAATTGTTGTTGCATGTTTTTACGTGGCTTCTATAGGTTTCTAGCAAGAACGTTTCTTACCTACGTAAAACCACAATGTGATATGCCAACTTCTATTTACCCTTCATGAGGACCCTTTTCATCAAATCCGATTCGACTAAAGTGGGAGAGACAGACACCCGTTAGCCACCTTATGCAACTAGTGCATGTCAGTCGGTGGAACCTGTCTCACGTAAGCGTACGTGTAAGGTCGGTCCAGGCCGCTTCATCCCACGATGCCGCCGAAACAAGATAAGACTAGTAGTGGCAAGAAAATTGACAACATCTATGCCCACAACAAGTTTGTGTTCTACTCGTGCATAGAAACTACGCATAGACCTAGCTCATGATGCCACTGTTGGAGATCGTTGCAGAAATTAAAATTTTTCTACGCATCACCAAGAACAATCTATGGAGTCTTCTAGCAATGAGAGGGAAAAGAGTGCATCTACATACCCTTGTAGATCGCGAGCGGAAGCGTTCAAGAGAACGGGGTTGATGGAGTCGTACTCGTCGTGATCCAAATCACCGATGATCCTAGCGCCGAACGGACGGCACCTCCGCGTTCAACACACGTACGGAGCAGCGACGTCTCCTCCTTCTTTATCCAGCAAGGGGGAAGGAGAGGTTGATGGAGATCCAGCAGCACGATGGCGTGGTGGCGTAAGTAGCGGGATTCGAACAGGGCTTCGCCAAGCGCTGCGGGAGGAGGGAGATGTGTCACGGGAGGGAGAGGGAGGCGCCAGGGCTTGGGTGCTGCTCCCATGCGCCTCCCCACTATATATAGGGATGGAGGGGGCTGGTTTCTTGCCCTCCAAGTCCATTGGGGCGTTGGCAAAGGTGGGGGAAAGAAATCCCATCATTTCCCTTCCCCATCGATTGTTATCCCCCTTTTTTAGGGATCTTGATCTTATCCCTTCGGGATATGATCTTATTCCTTCTAAGGTGGGATCTTGGTGCGCCTTGACCAGAGGTGTGGGGCCTTGCCCCCACTACCCACGTTCATGTGGGTCCCCCCATGCAGGTGGGCCCCACTTCGGAACCTTCTAGAACCTTCCCGGTACAATACCGAAAAATCCCGAACATTTTCCGGTGGCCAAAATAGGACTTCCCATATATAAATCTTTACCTCCGAACCATTCCGGAACTCCTCATGATGTCCGGGATCTCATCCGGGACTCCAAACAACTTTCGGTTAACCGCATACTAATATCTCTACAACTCTAGCGTCACCGAACCTTAAGTGTGTAGACCCTACGGGTTCGGGAGACATGCAGACATGACCAAGACGACTCTCCGGTCAATAAGCAACAGCGGGATCTGGATACCCATGTTCCACGATGTTCCACGATGATCTCATCGGATGAACCACGATGTCGAGGATTCAATCAATCCCGTATACAATTCCCTTTGTCAATCGGTACGTTACTTGCCCGAGATTCGATCGTCGGTATCCCAATACCTTGTTCAATATCGTTACCGGCAAGTCACTTTACTCGTACCGTAATGCATGATCCCGTGACCAAACACTTGGTCACATTGAGCTCATTATGATGATGCATTACCGAGTGGGCCCAGAGATACCTCTCCGTCATACGGAGTGACAAATCCCAGTCTCGATTCGTGCCAACCCAACAGACACTTTTGGAGATAGCCGTAGTGCACCTTTATAGCCACCCAGTTACGTTGTGACGTTTGGCACACCCAAAGCACTCCTATGGTATCCGGGAGTTGCAGTATCTCATGGTCTAAGGAAATGATACTTGACATTTTGAAAAGCTCTAGCAAACGAACTACACGATCTTGTGCTATGCTTAGGATTGGGTCTTGTCCATCACATCATTCTCCTAATGATGTGATCCCATTATCAATGACATCCAATGTCCATAGTCAGGAAACCATGACTATCTGTTGATCAACGAGCTAGTCAACTAGAGGCTCACTAGGGACATGTTGTGGTCTATGTATTCACACATGTATTACGATTTCCGGATAACACAATTATAGCATGAACAATAGACAATTATCATGAACAAGGAAATATAATAATAACCATTTTATTATTGCCTCTAGGGCATATTTCCAACAGTATCTTCCATGCTAGGTGGGTTATTCTCACGATGAGTGGACTCCGCTCATCATTCACAAGAAAATGGCTGGTAACTGGGATGCCCAATCCTATGATCAAAAGATCAAAAACAAATTCGCAAATAATTTAAACAAAACTCCCCCAGGATTGTTGAAAGTTGGACGGCACCCGTTGTTTCGGACAAGCCGTGGAGTGTGATCGTTGGTGGAGGGGGAGTAAAATCTTTACCTTTCTACGTGGGAACCGCCTATGATGTATCTAGTATGGAAGATATTGGGAACTCTTGGTCGTTATGTTGACAATGAAAGCATGCCTCTCAAAATTATTTTCATCTCTATTTTTGCTTCAAGCTCTGGCACCTCTGCAAATCCCTGCTTCCCTCTGCGAAGGGCCTATCTTTTACTTTTATGCAAGAGTCAGTAGTATTCCTTCTCATTCCAAACTACTCTTTAGTTGGCAAGCATCATGTGATGGAAAGATCTGAGCATAAATGGCCATTCAAATATATTTGATCATGATTTATTATTGTTGACAATTATCTATATGATAAATAATTTGGGAGGCGAAACATTAAGCCCCTAACTTTCTCTGTGTTCGATGGATGCTATTTGTTCAAAAAATATGCTTTGAGTGGTAGCAATCATGGAAGACTATATGATAGTTGAGTATGTGAGATTTGCTAAATCAAAGCTCTGACATAGACTCTTCCTGAAAATAAGATGAATTGTAATTGTTTGATGACTAATAACACGGTTTGTTAGTTTTCAAGAAAGTTTATGATCTATACTTTAACATGTGAATAGCTTGTTACATGATCATGAAAAGTTCTATGAGTTGAACTACTGTTATGACATATAATGATGCTAGAAAAGGTGATTGAAATTATCATTGAACAAACTTATGCACCTGCTAGCATTCACACTTCATAAATTATTTCTTTTATCATTTACCTACTCGAGGACGAGCAGGAATTAAGCTTGGGGATGCTGATATGTCTCCAACGTATCAATAATTTATGAAGTATTCATGCTATTATATTATCCATCTTGGATGTTTTATGGGCATTACTATGCACTTTTATATTACTTTTGGGACTAATCTATTGACCCAGAGCCCAGTGCCAGTTTCTGTTTTTTCCCTTGTTTCAGTGTTTCGCAGAAAAGGAATATCAAACAGAGTCCAAACGGAATGAAACCTTCGGAAAAGTTATTTTTGGAAAGAAAGCAATACGGGAGACTTGGAGTGCACGTCAGGGGATCAACGAGGAGAGCACGAGGCAGGGGGGCGCGCCCAACCCCTGGGCGCGGTCACCCCCCTGGGCGCGCCCCCACCCTCATGGGCCCCTCGTGGCTTCCCTTACCGACTTCTTTCGCCTATATATTTCCATATACCCTAAAACCTCTGAGGAACAGAATAGATTGAGAGTTCCGCCGCCGCAAGCCTCTGTAGCCACCAAAAACCAATCGGGACACTGTTCCGGCACCCTGCCGGAGGGGGATCCCTCACTGGTGGCCATCTTCATCATCCCGGCGCTCTCCATGACGAGGAGGGAGTAGTTCACCCTCGGGGCTGAGGGTATGTACCAGTAGCTATGTGTTTGATCTCTCTCTCTCTCGTGTTCTTGAGGTGGTACGATCTTGATGTATCGCGAGCTTTGCTATTATAGTTGGATCTTATAATGTTTCTCCCCCTCTACTCTCTTGTAATGGATTGAATTTTCCCTTTGAAGTGTTCTTATCGGATTGAGTCTTTAAGGATTTGAGAACACTTATGTATCTTGCATGTGCGTATCTGTGGTGACAATGGGATATCACGTGATCTACTTGATGTATGTTTTGGTGATCAACTTGCGGGTTCCGCCCATGAACCTATGCATAGGGGTTGGCACACGTTTCCTTCATGACTCTCTGGTAGAAACTTTGGGGCACTCTTTGAAGTTCTTTGTGATGGTTTGAATAGATGAATCTGAGATTGTGTGATGCATATCGTATAATCATACCCACAGATACTTGAGGTGACATTGGGTTTTGGTTGATTTGTGTCTTGAGGTGTTATTCTAGTACGAACTCTACGATAGATCAAATGGAAAGAATAGCTTCGTGTTATTTAACTACGGACTCTTGAATAGATCGAGCAGAAAGAATAACTTTGAGGTGGTTTCGTACCCTACCATAATCTCTTCATTTGTTCTCCGCTATTAGTGACTTTGGAGTGACTCTTTGTTGCATGTTGAGGGATAGTTATATGATCCAATTATGTTATTATTATTGAGAGAACTTGCACTAGTGAAAGTATGAACCCTAGGCCTTGTTTCCTAGCATTGCAATACCGTTTTCGCTCACTTTCATCATTAGTTACCTTGCTGTTTTTATATTTTCAGATTACAAAAACCTATATCTACCATCCATATTGCACTTGTATAACCCTCTCTTCGCCGAACTAGTGCACCTATACAATTTACCATTGTATTGGGTGTGTTGGGGACACATTAGACTCTTTGTTATTTGGTTGCAGGGTTGCTTGAGAGAGACCATCTTCAACCTACGCCTCCCACGGATTGATAAACCTTAGGTCATCCACTTGAGGGAAATTTGCTACTGTCCTACAAACCTCTGCACTTGGAGGCCCAACAATGTCTACAAGAAGAAGGTTGTGTAGTAGATATCAAGGGCCCGTTGCTCGAAGAAGAAGCCAGGATCGAGGTCATCCAGCCGCCGTCCAGGACCAGGGGCGGAGCCCTTGGCACACCCCCTGCGCGCCGGACCGGGCCGCGAAGGAAGGGCAGCAGGAGCGCAGGATCAAGGCGCCAGGCCGGCATGCCCGTCTCCTTTGCTGATCTTGCGCCGAGCACGGCGGGCTGGCGTGAGACGCTCAGAGTAAACGAAGGGTGCGAGGTAGGAGGAGGTTGCTCTTCTGGAGATTTCGTCACCCTGGCGAAAGGGGGCCTGAGAAACCATGATCAGAAGAGAAGATAGCGCCCAAGAAATTGCAAGATAAGGTACTCACTCGTCCATGGCAATATACTTCCTCTGCTTCAATAGCCAGAAGGCATCACCACTGCAGCTTGGAGACCCCTTCCTCTTGCGGAGCGCATCGAAGTCCAGTCGAAGCCGGCCGAAGCCCTGGACGCGGCTAACAACGCTGGGCGCGGCTGGTGAGGCTCCTGA